>NC_068920.1:119504287-120887621 GCF_023091745.1 Budorcas taxicolor
TAAAAAATAATCAAGTCAGTAAACAGAATATTAAGAAATGATTTTCAGTCTTCCAACCTGAACCCAGCAGAATGACTCCCACAAAGATGGGTGACGAGAATAAGACCATTCAACCATTCTGGTTAGTGATGAGAAAATATACCATCAACATTCATGAGTGCATCCATAGAGTGAGCATCAAGAAGTGTGCTCCTCAGGCACTGAAAGAGATCCAGAAATTTGCCATTAAGGAGACAGAATGTCCAGATGTGCCCATTGACACTGGGCTCAACAAAGCAGTAAGGACCAAAGGAATAAGAACCATCCCATACTGTATCTGCGTGTGGTTATCCAAAAACCACAATGAGGATGAATATTCAATAAACAAACTCAATACATTGGTTACTTAGGTACCTGTCATCACTTCCAAAACTTTATAGATGAGAACTAACCACTGACTGTCAAATAAAATTATAAAACTTCCAAAAGTTAAAAAAATGGAGTTTACAGTATAGTACAATGTACTAGGTATCTATGTCCTTGCTGTCCCAAAACAATTTCACCTTCTGTATAATCACAACATGCCAAATTTCTCTGGGGAAAACACCTTTTTTAAATCTGAGGTTTGCTGGGATCAGCTTTAGGAATGGGTCATCAGTTTAAGTCTACCAAAATCTATCCTCTCTGAACTCTACTTTAGAAATAAGGCCAACGATCTATGAAGCACCATCTGCTAGCAAGGTTTTGGAAAAAGTAGCTTCTTTGTTCTTATACAGTAGGTTTCAGAAAACATTCTGCTTTGCTTTGCGTAGTATAAATATGTGGCTTCTGGTGTGGTATAAAGCTGGTGTGCAGTAGCCATTTCTGCTACTATGAGAAATGCCAAACCAAGGAAGCACAGCAAAGCAAGCCACAGAGAAATAAGAGTCTTTGTAATATTATATGGATCTTAGATTAAGAGTAGACCACACCAGGGAAAAAGGAAACTCTCCTTCATTGTTGGCAGGAATGTAAATTGGTGCAGCCACTATGGGTAACAGTATAGAGGTTCCTCAAAAAACTAAAAATAAAACTGCCAAATGATCCAGCAACCCCACTTTAGGGCACATATCTGGACAAAACTATAACAAGATACATCTACCCCTATGTTCATAGCAGCACTATTTACAATATCAAGACATGGAACACTGTAAATAATCACTGACAGACAGATGGATAAAGACGATGTGGCATACACAGACAATGGTCTACTACTCAGCCATAAAAAAGAAAGAAATAATGCCATCTGCAGCAAAATGGATGGACACAGAGATCATCATCCTAAGTCAAGTAAGTCAGAATCTGTCATTTATATGTGGAATCTAAAATATTACACAAATGAACCTACCTCAGAACAGCAACAGACTCACAAAGAGAACAGGCCTGTGGCTGCCAAGGGGAAGGTGAGGTGAGGGAAGGATGGAGTGGGATTTTGGGGTTAGCAGACACAAACTATTACAGGTAGAATGGATAAACAGCAAGGTCCTACTGTATAGCACAGGGAACTATATTCAATATCCTGTGACAAACCATAATGGGAAGAAAATATAAAAAATAATGTATATACATACATAAGTGAATCACTTCACTGCACAGCAGAAATTAACACAACACTGTTTAAGTTAAAAAACAAAATCTAAGAGTAGACCACACCAGAACACAGCACACACCTTGACTGGCTTTTAAAAATTCCTTTTTCAAAAAAAAATAATAATAATAAAATAAAAATAATAAATAAATAAAATAAAATAAAAATTCCTTTTTCTTTCTGCTAAATAGGGTTTTCTTCCTGGTCCATGCAGAGTCCCAACTTGGCTTCAGAAACTAATTCCCAATCTTAGACTTTTATTCTATAGGTGCTAAAATCAAGGAACATGGGGTGTGTCGGGGAACTGACAAAATGAAAATTTCTTTTTTTCATCAATGAAGTACCTTTCAATGAAGCTGGGGTACAAAGCAGGACATCATAAAAGGACTGACAGTACTTTGAAATACCCCCCAAAACTGAGAAAACAGGAAAAACTACCACATCCAGCCTACCCTCATCTTCCAGTAACCACCTACAGTGACCGTAAGATTTTTCAAATATTTTAACAGATACGGATCGATCCCAGTATGTGTAGGCACTGCGAAACTTAAGTTAATTTAAGACTCACAACCATAGAACTTGCAACCCTACATAACAAAGACACCGAAGAGAATTCCCTGGCAATCCCAATGGTTAGGACTCTGCACTTTCACTGCAGAGGGCGCAGGCCTGATCCCTGGTAGGGAACTAAGATTCTGGAAGCCAGGCAAAGCAGCCAAAAATAAAAAGACATTACACAAGAAAATAAAAGTAAGTACATAATTCTCAACTGTGGTAAGTGCTATTAAGGATAAGAACCAGAACTACTTCAGACTGGATGTTTAATAAAGGCCTCTCTGAAAATTAAAGGCACAGAAAGGCGATTAAGTTCCAGGGGAAAAGAAAAGCTCAATGGCAGTAAAGAACATCACTGAAAGAAAACAAAGCAGGTGTGAGGATGAGATGAGAGTGCCTGTGTCATGCAGCGATCCACAAACCATAGTAACTATTCCATCCAGGTAAAAGACGCTTACTCCTTGGAAGGAAAATTATGACCAACCTAGATAGCATATTCAAAAGCAGAGATATTACTTTGCCAACAAAGGTCCGTCTAGTCAAGGCTATGGTTTTTCCAGTGGTCATGTATGGATGTGAGAGTTGGACCATAAAGAAAGCCGAGTGCCAAAGAATTGATGCCTTTGAACTGTGATGTTGGAAAAGACTCTTGAGAGTCCCTTGGACTGCAAGGAGATCCAACCAGTCCATTCTAAAGATCAGCCCTGGGATTTCTTTGGAAGGAATGATGCTAAAGCTGAAACTCCAGTACTTTGGCCACCTCACGCGAAGAGTTGACTCACTGGAAAAGACTCTGATGCTGGGAGGGACGTGGGGCAGGAGGAGAAGGGGACGACAGAGGATGAGATGGCTGGATGGCATCACAGACTCGATGGACGTGAGTCTGAGTGAACTCCGGGAGTTGGCGATGGACAGGGAGGCCTGGCATGCTGCACTTCATGGGGTCGCAAAGAGTCGGACACGACTGAGCAACTGAACTGAACTGAAAGGATCAGTTCATCGTTCACTTTCCTTGAAACCTTGCCTAATCCACTTTAGTCACAATTAATCTGCCTATGAGCGTCCCAGGTGGACCAGTGGTAAAGAATCCCCCTGCCAATGCAGAAAAGACACAGGTTCGACCCCTGGGTTGGAAAGATCCCCTGGAGAAGGAAATGGTGACCCACTCCAGTATTCTTGCCTGGAAAATTCCAAGAACAGAGAAGCCTAGCAGACTACAGTCCATGGAGTCGAAAAAAGTCAGACATGACTGAACACGCACATGCACAATCTCTATAGTTCCTTTAACAGGTTTTCAAGGGCTTCCCTGGTGGCTGAGAGGGTAAAGTGTCTGCCTGCAACGCGGGAGACCCAGTTCTATCACTGGGTGGAGAAGATGCCCTGGAGAAGGAAATGGCAACCCACTCCAGTATCCTTGCCTGGAGAAGCCCATGGACGGAGGAGCCTGGTAGGCTACAGTCCATGGGGTTGCAAAGAGTCGGACACGACTGAGCAACTTCACTTCACTTCCAACTCCCATAGTGAAGTTCCTCTTTAAAAAAAAAAAAAAAAGAACATGGTTAGAGAAAGGTATATCAAGTAAGAATAAGAACTAAATTCCAGTCCTAGCTCTGCGACTTATTAGCTGTGTAATCTTGGCCAAATCATTCTATTTCTCCCGATTTTTATGAGGTGCCATGAAGATATGTGAAATTACACAATATTCAAATAGCTTCACAAGTAGATTGTCATTGTGTTGTATACAATTCAACACAATATTCCAACTCATAAGCACTGTACTACCCATTATACATGGAGTTTCAGAATGTGTTGACTTTCTGAGCACCAATATTGTTAATGGTTTTCGAGCTTATTTATAAAGCAGCTACTATCCCCCTTTCTCCTCCCAAAATCTTAATGTAACTCTAATTTACAAAATAGATCAAAATGAGTTTTTCATTTTAAAACAAAGAAGGAGATTCCAAAGTCAACTTCAGTCTACTGAAACAGGAGCAATGCCACTTGAAGGAACAGTTCATAAACCAAGGATCTTTACTGAAAATCTTGAAGAAGAAAAAAATTAAGGATAAGACCCTATGGCTTGCCACCAATGATGTCTCTCCAAGTCAACTAAAAAAAAAAAGAAAACCAAAAAAACTTCATCTTTTTTTACAAGGAAAGCTTCAGATTCTGTGTGATTTGATATAATCAAAATATGACAGGTTTAACATAAATTACTAGTATCACATCAATTTTTTTACTATCTGTTCACTCTTTAGTGAGTGATTATTTAATAGTGGCAAGTTTCTCTCACAGTTCCCAAAATGAGGAGGTGGTGGGAGGAATAACCAAAGATAATACTTGCCAATTTCCACTCTTCTTGAAACTTAATAAGCTAAAGGTTAATAATCACACAGAACCATAGCTTTATCTCCTTCACTGAAAGGATGTACCATTCCTGAAAATTTTTTCTCTTAACACTCTAAGAAAGCTCTCATCATTCCTTACCAATCTAGAGGTTAGATTCCTTCTTAATATATGATTTATCCTTACAGTTAGGGGATTCCTCTTAGAAGGGAAAATGGAAACAAAGTATTAGAGTAAAGAACATTCTGCTGACCACCACCCTCTATTATACCACTCTACCAAGCAGTGGGTCCATTGTCCCCTTATTTATCTTACTTTGAACACAATGTAAAAGCTCTATTGTCTTAAGTATTTTCTTAAGTTTCCATTTATTCTGAGCTAGTGCTCTTACTTGGAGAAGGCAATGGCACCCCACTCCAGTACTCTTGCCTGGAGAATCCCATGGAGGAAGGAACCTGGTAGGCTACAGTCCATGGGGTTGCTAAAAGTCGGACACAACTAAGAGACTTCACTTTAACTTTTCACTTTCATGCACTGGAGAAGGAAATGGCAACCCACTCCAGTGTTCTTGGCTGGAGAATCCCAGGGACGGCAGAGCCTGGTGGGCTGCCATCTAAGGGGCCGCACAGAGTTGAACACGACTGAAGCAACTTAGCAGTAGCAGTGCTCTTACTACTGCTCTTAAACTCCTACATTTATCACTAGTTACTGAGCCTTTCTCAATAATAAGAATAAAGTTCATGAGTCTAGCAGCAAAGTTACCCAGAGTAAAAAGTCCCTTCCAATTTTGTCTTGTGGTGATTTAGAACCAATACACTGCTAAAACAGCTCACAAACCGCAGAGTCAGAATAAACACTTCAAAGACTATGAAGCCTTTATACTCATGAGCTCTAACACTGTAAGGATAATTTTTAAAGTTTTACCTAAAATAAATATTTTTTAAAAATAAAGTTTCATCATATTGCCAGATTTCCTTCCAGATATGCTCATGAGCTACTCTGCAATCTGATTGTAGAGACCATATGTAAGGTGATAATCAGACAATTCCAAAGTCAGGTAACAACCCAAATGCTCATTAGCGTATGATCAAACAATGGAATACTACACTAAAGCCATAAAAAAGGACAATGTAAGTACATATGAACAGGAAAGGAACCTACTTAGTATCAATAAAAGTAACAGAGTAACATGTAATTAGTTTGTCTACATAAAACAGTGTATCTGAGGAAAGAGGAAAAGAATGACTTAAGAGATGTTTACTACAACATGATTTCTTACCTGAAAGCAGAGTTTCAGGTTATCCTAATTTTCTTCTTTATATTCAGCACTATTTGGGTTTTTTCTAAAAAAGCAGGTATCCTTTTTAGAAAGAAAAGCAACAGAGCTACTTTCATTTTCTCCAAAGACTAAGCACCCTGGTAGAGAGATAAGTAAGTAACAATACGGGTTCCTAAATGTTCTCCTGCCACCAAACACTACAGATGACACTTTGCTCAACATGTTCCAAGAAAATAAACCAGATTATAACGAAGCACTCACAGGTAAAGATTATACCTCATCTCCAATATTGGAGAGCTCATCATGTGGCAATACTGGAATCAAAACTCTTTTGGTTGCACATTAACTCAAATGGTATGTACAGAGGAGACAGCTAAAAAGGAGCTCTGGCTTCAGTATTAGAAAGGCACATCTGGGGAAGGGGTGGCAGGAACAGGGGCTTCGCTGGTGGTAGAGTGGCTAAGATACCATGCTCCCAATACGTGGGATCCAGGTTCAATCCCTGGTTGGGGAACTAGAGCCCACAGGCCACAACTAAAGATCCACATGCCAAAGCTAAGACCCAGCACAGCCAAAAAAAGAAAAAAAAATATATATATATATATATGCATGTGTAAATATATATATGTATATGTGTGTGTATATATATGTATATAAAGAAAGAAAGCCATCAGGATATTAACTTCTGTCTCTTTATAGAGCTTCCATGTCAACTGTTTTCACAATTTGCCCCCATTCTCTTCTGTAAATAGCTGCCTCCACTTGCTCAATGTTGCTGCTCCTTCACGTCAGCTAGCCAAAGCACTAATTCTAGTTTGGCTACTCACAGCTACCTGTTCTTTAGTTCAAACATTCTGACAGGAAATATCTGATTCATGGACATTGGTCCCACCAATCCACCAGGTCGGAGTCTATCTGGAATCCAATCAGCGATGGCTAAAGAGAAGGGCCTTTCAGGGGATGTAAGCTGGATAAGGTCTCTCTCTAGAAGAGGTTATAGCCAGGACAAGAGAAAGTTGTCTCTACCACAGTTTAAAAAAAAAAAATGCAAGAGGAGGCCAAGTGTAAACTACATCAAATCCCAATTAAATGAGTAACCTACATTTGGAGACATTTTAATTTCTATAGAATTTTAAAGAAAAATAACATTAACAAGTGTTAATCACATTAAAGTTAAAAGTCCAATCATTTTCCTAGTATATAAAGTTTTAAATAAATGTAATTTAGTGTATGTTCATCCCAGACTCAAATCTCACCATCTATATAGAAAAAAAAAATATAGCCTTTTTGCATTACCTATTAATTTAGAATGTAGCAGCTTGGTGTGGATATTTTGTATAAGTACATAACATATGTGATACAATCTGTATATTTCATCCACAAACTCTCATATCTACATCACTACTCACAAGAGGCCCAGGAACACTGGTTTACCTAGGCAATCATATTCTTCAAGAACTTTCCATTACCTAAAATGTTCACTAAGCACCTACTCTCTACAGGGCACTGTATTATTACTAACATGTATGCTGGTCACTCAGTTATGTCTGAGTCTTTGCAACCCCATGGACTGTAGCCCACCAGGCTCCTCTGTCCATGGGATATTACAGGCAAGAATACTAGAGTGGATTACCATTCCCTACTCCAGAGGATCTTCCCAACCCAGGGACTGAACCGAGGTCTCCTGCATTGCAGGCAGATTCTCAACTGTCTGAGACACCAGGGAAGCCCTATTAGTACTAAGAAAAGAAACAAAACATGATCCCTGACTTTAAGAAATTCAGCATCCAGCAAGGAAGGCTCTTGTTTTTAAAAATAAAAAGGTGGGGGGGCAGGGGGTGGGCTGTAACTTAAGTGCATATTCTAAACGAAAGGTATATGTTGTCATTTAAGAGAGACTGGAAAAGTTTTAAGAAAGCCTCACAGAAAAAAGTGAGAACTGCAGCTAGAAACATGAGTTTGGGCCAAACTGCTGTGATGGAGCTCTCAATGTGGCTCAGTGGGTAAAAAATCTGCTTGCAATGAAGGAGACACAGGAGATGCGAGTTCGATCCCTGGGTCAGGAATATCCCCTGTAGGAGGAAATAACAATCCATTCCAGTATTCTTGCCAGGGAAATCCCATGGACAGAGGAGCCTGGTGGTCTACAAAGGGTGGCAAAGAGTTGGACATGACTGAGGAGCAACTGAGCACATCATTAAAAATAAACTGAAAAAGCACACAAAAAGCGAGGGGGGGGGGGGAGTACATGATAAATTAAACCTAGGGTTGATACACTTAGTAAGTGAACAGCTTTTATAACACAAAACATTAAAACCTAAAGAGTAGGGAAAGAATACCACCACCACATTAAATAAGAAATGCAAACAGCCAATAAAAATGAGTGTTTAAAATTGGTTATCACATTTTTTGCTGAAATATTCAGCAAAAGTGAGAGTGCTTAAGTTGCAAAAACACTACTGAAAGAATAGAAATCAGTATATCCTCTCTGGAAAGCAGTTAGACATATAAAACAAAG
The DNA here is from genome assembly GCF_023091745.1 of Budorcas taxicolor. Classification (NCBI taxonomy): domain Eukaryota; kingdom Metazoa; phylum Chordata; class Mammalia; order Artiodactyla; family Bovidae; genus Budorcas; species Budorcas taxicolor. The sequence goes on from NC_068920.1 coordinate 119,512,592, forward strand.
AAGTTTACATTTTTAAAACCACTTCTAAAAGTTTGTATTTTTAACCACTTCTAAGAATCTATTTTTAAAAACCCAGTGATTAAAGATTTATATGCAAGGATGTTCATTTGCAGCTTTATTTGTAATACTGAAGAACCAAAAACAAGAATACCATGAAGAAAAATTAAATTGCATACAAAATAGGACATCATACAGACAAAAACATGTTTTAAAAAAGTAAGGGAAATGATCAAACAATCTTAGGTGAGAAAAGCTACTAAATATATATATATATATATATATATATATATATATATATATCTCTCTCTCATTCTCAATTTTAAAACTGCTGGGAACCCCCTGGTGGTCCAGTGGCTGAGGCCCAGTCACTGCTGAGGGCTCTGGTTCAATTCTTAGCAGGGGAATTAAGAGTCCACAAACCATGTGGTGCCATCAGAAAAAAAAAAAATGTAAATATGTACCTAAAAAATATGATGTAAAAATGCTTCAAAGCATTACCAGAAATCAGCACTGGATAGTAAGATTATGGGTGACTTAAACTTGAATAGTTTTGGGGGGGTTTTGGGGAGGAAGGGGACATGCCATGGGATCTTAGTTCCCCCACCAGGAAAGTAACCCACAACCCTGCAGTGGAAGCATGGAGCTTAACTACTGGACTGCCAGGGGAAGTCCCTGCAACCTGCAATCAAGAAAAATAAGAGTAAATGAAGGAGAGAAAGGGAGCACAGCCCATTTGGAAACACCTTGGTCATTACTGAAAAGTTTCACTTTCTGAAAAAAATAAAAATTCTCATTAATACACATTCAACCCACACATAAATACTTGTAAGGTAAATATATAGATACTATCATTATTAAACATATTAAAAATATTAACATATTTCATAAATACAGTGCTATAGCTAGATATCAACAGTTGTCACTGACAATGCAGACAGCCAGCTAGTAATAATCTACTAGTGCTTTATGATTTATAAGTTACTTTATAAAGATGTATGAGTTGGAACTCTACTACTTTTGAAAAATAATATTTCAAACAGTAACTATTTTAAGAGAATATAATCTTGGCAAGATTTACTGAAATAAAAAATTTAGTCATTTGGTACTATATTGCAGTAAAATCAAATTTCCAATCAGTTCAAGTTTTAGAATTAAATGTCTACCAAAAAATGTTACATTACTAATGATTATTTCATGCCTATATACTTATATTTTTAAAACCCTAGAAATGTGAGGTTTATTAAAGAGCTCACTGCTGATAAATATTAAGATATATTAAGACAGACTACCATTCAGCTACATTTACCACCACTTATAAATTCTTTTTACAGTGAGTACAGAATCAAGCCCAAACTTGTGAAAACACTTAAAAATTTAGTAATTTTTTATTTTGCCAATCAGTGTACTCATGTCTTCCATTTGAATAGATCATCATAAAGTTTATACACCATGCTGCTGCTGCTGCTAAGTTGCTTCAGTCGTGTCCGACTCTGTGCGACCCCACAGACGGCAGCCCACCAGGCTCCCCGATCCCTGGGATTCTCCAGGCATGAACACTGGAGTGGGGTGCCATTTCCTTCTCCAGTGCATCAAAGTGAAAAGTGAAAGTGAAGTCCCTCAGTTGTGTCCGACTCTTAGCGACCCCATGGGCTGCAGCCTACCAGGCTCCTCCGTCCATGGGATTTTCCAGGCAAGAGTACTGGAGTGGGGTGCCATTGCCTTCTCCGTTATACAGCATAGCCTAATTGTTAAAGAGCATGAGCTTTTAGCCCAACCTGAGATTAAGCCCTTTACAAATCCTGACTCCACCAAATAAAGTCTAGTGACCCTAATCCTTGGTTCTCTTATCTAAAAAGGGGTGATAAGGTACCTACCTCAAAGAACGAATTAAGTTCCCAACACAAATGGCTCAATATTCTTTAAAAATAAAAAGGCAAACAGAATTATTCTACAAATACTAATATCAGAGTATCCTGAGTTCTAGCTTAGATAATGCTACTAAGCAGGTGACAGGTAATCTTCAGCCAATCACTTAGCCTTATACTCTTTGTGACCCCATGGACTATACAGTTTATGGCATTCTCCAGGCCAGAATACTGAAGTGGGTAGCCTTTCCCTTCCCCAGGGGATCTTCCCAACCCAGGGATCAAACCCAGGTCTTCGGCATTGCGGGCGGATTCTTTACCAGCTGAACCACCAGGGAAGCCCAAGAATACTGGAATGAGTAGCCTATCCCTTCTCCAGCGGATCTTCCCATCCCAGGGATCGGACTAGCGTCTCCTGCATTGCAGGTGGATTCTTTACCAACTGAGCTATCAGGGAAGCCCAATAAGAAAGTAAAAATGCAAGCAATTATTCTGCCGATACTGGTACCAGAGTAGCCCGAGTTCTAACTTAGATAAGACTACTAAGCAGGTGACAGGTGATCTCCAGCCAATCATTTAGTCTTTCTGAGGTTCAACTTTTTCACCTTTAAAACTGAGATACTAGAGTTTCCTGGTGATCCAGTAGTTAGGACTCCATGCTTTCACTGTAGTGGGCCTTGGTTCCATTCCTGGTCAGGAAACTAAGATCCTGAAAGCCATGTGGCAAGGCCAAAAAAAAAATTGCAATACCAATACCTGCTCCTGCCTATCACAAAGGACAGCTCGGAAAGACAAATGAATTGCCCATTTAAAACATCTGGCAAAGTGTAATTTACTAAACACACAGAGTAAAATCCACAACAAACAAATGGTTCAAAAGATGGCTGTACATTTAAAGCCATTTTCACTCTGCTATAGAGAAATTTACTTCACCAAGGCAGTGACTTCAATTAACTAGTTGAGCTAGCTATATGCTAATGGCCCAAAGCATAACTTCTCATCAACATCCACAAATGTTTTAGATTTAGTAACCTAGTTCAAAAAAGTAGCTATAAAAGCAGCAAATATACAAACTCAACAAGGAAAGGAATATAAACTTAAAATTATTTCGTAAACTGAACGAAACTCCCCAAACTGACAGGAGCAAAATTCACTCAATACATTCCAAACTTTTAAAACATCTTCCTTATTAAAAACAAAGCACTGGAAAGAATATGAAAACTCAAATATGTTAGTATTGTTGAAACTGGTTATTCTAACACTAAAGCCAAATGTTATTTTGAAAACTAATTTCAAGTTTCAGGGTATCTGTCAAGACTATACTAAAAAAAGGGAATGATGTGGTCCTTATTACCAAGTCCTAAGCCTGGTTCCACAGACATTACTTTAGTGGGCCCTTAACCTACAAAATTCTGTCTGAATACTGTACATATTTCTATGGTGAGAGGTTTAGATTCTCAGCAGGAGTAGAGGTGTAACTAATATCAAGATTCTCATCAAAAACTGATGACAAGAGGAAGCTATTTTGTCATCTATTTTTAACTATACCACATTTTGTTATTTTTAAAATACACTTCACTGCAAGTCCTTAACCTTATCAAAACTCTATTAGATATAAAGCTCTACTATCCACATCATGTCTACCTGTTCACTTAAAACACGAAATTTTTACATTATGCATTTACTAGTGTGTCCAGACAGACTGAAGTTTGATCAGTGTTTGCAAATTTAACAAGAAGTAAGTTTTTAGTTTATTTTAATTCCATCTTCCCAACACACCACCTAAAAAATATACTTATTTATCCTTTTGGTTAAACTGTTCAGGGAGTTATAGAGAAAGATAGACGCAGTATTTGGGGGCTTTAACTGAATTTCTAATCTAGGATGAACTGATGTTCATCTTTGCACAACTGTATGGTGGATAAAAAAAGATTTCATGTACAATTATTGTGAATGAGATTACAAGAAAGACATAACTTACTTTAATTACAAGTTTTATCAAGTTCCAACCATCATGCTCCAACCCAGTCATGGATAAATGTTACTATAATGAGATACAGTTAATACCCTCTGCTCTCAGGGAACTTAAGCATCTTATGTTTGAGGTATAGTAAGTAAACAAAGAAAAAATGAAAACAAATGTAAAACACCTAAGAGGGAGGAACGGGGCAAGCAACTTGTCAAAGCTTGATATACCAACAGATGAAATTGCTGAAGTAATTTTTTTTTAAAGGAAGCTTCTTTTTCAGATTAGTGTTGGTAAGTCAAATTCTTAAACTGAAGTTTTAGAGGGTCTGCACTGCCAGTTTGTGAAACTGGCTCAACTAACCATATTTAATTAAAGGTAACAAAAGCCAAGTTTCTAACTCTCCATAAATCAACTGCATTTGTGAGTGCTAAATTCTAAGGGTTTCCCTAAGTGCTAAATTCTAGGGGTTCTTTCATTATGTCTCTTTTCAAAAGATAAGGATTAACAAACTTTAGCTTCTCTAGATAGCATGTCTAAGGTTTTTAATTTTTAAACGTAACTATTAAAAGCAGGTTCTTACAACAAAATTCTGTAAAGCAATTATCCTCCAATAAAATATTAAAATATATAAAATAACATAGCTATCCTTTCCAATTTCAAAATAATCAAGCCATAATCCCACAACTTGCATCTGAGATATATAAAATACAGCTCACTGAAATAAGGACTAAGGACTTAAGTTTATCGTATCATAAACCACTTGCACCAAAAATAACAGTATCTTAAAATATATACAAATAACCTCAAAGGTGTACCTGTGGCTGATTCTTGTTGATATATGACAGAAAACCACAAAATTCTATAAAGCAGTTATCCTTCAACTATAAAATTTAAATATATATATACAAATAATCTTAAAATTCCAGGAAATTTTAGAATGAAACATACTGGAAAGTATAGTTTAAATTTGTGCAAAAGCCTGCTTCCACCTGTCAGGAAGAAAATAGAGGTGAAAGTAAACTAGAACCCTTCCACTTTTATTATTGCCTTTGCTCATTAAACTCAAACACAAACTAGATGATATATTTTATAATCAAGTTGTTTTAAAGAATATTAGAAAGTGAACAGTTTGGCAGGCTTTCGAAATACCACGCACAAAACACAAATCCAAAATCCACAAAAGCTGTTCGTAAATGAACATTTTCTCAACCCTCAACTTTTTGTAAATTAATCTTTTATCTAATTCACCTCGCCCAACTAGGCCTTTGGGCCCAGAAATAGTTAACTTGCAACATGCCTTGCTTCTTTAAGCTAAGATACCATCTTACAAGAGTCTGGAGTAAAATAAATTAAAGGAAGCTAACTAGAAAAGAGCAATGCACGCTTTGTAATAATCAAAAGTATACGAAATAAGGCCTTTCATTCCAGGACACAGGCCATGACTATCCCGGGATGGTATCTACTACAGTGCTCTCCTTGATATAAGAGAACTGATCATTAAAACGACGATTGGTACACTAAGAGACATCATTAACTAATTTTTTTAAAAATAGATATAAGGGTTCCAATTATCACTATCACAGCTCATTTTCAGCTATTTAAGGACAGGCAGAAAGGTTTAACACACCTATACACCCCCAAGGGAGGGGAAAACCACCAACCACCTCCCAGGGAGTTCAATGAAAATTAGCAGGTAAGAGGCCTCGGCCGCACGCTGAAAATCAAAGAGGGCGGCCGGAGGGTCGAAGGGTTGACTGCAGAGGAGACTGGTACTCGGACCCCACCTCGCCTCACCTTCCCGTCAGGGCGAAGGGGGCGAAGGATCATTAGTGCCTTCGTTAATTGACACCTGTAATGAGGAAACTTTCCGAGAGCGGACAGCGCTCAGGCCCGGCCTGGCCGGAGCTCCGCGGCGGGCCCCTCTAGGGCGCCCAGGTAACCGGGCCGGGCTGGGCCCGAGGCGCCGCGGCGGCCGCGCCACCGCGCACCTTCCCGGGGCGCTAGGCCCGCACGCCGGCCGGCTCGGCCGCCGCCTCCCGCAGGCCGCGGCAGCTCGGGGAGGCCGCAGAGCGGCGCGGGGACCCCAAACCCTACACCCCGACAGGCCGCCGCCGCGGCTACTTACTTTCATTTAACACCTCCACCAGGTCTGCGCAGTTCTCGCACATCGTTCGGCCGCCGCCCCCCCCCTCCCCCGCTTCGGATCGCACTGACTGATCCCGATCGGCGGGGGGGAGGGGAGAGAGGCGGAGGAGGGGGCCGGCCGGCCGGCGGGGCGGGGAGGCGACGAGGGCGGGCGGCGGCGGGGACGGGGCGGGGAGCTGGAGAATGGGGGAGGGGGCCGGCGGTCCCCGGAGCGGGCGGGGGAGTGGAGGGGGGCGAGGGGAGGTGCGCAGGCCGGAGGGGCGCGGAGGCGCCGGCGGCGGGGAAGGGGGGGGGTAGGACGGGGGGAGGGGAGAGGGAGGGAGGGGGCGGGTGGGAAGCGAAGCAGCAGAGTCACTTCACCGACCAGACGCCGCGGCCACCGCCGACGCCGCCGCCATTTTAATAGAGCGTTCGGGCTGCACTCGGCTTTTTCCGTCCGGGCGAAGGAGCCGACGAAAAGGGCCTCGCGCTCTCATTCCTGCGCCTCCCTCCCTCTCTTCGCCTCCCACCTCTCCCTCCGCACACACGCCGCACGCCCCACACCCCGCCGCGGCCGGCTCGCCGCCCTCCCTTTCCTCTTCCGTCGGGCCTCCCCGCCCTCGGTCCACCCCCTCCGCGCGCTCGCCCACCCCGCCCAGCCCGGATCTCTGTCAGCGGCCGGAAGGGAAGCGCGAAGCCAGCGCGGCCGCGGGGGGAGTCCGGGTGAGTTGGAGAAGATGGCGGAGCTCCGAGCGGGTCGTGGTTGCGCGGCGTCGCCCACCGAGGCCGCTCCGCGGGCCCGGAGGCCCAGCAAGCGCCGGGTCACTCTCACCGCCCTGTCCTCCGCCCCTGCGCTTGGCCATTGTAACTCTGGGTTCCCCAGGGTGACTTGGTACTCATTTGTCTCGTCCCCCTCACCCAAACTCAGGCCTTTGGGGTTGCGGGAGGCTGGGGTTCCGGGAAGCCGGCTGGAGCGACGCCGCAGCCCAGGAGGGGACACGCAGCCCTCTCCCCGCGGGGTTTTGGAAGAATGGAACAGCCCCGGGCTGTTAACCTGCGAGCGTGTCCTCGAGCAGAGATACATTGATGTGACTAGAAATGGCGGAGTGAAGTGTCCCGGGCATCTCCTTCTCTTTCCGCCAGAGGGCCCCCTACGAATTACCCTAAGAGTTTTCACCTGAAATAGCGTACGTAGTGTGCTTCCGGGCGAAGAGCACGTAATACGGGAATTAAGTCGGAGAGCGGAGAATGAAGAGCAGGTGGAGGGAAGTGGCCATTCAGCTGAAGTTTGTTGTTGTAACAGTTAGCTAGCGTGGGGAAAATCTTCCTCGCCTGCACTGATACTGTCCTCACTGATTTCTGTATCTAGTACATTCCTTTAGAGATATGATTGAGAAGTCCAGTTTACATAGTAGCATCTTTGAGATCCGTAGCCAGAGAGCTTTGGAGGCCTTGTGGGAATTCTTTTACAGAGTTTGTCGAGGTTAGATCAGACCATCCCTTCACTCGAGGACCACCTTGCCGGTTTTCTTTGCCGTTCTGCCGCTTTAAGTTGATGCTGTAAAGTTTCTGTTAAACCTGTTTTGAGTTGTTCCATCCGAGCAGGTGATCCTTAGGAGCTGTAACTATTTTGCCATTGTCTTCTCTTCTTCCCAGCTTTCCCAGAAAATTTGGGTTTCTGCAGACTTTGGATCCTGTAGCAGCCATTGTCGATCCAACATGCATTCCCACCCACCCCTCTTCTCTTCCTACAGGGAAACTTACCAAACCCTAGTTTGTTTTACTGGTGGCAGCTGAGACTCAGGAAGCTTGATACGTGAAAGGAAAGCCCCAGGGATTCTAGGTGTTTGCTTTAAAATGTCATGAACACTGCTCAGTATGCTGTAATAACATATGTGGGAAAGAATTTGAAAAAGAATAAATACATGTATAATTGAATCACACCTCAAACTAATACAACGTTGTTAATCAGCAATATAAAATGAAAATTTTTAAACATTATGTAATTGTTTCTCTAGGGTTACCCATATTGCTTTGAGTTCTTGCCAATGAAATATAAGCAGAAATCTGCAGAGGTCTGTTGCAGGGAAAAGCCAATTCTGACTCCACGTTGGAACTGTTTCGATGACTTGCTTTTCTCTGCTTTTGTTATCTTAATCATACATAATGGCCTGCTTCAGAGAATCCTGCCCCTCTGCCTTACAGTTTTGTTTTGTTTTTTTTTTTTTGCCTTACTGTTAAAGTGCCTTTGTTCAGAACCCCCTGTCCACCTGTAGATGGCAGGAAGGAAGAAATTAACACATACACTGCCTCAGAGCTTGCCATTCTAGGAGATATTTGCAAGATTAATGGCCTTTTCACTTTGTTTCTTCACCTACCCCCTATCTCTGATCTGTGAAACATCCTAGCATCCAGATGGTCATTTGAAACTTTAGTTTGCCATCTTCTCCATCATCCTGGGCTTTCCAAATAAAGTCCTTGCCTAAACACCTCATCTCCTTTTCATTGGCCTGTCTTGTGGCGAGCAGAGCGAGCTTGGACTCCTAACAGGTCTTTGAGAAAGAATTTCCCATTCCTAATTTTAAAAAAAAAGGACAAATTCAGCAGACGTGCGCCTTAACTCTTTCTTTCTGCCTGAAACATGATCTTCATGTTCTAATAAAGCGTCTAGTCTGTGATTTTTTTAAACAAGGAAACCACAACAGGGTAAAAGCCAACCGTAAAGTTGATAATAAGGTGTAGGACCCTGATGCATCTTTGAGCAGCTCTCCACCCCTAGACTGATTATGCAAGAAAAAATAAATCCCTTTTTCCTTAAGCCACTCTTATATTTCCATTACTTGTAGCCAAACACATTGCTAACTGATAGTTATTTTTGAATCAGTCCACTATGGTTTTTAAGACCAGAGATAACCCATAACAGTTCTTGAAAGTGAGGACAACTAGTACTATAAAGGCAGAGTACCAGGGTGTAATACATCCCAGGTGCCTCTAGTGCTAAAGAACTTGCCCAGCAATGCAGGAGACATAAGCAATAGGGGTTCAGTCCCTGATTCAGGAAGATCCCCTGGAAAAGGGAATTGCAACCCACTCCAGTATTCTTGCCTCGAGAATCCCATAGACAGAGGAGTCTGGCAGGCAGTCCATGGGGTCGCAAAGAGTTAGACACGACTGGAGCATCTTAGCACATGCAAGATATATACAAGACACACTTTGATCTTTAAAGAAATAGCTTAACAATTGCCACCCAATTGTTTAAGGAATTATGTGAAATGATGCTTAGTTTAAAATGCTTTTGAGAGTCTATTGAGATTTATTGTCATAAATGATCATGGCGCTTCAGTCATCACTTTAGCTCTCAACAAATTTTTCTGTGATGTGCCAAATAATATTTTAGGCATCATAGGCAGTCCAAGTCTCTCATCACAACTATTCAACTCTATTAGCACAAAAGCAGCCATAGATGATACACCATGGAATAAGTGTGGCTGTGTTCCAATAAAAATTTTAACTTAATGGACACAGAAAATTTATATTCATATTTTCATGTGTTACAAAATACTATTTTTGTTTTGATTTTTTCTGACCACTTAAAAATGTAAAAACCATTCTTAGCCTACAGTCCATACAAAAACGTGATGTGAAAATGGCCAGATTTGGCCTATGGGCTCTAGTTCACCATCCCTTTATCCACTTCAGTTGCTTAAGAGAGAAAAGCATAGAAGCCAATAAAACAAGGTTGCCTGCCTCCTAACTAGAATCTTCACTCTTCTGTGCTGACTTGTTAAGTTTATCAACAGAGACCTTTGAATATATTTGAAAGATGTGCATTCCAAAAGAATAAAGCTGAATCTCTGTTAAATACCCCCTAAATTCCTCATGCAAATCTGAATTTTCAAACCAATAATAAGCAATCACCATACACCCTCTACAGCTAGACTGATCAAGATGACTGACTGTCTTCAATATTTTGTATACATGTCACCATCTAGTGGTAGAATTATGCTTTCAGTAAAATTATACAGTCTACTTTAAAATTTCTAATTCTTGAGTTTGTAGTGTATGTGTGGTATATTCCTAGGTACTTGACTGAAAGCCAGCCCACATAAACACCTTGGAGAATTAATATTGCCATGGAAATTATTTGCTCTTCTTAGCATTCTGATTGCAGTTATTGATCACAGGATTTTTGTCTCTGGAGTTTGGGGCTAAAGCCTGGCATTACTATCCAGAAACAGTTATTACAAAATTTATTCTTCTCCCTCACGCCCGCACTCATTGTCATTTTGTGAAACTTAAGGCCATTCTTAGAAGGCAGGTATGCTGTTGTTTTCTCTCCATTGCACCTAGATCAGTGCTTTGTACATTAACTCAGCAAACTGCTGTTTGGTTCTTAAACTGCTGTCGTAAATTGGATTATATCACCTCCCTACTTAGGTCTCTTCAGCATTGGTCTCTTCAGCATTTCCTATTACATTCAGAATAAACTCTGTTTGGGCCTTCCCCACCTATCCTGTTTTTAACATCACTGTTGCTACATTCCAGCCACGCTAGTGTGCTTTCTAACAAAAACATCCTGCTCTGGTTTTTGGTGAATGTTTCTTTCTAGGACATGCTTTCTAATTCTGAAATGGCTAACTTCTTATCCTCGAGGTTTCAACCTACACACCATCTAAAAAACTCCCCTGTAATATTATATCACAGCACTATTTGCACTGTAGCTCTTCCTATAATTATTTTATTTCTGTTTATTTGTATCAGTATGCATTAGACTGCAAGTAAAATTTTTTTCAGAATAAATGGCTTAAACAAGTAGGGCTTGTTTTCCTCTTGTAACAGACAACAGTAGCTAGGTCAGGGCCGATACAGTGGCTCAAGGGTATGGACCCAAGCTCTTTGATTCTTTCTGACTTCTGTATATTGGCTTGTAATCTAGTTGTAAGATGGCCACCATAGCACCAACTTTACACCACAGCACCAACTGTCTGGTTTAAAGACAAGAAGAAGGAAAGATGGTGATGTCCTGTCTTGGATTGGATTCTCCCAAAAGCAGGCACTGAAACAAGGACACAAATGGAGAGAATTCATTTTGGTGTCATCCCAAGAAACACAGGATACTGAAAAGTGAGAAGGAAATTTGGGGAGGGGCTACTAATCAGTAAAGAATTATTAACATTAAGTTCTTTAGTCCCAGGGGTAACTGGAGCCTGATTCTGCTGGGAAACTACAAACCAGTATAAAACATGTCTTAAAATCATTCTACCTGAGGGACAAGGAAGCTAGGTATTTATTTCTTCTCCTTCTAGTCACTGATTGATTGTTGTTAGGAGGAAGGGGTATGAGCAGCAAAGCCAGCTTGGCTTTGCTCAGGTAGGCAGAGAACAGCCTCAGACATAGAAATCCAGGTGCTAGTAGTTGGGAGTTTGGCCTCTGTGCATGAAGTGATAAGATCTAGGGAATATGGGCAGAGCACTCTCAGTATCTTATATGCCCCACTTCGCTCTTCTGTCTGCCTTGAGTACAGGGACGGTATCTGGAGAAGCAGCCCCGATTTCAAAATAATAAATCTATAGGCAAAAAGCAAAAGCCAAGGCACTGAAAATGACAGAGTAGAAAGAGAAAAGGTCTGGGTCCCTGGTGGCATTGTTGAACAGCTGAATCAGTGTTAGCAACTACTTGTTACTATATAAGACATTTGATGATCCAACAAAAAATTAAACCCTAAGGCCACTATTGGAGTTTTATGGCACAATGCTGTCATTAAAAATTGTGTGAAGCTAAAAGTTGCTCAGTCATGTCCAACTCTTTGTGACCCCATGGACTGTATAGAATTCTCTAGGCCAGAATACTGGCCGTTCCCTTCTCCAGCGGATCTTCCCAAAACCAATGGAGAGCTTCTAAGTGTGGAAGTAAGACAATCAGGTTGTATTTTAAAATATTCTGACTAATCTGTAGAGAATAGATTTGAGATAGGGACAACTGAGGGTTATTAATATTAATCCAGAAAGATGATGATAGTTTGGAGAAAGGTAAAAGGAAAGAAATGGGAGAGCCCATTCTAAGGTTATTTTAGAGTTAGAAAAAAACAAACACAAGACTGGTTGAGGGACTTCCTGGGTGATCCAGTGGTTAAGAATCCGATTTCCAATGCAGGGCACGAGGGTTCAATCCTTAGTCAGGGAACTAGGGTTCCACATGCCATGCAGCAACTAAGCTTGCACACCACAACTACAAAGCCTACGTACCTCAACAAGATCCCGAGTGCCACAACTAAGACCCAACGTAGCCAAAAATAAATAAATACATACTTGGTTGATGGGTATGGGAGAGAAGATAGTATTAGAGCCGTCTCCAAATTTGTAATTTGCACAAGTGGGTAAACGGTGGTGCTGTGCCACTCGCCAAGATAGGGATCATTTAAAGAAGGGCCAGAGAGAAGTATAGTGACAGGTACTATGTTTTTTTTTTAAAGATTTATTTTTTGCTGCACTGGGTCTTTGTTGATGCTAACAGGCTTTCTCTAGCTGGCATGAGCAGAGGCTACTCTTTGTTGCAGTGCACAAGCTTCTCATTGTGGTGGCTTCTCTTGTTGCGAAGTGCGGACTCCAGAACACAGGGCTCAGTAGCTATGGCATATGGGCTTAGTTGCCCCGAGGCATGTGGGATCTTCCCAGACCAGGGACTGAACTGATGTCCCCTGCTTTGACAGGCAGATTCTTAACCACTGAGCCACCAGGGAAGCCCACAGGTACTATTTCAGAAGTGCTCAGCCTGAGGTACCTGAGAGGTAACCAAAAGGAGTTGTTAATTAAGCAGTTGTTTGAATCTAAAGCACAGAAGAACATTCTGGGCTGGAAGTGTTAATATGAAAGCAATTCTTAGTAAGCTAGCTCTTTGCCTTATGGGGAAAAGAAAACTGCTGGATATTTAGCATTACAAGTTTCAGGCATGAAGAAGTAGGAAAAAACCAGTTCCCTCAACTGTTCTCTTACCAGGAAAGCAAAAACTTTCCAGAAATCCTAACTTCACATTTGGTCTCATTACCCAAAACTCTGTCACATGGCCTCCTTTAAGCTTCAAAGAAAGCTTGAAAATCCAGTATTTCATTTTACAGCCTGCATGATGGAAGAAGGAAAAGCTAGCTGGCAGTGAGTACCAAGTTTACAGTATCTGCTGCAAGTGGTAAATGAAGCCATGGGATCGTACAGGGAGAGGGAATACCTAGAAGAGAGAGCCTCAAAGAACTCTTAACATCTCAAGTTTGGGTAGAAGAGAGGATGCCGCAAAAACTTGAAAGAATATGGTGGAGAAGGAGGGATTTGGGTACCATTGAAGCCAAGGGAATAGAACTCAAAAAGGATGAAAATTACACTTGTTAAGTGCTGCAAAGTCAACTAAAGTGAGATCTATCCAGTATTCATTATATTTATTAGATTTAGTGCATGGAGGTCATGGGAGGAGGAATTCTAGATGCTGAAGCCTCATTACAGTAGACAGAAGATCATTTATAATAAAACTTTTAAAATAGAAAACTATTTTAAGACTTGGGACTCTAAAGAGAAGGTGGGGTAACTAGATGAGGAAGAAGACTAATATGTATAAATGCTAATGGAAACATGAAAATAATAGGTAAATTTCATGGTACATGCTGTGTGACGGACAGTTTTCAGCACTCCTTTAATTCTCACAGCCACCTTGTGTGGAATGTTCTATTCTCCCTGTTTCCCAAAGAGAATAACAAGGCACAGGGAGGTTAAGTAACTTGTCCCACAGACAGAAGGTGTTGATCCTAGAACAGAAAAGGCAGAGTGGTGGCTATAAGAAGGTAAGAGGAGATGGAATCAGTATTATTGCACAGAGGGAAAGATTGACTTTTGATAAACAAGAAGGAAGAAAAGGATACGGGTACCCACATGTGTACATTTGATGATCAGGAGTCAAGGGAGTTCCCATCAGATGACTTTTGGGTTTTTTCCTGAAATAAAAGGCAAAATTATTTATTTCTATTAATTTTATACTTAAATGTTTTTGGATCAGAGTTGACTCCAGGTAAATGAAACGGCAGAAAGCAAAATGGTGGATTGGGGAGACTACTGTATATGTTTACATGTATCAAATTTTGGCATTGGACCTTGCAGACTATTAAGAATACATGCAAAAATCAAAAATAAATTTATTTTGGCAGATCATGGTCAAACTCTGGTGTATTTAGTGAAACAAAAATATATATTGCTAAATTCTAATTGACCTAGTAACCAGCAGATAATTTTATTTTTTAATAAGAGTAGGAAATAAAACATTTAATAAGATGAAATAAGAATTGACTATAATTTGAATAAAAATATTATATAATTTGACAAATAAGTTGTAATTACCTTCTTGATTTATTTATACCTTACCTGAAAGAAATTCTATAAAAATATTTAACTTTGATTTTATTTTTTAATACTTCTTTATTTATTTGACTATGCTAGGTCTTAGTTGCAGAATTCAGGATCTTTAGTTGTGGTATGTGGGATCTAGTTCCTTGCACAGTGATCGAAACTGGGCCCCCTGCATTGGCGTACAGAGTCTTAGTCACTGGACCACCAGGGAAGTCCTGATTTTATTTATTGTATCCAATAATCCCCTCCCCAAATTAAAAACAAACACCATCACCAGTAAATACACTGCTTCTTCTATTCAAATAGGATTTTCCTTCCAGCCAGTGATACATCTAAGAAATAAGTAATTGAAGAGCTGAAAAAAAATTTGTTTACCTTTAAATATGGGATGGAGATGAGCCATTTTGGTCTGTTTGAGGCTTTCTTGGCCTACAAGGTCACTCTCTCAAGAGCTATTCATTTCTTGACTGTTGTTGGGAATGAAAGAGACAAGTCACTGACCAGACCAATCTATATACAAGCATATCTCAATTTTATTGAGCTTCCGAAATAGCTCTTAATATTGAAGGTTTGTGGCAACCCTGCATCTAGCAAATCTATCAGCAACATTGTTCCAATGCCACTTGCTCACTTCATGTGTCTGTCACATTATAGAAATTCTCGAAATATTCCATACTTTTTCAGTGATCTGTGATCACTGATCTTTGAAGTTGCTATTGTAATTGTTTTTGGGTGTCACAAACAGCACACATGTAAAGTGGCAGACAACCAATTGTTAAAATAACAAAGGATTTAGAATATTAGGATATTATGTAAATTGAGTTTATTAAACAGCAGCCAGATTTGAGAGGATTGACTCCAGTTTTGAAAGAAGTTCACCTGTGGATAAAATTCTGTCAAATAGCATTATGTGCTACAGAGAAATTATTCATGAAATGAAGAGTTGATCCATGTGGCAAACTTCACTGCTGTCTTATTTTAAGAAATTGCCACAGCTGCCCCAACCTTGAGCAACCACCAACCTAATAGAGCAGTCAGCAGCCATCAAGATCAAGATAAGACTCTCCACCAGAAAAAAAGAGTACCACTCACTGAATGCTCAGCATTTTTTTCCAACAGTAAACTATTATTTTTACCAATGAAATATTTTTAAATTAAGGTATGTACATTTTTAAAGACAATGCTTTTGCACACTACAGTATGCTGTACACATACCTTTTTTTTTATTTTTGGCTGCACCACCTACCTTGCTGGATTTTATTTCGCCAACCAGGGATTGAAACCAGACCTTTGACAGTGAGCATGTGGAGTCCTGAGGATTTCCCTGGTGCCTCAGACTGTAAAGCCTTTGCCTATAATGCGGGAGACCTGGGTTCAATCCCCGGGTTGGGAAGATCTCCTGGAGAAGGAAATGGCAACCCACTCCAGTACTCTTGCCTGGAAAATCCCATAGACGGAGGAGCCTGGTAGGCTACAGTCCATGGGGTCCAAAAGAGTCAGACACGGCTGAGCGACTTCAGACTCAGACTATGCGGAGTCCTAACCACTGGACCACCAGAGAATTCCCTAAACATACCTTTTAGATGCACTATAAAACTGAAAAATCCATGTAACTTATTTAATTATAACATCTGGATCAGGGCTTTCCCAGTGGCTCAGTGGGAAAGACTCTCCCTGCCAATGCAAGAGACACAGTTTTGTCAATCCCTGATCCTGGAGGGTCCCACATGCCACAGAGCAACTGAGTTCATGCACCACAACCATTGAGTCTGTGCTCTAGAGCCTGGGTGCAGCGACTACTGAAGCCCAAGTGCCCTAGAGCCAGGGCTCCCCAACAAGAGAAGCCACCGCAATGAGAGGTCCACGCACTGCAACTGGATCGTAGCCCCCGCTTGCTGCACCTACAGAAAACCCTGCACAGCAACGAAGGCCCAGCACAGCCAGAAATAAATAAATAGATAAAATTATAATATCGGGTTCACTGCAGCAGTCTCAGACCCAACTTAGAGTATCCTCTGAAGGATATGGTATTACCTGACAATAGGCCAGAGCCTGACATTTTAATAAAATATGTATAGCAGGGAAGAAAGATCCTATAAAAGCATGGAGTGATTTAACTAATCAAGCTGGTTTTAGAAAAGGCAGAGGAACCAGAGATCAAATTGCCAACATCTGCTGAATCATGGAAAAAGCAAGAGAGTTCCAGAAAAACATCTATTTCTGCTTTATTGACTATGCAAAAGCCTTTGATTGTGTGGATCACGATCAACTGTGGAAAATTCTGAAAGAGATGGGAATACCAAACCACCTAACGTGCCTCTTGAGAAACCTATATGCAGGTCAGGAAGCAACAGTTAGAACTGGACATGGAACAGACTGGTTCCAAATAGGAAAAGGAGTGCGTCAAGGCTATATATTGTCACCCTGCTTATTTAACTTCTATGCAGAGTACATCATGAGAAACGCTGGGCTGGAAGAAGCACAAGCTGGAATCAAGATTGCCGGGAGAAATATCAATAACCTCAGATATGCACATGACACCACCCGTATGGCAGAAAGTGAAGAGGAACTAAAAAGCCTCTTGATGAAAGTGAAAGAGGAGAGTGAAAAAGTTGGCTTAAAGCTCAACATTCAGAAAACTAAGGTCATGGCATCTGGTCCCATCACTTCATGGGAAACAGATGGGGAAACAATGTCAGACTTTATTTTGGGGGGCTCCAAAATCACTGCAGATGGTGATTGCAGCCATGAAATTAAAAGACTCTTACTCCTTGGAAGGAAAGTTATGACCAACCTAGATAGCATATTCAAAAGCAGAGACATAACTTTGCCAACAAAGATCTGTCTAGTCAAGGCTATGGTTTTTCCAGTGGTCATGTATGGATGTGAGAGTTGGACTGTTAGGAAAGCTGAATGCCAAAGAATTGATGCTTTTGAACTGTGGTGTTGGAGAAGACTCTTGAGAGTCCCTTGGACTGCAAGGAGATCCAACCAGTCCATTCTAGAGGAGATTGGTCCTGGGTGTTCTTTGGAAGGAACGATGCTAAAGATGAAACTCCAGTACTTTGGCCACCTGATGTGAAGAACTGATTCATTGGAAAAGACCCTGCTGCTGGGAAAGACTGAAGGCGGGAGGAGAAGGGGACAACAGAGATGGCGTCACTGACTTCATGGACATGAGTTTGAGCTCCGGGAGTTGGTGATGGACAGGGAGGCCTGGTGTGCTGCAATTCATGGGGTTGCAAAGAGTCAGACACGACTGAGCGACTGAACTGAACTGAAAGGAGACTTCCCCAAAACCAATGATTAGAATTGTCATTTTGTTACCCATACACCCCTAGGTGAACCTGCAGTTGAAGATCGAGAAATCAATTCCGTGCTGTGGTCTTCTGGAAAGTGCCCATATAACTCAGTATGTGCACCCTAGTCTGAAACCACTGCTCTGAAATCTCTGCATTGTTGCCTAGCTGAGGCATAAAGACTCCAAACATTCACCGGATTTGATCCTTAATTTATGGTCCTGATGTTACAGAGCAGAAGACTTTCATTCCATCTAAGAATTTTTTGTATAACCACCACTTTGTGTCCTTGATCATGTTACTTAATCTTTCCATGCCTCTGTTTAGCTATACAATGAGGATTAATGCTAGTACCTACCTCAGGGTTGGAAGGATTAAATGAATTAATGCAGATGAAATGTGTAGAGTTGTGTTTGACTCACACTAAGCACAGAATTAAGTGATCTGTTATTTGAGAGAGAAAAAAAAATGCATCAGAATTTATGTTGTCCGGTGAGTTACTCTCAAATTATTTGCAGTAATTCTTTAACTTGGGTTCTTATGAGACGAGATCTTACAGTGCCTTGCTTGTGGCGGGGGATGGGGGGTGTGGAAGGGTGGGGAGAAGAAACATATTCTTTGCCTGTTTCTCAGAGATTCTGATTCTATTGGCCTGAGATGGGGCCAGAAATCAACTATTTTATTAAAAACCTGTAATTCTGATGCAGATGGTTCTTGTCTGACCCTGTCTGTTTGAAACACTACAATCAGGTTTAATCTCACTTATTCATCATACTCCTGCCTATCTTTGAAAGTGGAAGTCTGGTTTCCATTGTGACTGACTCTTCTTTGGCCCAGAACATCCAGGGCTCTTCTACCTCTTCCTCATGTAATATGATTTCAGGTCTGTACAGAATTCTGATTGAGAAATTAAGCCTGTCTAGTGAAGTGAAAGTCGCTCAGTCGTGTCCAACTCTTTGCAACTCCATGGAATACACAGTCCATGGAGAATACACATTCTCCAGGCCAGAATACTGGAGTGGGTAGCCGTTCCCGTCTCCAGGAGATCTGGGAGTATAAAATTATGTTTCCTTTTGTTCTAAACAATGTACTCCAATTAATTTAGCAATAATATTTGGCAACTCTAAACCACACTTAGTGAAAATATATCTAGGTTTCTTTCACCTTTCCTGCTGCCAAATCTCTCCCTGTATTCGTGCAATTGGTTTTTTTTTTAAACCAATTTGCAATATTTTGCATTTATTATTGTAATAATAACTTTTTTGTTTACACAGAGAAATAAAATATTGACCATTATCCAATACCCAATCAGAGGCACTATCAACATGTAAGCACGTGTCCTTTCATTCTTTAAATAGGATGGATATCTTTTTTATTTAAATGGGACTAAAATGTTTAAATAAGTAATTTTTTTATTAACATGTATAGATACATAACAGGCTTCCTGGTGGCTCAGTGGTAAAGAATCATTTGCCAATGCTAGGGACTTGGGTTTGATCCCCAGGTCGGTAAGATCTCCAGGAGTAGAAAATGGCAACCCACTCCAGTATTCTTCCCTGGGAAATTCCATGGACAGAGGAACCTGGCAGGCTACAGTACATGGGGTCACAAGAGAGTCAGATATGACAGCGATTAAACAACAATAGATACATAACGCTTTTATTATCCTTAATATGGCATTTCATTGTATAGATTTCACAATAATTTCATTAAACTGAACCCAGCTGATGAACATTCATTAATAAATTGTCTCCAAGTTTCCCCTCGTAAACAATACTGTAACAAAGACCCTGACACATATCTCTGTGTACTGTTTCACTTATTCTCTTAGGATGAATTCTTACAAATGGAGTTACTGCCTATGACCATCTTCAGATAGAACCTTTGTGTTCTGGATGTTTGTTTTCTATCTCCTTTATTCACTTCCTTTCATCTCTGAAGACTGGAGTGCCCAAGTCTCAACCAATCTTCTCATTTACTTTCTAGGAGATCCCACCCAGTTCCACAGGATAAAACCTATATCTCCTGCATTGGCAAGCAATTCTCTACCACTGTGCCACCTGGGAAGCAGGATAGAGGCCAAGGATGTGGCTATCTTACACTGTGCATGATGGCACCCATAACAAAGAACTACCATGTCCAAAATGTCAACAGTGCTCTGGTTGAGAAATCTTGCTCTCACTGCTCTCTACCTTGAATGTTCTTCCTCCGGGTAACCACATGCCAGGCTTCCTTCCTTGCTGGTCAAAAAGTCTCCTTATCAGAGAAGCCTTCCCTGACTACCCTCCCTGTGTAAGATAGCAGCCCAACAGTCACCCACTATACCTATGTTATGAAGACATTTGATTATCTGTCTTCTCCTCCCTCTATGAGTAATGTAATAAGCTCTGTGAGAGTGGACCTTTGTTTTGTTCCTTGGATCTTGAGCACACTGTAAGCACTCGATTAAGTATCTGTTGAATTAATGAATACTTTAAGGTTATATCATTTTTATACTCATCAATAATGATGAGTCCCCATTCCCTTATACCTTGACTATACTGTCTATGTAGTCATTTCCATTTTTTTGTTCCTCATTCTATCTAGCAAGGGTTTTTTTCTTGAAACTTCAGGTGTGTCATTCAGCTCTTACTTCAAGTACTTGTAATCATCTGATGGTAGAATAATAATTAAGATTACTGTGAAACAAACAAAGAAAAAAGATTACTATGAAACACAGTTTTAGGGCAAATTTCTAACTGGGAAAAATAAAACCTGAAATTCTAAATCAAGCAAGGAACTTTCAGTGTACCAGGGCTATTGCTAAACTTCACTATATCAAATTGCCATTAGAATAATATGAGATAGTTTTCTAGTAATGATGAAAAATGTTTCCTCATTTTAAATTGCAAGCTAATAACATAGTTATATATCACTTCCTTTGGGAAGCATATCTCCAATAGAATTCATGTAGCTCCCAGAATATCTGGTTCATATTCCTTATTGCACATTATCTTCTTCCATATCTGCCTTCCTCTTTAAAAGTGAGAGTTTATCAATGACAAGAAGTATATCTTATTTAATCTTTATCTCAGGTGTCTGACACATAGTAGGTAGACATATAATACTATTTTGAAAAATCTCTGTATGCCATTCAATAGGATATTGAAGAAAGTTCATTTAGTATACTGGTGTCAACACACTGCTATTTATAAATCACATTACTGTTCTCAATATTCACTACCCTGTCTTGCCCTAGGTAAAATAATTAGTTTTCCCTGCCCTTTCCAAGTGACTTACGATGCATGCCTATGGGAAATGTTTGCCTCAGGAATCTCACCAATTTGAAACAGTGATCATGATCATCACTTGTCCCTTGCTATACAGTGCCTATAGGTCAATGCATTCGCTAAACATGCAACATGACTCTGTAAATGACCTGGAGCTGAAATGTCTTGGAAAGGAGATGAGATACATACTTTCTTAGGTATTTTCTTTACAGTCTGATTCTAAATTATGAAGTATAAAATGTTCTGAAGTCACTGATGTATCTTACCTATTTTCTATAAAGTCATGGTCTTTGTACATTAGGAAGCAGAGATATCTTTGATAACTTAAATTCAGAATAAGGCAGAACATAAAGTGTTCTACCCTTTTATATCTGCAGATGGTGACTGCAGCCATGAAATTAAAAGACGCTTACTCCTTGGAAGAAAGCTTATGACCAACCTAGATAGCATATTCAAAAGCAGAGACATTACTTTGCCGACTAAGGTCCATCTAGTGAAGGCTATGGTTTTTCCATTGGTCATGTATGGATGTGAGAGTTGGACTGTGAAGAAGGCTGAGCGCCGAAGAATTGATGCTTTTGAACTGTGGTGTTGGAGAAGACTCGAGAGTCTCTTGGACTGCAAGGAGATCCAACCAGTCCATTCTGAAGGAGATCAACCCTGGGACTTCTTTGGAAGGAATGATGCTAAAGCTGAAACTCCAGTACTTTGGCCACCTCACGCGAAGAGTTGACTCATTGGAAAAGACTCTGATGCTGGGAGGGATTGGGGGCAGGAGGAGAAGGGGACGACAGAGGATGAGATGGCTGGATGGCATCACTGACTCGATGGACATGAGTCTGAGTGAACTCCGGGAGTTGGTGATGGACAGGGAGGCCTGGCGTGCTGCAATTCATGGGGTCGCCAAAAGTCAGACACGACTGAGTGATTGAACTGAACTGAACCCTTTTATATCAAGATGTGGTGTCTAACTGTACTTCTGCCTCTCAATCCATTCTACAAGACTACGTTATTATGTGAGGTACTTCTAGATATTACTGTTTAGTTGATGTCCAAGACAGACTTGTAAGTGTCAAAATTCATCTGTGATTCAGGAAACAAAATGAGTTTTATTTCATCTGACTGCTAGGAGACACTACCCTGGCACCAGCCACTAAAAGATAAAAATAATGGCTCTTTCAATTTGACTATGAAACAACTGAAAGTTTAATAAGTATATCTCACTTCTGAACAACATTTTGAGGACCACTTATGACAGGTATTAACATATTTACCACGACCCAAGTTAACAGCAGAGCATGTTCCATGAATTGAACTTTACCAAACCAACATTCGCCCTAGAATTTGCCACATGGTTCCCTCTCCTTTCATCTCTCTCCTCATTCCTGCACCTTTTGTCTTAAGTATTCTTTTAGCTTTCATGCTCTCACTCTGCCTTCCCCCCACATACACATTTTCCAGTATATTATTTTCCTTGACTGAAGCCTTAAATATTCTCCTCATATGAACATAACCAAAGTTTTCTTGAGCTTCCACAGATATGAAACTCTCTCTTTTTTTTTCTTCCTTTGATTTTATTGGAAGCTTAATTTAAATTCCTTTAAGCTACAGCTTTTAAAAAAAAAACATTATCAAAAAATGTTTCTCAAATGCTGTCACTTGTCTGTACTTATGTGGGACTGGGGGGATGAATGGAAGTAAAGGAGGCAGGCACTTTCAGTCAATGAGCTCAGCAAGACCATACTTTTGGAGATTTATTTTTCTTTGGTATAAGAAGTCAAGGCAAGTTAAATGGGAAGCAGAAAACCAGGAAAGTTATAACAAAATATTCATGTAAGGATCCACATAAAGGCAGAGTTTCTGTCAAGGGTACTTACTGAGTCATCTGATATTTAAATTATCACAAGCAGGGACTTCCCTGGTGATCCAGTGGCTAAGACTCCACACTCCCAATGCAGGAGATGCAGGCTCAATCCCTGGTCAGGGAACTAGATCCCACATGCCGTGACTAAGAATTCATATGCCGGAACTAAAGATACTTCATGTTGCAACTACGACCAGATGCAGCAAATAAATAATTTCCAAAACTGTCAAAAGCAAATTTTCCCACTACAGATGTGCCTGTATTGACCAGGGCATAATAGAATAGATAGCAAGATAAGAAATAAAGCATAAAACAGCAGTATTTACACAGGAATAGTGAAACAAAGTTGTAAAGTAGAAAATCCAAAAATAGAACGTACATCTAAGATTTTATTATAAGATGGCAGAAGTGATATTTGGACAAATGTTTAGTCATTTGGAGGGAAAAATATTCCCTACCTCACCTCATTTATCAAGAATGCAGTGTTAGACTACTAATATAAAGGCACTGAAAGAAAATTTAGGGGAATATTATATTATCATAGGTTGTTAGAGGCCTTTTACTCTAGGCATGACATGAAAAGTATAATCTATAATCTGATTTGACAACATCTTAAAATTTTTATATAACTATCATAAATAAAATAGAAAGAAAATGACAAACATAAAAAACCAAGTGGAACAAAAACAGGTTGGCATAAGATGGAAGCATATTTTAAAAAGTTAAAAAATTCATCCTCATTCATTATGAAAGGAAAAATTTTAATAATAATTTCTAGCTTGTGCCTAGGTATAGAGAAATCACAAACTGTATTATTGGTTGAAACACAAAATTGGTCAGCTTTTCTGGGGAGAAGCTATACTAAAATATTTAATGTTTATATATAGTTTGACCTAAGAAAATCATATCTAATAATTTATCTAAGGACAATTAGCAAGCTAAGACTTGGCTACAAGAATGCTCATCAAAGTCTTGTTTAAGTGGAAAAAAACCAGCAACCATCTAAAAGTCCAGTAGTAACGGGGAAATTATAATGTGTCCATGCAGGGAAATATGATGTAGTCACTAAAATAGTTCTAGGGAATTCCCTGGTGGGCCCATAGTTAGATCTCTGCACTTACACTGCAGGGGACATGGGTTTGATCTCTCGTCAGGGAATTAAGTTCCCGCAAGCCATGTGCACAGCCAAAAATAAAAAATAGTTTTTAAATGGGCATATAAGTTCTTTTAAAGTTATCAAACAGTATGAACTATATTGTTCTACTTTATTTAAAAAGAAGTGACAGTTGCTCAGTTGTGTCCAACTCTTTGCGACCTTATGGACTGTATAGTCCATGGAATTCTCCAGGATAGAATACTGGAGTGGGTAGCCATTTCCTTCTCCAGGGGATCTTCCCAACCCAGGGATCAAATCCAGGTCTCCCGCACTGCAGGTGGATTCTTTACAAGCTGAGCCACCAGGAAAGCCCAAGAATACTGGAGTGGGTAGCCTATCCCTTCTCCAGGGGAACTTGCCGACCCAGGGATAGAACTGGGGTCTCCTGCATTGCAGGCAGATTCTTTACCAGATGAGCTACCAGGGAAGCCTGGTAAAGCCTTTTTATTTGAAAAGACTAGGGGAAAAATGGGTGAACAGTTACCTTTTACTGATGGGATTACAGATAACATTTTGCTTATCTGTATTTGGCACATTTTCTACAATGAAGACATCATTACAGTTTTCAAATAATAGAAGTTCTTAATCATAAAGTACACTAATAAAGAACATAGCTTTATTGATGGTCAAGCTGGAATCCTTGTTTCTCATCACCTCTAATCAATATGGCCTTCAGAGATCATTACCTACTGCCTCACTTCAACTACCCAAATCTTACCAGATCTTTTTTCAACAATTCCCATCAATAAACAAACATATAAGGGTAATGGGCACTTTGGGGGTAAATTTTTACAGTCTTGTGCTTGTAATATGTCAAAGGAAGATCATTTCTAAGTATTTATTAGGAATTCCCCTCTACTATATTCCAACACAATAGCTTACCACAAATATATTTTATTAAGCTTCTCTGTGTTAATATTATGAAAATCAGGTGAAAACTGTAGGAATTCCATACAACTCTACCATATTACCATCTGTATGATTTGAGGCAAGTTATTTAATTTGTGTCAGGAGGGAGGGGATATATGTACACAAATGGCCAATTCATGATGTTGTACAGCAGAAATGAACACAACATTGTAAAGCAATTATATTCCAATAAAATTTTTTTTAATTTGTGCCAGTTTCATCGTAAAATGGAAATAGAATCTATCTTTTACAAGAGTTGTTAGAAATTAAATGAGATAGTACATGTAAAAAACTTAGCATGATAATTAGCATATACAAGTGCTCAATAAATGGCACGTTATTTTAGAAAACATATATAATGAATGTATATAAATATACATCATGATTATATAGAAGATTTCACTGGATAGCATTTTTTTCACCTTCTGGGTAGCATTTCGATATGTGGACTTCCTCTGATTTTGGTCAGTGGGATACTGATATGATCCCATAGGTGTGTGGAAAGACTGGTGCTTCAGATATCATGTAGGCCAGGATTTTTCATAGTTTTTAAAGAATTGCAAGTCATAGTAAATTTATAACAAGACCTAGAACCAGGATGATCATATAATTTATATTCCTAAATGAGGATGTTTTTAGATTTAAAGGGGTACAGTTGAAAATCACCCTGGGTTAACAGACATAAACTAAGAATTTCCCAGAGAAACTAGGAAATGTGGTTAACCTCCCACACATCTTACACACATACTCAACACACACACAAACATATGTACAGACTTTTCTCTTATGTATGATGGGGTTAAATCCCAGTAAACCCACAGTAAGTCAAAAACATCATAAGTCAAATACGCAATTATTGTACCTAATCTAGTGAACATCAGAGCCCAGTCTACCTTACATGTGCTCAGAATACTAACATTAGCCTATAGCAAAGAGGAACTAAAAAGCTTCTTGATGGAAGTGAAAGAGGAGAGTTAAAAAGTTGGCTTAAAGCTCAACATTCAGAAAATTAATATGATGGCATCTGGTCCTATCACTTCATGGGAAATAGATGGGGAAACAGTGGAAACAGTGTCAGAGTTTATTTTGGGGGGCTCCAAAATCACTGCAGATGGTAACTGCAGCCATGAAATTAAAAAGACGCTTATTCCTTGGAAGGAAAGTTATGACCAGCCTAGAGAGCATATTCAAAAGCAGAGACATTACTTTGCCAACAAAGGTCCATCTAGTGAAGGCTATGGTTTTTCCAGTGGTCATGTATGGATGTGAGAGTTGGACTGTGAAGAAAGACGAGTGCTGAAGAACTGATGCTTTTGAACTGTGGTGTTGGAGAAGACTCTTGAGAGTCCCTTGAACTGCAAGGAGATCCAACCAGTCCATCCTAAAGGAGATCAGTCCTGGGTGTTCATTGGGAGGACTGATGCTGAAGCTGAAACTCCAATACTTTGGCCACCTCATGCGAAGAGTTGACTCATTGGAAAAGACCCTGATGCTGGGAGGGACTAGGGGCAGGAGGAGAAGGGGACGACAGAGGATGAGATGGCTGGATGGCATCACCAACTCGATGGACATAAGTCTGAGTGAACTCCGGGAGTTGGTGATGGACAGGGAGGCCTAGCATGCTGTGATTCATGGGATCGCATACAACTGAGTGACTGAACTGAACTGGGAAAACTCATCTAACACAAGTCTATTTCATAATAAAATGTTGAATAGCTCATGTAGTTTACTGAATGCTGTGCTCAATGTGTAAAACAGAATGATTGTGTGGGTACAGGATGACTGTCAATTGATTGTTTACCTCATGGTCATGTGGCTTACTGGAAGCTGCGGCCGCCTGCTACCACCCAGAACCATGAAGGAAAACTGTAGCATAAATCACTAGCCCAAGAAAAGATGAAGATTAAAAATTCAAAGTCTGGTTGCTACTGAATGCATATCATTTTTGCACCGTCATAAATTTGAAAAATCATAAATGTAGCCATTGTAAGTTGGGGACCATCTATATGTATAATCTATATATAACTGCAACAAGTTTCATGAGAAAATATTTACCCTTACTATATACAATGTAGCCTATATTTCTATTTTATTTTAAAAATTAGTCATTTAAATGACATCAAAAGTATAAGAACAACAAATCAGCAAGTGAGGTTGGCTTCTTCAAATTTAAAACTTTTGCACTGGAAGAGAAACAATCAACAAAACGAAAAGGCAACCTACATAATGGGAGAAAATATTTACAAACCCTATATTGGATAAGGATTAGTACCCAAAACATATAAAGAATTCATCAACTAGATAACAAAAACTAAACATTTGATTAAAAAATGGGAAGAAGAACTAAACATATTTTTTTCCAAAGAAGGCACCCAAACAGTCAACAGATAAATGAAGAGATGCTCAACATCCCAAATCACCAGGGAAATGCAAATCAAAACTGCAATGAGATAACATTTCAGATTTCTTAGAATGGCTATTGTCAAGAAGACAAGAGGGCTTCCTCGCTGGCTTACTGGTAAAGAACCAGCCCACCAATATAGAAGACTTGGGTGCAATCCCTGGTCCTCAGATCCCACATGCCATAATAGAGCAACTAAGCCCATTTGCCACAACTACTGAGCCTGTGCTCTAGAGCACGTGGTCGGCAGCAAGAGAAGCCACTGAAGTGAGAAACCCCCGCACTGCACATTAGAACACAGACAGTAGTTCCTGGTCTCCACAACTAGAGAGAAAAAAAAGCCCATGTAGCAAGGAAGAACCAGCACAGCCATAAATAAATGAAAGTATTTATTAAAAAGTAAGCTCCCAGAAATGAATGGGGTATTTAAAAAAGAGAGAGAGAGAAGAGGCAACAAGTGTTGGTGAGGATGTGGAGAAAAGGGAAACTTTGTATACTGCTGGTGGGAATGTAAATGGGTTCAGCCATTATGGAAAACAGTATGGACTTCCTTAAAGAATTAAAAATAGATCTACCTATGATCCAGCAATTCCACTTTTGGGTATAAACCCAAACGAAATGAAAATAGGATGTCAAGGAGATATAAGCACTCTCATGTTTTCAAAGCCTTATTCATATACATGTACACACACGTATTAAAGTTATTAAAAAATCAGTCATTTAAAAAATACTAAATTGATTTATCAACCTTCTACAAACTAATTTTGAAAACACCAACAAAGCAACACTCTTGGGACTCCCCTGGCAGTCCAGTGAGTCTGCATTCCCAATGCAGCGGGCTCAGGTTTGATCCCTGGTCAGGGAACTAGGACCTGTATGCCACAACTAAAGGTCTGGAATGCCACAGCCAAGATCCTGCATGCTGCAACTAAGACCTGGCATAGCCAAGTAAAAGAACATAAATAAATAAATAAAAGTTTTAAAAGTCAGTTTGTTAAAAAAAAAAAAAACTCTCACTTTGCAGATAATTAAACTGTCAGTTTCCTTGTTTTTCAAAAATTTCTATAAAATATTGCAATAATTAACACAATACCCATTTATCAACTATTCTGCTCTTTTAAATCCTTTATCCATATTTATTTTTTATGATGAAACAAACATCAAACCCCCTATACTGAACAACTTTTTTACACCCTTATTCTCCCAAGTAATCATAATCTCTTATCTAAATTTGGTATTTACCCAGAACTACACGTCTTTATATTACTAATACATAGCATTATACGAATTAAAAAATATAATACAACAACTTGGCGTTATTTTTCAAACTTTAAGTAGATGGTATGCGTGCGTGCTAAGTCACTTCAGTCATGTTTGACTCTGTGTGCCCCTATGGACTGTAGCCTGCTGGGCTCCTCTGTCCATGGGATTTTCCATGCAAGAACACTGAAGTGGGTTGCCATGCCCTCCTCCAGCGGATCTTCCTGACCCGGGGATCTTTTATTTCTTCTGCTTTGGCAGGTGGGTTCTTACCACAAGTGCCACCTAGGAAGCCCACATAGATTGCATACTATTTTGCAAATTGAGATTTTTCACTCAAGTTTTTTTCAAATTTATCTTAGTCCATTCATTTTTAACTATGCATGGTATCCCAGTATATTACTATATTATAATTTGTCCATTCTCCTATTGAACACCTAGTTTATTTCCAGTTTTTGGTGTTAGAAATAATAGTGCAATAAACATTCTCATACAACTCCTTGGATATGTGTGCAAAAGAATCTCAGAAATATATACCCTCTTCAACTTTTCTACATATTGCTAAATTGCTCTCCACTGCGAATGTGCTAATTATACTCACAGCAACAAGCATGAGATTTCCTGTTTTTTCACGTCCTCACCAAACTTGGTCTTTTAAGACCTTTAATCTTTGTGTGAAATGCTGTCTCATTGTTTTAAATTCTACTTTCAAGATTACTACTGAGATTGAGCAACAGAGCATTCTTAAAAGACCTAATGCTATTACTTTCAAACAGAATTCTCTAACATCAAAGCATCATTTTCACACCTTATTTGTAATCCTCTTTGATGCTCACACATCCGTCTTCCTCCACTGGACTCCACTGTGCGTTCCTAACAGTGGTGGAAAGAACACATGGAGCCAGGCCAGGATTTGCATCCTTACTGCTCTATCATTCCTTCATTCTGTCACCATGGGCAAGTGAAAACCTGACCTGTTTAGATTCCTTTCATCTGTAAAACAGGGATGACGGCATCTGACAAGGTTCTTGGACAGGATTAAATGTTATAGCAGCTTATGATTAGTGATCATCAGATCCCCAACAACTCCCACCCTTGTTATATAGGAGGATGGCCAATGAGGGAGAGAAGAGCCAGTCTGCCTCCATGTATTCCCTTCTGTGTACTGTAGACACATCACACCACTCTGTGCTTTGGGGCATTCACTCTTGCTGTTACCTCAGTCTCTTTGCCCTTTCTGCCTTCTCCACAAAGCTGACTCCTTGGTTCTCGAAGGCTACTCAAAAGTGTCCCTTGCCTTCCCCATCACCCCCAGTCAATTCTGGATTAGGTCCCCGCTTTCATACCTTATCACAACTTGTACACACTCCTTTCATAACACTGAGCACTTTATTTTTTTTGTATCTTTGAAGGCGGGGAGGCCTGGCGTGCTGCAATTCATGGGGTCGCAAAGAGTCGGACACGACTGAGCGACTGAACTGAACTGAGGGCCCTAGGTATTTTACTCATCATTGCAACTTTAGCAACTAACAGGACCCAGTACACAAAAATCAGACTCAGAATTTGTAGAATTAAAAAACATTTACTCACTAAACGTTTTCCTGAACTTCACCTCCTCAGAAGTACCAGGGGCTCACAATGCCGCCATGGTGGCCTGGCTACAGCCATAAGAGCACCAACCCACTTTTGGGTTATAGAGAATGACAGCAACTTGCATTCTGCTCGACAAGTTTAGAAGATAATGGGACACTGTGAAATTGCTTTCTAATGTGTACCCACTATTAGCCAACAGATTAGAAAGATCCTTGAGTGAAGTCGCTCAGTCATGTCCAACTCTTTACAACCCCATGGACTGTAGCCCACTGGGCTCCTCTGTCCATGGGGATTCTTCATGCAAGAATACTGGAGTGGGTTGCCATTTCCTTCTCCACGGGATCTTCCTGACCCAGGGATCAAACCTGGGTCTCCCGCATTGCAGGCAGACTCTTTTACCCTCTGAGCCACTAGGGTAGCCCTAGCAGGCTAAAGATCAGTTTGAAAGATCCCTATCAGACTGAAATAATAGCAAAGAATCTTATGAAAGGTGAAATTGCACTATTTAAAAAGATTTTTATCTTTGTAGCTGAGTCAGATGGAAAAAAACTAAATGAAAGGAAGGTAATCTGCACTTGCCTTCTGTCCTTGAAAATTCTAAAAACATTCCAGGCAACAAAACACCTTTTCAAAAAAAAAAAGAAACAGTAATTCTCATAAATGCTTGTGAAGGAAAAAAAATATACAGTATTTCTGCCAAGCCAGGAATTATATCCAAAAATTAATTAAAATATATCCCTTTTTATTCCCTAAATAAACTAAAAATACATAATTATATAGTATCAAGTTAGGATACAATCATGAAATTGTCCTTATAATTACCAAGTCTTTGATTGATTTTAAGAAATTTTTGGTGTTAGTTTTTATGTGATACAACTGTCACTTAGCTAAGTAAATGTAGCCCTACAGAGATTTAAGAGACTGTTCCAATGTCTTCCCTATTAAACTGAGAGTCAGTGGCTGTATTAAAAAGGTTGAGAATTTCTCTCTCTGTTTTGCTGAACTACCCTACAAATTACTTTGAAAATTTTCTAATACTGAGGTTTTGTGTTTAATTTCTCTATCAAGTAAGTCATAAATTTATTTATTGGAATTCCATAATTACGTAGCTTAGTAATATTATTTTTCACTAAGCTTCAATCCGCAGAACATGCTAATTATAATCTGGCCAAGATTTTGGACTCACTGTTGAAAGAACTGCTCATTGTATTTTTCAGTTCACTTTAATGACCAAACAACAAACATGTTTATATATATGTAAATTTGATAATTTGTTTTATATTTCATATTTCTTCATTTATATAATCTTTCAATGTCTTTCAGTTTCCTTATTTTTTGTATTTGTATATATTTAATCATTTAAATCAATTATTGAATTAATCTATCAGCTTTAATAACTCAAACTGGCTTATAAAGCCAAAAAAAACTGACATGTTAGAATATTTCATTAAAGTTGAATCTTTTAAAAAATTTTATTTCCCAAAGTCTCCAATTGCATAATTTCATTTTTCTTTCTTGGTGGCACTGTGCAATTTGTGGGATTTCAGTTCCCCTATCAGGGATTGAAAGCACAGAGTCCTAACCACTGGACAACCAGGGAATTCCCCACAATTTCTAAATTTTCTAAATTTCTAAACTAAATATATGAGGCTTGATTCAATTTCTAAACTGCTTTTTCAGCTCTTGTACTACAGGTTACCAGTGGAAGTCCAAATATTCTTCCAATTTTTAAACTATTTTGATTATTCAATTATTTTTTATTATTTCAATTCCCTTTCAGCCATATAATTTCTTTGATCTTTTTGATATAGAAAAATCAAACTATCTATAGGGATTTACATTTTTAAATCACATCATCCAGAGATAGTTGCATACAGTAAATTAGTGTTAGTTTAAAATTAGGCAGTTTTGTTTGATGAAATGCTATTGTCATGAAAAAAATTATTTTAAAATATTTAATAAAATGGAGAATGGGAGAAAAAAAAATAGAACAAAATATCCAGAAAATTTTCTAAGCTTTTGGTTACAAGTCCAGACTTTCTTTCTCACAAGTCTGTACTATATCCAATTTGAATTTTATGTAAGATTTCCTATTGAACTTATTTTTAATATACTACCAATAAAGTTTGATCTGTTATTTCAGATGTTTCTATCATGTCCATAAGATCATTAAAAACCACTAACAGCTTTAAAACTTAAGTGATTTTTTTCTATTTAATTATTACAATTCACTTATAAAACATCTGAAATGTCATCAATGACAAAATTTTACCACTTTGATATATATTTTCCCAAGTTTTCACATTTCAGTAGTTTTGCAAAAAGCAGAACCATTATCTAGATCATACATAATGTGTATGTTCTGCTTTTTCCAAGTCTTTAAAAATATTTTATACCTGAAAATGTTGTTGCAAGTTTTTAATTATAGAATTAAAATCAGTTGATGGTTGTAAATATGTCTAAATATATTTTACATATTAACGTAAATGTAAATACATGCAATTTTTGATTTTTAAAACTCTTGAAAGTTATGGTTTCTAATCGTTTATTGTAGATACAGAATGCATGCACAGAAACATGCTATATCTTAACTGTTATTGTATTTTCAATTAATGTTTAATTAATATAAAAATGTACATATTAAATCTTCATTTTGATGAGTTAAGTTGTATTCGTACCCATGTAGTCACTATTACATTAATTTTGTTTTCTCGTGAATTTTACAAAAATGCAATTGGAGGTATTTACTCCTTTGTGTCTGGCTTCTTTCGTCTACATAATGCTTTTGAGATGTACCCTTTTGTTGCACACATAACTAGTATTTTTTTCTTTTATTGCTGAATAACAACATGATATTGTTTTTATTTTAAATAAGTACCCTACTGATAACTGCAAGTTTTAAAACTCATAACCTGTAACAATTGCCATTTAGATGGAATATGTGGTTACCCATTCATGTTCTTGCCCGGAGAATTCCAAGGACGGAGGAGCCTGGTAGGCTGCCATCTATGGGGTCACACAGAGTCAGACACAACTGAAGTGACTTAGCAGCAGCAGCAGCAGCACACTTTTAAACTATTTTGAATTGTATCTACATTTAGGTAAACCGCAATAAGCAATATATAGTAACAATGTAGATTGTTAAAATAATAGTCATTTTTCATTCTAGAAATACAGCTAATTGCTTTATTATTGTACCAATTCTTCCACAGTATCAAAAGACACTCTGGACTGTTCCTATTTTGTATGGTGTCCCAAAATCAGGCTTCAGTTCATCATTAGTACTCTCTCCCTTTTCTCTTCCAGCAGATTCAAGTTTATATTTTAAAAGACAGTTATGAAACTTTTCCAACTTTGCTGTCTTAATATCCTGGGTGTTTGTTTTTAATATTATGTTGTAAGGTATCCAGTGTATACATATGAAAAATTACAAGAAAAATAAAACCAGAGTAAAAACTTTATTTAGGAGTAGCAGCAACTATTATACATAATAAATGGTAAGGATAAATAGATCCTTCTAAAGGGCAGGCTTCCTGTTGACATGAACTGAACTGCCAGAAATGCTGCAAATGTTTCTCAGATGTCACTATCACAGGAGACCCATTTATCAGTGATCATCATGGTATCTTAGAATAATTAGCTTGAACTAATGCACTTACAGAATTTATGTAATTTTTCACATTGCAGCAAGTAAAGCCATACTTCAGCCTATATCTATATCCATTAAAGTTACAAACACACAAACCCATTGATACAACTATTTCACTTCTGGAAATTTATCATTTGTATATAGTCACACATGTATAAGCTTCTTTAGTAGCAAGAAATTAGCACTTATTTCTGGACTGAACATTGTTCTCAATTCTTTATATGTATAAACTCATTTAATCCTCATAACCTTATGAGGTAGGTATTATTCCCATCTTACAGATGGGTAGGTATAACGTTATGGGTTAAGTATTACGTGCAGGTACTTTATGGGTGGGTGTTATTCCCATTCTATAGACTATATGGTAAAGTTATTGACAGTATATTTTCTAATGGAATATAACAAAGCCCTAAAAAGTGAAGAGGAAGCTCTCTAATACTGATATGGGGCAATAGGCCAGATATGCCACCTCACTAGGTGAAAAAGCCCCGTGTATGTCAGGTATCATCTGTGTAAAGACTGCATCAAATTAGAGACCTGAAATTATATACATATACATATGCATTTGCCTAGAAGGAGAGTTACTTTCATTACATTTTCCTCCAAACTGATTACGATTCTCCAGGCTGAGGAATACATATAAATTGTATATATACTAGGATTACATCTATCTATAAAAATATGAATAGGAAAATATGAAATATATGCAGTGGAATAATAGCATCTTACACTAAAACTCCAGATGGGCCAATTATTAAAATGATTACAAAGGTGGAATCTAAAAAGCAAAACAGGGACTTCCCTGGTCATGTAGTCATTAAGAATCCACCCAGCAATGCAAGGGACATTTGTTCAATCCCGGGTCCAGAAGATTCTACATGCTGTGGGGCAACTGAGCCCATATACCACAACTCTAGAGCCCGTGCTCTGGAACAAGTGAAGCCTCCACAAAAAGAAACCTGTGTGCTGCAATGAAAAGCAACCCTCACACGCTGCAACTAGAGAAAGCCCACAAGCAGCCATGAAGACTCAGCACAGACAAAAAATAAAGATAAAAGAAAAACGAAAAGCAAAATAAACATAAAACAGGAACAGACGGAGTGAAACAGGTGAAGGGATTCGAGGTACAATCCTCCAGTTACAAAATAAATAAGCCACAAGGATGTAATATACAGCATAAGGAATATGGTCAATAATACTGTAGTAACTTATTAACTCGAAGGCCCACTTGACTTCACATTCCAGGATGTCTGGCTCTAGATGAGTGATCATACCATCATGATTATCTTGGTCATGAAGATTTTTTTTGTAGTTTTTCTGTGTATTCTTGCCACCTCTTCTTAGTATCTTCTGCTTCTGTTAGGTCCATACTGTTTCTGTCCTTTATTGTACCCATCTTTGCATGAAATGTTCCCTTGGTATCTTAATTTTCTTGGAGATCTCTAGTTTTCCCCATCCTGTTCTTTTCCTCTATTTCTTTGCATTGATCGCTGAGGAAGGCTTTCTTATCTCTTCTTGCTATTCTTTGGAAATCTGCATTCAGATGTTCATATCTTTCCTTTTCTCCTTTGCTTTTTGCCTCTCTTCTTTTCACAGCTATTTGTAAGGCCTCCCCAGACAGCCATTTTACTTTTTGCATTTCTTTTCCATGGGGATGGTCTTGATCCCTGTCTCCTGTACAATGTCACGAACCTCCGTCCATAGTTCATCAGGCACTCTATCAGATCTAGTCCCTTAAATCTGTTTCTCATTTCCACTGTATAATCATAAGGGATTTGATTTAGGTCACACCTGAATGGTCTAGTGGTTTTCCCTACTTTCTTCAATTTAACTCTGAATTTGGAGCAACCGAGAGTAGCTCCCCTCCTCCGCCGTCTGAGGTCAGGGGCGGCGGCCGCGAGGAGCTACCCCACGTCCAAGGAGTGGTCGCTGCGCTGGCGCAGGAGGACATAGAAGAGAAAGCCCTCACAAAGCAACAAAGACCAATTACAGTCAAAATAAATAATCTCCAAATCTTAAAAAAAATTAATCATTTAATTAAGCCTTTTGTTCTCTAAACTTACCTCTAATGTATTATTATATTTTGGGGCTGCTATGGCTTAACTACTGAAGTTATTGATAAACAGCTAAGACCCCCAAAGGTCTTTGGAAAGGACTCCTGTGAGACAGGGGCTCTGAAGTCTAAACTTCATGAACCTCATGTTTAATTATTCTCTAAGTGCAAAACTTGATAAGGTAACAGGTATAACCTGACCCATACTGCATATTGAAGATCAGAGGTCTTCACAGTGGCTTACTTACTTCTTTTAGGTGCACAAATGCTTCTCAATGGTTACTCTTTAAGTGCTTTTAAGGGGAATCAACTTCAATATGCAGAGAAGGCAATGGCACTCCACTCCAGTACTTTCGCCTGGAAAACCCCACGGACAAAGGAGCCTGGTAGGCTGTAGTCCATGGGGTCGCTAAGAGTCAGACGCGACTGAGCGACTTCACTTTCACTTTTCACTTTCATGCATTGGAGAAGGAAATGGCAACCCACTCGTGTTCTTGCCTGGAGAATCCCAGGGACGGGGGAGCCTGGTGGGATGCCGTCCATGGGGCTGCACAGAGTCGGACGTGACTGAAGCGACTTAGCAGCAGCAGCAACTTCCTCAATATGAACTTTATGAAGTGATCTGCCCCAAAAGGTTTCAGCCATTTGCTAGTTTACCTCAATTCTTTCAAATATTCTACCTCCCACTTTACGAAAGTCATACCTCTCATTCTATTGGCTCACAGTGTGAAAATTTCCAAGGGACAATTCCAGAAGGCATAGCTCGTAAGTTCCTTGTAAGCAAAGTAAAGGTTTTGGAAGAGGGGGACTATAACTTTATCATGCTGGTAAAACTGGTAAGGTGTGTCACACTGTCACCTCTCTTTCTTCCCCTTCTTCGAATTCAAAAATCAGAAGAAAGTTGTGAATACATGGTTTCTTGACATTTGAATACATAGTTATTGGAATTTTCTTAGAAAGCCTTTTTCTAAGAATCAGTGAGAAACAGTATTTTCCAAACTTAAAAGCTTTCAGCTTCTATTTTAGAAGTTTCATGAAAAACAATACGCTTTCACAGAACCTCAGCTGGACTATGCAGTGTTTGAATGCGTATTTTTCCAAGATTTATTCCAAGTTTTAGAATAATGGATATTCTGAAATGAATCATCTTGATGGAGTCGATGACCAACAATGCAGGCCCATTCTAAAATTTATTTGCAAAGGCAGCCTGAGAAACCTATAGTTCAGATTTGCCAAAAACTGTGAATCTTTCCTGAGGTTGTGACTTTATTATCTACTAAGGAACGCTATAGCTACTCAATGATTATGGTTTCTTTGAATCTAGGAAACTCATTAATATTAATCATCTATTTATTTTGTGATGTGATAACTGAACTCAGGAAAAACTCTGGAAGTTCTTTTAAATGATACAAGAGTCACACAGCTGCCTCATGGAGACAAAATGACAAAACATGGCTTCAGGGGTCACCCTGAAGAACTAAGGAGATTGACAACTTGATAACTTAGCAGAGTATTAACAGGTACAATTTATGAACTAACACCATTTCCTACCTTAGCTATATAACTACATGTAGTTGTATAAACAAAATTTGTTTTAAATTAATAAGTTTTGGAGAGTTTGAATTAATAAAAGGTGAAAAATTAACTATGTTTTTTAAAAGAATTGTTTCTAAGGGAGTCCTTTCTTTATCTTGATGGTCAGAAAGCACAAGAGATTTTAAATTAAGAGACAAGCGGAGCCTACCCAGCCCAGTGAAAGCAATGCGTAGTCAGCTAAGGCTCTATATGTGTAAATACTTACACAAGTGGAATTTATTGCACATCACCTCACAGAATAAGGAGGAACATCCTGGGGGAGCAATCTAGCTTACTAAAATCAGGTGATTTTTCTATGTGGCTAGGCAGATAGTCTAAGTAGTTGTTACATGGTCTATTTTTAACGTTGTATAGCCTCTTAACAGCTCACTTGTGATCTAGTTGTAAACACGTTCAGAAGCAGAAATTTTTTTTCTATAGACAATTAACCATTTCTGCTTAGTCTTTAAAATAAGCAAGCAAACACACCAGTTGTAATGCTTAATGTAACCTAAAGGGCAGGCAGGCTTGTCAACACCAAAGCTCAGGACTTGGTCCCACCTTTTCAAATGTCTTTGATTAAGATTCAGACTTGAGGTGGACTCAAGAATACGATTTCTTGTGGGCCAATAGTCTGAAGAACAAGATGGAAAACACACCACTACTTTCTGTGTCTAAGAGCTAGATGAATCACAAAAAGGCCAAAAATACTTTAGGAATGGTTGGTTCTTACCTGATGCAGACATGCAGAGTAAGTCTGGTAATATCTGATCTCAGAACTTTTGAGATCAAAGGGAGAAGGCCTAGTTTCCTGTCACAGTTGTAGAAAAAAGATGTTCTGGGTCAGGAACTTCAGTTTAGGGTAGCAAGTACAGAAAATTAACATTCAGTCCACCCATAATGGATCTCTTATGGATAATCCTGCTGGAGTACAAAAAAAAAAAAAAAAAGTGTATCCCAGCTTGCAAGAACTATGAAAATCAACAAAAGGCCATTAGTAACAAAGACAAGGAATGAATGGTTTTGTTTGCCACCTTGTACACATTTTTTTCTTCAATTGTGTACTGTGAATGACAAAAACTGCCACTGTACGAGGAGCAATTTGTTATTTTCAATACCTCAAAGCTTAGAGACTTATTTTCTCATGGAGTCAACTGCCTTTTGTCCTTGTCGCTCAACTTTTATAGTAAGACTTAATTCACTCTCCCTTTCTCATTAATAGAACACCAGTTTTATTCAGAGCAGCAATGCATACAGCTTTAGCATGGTATTTCTCAGATTAGGCAGGGTTATGGAAATTAGAATATTTCAAAGTGTTCTGCAACTTTTTCTGGGTCTTAAAAGGGGAAGTTTTTTATTTTCCATGCTGCCCAGGATCCAAATATAAAACCTGAAATTTCCACAACCATATTTGACCTTGGGGTATAATCCAGGTGCTGGGGATAGAAAAAAATTTCTAAATTGCCTAAATCTTCTATCATAAAGCTGCACTTCCCAAAGATCTGTACTGGTTCTCTAGACACCACTGATATGAGCACTGCAAAATAAACTACAAGCAACTATTATATTTCTTGTAACACGAGCAAAAACACCTTAAAATGCTGATTTATAAAAATATTCTCAAATATGTACCTGTTTTGCAAGCTAATAGGGGCTTATTCCCTGTGGACTCTGGAATAAAACAGTAAATAAAAGTAAGTGTACTCTGAAAGCAAAGTTATTGGACAGAGGTGCGCAGGAGGGATTTGTTAGTTGGGAGAGCAGACAATACAGAATATAAACTATGCTTAAACAGGGAAAAAGAGAAGATACTTTAAAATACAGATCTGCATAGTAACCAAATATTTTTCAAGAGAACAATTACCACTGAAATTAAAAACTACAAATGCAAAAAGCATGAACCTAAATTGGGTACTCATTTGGGAAAAACACAAACTATGAAAAGCATTCTTAGGAACTGCTGGGGAAACCTAAACATGGACTAGATATATTATGGAAGTATGGTTAACTTTACCAAGAGGGTCAGGGATGAAAAGCACAAAAAGTGGTAAGAAACTTTACAACTCTACTCAATTACTGTTCATTTTACTACAGTACTTTAAATACTGAAAGTACTATTTATATTTTTATGTCACTGTTTATAATCCAGACATTTTGTCCTTGAGTTTCTTCTAATCAGAACATCAAAAACTTTTTAACTTTTCTATAGGCTTGAGTATTACAGAATGGAATTCTGTTGGAAACCTTCCGGGAGGAACATCCAATACATACACCAGCACATCAGACCTATTAATCTCACAGTATTCTAATACTGCATTTTTACCAAGTCTATCCTTGCATGTCTGTTGGCATCAAATCTGCATCCTAGATCCTATCATAGACCTGACTCAATGAGGGGTTGATAGCCAGTGAAGTTTAAATTCACTTTCATTACTTTCTGCTTTTTTTCCAACTCTAAGGTATTAACTGCAATATGTATTCTTATGCACCATCAAGAACAAGAAAACACTTTCAACTATGACAATAGTCCTTACTAAAAATAAAAGTTGGTTACAGAAGCCTTTTTGAAACTTCAGTATCAACTTCTTATAAATAAAACTGCACTGCTAGGCATTGGATGAACAATTCTTTGCATTATAGCTTATTGACAGCTTCCCTGCTTAGGTCCCAAGAACAACTTGGTTGCCACTGATGTCAGTAAATATGGAAGTGTGATTATTCTTCCAATGATTATTTACTCCCCCTTATCAAGTTTATATCCTGCTGCCTTCATATGCCTTTTCGCATAGAAGTAATATTTTGTTGCTGACCAATCTAAGACACTTTAATACTTTTTTGTAAGACAATTTTAAATAGCAATAAATGCATACAATTATTGAGTTCGCACATGGACAAGCAGGGAAATTTATTAACAGTACTGCCTAGCCACCAGTTTTTAAGGTGCCACAGATCTTCAGAGATGCTAAAATGTTAGAACAGCATCCTACTGTTGATATCCTTTTGACTCAGGAATTAGCTTTTGTGAGACCATTTTCAGTTCAAATGACTTGTCTATGATTTTAATGGGTGTCTAAACCAAGATTCAGACATACTTATAAAACAATTCCAGTTCTCTCTCACAATTTATAACTGAGACGCTGCCTTTTTGCAAGTTAAACAACACTGAGCCAAACATTTCAAATGGCCAGTTTATCAGTATGCTTTCTTGTAAAACACGTTGAGGCTGGCCTGATATGATTAACTTTTATTCAAGCAAGAAATGCCCACAATAAGTTTAATTTTCTATTAGCATGTTCTCATTTTGGCCAAAGCTTGGTTTCTTTAACATTCAAAACATATCAAGGTAGGCAATGGGGCTGTAGGATAAGAAAAGTATACATGACCACTGATGGAAAGCTGATTTCAAATACAGCATATGATTTGAAACTGAACTCTTTTTACTGTTCTAAGAAAACTTATTTATATGCAAACACCAGTAAGAAAATCAAAGCTTTAACAGAGCTAAAGTATTAAACAAAGTACTTCAATATTCCTCTCTGTATATTTAAAACATCTTACTATTTGTTGTTTTAAAAAGACTTTAAAGCATGATTACATTCTACCGAAATAATGCCAATCTTTGCCAAAGACCTATATAAAAAGTTAGGAGAACAGCAATTATATGAAATTGCTGATTCTCCACAAACATGAGGCACTTCAAATGCTTAGGTTTAAGTATATAGAATCATCTGGAAACAGGCTCACTCAAGCTGGTTTCCTTTTTCTATTCCCTTTTCATATTTTGTAGGGAATCTACAGCTTTGTTACCCCCAGCTCCTAACCAGAGGAAAGATGCTTTTTAACTGCAAGTAAAGGTAAAATGTGTGCCAAGCTGTCACAGAAGGGATTTGTTTCTTGGGAACAGAAGATATCTCAAGAACATATTCGTTTTATACAAATGCTGCCTTTACTCAGTAACCTTAGAAATAATACTTGGAAGTCAACAGTTATCAAAATTCATTTAAAAATGTTACCTAATACCTAAACATAAATAACCACTTTCATTAATACAGGAATAAGTTTGAGCCAATAAAGGGAAAATAAATGTAAACCAAGTTTATTTTGCTTTTTAAGTAGTGTTCTTAAAGCACTACAGCTTGGTAAACAATGTAAATTAGTATAAGTCATCTCAAAAGCCAGAGTTTTGTTTTGTTTGTTTTTAATGAGTTGTTAAAAAGATGCAGCCTATTCTAACAGGATAAATATTTTTAACCATTTCACTTTGAGTTAATGAAGGCTCACAAATGAGCAACACTCCTCATTGAGGAAAACAAAAAGCTGTTGTCGACAAGCGACAGCACACACACACAAAAACAAAAAGAACTGTGTAAAAATAACTAACTGTGTTCCCATATTTTTTGAAGTCGTTTACAATGGGATGATATGCACATGATCTTGCTGCAAACTTGCCATACAGACTTGTAATACATGTAGTCTAGACAAACAATTCAGTCCAAGAGGTGCTAACTTCAGACAATGCAGCACTATAATCCTTTTAACAACGCAATCTGTTTTACTCATTATCTTTTCTTCTAGACTGAAATACAGGCTAGAAAGAAAATGCTCCCTAATTAAAAATTGGTATTCTTTACAGGAAAAATTGTATACTTTTGCATCAGAATTTACAAGTATATGTTCAAATTGGATTTGCCTCCTCCCCCCATCCCAGCCACAAAATGGGGATGAAGTTAAAATTTTTAAAAATGCCGTAATTTTCAACTTCATGCAAACTAAAGATGACCAAAACAAAAGCTTAAACAATGGAAGGATATTTCACAGAAAATTTCTTATACAAAAAACACATAAGAAAAAGGGCCACT
The DNA here is from genome assembly GCF_023091745.1 of Budorcas taxicolor. Classification (NCBI taxonomy): domain Eukaryota; kingdom Metazoa; phylum Chordata; class Mammalia; order Artiodactyla; family Bovidae; genus Budorcas; species Budorcas taxicolor. The sequence goes on from NC_068920.1 coordinate 119,554,821, forward strand.
AGGTGACATTTTAATTTACAAATTGGCATCATTTTGGTCGACAAATATCCAGATGCTGTTTTCATCTGCTAACAAGAGTTGCAGAGGAAAAGAAAAAAAAGAAAAAAAAAAAAAAAACCCAGCATGACTTCTGATTTTAATCACACATTTCTTCTGGAATTTCATGTGGATTAAGGATGCCTGGGACAGACATCTGAAGTTTGTGTTTTTCTTCCTGAGCCTGTCGAAGGGCTGTTTCTCGTTCTTCCAAAAAGAGATCCGATGTATCTTCACCTGCAAACTCCTGTGAAAAGATAGTTAACTGTCAACATACTTAGCAATGTAATTTATCCATCAATTGTTGGGCTTATATATATAATTCTACACAGCTGAATTAAAGACTAAATGTGTTGGTTGGGAGGCAAAGATTACAAAAGAGGGATAGTATAATGCCACATATAAAACATACTTCAGCAGTAATGATAATAAGAAAGACTAATGATCAAGTTTAAGTATATTATCATTGTCCTCATAGCTATGTTATCAATTTTCATCCTTTATAACTGTATGAATTAGCTTTTCTTTACACTTAATAAAAAAAAATAAAACTTTGTATTTTGGAGGGGGGAAAAAACCTGCATGTTATGTTATCAATTCTTATTTAATAGATATGGACAAGAATTAAAACACGACGATACAACAAAAATTTCTCTTCCCCTAAGTCAATGAAGCATTTTAACAGTAGTAAATAACAGGCCAGTATCTGCTAATCACCATGGTTCCCCCTAAAATGAATTCTTTACTAACAATGGGGAAAATCTCAAAAGGAACTATCAACATATTTCATTCCCCCCACCCCTTTAAAAATATGTATGGGATTCACTCACAATGTTGCAATAGACATGTTACCCCAAACATTTTAAACCGATCTCCTCTTCTGGCCTTGATTTAAAGTTTTTCTTTCTGTAATCTATCTCAAAAGAGTAAGACTGTACATATTTTAAAAGCACACTCATTTTGCTCATTACAAAAAGTGGTCAATTCTGGATGCAAGAATGCAATCAGTATTTACTCTCAATATTTCTGCAACTGCAAATAAAATACATACCTTTATCTGTACCAGGAAATCCCGAAGATGTTCCTTGAATGCTGGAATATCCTGATTTAAGCTGAAAAGTCCTGTCACAAAGAGCTTTACTTGAGCGCTGCAAGTTAAAACACAATGATTAATCACCTAAAAAAAAAAAACCTTAAAAAATCTGAGTTTATAAAAAGGGATATTTACTCTTGTAGATGAGGGAATGCAGACTTAAGAAGATTAGCCACATATTCCTGAATAAACATTTGGTTGTTAACTGGATTTCCAGGATTTAATGGTGTACTTATTTTTCCTTCTTCAACCAAATTAAACATATATGCAAGGATAGATGCATGCATTGTTAAACCTGTTGATAAGAAGGACATCATTAAACTCTCAGATGTACTAACAATCAGAAGGAACACAGAATTTTTACAGCTTTAAATTCTTACCAGCAGTATGCGAGGTGTCTGTCACAACAGAAAAGATATGCTGAAGAATATCACAAAAATAAGTCTGATAAAAACTCTGAGCTGCAGCTTCTTCTTGTGCAACATTTTGTAAGAGTGTAAAAAGTATCTGTAAGCCTAAAAGACATATAAAGCCAACCAACTTATTCCATACTGACAACATTCACAATAGTACTTCAGCTATTAATTCAAAGTCCCTCTCTTTTTTTTTAGGCTAAAGATAATTATTTGCCTAAATTATCTTGACTCAGTAATGGAGTTAAATTAGAATCAGTGATTGCTTACTTACAGACTAATTAACCATTACCACCTTTCCATTATTTCTTAAGGTTTAGTTGATTCTCTCCCACATCCATTATTGATGCACTCAAAATAAACCCATGACAAGTGGTGATACCTCTTGTCTGCAACTATAAATACACAGATAGATGGGTGTCTATTTGTAAATGCCTGTATGTGGATTGTGGGTTGGCAGGCAAATAAAGAACATCATTTTTATGTATTTACCTGTATCTGCTACATTCCTCATGGTATGTTTAAAAGCCCAAATAATAGAATCCAAAACAAGTTTAAACTGTGCAGGTGGAATAGCCAGGAACGCTGGGAAACAATGAGAATTGACAGCCTGAAGTAGTAAGAAAAAGTTCGTTCTGTGTTCAGGATATTCTTCAAAGTCCTAAAAATAAATGGTGGGAACAAAATAGAAGTTTCAATGCCTTAAATTGTATTTAATGGAAGAGGGAAAGCAAGCTCTAATTCATTATAGATATTTGGAGTTCTTAGTGGACCCCATAAGATGATATATGGCCTACTGGAAGTCAAACTCACAGATAATACAATTCACCTGGTAAGGGAGAACAAAAATACTATTACACAAATGAATTGTCAATATGAAGGAATACAAGGTCATCTTATTATAAAGAGAATTCAACAAAACCCACAAAGACCATCACATTTTCTATTAGCATTGAAACTTGCTAGAGATTTGCTACCACTTTAAAGTGACTTTGAGATCAGTAACACAGATTAGAGAAGTCTACTGTGTAAATGTGTACACGTATATCTACATGTTTTTCTTTTTGGTTAATACATTTTCCCATTCTTTATAAACATATACTACACTGTACTGAACTTTAACTAAAAACCCAGTGACTAAAATGTTTCAAGTTTTAAATAAATGCTAGCTGCTATTTGAATAAAAATCTTTGGCAAATTTAAAAAACAAGTACTTTTCTTATCTAGAAGTTCAAATGTTTTAACATCAGAGCCTAAAATTTATGCTATGCTCATAGACAGCCATCATTTATGCTTTTAAAAGTAATATGGATTAACTGTAGAACTTGCCATTATGTAACTGAAATGCAAATTGCATACCTTATTTATCATATTCAATGTGCACTCAAAAACAGCATCAAATATTTGAGGTATTTCAGCTGTTATATGTCCTCCTAACTTGTTGACAATAATAGCCATAGTACTAAGCACTTCTGGCTCTCTAGCAGCTGGGACATTTCTCTGGTAATCAATGAGAACTGCATCCAACAGAGGAGGAACAAAATTTTCAGCTACCTGTTTAAAAAAAAAAAACTTTTAATTTTAATTCAGGCACTTGCTAACTCTTACTAAGCAGCTAGGTCAATGTCACCTTGTAAGACTTAATTTAGGTTGATCATCTACTGAAAAACGGAAACTCCTATGGCTTTAATTCTGGTGTATTAGAACTTTACAAAGAAAAATCAAGAAATTAAAATAGGCAGAAAAGGGCCACGGACATTGTACAGCTTAAATCTATACTTATTAAAGAAAACTGGGGCCTGAAATCAAGTGACTAACTCTAAGTATTCTGGCAGGACCAGGATTCTAGGGATACTGTGTGTGCGTGAGGCACAGGGAGGGTAAAGCCTAACTGTACACCGAAGTATTCGTATTGAACCAGAATCAGACATCCACCATCAATGCTTTTTTAAATTTAATGAATGCTAACCGATAGTTTAATAATCAGAAATAATAACCATTACTTACTCTCAAAAAAGGAACTAAACTATGCCAGAAAGACTGTGGTAGGCTTTCCGAGATTCCCAATAAACAGTCTAAGGTGTAAACTCTATGCTTTATAATGCATCCTCCATTAAGATATAAGATGTACTCAATAAATATGATCATGTTTCATTTAACTAAACAGTAGTAGTGTCCCAATATACAAAACAGGCCTAGCAAGATTTGAAGGATAAGCACAAAATTATTTTTCTTTAATTACTGGGTTTTCACTTAACTAGAACCGATTCTCCCTTCTTTTTCTTCAAGTTCTACTCAGACGTGATTAAGTTTTACAAGTTTACTTACATACATTATAAAATGATTATAGAAGAGTAAGTTTAGTGATCACAGATATTTTATATATAACACCTCATATAAACAGGCAAAAAGTTGTGATAAAAATGCTTAAGATTTACTCAACTTTCTTAGAAAACATAGAGCAGTGTCAATTTTATATACCATGTTTGTACACTACATCCTTTTTTTGACCTACATGACATTAGTTCCTATTAACAGTCAAGTGATTTAATATTTTTATATATTCTAAAATGATCACATTAAATTTAGTCTGTTACCTTAAAAATATTAGTTCTTGACTATTATACACTATTTCCCATACTGTATACTTCATACCCATGCCTCATTTATCCTTTCCTTGACCACTCTCATATTTCCACTCTTACATTGAATTTATTTTCCTACACCCTAAATCTGAATTATTTGACTATCTTTGAATTCACAGCCCCAAAGTTCAACATAAATCTTAGCTGTAAACTAGTTTGGTACCTTGGTAATTTCAGGAAAAAACTTTCCCGTATTAATAGGAACAATATTGAAGTATCAAATTTATGAAAGTAAGCAGCACAGTGCCCAATGCTACTTCCATCCAACAGTGATGAACAGAAAAGGATTTATCAGAATATTCCAAGGATCCAAAGAACAAAAGGTTTAACAATAACTAAACATAAATAGCTCCCCCAAGTTCACGCATATGGAGCCAATTACTTTTTGAAAACCATTTAAGACTGACAGGAATAAGAGACTTTCGAACCTTCAACCAGGAAACTGCTTATTCCCACTAAGGAGGCAAACAGCTCTTATGACAGCTTTACAGATTGCTCCCAAAACCATCAGGAAAAAAAATTTCATTTGAACTCCATCCATGGAAAATAAAAATGACCCAATCATCTCAACTATCTTATTACATCACCACCCTCCCCCTACCAACAGCAATTTCTTTGGAGGAAGGTATGTTATCTTGGGCTTCCCTGGTGGCTCAACTGGTAAAAAATCTGCCTGCAATGCAGACCTATTCAATTCCTGGGTTGGGAAGATCCCCTGGAGACGGGATCTTACTATTTTAATGGACCCCAAAACTCCAATAAATAGAATGCTATAAAGTAACACCAAATGTAAACATCTAAATTACCTTTTAAGTAGCTAAATGCATACAGAATATATACACGTTCTATAGAATCCAGTATCAAATTTAAAAAACAAAAATGACATCTCACTTACCATCTGTGGATCATTAGACCGGCTCACCCAACCAGATATTAACTTTAAAGTTTCTCTTTTTACTGTTCGCATACTTCTAATCAATGGTTGCTTTGTAACCATCTCACCTAAAAAACAAAATCAGGTGGACTCCAATTTGACAACTAAAATTCTATATTGGCAGTTACATGTACTTCAGATAGTATTTGTTTCCATTCTCCATTAGAAAACCTAAAGACAAAGAGTGCTCCTGCTCATTCACGTCCAACTCTTTGCAACCCTATGAACTATAGCCTGCTAGCATCTTTCTGTTCCCGGGATTTTTCCAGGCAAGAGTACTAGAGTGGGCTGCCATTTCCTCCTCCAGGGGATCTTCCCGACCCACGGATCATTGGGAGGCAGATTCTTTACCACTGAGCTACCCGGAACGCCACAAAAAACAAGAGGACACAGATGAATTTCCTGGGAAATAGAATAATTTTATAAGGGAAAGGGGCATGTGCAACTCATTAAAAATTGTTGAGGACTGCCTAAAACACAGGAGGTATTTTGTCAAAAGTGCTAAATGCTTATGACTTTGGCCACCTCATGCGAAGAGTTGACTCATTGGAAAAGACTCTGATGCTGGGAGGGACTGGGGGCAGAAGGGGACGACCGAGGATGAGATGGCTGGATGGCATCACAGACTCGATGGACGTGAGTCTGAGTGAACTCCGGGAGATAGTGATGGACAGGGAGGCCTGGCGTGCTGCAATTCATGGGGTCGCAAAGAGTCGGACACGACTGAGCGACTGAACTGAACTGAACTGAAGGCAGTGAATGTAGAACTAACTTAATATATTATTCCATAAGAATTCAGAATTGCTTACCATTAGCTTGAATAGCTGCAGAAATATTTTCACTGAGGCACTTGTATACATTAAGCATATCTAAATAAATTCTCCCAAGCTGAATCACAAATGGGTGTCCAACTGCTTTGCAAGCTCTCACATTTGTTTTCAGTATGCTACCAAGTTGCTTGACTGTTTCAGGATCTTTAAGTATATCCACATTCTGTAAGAACAAAACACAACTCCACTTATCATAACAGAATTCTTTTTCAAAGCAAAAAAAATTACCCACATCACTAAAAACCACCATCACATATATAATCTTGAAGTGTAAAAGTACTGCAAAAGTCTTTATTACTAAAGAATGGAGCAAAGTATTTCCCAAAATATGATCCAAACAGAAAAAAAATGCTACCATTCTTTCAATGTGCAAAAGCACAAAAAGCACTATGGATCAGATATACATGTCAAGGTATTAAATTTACTACTTTTGTAAATATAACCTTCTTAGATTCCATTAGAACTTTTATAGAAAGTAACTAAAACTTACTTTGGTTGCTTGCTGGATTATGCTATCCCAAACCTGATTAGGAAGTAGCATATATTTTTCTATCAAATGTTCTTGTACTGTTTGGTCTGTTTGTGCACCAATCATGTACCCCACAGCTTCATAAAATGTATGGACCTATATTAAAAGGCAGACACGTTACTTGTATGCATTATAATAAGGAAAATCACATACAAATAATTCACTTACATAACAAGCTAATTTTGTTAACATGTCAGTAATAAGCAGCAATTCAGTTTAACACACTAATTGAATTTATGCCTCACTATAAAAATTTAAACACAGAAACACTTGAATTGAATCCATTAGTGGCATTCCACCCCCATTAGTGAATTCTCATTAGTTATTTTCTAAGAAAAATATGCTTACTGATCCACATACCTGTTGAGGTTGAAGATCACAAATTATTGTGTTAATGTTGTTCAAAATCTCATCAATAAATGGCATTACTTCTCCAACCTGAACCTGAACGAAATGCCTGCGGCACTTTTGAGCTATTTTAATGAAAGTATCACAAGCCATGTCCTGGACTCCATCGTGGGTCTCTTAACAAAACAAAAACAAATATCAATAAAATTTTTGCCTTTTCCATTAAGCAAAACTAAAATATATTAAGCAAACAGGATTTACCATGCATGAATTCGAAGAGCTTGTTAACTACTGTCTTCAAAAATTTCCAGTGAGCTCTTAAAAATCGTGGATATTGACCTACTATGTACATGATATTTGATGCAATAATAGCTTTATTATCTTTGCCTCTTTTCTGTTCACATAATCCTAATAGATCCTGTAAAGTAAGAAAAATTTCAGTCATTTATAGTAAAATACACTAACAAGGTTCTAGTTCACACCTATCTCTTACATACCTTTATAACAGTAACAAGAAATCGCTTTTCATCCTCTTCATGCATTGCTCCACTAATGGAGCCTATTGCCCAACACAATGTATTCAAATTCTTCCATGACCACTCCGTACCATTCACTTGATTGTGAAGCTTCTCGGTCATTATTCTTTCTGTATCTACATAATCCAGATGAGTAAGATAAACTACAGGAAAAAAAAAAATTCCACGTTTTAAAATCCAAAACTTAATGAGCAAAAAGATTTTTACTAAGACCAACAGCACTCTAATAAGGATGGCTATTAACAGACTCAGAAACTAAGCATGTTTCCTAAACAGTATTTCCACAAAAGAATACAATTTTAAAAATAAGGATTAAATTAATAGTATTTATTAACTTACCTAATGTTTCTCTCATATTCTTATACAAATTTATGGAATCTGTATCCTTCATGAATTCTCTTACAACTTCTCCCTGATCATTTTCTACAACTAATACTTCCTCTGGTTTAGCCATTCTACTAACCATTAATAAACGGACCTATTCAGCAATTAAAAAAAAAAAAATCTGTTAGATCTCTGAAATTAGTTACATCAAATATAACTCCCACTCTCAAAAAATGGCACTTAACACCAACATACCAAACACAATCATGCCCACAATATAAAACAAAAAACATACTTAAAATGTAATTCTACAATAAATTTCAATCTAAACATGGACAAAAACAACTGTTAACTTTCCTTCATCTCATTTGCATTTCTAACAAACTCACAGATTGTGCTTGGATAGAATCAGCCAAAAAATAAAAGCCAGCATTTTCATCTGGTCCTCCAAAATCAGAGAAAGCACACTCAGCCACACACTGTTGTTACCTTGGACAATACAGGCAAATAGAGCTGTCTCCTAGGAGGAACATCAAAATGCTGACTTCCAGATAGCAACGGAGAGGCAGATGTTGAGAACGGGCTTTCTCTATAGAGTTCAGCTGCCAGGTGATTCCAGTACTCAAGACAAATCTTAAAGATTTCAGTTTCCTCTACTTCGGATACCAACAACATATAATGAAGGGCCTACACAGAATACCAAAACTATTAAAACAATCCTTAGACATTACTAACAACCTCAAACTGTTTTCCATTTGCTATGTTAATGGGAAATAAAAATTCATATTGCTTTTTGTACACTCTGAAGTTTCACCATTTATCAAATATACAATAGAAATTGTATAGGAGCAAAGTGCACTTTCTTCTGACATGTCCTAGAACATGCTAAGAAACTTACATGATTGTTAAAAAGTATGGACATCAAACGATATTTGGTAATAGCAAAAAGGGAGAAATAACTCAAATGTTCAACAGATGAACGGACACAAAAAATGAGGTATATCCATATAAAGGGATATTATTCGGCATGAAAGGGATGAAGTACTGACGTATGCTATATAACATGGTAACATGTTAAGTGAAAGAAAGCAGTAACAGAAGTCCACACATTATAATTCCAGTTATATGAAAGGTTTAGAATAGGTAAATCCACTGAGTTGTAAAGCAAATTACTTGTTGCTAGGGGCTGGAGGGAAGAGCAGAATGGAATGACTTGTTTCAATGGGTACCTTATCCTTTGTGGGTAATGACAAAATGTTTTAGACTAGAGAGATGGTTGAAAGCACTGTGAATGCACTAAATGCCACTCATGCGATCTGAAAGTTGTGTTATTACACCTCTATTTTACAATAAGGTTTTTAGACTTTGCCTCTCAGAAATGACACATATGCACACTTATTAGAATTTAATTTTCATTATAAATTACTGATCTGACATTGAATAGAACACAGAAATCAGGACACTTGGCTTCTGACTAGAATCCAGAATTGACAGCATGTATTGTATTGTGCAGACAAACAATAAGATATGTCAAAGAGTATGTCAAAACAATTTTAGAACAAAAGCAGTTTAAATTATTATTAATTTCAGAAGCCAAAAGCTCCACAAAGCCTACCTCCATGAGTGTTTCCCTGAGATTTAATCTTTTTTCTATAAGTTGACCATGTTCTTTAAGAAAGGTGCAGAGAAACAAACTGAGATTTTGAATAAAGTTCTGTTCATCATCCTTTCCATTTGAGTATGCAAGTCGAATATTGGTATTTAGAGGAAGCATCTGCAAATTTAAATATGGATCATAAGCCTTCAAAATAACAACAAAGTCACTACATTTAAGTTCTAAATTTCCACCACATTTTATGAGTTTTAAAACATAATAAATAGCTATCTTTCAATAAAATGCGTTGGTCTATTATATCCATTTTTGTACCTTTCTGTCCTAGCTTGTTTTTTAAAATCAAAAGCATCGTAAGATTTCCTCAAAGACAATCCTTCGAAATTTTTCCTAAATCAGTTTTCCCACCTTGGTGTTATTAAAAATGTTCAAATATATAGTTGATTCAGATTACAAATATATTACAGAGCAATGTAGTTTTATGATTAACCTTCTAGATAATTTCATATATACCTAGTCAAACTAGGACTTAGCCAATTCCTTTAAAAGATGGAAAGGTCAAAGGCAGAATATTAAACCCCAGGTAACCAAAACTTTAAATTCTGCAGAAATTACATATCAAAACATTCCCAGAACATTTCAAGGATTCTCAAAATTTCTAGCTTACCCTTCATTTTATATAATAAACACAGAATTGCACTGATCTATTTATGCTAAGCTGTGGTGAAATGGTTCAACTGAAATCCAACTTTTTCTAAAGCACTAAAATTGTTTAGTAAGTTTAATAAGAGGGTTACATTACCTGTTTTAGCTGCATCATTGTCAGTGTAAATAGCGTTACAAATTGCTCCTCATACTGGCTTACACTCACACCAGCAATCTCAGTGAGGCACTTCAGAGAGACATTTCGAAACATTGGAACATTCAGGAACTATTTTAATTAAAAGAAAGGGGAGAGAGGGAGCATAAAATTAAATAGCCTGAAACACTTTACTTAAAATTAACAATTAAAAAAATGAAGGATTTAGAAATCAGGAACACTGGGGGAAAAAAAAAAACAGGCAAATAGGTGGTGATACAGGTTTTTGGTATCTATATTTTAAGGAAATTTCATTATCCACCCAATAGCTAGTAAATGCTTTAAAAGCAAACCGTGCTTTCTTTGATGTGTCTTTAGACATCTGAAAAACATGAAGTTGCTTAGAAACTTTCCCCATGAACTACTACATGACTTTTAAAGATATATTTTCTGTATAATCTGAAAATATTATAACTGTTTAAGATCCTAAGAGATCTTAATATACCTAAGATTAACAAAGGTACAGGGAAACTGGCTCTTATTTTATTGTTGAGAAGGAATAAATGTAGCCTCCTGTTTGTGGGTGGCAATTGATGAGCATCAAAAGCCTTAAAAATGGACATACCAATGCTTAACATGTATTAAAATTTGCACAAAGTAAGTATCTGGACAAGTACATAAATACCCAACATTTCCTGTGGTATTGTTGACAGCAGCAAGCAATTTAAAATAAACTTTCTGTCGATAAAATGGTGGCTCCAACATAGTAAATTCACATTAGAATATGACCCTATCAAGTCCTGATCTACAAAGCCCTAAATGTAACAGTCTGCTTTCAGAGGGTCTTGATTAAATACATAATTTATTCATTACATTTGATTAGAAAACATCTGAAAATACAACCAGTTGGTAATTGATTATCTCTGGATAAACAATCACAAGACTTTATATAAGCATTACATGCTCTTTCAAATTATTAGCTGTTCACATAGAATATGAGACTGCCTAGTGAAGTGACAGTATTAAAAGATTCTGAAAAATAAGACTGATTATGGTTATGAATGCAGATTGGTTTTTCTATTCAAAAGAGCATAGTTGTGCAAACTTTATTTATAAGAAAATAACTGAAACGCATTCACGTACCTTATAAATTAATGTGCTGATTAACTTGGTCTCAAAAATATATCCAAGCGGAATCCAGTTAAGAAATCTGAGCAACGTTTCTAAAGTTGCATGTACAAGTGGAGCATTTTGGGAATTTTCCTACAACAAAAACATGTTTTTCAATTAACATCTTCCTATAATAAGTTATTTTTTTTTAAGTCAAATTAAAAACACTTACCATCACAAACTGACAAAGCTGAAAAATTTGTGAGAATTCGTTGCACATGCTAAAGAAAAACAAAAGTGATCAGTTTAGAAGAAATGCTGTAACTATCTACAGAGTAACAACATTTCAGCAGCCATTAAAAGCCAAGTTACTTCTATTTATAAACACAGGTATCAATAATTTCATCAAAAAGTTATAAAGTTGGGACTTCCCTGGTGGTCCAGTGGCTAAGACACTGTTTTCCCAATGCAGGGGCCTGGCTTTGATCCCTGGTCAGTGAACTAGAACGCACATGCCACAGCCAAATAAATAAATGTGCCATGCTTAGTCACTTGTGTCCGACTCTTTGCAACCCTATGAACTGTAGCCCGCCAGGATCCTCTGTCCATAGGGATTCTCTACGCAAGAATATTGGAATGGGTTGCTGCGTCCTCTTCCAAGGATCTTCCCAGCCCAGGGATCAAACCCAGGTGTCCAACATTGCAGGCGGATTCTTTACCGTCTGAGCCACCAGGTAAATAAATAAATAAACAAATAAATTATTAAAACTATGGGTAAATATCATTCTTTTAAAACTCACCTATAAAGAGCACGTTAATTTCCTTTAAAGGTTTGGTTGTTATGTAAACTCTATTTGAAAAATTTCAATTAACATAGTCTTTTACTAATTTTTTAGTTTGGTCATGCAGCATGGCATGCAGGATCTTAATTACCCAACCAGGGATCAAGCCAGTGCTCCCTGAAGTGGAAATTCTTAGTCTTAACCACTGGACCACCAGGCATGTCCCTCAATCTAGTCTTTTAAATCCAGACAGTTGAAATAAAACTCTCCAAATGAAGAGAGGCAGTGTTAGATATCCCTAATCCACTGTGCTTACACACAGAACCAGAGAAAAAAATTCTAAATTCTGAAGCTAGTTTAAACACATAAAGGTAAAATATTTGTTCCATAATGACTAAACACATTTTTATTACTATGTTGAAGAAAATAAAATCTGCCATGTTTCTGGTGTTAACTATAGGAAAATGGATAAAATGTAGGAACAGTAGAATTCTGTAGACAAATTTGGACACAAGTCATATCCTTGGATCTATAATTAACTAGACACCATATAAAACGGACTCCCAAGAGCATTCTGGGAATTCTTAATCTATATTCTTTCCACACATGTATGAAGTTACTTTGTTTTAATACCATACATATTTTTCAAGCCTCCCCAATTTAGAGTATTAGGCCATTTAAGCATTATTTAAACTTGGAGTCAGAAAGAATTAAAAATGTATTAACTTGTTCCTTAAATATTTATAATCTACCTCCAATTCCTTGAAATTGTTTGAAAAATTGCTTAAAAATTCTAAAACAATTACTTGCCTGTCTTTTAAATGCTTAGCTTTCACTTGGGTTATCTGTCCACTAGAAAAATCAAATACTTCTTCACTCAAGAGTTTCAGAATCACCATATTATTCTGACAGAGACTTTCACTGGTCCGACTTGCTCCAACAATGTCACTGATAAAAGTTGGCCAGTGTTTTGGCCACTCCTGTTTAAGTATCTAAAATAAAACATAAAGTGTTAATTTCGTTTCACTTATCAACTGCAAATAAACAAACTTCACAGAAATTGTGTGATACCAAAAGCAGAAGAAAATCATCAACCAGCCTTCATTTTGTTCCCCTTTATCAAGACAGGAAATGTGCCAGTCTCTACACAGAATATACTGAGTTAGAAACTTCAAAGTCCTATGTCTTAAATGCACCATTCTCAGGAAGATTTTTGTACATATTTGTAGAAGTTAGGTAAGTTACAATTTTCTAGTTAGATATACAGAAAGTTTAAAAAACAGGTAAAGTATAAAGATCAATTAAACGGATGCTTGAATTCAAAGCAATTTTTTAACGAATCAGTAAGACTGAGATAGCTGACATGGAAAAGAAACATACAATATGAGGCAAAATTGTTTTAATGAGTCCAACCCATATTGGAGCCAAAGAAGTGACGTTTTTATAGTATTTGTAAATACTGTAGTACTCTTTGTAAACACTACCACAGCATATTAGTAACTTTAAATGTTAGACAATGGGCTAACTATTGTAAACACTGGTGAGGACTACTATCACCACTCTGCAAGACGTTTAGTTAATCAATAAAAGTAGAAAAGAATACTTTGTTCAACTTAGCCTAATTCTCAGGGAAGCACTTAATTCTCAGGGAAAACAATGTATCAAGTAAAAACTTACCTGAACAAGAATCATATTTAATTTCCCGATATATACCTTTTCTTTCTAAGAAAAGAAAAAAGTTCAAACAAGGACTTTAAAAAATTGATATAATCAATAAGAACTGCGGGCAGCCCCCCACCCGATCTATCATAAATGATTTCCATATGTGTCTTTATGTCTGTGACAGAAGTGGGTTTAAGATCAAGATCCAATATTTAAATGATTTACACTCTCACAGTAGCTTCCAATAAAGCTCTTACCTCTACACAAGTTGGGTCAGATGATGTCTTGATAATGAGGCCCACAACGTATTTTTTAATTCCTATTAAAAAAAAATTATTCAACTTTATAGCGTGCTATAAAATTGGGTACGGGGAGGGCAGAGTAAAGATCAGATCAGATCATACACCTGAATCCCATCACCAGTTATGACATTATGGGGGAAAATGAATACTACTACTTTAATTTTTCAGTTTCGTGAAGAATGACAAAATATTGGTTTGACAACTATGAATTATTATCTTCTAAGATATTCTTTAATACTAGATAGCCAACTATACCAAGCTGTGATTTTTAAATTAAGAGGAAAAAAAAAGGGGGGAAACTTATGATTCCTTTAAAGAAACACAAGGTCAGATATTAGTCCCTGTCAGATTTATTTACAGCACTAAGCTAATCCTGTATGTAATTTTACCTTGTTTGTTCTACAATGTAGAAAAAAACAGTTAAGAAGAAAGTTTTTATTTATATATGATTAAGGATATCTTTATAGCATTACCTATTCTTTCAACAGTTAACATTTTACGTCTTTCATTTTAATTTGCACCATTCAGAATTTACTGGGCATCTACTATACATCCCCTCAAAATTTTAAAGTAATGTTGTTCACCTTAAATTAATATAGCCAAAGGACCTGAAACAGGATTTCCTAATCCAACAAATTATCTCTCCCTATGAAAAACAAAGACTCTCACATCTGCTTAATAATTTAGCTTTTGCCACCAAATGCTTTATGAAGATTTTCAAATTTTCAAAGCTATCTGAACTTCAGAAATACAGATGAAAGTTTGTAAAACTGTGTCCCAACTCTCATCTAGCAAATCTACATTGGACTCAATATCCATTGACCAATTATCCATTGGATAATTTATAAGAAACAGCTACCCAGAAATATAACCAACCCTAGGCAACAAAATGCCTATTTGATTGTAAAACTACCCAAATAGAGCCATTTTCATGAGTTAAGTGTTAAATTCACTCTTTGACCCACAGGTTCCTTCATTGGTAACTGAAATAATTTTTATTAGTTATGGTGGAACTGGACATTTCAACATTTCAAATAAAGACAAAACTTTTAAAAGCCTGAATTATAAAAATATTTTCCTAATTGATGAAAAATATCACAAGCAAAATAAAGACACATAATAAGGGTTATTAATCAACTGAAAATGTAATATAAAGTATTATCAGTATTCACAATATAAGAATCATTTGAAAAACTGCCTGCCAGTTACCAAAGATTTAACTATATATACACAAACACATAAAATCCAGTGAAAATTATGTTACTGACGTTTAAAAAACTTCTACACTAGGCAAAGGCCCCAGTAATAACTGTTGTAGACAGGATCCACCAATGAACATGCTGTGCTGTGCTTAGTCACTCAGTCAGGTCTGACTCTTTGTGACCCCATGGACTGTGGCCCACCAGGCTCCTCTGTTCATGGAGATTTCTCCAGGCAAGAATATTGGAGTGGGTTGCCATGCCCTACTCCAGGGGATGTTCCCAACCCAGGGATCGAACCCAGGTCTCCCACATTGCAGGCGGATTCTTTACCATCTGAGCCACCAAGGAAGCCCCAATGAATGAAATAAAAGAAATGGGCAAAACTTCCAGGACAAATTGTCTCTTAAGTTGTTAGCAGGAAAAACTAAAAGGTCTAAGTACATTCTGTACTTATGGGGGCAACATTTTAGACAATGTTTCTGTTGTCTAAAATTATTTTTTCAAGGAAAAAAAAAAAAGAGGCTTTGTGGACACCCAAAAGAAAATCAGATTTAGATTCAATAAAGTGATTTTAAAAAAGGAAGAAAGAAACAACCAGAACTAGGGGAACTAGTTTTATTTTAAAATGAGTGCTAAATCATACCACTTAGGATAAAAAAAAAGTGAAGTCACTCAGTCATGTCCGACTCTTTGAGACCCCATGGACTTAGCCTACCACACTTCTCTGTCCATGGGATTTTCCAGGCAAGAGTACTGGAGTGGGTTGCCATTTCCTTCCGCAGAGGATCTTCCCAACCCTAGGGATCCAACTTGGGTCTCCTGCATTGTAGGCAGATGCTTTACCATCTGAGCCACCAGGGAAGTCACTTAGTTAGGATAACCCACACAATAATCTCATGTCCTTAATATCCATTAGTTCATTATCAAAACAATTCTTGTATTATTGACCTTTCTGCTCTTTAGATAAATTATTGTCATTAAGGCCCCTAAAAAAAAAAATTTAAGAAAAAGAACCATTCTGAATAAACAGAAAACATCACTCTAAAACCTCTAAATACAGGCAAAAACATGGAACAGTAGTGGAACTACAATTTCTACCTCCATATGAGTTTGCAGGCTTCTCTCAGCCTCAGAAGAAAACAGAATCAGATTGACCCTACAACTCTATTAGCGACTAAATAACTTCTTTTCAGAAACTTCTGAAATTCATCTATAAGATGGAGCCAAGAGTAAAAGATGAAACTGGAAAAATGTGAAATACGTAGTAAACACACACACGCGACCTGTAAGGATCTCAGAGACAAACTAAGTCTCAACTTAGTACCACTAATTATCACTCTAAAATGATCAGTGTCCATTCAAGGCACTTAAACTACATGTAAAAACCTTTTCCATCAAGTACTGCTGCACATAGTGTGTTTAGAATCTCCTGCTATGTAGCTTATATGATTAAGTACCATAATGCCCTCCCCAAATTGCTTCCCATTATTTACCAAAATTAAAAAAGTAAAAGGAGTCAGTTAAGAGTAGTTCTAAAATTGTGAATTACACCTTTAAAAAAAGAAATGGTGGGAATCTCCTGGTTGCCTAGTGGTTAGGATTTTGGGCTTTCACTGCCATGGCTTCAGTTCAGTCCCTTTTTGAGAGCTAAGATTCTGCAAGCCATGTGGCTTGGCCAAAAGAATAAATAAATAAATAAATGGTGTCACACATATCAAGGTAGAAAAGTCAGATGTTTACAAGTAGCAGAGAAAGCTCAGCTTCTCAGATTTAACAGAAAACGATCCTAGACTTGACAAAAACAAAACCCCTTTATTCCCAGCATGTCTTTGTGCCAAATGAGTTAACTCGTCTGCCAGTTGGAAGGAAAAAGGTTTTTTTCAGTTTCTCCAATTGTTTTATAAATAAAACAAATTTCTTAAAACAAGATCTTTACAAGACTTCATATCCAATAAAAACCATACTAATCAGAAATTATCTCTCTCCAATTATTCAGAAAGCATATGTGGAGAGACTAGGACACTCCTTCCAGCAGTCTTCTAAGCTCTTTCCTGGGAATCAGGAAAACTTGTAAAATATATGTATTAAACAGATCAAAGAACACTTCACTGAAGAGTTCTCATACGTACGAGAGAGTAGGAACAAAAAAATTCTTCTAAGTAGGAACAAAAAAATTCACCTCCAAAGTTTTTAAAGTAAACCTTCAAATCATTTATTGAAAAGTACTACTTTTTTTTAAAAAAAGGACCATCCATGCATAGTTTCTTCAAAATATGGTACACGAGTATAAAAATGCCCAAATACTCACTGGAAGGTGGCTTTTGGCATATGAGGGTGGCTTATGCTCCTTTATCCAAGAGTTTAGGTATTAATAATCTTTTATAACTCTGATTTTTCTCAATATCAAGAAAAATGTCTTTGACAGTATCATTTCAAATAGAAACAAAGCAACACCAAATAATCCACACTATCTCATAAACCGATAACAATATTAGCTAGCTAAAAAGGTGAGATTTAAGTACACATAATTTCCAAAAATGCTCAAACGACCACACCATTGAACTCATCTCACACGCTAGTAAAGTATGCTCAAAATTCTCCAAGCCAAGCTTCAACAGTGTGAACCCTGAACTTTCAGACATTCAAGCTGGTTTTAGAAAAGGCACAGGAACCAGAGATCAAATTGCCAACATCCGCTGCTACTGCTGCTGCTAAGTCGCTTCAGTCATGTCCGATTCTGTGCGACCCCAGACGGCAGCTCAACAGGCTCTGCCACCCCTGGGATTCTCCAGGCAAGAACACTGGAGTGGGTTGCCATTTCCTTCTCCAATGCATGAAAGTGGAAAGTGAAGTCGTTCAGTGGTGTCCAACTCGTCGCAACTCCATGGACTGCAGCCCACCAGGCTCCTCCATCCATGGGATTTTCCAGGAAGAGTACTGGAGTGGGGTGCCATCGCCTTCTCCAGCCAACATCTACTAGATCATCGAAAAAGCGAGAGTTCCAGAAAAAGATCTACTTCTGCTTTATTGACTATGCCAAAGCCTTTGTGTGGACCACAATAAACTCTGGAAAATTCTTAAAGAGATGGGCACACCAGACCACCTGACCTGCCTCTTGAGAAATCTGTATGCAGATCAGGAAGCAAATAGTTAGAACTGGACATGGAACAACAGACTGGTTCCAAGTCAGGAAAGGAGTACATCAAGGCTGTATATTGTCACCCTGCTTATTTAACTTCTATGCAGAGTACATCATGAGAAACGCTGGGATGGAACAAACACAAGCTGGAATCAAGATTGCCAGGAGAAATATCAATAACCTCCGATATGCAGATGACACCACTCTTATGGCAGAAAGTGAAGAGGAACCAAAATCCCTCTTGATGAACGTGAAAGAGGAAAGTGAAAAAGTTGGCTTAAAGCTCAACATTCAGAAAACTAAGGTCATTGCATCTGATCCCACCACTTCATGGCAAACACATGGGGAAACAATGGAAACTGTGACAGACTTTCTTTTCTTGGGCTCCAAAATCACTGCAGATGGTGACTGTAGCCATGAAATTAGAAGACACATGCTCCTTGGAAAAAAAGTTATCACCAACCTAGACAGCATATTAAAAAGCAGAGACATCACTTTGTCAACAAAGGTCCGTCTAGTCAAGGCTATGGTTTTCCCAGTAGTCATGTATGGATGTTTAAGAGTTGGACAATACTGAAAGCTGAGCACTGAAGAATTAGTACTTTTGAACTGTGGTGTTGAAGACTCTTGGGAGTCCCTTGGACTGCAAGGAGATCCAACTCAGTCCATCCAAAAGGAAATCAGTCCTGAATATTCTGTGAAAGGACTGATGCTAAAGCTGAAACTCCAATACTTTGGCCACCCGACACAAGAAGAACTGACTCATTGGAAAAGATCCTGATGCTGGGAAAGATTGAAGGCAGAAGGGGACGAGAAGATGAGATGGTTGGATGGCATCACCAACTCAATGGACATGAGTTTGAGTCAACTCCGGGAGCTGGCAATGGACAGGGAGGCCTGGGGTGCTGCAGTCCATGGGGTCACAAAGGGCTGGACACAACTGAGCAACTGAACTCCCATCAGACTTAATAGTTATATATATCATCTTGAAAGTTATTTACATAGCAATATTAACAGTCATACCCCCTAGGAACATCTTGTAAATATTAGACACTTAATGACAAGGTAAAAGAAATGCATTAACAGAGTGTGATTCACTAAAACCCTTTAAAATGAGAACTTACTGACTACAACGTACCAATGGTGCCATATTCCCGTAGAGGCAAAATGCCCTTTCTAAATTTAAATTGTAAGTTTGTTCATGAGCATCTTAGCTAGTCAGTGATACAGACTATCATTATATCATTAATATCATTATATTTTCAACCAAGTATAGAATTCTACCCATTGAGAGAAAAATAGGAGTGAAAAAAGCTGCAGAATCGTATCCCTTGCTTTTATAGTGGCTAATTTTCATACACCACAGAAAATGGAGAGCCTTGACACACTATCACAAAAGTAAAGCTACAACCAGGCAAAACTGAGTTCAGTCCAGTCCAAACCATTGAGCAATACTTAAACTCACTTTAAATGTGTACTCTATAATCACATCCCTTCATCAAAGCCATGTGTAACTGAAACTTTTTCCAAAAAAAAAAAAAAAGAAGAAAGAAATGTTACTTTCAGATGCATAGCAAAGTGACTCAGTTATATATAACATACATACATGTATACACTTTTGGCTTCCCTCGTGGCTCAGTGCTAAAGAACTCGCCTGCCAGTGCAAGAGACACGGGTTCAATTCCTGGATTGGGACTATCCCCTGGTAAAGAAAATAGCAACCCACTACTGTATTCTTGCCTGGAAAATCCCACGGATAGAGGTGCCTGGTGGGTTACACCGTCCCTGGGGTTGCAAAAGAGTTGGACATGACTTAGTGACTAAACAGCAAGAACATACATGTTTTCAGATTCTCTTCCATTATAGTTTATTACAAGATTATTGATACTCAATATACCACAAGATATGTGCTACTAGTAGGTCTCTGTTATTTTATATAATATTACTTCTATTGATCACATATCCCTAATTAATCCCTCCTCCCCTTTCAAACCCTTAGGTAACCATAAATTTGTTTCTTATGTCTTTGTTTAAATGAGCTCATTTGTATTGCTTTTAAAGATTCCACATACATCTGTCCTCTGACTTATTTCACTTAGTATGATAATCTCCAGGTCTATCCAAGTGTCTGCAAATGACATTATTTCATTCTTTTTTATGTCTGAGCAATATTCCACTGAGTACGCACACAACCCACTTCTTTTCCCACTTATCTGTCCATGGGTATTTAGGCTGCTTCCATGCTTTGGCTCTTGACCTCTTGATGAAGGTCAAAGAGGATGAAAAAGCTGGCTTAAAACTGACATTCAAAAAACTAAGTCACAGCACCCAGTTCCATCATTTCATGGCAAATAAACAGGGAAACAATGACAGACTTTATTTTCTTTGGCTCTGAAAAAGATCTGATGCTTTCGAATTGTAGTGCCAAGACTCTGAGAGTCCCTTGAGATACCAAGGAAATCAACCCCAAACATTCATCGGAAGGACTGATACTGAAGCAGAAGCTCTAATACTTCAGCCACCTGATGCAAAGAGCCAACTCATTAAAAAGATTATGAAGCTGGGAAAGATTGAAGCAGGAAAGGGGACAACAGAGGATGAGATGGTTAGATGGCATCACCAACTCAATGGACAGGAGTTTGAGCAAGGTCCCAGAAATGGCGAAGGAGAGGGAAGCCTGGTGTGCTGTAGTCCATGGGGTCACAAAGAGTCAGACACGACTTAGTGACTGAACAAAAAAATGTCTTGGCTATTGTAAACAGTACTACTATGGACACTGGGTTTCATGTATTTTTTTGAATCAGTTTTCATCTTTTCTGCATATATGACCAGGAGTTGGATTATTGGCTCATATGGTAACTCTATTTTTAGTTTTTTAAGGACCCTCCATACTGTTCTCCATAGTGACTGAACCAATTTACATTCCTACTAACAGTATAGCAGAGTTCCTTTTTCTCAACATCCTCTTCTGTATTTATTATTTGTAGGCTTTTCTGATGATGGCGTGTGGTGGGATACCTTACTGTAGTTTCGATTTTCATTTCTCTAACAATTAGTGATACTGAGCATCTTTATATGTGCCTGTTGGCCAGAAAGGTGCTTTTCCCATGTCATACTGTTATTACAAACCTGTCCACTTAAACCACCACCAATAATCACAGAGTCGCTAAAATATTTACCTTATCATCCAAAGGAATGTCCTATTTACCTTATCATCCAAAGGAATCCAGAACAATGTTCCTATTCCTCATTCACTGAAATACTCATGGGAACAAACCACAAAATGAAAAATAGAAAAAAATAATTCAAAAGCAGGGGTTCTTAACCTACAGTCCCCAGACATTATAAATTGGAATTAGACTGTAATTTATTGCTGATATGTTCAGTAGTTTTAAGAAGAATGGATCTTTATTATTTTTCTTAAAAGGGTTTATAACTGCAAATAGTACTGAACAAGAACTCCTAATGAGATAGAGCAATTAAAATTCTATTAAATTCATAATATACAATATTTGCAAACAACCCACAGGTAGATAAAGTAAAATAAAATATTCAGTGTTTAAAAAAAGGAATGAAATTGATACACGCTCCAACACGGATTAACCTTGGCAACATATGCTATTGAAATAAAGCAGACACAAAATATTGTATGATTGTACATATGAGTTACCAAATAGGCAAATTCATAAAGACAAGTATAATAATGGTTAACAGGGACTGGGAAGAGTATAACAGAGAGTTAATGTTTAATGGATAGTTTCAAATGGAATGACAAAAAAATTCCAGAGATGAATAGTAAGGATGGTTGCACAATACTATGAATTTACTTACTGACAATGAACCATACATACACTTAAAATGGTAAATATGTATATTTAATCACAGAAGAGTTATTATTTTACTAAAAATTCAACATTTTTTTCTACAACAAAAGAATAATCATAAGAAAATCCACAACTCTTTAAAAAAAATTTTTGGATTTAAATAATTTTTTGGCCATGCCTGTCAGCCTAAGGGATCTTAGTTTCCCAACCAGGGATCAAGCCCACGCCCCCTGTATTGAAAGTGCGGAGTCAACCACTGGACCACCAGTTCCTCCAAACCTCTTTAATAAAATCCACAGGGGTTCGCATCTCCTGTGTGGATGTGATGTAAGGATTAGGCATTGTGAGGTCTTAAATAAAGACCGCTTATGAAGTTCCACATAACTAGGAAATATTGGCGTGGGGACCACATTGTTATTATACCTTAAATAGCAATGGTAGGAAAACAGTTTTTGTCAATTACATATGATGCTGACATACAAAATAATATTATAAAAAATGTTATCAGATAAAATGTAATCAATAGTTTGCTTTATTATCCCATCGTGTTATAAAACCGGCAAAAATACACCAGTAAGAGTGCTTGTTAAATCTGAGATCAGACTGGTACTTCACACATTACATTCCAGAGTGGGGGGCGAATTTCTCATGGATTTGCTTAAAAGCCATGGCCTTAAGAGTCCAAACACTTAAAAGTTCTTTTCAAAATGACCAACAAAGGAAACAACTATCTCTGTTCAATAGGCCTAACAATATTAACTTAAATATACATACAGAGATGATGTGTAGGATGCTCAACAGCCTAAGTCAGAGTGAGAAGCCATTATACATGTGCTACACTGGCTAGTATTTTAAAAAACTGACCATACCAAGCTTTGGTGAGGATGGGAAGCATACTGCTACTGAAAATGTAAAGTGACACAATCATTTTGGAGAACAGCTGGGCAGTTAAAAACATACACCTACCATATGATCTAGCCATTCTACTTCTAGCTAATCAATTGAGTGACAGAAAGCAGACTGGGGTCTGGGGAGGTAAAGGAAAAGGCATTCACAAAAAAAAGGTCATGATTATAGTGGTGGTTTCATGCATGAGTCAAAAGCTATCAAATTGTATACCTGAACTTGTATAGTTTATTGTAAATGTTAAATATACCTTAATAAAACCATTAAAAAAAGCAAACAATTTTTAAAAAGTCACTACTGCTTAAAGGCAACAAGTTAAATGTGATATTCAGTACAATGGGTGATTTTACGCATAGGAATGACCTGATTAGTTCTGTTTCTAAAATACACTAAACCCTTTGCTGAAAATATATCACAAGGGACAAACAGAAGTGGGTGTTAAGGAGCCCAGTTAGGATGTTACTGCAGAAATTTCAAGCCAACTTGAGAGTAGTATATTGAGTGTTTGGTGAAATGGAGAGAAGTGGGAGTATTTTTTATGGAAAGGGGCTGACACGTGTTTATCCACAGTCAGCACCCAGATATGCAGAGCGTTTTACACACATTACTTATTATATCCTGTTCCAATAACCATGCAAGACAATCAAAATAGTATGGCTTTATCACTATGAACTCTTTCCTTCACCATTGCTCTTTTCAATGTCAGCAAGTCTGTATATATTTCATAAAAATGTAATGATCTGTAAACTACATGTCTTAACAGATTAAAATATAATCCTTTGGTTTAAATGAACCACTCCCTATTTGGAAATTATTTCCCTTCATATATTAAAATTCAATCTTTTTAGTTGAAACCATTACCTTAAATAAAAACAAACAACTGAGACTTAAAACTTCAGTTTTTGCACAGCAAAGGAAACCATAAACCAAACAAAGACACTCTATAAAATGGGAGAAAATATTTGCAAATAACACAAATGACAAGAGATTCATCTCCATAATATACGAACAGCTCACACAGCTTAATATAAAAACCCTTCTCAAAAGACAAAAAAAAAAAATCAAAACATGGGCAAAAGATCTAGTTATTTTGTCCAAAGAGACACAGACGGCCAAACAGAAATGAAAACCAAAATTACAATCAGGTATCACCTCACACTGACCAGAATGGCCAATCATCAAAAAGTCTACAAGTAATAAGTGCTAGAGAGGCTGTAGAGAAAAAAGAAACCTCCTACACTGTTAGTGGGAATGTAAACTGGTACAGCCAGCATGGAGACCAGTCGTGAAGGTTCCTTAAGAAACTATGGAAGGGAACTTCTCCGGTGGTGCAGTAGTTAAGAATTCGCCTACCAATACAGGTGTCAGGGGTTTGATCCCTGGTGCAGGAAGATTCCCCATGCGGTGGGGTGGGGGAATCAGCCCATGCTCTTCAACAAAAGAAGCCAACACAACTAGAGCAGCATCCACTTGCCACAACCAGAAAAAGCCCATGCGCAGTGACAAAGACCCAGTGCACCCCAAAATAAATAAATGAAACAAAACTACGGAAGCAATCTAAATGCCCATGACAGATGAATGGATAAAGATGTGAAACACAATGACAGCCAGAAAAAAGAAAACAATAATGCCATTTGCAGCAACATGGATAGACCGAGAGATTATCATACCAAGTAAAGCAAACCAGACAAAGTATCGAATGATATCTCTTATATCTGGACTCTTTTAAATGATACAAATGAAATTTATACAATCGATAGACTCACAGACAACAAACTTAAGGCTACCAAAAGAAAAGGAGGGTGATGGAAGGGATAAACTAGGAATTTGGGATTAAAATATACATACTATATATAAAATAGATAACTAAGACCTATTGTACAGCACAAGGAACTATACTCCATAGCTTTAAAAAATGTCTTGACTTATAGTACCTGATTTATGTTATTCACTTTGAGGTTAAAATTTAACCTCAAAAAAATCAACTATATATAATACATACACATGTAATTTAAAAATGTAAAAGCAAAAATATTGGGAAAGTCATTAGGCTCTTAAATAAAGGACTGAATTCCAAATAAGGAGTGGTGTTAGTCACTGAAATAATTCAATACTAAGCAAGTAATTGAATAATTATATACCAGCTAGTGGAGGTGATGGGAGTATCAGTTGAGCTATGTTAAATCCTGAAAGATGATGCTGTGAAGTGCTGCACTCAATATGCCAGCAAATTTGGAAAACTCAGCAGTGCCCAAAAGGTCAGTTTGCATTCCAATCCTAAAAAAGGCAATGCCAAAGAACGCTCAAACTACCACACAACTGCACTCATCTCACGCGCTAGTGAAGTAATTAATGCTCAAAATTCTCCAAGCCAGGCCTTCAGCAATACGGGAACTTCCAGGTGTTCAAGCTGGCTTTAGAAAAGGCAGAGGAACCAGAGATCAAACTGCCAACATCTACTGGATCCTCGAAAAAGCAGGAGTTTCAGAAATACATCTATTTCTGCTTTACTGACTATGCCAAAGCCTTTGACTGTGTGGATCACAATAAACTGTGTAAAATTCTGAAAGAGATGGGAATACCAGACCACCTGACCTGCCTCTTTAGAGATCTGTATGCAGGTCAGGAAGCCACAGTTAGGACTGGACATGGAACAACAGACTGGTTCCAAATAGGAAAAGGAGTACGTCAAGGCTGTATATTGTCACCCTGCTTATCTAACTTCTATGCAGAGTACATCATGAGAAACGCTGGGCTGGAAGAAGCACAAGCTGGAATCAAGATTGCTGGGAGAAATACCAATAACCTCAGATATGCAGATGACACCACCCGTATGGCAGAAAGTGAAGAGGAACTAAAAAGCCTCTTGATGAAAGTGAAAGAGAGTGAAAAAGTTGGCCTAAAGCTCAACATTCAGAAACTAAGATCATGGCATCCGGTCCCATCACTTCATGGGAAATAGATGGGGAAACAGTGGAAACAGTTGCAGACTTTATTTTTTTGGGCTCCAAAATCACTGCAGATAGTGATGCAGCCATGAAATTAAAAGATGTTTACTCCTTGGAAGAAAAGTTATGACCAACCTACAGGCTGGGACATTACTTTGCCAACAAAGGTCCATCTAGTCAAGGCTATGGTTTTTCCAGTAGTCATGTATGAATGTGAGAGTTGGACTGTGAAGAAAGGTGAATGTCAAAGAATTGACGCTTTTGAATTGTGGTGTTGGAGAAGACTCTTGAGAGCCCCTTGGACTGAAAGGAGATCCAACCAGTCCATTCTGAAGGAGATTAGTTCTGGGTGTTCTTTGGAAGGAATGATGCTAAAGCTGAAACTCGGAGAAGACTCTTGAGAGCCCCTTGGACTGTAAGGAGGTCCAACCAGTCCATCCGAAAGGAGATCAGTTCTGGGTGTTCTTTGGAAGGAATGATGCTAAAGCTGAAACTCCGGTACTTTGGCCACCTCATGTGAAGAGCTGACTCATTGGAAAAGACTCTGATGCTGGGAGGGATTGGGGGCAGGAGGAGAAGGGGACAACAGAGGATGAGATGGCTAGATGGCATCACCGACTCGATGGACATGAGTTTGGGTGAACTCCAGGAGTTGGTGATGGACAGGGAGGCCTGGCGTGCTGCAATTCATGGGGTCACAAAGAGTCAAGACAAGACTGAGCAACTGAACTGAACTGAAGGACACACTAAGGGAAACCAAGGCAAGAGACGTCTAACTCAGTCTAGAATTGTCAGGTATATTTCTGGCAAAGTGCTTCAGACAATGCCCTAAATTGAAAACGCCATTCCCCTAAAAACATGTGAAATTAACATCCGCTTATGGATGGATAAGAAACTGAAAGGTCATAAAATATGTACTAGACTGAAATAAGTGATTACAAAAATTCTTTTGGCTGGCTGTACAGCCAAACCTATCCTTCTCTAAAATACATCAAGCACTGCCACTTTTGTGAATAAGCTTGTCTAAAGGGGCCAACCAGATTTTCCTTTTCTTTCACCACATGCTAGCACTCATATATACTAAGACTGGCTAACAAATGGAAGATAACAGCTTAAAAGATTGACAATTATAAACAAAAGGAATGTATAGTATTTCAGGGGTTATCCTGATTTATTTCAAACATCAAAGTTAAAGATGAAGAAAAATTAACATTCAGAAATATTAGTATACTTTGTTGAGATATAAAATCTTAGGATGGTACAAGCCTCTTAGGAATGACGAAGTTGGAAAGAATCATAAATATAGCAGTGAATAAATTTATGTCTCAATGTCTTGTAAACGAGATCAATTACTTTAAAAACACAAACTGAATTCATCATGCAAAGTTGTTGCTGCAGATCTAAAGTCCACTAACATTCTCTGGGAGCCGTTTTACACCCTCTTCCGATACTGAACCTCTGCAACACCCTAGAAATTACACTACACTTTCCCCTCCATGTAATGACTTCACTGACAGCGATGACCACATATGTAGTGATAGTAACTTCAGGTATTTTTAGAAAAGATTTACATCCCTCTCAATCTTACCACTAGTGTTAAGGGGAAATGTAGACAGAAAGGTGATTCTGATAAGATGTTTTCTTGTAAGTATAACTTTCAGAGAAATGTGAAGTGTCTCATTAATACAGAATAGGAACACATGAAGAATCCTCCACCATTTTTTTTCCAAACAAGACTTTCAAACCTGAAAAATCTTATGTCCTGGAATATGCACAGAAATGTATGGAAGTTTTGACCGTGATAAAAGCCAAAACATGCCACTCCCATTATTCATGTGGAAAGCAAAAAATGTCAAGTTCTCAACTGTAACCTCTGATATTATAAGCATATATTACTTCAAATCATTTAATTTTACAGCTGGAAAATAACTTGGGAGGATCATCGAGCATAATCCTTATCTAATAAGAAGCAAAGGTTTATGTGTTTAGAAATTGAAGAGGGACTTACCACAGTACAATGGCAATGAAATAAAACATAAACACTTTCTGTTGGTATGGTAAGCCATGGCTCAAGCCACAAGTATAAAACAACAAGAGTAAAGGAACCAGGACTTCACTGAAGTCCCTAAAAGTAAGCAGTGATGAAGTACAAAGGATCTATTTGGGACAGGAGCCAAACCATACTTATTAATTTCTGAAGTCACAGAACATGATCTAAAATGGTTTCAAACCAAAATAAAACATTAAAGAACCTCTTTGGGTGGCAGTATTCAAATACTTCCATACTATCATTCTTAATTCACAGTTTATGATGTTTTAGGGATATTGCTGTTAAAAAAAACTGTCCCATTCACCTCGAAATGTGCTATAAAGATGTCAAGATTTAAGTCAGGATTTCATAAATCCAGGTCACTATCCCATTATAAAGATGATATGAAAAAGCAGGTCAAAGACGACATCTTAAAAAGCGATAGTCCAAGAAAGGGAACATGATTTAATAGAACGCCATCGAAAGTAGAGTAACCCCATTATAAAGTCCAGACAAACAAGTAACAAAGTAGTTAATAAGGCAGTATGTGAAAACCACATTAAAGAATTTCAAGACTAACTTTGCCCCTTGTTTCTTAAACCATGACTACTTTTATCAAGGTAGTACAAAGGAAAAAGTTAAAATATTAATACCAGGCATCATCAAATCTTCATTTTTAAAAAATCTTTCCTATTTTAAAAGCAAATCTTTTAAAAGGTATGCTTAGAATTTCAAAAGGTAAAGTCCTATGATTTTTAAAACTTGGTTTTTCCTGTGCTGTTATGTTTATGTGTTATTCCTTCTGTTTTAATACTCATTACTTGTTACCATGTGATGAATTTAAAACAATGCATAAGAGCACATATTCAAATTTCATTCACTTCAAGCACGTCCAGATTAACTATGAGTTGATAAAAATTTTTCACAATATTTACTGGAGAAAGTTGGACTAGTCTGGTTTCTGCTTTCTCCCAAATAAAACCTTATTCTTCCCCTGCCCCCAGCATCTGCCTTGCAACATGATGAAAGCAGTAAACAAACCATTAGTGCATAATAAACTATTAAAGATTTGACACATTCCTCCTAATAGTCAACTAACAAAAATGCCAGGGATAATAAATTCTGAATTTACAATTCTTTAAAACACTTTCCTACCTTCACATTGGTTCCTTGGAAGAATCTTCCACCTTGTTTTTATCACATTTTCCAAAATCTGTAGTCCATAATACTGAAAATTGGAGGATAAAAGTATGTGAATATATTGCTATAAGACTGGCAATTTCCAGGATTCACAAATGGACAGACATTCACACATTTACATCTAAAGTTTCAAAAACAGTATGCTACCAAGTTTTAATTACATATATTAAACAAGGATCTATTCATTCGCCCATATACTGAATTTTCATGCATTTTCCTCATTTTATTGTTTACTACTCTATTTAACGTCCTGCTGTTTATACATGCTCACACCAGGAGGAAAAACCAAATAAAAAGCCCTTAGCAGCCAAATGGGCTAGGTCTGCAGAAGGAAAATGTAGCAGCCAGATATGAATTCACAGCATAAATGACTGCTTATAGGCTCACGTACTTTAACAAAACCAGGCTCCTAACAATTTAGCAGCTTGGATGTTCTCAAGCTTCCTACCATCTTCTAGGAGTTGTAAACTCTTGGCCAAGTATTAAAGTATTGTCACAGATACTTTCTATAGAAAGTGTTTACAAACATCACTGGTGTGTTACTTAAGGAGCAGCAAGACAGCCCACGGGTTTAATTTAAAAATTTAACCCCACCCTTATAGTTGCTATTTCTACTAATTTAAAGATAAACTTTTGTGCACAGTCAAAATAATACACAAATGCATGTTGCAATCTGTATCTACCTTTCAGGTATTTCTTCCAAGTATATAAATAACTAAAAATGTAAATTAATAAATACAAATACATACCACTTTGAAGCCATTTTGTCCCCCCTGTTGATTACTCACTCTAAATAGTCAACAATATTTATAACAATTTATAAGGCTACAGGAGTTACTACCCAAAATTATTACCATGACCAATTAGTGTGGATAGACAGGAGGAAGAAAAGGGTCAAAATCATTGTGGTATGTTTCAACTGGTTGAACTAGGGAAGAATCAGCTAGAATACCTGAAAGGCAAACTCATTCATATATAGACATATAACCTCAGATTGCAAGTTTTGGCTGAGAATAAGAGTTCATCTTTAAAATGGTTAGTCACCACACAATAAAATAGGAGCATTAGTATTTCAACCAAAGGGATCATGTGAATGCACACTTTATCCAAAGCACAATATAGACTGTCCCAAACTACATTGTGCTCAAACAATGTTTTTGCTGTTTTCTTTCATTTTTAACATTTTGTACTTTTTAAGGGAAATTTTGCCATTTAAACCCAAATCCTACATTTGCAGAACATTCCTTAAAAATACTTCATAAATAAAAACAAGGCCAAAGCAAAATTCTGAAATTATAAATTTGACGCTATCAAAAGTTTCATAATCAGCAGCAAATGGTGAAGCTTTCTATTCTCGTTAAAGGTCTAACTCTCAGACACATGAAAATAAACAAAGGTAAATTTCTCACTGACTAAAATTCTAAATTAACTTTAAAAACATACTACTCTAAACTTTGCTTTAAATTAATTTTATAGTCATGAAGTCAAGAGGGGCTAAAGTTTTACCAAGTCAAAACAAATGCACTTCCTACTACATGGAATGAATATACATCCTCTTGCTAATTTTCAACCAATTACAAAGATCTTTAAGAAACTAAGAAACAAAACCCACCATAAATACACCAGTTAAGAAGTAATAATCTTAATGATAACTTCACCATATTCAGCTGATATAGTTTTAGCTTACCCCTTTTTTAATCTAAGGATATCCCCCCCTTTATTTTGCTGCATTCATTTACTTCTGCCTTTGTATCTGATACTTTGTTACCTAAATTACCAATTTACTGACCTCTAGTGCTTTCTTCAACTGTAAAAAAGTAGCACAAGTTTGTTGAAGATACAATTCATATTTTCATCTTTCTGCTAGGAGGGCTGAAGTAGGAAGCCCAATAAAAGCTGTTTACAAGTTAGTTCAAAGGAAGACACAGATCACTTTCAGAATACCCTAAAACCCAATCTTTCCTAGACATTGAGACTTTACAAATGATGAGAATTCAGTTATTTGAAAAGGGAGTATTTTAATGAAAAAATCTGGAAGTGACAGCCAAATCTGAGGGCCAATGGTAAACAACTACTTTGGAAATATACATAAATAATCCAAATATCATTTTGAAGTATTACATTTCTGCTTTACATCTCAGGACTTGAGAAATCCACTGCTGAGTTATGAAGATGAGGGACAGATAACAGCAAAGACTACATGAAAAAAAAAAAAAATAAATGCATGAAATGATCCCTATGGTAGAAATTTCTACTGAGCCCTTAGAAATACTTATTTTACGCATTGAATTCCCCTTTCCCCTCCCACCACCCATGAAACAAAAACAATTGATGAACAGAATTCAGTTAAAGGGAATCAAAAGGGTAGACCTTGTGGAGGCCTGCCGTCAAAGCCTAGCTGTGTCAGTTGCACAGGAAGACACCCCTTTTCTTCCTATTACAAGCAATCAACATAATGGAACATTATGATTAATATCAGGTAGTGTTAACATCTTTAAAGAAAAAAAAATGATTGCATAAAAGCCAAATGTCATAGTGCATAAATTTAGCACCAAATCATTTGTAATTTATGTAAATTGAAGAATTCTTTACCTGTTGCTTTCTTTCTGTTCCTCTAATCATCTCATTTTTCACAAGACAAATTTGAGTTTTTAAAAATACTGTTGATAAATCAACTTAAACATTAGTAATGTCTGTCAGTATAAAAAGCAAAATTTACCAGGCAAGCAAACAGGCAAACACTGTTATGTTACTTAAGGTTAGCACTTTGAGGAAGTTCTGGACTGTATTTTTGCCCTAAAATTTATAAGATGTCAAAACTAGTTAATATTTTAAAACTGTTAATTAACACAGTCTGATTTCAGAAACAGAGGTGAACATGGCTAATTTCTGTTTTAACACAATGTATACCAAGTGGAAACCTTGTGTGTATTTAAACAGAATGCCATGCATGGTATTTTATTACTTCAAGGCAGTTTAAAGAGAAGTGTGAATCATCAAGCCTATACAGTCAAAACACATTTTGATCAACCTTCCTGTTCAAACTTAAGAAAGGACCCAAATGATAACATTTTCAACTGCAAATAAAAACTGAGTGCTGTCCCATTAAAAGCATCGGTACCATGGAGTCAGGTTTTACGCTGCCCACAAAACTTGGTTTTGGAGGTGCCTAGCCTGTGTTATATTGATCACTTGCCCAAAATAACACTTCTGATGTTTCATCTCTGAATAACATTCAGAATAACATTCAGAATTTATGCTGAGATCTGTACACATATTCTAAAAAGGAAAAAAACAAAAAACAAAAAAACCCCCAAAACAACAAAAAGAAAAAGCCACCTTGCATACTAGTCCCAATTACAAAACTTCATTCATAATTCTTAGGACTATTTGCAAGAATTAATTCTATGTTTAAGACCAAATTTTGAAATAAGTCAACATTATTAAATGATTTGAGATAACAAAGGCTAATACTAAAAACGAGATACCTTCCTCAAAGTTTATGACTGGAAGAAAAGAAGAAACAATGGATTTTAAAACCACCGCTTGCTTACTTTTGTGTTCATATTCTGTGAAAACTCCAAAATTGTGTCGACTCTTGTCCACGCATCAGGATGCTCCTTTAAATGTGTCAGTACTTCTTGAGCCATTCTTTGCTAAAATAGTACACAAAAACAATTTTAAGCTAACTTGTTCTTTTCAAAGGTATCAGTCAAGCAAGACAAAAGTCCAAATATAAGAATGATTTTATCAACTTTTGGAAATACTGGGGAAAAAAAAAAACTCCTTACAGAAATAAAAATGTGTCCATTATCAGTCTTAAAACTTCAGTTAAGAATGGAAATATACCTCTGAAACACAGAAGTGTTTTTTCTCCTTAATCTCCCTTATTTGGTATTCTCAAAACTGAACTTAAATTCTATCAATTCTAACAAAGAGCTACTCTGACATAAAGGGGTTCTCAGCACACAATCAACCAAAAAAAAAAAGGCAACACAGAAAAATTCACATCTACTAGATAAACTGTGTAATGGTATACTCTGGTTTGTAAGAGTCACCAAGGTATCTTTAATAATATCTATAAAATTATATTTCATGGGAGACAGACAAAAGCTAAGTCTAAGTAAGTCTACAAATCTCAAATACCTGTTGATACATACAAAACATTAAGACAGTCTCTTCGGTTTATGGTAAGCAGACCTTTATCTGAAAAATCTTCTAATTTTATATATTAACTCCTAGCTTGAGATTTCTTTTTTGCTTTTGTATTTCTAAAATGCAAACCCAGAAATAATTTAACCTACAAAAACATCATCTAGAACATTAATAAAATTAGTGTTCTTAAAATCTGTTAATTCTAGATGCTGTTGTACACTTGTTCTTTTAAATATCAGATCTAAAACTTATGGAACTTT
The DNA here is from genome assembly GCF_023091745.1 of Budorcas taxicolor. Classification (NCBI taxonomy): domain Eukaryota; kingdom Metazoa; phylum Chordata; class Mammalia; order Artiodactyla; family Bovidae; genus Budorcas; species Budorcas taxicolor. The sequence continues at coordinate 119,588,439 of NC_068920.1, forward strand.
GTACCTTTCTTAAATGCTATTTCCTTTGTTCCTTCTTTCTAGACAATCACTTTCATCATCTGATGTCTTTTCCTTGATTTTCACAGCATGTGTATGAATTTCGTAAATATAGCTGTATAGTTACTGAATTTTATATTAATAGTATACTATGGAAATCCTTCTGCAACTTGCTGTTTCCATTTGACAGTTTTTTTCCCTCCGCTTTACTGAGCTATGATTGACACCTGACAGTTTTAAAGATGTGGCCATGTTGACATTATCTAGTTTCTTCATTTTAACTGCTAGTTTTTCGTATGATACAAACACTATGTTTTACCAAAGGCTAAAAAGTCTACTGATTCCCGCCCCCCCCCCACCCTCCAGGAAGCCAACAGGTTAACGAGTTTCACCTTTAAGGCTGATCTGTAGCTCAACTGGATCCTAATTATCTTTTGCCTGTTTCTACCACATGTCGTAACCAAAAAAAAAAAAAAAAGTAGTTAGTTATCCTTCTGGTTAGATCATTTAGTTGATCAAGGGTTTGATTCTATGGGTAATTAATAAGAAATCATCAAAAAGGCAGGAGAAAAGCATTCTTATTTAAATGATCTCTGACAGAGACATCTCATAATATTAAGTTGGCTTTTATTCCAATTTACAAAAAAATCATTCTTCTCTTGTAGCTTTGATGTTAAGAAAGAAGTCTTTTCCTCAGGGAACAGATATCACATTCATGATTTTTTTCTCATGTATCAACGAGCAATACACACTGCTTATTGTTTAAAAGAAAACTTTGACAAATACTCACTAAATTAGGTAATGGTTCTGTACTCTAACAATAACACGAGAAACACTGTGGAACTTGAAAGAAAAATCAGGTGCCTGGGTTTCACTCTAAGGGTCCAGGATTAGAGCCAGAGTATAGTCTTGAAATACAACTATACATTTTTAAATTTGACTTCATTAAAGCACTGATGGCTTTAAAGGGTTCTAACTGTATTATATAATAACCAACCAACAAAAGTAGAAAAAATAGTCATGTGAATTATTTAGGGTCAAAGCCCATTTTAGCAGTGTTTTGATTCTTCCCCTGAGAATATCTAACTAGAGACAATATCCAACTAGATAAAGACTTGAATGCAGTATAGTAACCCATATTAAGAGGATAAGGTGTATTAAACATCCATGCCTAGAAAGTTATTTGGTCATGATACAACTTCATCAGTTTTGAAGTGATGAGTATTCTACATATTATAAATGAATACTTTCTACAGTATTACTTTCATTTCAAACTCTGCATAAATCATGTTCCTTCCTTTTATATCATTCATTCTGTCATACTTTTTACTCTCAAAAGTTACTTCTAGTATTTGCATCCTTTTAAAAAACTGTCCTAATCCCACTATCCCCTTATATAACATATTCTTTTCTTAACTTAAAAGCCCAGGAGGGGTTAAGACACAAAAGGAAACCAAAGAGAAAATCTGGCATCTCCCTGTGTTACTAACTGAATGGTGAAAGTATTTTAGTTGCTAAGCAATAGATAAAAGAGTTCAAGACACTTAACACAGTATTGAAGAAAACACCCAACTCTATCATTTTTTTTTCTCCTGGCGGCCTACTTGGCTAAAAATGTTTATAACAGAAGGTAGTCCTAATATTACAGTGCTAAAATTTTACTATACTACCCATCTAAGCAAAAGTTCTACCTACACTCTTCTAATAATTTCTCTCCAAAGTTATGTTATCATTTTTAAAAAGTCAGGCTACATAAAGGTGAGTTTGAAAGCTTAACTAGCATAATTTCTAGTTGCTATTTTAAGTACATATTTTATGACAAACCAAAACCAAACACTCCCCACCAAACCATATATTAAAACAATGAGTTTACATCACATACATGTGCATTTACATCACATGTCTTCTTTACTATACTTTCAAAAGTACCCTTAAAGTAGCAGTCACTGGTAACAAGTGCTTTACAAAACCTCATCACTAACCCTCCAGTCTCTTCCAAGGTAGGGAACACTTTGTGGATGAGACTCCAGAGGAATGACCAGAAACCTTACTGGAATAAAATTAAGACATCTAACATTAAAACAATGCTTTCCAAACTTTTTATCCAAAATAAAAACCCTCAAAGAGGTGGTATATAAAAAACCGACTGAACAAGGAAGTTTAAAGATACCCCAACAGAAAAGGGGTTCTTAGCTGCCTTTAGGCTCTAAGCCTGTTTCCTAATCTATAACAAGTATCAACTTACTGATTATCTTTATACAATTGATTTGTCCTATGAGAGATCTAACTAAACATAAAATTTTTACTTTTGAGAAAGTTAATTTTGCTTTTATAAATGTGAAAATATTTGTAAAAACTTTTCTAAATCTACTCTCTATTCAGAAATCAAATTTAAAACAAAATCACTATATCGCAACACTATGAAACATTACTAATAGTAGTATTACACCCTATTCTTCATAACCACTATTCCAATTATAAGCGTAGAGCCCTGGTCTCTTTAGTCATACTTTTAGACACTGAACCAGGTTAAAAAAGAACAAAGACTAGACAGCAGTGGTAGCTTAATAATGTGATAAAATTAAACGTCAATCTTCCTAGTGGCTTACAGACTTGTGCTTCTAATACAAAGTTGAGCCCAACCTTGTTGTTGTTGTTCAGTCACTAAACATGTGACCCCATAGACTGTAGCCCTGCCAGGCTCCAGTGTCCATGGGATTTCACAAGCAAGAATACTGGAGTGGGTTGCCATTTCCTTCTCTAGGGGATCTTTCTGACCCAGGGATGGAACCTGTTTCCTGCATTGGCAGGCAGATTCTCTACCACTGAGCCACATACCCCTCACTTCATGCATTTCAATCTTACTTTCATACTTTCTTCCCAAAGCAGCTGTTTTGCATACATCATATTGGGATGAAATGGAGCTTAAAACTTCATGTTGAACATATAATCATCAGGAAACAACTACTACATGGTAAGTGTAGTAAATACAGATAGTTTTCAGAATGCTTTTGATCAAAAGTCCCTAGGAGTGTAAAACTGCACTAACAAGCTTACAAAATCACTGAAGAGTTATTTTTTCCACTCATACAACCTACATGGTCCTCAATGTTAGATTTCAGAAAGGAGCAGAAATACTTATATACTTGCTAATATTTATGTACCATGTTTTTTAGACTATCTTCTATGTCCACCTTTTAGAGGTTTCTAAAAATTATGAAAGTAGCCAGGGTTTAATTAGGCAAATATTCAATATAACTCAGTATCTTAAAGATACACTATCTCCCAGAAATGTACTTTCTGGCAACAAAATTGTACTAGTAAGATATCTGTCACATCACTTTAAAAGATTTTTTTAACCCCAAAGCAAAAACTTTTACTAATTTAGAACTTTACTTTATTAAGTCCACAAGGTGAAGACTCAAGATTGTTGTTTCTTGTAACACGTAAATATGTTTAAATTTACAAACACTTCTGTTTAGGGAAAAAAAAAACTCAATGCCTTAAACTTATCAAAACATTGTATGTTAAGACAATATCCTACTTTAACAGTAGCACTTTTACATGTGCTAAAATTCAGACACTTGGTATTGTTTGATTTCTAAAATAAGTTTTATCTATGAAGTACTTCTACAATTTAAATGTTTCAAAATAGAAGACTCTATTAATTCCAATATATAGGGGACATACAACTTTTAATATCTACAAAATATTTAATACATTGGGATCTTTCAGTAAATGGGATAAAGGTTGCTGAAGGACAGAACAAGAATATTCCAAAACGTCCCACTCTAAACCGTTTGAAAATATAACGCGATTTATTTTTACAGACCACCTCTCAGAGTTAATATATAATTCCAACAACACAAACTATGGAACACTTCTTTAAATGGTGGTAATTTCAAGTTTTATTCTAAACCTGGCAACTATTACGCTGCAATAATATTTTGGTCAGCTACTTTACCTGGGCTCCTTCTCCATGGTATAAGCAATTCACCACATTGTCTAAAAGGTTGATATCCAGTTTTTGGCTGAAATCGAGCAGCTGACGAGCTGCATGGTCTGCTAACATTGTCATAATTGCTGGCATAGATTACTGAAAGTAAAGAAAAAAAATTTTAAGGCGCCTATGACATTATCAGTCAAAAAGTTTTTACTCTAGTTATTTCACTTCCACCATGTTCTTACAAATACTTTACTTTGTATTTTGGAGATTTTTACCTAAACAACTGAGATAGTAAAAGCAAATCCTGAAGCTACTTAGGTACTCCATAACTACACTGATTATTAGGATCTACTTTATTTTTAGACCTGAGAAAAATCTTACTGTTTTTTCTACCAACATGCATATAAAGTTATCTTAACCCGTTTTAAAAAATTATTAAAGGATTTACGGCCCTAAAACATGATACAGTTGAAAGTCCTGATCTCAACTTTTTAAATGGAGATAAAGTTCATATGGATGTCCCCCTCTTCCTAAGCAGGGTCTTTTAGCTCAGTAAAAGTTCACTTTCCCTTATTTCATGCTACTTTAATTTTAAAAACATACCTAAGACACTAAAAACTAAATGTGGTATCAAAGCTTTCCTATATATAGCAATGATTTGCAGGAACTACAAGTCTAACCAATCTCATACCCTTAACTTATATAGAATTTACGCTTCTACATACAATGAAACCATCTATATTGTTTCTTCTTTGAATAAATGTGGTAGTTTAAATACAAGTGTACAAGCTCCTTGAACATATATGGTCTAGAAAAAAAAAAAAACTTCATAGTAATATCTAAAGATTTTTTAGAAAAATTTCCAGGTATTCGCTAGCAAAGCAAAAAACTTGCTAACTATCCCGACAACACACCCTGCGAAAAAAATCAAATTCTACCATAACAGAAAAAGGAGCTTCTTCACATCAAATAATGTACTGGCTGAAATCTACTGGTTCACATGCAGTGGTATCCTTTTAAGAGGATTCTACTCCAAGGGGCTGGCACATGTGCACATTTTTATTGTCCAACATTATAAAAATTCTCTCCCTTTACTTTTCTTCAAAGTCAAGTGATGCTTAAGTCTGGCTAAATCAGTACTCAACCTTTTTTGGGTCAAGATGCCTCACATCAAACGAACAGGATGGCTCTTGCCAATTTAAAAAAAATTCACAACTTCATATACAATTACAGACAGACTATTCAGGATATTCCGAAAGCCACACATGAAACCTTGGGTTAAGCACTCCTGGTTTACAATACTTAGACCCAACAAGGTCATATGGTCGTCTCTACTTCTCCCCCTCTTTTTAACCTTCCAAGACCAGGAAATAGGGTGGCTAACCGGATTACACTGGATCTGAACAAACTAGCTTGTTAGGAAAAAGGCTTATTTCTTAGGTATTTTACAACAGTTTAAAAACGTTCTTAACGGCAGCAATTTCAATTTTTAACTCAAATGTTTTTATGATATCAACTACAACAAAGTCTGAAGGATCAGTTAGGTTAGATATAACGTAAAAGTTGAGGAATTATGAATTTAAGAATTAAGTCTTTCCATCCACTATTGACAGTGGTGAGATTTCAAAATTTTCTACAGTAGTTATTAAATGTATTTCAAATACAAAATATTGGACACACAATATTTGATCTAAATACTAATAAAAATATATATACTGCACAAATGTCAAATGTAAATTCCCCCCATTCGAGTGCCATACAATTTTAAAAATAAGAACGATCTTAAAAATTAATAGCCAAAACCAAAAAATAGTGACTCAAAAACAGTTTTCAAGTACACTGTCCTTACAAATTCCTTCGAAACAAATTACTGTGAAAAGATCAGGTTCAGAATAGAAGCTTGTGTTAAATACAGCAGGGCATGCCCCCCTTAAAACTAGCTACTATCTTCGAAATGACCTGCCTATTCTTTAACTGTTAGTACAGAAATGGCGGCTTTCTGGTCAATGCCAAGCACATTTAGTCTCCCAAATCAAATAGCTTCCAAAACATTCTTTCCACTAACAGCAGTGTCCCACACGCTTAAGATGTACCATCAGGCAGATCGCAAAAAGCCATAGAGGGAGAGGCAAGAGAGACCACAAAAGCCTTTTCTTCTTGAGACATCCAATCCTAAATTCCACTCACAGTATAGTAAAGTATTAACCACCCATGTGGTGACTCCACAAGTGACGACCAAAATACCTCCACTGCCACTTCAAACCGAAGAGGCAGGCAGCTACACACTGCGGGTTCCCATCCCAAAACCAGAAAATCATAACCGCCGCTTTATGATAACTACATAGTAGGTCAAAAAAGCAAGTCTCTACAAGGAGAAACTGCTACTTTAGGTGTGTGAGCAACTGCCTGCTTCATTCAGTAGAAACACACCTCACTAAGGCCCGCCCTCCCCCTCTCTTCCCACCCGAAGCGAAGTGCAGCACTTCTAACTATAGCAGACTGGAGCACGCTCTCACCCCGCCCATACTCGGGAGGAGGCATTTAGACCAGGCGCCTGAAGTTCACCGCCCCATTCTCTATGCAGCATGGCCTCTGCGTGATCAGAGGAGGTCCGCGTCGGGCAAATCTTTTAATACTTCCTCCAGCACACCATTTCCTCCCGCCCACCCCAAACTCAGGCATCGGAATAACGGAGAATCAGGGTATCACCTACTGTACAATGCCAGCAGTAAATGAGTTGATCACTTTTAAATCACCCAAGTCCCCCGAAACAAACTACAGCACGGAACCTCATCTGCAGATCCCTGAAAAAGCAACTAGCCTTTCCTGCTTCTATTTCTACTCTTAAAAAACCAAGAGATTCTGAGTTTACCTGCAGGAGGAGCAAGGACTCCACAGCCCCTCCCTCCCGCGATCCCAAGCTCTCCACCGAAGGGCCACGTGATGCAGGCGGACGTTTCAATGCTGCTGCACTAAATATTTCTGGAAACTTCCACTCCTAATAATTTACAGAAATGTTCCTAAAATCTCCCCAAGTTCTCCCCAGCCCACCGGGCTGAGAGAGGCCCTTCCACCCCCGCGCAGGGCCCGACTTCACTGTTTCGCTCCTTGCCTTCCGCCACCGTTCCCCGTACACACGAGTGACCCAGCCAGCGCTCCCCTTTCGCGGCCGCCTCCCCGCCTCCATTCCCCAGCAGCAGCAGAAGCGGCTCCATTCAATCGCAAGCTCTGCTGTGGGCGCCTCGCCGCCTCCCCGGTTCGCCTCCCGCGGCCGCCGCCGCCGCCGCCGCGCCCCACGCCAGCCTCCTCCCGCCCAGCCGCGCCGCCGCCCGACCCTCGGCCCCGAAGACACAGTCGACTTACCCAGAGATTGAACCAACTGCTTCTTCTTTCCTTGTTGGGGTATTAGGGCAAGGGAGGACGGGGAGGGGGGAGAGGGGAGGAAAATCAAGGTGGGTTTCACAGTTTTCCCACCTTAAAAAAGAAATTTACAAACGAAGAGGATAAGGGCAAAAAAAAAAAGCTCAACAATATTTACTATTTCGGGGACACCTCCCGCCGACACGCACACTCACCCGCCCCCCCCCCTAAAAAAGGGAATTAATCTGTGGATAAATGCTCCCGCCTGGCTGGGGAGTGAGAGAAGGGGGAGGGGAACGGGGTCAAGTCCCAAAGATTCAGCCCCAGGGGGACCCTCCAGCCACAGGCGGCAGCAGGAGCGGCAGGAGTAGGGGCTGTAGAGTCCACACGGCCGGGGGACGCTCTGCTGCCAGTTGCAGTCCGATTTCCCCCTACCAAAATACGGCTCCCTCTCTCACGCGGCTCCGGCGCTGGCCCCCCCCCACCCAGGCTCGCCTAAACTTTCCCCCCTTCTCCTGCTCCTCAGCGACTGGTGGTTCCCCCCTCCCCCTCTGGGTGGTTGCACGGACTGCAGCAGCAAAGACTGGAACAGGCACCGCCGCCCGGGCTGTAGCTACTGTTGCTCTTGCTGATGCTGTAGCTCCCGCTGCTCCTGCCGCGGCCGCTGCAGCCGCTTCTCCCCCTCCTCCTAGTGCCTCAAACTCGGAACCGGTTGAAACCGGTTCAGACTGGGAGATTCCATCTCGGTTGAGTTTTCAGCCCATGGCGCCGCGGAGCGTTTGGAACCTGGGCCTCCGCCCCCAGCCCGCTCGCCCATTGGCCGCTTCCAGCCACAGCCGCGCCATCAGCGTACCTTCTATTGGTCAGGCCGCCTGTCAATCCCACTTCAAGGCGCCACACAAGCCCGCTGCTTAGGCCCCCGCCTCTTTCCAGCAGCGATTTGCCCGCAGAGTGGGGGAGGGGAAGTGGGGCGGGTCGCAAAGGAACGAGGAGCGGGGTGGAGGAGAAGGAGGTGGGACGAAGAGTTGAGCCGAGCAGAGAGGAGAGCGAAGAGAAGCCGTGCGGAGGATTGGTTCCAGAGAGCTGTCAATCAAGTGTGGCCCGCCCTCGACTTCCCGCCCCCTCCCGTCGCTCCCCCTCCCATTGCTTAGCCCGCAGGCCCGGCCTTTCCGGCCCGCTCATTGGCGGGGCGCCTTTGGTGACGGAGGGAGTGGGGCGCAGCTCGTGAGCTAGTGGTGGCGCGAGTTTGAGCGCGGCGCGCGCCAGCCAGCATTCTCTCCGCTTCTCTCAGACCCGCGCTGGCCCGCCCCCGCCGGGCCCCGCCAACCTGCGGGGCCTGAGCCCGCCGGGATCCGGACCCGCCCCCTCAGATGGGGGCTGCGCTCCTAAAAGAGAGGGCACACCCAGCTGTGTTTTTCTTCGGGGAAGGGTGGGGTGGAAAAAGGGAGCGAAAAGACCTCAGTGGAGGCCAACTGTAGGCCCCAGACCTCTCTAATCCATTTTAAATGCCTGGTTTGGGGACCAGAATGTTGAGAAGGTGCGCCTCGTAATTTTCTCGGAGATGTAGAAAAGGTACCTAAATAGTTCGTGGTCAAGTCTTTTTCAAATTTACCTCGGTGTTTCCCCAGGTTGAATGTGGCCTCTTCAACAAGGAATCCTTCCTAAAAATTAAGACACTATATAATCCCTGTAATTGGCTTAACATCGCGTGTTTTTGCTGGGTAAGCTTCCATGCCAACCACCCTTGATCTTCCCCTACCCTAGGTTTTTTCTTTCTGCATAACTGCCCTTTGCGTACTTCATCATCACCAAATAGTATTTTCTATGAAAGTCACATGCACGTGGCCCTTCACATGGTTGCCTCTCTTGTCCCCAAGTGCCCATCAAGTGCTTTACTGATTGTTCTTTGCTGAAGAAATAGCAAGCAGCCCACCAAATTTTAGTAGGCCCATTGTGCCACCAAGAGGTTGATAAATGGTTTATTAAATCACAATTTTCTTCAGCAAATTCTCACAGTGGACTGAAACAATTCCCTCGCCTTCCACTAGATGTACCAAAATGATACTGGATTCCTTTCAGACCTAAAATTTTTATTCATTGCCTAACTGAATTATAGCAAACCAAGTTGTATAATATACATGATATACACACTGCTGCTGCTGCTGCTGCTGCTAAGTCGCTTCAGTCGTGTCCGACTCTGGGCGACCCCAAAGACCGGCAGCCCATCAGGCTCCCCCGTCCCTGGGATTCTCCAGGCAAGAACACTGGAGTGGATTGCCATTTCCTTCTCCAGATATCACTTGGAATACTTACATTCTATTACCATAAAAACTTTAAAAAAGTTTTTCCCTCCACACTTTCAGCTCTTAGAACAAACAGGTCACTCATTTTTTTTTTTCTTAGATGACAGAATAATAGGAATAAAAACTGGTCCTAAGACCTGGCTTTGCTCAGAATGTGATCTTAGGGAAGTCACTTCACCTCTTTGGCCCTCAGTTTCTTTCTCACCCATTCATGCCTCTCATCCCTGTAAGAATCAAACAGATGTGAAGGAGCAGTGAGACCCATAAAGCACTTAGTGGATTGTAAAGGTCGAATTAGCCCAGCCTGCTGACCCCTTCTTTGGCTGTTTTCATCCCATGTTTAAATCATAGCCCTTAAGTCATATTTGTCTGACGGTAGTGAATAAGATGTAAATATTTAGCCAATTATTTTTGCCTAAAGTTAGACAAAAAGTGCGAGGAATGACAGGAGCAGACGATTATGTTTGATCACTGTATTTTAAGAATCAAATTCAGAACAAAGGTTTAACATATTTCTAATACTTTTTTCATTGTGTTCATTTGTTGGAATCAAACAGGTTTCAAGCCTTGGAGTGGGATAGGAATAAGGAAGTGTAAGTAAATTAGTATTGAGTGTCTGCCAGCTGTCTAGCAGGCTGTTAGAGACTTTTCCATACAATATTTCACTTAATTCTTACAGCAACCCTGGGAAGTAGTCTTTTTCAGATCCCACTCTTGCTCCCTACCACCCTCTATCAAGCACATAATGCACAGATACATATAACCCCACAGTACTTGAGACAATTTAGAACCTATGTTTGTGTTCTTTTTGCTAGTTCACATTGTCTCACAAAACAGTAATATCAAAAATAAGAGGAACAGAAACCCATAAATTCCTTTTCACGACTTGTCACTTATTTCCATTAAAATTTTTTTTAATTTAAAAAGTAACACACAATTGTGGTTAACAACTCAAACAGTGAAGGGGAAGGTAACATTGGTACCTGTGGGTTGGAAAGATGCGATTTCTTTCACATAAAAGCATACCATTAACTATTAAGCAATTAGAATCAGAAAAGGAAGTAAAATAAAGAAAAAGTTGATACTGATCCATTCATTCAACAATATTATATTGAGGTCCCAGTAATTGCTTGTCACAGACCTAAGTGCTAATGATTTGAGAGGGAGCAAATTCTACCAAAATCTCCATTTTTATTGAACTTTGAGTTTAATGCAGAACACTGGGAGTAAATAACAAGTCAAAAAATGATATATTGTACAGTGATAAGTGCTAAGGTTAAAAATGAATCTAGGTACTTTCCAGGTGGTCCAGTGGCTAAGACTCCATGCTCCAAATGCAGGGGGCCAGGGTTTGATCCCTGGTCAGGGAACTAGATCCTACGTGCTTCAGCTAAGAGTTCACCAGCTGCAACTAAAAGGTCTCATATGCCACAACTAAGACCTGGCACATTTGGAGAAGGGAATCAAGGGATGGTACATTTTAGATAGAGTGATTGAAGAATGTTACATACCTAGAATGTAACATTCAATAAAAAACCTGAAGGAAATGAAGGAGGAAGTACCTGTAAGTCTTTGCGAGATGACCTTTATAGGAAAATGGAAAAATAAAGAGCTGTAGGCAAGTGCAGTTTTGGTGCAGTATTTACACTATGAGTTAGAGCCAGTTCAACTGATTCCTGGTAGCCAATTGTTAACTTTTCAAGAATTTTGCAAGCTGGTTGTCAAATATAGTCATTATTAAAAAATTAAATTATGTAAACTTCAGTTCAGTCGCTCAGTTGTTTCTGACTCTTCGCAACCCTATGAATCACAGCATGCCAGGCCTCCCTGTCCATCACCAACTCCCGGAGTTCACTCAAACTCATGTCCATTGAGTCGGTGATGCCATCCAGCCATCTCATCCTCTGTCGTCCCTTCTCCTGCCAACAATCCCTCCCAGCATCAGAGTCTTTTCCAATGAGTCAACTCTTCGCATGACGTGGCCATAGTATTGGAGTTTCAGCTTCAGCATCCGTCCTTCCAATGAATACCCAGGACTGAGCTCCTTTAGAATGGATTGGTTGGATCTCCTTGCAGTCCAAGGGACTCTCAAGAGTCTTCTCCAACACCACACTTCAAAAGCATCAATTCTTCGGCGCTCAGCCTTCTTCACAGTCCAACTCTCACATCCATACATGACCACAGGAAAAACCATGGCCTTGACTAGACAGACCTCAGTCAGCAAAGTAATGTCTCTGCTTTTGAATATGCTATCTAGGTTGGTCATAACTTTTCTTCCAAGGAGTAAGCGTCTTTTAATTTCATGGCTGCAGTCACCATCTGCAGTGATTTTGGAGCCCCCCCAAATGAAGTCTGGCACTGTTTCCCCATGTATTTCCCATGAAGTGATGGGACCAGATGCCATAATCTTAGTTTTCTGAATGTTGAGCTTTAAGCCAACTTTTTCACTCTCCTCTTTCACTTTCATCAAGAGGCTTTTTAGTTCCTCTTCACTCTCTGCCATAAGGGTGGTGTCATCTACATATCTGAGGTTATTGATATTTCTCCCAGCAATCTTGATTCCAGCTTGTGCTTCTTCCAGCCCAGTGTTTCTCATGATGTACTCTGCATAGAAGTTAAATAAGCAGGGTGACAATATACAGCCTTGACGTACTCCTTTTCCTATTTGGAACCAGTCTGTTGTTCCATGTCCAGTTCTAACTGTTGCTTCCTGACCTGCATACAGATTGCTCAAGAGGCAGGTCAGGTGGTCTGGTATTCCCATCTGTTTCAGAATTTTCCACAGTTTATTGTGATCCACACAGTCAAAGGCTTTGGCATAGTCAGTAAAGCAGAAATAGATGTTTTTCTGGAACTCTCTTGCTTTTTCCATGATCCAGCAGATGTTGGCAATTTGATCTCTGGTTCCTCTACCTTTCGAAAACCAGCTTGAACATCTGGAAGTTCACGGTTCACGTATCACTGAAGCCTGGCTTGGAGAATTTTGAGCATTACTTTGCTAGCATGTGAGATGAGTGCAATTGTGCGGTAGTTTGAGCATTCTTTGGCATTGCCTTTCTTTGGGATTGGAATGAAAACTGACCTTTTCCAGGCCTGTGGCCACTGCTGAGTCTTCCAAATTTGCTGGCATATTGAGTGCAGCACTTTCACAGCATCATCTTTCAGGGTTTGAAATAGCTCTACTGGAATTCCATCACCTCCACTAGCTTTGTTCGTAGTGATGCTTTCTAAGGCCCACTTGACTTCACATTCCAGGATGTCTGGCTCTAGTTGATAATCACTCAACTATGATTATCTGGGTCGTGAAGATCTTTTTTGTACAGTTCTTCCGTGTATTCTTGCTACCTCTTCTTAATATCTTCTGCTTCTGTTAGGTCCATATCATTCCTGTCCTTTATGGAGCCCATCTTTGCATGAAATGTTCCCTTGGTATCTCTAATTTTCTTGAAGAGGTCTCTTGTCTTTCCCATTCTGTTGTTTTCTTCTATTTCTTTGCATTGATCGCTGAAGAAGGCTTCTTATCTCTCCTTGCTAATTTTTGGAACTCTGCATTCAGACGCTTATATCTTTCCTTGTCTCCTTTGCTTTTTGCTTCTCTTCTTTTCACAGCTATTTGTAAGGCCTCCTCAGATAGCCACTATTAAGTAAATAAGTTATATTAAAAACAAAGGTAATAAATACTCAAAATTTATCACTTCTTAATTACTTCATTTTAGTATTATCTATGCTCTTGATGGCTCAGACGGTAAAGCGTCTGCCTACAATGCGGGAGACCCAGGTTCGATCCCTGGGTTGGGAAGATCCCCTGGAGAAGGAAACGGCAACCCACTCCAGAATTCTTGCCTGGAAAGTCCCATGGACAGAGGAGCCTGGTAGGCTACAGTCCATGGGCTCACAAAAAGTCAGACACAACTGAGTGACTAAACTTTCAGCTTTCGCTTTCATGCTCTTGACATTATTTACATCAATGGTATTTGCATAATGAAAATACTATATAATGATGTGCTATGGCAAATCTTCACAACTTCATAACCTGTGACAATCACTGGTAGCTTGAAATTGACCATAATGGGAACACTTGTACCGTGGAAGTCAGTTATAGCAACAAAGGGGCTGGATATATAGGGCCTTACTCTAGGCTGTTGAAAATGCTTTGACTTGTTTTCTTAGTGAGATTGGGAACCAAGTGTTTGAAATCAGATAAGATGACTTGACCTGACTTCAAATTATAACAGGATCACTCTAGATGTTATGAAAAGACTAGACTAGGAAGCATGATTAGAAAAGGAGACATGTATTAGGAGACTCTACATTATTCCAGGGATAGAAGTGGTAGTCTTAGAAGTATTCAAAGTCTGAATGCATTCATATTTTGAAAGGAGAGTCAAAAGAACTGTATTGAATTGGGATATGTGAAGGAGAGGATTTGTGGATGACTCAATGGATTTTTGGCTTCAGTGACTGGAAAGGTGTAGTTTCCATATTCTGAGATGGGCTTCTGGAGACACAAGTTAAAGTGAATGGGGCCAAATTAGGATCTCAATTTCTCACCATCAGTCCTTAAAGGCAGGGGCTTTGTGCCAACTTCTTAGTTTAGCTTGAGAACTATTTGTTCAATTCACGAATTAATCTTTTTTGGCTTTTGTCATAGAACAAAGTCCTGGAAATTAATGTTGATGAGAAGATGTTACCAGATGTGAAGTTCTGTGACTCTATGACTCTGGAGAGTCATAAAAGGAGAAAAGTTCCTAGAGGTCACTCCGAACTAGGTCCGCTTTCCTTCCTTTAGTTCTCATCACTTAGTAGTGACACTGCTCGGCAGCTTTCTGGTTGTCTAGTTGTTTCTAGTTGTCTGATCAGAAGCAGAAAACTTAAAAAGAAGAAAAGAATAGTAATATATTACCAAATTTTGATGACATTTTATCAAAATTATGTTTCAAAACCTTACTCTCTTATAATAAACTGAAAATAGGTTCTAATAAGAGTAAAAAATGATCTGTCACATACTCTGACTTTGGAAGAAAAGAACATAGCAAAGTTAGAGGGCCCATTTCAGTGGTTCTCAATGGGGGCAATTTAATCCCCAAGGAGATATTTAGCAAAAAAAACATTATTAGCCAATGCCAGAACCAAACAGAGGACATTACATGCCCAGGTAGATCAGAAAGTGTAAGTAACAATATTAGGTTGATGAAAAAGCAATTGTGGTTTTGGACTGTGAATTTTAAATCATTATAACTAGGCTCAAAATATCTTTATTAATCAGAATAGGAACCATTACAATCAACACATATTTTTGCCAATGAGAAATAAGTTTGTTTATTCCTGTAGCATAAAAATCTGTGCTTTGGATTCAGTGAAGTTTTGGAAAGCATTTCCTGCATCTTGCTGGTTGTGGAAACATTTTTCCACCATTTTTCCTGCAAAAAGTTGTCGAGATGCTCAAAGAAGTGGTGGTCGGCTGGCTAGAGGTCAAGTGAATTTGGCAAATGAGGCAAAACTTCCTAGTTCAATTCGTTTAACTTTCAAAGTGTTGGTTGTGCAACGTGCAGTCAGGTATTGTCCTAGAGAAGAATTGGGCCCTTTCTGTTGACCAAAAGCAGTTTTCAGTGCCTCTTATCAATTTGCTGAACATATTCTCAGATGTAATGGTTTCGCCGGGATTCAGAAAATTGTAGTGGGTCAGATGGGCAGCAGGCATCCGAGCAGTGACCATGATCTTTTTTTTAGTGCAAGTTTGGCGCTAAAAAGCGTTTTGAAGCTTCTTTGAGGTCTAACCACTGAGTGGTTGTCACTGGTTGTCATACAAAATTCACTTTTCACTGCCTGTCACACAGTCCGATTGAGAAATGGTTTGTTGTTGCTGCATAGACTAAGAGAAGACAACACTTCAAATGACAATTTTTTTGATTTTCAGTCAGCTTATGACACACCAGCTTATCGAGCTTTTTCACCTTTCCAATTTGCTTCAAACGCCAAACAACCATAGAATGGCTGACGTTGATTCCTTTGGTAACTTCTCGTGTGGTTGTAAGATTGGCTTTGGCGATTCGTTTCAGTCGGTCATTGTCAACTTCTAATGGCCGGCTGCCGCACGCCTCATCTTCACAGCTGTCCTCTCCTTTGCAAAGGTCAATGGAGAAATAACTCCAGAAAGAATGAAAGGATGGAGCCAAAGCAAAAACAATACCCAGCTGTAGATGTGACTGGTGACAGAAGCAAGGTCCGATGCTATAAAGAGCAATATTGCATAGGAATCTGGAATGTCAGTTCCGTGAATCAAGGGATATTGGAAGTGGTCAAACAGGAGATGGCAAGAGTGAATGTCCACGTCCTAGGAATCAGTGAATTAAAATGGACTGGAAAGGGTGAATTTAACTCAGATGACCATTATATCTACTACTGCAGGCAGGAATCCCTCAGAGAAATGGAATAGACATCATGGTCAATAGAAGAGTCTGAAATGCAGTACTTGGATGCCATCTCAAAAACGACAGAATGATCTCTGTTCGTTTCCAAGGCAAACCATTCAATATCACAGTAATCCAAGTCTATGTCCCAACCAGTAATGCTGAAGAAGCTGAAGTTGAACGGTTCTATGAAGACCTACAAGACCTTTTAGAACTAACACCCAAAAAAGATGTCCTTTTCATTATAGGGGACTGGAATGCAAAAGTAGGAAGTCAAGAAACACCTGGAGGAACAGCCAAATTTGGCCTTGGAATATGGAATGAAGCAGGGCAAAGACTAATAGAGTTTTGCCAAGAAAATGCACTGGTCATAGCAAACACCCTCTTCCAACAACACAAGAGAAGACTCTACACATGGACATCACCAGAGGGTCAACACCAAAATCAGATTGATTATATTCTCTGCAGCAAAAGATGGAGAAGCTCTATACAGTCAACAAAAACAAGACCAGGAGCTGATTGTGGCTCAGATCATGAACTCATTATTGCCAAATTCAGACTCAAATTGAAGAAAGCAAGAAAAACTGCTAGACCATTCAGGTATGACCTAAATCAAATCCCTTATGATTATACAGTGGAAGTGAGAAATAGATTTAGGGTCTAGATCTGATATAGAGTGCCTGATGAACTATGGAATGAGGTTCATGACACTGTACAGGAGACAGGGATCAAGACCATCCCCATGGAAAAGAAATGCAAAAAAGCAAAATGGCTGTCTGGGGAGACCTTACAAATAGCTGTGAAAAGAAGAGAGGTGAAAAGCAAAGGAGACAAGGAAAGATATAAGCATCTGAATGCAGAGTTCCAAAGAGTAGCAAGAAGAGATAAGAAAGCCTTCTTCAGCAATCAATGCAAAGAAATAGAAGAAAACAACAGAATGGGAAAGACTAGAGACCTCTTCAAGAAAATTAGAGATACCAAGGGAACATTTCATGCAAAGATGGGCTCCATAAAGGACAGGAATGGTATGGACCTAACAGAAGCAGAAGATATTAAGAAGAGGTGGCAAGAATACACGGAAGAACTGTACAAAAAGGATCTTCACGACCCAGATAATCACAATGGTGTGATCACTCATCTAGAGCCAGACATCCTGGAATGTGAAGTCAAGTGGGCCTTAGAAAGCATCACTACGAACAAAGCTAGTGGAGGTGATGGAATTCCAGTAGGGCTGTCTCATATCCTGAAGGATGATGCTGTGAAACTGCTGCACTCAATATGCCAGCAAATTTGGAAGACTCAGCAGTGGCCACAGGCCTGGAAAAGGTCAGTTTTCATTCCAATCCCAAAGAAAGACAATGCCAAAAAATGCTCAAACTACCGCACAATTGCACTCATCTCACATGCTAGTAAAGTAATGCTCAAAATTCTCCAAGCCAGGCTTCAGCAATATGTGAACCGTGAACTTCCTGATGTTCAAGCTGGTTTTAGAAAAGGCAGAGGAGCCAGAGATCAAATTGCCAATATCCGCTGGATCATGGAAAAAGCAAGAGAGTTCCAGAAAAACATCTATTTCTGCTTTACTGACTATGCCAAAGCCTTTGACTGTGTGGATCACAATAAACTGTGGAAAATTCTGAAACAGATGGGAATACCAGACCACCTGACCTGCCTCTTGAGCAATCTGTATGCAGGTCAGGAAGCAACAGTTAGAACTGGACATGGAACAACAGACTGGTTCCAAATAGGAAAAGGAGTACGTCAAGGCTGTATATTGTCACCCTGCTTATTTAACTTCTATGCAGAGTACATCATGAGAAACGCTGGGCTGGAAGAAGCACAAGCTGGAATCAAGATTGCTGGGAGAAATATCAATAACCTCAGATATGTAGATGACACCACCCTTATGGCAGAGAGTGAAGAGGAACTAAAAAGCCTCTTGATGAAAGTGAAAGAGGAGAGTGAAAAAGTTGGCTTAAAGCTCAACATTCAGAAAACTAAGATCATGGCATCCGGTCCCATCACTTCATGGGAAATAGATGGGGAAACAGTGGAAACAGTTGCAGACTTTATTTTTTTGGGCTCCAAAACCACTGCAGATAGTAATGCAGCCATGAAATTAAAAGACGCTTACTCCTTGGAAGAAAGGTTATGACCAACCTAGATAGCATATTCAAAAGCAGAGACATTACTTTGTCAGCAAAGGTCCATCTAGTCAAGGCTATGGTTTTTCCTGTGGTCATGTATGGATGTGAGAGTTGGACTGTGAAGAAGGCTGAGCGCCGAAGAATTGATGCTTTTGAACTGTGGTGTTGGAGAAGACTCTTGAGAGTCCCTTGGACTGCAAGGAGGTCCAACCAGTCCATTCTGAAGGAGATCAACCCTGGGATTTCTTTGGAAGGAATGATGCTGAAGCTGAAACTCCAGTACTTTGGCCACCTCTTGCGAAGGGTTGACTCATTGGAAAAGGCTCTGATGCTGGGAGGGATTGGGGGCAGGAGGAGAAGGGAACAACCAAGGATGAGATGGCTGGATGGCATCACTGACTAGAGGGGCACAGGTCTGAGTGAACTCCGGGAGTTGGTGATGGACAGGGAGGCCTGGTTTGCTGCGATTTATGGGGTCACAAAGAGTCGGACACTACGGAGCAACTGAACTGAACTGAACTTGGACCACCACTGCACTGTATGTTCATTAGCAATTTCTGGGCCAAATGCATTGATGTTCTGAGTTGTCTCCACTGCTGTACAACCCATTTTTAACTCAAATTTTAAAAATGCTTAAATTTGCTTTTTTTACCCATTTCTATAGTCTAATGTAAATATAAAATAAATAGCAAGTAATATAGTGAAAGTGAAAGTCACTCAGTCATGTCTGACTCGTTGTGACCCCATGGACTATACAATCCATGGAATTCTCCAGGCCAGAATACTGGAGTGGGTAGCCTTTCCCTTCTCCTGGGGTTCTTCCCAAGCCAGGGATTGAACTCAGGTCTCCCGCGTTGCGGGAAGATTCTTTACCAGCTGAGCCGCAAGGGAAGCCCAGCAAGTAATGTCATTAACAAAAAAATATAAAGTGAGAAATGTGCATGAAAATGATGTATAACATAACACATTTCTTTAAGAATGTATTCCAATATCAAATGGCAGAGTTCAACATTACAAAATCACAATTACTTTTGCACCAACCTAACAACGCAAAGACGTTGTGGGGGTGCTACTAATATCTAGGAGGTGACAGCCAAGGATGCTGCTAAATATTCTGCAATGCACAGGACAGGTCCTCACAACAAAGAATTATTCAGTCCCAAATATCAATAGTCCAGAGGTTGAGAAACTGTAATTTAATTATAAATTATTTGAAGTTAATTTATTTTTTATTTTTAATTTTTTTTGAAGTTAGGGCTTCCCCAGTGGCTCAGAGATTAAGCGTCTGCCTGGAATGCGGGAGACCCAGGTTCGATCCCTGGGTTGGGAAGATCCCCTGGAGAAGGAAATGGCAACCCACTCCAGTACTCTTGCCTGGAGAATCCCATGGAGGGAGGAGCCTGGTAGGCTAATAGTCCATGGGGTCGCAAAGAGTCGGACACTACTGGGTGACTTCACTTTCACTTTCTTTCACTTTGAAGTTATCCTGGCCTCATAGCCTTCTCATACTGTTCATGGGGTTCTCAAAGCAAGAATACTGAAGTGGTTTGCCCTTCCTTTCTCCAAGGACTGATGCTGAAGCTGAAACTCCAATACTTTGGCCACCTGATGTGAAGAACTGACTCAATGGAAAAGACTCTCATGCTGGGAAAGATTGAAGGTAGGAGGAGAAGGGGATGACAGAGGATGAGATGATTGGATGGCATCACTGACTCAATGGGTATGTTTGAGTAAGCTCTAGGAGTTGGTGATGGACAGAGAAGCCTGGAGTGCTGCATTCCATGGGGTCGCAGAGTCAGACACAACTGAGCGACTGAACTGAACTGAACTGCCCTCATAGAAAAAAAAAAAAGAAAGCTGAACCTCAGCTAGACCAGTCTTTCTTAAACTTTACTGTATATATAAATCCTCTGGGAAGTCTTTTGAAATATAGATTATGATTCAGTAGATCTGGAGCAGGGCCTGAAATTCCTTTTCTAACAAACGTCCTGTAGATGCTGATGCTGAAAATCCATGGTTTGAGTAACAAGGCACTAGATTATGCCACTGTAGTATCTTTTGGAGTGGGATAGGTACAGGGTTTCCTCAAGAATTTGTGCTGAGAAATCCTCCCAAAATAATGCTTGGGACATTGTATTGGAAAGTTTTTACTTAGTTCATAAAAGTATGTTATTTTGGGGTACTCTGTATTTTGCAATTCTTTCCTCCTGGGAAAAGATTTAAAGTGCATTTCTAGAGCAGAAGAAAATCTCTGAGGAGATCAAATTAGCATCATAAATGTTAGTAAAAACACATCTCAATACCTTATCCTGCCTTCAAGGGGTACTAGTTTTAAATCATTTCAAGATGACTTCTATATACTTGAGAGTGTCAGAATTAAACAGCCATAGAGTATAAAACTAGATAGATCAGAAGAGGGGAATATTGCTCAAACATAAAAAAGAATGAGATATTGCCATTTGCAGCAATATGGATAGATCTAGAGATTATCATACTGAGTGAATGTCAGAGAAAGTAAATATTATATGATATCACTTATATGTAGAATCTTTAAAAAAGTACAAATGAACTTTACAAAACAGAAATAGACTCACAGACATAGAAAACAAACTCTAGGTTACCAAAAGGGAAAAGGGGTGAAAAGAGAGAAATCAGGAGTTTGGGATTAATAGACACATACTATTACATATAAAATAGATAAAGAACAAGGATTTATTGTATAGCACTGGGAACTATATTCAATATCTTGTAATAACCTATAATGGAAAAGAGTCTGAATACCTACACCTGAAACTAACACAATTATTATAAATCGGGGCCTTGATTCCTGGTTGGGGAACTAAGATGCTGCATGCCACATTATGCAGCCAAAAAAACCTTTAAGTCAATTATACATTAAAAAAAAAAAAAAAAAAGAACAAGTATAATAATGGCTAACATCTACTGAGCACTTAATATGTGCCAGGAAGGTTACGAAGCATTTCATGATTTTATTCATTTAATTTTCACAATAACCCAGTGAGGTAGGAATTATTATTATGGCCATTTTAAGATGGGAGAACAGAGAAAGGTAAGTTATCCAAAAATAAAGTGAAAAGTATACATGGATACCCTGATTTTTAAAAGTGAGTGAATGAAATATAAACTTTCCTAGAAAGAATAAATTCTTTTGGTTCTTATTCCTTTCCATTTGGATGTACGTTTCAAAACCCTGTAAGACAGAAAAGAAAGAGAAATACTATTTTCTAGAAGGACTGGAACATGTGCACATAATGAGAGCTTTAAAAGGAAAAGAAAGAAAAAGCTTGATTCTAATTTGACCAAATTAAAAACTTTCAATTGCTCTTACAATATATTTTAGAATTATGACCAAATTCTCATAGAAAAAACTTAGTATAAATCCTATACAACATTGTAGTTCAGTTCAGTTCAGTTCAGTTCAGTTGCTCAGTCGTGTCCGACTCTCTGCGACCCCATGAATCGCAGCACACCAGGCCTCCCTGTCCATCACCAACTCCCAGAGTTCTCTCAGACTCACGTCCATCGAGTCCGTGATGCCATCCAGCCATCTCATCCTGGGTCGTCCCCTTCTCCTCCTGCCCCCAATCCCTCCCATACAACATTGTAAATCAACTCTATTTCAATAAAACTTCTAAAAATCTTGTAAGTTATTTATTTACTTATTTAACCTTTCTAAATTTATTTCAATAGCAAGTACATTTGCTGAAGCATTTTGAAAATTGCCACAACTCATGGAATCTTTTAAGTACAATCTAACATGATTTGCCAGTGCAACTCTTTATTTGTAACATCGCTAGAATCTGAAGATTTTCGAATGAATAAGAACATTTGAACCACTTTTCACATGGAAGGTGAGTAAAAAATATTACAGAACTATATAGACCATTATAGATATAATTTCAGTATCTAATCTTCTGAAGATGAAGCTTATGCCATTTATCTAAGAAATGTAAAAAACTATATATATAAGTATAATTAATGACACTTGGTGTTTTTTCTTTTTCCTTTTTTTATCATCAGTTTGTTTATTAAGAGTCTACTATATATTAAGCAAACTTACTATACAAGGCAAAGTTGTTTATCCTGGAATGTAAAGTGAAGTGGGCCTTAGAAAGCATCACTATGAACAAAGCTAGTGGAGGTGATGGAATTCCACTTGAGCTATTTCAAATCCTGAAAGATGAAGCTGGGAAAGTGCTGCACTCAATATCTCAGCAAATTTGGAAAACTCAGCAGTGGCCACAGGACTGGAAAAGATCAGTTTGCATTCCAGTCCCAAAAAAGGCAATGCCAAAGAATGCTCAAACTACCGCACAATTGCACTCATCTCACATGCTAGTGAAGTAAGACTTTACTGGCTTCTCCAAGCCAGGTTTCAGCAATACATGAATGGTGAACTTCCAGATGTTCAAGCTGGTTTTAGAAAAGGCAGAGGAACCAGAGATCAAATTGCCAACATCCGCTGGATCCTCAGAAAAGTGAAAGAATTCCAGAAAAACATCTATTTCTGCTTTGTTGACTATGCCAAAGTCTTTGACTGTGTGGATCACAATAAACTGTGGAAAATTCTGAAACAGATGGGAATACCAGACCACCTGACCTGCCTCTTGAGAAACCTGTATGCAGGTCAGGAAGCAACAGTTAGAACTGGACATGGAACAACAGACTGGTTCCAAATCAGGAAAGGAGTACGTCAAGGCTGTATATTGTCACCCTGCTTATTTAACTTCTATGCAGAGTACATCATGAGAAACGCTGGGCTGGAAGAAACACAAGCTGGAATCAAGATTGCTGGGAGAAATATCAATAACCTCAGATATGCAGATGACACCACCTTTATGGCAGAAGGTGAAGAAGAACTAAAGAGCCTCTTGATGAAAGTGAAAGAGGAGAGTGAAAAAGTTGGCTTAAAGCTCAACATTCAGAAAACTAAAATCATGGCATCTGGTCTCATCACTTCATGGCAAATAGATGGGGAAACAGTGTCTGACTTTATTTTTCTGGGCTCCAAAATCACTGCATGGTGAGTGCAGCCATGAAATTAAAAGATGCTTACTCCTTGGAAGGAAAGTTATAACCAACCTAGATAGCATATTCAAAAGCAGAGACATCGCTTTGTCAACAAAGGTCCATTTAGTCAAGGCTATGGTTTTTCCAGTGGTCGTGCATGGATGTGAGAGTTGGACTATAAAGAAAGCTGAGCACCAAAAAATTGATGCTTTTGAACTGTGGTGTTGGAGAAGACTCTTGAGAGTCCCTTGAACTGCAAGGAGATCCAACCAGTCCATCCTAAAGGAGATTAGTCCTGGGTGTTCATTGGTAGGACTGATGTTGAAGCTGAAACTCCAATACTTTGGCCACCTGATGAGAAAAGCTGACTCATCTGAAAAGACCCTGATTCTGGGAAAGGTTGAGGGCAGGAGAAGGGGACGACAGGGGATGAGATGGTTAGATGGCATCATCGACTCAATGGACGTGGGTTTGGGTGACTCTGAGAGTTAGTGATGGACAGGGAGGCCTGGCATGCTGCAGTTCATGGAGTCTCAAAGAGTCGGACACGACTGAGTGAACTGAACTGAACTGAACTGTTTTTTCTAGTTGGATAAAGTAATTTACTAGAAATTAAATAGTAGTAGTTGTTTATAAGAAAATTCCCTGGTAGTACCCTCCTACACTGTTGTAGGAAGGTAAATGGGTGCAGCCACTATAGATAACAGTATGGAGTTTCCTTTGAAAGCTAAAAATAGAGTTACCGTATGATCCAGCAATCCCAACACCTGGGCATATATCTGGAGAAAACTCTAATTTGAAAAGATACCTCAATATTGATAGCAGCACTATTTACAATAACCAAGACTTGAAGCAAACCAAATGTCCATCAACAGATGAATGGATATAGAAAATGTGATATATATAATGAAATAATATTCTGTCATAAAGAAGAATGAAATAACACTTTGTAGCAACATGGTTGAACGTAGAGATCATCCTACTGAGTGAAGTAAGTCAGAGAGAGAAAGACAAATATCATATATCACTTATATGTGGAATCTACAAAAATAATATAAAGAAACTTATTTACAAAATAGAAACAGACTTACAGACATAGAGGGCTTCCCTAGTGGCTCAGTGGTAAAGAATCCACTTGCAATGCAGGAGCCACAGGAGACACTGGTTTAATTCCTGGGTCAGGAAGATCCCCTGAAGGAGGGCATGGCAACCCACTCTAGTATTCTTGCCTGGAGAATTTCATGGACAGAGTAGCCTGGCAGGCTCAGTCCACGGGGTCACAAAGAGTTGGACACAACCAAAGCGACTTGGCATGCACACCCACACAGACATAGAAAACAAACTTAAAGTTACAAAAGGGGATGGGGAGGGATAAATTAAGAGTTTGGAAGTAGAAGATACAAACTACTATATATAAAATAAAACAAGAATTTACTGCATAGCACAGGGAACTATATGCAATATATGGTAATAAACTATATATATTCAGTTTCATATATATATATATATAACTAGTTATATATATTGGAGAAGGCAATGGCAACCTACTCCAGTAGTCTTGCCTGGAAAATCCCATGGGCACAGGAGCCTGGTGGGCTGCCGTCTATGGGGTCGCACAGAGTCGGACACTACTGAAACAACTTAGCAGCAGAAGCAGCAGTTATATATATAACTAACACAACATTTTAAATCAACTATTAATATAGTTTAGAAAAAAAAGAGAGAAAGGAAATTCCTTGGTAATTTGATCATTTGTCAGTATCCGCTATTTGCCAGATGATTTGTACATGTAGAAAGTCACAAATAAATTAGAAATAAGGCCTGCTCCTGCTGCTGCTAAGTCACTTCAGTCGTGTCCGACTCCGTGCGACCCCATAGATGGCAGCCCACCGGACTCCGCCGTCCCTGGGATTCTTCAGGCAAGAACACTGGAGTGGGTTGCCATTTCCTTCTCCCATGCATGAAAGTGAAAAGTGAAAGTGAAGTCACTCAGTTGTGTCCGACTCTTCGCGACCCATGGACTGCGGCCGACCAGGCTCCTCCATCCATGGGATTTTCCAGGCAAGTGGAGTGGGGTGCCATTACTTTCTCCAAGAAATAAGGTCTAAGTAAATTCAAATTTCTAAATATTTGAATGTTTAATAAAATAAAAAGCAAAATTTAAAAATCTTTATATACAGTGAAATTTGGGTTATAACACCGTAAACACAGGAAATGTGACTATAAATTCAAAGTAAAATTATTTTTCCCTGATTTATCTAGATAATTATTTCACACATCTTTTGCCTATAGCCTATTGAACACACTTTGTAAAAAGTATTTTAATGTTTTTTAATACTTAAAAGTTTTGAACCTATTCTAAGATTTATGAAAACTGAAGTATTTGAAAATATTTGTCTTTCCTACATAAGTCAAATTATACCAAAGGACACAATGAAAGTAGTTTTCCTAATGATTCATCTATAGGTTTTGTGTAGAAACTAAGTATAATTTCTGAACTCATCACTAATGCACTACACAGCCTTTTCTCAGCAGCACTCCTTTCTTTACTGGGTAACAATAGGATTCCCCAATGAGGATTTTGCATGAGTTTAGAAAGACAAGGTGAGCACAGGGTAAGCAAGTAAAATGAACAAAGGTGCATGAAGCTGAGGCTGAAGCAGGGTAGTGGAACTGGAACAAGGGGACCACTGCAGCGGTTGCAGGGTGGTTGGGGTACGCAGTCACAGGCTGGGAGGTGCAGGCTTAGCAGGAACCATATGCTATCCAGGAGGCTGAGTCAAAACAAGCCTACAACCTCACCAGATTGAGGAAATAACAAATCAGTGCCGAGTTGGCCTTCTGAGATAATAAGGTGGGAGACAGTGAAGATTACAGACTTAATTACCCAGGTGGCAGAAGCATTATCTTAATAATATACCAACAGACACAACACAAGAAAGTATGGAGAAGGAAGAGGGGGACATATGAAGGACATGGGTATTAACAGTTTCAGCTGCATTTTGTGGGGGGCTGCACCACACAGCTTGCGGGATCTAGTTTCCTGACGAGTGTGTGCGTGCGTGGTAAGTCACTTCACTAGTGCTGGACTCTTAGAGACTCCACGGACTGTAGCCCGCCAGGCTCCTCTGTCCATGGGATTCTTCAGGCAAGAATATCTTTTTTTTTTTTTTTTGGCCGTTCTGTGTATCATATGGGATCTTAGTTCCCCAGAGATCGAACTGATCCCCCCTGCAGTGGAAGTCCAGAATCTTAACCACTGGATCACCAGAGAAGTCCCACAGCTTCATCTTTTATCACTAGAATACAAATCTTCCTATTTTATGCAAAGGTTTCAGTTTTCTGGTCAGAAAGAGAGTGGGTCAGGAGACCAAGAAATTCATGCTATACCCACATTAGTCAGGGTTTTGGAGAGCACCCAAGGCCCTGTACTTACTGTGTATTCTAAGGCACTTCAGTTGTGTCCAACTCTGGGACCCATGGACTGTAGCCCACCAGGCTCCTCTATCTGTGGGATTCTCCAGGCAAGAATACTGGAGTGGGTTGCCATGCCCTCCTCCAGGGTGTACCTACTACAGCATTTTCAAAGTCCAGGGTGGCCCAAAAGGGCCTCACTTTTCTGAGGAATCCTTGCTTCCACTGGTACATCTAGAGAAAACTGGAGGCATGTCAGTAGAGCTTGTCACTCATTGTGTCAGGAGATTTTGTCCAGTCTTGTCTTATGGTAGTGTCATCCCTGACGCTAGAAGAAAATACAAAAACACAAAACCTAGTCCTTGAAGTAAGCATCTGATAAACAAGGGGCTGTTGCAAGTTCACACAGCTCTAGATCATCTTTTCAACAGGAGCTTACCTATCACCCACACCTTATCAACAATGGGGACTGTAGCTTGTTTAGCTTCCAGCTTCCTTTTATTCTTGTTAGGGAGCAGGATCCTCTGGGCCCTCTGGCTGAACCCTCAAGGCAGGAGATGTGAATGCCCTTCCACAGACAGGAACTAAGATAAGAAGATAGGCCAACAGGGCTTTTCTTCCCTTTCCAACCAGGCCTCTCCAGAGAGGACCTGAAAGACTGTGGGCAGCCCTAAGGCCATCAGGGGAGCTCCTAAAAGAATTGTCTTCTTGTCCCTGCCTTTAGAGACATAGAATGGGCAGGTGTTATTTCTCCCTTCTAGTTTCTTCTCATAAATGAATGGCATGGGGTGGAGAGAGTAGGAGAGTGGTTTCAGACATTTAAGCTTTAGTGGGAGCTGGGACTTCCCTGGTGGTCCAGTGACTAGGACTCTGTGCTCCCGGTGCAGAGGGCCCAGGTTCGATCCCTAGTTAGGGAACTAGATCCCACATGCTGCTATTATCCCAAGCCATATTATATCCTTATTTACATAATATTAGTTTTTCTTTTTAAAAAATCCACCCTGTAGGCATATTCACGATCCCAATTTTAAAAACCAATGATTAAAAAAAAAAAAAAAGAGTTGGCACAGTCAAAAAATAAATAAAAATACATATTTTTTTAAAAAAAGCTTTAGTGGGAGTGAGAAATCTGAAAACATATTTCTTGTGTGAACAGGGTGGCTAAGGGAAGAAAAGAAGACCACCAAGGGAACCTAATGGGACAAAAAGAGGACCCAGTGAGAAAGGATAGAGTAAATGGGACTTCATCCTGGGATCTAGAGAGAGAACCAGAATCACTACCAAATCTGAGAAGGCAACTGGCAGAATGTGATCAGGAACTCTTGGTAGGAGGGCATGAGAGAATTTGCTTTTACTGGCTTCAGCAAACATGAAATCCCTGAGGTCTTGTGTACAACATAAACCTCCTTGGTTGTTGAAGACTGAAGCCAACAAATTTTACTGTGGAAATAACTGGCATAGAGAAAAACACACGAGGTTTACTTGAAGGACAATGACACCTTCATTTTTTAATTCCACATCTGTATTTAAAATTTTGCTCCTACAGGAAATACATGGCTTTCTAGTAGCTCCAATGAGATAGGTCAGAGCTGTACCAAAAAAGTGAGTTTCACAAGATCAATCAGTATTTTAATAAATGTTGTCACATCTTTTAAAATTGAAATTACAAAATGAGACAGTGAAAAATGTCTTGGATCAGGAGAGCTGAATTCTCCTCCCTGTTCTTAGGCAGAGCTCTTCACCATCCGTGAAGTATTCTTACTGCTAAAAGGTTCCTGAAGTCCTTTCTGGCCTAAAGACAATCTCTAACTTCTGTGCATTCCTTTCTTCTGGAAGATTAAAGCTGATAAAGAAAAGTGCAGAAAAAAATCTTTACTAGCAATTTTGTGAATACAAGTGCCTTAAAGACACATTCCCTATACCTGTTCAGACATTCATTCATTTAGCTAATATTCTGAGTCCCCATCATGAAACAGGTACTGTACTGGGGCTGGGGATACAATGACGAGAAAAACTGTTCACTTCCCTGGACAGAAAAAGACCTAATGATAAAAATGTTTTCTTCAGATATGATTTTTTCCTATAATTGGGCCTACAATAGATTCTAGGTAATCACACATCGCTTCATAAATTTGAACATGTTATCCTTAACAACTGGGGGAACACTGTTGCCTTTCTTTTAATACCAGGGAGCTATTTTCACTGAATGACCTTAGAAAAAGACACTTCAGAATCACTTAGTCAAAAATATTTGTCGATAATCTAGTGCATGCTGGATTTGCTGTAAGTGGTGAGAATATGGTAAAAACAAGACAGGCAGAGGCATTGCCCTCAAAGACTCATAATCTTGGGTCTACGAAAGCATGAAAACTTAAAAGTAGTTTGCACTCATCCAGTTTAAACTTTCTCATCACACTAGTCAATTGCCCCAGCTTCATAAGGTACCCCTGAAATTTTTCAGGTGATTTTCTTTTTTCAACTCAGGACTGTGTTTTCTTATTTAGACAATTTGTGACAAACTGTCACTTTTTCTAGCAATGCTGCCAGCGAGTTGATTTTTAAAAATAAATGTGACCCTTTAACTCTTGTTTCTCTCTAGCTCCCCATACATTTCTTCCACTTAAAACAAAAAACCTTCAGTGTCTACCCTTTACTTCACAAGAAAAGAAACCCCAGCACTCTAGCACATCCCCTTTGTGACTGGACCTTGCCTCGCTCAGTCCCGTTCATGTTCTGAGGCTTGCACAATGTCCCCTCTGGCCATACTGATTGTCATTTCCCAGGCTCTCAGCTCTAGGCCTTCATCCATGCTGCTCCTTCAATGAAGATTACTCTTCACCCTCTTCCTCCTTCCAGTGCCTTCACTTATCCCTGGACTTGGTTTCATCCATGACCCCCACAATTCCTGTGTCTACATCCCATCCTGGGACTCACCTAGTGCAGTACAATGGCCCACTGACGCTTCTAGTTCCCGACCATAAAGGGAAATTTCAGGACAATGTACAGGGCTGGACACGTAGATACCCTTAATTAAAGTTTTGAGTGATGAATTAACGAGCATACATTTACAGATGACATTCCTAGCAGAGAGAACAACATGACAAAAGATGAGCATGGTGCATTAGGGACTCTGGAAAGAATTCAGAATATATGGAAAACATTGTAGAAGATGAATGGCTAGAGATAGGACAAAAGAGAGAAGCAAGGACAGATGCAGCCAGTTTGATAATTTGACAATACTGAGTCATTAAGGGGTCTTAGGAAAAGGAGTAATTAGATTAGGGCTTTATAAAGAACCTTGTGAAGAATAGATTTGAAGGAAGCAAGACAGGGGATGAGAAGATGTGTTAGAGTGACTATTGCAGAAAACCAAGGGGAGCTGGTAATGGCCTGAACTAATTTAGCAGCACTGAGGATACAAGAAGTGGAAAGATTCAAGCAATGTGCAGCCATGAAATTAAAAGTCTCTTGCTCCTTGGAAGAAAACCTATGACCAACATAGGCAGCATATTAAAAAGCAGAGACATTACTTTGCCAACAAACGTACATCTAGTCAATGCTTTGGTTTTTCCAGTAGTCATGTATGGATGTGAGAGTTGGACTATAAAGAAGGCTGAGCACCGAAGAATTGATGCTTTTGAACTGTGGTGTTGGAGAAGACTCTTGAGAGTCCCTTGGACTGCAAGGAGATCCAACCAGTCCCTCCTAAAGGAGATCAGTCCTGAATATTCATTGGAAGGACTGATGCTGAAGCTGAAGCTCCAATGCTTTGGTCACCTAATGTGAAGAACTGACTCACTGAAAAAGACCCTGATGCTGGGAAAAATTGAAATTGGGAGGAGAAGGGGACGACAGAGAATGAGATGGTTGAATGGCATCACCGACTCAATGGACATAAGTTTGAGCAAACTCCAGGAGTTGGTGATGGACAGGGAAGCCTGGCGTGCTGCAGTCCATGGGCTTGCAAAGAGTCACACATGACTGAGCAACTGAACTGAACTGAACTGAACTGAGACTTCCAGGGAAGCTCCATTTGAAAATACTGAAAAGTATAAAAAGGACCAAAGATGAGGCTAGTTTGAACTATGATGTTCATATTTTAATTGTAATTGAAAGATAGATGTTTTACCACATAAGATTTCAAACTATTAATTTTATTGCCTTAAATTTTCATTTTCTTCTAGGTTTTTAAAAACTTTTAGTTGGTCAAGTTTTTAAATGATAGATAAAATTTAAATGATCTTTCTCCAATTTTTTTACAATTTAATTAGTAAAGAGAACTTAAAAGACTAGTTACTCAATGCTTTTGATTTGATAATTAAAAAACAAAACACCGTCAACTATATTTCAGGTTAGTGGGCTTGCAAAAAAATTTTTTAATCTCAATCCACAGTAAGAAATACATTGTACATTATGACCTAATCCACAAGCCTATACATAAAGGGCTGAAACAAGACAGTTAGTTCTACCAAACATTACCACGATGCACTCTGGTATTTTCTGTTCTATTCTAATTATGTTTTAAAGACTTGCTAAAACAGCAGGCTATGACCTGCTGTTTGAAAACCTCAGCTTTAGTCACCCCACATTTTACGAAGAGCATTCAATTCAGTTGTTGCTCAGTCGTGTCTGACTCTTTGTGACCCCATGAATTGCAGCACACCAGGCCTCCCTGTCCATCACCAACTCCCGGAGTTCACTCAAACACATGATCATTGAGTCAGTGATGCCATCTAACCATCTCATCCCCTGTCGTCCCCTTCTCCTCCTGCCTTCAATCTTTCTCAACATCAGGGTCTTTTCAAATGAGTCAGCTCTTCGCATCAGGTGGCCAAAATATTGGAGTTTCAGCTTCAGCATCAGTCCTTGCAATGAATATTCAGGACTGATCTCCTTTAGGATGGACTGGTTGGATCTCCTTGTAGCCCAAGGGACTCTCAAGAGTCTTCTCCAACACCACAGTTCAAAAGCATCAATTCTTCTGCGCTCAGCCTTCTTTGTAGTCCAACTCTCACATCCATACATGACTACTGGAAAAACCGTAGCCTTGACTAGACGGACCTTTGTTAACAAAGTAACATCTCTGCCTTTTAATATGCTGTCTATGTTGGTCATACCTTTCCTTCCAAGGAGTAAGCATCTTTTAATTTCATGGCTGCAATCACCATCTGCAGTGATTTTGGAGCCCAGAAAAATAAAGTCAGCCACTGTTTCTGCTGTTTCCCCATCTATTTCCCATGAAGTGATGGGACCAGATGCCATGATCTTTGTTTTCTGAATGTTGAGCTTTAAGCCAACTTTTTCACTCTCCTCTTTCACTTTCATCAAGAGGCTCTTTTGTTCTTCTTCACTTTCTTCCATAAGGATGGTGTTATCTGCATATTTCTGAGGTTATTGATATTTCTCTCGGCAATCTTGATTCCAGCTTGTGCTTCCTCTAGCCCAGCGTTTCTCATGATGTACTCTGCATACAAGTTAAATAAACAGGGTGACAATATACAGCCTTGACGTACTCCTTTTCCTATTTGGAACCATAATGGTTAATTAAAGACTCTAGGGGCAGCTCCACTGCCTTCTACTTTTGGGATTTTGTACAAGTTTCCCATCCTCTTTTGACCCAGCCTCTCCACCAGTAAAATCAGGATAAGAACAGGATCTACATCATTGTGAGAACTGGTTTTTATTATGCATGGTACTTGTAAGAGTGAATAAAAGTGCCTACCACTTGGTAAGCATTCTGTTATACCCCATTATTATTATTAGTTTTTCGTCACCAGCTGTTTTCTTGATGTCTATGTATAATCTATGGTACCAGGCATTCTCAAGTATTCCAAAGATACACTGCTCTCATGACTCATCTTTTATTTGATTGATAAATTGTAACCATGACAAATTGATATCAGTGAGACACAGAACTGTCACTTCTTCAAAATACAGTGTTTCCCTTGGTTTAAAACAAACAAAAAATCAAGTTCTATATAATTACCAAGTAACTACCCCCTCGGAGTCAAAGAATAATTTTCTCATGGAGAGCGCTTATCAACCTCATCAAGTCTCTCTGAAAAGAGTCCAGTGTTTGAGATGCATTTTCACATGGTATTTATATTCTCTCCCTTTGGTGAAGAAAAGTGTTACAAGACATTTAAAATCTTGCTTGTTGTCCTTGGACTTTTCATTCATTCAGATTTAAAAAGCTTAAAGCACCACAATTTATATCTACATCATTAATTATATTACAAAACAATGGCTTTTTCCCCTTTTTAAAGAAAATCAAAGGAGGAAAAGAAAATATATTTCCCCTAAGGTCATAACCTTCTAAACAGACATTCAGAACTTTATTACTTAGCACCTCTATAAGCAATAATGTCAAATTCTTTACAAGATGAAGAACAGAATAAAAGTAATTTCAGACTTTAAAATTGTATTACAATTACTACAACTGTAATACAATAATACAATTTATATGTATTATTATTATTATTTTGATAAGACAATAAGTATTCTGTTACATCATTTTAATCTATTAACTTTAGCCAAGTATATTAGCTAGCTATTGTTAGACCAGAAGCTCCCTAATTATACTACAGTTCCAAGTACTACTTCCTGAACTGTTACCCAAATTCATTTCTAGATGCTTAAGGCAATCAAAGAGTTACTGTAAAAATCACACTAATTAAGAGGCAAACTGGCTTTACCCTGCTATTCCTTAGTTTCCATATTTGCTTTTGCTTCTTTGCTAGAAATATTTCTCTTGTCAAGTTCTTTGAGGTTTCTCCTGAAGTAGAGCAGGGGGAAGGGTTGGCCTGCCTACACGGGGGTAGAAGAGATGGCCTCAGAGTTTCAAGGCTGAATTATCCTCTACAGTAAACTTACATAAACAGGTAGCAGAATCTATCTATAGCGGTAACCACTCGTGTGCATGCCAAGTCACTTCATTTGTGTTGGACTCTTTGCTACCCTACGGACCATAGCCTGCCAGGCTCCTCAGTCTATGTTGAGGCATGAATACTGGAGTAGGTTGCCATGCCTTCCTCCAGGGCATGGCAGATCCAACCTGTATCTCTTATGTCTCTTGCACTGGCAGGCAAGTTCTTTACCACTAGGACCACCTGGGAAACCACTCTAGAAATGGTTAATAATCTATAGCTCAAAGAGATATGTGAATTCCTAGATCTAAAGAGGATATGGTCTCAGTGAGATATAAAAGAATATGCAAACCAAATAAATCTGTATTATGGTCTATTAAATATAATTAGCAAAGAATTACTGTTTCAGTTCAGTGCAGTCGCTCAGTCGTGTCTGACTCTTTGTGACCCCATGGATTGCAGCACACCAGGCTTCCTTGTCCATCACCAACTCCCGGAGCTTGCTCAAACTCATGTCTATCGAGTTGGTGATGCCATCCAGCCATCTCATCCTCTGTCGTCACCTTTTCCCCTCTCCTTCAATATTTCCATCAAGGTCTTTTCCTGTTGAGTGAAGAACAGATGAGTCAGTTCTTCACATCAGGTGGCCAAAGTATTGGAGCTTCAGCTTCAGCGTCAGTCCTTTCAATGAATATTTAGGACCGATTTCGATCAGGATTGACAGGTTGGATCTCCTTGCAGTCTAAGAATTCTCAAGAGTCTTCTCCGACACCACAGTTCAAAAGTATCAGTTCTTCGGTGCTCAGCTTTCTTTATAGTCCAACTCTCACATCCATACATGACTCCTGGAAAAACCATAGCTTTGACTAGATGGACCTTTGTTGGCAAAGTAATGTCTCTGCTTTTTAATATGCTATCTATGTTCGTCATAGCTTTTCTTCCAAGGAGCAAGCATTTTTTAATTTCATGGCTGCAGTTACCATCTACAGTGATTTTGGAACCCAAGAAAATAAAGTCTGTCACTGTTTCCATTGTTTCCCCATCTATTTGCCATGAAGTGTTGGAACCAAATGCCATGATTTTGGTTTTTTGATTGTTTAGTTTTAAGCCAGCTTTTTCACTCATTCATTCACACACTTCTGCCTGACTTTTCTAGAGCAATCAGAACGATTTGAAGAAATGCAAATCTAATCAATTCTTTCTCCTCCTTAAAACCCTCTTTGGAAGCCCATTGTTCTCAGTATGAAGCGCACCAGTGTTAACAAGTCTTATCAAGTCTTCCAAGGTTGCTGCAGAAGTTTCTCTCTTCCTCCCTCCTAGGGGTCAGCTGATCTTTTGGCTCCCCATTGGCATGAAACGCTTCTTTGAGGAGGCAGTTCCCTCCCCTGCAACATTCTTTATAATCTTGGCTAAAGTAATACCATTTATCTTCAATTCTCACTTTAAAAGCCAGTTTCTAAGGAAGACACTCCCTGATCAACCCCTCCGTGGAGGGTCTCCTTGTACTTTAGGTACAATTTCTTCTTCATCCTCACTCCACTTCAATCCAGTATCTATTTCATGTCTGTCTCCTCTGCTAGACTGTCAACAGGACCACAGGTCTCTTCAGCGCTCAAGAGCAAGCAGAGTACCTGGCCAAATAGTAGGTGGTCAACAGATCTTTGTTGAAAGAGGGAACACGAGCTCACTACAGCCTACTACCTGGCAGGCTGTATGTTCGACACTGCAGGGACAGAGCTGAGTAAAATAGGGTGTTTGTCTTCAAGGGATCAGACTTGCAAACAACTGTAACCACAGAGCACAAGCGCTTTGAAGGGAAGTGAGTACTGGGTGCCTTGGGTGGAGGGAGGAACAAGCACCAACTCTCAGAAAAATGAAAACAAACATTTCCACTTAGTACATGCTGGGCTCTGAACTAAAACCTGTACAATGTTACATTCCTCATTCAGTTTCTAATGACAACCCCATGTGGTGGTTAAATAGCTTGCCTAAGGCTACAGCCAGTATTTGAATCCAGCTTATCCAGGTCTTCTAATTTCAAAGCAGAAAGCTACACATAGAAACACAACAGCTGACACAATAAGTCCCTGGGAGTATGTCCAGCCACTTCACCATGCTCTGTTAACAATTTAAAAGGGGGCCATAATAGCCAATTTAAATATAGATTTAAATTTTTAAAATGTTGAATATATAATACATTCACATGTTTTCCCCACATGTTTTTCTAAACAGACAGTGAATTCTTATAATTCAAACATATCAAAAAATAAGCAGGTTTATTTAAGTTTCCCACTCCTTGTAAGTTGGTGCAGCTGCTAAGGAAACAGTATGGAGGTTACTCAAAAAACTAAAATGAGTTGCCATATGATCCAGCAATCCCACTCCTGGGCATATATCCAGACAATACTATAATTCAAAAAGATCCATGCACCCCTATGTTCATAGCAGCACTATTCACAATAGCCAAGACATGGAAACAACCTAAACGTCCACTGGCAGATGAGTGGATAAACATGTGGTGCATATATATACAGTGGAATATTACTCAGCCATAAAAATGAAATAACACCATTTGCAGCAACATGGATGGACCTAGAGAATGTCATACTAAGTGAAGTCTGAGAGAGAAAGACGAATACCGTATGGTATCACTTACATGCTTAATCTAAAATGTAACACAAACGAACCTATCTTTGGAACAGACACAGAGTTCAGACATAGAGAACAATGTTGTGGTTACCAAGGGGAAGGAGGGTTGGGAGGAATGGATTGGGAGGTTGGGAGGGATGGATTGGGAGGTTGGGAGGGATGGATTGGGAATTTGGGATTAGCAGATGCAAATTATTATGTATAGAATGAATAAACAATAAGATCCTACTGTATAGCACAAGGAACTATATTTAATATTCTGTGATAAACTATAATGGAAAAAAATATGAAAAAGAATGCATATATATGTATAACTATCACTTTGTTATATATGTATAACTGTATCACTTTGCTGTACAGCAGAAATTAAAATAACATTGTAAATCAATTATACTCAAATAAAATAAATTATACTCAAATAAAAAGTATAGGATTGCCCATCCTATCTCCCATTAGCTCAAACCTAGATTACCAAAAGTAATCCCTATTATACTTTATGCATTATTCCAGAATCTCTTTATAAGTATACAGATACAAATATATATTCTTATTTTGCCTTTAAATTAAAAAAATTTTTTTTTAATTTATTTGTTTTGGCCTTGCCACAAAGCATGTGGGATCTTAGTTCCTGGACTAGGGATTGAACCTATGCCCTCTGCAGAGGAAGTGTGATGTCTTAACCATTGGACTGCCATAGAATTCCCTAAATTTTATTTTCAATTTTAAAAAATTGAAGTATAGTTAATATATAATATTATATGTTATAGGTGTACTATATATATAGCGTCTCACAATTTTTAAAGGTTATACTCTGTTTATAGTTATAAAATATTTGCCCCTTTTTTCTGTCACAAAAGGTAGCATACATACTTGCTGTTGCACACTTTGATTTTCTCAGTAATTTATATTTTGGAGATCCTTCTGCATTGTCAGTACACCATTCTTTCTTGGCATCATAGTATTCCATTTCATGTATATACTACTATTTATCTGAATGATTCCTTATTGATAGATATTTGGATTGTTTCCAATGTTTTGCTATTACAAACAATGCTGCAATGAATAACCTTGCACATAGCTCATTAGCGCGTGTGCAACTATATCTGCAGGATAAATTCCTGGGAGTGGTACTGCTGGGTCAAAGGGCATATACATGTGTAATTTTGATAGATATTGCCAAATTGCCCTCTGTAGGGATTAAATCAGTTTAAATTCCCACCAGCCGTGAATGAGAGCACCTGTTTTCCCATGGTCTCCGAACAAACAGTGTTAGCAAAGTTCTGATTATTTGCCAGGCTAATGGGTAAAAAATGGCACTACAGCATTTTTTGCATTATAAGTGAAGTTGAATGTTTTTTTTTTAACATTTATGAGTTTATATTTTCTTGTTTCTGAACTATTTACATCCTTTATCTGTTTTTCTTTTGTTGGTCTTTTTCTCTGGGTTTGGCAGAAGGATTTTCTGTATAAGGGAGATTAGTTTTTACCTGTGGTATAAGTTTTAGCCACTTTCCTATAATAATGTGTTAGAAGTTCTGACCAATGCAAAAAAAACATGTATTAGATGTGATGTAAAAATATGCAAAAGGAGAAGGCAATATGCCATTATTTGAACATGATTATATAGCTAGATAACTTTAAAAATTAATAAAATTAATTGAATATCTCTTGATAGGAAGCTAAAAATGCTGGAGGATCTAAGAAGAAGATATAAGAGAATATACACACTTTAACACGATTTCTACATGCTAAGAATAATAAAAATATGATGAAAAAGAGAATTAATTCACAATAACTATAAGAAATAGAAAGTATCTAGAATTCATTTTGGCAAAGAAAGAGTATGACCTTTATGAATAAAAATAAAATATAAAATTTAATTTGTTTTCTTTATAAAAAGAAGACTGGAGTAAATGAAAACACAGATTAATGTATTGAATGAGCAGCTTACATATTTGAAAGAGGTCACCTGAATTATTTTATAGGTTTAATACTATTAAAACAAAACTGCTGCTAAGTCGCTTCAGCTGTGTCCCCGACTCTGTGCGACACCGTAGGCGGCAGCCCACCAGGCTCCCCTGCCCCTCGGATTCTCCAGGCAAGAACGCTGGAGTGGGTTGCCATTTCCTTCTCCAATGCATGAAAGTGAAAAGTGAAAGTGAAGTCGCTCAGTCGTGTCTGACTCTTCCCGACCCCATGGACTGCAGCCTACCAGGCTCCTCCGTCCATGGGAGTTTCCAGGCAAGAGTACTGGAGTGGGTTGCCATTGCCTTCTCCGGAAAACAAAGCTAAATAATTTTAAATTTGAGAAAGTGTTTCCATATATAAAAATGAAAAATCATAAATATATACATATACATATGCTTTAATTCTAAGAAGAGGAGTCATTGTGTTAACATACATTATAACAGATGTTAACATATATTACACAACAATATTAATTAAAGCAGTGTGGTATAAGGACAAGATTAAACAGATGAATCAGTCATCCAGAAACGTATCCAGCTGGAAATAGGTAGATGATACACAGTGGTCCTTCAGTATCTTCAGGGAGATTAATGGTTTCAGGACCCATACCAAAATCTACATATGCTTAAGTCTCTTACACAAAACGACACATCCACAGATGCAGAGTGCATGGGTACAGAGGGCTGACTGTGCAATAGCAAGAGGCACGCAACATAACTGGGGAAGGAAAGTTATATTTTTAATAAGAATTAATGCTTAGGTAGTATTACTCTCTGCTTGGCATTTTCTAAATTCCTCATTATATCAATTCAGTTAATTATTTTTTTAATCCTATTAGATCCATGCTACTTAACCGGTGAGGAAACTGAGACACCAGGAGGGTCAGTCACTTTTTCAAGGCCATACATACAGCTAAAGAGTGGCAGGGCAGGGCTTAAATTCAGACAATTTGCCTTCAGAGTCTGTGGGCCTAACCATTTGTAATTAGGATAACTACCAATTTATTAAAAGTAAAAAGATAAGAATATAAGCAAAAATACTTTAATAATGCATATTTGAAAATCTGCTATAGAATATCATACGGCTTATCTCAAGTAATTCCTTTGCTTTGCTCTTACATTTCTGTTTTGTTTGAGATCTTTTGCAATTATAACTGCATAAGACTTTCATAATTAAAAGAACAAAATAAATGGGATATTTTGAATTTAAAAAAATCTTTGACTATGCATGAATTATTTCCCACCTGTTTATCCAGTTGAAATAATATATTATCTATTCTTTCCTCTATCAGCCATTGATGATCTATCTTTCTTAAAAACATATTTATTAAGCTCCTACTGTTTGCCCTGAGTGGAAATGGACAAGATAAGTGCTGTAAATTAGAGACAATGTGGATGTAGATTCTCAGGCATGTGGAAGTTATTAAAAATAGCAGGCTGTTTGGTCAATAGCATTAAATAAAGGTTGTCCAAAGGAAAAGTGGAATGAGCCGTAAACATTGTTTTGTAAACTATATATATATATATATGAACTATTTTAGTAAACTTAACATCTATATATCAGCAATTTTCATCTATTTTTAATTTCTACGGCTATTCCTCATACATCCCTACCACAACACCTTTCCCACAAGTATATACAGCCAGGCATTTACGAAGCTGAAAAAGTAACTCCAACCCATCACTAACATACTCAAAGTTTTGTTGAGGATCTTAGGTGTGGGTTTGTATATTAGTTAAAATCAGAAGTAAAAAAAGATAATCAGTGGGACTTCTCTGATGGTCCAGTGGTAAAGAATCCGCCTTCCAATGCAGGGAAAATCTGTGTTAGATCCTTGGTCGGGGAGCTAAGATCCCACATGCCCTAGAACAACTAAGCCAAAACTAGAGAACCCTGCGTGTTGCAACTACTGAGCCCCTGCACCACAACAAAGACCCAGCATAGCCTGAAAAAAAATGATACTCAGGACTTTTATCGGAGAAGGCAATGGCAACCCACTCCAGTACTCTTGCCTGGAAAATCCCATGGGCAGAGGAGCCTGG
The DNA here is from genome assembly GCF_023091745.1 of Budorcas taxicolor. Taxonomy (NCBI): domain Eukaryota; kingdom Metazoa; phylum Chordata; class Mammalia; order Artiodactyla; family Bovidae; genus Budorcas; species Budorcas taxicolor. Next base: position 119,628,572 of record NC_068920.1, read on the forward strand.
TAGGCTGCAGTCCATGGGGTCGCGAAGAGTCAGACATGACTGAGCGACTTCACTTTCACTTTTCACTTTCAGGCATTGGAGAAGAAAATGGTAACCCACTCCAGTGTTCTTGCCTGGAGAATCCCAGGGACGGGGGAGCCTGGTGGGCTGCCGTCTATGGGGTCGCACAGAGTTGGGGACACGGCTGAAGCAACTTTTATTCTGGTATGAGATAGTGGTTGTTCAGTTGCTCAGTTGTGTGTGACTCTTTGCAACCCCATAGACTGCAACACGCCAGACTTCCCTGTCCTTCACCATCTCCTGGAGTTTGCTCAAACTCATGTCCATTGAGTCGATAGTGCCATCCAACCATCTCATCCTCTGTCCTCCCCTTCTCCTCCGGCTTTCAGTCTTTCGCAGCATTCAGTTCTTCTCCAATGAGTCGGCTCTTTGCATCAGGTGATCAGAGTATTGTAACTTCAGCCTCAGCGTCAATCCTTCCAATGAATATTCAGGTTGATTTCCTTTAGGATTGACTGGTTTGATCTCCTTGCTGTCCAATGGAGTCTCAAGAGTCTTCTCCAGGATCACAGTTTGAAGGCATCAATTCTTTGGCACTCAACCTTTCTAATTTTCCAGCTCTCACATCCATATATGACTACTGGAAAAACCACAGCTTTGACTAGACGGACCTTTGTTGGCAAAGTAATGCCTCTGCTTTTTAATAATGCTGTCTAGGAGAAGGCAATGGCATCCCACTCCAGTACTCTTGCCTGGAAAATCCCATGGATGGAGGAGCCTGGAAGGCTGCAGTCCATGGTGTCACTGAGGGTCGGACACGACTTGAGTGACTTCACTTTCACTTTTCACTTTCATGCATTGGAGAAGGCAATGGCAACCCCTCCAGTGTTCTTGCCTGGAGAATCCCAGGGACGGGGGAGCCTGGTGGGCTGCCGTCTATGGGGTCGCACAGAGTCGGACATGACTGAAGCAACTTAGCAGGTTGGTCATAGCTTTACTTCCAAGGAGCAAGCGTCTTTTTAATTTCACGGCTGCAGTCGCCATCTGCAGTGATTTTGGAGCCCAAGGAAATAAAGTCCGTCACTGTTTCCATTGTTTCCCCATCTATTTGCCATGAAGTGATGGGACCAGATGCCATGATCTCCATTTTTCGAATGTTGAGTTTTAAGCCAGTTTTTTTAACTCTCCTCTTTCACCTTCATCAAGAGGCTGTTTAGTTCCTCTTCACTTTCTGCCATAAGGGTGGTGTCATCTGCGTAGCTGAGGTTATTGATATTTCTCCCAGCAATCTTGATTCCAGCTTATGCTTCATCCAATTTTCAATGAATGAGGAAATATTTAAGAACATCAAATTCATGCTTTCTAATTTTTTAAATTTTTCTTTATTTATTTGTTTTGGCCTCACCAGGTGGCCTATGGGATCTTTGTTTCCTGACCAAGGATTGAACTCTTACCTTTGGCAGTGAAAACATGGAGTCCTACCCACTGGACCTCCAGGGAATTCCCAAGTTTACTTTTTTTCCAAGTGAACTCACCAGGGTTCTCACCACTGTCTCTATAAAACATTCAATAACTCAGTAAAATATATGATAAAAACCCACTGAAAAAGTAGAGTGTTTTGACTTCCATTATATCTGAGAGAAAGCTCCATCTGCTGAATCTATTAGATTCTGATCCCAGCTAGCCTCTATGAATAAAGCCTCATCGTGACAGATTCATCTCTTTCAGTGTTACCTGTATCAGAAATCTTATGGGTTGATTTCATTCTTGGTTTGTTAATAGATTTAAAAATAGACAGAATTTTTAAAGGAAATTTTTATGAGAAAAGTAAATCTAGAAAAATAAGTTATCAGATTTATGCCTACTTTGAATGTTGTAACATTAAGAGGAGGTAGGCAGAGGTAGTAGAAAGGGCACAGGAGGTGGAATCAGAGAAGGGGTGACCTAACTGTGTCATTGGTCATTGTATCTTTTAAATGGTCATGTTCCCCCTGACTTTGAGCCCCAAATTCCTCATCTATTAATTTAGATTTTCCTGCATAATGTCGCTTAGAGAGCCAACTCAGCGTATGTATGTAAAAGTACGTTTTTAAGATTACTCTACGTTTGTTTTGGATTATGTTTAAGGCCTTCTTGTTAATATTATTGTCAAAGTAGTGACTGAGGAAGTTGCTTTGTGACCATCCTCTCATGCCATTGCTCTGCCCAGGTTTTGTCCCTCTATCCTGAGCTGCTCACTGTTCCTTGAACTTTCTAGTCTTTCTCACTCCTAACATTTTGGTACAGTAAATAACTTTATCTTAAAACACCCACTAAACTTCTGGAACATCATTCATTTCTGGTTTTTCTCTTATTATAGTTTCCTTTTCTGGGTCTTTCTCTTTTTCCAGACCCCTAAATATTAGGATTTCCCAGCTCACTTCTGAGCTAACTCTATTCATTTCCTTGGTGATCCCATCAAAGTCCCATGCTGATGAATGCTAGGCTCTACATGATCTCCCCTTGCATATTTCTCTAATTTAATCCTTTGCTGTATTTCTCTCTCAGTCACACAGTTCTGTCCCCACTGCCCACCACAGGGCCTTTGCACTAGCTGTTATCCTCCTTCCACACTTTCTCCCTTACTTCACTCAAGTCTCTGCTCAAATGTTATCTCCTTAGAGAGTGTTTCTCTTCACCATCTTATCTAAAATTGCACACACCACCCTAGACTCTCTCTCATCCTTTATCCTGTTTGTCATTTATACATTTATGTGTCTACTTGTTAATTATCTTTCCCTCCAGGAGGGCACAGACTTGACTCTCTGTTTACTGCTATTTCCAGAGCCCACTGACCAGCACATAGTAAGCCCTGTAACTTGGAATGAATGAATAGATGAATGAATGTTGCTTCCTCTGATTAGAATACTATCCATCTACCTAACTTTTACTCATCCGTAAGGAGCACTCTAAATATTACCTCCTTTGAGTAGCCTTTCCTGATTGATCAAACTGGTTTACCTTCTCCACCTCTGTGTGTTCATAATAACTTCCTACTTAGGTTAAATCCATTAGAGCATCTTGTTTTTTTGTTTACTTGTCTGTTCCCCCACCTTACTGCTGTGTTTCTTGTTATTCTAATTCAAGGGCAAAACATCTTGCTGGGAATGAAATTGTGAAAGCTTTCTATAGATTTGATCACTTTTAAATAAAAAATTAAAAGATAAAGAATATATTTTTGCATTTAATATTATTTAAGAATGTTTATAGATATTATAGAATATTGTTCAAAAATGCTGCCATGTGTGTTGCAAATATTTTTAGCAGGATTTTGATTATGGCTTTGGGGCCTTGTTCATTATTGCTATTATATATCCTTTTCTGTGGCCATATATGTCTGTTCTTTTCTTTTTTGGGGCTTCTGACTTTCCCAAGTTTTTAGGTCTTTCAAAGTTATATAAACTTTTCAAGTTTATATAAATTTTTTCTCACATTTTTTTCTAATTATATATTACAACTTTCTTTGTTTAATTCTTCAACCTGTGTGCAAAATATTTTACATTTAGAACATGGGAAGTAAAGGACTAGTCTTATTTTCTAATATTTTAGAAAAGAAGGAGACAGTTCAGACAGAAAACTTACTTTCTGTCTGATAGTACTAATAGTATAGAAGGTATCCGTTTCTTTCCCATAGCTGGGGAGGAATTTTTCCATACCTGGGGAGGATTTCCCAAATACTAACTCTTTTTGTGGGTTTTGATGCCTTATTGAATCCAGAATTCTTTTTTTTTTTTTTTTGGCCAATCAGTGCCACATGCAGGATCTTAGTTTCCTGCCCAGGGATTGAACCCACACCCCCTGCAGTAGAAGCTTGGAGTCCTAACCACCACACTGCCAGGGAAGTCTCAGAATCCATTTGAGTCCAGTTAACATGAACTCTAAGTATAACGTATGTCCACTGTGGAAAATATAGAAATGTGCTCTTGAGAAGATATCATGACTTTGACAGTAAATATGTGACCCAGCATCTTATCAGAACAAGGTCAGAATTGTGTTCATTCTATGTAAACATTTTTTCAGCCTTAAAGCTTGAATAACAATGATATTTAAACCATGGTCTCAGGAGTCCAGGGAGACAGTGAAAGCATCCCAGGGACTGCTGTGTGGGGGCGTAAGGCTGGCGGAGGGTAGGTAGGCTCTAGATCACCCACTCTGTATCCAACCAAGTGGGTCTATATAAAATTTCATTTAAAAAAATGTTTGAAAGCCACAATCTACAAATACATGCTCAAATGCAGGATTGTAAAATTACAGTATATTTAATTTTGTTTCAATCCAATAGTGTTTCTTACACTCAAAATGATGATTTGGATCCCACTTTCGGGCCAAAGCCTTTCCTCCACCCTTCCCTTTCCTCAGTTGCTCCTCAGACATGGGTCCTTTGACCTCCTCTTCTCTCTTTCCCTCCCTTTGGGCCAAGTTCTTTCTGCCTTCATTCCTCCCTATTTCAGCCTGGAGCTCTTAGTTCCCTTGCCTTCTTGTGGTTCCACCTGCAAAGGGGCCCTCTGGGCAGCCAGGCTAAGCAGTGTTTCCCATTATCTACAACTGCCTTTTCAAACCTCCACAAATCTCTGACCCTCCTGCCTCACCCTTAAAGAATGACCTCACCTCCTACTTTAGTGAAAACAGAAAGCTTTAAAAGGAACTCCCCCAACTTCCTGCCTCCAAAATAACACCCCTCCTTTCCACCTATTAAGGCTATTTTTTCCACCTATGCTGTGGAAGACACACCCCACTCCTGCTGTCTTGGGCTTTGCACTCACTATTAATCATCCTCTCTGAATCTTGAATCGCTCTGGCTTACTAGTCTTTCACTCAGTCAGTTATAACTCAACAATTTGATTGAGTTACCATGAAGGTTCCTGTCTGTTTGTGGGCACTTCTGTGACGCTCCTGGGCCCATGGACCCAAACGTTTTTTTCTTTATGCTGGCTCCTTTGTTAAGCAACTTAAATTTACCAAAGAAGCAGGGACAAAAAGCTAGAATAAATCTCTATGCATGTAGTTCTTTTGGAGCTTTTAAAAAAAAACTTTAAAATCACTATGCTTTGGGTCACATTTGTGAAATGGAATGGTGAGAAGGTTCCTTTCAGAGTTTTTTCAACTGATGCTTTTAGTTACACAGAGAAAGGTGGGGAGGGAGAAGGTGAAAAGACTTAACGTAGTTACTGAAAATAATTTTGGAATAATTGTCAAGTATTATATGAGGACAACAATGAAAAGGATGGCCCAGCTTCTGGATCTGCTGATGAGTCAGATGCATCTCTCTTGAAGATAGTAGTTAGTAAGACAGGTTAGCAGAAATTATCAATTTTCAGAGACCCAGTGATCCAAATAACCTACTAAATGACTGGTCTCAGAAACTGAACTCGCTGTTATCTACATCTCATAGACAAAGAAGAGATGACACATAATCCACAATAAGGGACTAGAAGTCCTTAATGTTTTTGAGAAGGCATTTGAACTGGAAATCATAAAAATAAACTTAGCATGGGGTGCCCAGTAATATGGTTTCTTTATTCCCAAATCCTTTAAAGTTTAAAAAAAAAAGTGAAAATATTTGAGGCTCTTTTGGTTTTAAGTTCCCTAGGCTTCATTCCCTGGATTGTAAGGATCAGCAAATCATTCCTATTTATTTGTTTAGCCCCCTCCATTACAGTACATTTATGATTTGTCTTTGTAACTGTTCCTTGGCACCCTTGTATTAAGTAATGTCAAAAAGCAAGATACATTGTTGATATTGAAATAGTTTCCCGCCAAGGGCCCTTGATAAATTAAGATTTAATCTTATACTCTTAGCTTTTATAAAAAGGTGACTATAAGAAATGTCTTTTCAAAGAAATATTTCCTGTATCTTTTGTAGTCAAATCAAAGACATCCATTAATTCATTAACAAATACTTATTGAATCCTAATTACATGGTAGGCTGGTGATACAAACGTGAATGAAACCCAGTGTGAGCCCTGAAGGAGAACGCAACCTGGCAAGGTACAGACACATAAATAAACCATAATACAGTGTTAGAGTGTCTGTAACTAAAAGCACAAATAAAGTGCTATGGGAGCAGAAAGAGAGGGAGTAATTCAGCCTCCAGGTAAAGGAGGGCTTCTCATAGGACAACAGAAGAAAGTTGGATATTGAAGGTTGAGAAGGGCTACCCTGACCAAGAGGGGAGAAGAGAAAGGTTTTCCAGAGCCAAGAGCTGAATGAATAAAGCTGGACAAGCATGGATTCATAAATTCAGAGAACAGTCATTAGGATAGAAAAAGGACACTAGGAAGTATCCTGAGACGAGGCCAGAAAAGTAGGTTAGGGCTCAACTTTATTTATTTATTTATTATTAATTTTTTTTTCTTTGCAAAGTGAAGGTTGTGTATTGCTTGTTATGATTTTGACAGGCAAGACTCTATATAGGAACTGTAATACTTACAGGTGATCTTTACCAAATGCCTAAACAGACATGAATGTTGCAACGAAATTCTTGTGTGTGTGTTTTCCTGGAGTTCTCACTTACCCTTTCCTGTTGAAGCAGAGCTCCCATCTTCCCAGAGAAGGAATCCAGAGACAGACAGTGGGGCCTCTGCTGGGGCTGTGTGCTTGCCTGTCACCTCCCCTCACTCTGTCTGCACCCAAAGAGCCCGATTTCAAAGATACTTGTGGCATAATGGATGACATTTAGGCCCTGGAGTCAGACTGCCCTGTGTAACTAATTTACTATTTTCTAGCTATAAAATCTGGAGAAGGAAATGGCAATCCAGTCCAGTATTCTTGCCTAGAGAATCCCATGGACAGAGGAGCCTGGTGGGCTGCTGTCCATAGGGTCACACAGAGTTGGATATGACTGGAGTGACTTAGCACGCATGCATGCATTGGAGAAGGAAATGGCAACCCACTCCAGTGTTCTTGCCTGGAGAATCCCAAGGATGGAGGAGCCTGGTGGGCTGCCATCTGTGGGGTCACACAGAGTCAGACACAACTGAAGTGACTTAGCAGCAGCAGCAGTATAAAATCTTGGACAACTCAACATCCTAAGCCTCAGCTTTGTCTCCCCATCTGTAAAAGAAAAATGCATTCATTCAACAGTATTTATTGATCAGCCACTATGGGCCAAGAACTTAATAATAATACCTGTCTAATAGGGTTGTTGGGAGGACAAGTTAATAAATGTAAAGCATTTTGATTGGTGCTTGACCCATAGTAAGTCCAGACTAAATGTTAGTTACTAGCATTAATGATTGTAAGGTTAAAATGTCTTCTTTAATGACAAAGAATGCTTTTGATCCTGAAAATGAGGAGCTGTTTAAGATTTGTAGGCAAGGAACAAGACTGGATTTCATTTTTAAAAAATTATTGGCTAAAGAGGATATAGGCGAAAATTGGAGAGAGAGAGATTAGAGATGGGAAGAAAAAGTAGGAAGTGATGCCGGTAATCTGAGATTGAGCACATTAACACGTATTAGTGGTAATAAGGTTGGAAATGAAGGCAGAGATCTGAGCGATGTCTAGATGAGAGAACTTGAGTCGAGGTAGGGTTGAGGAATTAAAGATGACCTTCACAATTCTGGTGTGGGTGATAGGATTAATGGCATCCTTAACTGAGACAGATAACACAAGAAATTGTTATGATAGCAACAGTTAGAACTGGACATGGAACAACAGACTGGTTCCAAATAGGAAAAGGAGTACGTCAAGGCTGTATATTGTCACCCTGCTTATTTAACTTATATGCAGAATACATCATGAGAAACGCTGGACTGGAAGAAACATAAGCTGGAATCAAGATTGCTGGGAGAAATATCAATAACCTCAGATATGCAGATGACACCACCCTTATGGCAGAGAGTGAAGAGGAGCTAAAAAGCCTCTTGATGAAAGTGAAAGAAGAGAGTGAAAAAGTTGGCTTAAAGCTCAACATTCAGAAAACGAAGATCATGGCATCCGGTCCCATCACTTCATGGGAAATAGATGGGGAAACAGTGGTAACAGTGTCAGATTTTATTTTTTTGGGCTCCAAAATCACTGCAGATGGTGATTACAGCCATGAAATTAAAAGACGCTTACTCCTTGGAAGAAAAGGTATGAGCAACCTAGATTGTATATTCAGAAGCAGAGACATTACTTTGCCGACTAAGTTCCGTCTAGTCAAGGCTATGGTTTTTCCAGTGGTCATGTATGGATGTGAGAGTTGGACTGTGAAGAAGGCTGAGTGCCGAAGAATTGAAGCTTTTGAACAGTGGTGTTGGAGAAGACTCTTGAGAGTCCCTTGGACTGCAAGGAGATCTAAACAGTCCGTTCTGAAGGAGATCAGCCCTGGGATTTCTTTGGAAGGAATGATGCTAAAGCTGAAACTCCAGTACTTAGGCCACCTCATGCGAAGAGCTGACTCACTGGAAAATACTTTGATGCTGGGAGGGATTGGGGGCAGGAAAAGAAGGGGACGACAGAGGATGAGATGGCTGGATGGCATCCCAGACTCGATGGACGCGAGTCTGAGTGAACTCCGCAAGTTGGTGATGAACAGGGAGGCCTGGCGTGCTGCAATTCATGGGGTCGCAAAGAGTCGGACACGACTGAGCGACTGAACTGAACTGAGGCAGAGGTTGGATGACTAAGTGTCCAGCCTCAGACAACAGGAAAGGAACATAGACTGGTAAGTGAGGATAATAACTTTATTTAAAAATTTTTTGGCCATGACATGCAGCATACAGGATCTTCTTCCCGAAACAGAAATCAAATCTGTGACCCCTCCATTGGGAGTGCCGAGTCTTAACCACTGGACCACCAGTGAAATCCCTTAGTAACTTTAATATTGTACACTTTGCCTTTGATAGTGAAGATGGGAAGAAGCAAAAAACAAAGAAAAACCAAACAAGCAAATCTAGATTTCAACAGAGAGGTGCTATAGAGTGAGATTTGAGAGTCATTGTGCTGTAGCTAGGAGCTGATCGTGGAAAGAGACCTTGCCAAGATAGCCTTAACAATAACTGACATTTCATCAGTGAGCTGAGAAACAGAAATCAATCCTTCTCAATATCTGAAGCTCTCATAGTGCCCAACCTGTTTTGTTCCTCTCTTCATTTCGATATAAGCATCACCCTGATTTTTGTATTCATCACTCTCATTTTCCTTCAGTTTTATGACACACGTATATATGTTATTGAATATCTCGTGCTTTCATTGCATTTTTCACATTTCATGTACCCCAACATTGTTTGTGAGATTCATCCATGATAACACATGAAACTATAGTACTTAATTTTCACTGTTATGTACTATTCCATCACATCAGGATAAAACTACCTGTTCATTCTACTATGAAAGAGCATTTGGGTTGTTTCCATTTTCTGTTCTTAAGAGCACTGATACCATGAACTTAGTGCATATCTACTGGTATACAGTGCAAGAGTTTTTCTCGGATTTCCAGTTATGATTTGAATCACTAGGTGGTTGGATATTATTTGTCAACTTCCTCAAATAATACCTAATTGTTTTCAAAGTAATTATACCAACTTAAACTCTATTTGCTGTTGTTGTTCAGTCACTATGTCGTGTCCACCTCATTGCAACCCCGTGGACTGCAGCGTGCCAGACTTCTCTGTCCTCCACTATCTTCCGGAGTTTACTCAAATTCACGTCCATTGCGTCAATGATGTTATCTAACCATCTGTCCTCTGTCGCCACCTGCTTTTGCCTTCAATCTTTCCCAGCATCAGGGTCTTTTCCAATTAGTTGGCTCTTTGAATCAGGTGGCCAAAATATTGGAGCTTCAGCTTCAGTATCAATCCTTCCAATGAATATATAGTGTTGATTTCTTTTAGGATTGACTGGTTTGATCTTGTAGTACAAGGAATTCTTCAAGAATCTTCCGCAGCATGACAATTCGAAAGCATCAATTCTTCTGTACTCAGCCTTTGTAATGGTCCAACTCTCACATCTGTACATGACAACTGGAAAAACTATAGCTTTGATTATACGGATCTTTGCCAGCAAAGTTATGACTCTGCTTTTTAACATGTTCTCTAGGTTTGTAATAGCTTTCCTTCCAAGGAGCAAGCATCTTTTAATTTCATGGCTGCTGTCACCGTCCATAGTGATTCTGGAGACCAAGAAAATAAAATTTGTCACTGCTTTCACTTTTTCCCCATCTATTTGCCATGAAGTGATGGGACAAGTTGCCATGATGTTGGTTTTCTGAATGTTGATTTCAAATCAGCTTTTTCACTCTCCTCTTTTGCTCTCATCAGGAGGTTCATTATTTCCTCTTCACTTGCTGCCATTAGAGTGTTATCACATGCATATCTGAGGTAGTTGATATTTCTCCTGGCAATCTTTATCTATGATCCAGCGAATGTTGGCAATTTGATCTCTGGTTCCTCTGCCTTTTCTAAATCCAGCTTGTGCATCTGGAAGTTCTCAGTTTACATGCTATCGAAGAATGGGCCCTAGATGGCAGAGTAGAAGGATGTGCACTCATCTTCTCCTGTGAGATCTCCAAAATTGCAGCTTGCTGCTGAACAACCATCAACAGGAGAATGTTTAATCCCACCAAAAAAAGATACCCCACGTCCAAAGGCAAAGAAGCCCCAGCAAGATGGTATGAGGGGTGAAATCAAGTTTGCAATCAAACCCCATGCCTCCCAGAGATGCTCGGAGGGGCCAAACAAATCCAAGACCCAGAGAGCTTATTTATCAGAGAGCAGACAGAATGAAAACCACAGTCACAGAAAACTAACCAGTCTGATCACATGGACCACAGCCTTGTCTAACTCAATGAAACTATGAGCCATGCCATGTAGGGCCACCCAAGACAGACAGATCACGGTGAAGAGTTCTGACAGAATGTGGTCCACTGGAGGACGAATGGCAAACCATTTCAGTATTCTTGCCATGAGTACCTCATGAACAGTATGAAAAGGCAAAAAGATATGACACTGAAAGATGAACTTCCCCAGTCAGTAGGTGCCCAATACGCTATTGGAGAAGAGTGGAGAAATAACTCCAGAAAGAATGAAGAGACAGAGCCAAAGCAAAAATAGTGCCCAGCTGTGGATGTGACTGGTGATGGAAGTAAAGTCTGATGCTGTAAAGAACACTAGTGCATAGGAACCTGGAATGTTAGATCCATGAATCAAGGTAAATTGAAAGTGGTCAAACAGAAGATGGCAAGTGAACAGCAACATTTAGGAACTGAAATGGACTAGAATGGGCAAATGTAACTCAGATGACCATTGTATCTACTACTGTGGGGAGGAATCCCTTAAAGACATGGAGTAGCCGTCATAGTCAACAAAAGAGGCTGAAATGCAGTACTTGGGTTCGATCTCAAAAATGACAGAATGATCTCTATTCATTTCCAAGGCAAACCGTTAAATATTACAGTAATCTAAGTCTATGCCCCAACCACTAATGCTGAAGAAGCTGAAATTGAACGGTTCTATGAAGACCTACAAGACCTTCTAGAACTAACACCCAAAAAGATGTCTTTTTCATTATAGGGGACTGGAATGCAAAAGTAGGAAGTCAAAAAACACCTGGAGAAACAGCCAAATTTGGCCTTGGAATATGGAATGAAGCAGGGCAAAGACTAATAGAGTTTTGCCAAGAAAATGCACTGGTCATAGCAAACACCCTCTTCCAACAACACAAGAGAAGACTCTACACATGGACATCACCAGATGGTCAACACCAAAATCAGATTGATTATATTCTCTGCAGCAAAAGATGGAGAAGCTCTATACAGTCATCAAAAACAAGACCAGGAGCTGACTGTGGCTCAGATCATGAACTCCTTATTACCAAATTCAGACTCAAATTGAAGAAAGTAGGGAAAACCACTAGACCATTCAGGTATGACCTAAATCAAATCCCTTATGGTTATACAGTGGAAATGACAAATAGATTCAAGAGATTAGACCTGATAGAGTGCATGAAGAACTATGGGTGGAGGCTCGTGATATTGTACAGGAGACAGGGATCAAGACCATCCCAAAGGAAAAGAAATGCAAAAAGGCAAAATGGTTGTCTGAAGAGGCCTTACAAATAGCTGAGAAAAGAAGAGAAGCAGGAAAAAAAAAAGAGAAGCGAAAGGCAAAGGAGAAAAGGAAAGATATACCCATCTGAATGAGGAGTTCCAAAGAATAGCAAGGAGAGATAAGAAAGCCTTCTTCAGTGATCAATGCAAAGAGATAGAGGAAAACAATAGAATAGGAAAGACTAGACATCTCTTCAAGAAATTAGAGATATCAAGGGAATATTTCAAGCAAAGATGGGCACAAAAAGGACAGAAATGGTATGGACCTAACAGAAGCAGAAGATATTAAGAAGAGGTGACAAGAATATACATATCTATACAAAAAAGATCTTCATTACCCAGATAATCATGATGGTGTGATCACTCACCTAGAGCCAGATATCCTGGAATGTGTAGTCAAGTGGTTCTTAGGAAGAGTGACCACAAACAAAGCTAGTGGAGGTGATGGAATTCCATTTGAGGTATTTCAAATCCTGAACGATGATGCTGTGAAAGCGCTGCACTCAATATGCCAGCAAATTTGGAAAACTCAGCAGTGGCCACAGGACTGGAAAAGGTAGTTTGCATTCCAATCCCAAAGAAAGGCAATGCCAAAGAATGTTCAAACTACTACACAATTGCACTCATCTCATACACTAGCAGAGTAATGCTCAAAATTCTCCAAGCCAGGCTTCAGCAATACATGAACCATGAACTTCCAGATGTTCACAGATTTAGAAAAGGCATGGGAACCAAAGATCAAATTGCCAGCATCCGTTGGATCATAAAAAAAGCAAGAGAATTCCAGAAAAACATCTACTTCTGCTTTATTGACTACGCCAAAGGCTTTGTGTGGATCACAACAAACTGTGGAAAATTTTCAAGAGAGGAATACTAGACCACCTAACCTGCCTCCTGAGAAATCTGTACGCAGGTCAAGAAGCAACACTTAGAACTGAACATGGAACAAAAAACTGATTCCAAATCGGGAAAGGAGTTCATCAAGGCTGTATATTGTCACCCTGCTTATTTAACTTGTGGAGTATGTAATGAGAAATATTGGGCTGGATGAGGCATAAGCTGGAATCAAGATTGACAGGAGAAATATCAATAACATCAGATATGCAGATGACACCACCCTTATGGCAGAAAGTGAAGAACGAAAGAGCCTCTTGATGAAAGTGAAAGAGGAGAGTGAAAAAGCCAGCTTAAAACTCAGCATTCAAAAATTAAGATCATGGCATCTGGTCCCATCACTTCATGGCAAATGAATGGGGAAACAATGGAAACAGTGACAGACTTTATTTTCTTGGGTTCCAAAATCACTGCAGATGGTGACTGTAGCCACAAAATTAAAATATGCTTGCTCCTTGGAAGAAAAGCTATGACCAATCTAGACAGCATATTAAAAAGCAGAGATGTTACTTTGCAACAAAGGTTCATCTAGTCAAACCTATAGTTTTTCCAGTAGTCATGTATGGATGTGCGAGTTGGCCTATAAAGAAAGCTGAGCACTGAAGAATTGATGCTTTTGAACTGTGGTGTTGGTGAAGACTCTTGAGAGTCCCTTGGACTGCAAGGAGATCCAACCAGTCCATCCTAAAGGAGATCAGTCCTGAATATTCATTGCAAGGACTGATTTTGAAGCTGAAACTCCAATATTTTGGCCACCTGATACGAAGAACTGACTCATTGGAAAGACCTTGATGCTGGGAAAAATTGAAGGCAGGAGGAAAAGGGAATGACAGAGGATGAGATGGTTAGATGGCATCACCATCTCAATGGACATCAGTTTGAGCAAGCTCTGGGAGTTGATGATGGGCAGGGAAGTCTGGTGTGTTGCAGTCCATGAGGTCACACAAAGAGTCAGACATGACTGAGTGATTGTTATGAGTTGAACTGAAGCCTAACTTGGAGAATTTTGAGCATAATCTTCCTTGCATGTGAAATAAGCACAATTGTATGTTAGTTTGAAAATTCTTTGGCATAACCTTTCTTTGGGATTGGAGTGAAAACTGGCCTTTTCCAGTCCTGTGGCCACTGCTGAGTTTTCCAAATTTGCTACCATATTGAGTATAGCACTTTAACAGCATCATCTTTATGACTTGAAGTAGCTGAGCTGGAATTCCATCACTTCCACCAGCTCTGTTTGTAGTAATACTTCCTAAGGCCCACTTGAGTTCACACTCCAGAGTGTCTGGCTCTAGGTGAGTGATGACACCATCAGGTTATCAGGGTCATTAAGAAATTTTTTTTGGTATAATTCTTCTGTGAATTCTTGCCACCTCTTCTTAACCTCTTCTGTTTCTGTTAAGTCCTTACTGTTTCTGTCCTTTGTCATGCCTGCCCTTGCATGAAATGTTCCCTTGATATCTCCAGCTTTCTTGAGGAGATCTAGTCTTTCTCATTCTACTGTTTTCCTCTAATTCTTTACATTGTTCACTTAAGAAGGCCTTCTTATTTCTCCTCATTATTGTCTGGAACTCTGCATTCATTTGAGTGTATCTTTCCCTTTCTCCCTTGCCTTTCTCTTCTCTTCTTAACCACTTTGCCTTTTTGCTTTTCTTTTCCTTTGGGAAGATTTTGGTCACTGTCTCCTGTGCAATGTTACGAACATCCATCCATAGTTCTTTAGGGACTCTGTCTAACAGATCTAATTCCTTGAATCTATTTGTCACCTCCACTGTATTTATGTATCATCAGGGATTTGATTTAGGTCATACCTGAATGACCTAGTGGTTTTCCCTACTTTCTTCAATTTAAGCCTGAATTTTGCAATAAGGACCTCATGATTTGATCTACAGTCAGCTCTGGGTCTTGTTTTTGCTGACTGTCTTCAGCTTCTCCATCTTCAGCTGCAAAGAACATAATCAGTCTGATTTCAGTATTGACCATCTGATGATGTCCACGTGTAGAGTTGTCTCTTGTGTTGTTGCAAAATGGTGTTTGCTATGAAGAACCTGTTCTCTTGACAAAACTCTGTTAGCCTTTGCCCTGCTTCCTTTTTTACTCCAAGGCCAAACTGTTATTTTGGATATCTCTTGACTTCCTACTTTTGCATTCCATTCCCCTATGATGAAAAGAATATATTTTTTTGGTGCTAGTTCTAGAAGGTCTTGTAGGTCTTCATAGGACCTGTCAACTTCAGCTTCTTCAGCATCAGTGATTGGGCCATAGACTTGGATTACCATGATGTTGAATGTTTTGACTTGGAAATGAACGGAGATCATTCTGTTATTTTTGAGATTGTACCCAAATACTGCATTTCTGGAGCTTCCCAGGTGGCACTAGTGGTAAAGAACCCCTCCTGCCAATGCAGGAAACATAAAAGACTCCAACTGATCCCTGGGCAGGGAAGATCCCCTGGAGGAGGGCATGGCAACCCACTCCAGTATTCTTGCCTAGAGAATCCCATGGACACAGGAGCCTGGTGGTCTATGGTCCATAGGGTTGTAAAGAGTCAGAGACGACTGAAGCGACTTAACATGCACTGCATTTCAAACTCTTTTTTTGACCATCAGGGCTGCTCCATTTCTTCTGATGGATTTTTACCCACAGTAGTAGATGTAATGGTCATCTGAATTAAATTTGCCAATTCTTGTCCATTTTAGTTCACTGATTCCTAAGATGTTGATATTCAATCTTGCTATCTCCTGCTTGACCACGTCCAATTTACCTTGACTTATGGACCTAACACTCCTAGTTCCTATGCATTATTGTTCTTTATAGCATCAGACTTTACTTTCACCACCAGGCACATCCATAACAGCATCATTTCTGTTTTGGCCCAGCGCCTTCATTCTTTCTGGAGCTTGTAGTAATCACCATCCACTCTTCTTCAGAAGCATATAGGACCTCTTCTGACCTGGGGGGGGGGGGGGTTTCATCTTCTAGTGTCATATCTGTTTGCCTTTTCATACTGTTCATGGGGTTCTCCAAGTAGGAATATTGGAATGGGTTCCCATTTCCCCCTCCAGCGGACCACATTTTGTCAGAACTCTTCACTATGACCTGTCCATCTTGGGTGGCCCTGCATGGCATGGCTCATATCTTCATTGAGTTACCCAAGCCCTTTTGCCACAACAAGGCTGTGATCCATGAAGCGGTTAAATTCTATAAGCAGTGTATAACAATTGTATCCTCACCAGCATGTGCTATTATATAATTTTTTCTTTTTACCAATCTGAAATTTATAAAGTAGTGTTTCATTGTGGTTTGAATTTTCAGTTCTCTGATTCCCAATGAAGTTGTGTATCTTTTCTAATATTTATTATCTTTTGGTATTTCCCATCCATGAAATGCACCTTTGTATCTTTTACCTTGTTTGGTTATGTGTCTTTTGGTTAGGTATCTTGTAAGTCCTAGACATGAGGCTAAGGGCTTTAATGCAGGTTATTGCACAACTTACTTCCTTAAAACTTCTTTGGGGTCAGAAAGTGAAATTGAAAGTTGCTCAGTCATGTCTGACCCTATGAGACCCCATGGACTCCAGTCCATGGAATTCTCCAGGCCAGAATATTGGAATGGGTAACTGATCCCTTCTCTGGGGGATCTTCCAAACCCAGAGATCAAACCCACGTCTCCCATACTGCAGGCAGATTCTTTATCAGCTGAGCCACCAGGGAAGTCAAAGGATTTTGGGGTCAAGGGATTTATACATGTTAATAAATCTTTGCCTTTGTATAAAGTATCTGTCTACAGATTGAAAGAAAAAGGAACACAGTTGCAAGTTTCCTAACCCCTTAGCAAAGTGTTAGGCATCCAGACCCAGTACATTTATTTTAGGAATGACTTTAATTCTGGCTCTATTTCACAAATACTATCTGAAAGTAGCATTAGTTTTGTCAGTTAAAGCTTTTGTTATTGTTCATCAAAAATAGCTTGCATTTGAAACAGAGGATCATGAAAGACAGCAAGAGACTAGTGGTTTAGCCCCTTGCTTCTTCAAGTCTGGAACAGAGACCAGCAGCATCAGCATCACCTTGGAGCTTGTTAGAAATACATTAGCCTCAGCCCAGACCTAATAAAAAGCTGCATCTTAAGAGGTCTCCACGTGACTCTTTAGGCACTTTATAAAGTAAGAGAAGGGCTGGTTAGCTAAATGGTGGTAGACAGTATGTGTGATATCTTAAGAACATCTTTGTTTTTCCAGCACCTAGAGAGCAAAACTATGCCTGGCGTTTTTAGGTATGAGTGTTTGAATCTCTGAGGGGCCCACCTAGATGAGCTGAGAATGAAGCTGAGAAGAAGCCAGTTGCCTCGATCCATCTGGTAGGATTCTGTCTTATAGGTCCAGAAAAGTAAAACAGAATAAACAATTTGGCCTGAAATATATCTAATTGAGGTCCAGTTTACTTTTGATATCTTTCCAGAATGATCCACACAATTGATCCAACTCTCCACGTCATTTTGAGTGTATGATTCAGGCTGACAGTCTTAACATTAACTAGATGGGTTCAGCTAATAGATTTTCAAGCCATAGGATGATACAAATCCCTTGTACCTACAGTCTCATTTTACAGGTGAGACAAATGAAGCATTGGGCAATCAGGTGAGAGATTATGTAGCAGCTGGTAAAGACTTGAGTCCCAGTGTCAGGCTTTCCCCATTAAATCAGAGGTCCACATTAGGGATTTCTCAGCTCTCTAGATACACCTCCTAGCCTGAACAGGGTAAAATTCAGTCTTCTTTTTTTCTATCAGGAGAATAAATTAATATTTTGGAAAAATAGCCTGATAATACAAAATGATGCAGAAAGCAACTTTCTTAATGAAAGGGTTCTATGATGCCCATCTGTTTTTAATCCCTATTATAATTATAAGCAGCAAAACAACTTAAGTGGCACCATCTTCTGTGTCCTTTTCTAACTCCAGTGCAGTGTTTGGATTTAAAGAAGCATCTAACACACAGACTTGTCCACTCTTCTCACCATATTCTCTTAGAATTCAAAGTAATGACTTAATATTTTAACCCTGGCGACTTTCTAATCCCTAAATTATATTAATTAGGCTGACTCTAGTGACTGACTATAGTGGCCCCACCTCCAGAAGGGCAGAGGTGGAGTGACCCTATTGTTCTGGACTTCCTTTCTTTGTCCACTCCCAGCCTCTGGCCAGTCACCTTAAGTCATCCCTGTCCTGCTCTCAGAGATCTAAAAATGGCCTGGGGTTTTCCCTGCTGCTGGACTAGTTTATGACAAATACCATTGCTCCCCTATTTTAAAACTTCCCTTTCCCCATAATGAGTATTTATGTGATCAGTGGTGACTTTTACAACTAACAGACACAGAAATTCAAGTAACTCAAAAGGATTTACATATATTTTCAAAAATCATAAAAGGATACAAATAAATTGCCAGCAGAGGTGATCTCCTGGGAAGGAGGTGGGGCTGGATGGAGGGCAGTCTGAACTGCCTCATCAGAAAAGACCCTGATGCTGGGAAAGATTGCAGGCTGAAGGAGAAGGGGACGACAGAGGATGAGATGGTTGGATGGCATCACCAACTCAATGGACATGAGTTTGAGCCAGCTCAGGGAGATGTTGAAGGACAGGGAAGCCTGATGTGCTGCAGTCTACTGGGTCGCAAAGAGTTGGACATGACTGAGCGATTGAACAACAAGGAATGCCAGGTTTATGGTGGAGAAGTGCTGAGTCAGGCAGAGGCCTTGTTTGAAATATCCAGAGGGTAACCAAAGGCAACCTATGACTAGACGTCTCCTAAGATATTTACACTGCCACAAGTGGAAGGCAGCTGCAACTTGGGTAGAACAGTGGACAGGCTGTGAGTTCAGAAGTGGAGGTTGAAATAATCCCCTGGGCCAGCCTCCATCAGCTACAAGGCCAGGTCCTGACAGCTTCAAACACAGAGGTCAAGGACAGATGTGGTTTGTTGTCACACAGCTTACCTTGGGAGGAGACGTGGGTGTGGTACATGTCATAGGCATCTCCTGGCTTGGTGATTGGCTGTTGGAGAGGGATGAAGAATTAAGATTTGTTATGTTTTCTTTGGATGAAAGATAGTTGAGAATCTTCTCTAAGTAGGGTTGCCCAAAACACAGGCCACTCAGTTACATTTGAATTTCAGATAAATAATGAATGCTTTTTTTTAGTATGTTCCAAATATTGCAATCATATAGTTGCTCCTTTTTAAAGCGAATAGATAAGTTTAGGGGAGAATGCAGGAAGCTCCTTATTTATTTATTTTTATTTTTGACTGCACTAGGTCTTCATTGCTTTGTGTGGGCTTTTCTCTAGTTGTGACAAAGCGGAGCTACCCTGTTGCAGCGCTCAGGTTTCTCACGATGGCTTCTCTTGTTGTGGAGCATAGGCTCTAGGCAAGCGGGCTTCGCTTGTTGCAGCACACGGGCTTAGTAGCTGTGGCGTACAGGCTTAGTTGCTCTGTGGCATGTGGAATCTTCCCCAGACCAGGGACTGAACCTGAGTCCCCTGCACTGGCAGATGGATTTTTATCCAGTGCACTATCAGGGAGGTCCAGGAAGTTCCTCTTCTCTACAATGAGGGCAGCTGCTGAAAGGGAGAAGGAAGGTGGGAAGCAGGGCTTTTGAGGAGAGAGCTAGACTTGCTGCAACTGTTGAGGCCACTAGATAAACAGGTAACGGGGGCCGCCTGGATGCAGAGATGGGTAGTGAGCAGCTAACAATGGTGAGGACTCAGGTTTGGAACCTCACTGCCAGGGGCGCTACCTCTTCCTAACTTTGGTTTTGGGCAATTTACCTGTCCTCTCTGCTCTTGTTTCCTCATCTCTAAAATGGGCTCCCTAATGGGACCTTCTTCATGGGGTTGTTGTGCAGATTAGGTGAGGCAATGCAAGCAATGCACTCACAACTGTACCTATCACAGCATCAGTGCTTGTCATTGTCAAATGGCAGTGGCACAAATCTTCATGACTGTGTGCCTTTTTTAAGCCATTTTCTCCAGGAGAGAAAGTAGATTTCTCAATTGCTTTATCTGTGTGCCTAATTAAAAAATTTAATTTGACTTTTAGAACTGTTAGGCAGCTGAATTTTAATGAACACAAAACTAAAATAATTTTTTTATTACAAAAATAATATACACTCATTGTAGAAGTTTTTGAAAATAAAGATCAGCACAAAGAAAATGAAAACCATCTGTAACCTTATCTTCTGAGAGTAAATACTTAATATGTTAGCCATTTTCATATTCATTCTGTCCTTATATATTAAAATATTTAATGTTGCTGTATAGTACTTATTGTTTTTTCACTTCACAATGTATCCTGAACATTCTCTCAGTCACTCATTGGTCCTCTACAACATATCTTAATGGCTATATAATATATTGATGAACTGAATTAAAAAAAGCAGTCTCCTCTATAGGATATATTGTTTGGAGTTTTATGACACAGATTAATCAAATAATACTTCTTGGTGATCTACATTTACAAAAACCCAATATGTAATTTCTTTAATTTCAGAAGTATTATACTGAAAAATAGAATAAAATAATTTTATTTCCCTAATACAACTAAGTTTAGTTCATCCTCTGTCAGTACAGTTCTGTGTGTCTGTGTGTTTATGTTAGTTCTAGTTGCTAATGTAGTTGAACTGTGTTAACCTGGATACCTCTTGGAAACATGAGGTCACCTTGGCCTGAGGTATTAATATTTAACAGACCTGAGAATGATATGGATTGATGATAGCAAAATTAACTCAATCCACCTAGGTTTCATCCTGTCAACAGAATTAGCAATGCTGTTCTACTGACCAGAAAGCAAGCACGTCTGCAAGAAGCAATCAATAGCAATTGATGCTTTTGAACTGTGGTGTAGAAGACTCTATAGAGTCCCTTGGACTGCAAAGAGATCCAACCAGTCCATCCTAAAGGAAATTAGTCCTGGGTGTTCATTGGAAGCACCGACGCTGAAGCTGAAACTGCAATAGTTTGGCCACCTGATGTGAAGAGCTGAAAAAACACTGATGTTGGGAAAGATTGAAGGCAGGAGGACAAGGGGATGATGGAGGATGAGATGGTTAGATGGCATCACCGACTCAATGGACATGAGTTTGGGCAAACCCTGGGAGTTGGTGATGGACAGGGAGGCTTGGCGTCCTGTGTTTCATGGGGTCGCAAAGAGTCGGACACGACTGAGCGACTGAACTGAACTGAACTGTACTGAACTGAACTATACTGAACTGTGGCCTCTAGAATCTGGAAATGTGGACAGGCAGCTCCACTGGTTTTCTTTCACCTTTGTTCTCAGACAAATGTCTCTAGATTAGCTGCTGAAGGGTATATTGTCTCTATCCCCCTTCTGTAAAATCTTGGTATCTCAATAAAGAAACAGAAAGACCCACAGAGAAAAGCCCATTTTGGTTAGTCTATAATGTTGTCTGAAAAGTCCAGTCTCAGATGAGGTGTTCAGCCTCATTGCAGAAAGAATTAATCCATCATATACATGCATTGAATAAATGTTCTGCTGAATCAATTAAATTGGTTTGTATTCTTCAGTGATGCCTCTCACCTTTGGCTTCTGTTAAAGGAAGGTATCCTGGCAGCCTTTTCTCTGCCACAAATGGGTGGGTTTGTAATCTGCTGATTTGTTTTAGATACAAAAATCATCAACTTTGGGATGTGAGCCAACACCTTACTTGACATTAACCACATGGTTTTTTGTTTTTGAGATGTTTCAGAATAATACAGACATATATCTAATCACAGGGAGTATAGATCATTATGTCAGGGGAGTGTGTAATTTCCTCAGTTCTGTCTCATTGCAACAAAAATTTGAAGTGATGGACGGACCAGCATTACAGCCCTCAGTCGGATCAGTGTTACAGCTCCATGTTACAGCTCAGTTTTATTTAGAAAGTAAAGGAAAATACATCCTTGAGGTGTGAAGGCATGCTGACCCAAAAGACACGAAAAGAGGCCCCCGGCCCAGTTTTGGCTCCTCTTTTTACATGTTTTTTTCTCCTCCCCCGAGCCTGCCCTATGTAAATTGGGCTAGCCAGGAGTGCAGTTTGTTTTACCTGAAGTCCTCACTCTGGTCCTTGGAACTTCTTTTGTTCTATTTTCACAGGCTTTTCCCTTCCTTGTCTTTTAGCCACCGCTACTCTGGACTCCTTTTTCCTATTCTAACTACATAAGAATTAGAGAAAACAATTCCTCAACCTGAGAAACAATTCCACAGACTTGCAATTAACCTTACTTCCATCTACTCATGTCGTATTTTGGCAGGCACTTTTCATGTATATTATTTTATTTAAAGCTCAGAGAGGAACTGCCCTAGTGCTTCAGTGGTTAAGACTCCATGTTTCAACTGCTGGGAGCGTGGATTTGATCCTTGGTTGGGGAACTAAGATCCCACATGCCACATGACTCTGCCAAAAAATATAAAAATAATACAAAAGATAAAGCTCAGAGAATAGGTATTGTTATAATTGTCATAAATTAATTCTTCAGTCACAGGTCACTGCTCAGCCCCTCTCTGGTGAACCCCACCGCCGCTCTGCTCTCTATTCACTTCCCTTCCTGGCCGTTCCTCACCAAGCCCACTTACTAAGACCCCATGAAATTTGCTTTTCATTTGCCTCCAGAAACCCACACTACTCATACCCTCACAACCCTAGGGTCTTGACTCAATTCTCACCTTCTCAGTGTGGCCTTGCCAAGAAAGATGTTACTGACTCTATTTAAAATTGTACCCCCTGGCCCTCATACTCTCTATCCTCTTTTCCTTTTTATTTTTTCTGTAGCACTTATTACCATTTAAAATAACATACATTTTCCTTGTTCATTTTGTTTGTTGGTGGTCTTTTCCCACTGGAATGTAAAGTCCATAAGAGTAGGAATGTTTTTGTTTGTTTTGCTCATTACTTGGTCCCCAGTGCCCAGAAGCGTGTCCTGCAATGAGCAGGCTCAATAAATATTTGTTAAATGAATGAATGAAAGGCCACTCAGCCTGTATATGGTGGAGGTAGAGATTCAAAATTTGGGTCTCCTAGCTTGAAACCTGGTTCTCTTTTCTCAACTCCATGCTGCTTCTGGAGAGAAAAAAGATTTTCTTTCAAAAGCTAACACAGGCAAATGTTAATGGAAGGTAATGGCAAAACCTAGAGAAGGAAATGGTAACCCACCGCAGTATCCTTGCCTAGAGAATCCCATGGACAGAAGAGCCTGGCAGGCTACAGTCCATGAGGTCACAAAGAGTTGGGACATGATTTAGTAACTGAACAAAACAAATAGCAAAACCTGGTCAATAGTCCATCCACAATATTTGATAGGTCTGATCCTTACTAGAGTATCCTGAACCAACTGAAAAACTGTATTTAAAGAAAGATTTGGAGAGCTCAGAGAAGATAGAATGACTGAACAGGTGCCAAATTGGTGTTTGCTAGAAGAATTGGAGGAAAAGGCAATGGCACCCTACTCCAGTACTCTTGCCTGGAAAATCCCATGGATGGAGGAGCCTGGTAGGCTGCAGTCCATGGGGGTCACAAAGAGTTAGACATGACTGAGGGACTTCACTTTCACTTTTCACTTTCATGCATTGGAGAAGGAAATGGCAACCCACTCCAGTACTCTTGCCTGGAAAATCCCAGGAACAGAGGAGCCTGGTGGGCTGCCGTCTATGGGGTCACACAGAGTCAGATACGACTGACGTGACTTAGCAGCAGCAGAAGAATTGGAGCCATTGAACTGGTAAAAGGGAAGTCCAAAAGGACAGGACCTCAAGCATTTACAAGGTTAAAATGAGATCCCTAACCAATAGTTAGTCATTTCTAAAAGGATGCAACAAGATGAAATAGGTCTTTGTTAAGCCTAAGAAAAATGTTATTGACTCTAAAAATGTTTGAACTTCTGAGTGTAAAGCTTATACCACAGAGAAGTAAAAGAATAAGTAAACACCAGCTATCTGTTCACTTATTCATTCAGTCACCTAATAAGCATTCTTAGAGTGCTTTTCTGTTTACCACTAAGGCTCCAGAACTGCTGTCTTCAGAGTCTCATCATGAGCCTAGCAAAATGCTTCAGATGCTGTCTTGGACATATTTAGTGCTAGATTTCTTGAGATCTCTACCAGTTCTCAATTCTCTGAATATATTTATAAAAGCAGAATTTTAGGGCTCACTTTAGCAGCACATATACTTAAACAATGGAATTTTAAATTTAATTTATTATTATTATTTTTTACTGTGCTGTGCAGCTTAATGGATCTCAGTTCCCAGACCAGGGACTGAACCCAGGGCCATGGTAGTGAAAGTGCCAAATCCTAGCCACCAGGGAACTCCCTTATTTAATTTCTTGAGGTCACAAAACTTCAAAATTCAAAAAGTATAAAAGTCTCCATCCTTTGTCCCTAGCCACCAGTTCTCCATCTCAGAGGCAACTAGTGTTGGAAGTTTCTTGTGTTCCTTTTCAGAGATGGTCTCTCAGTATATAAGCAAATAGGTACAAGTTATCTTCCCCCTCCCTTCTATCACCTAACCTCCCACCACCTGTTTTTTTTTTTTTTTACACAATTGCTCACCTTTTTCACTTTACAATACATGATGGCAATCTTTCCTCATCAGAATAAATATCTCCCTATTCCTTTCTAAAGGTGGCATGGTACTCTATTGTATAGTGGACCATAATTTATTTTACTAGTCTCCCTCTGATGGTCACTTGCATCTAATCTTTTGTTAATACAAACAATGTTGTAATAAATATTCTTCAGGACACATTTCCCACAAATATGCATATTTCTAATTATATTGTTGGATTAAAGGTTTTTTTAACTGTAGTTTAAAAAAAACACATATAAAATTTACCATTTCAATTATCTTCAAGTGTACACTTCAGTAGCATTTCGTATATTTACATTGTCGTGACTGTATATGCCAGTTTGACAAATATTGTCAAATTGCCCTCCATGGCGATTGCATCCATTTACATTTCACCAGCACGTGTGAGAGAGGGCCCTTCACACAGTACTGAAAAGCAAGTAAGTGCCTGTGATTAACTGGAGATGGTGTGGCAGAGGAGAAAGGGCACCAGCTCTGAAATTTAATCCTTGATCTGATGCTTGCCAGCTGAGTGCTCTTAGGCATTACTTAATTCCTTTGGGTTGTTTCCTCATATCTAATACTGAATCTCGTAGAGGGGCAAGGATCCAAAGGACCTAGAATAAAGGCCAGGCATATATAGAAAGCACTTAATAAATTACAGCCATTAGCTATTATTGTGAGTTGAGTCCTTCCCCAATCAGTCTACAGGTTCAAGCTAGTTAACATCTATGAGAGCTAATTTTCTCATGTGTAAAATGAGGGGATTTAAATAATAGAGAGCTGGTTACCCAAATTGTAGCCTATTAACTCACTGGAATACTACTTAGCTATTAAAATATAATCAAGATATATTGAGAGGTAGTGCAGAGTAGGGTTAAGCATATAGATTGCAAAGCCAGGTTGCCTGGGTTGATTCCTGGTATTACTCCTTACCAGCATGTGTAACCCTGAGCTGACCCTTAGTCAGTTTGGGCTGCTGTAACAAAAT
Source organism: Budorcas taxicolor (assembly GCF_023091745.1). Lineage (NCBI taxonomy): Eukaryota > Metazoa > Chordata > Mammalia > Artiodactyla > Bovidae > Budorcas > Budorcas taxicolor. Next base: position 119,654,139 of record NC_068920.1, read on the forward strand.
ACTAGGGACTGGATGGCTTATAAACAACAGAAATTTATTTCTCACAGTTCTGGAGGCTGGAAGTTGAGATCAGGGTACCAACAGGCTCCAGTTCCTGTGAAAGCCCACTTCCAAATTGCAGACTGCTGACCTAAATCCTCACATGGTGGAAAGAAACCTAATTAGCTCTCTGGCTTCTTCTTAAAAGGCACTAATTCTATTATTGAAAGCTCCATCCTTATGCCCTAATTACCGCCCAAAGGCCCTACCTCCAAATACTATCACACTCGGATTAGGGTTTCAACATTTTAAGTTTGGGGGAAGACACAGTTAACCCATAGCAACATCTCTGTGCTCCAGGTTGTGTGTGTGTGTGTGTGTGTTCAGTCTCTCAGTCGTGTCCGACTCTGCAACTCTGTAGACTGTAACCCTCCAGGCTCCTCTGTCCATGAGATTCTTCAGGCAAGAATACTGGAGTGGGTTGCCATTTCCTGCTCCAGAGGAGCTTACTGACCCCAGGGATCAAACCCATGTCTCTTGTGTCTCCCACACTGGCAGGTGGATGAGCCATCTGGGAAGCCCTAGTTGTGTTTCAGTTTAATCATCTGTAAAATGGGGATAATACTAATACCTATTTCAGAGAATAACTGTGAGAATGAAATGGCATCATGAACATAAAGCTTCTAGAATAATACCTGACACTTAGAAAGCTCCCAAAGAAATGCTGGGTTCTATTGTTGTATACAAAGAAGCCTAAGCTAAGGTGTTCGGAGGTCCTGCAGAACCCAGACTGGCTATTAATCTTTTCTGAAACACAGATCTTGTTGAAAAGCTGAGATGATCCTACATTTTTTTTTTTACTCTGCTGCACAGCTTGCGAAATCTTAGTTCCCCTACCAGAGATTGAACCTGGGCCATGGCAGTGAAAATGCCTAGTCCTAACCACTGGCATCACTGATTCAAAGGACATGAACTTGGGCAAGCTCTGGGAAATAATGAGGGACAGGAAAGCCTGGTGTGCTACAGTTCATGGGGTCACAAAGAGTCGAACACGACTTAGTGACTAAACAACAGCAACCACTGGACTGCCAGGAAATCCCAATGATCCTAATTTTTAAGGGCAACTACCAGGGGAAAAAATGCAGTGGTGTGCCTGATTAGACATACAATTTCAGAGGTTCTTGGACCCCAGACTAAGAATTCCCAGTCTGGTTTAAATTGTTCAGTCCATGAACTAGAAGGGTCTTTGGATGAACATGATGACTTAGGTGAGAGCAAATTCAATTGTGGAGGCTGAAGTTGGATTGTTTTTGGTGGAGGAGAGATTATCTGGAGAGGAAGAAGAGATAGTGGATGGAGATCACTCTTTCAGGTAGATTGGCTGCAAAGAGAGAGACTCTACTAGACGGATGCCATGCTTTTAAAACATGTGTTAATGATAAATTCTTTGGCAATTCTCTGTCAAGCAGTAGGATCGTATCCCCTTCCCTGACTCTTAACCATTAAGAACATGGTAGAAGTGACGCATGGAGAAGGCAATAGCACCCCTCTCCAGGACTCTTGCCTGGAAGATCCCATGGACGGAGGAGCCTGGTAGGCTGCAGTCCATGGGGTTGCTAAGAGTCAGACATGACTGAGCGACTTTACTTTCACTTTTCACTTTTCACTTTCATGCATTGGAGAAGGAAATGGCAACCCACTCCAGTGTTCTTGCCTGGAGAATCCCAGGGATGGGGGAGCCTGGTGGGCTGCCATCTGTGGGGTCGCACAGAGTCGGATATGACTGAAGCGACTTAGCAGCAGCAGCAGAAGTGATGCAATACTAGTTTTTTGACCCAGACCTTACAAAGCTGGTACCTTTTACTTTCTGTCTCAGACATTCACTCTTGAAGAAGTCCAAGCAGCCTGTGGACAGGTCCATGTGGTGCAGAACTGAGCCTGTCCACAGCCCCAGCTGACAGCCAGAATTAACTTGCTGACTTGAAGGGTACCTTCCAGTCCCCTCAGTGGAGTCAGCCTAACTGGAGCAGAAATGATCCTCCTTGCTGATTTTGGCCCAGATTGTCTATTTAGGTGTTGATTTTATTTACAGCAATCAGAAGCCACTGACGGTTTTAAGCATGGGAGTCAGATGATCCAGCTTACATTTTAAAAAGATCCCTGCTTCCAGGAATGCCTAGAGGGATGGTTGTGAAATCATATTTGAAAAAAGAAAGTTTTCATTGAGTTTACTAATTTTTTTAAAGCTACAGTGGGTTTTGTTGCTGTTTTTCAACCTAGGTTTTAAAGCCAGATTCTCAACAGGTCCTTGTGTGGGGATTTAAAAAAGTTAAACTCAATTACAGCTTATTCTTGGAGTGCTTTGGCATTGATGTCCCATTATCTCAGAAATATATGATATTTGATATTAGAGAATATTGACCCAGATGTGCAGATGTCCTAAATATTTAGTACTTATGGAGAAAAGTCATTATTTTATAATTCCCCCAAGCAAAAAAAATAAAATAAAATAAAATTGAACAATAAATGTATAAGACTTATTTGAATAAAACTTTAAAACACTCCTGAGAGAATCAAGACTTTACAAACAGATAATCATAAAGTTCTGCCATGTTCTTGGAACAAAGGCTCAGCATCATAAAGATATCAGTTCTCACTAAGTTAATCTAAAAACATTTACCACAATCCCAATAAAAATACCAAGAGAATTATTTTCCTGGGAACTTGACAAGCTGATTCTAAAGTTCATGTGGGAAAATAAACAAGCAAGAATAGACAGGAAAATTCTGAACAGGGAGAATATTGAGGGGAGACTGGTCTTACTAGATGTTGAACCATATTCTAAGACTTCAATAATCAACACTATAGCACAATGCCCAGGCAGACCTACAGATAAATGGGTAAACATAGAAAGTACAGAAATGGGTTCAAATACACATAGAAATTTAGTATATGATAAAGTAACTGGGAGAAAAAAATGGATTTTTATGACCAGTGGGATGGCTATCTCAAGAAAAAGTTTAATCTCAATTTAACTTTTTTTATAACAGAATAAGTTCCAACTGGATCAAAGATTTAAATAAAAATAAGAAAACCATGAATGTACCATAGGAAAGCATATGAGATATTCTGTTATATGCTCCTGGGGAGAAGCTCTTTCTAATGAAAGCATAAAACCCAGAATCTAAAAAATTTAATACATTTGATGATGTGAAAATAAAAATATGATGCATGAAAAAATCATGAATACAGTCAATGACCAACAACCAAGAATAAAAGGTGTGCAATGCATGGCATGAAGGCTCATTTCTCTAATATGTAAAAACTCTCACAAAATCATCATCAAAAGACCAACAGTACAGTATGAAAATGAGCAAAAATATAAAAACACAGCCCCCAGAAAAGAAACACAAATCATGTCTGCAGAAATGAAAAGATGCTCATCCTCACTCTTAAGAGAAATGGAAACTAGAACTTCAATAAATCACCATATTCGATTTACAAGATAGGTAAGGATCAAAAATTTGGTTTAAAAAACCTGTATTAATCAGAGAATGAGGAGACAGGGTCTCATACATTACTGGTAGGAGCTTGAATTGGTATAGTCCATATAGAGGACAATCTGACAATGTCAGTGAAAATCACAAGCACACATAAGCATTGATCCATCACTTTCTCTTGTGAGAATTTAACCTACAAATAATTAGCACATGTAGAGAACTGCTCAAGTACAAGGTTACTTACTTACAACTCGTAAGAGCAAGTAAATCGTGATTCAGTATGCCATCAAATTTTAGTGAACTATTAGAAAAGAAACTGTCCACAACTGGAAACGTAAAGTTCTACAAAGGCATACTGTTGAATGTAAAAAAAGAGGAAAGTTTAGAAGAGTACTTGCCTTTGTGTAAAAATAAGGAAAATAAAAGAATATACATTGGCTTATAAGAAATTCGGGAACGTTATATAAGAACAAATAATAAAGGTTAGTTCTTAGGAATAGGTGAGGAACTGGTGATTGGAGACATGGGTAAGAGAGAAACTTAATTTGTTTTTAAATTAATTTTCAAATATGTGACTAATTTCTTATCACAAAATTAAATTTTAAAAATGAGGAAGGCCAATAAATACTGATATGGAATCTCCAAGATTATTTTCTCCAAATTAATAAGTGAGGAAATAAAGGAACAAAATTGTAAAATTACTATTGAGATGTAATTGACAGCAACAGCCAAACTCTTAATCCCTAGTTCACTATAATCTCTTACAACATTGAAATTACAGATTTCAGTCCCTTGAGTCTCCTGAATGTGTGTGGTACAGGTCTTTCTGCAAAGTTTGGTGCCCTGTAAATGTAGGCTATCTCCTTGGAACACAAAATCAGAGTTCTCTTAGCTCCAGATCCCAAGTAGCTTAATGCCAACTCAGTTAGCTCAGTCATCCACAGTGCTTGGTCAGGGAGACACTCAGAGTAGGAATCTGATTGCTTAATACAATCAGCCTGGGACAGCTGGCATGAAACTTAGAACTATCTTAGTTATCTTAGAATTTCCCGTCATGACCCATCCTTGGACTCTTGATTCTGTGCTTCGTGCTGCACCAGGCAATTGAAGGGATCAAAGAATCTCCTTTCTTGTCTCCTTTCCTGACATTTTAGTAAGATCTTAATACAAATGTTTGTTGAATAACGAAGATCTAGAAAGCTGGAGGCTTGTGAAAGTAATTTAAGGAAAAACCTCCTGAGGCAGGCTTAAATGGTAATCACATCAATGGTCAAATCAGTTTTGACTGATCCTATTTCACAGGTTGGGATCCTTTGTATTTTGAATGAATTAGTGAAATTAATGGGGTTGACTAACACTCTGGCTCCACTGCTCCTAAAGCTGGATATCTAATACTATACAGTTTCCTTAAGGTAAAAACAGGCAGTTCAGCCTTTTAAAAAAATTAACCTTTATTATTTATTCTTATGTAGGGCCTTAGTGTTTTGTTTTTTGTTTTCTTTCTTTCTTTTTGTTTTGAAGTTCTTTTGTTTGGGAAAACTGAAGCTTGACATTTTTATGACTAAACATCTCCCTCTCCCAAGGCATATACACCTAGTACTATGCTGCCCAAAGAGTTAACAGACTCATTACTATATTATTTACCATTTTAATATTTTATTGTGTGGCTGTGGCTTAGACAACAGAAAGGAACTGATAATTACTCTCCAGTTGTACGATGGTTGCCATGTGGTTTCTCGGCGCACAGTTTCCATATAATTAGAGCTATGTACATCCTGAAAAACAAAGCAATGCCCATAATCTCCAATTGCAAGCATGAAATTAAATTTTCCAGGTTGAGGGTTAACAATTTCAGTTTGGAGAAATTGATTTCTTTAAGCATTTCTTTGGGAAATTCAAAATATCTCTTCCAGGATGTAGAAATAACTTAAGTTTCTGATTACAGTTCAGTATGAATGGAGATCTTTCTATCAAAATTGGAATTTCTCACTCTGAGCAGAGGTTTGTGCTGGGGCTAAGTTCTGAGGGTAAGTCAGGCACTGCCTTCAGCATCCTGCCTTTGAGTATTCAGGGAAAGGATGGCTTCTAGAGAGTCTGAATTTTGAGGAATTAGGGTCTCTCAAAGGCCCAGACAGAGAATGAATGGTCAACAGAACTGTTCTGAAAGATGAATTATGTTGTTTCTCTCTGCCCTATAGAAGCCCCCCCATAAACAGGCACTACCTGAAATCTGATTTTACTCAAATGAATCTTAAAAAAAACCAACTATATTTTCTTATGTATGATCTCTTGATTAAACATATGAATAGTCTCCTAGGTTGAGAGCACTTCATTTTCAGATTTTATCAACATAATTTCTGGAAAATACATTTAAAACTAAATTTTAGAAGAAAAGACCTGAACTCAGATTACTCAAGAGCACTTTCTTCTCTGATTTCAATTTTAAAAGCCATGACCTGAATTTCCTTAAACCATGGAGCATCCCAGGATTTCTATGATCACTGCATTTCCTGCTTCTACCAATCACTAAGTACTCAGAATTTCCCCAGTTGTCTGAACACTGAATCCTCCACATCCTTTTATTCATTTGGAACCTGAGCTTCCCAAGTGGCCCCTCCTGTGCTTCCTAAACCTACCTAGGAGCATCCTAGTTCTTTCTCTTTGGGAATAGGGATGAGAGTGAATAGACACTTAACAGTTCTGACAGCATCCAAAGACTTTTTGTGTAAGCTTCATGTGTGACTAACTAAAAACAAATACTCCAACTACATTAAGAAATATTTTTTATTGATGAAAATTTATAAGATATAGATAATCAAGAGGAAGAAAATTAAAATTGCCCATAATCTTACCACCTGTTGATCACAAAAAGTAATACTTTGGTGTCAATTCATTTTGTCTTACAACTGGGCACAAGTAAGCTTTTTTTTTAATGTGACATTACTGTTTTATAACCCACTTTTTCCTACTTAGTATAATGAGAATATTTTTCCTTTTCTTAAACCTAGTCTTCGTTTTTATCATTTCTCATGGCTGCATAGTTCTACGTGTTATACATTCACCTCGGTTTAGCCAATTGTAGAAATATGGTTGTTCCTAATTTTCCCATTTTATAAATATTCCTGTGGCAAAATCTTTTGGGATACCTATGGTTATCACCATAAGGTAAACTCCTAGAAGTAGAATTTCTGTGTCAGATAGTATGTGTATTTTTAAGTCTGTTTAAATGGATTGCTAAATTATTCTCTAGAAAGCACCATTTATGATCCTCCGTGATACGTGTAAGAAAAATATACATTCCTTTGTCCTACCTTTACTAACACCAGTATTAAAATTTAAAAAAAAATTGTCAGTTTGATAGATAAAGATAATATTTCATTGCTGCATAAATTTGTATTTATTTTTATTAGGCAGGTTTTAAAAATATAGATCTTTCTGGCATTTCGCATTTATTCTTAGTAAATTGCCATTCATTTTCTTTTTACATCTTCCCCTGGGTGCCAGTCATTTTCTGATAAATTGTGTTTGATACAATTTTTGAGCCTTGCTCTCAAATACTAAATCTTGATTTTTAGAGAAATATTTCTGGATTACTGTTCTCATAAATCTACAACTGTTCGCCTCTATGTTAAGTTCACATATAGGGTACTCATTTAAACCCAGATAATCTCTTAGGAAATTTAATTTATAATATGCTGATGTTCTCTTTGAAATTCATTGAGGACTAGTGCTGAAGTTTTGAGCATCATTCCACACTTTTTACACATTTACTAAGCCTTTAAAAGTTTATATTTACCCCCCGCCCCACTTACCAAGTGAATCATATTTCCTTCACCTTCTTACATTTACAAATATTCTTTATTTCTCAAAATTCTTCTCCTGGTCTGGAATCTTTCATTTTGAGACTTGCCATTAGGGAGGGGAGCTAAGAGTGTTGGAATGTTCTGTAAATCCTGCAATGTTGATTTCTGCCTTCACCTTCCAGAGGTTTCTGGGTGGAAAACTGAAGAAGTCAGCACCTGCAGGAAGGTTCCTGGTCATCAGCTGCAAGTTACAGACAGTACGTGACTTGTCAGAGCTCGAAAGAAACCATGAGGCCCACTTTCAGATTTGACCAGAAATTTGTCTTTCTTTTACTTTCTTAGCTTATTAATCATTCCCTCCCAAACCATTCCCAACTCCATCACATCTAATTTAAAGCAAAGACATTTTCATTTATTTTTAACTTTTTATTTTGAAATAGTTCCAGACTTTCATAATCACTGCAAGAATAGTACAAATAATTCCCTTTTCCCAGATATCCTATATGTTAATATTTACTACATTTGCTTTATCGTTTTCCCTCACTCTTTCCTGTTTGGCTTCTAAGCTCTTCCACTGCCTATGTAACCAATTACCAGTATTAGATTCCCTCTCTTTGAAATACCTAAGGTCATTTTGGGGAATTTTTGGGGCGGGCCTCAATCCTTACTGAAAATATGGGTAAGATTTTGTTTGAAAGTGTTCTTGCGCAAATAACATCAGAAACCACTGCCATGGATGATGGCCACAATCCTTTATTTTACTTTGTGCCTGTTTATTTATTCATTCACTCACATGCTATATCAGTTCAGTTCAGTCGCTCAGTTGTGTCCGACTCTTCGCGACCCCATGAATAGCAGCACGCCAGGCCTCCCTGTCCTTCACCAACTCCCGGAGTTTACTCAAACTCATGTCCATTGAGTCGGTGATGCCATCCAGCCATCGCATTCTCTGTCGTCCCCTTCTCCTCCTGTCCCCAATCCCTCCCAGCATCAGGGTCTTTTCCAATGAGTCAACCCTTCACATGAGGTGGCCAAAGTATTGGAATTTCAGCTTCAGCATCAGTCCTTCCAATGAACACCCAGGACTGATCTCCTTTAGGATGGACTGGTTGGACCTCTTTGCAGTCCAAGGGACTCTCAAGAGTCTTCTCCAACACCACAGTTCAAAGGCATCAATTCTTCTGTGCTCAGCTTTCTTTATAGTCCAACTCTCACATCCAACTCTCACATCCATACATGACCACTGGTAAAACCATAGCCTTGACTAGACGGACCTTTGTTGGCAAAGTAATGTCTCTGCTTTTGAATATGCTATCTAGATTGGTCATAACTTTCCTTCCAAGGAGTAAGCGTCTTTTAATTTCATGGCTGCAATCACCATCTGCAGTGATTTTAGAGCCCCCCAAAATAAAGTCTGCCACTGTATCCACTATTTCCCCATCTATTTCCCATGAAGTGATGGGACCAGATGCCATGATCTTCGTTTTCTGAGTGTTGAGCTTAGGCCAACTTTTTTACTCTCCTCTTTCATTTTCATCAAGAGGCTTTTTAGTTCCTCTCGGTGGCTCAGAGGTTAAAGCGTCTGCCTGGAATGAGAGACCCGGGTTCGATACCTGGGTTGGGAAGATCCCCTGGAGAAGGAAATGGCAACCCACTCCAGCACTCTTGCCTGGAGAATCCCATGGAGGGAGGAACCTGGTAGGCTACTAGTCCATGGGGTTGCAAAGAGTCAGACACTACTGGGCAACTTCACTTTCACTTTTCACTTTCTGGAAGGGTGGTGTCATCTGCATATCTGAGGTTATTGATACTTCTCCCGGCAGTCTTGATTCCAGCTTGTGCTTCCTCCAGCCCAGCGTTTCTCATGATGTACTCTGTCTATACATTAAATAAGCAGGGTGACAATTTACAGCCTTGACGTGCTCCTTTTCCTATTGGGCCCTTTATAGGTAGCAAGCTTTAGGTGCTAAGGACATAAAGGAGAACAAAACAGTTACAACAGTGACTAACATTTACTGAGATTTAGTATGTGTCTTTTAAGTGCTTTAACATCATCCTCTTGTCTTAATTCTCCATTGCTGGGTAACAAACTGCCCTAAAAAGTAATGGCTTAAACAGCAAGACTCTATTACCTCAGTTCCTACAGGTAAGGAATTACAGAGCGGTTTAGGAGGTTGGTTCTTGCTCAGGGTCTCTCAGGAGATTTCTGTTCGGATATTGGTAGGGACTGCCATCATCTGAAGGCTTGAGTGGGGCTTAGAGGGTCCACTTCCAGGATGGCTCCCTCACAGGGCTGTGGGCAGGAAGCCTCCGCTCCTCACCACATGGGTGCCTCCATCAGCTGATTGTTTTCACAGTAAGGTAGCTGACTTCCCCGGACAAAGCATCCAAAGCCACAATGCCTTTTCTGTGCTAATCGCAAAGGCACTACCACTTCTGTTATATTCTATTTGACAGTCATTAAATTGTTCATACTCAAGGGAAGAGAACTTCAGCTGCATATCTTGGAGGGAAAAGTGTTGCAGAATTTGTAGACATATTATAAAACCACCACACATCTCATATAATCTAAGAACCCTAATTTTGCAACAGTCCCACCTTGTAGCTGAGGAAACTGAAACTGCAGATGGTCAAGGAATTTACCCAAGGTCCCATAGCTGGCAAGTGATAGAATTGGGATTCCAATGCAGATTGACTCTAGAATTTGTGTTTTTAACCGCAGTGCTATATTACCTTGATACAAAGATGCCTTGCACTCATGAAGCTTATATTTCAACAAAATGACTGACATTAGTTAAGCAATTTCTCTCTCTCCCTTGCTAATACACATACACATACACAATTACAAGCTATTTAAATCCCATGAAGGAAAAACACAGGGAACTATAGGAGAGCATGGTTGTGGAACTAGATCTAGTCTGTGGTAACAAGTTGTCATATTGTGAGTCTATAAAGTCCCTGACCCCAAGTGCAACTCTTTGGGCTAGCAAACAAGTAGTTCCCAAGCCTGACTACACATTAGAATCATCTAGAAGGCAGTTTAAAAAAATACTGATGCCCAGGACATAGCACAGGCCAATTAAACAAGAATCTCTGCAACTGGATCCAGACATCGATATATTTTAAAGCTCCTTGGGTGAATCCAGTGTGTGTTGGGGGTGAGAAGTGTTGCAGGGTTCAATTTCGCCATACAAGCTTGGACATGGAAGTGCTTTAACCAAAATTGGATGGCAGAGCTCAGCTTCTACCTTGCTGCTGTGACTGGGGAGGCGAGGCGAAGTGGGGGGCTCTCTTCTAAAGGAACTTTTTCACACATTTTAAAATTTTAAGTAATTTTTTTTTTTTAATTTGGCTGCACTGTGCAGCTTCTGAGACGTCAGTTCCCAGTGAGGGATTGAATCTGGGCCACAGGCAGCAAAAGTGCCAAGTCCTAACCACTGGACCACCAGGTTCAGCTCAGTTCAGTTCAGTCGCTCAGTCGTGTCCGACTCTTTGCAACCCCATGAATTGCAGCACGCCAGGTCTCCCTGTCCATCACCAACTCCCGGAGTCCATCCAAACCCATGTCCATCGAGTTGGTGATGCCATCCAGCCATCTCATCCTCTGTCCTCCCCTTCTCCTCCTGCCTCCAATCCCTCCCAGCATCAGAGTCTTTTCCAATGAGTCAACTCTTCACATGAGGTGGCCAAAGTATTGGAGTTTCAGCTTCAGCATCAGTCCTTCCAATGAACACCCAGGACTGATCTCTTTTAGGATGGACTGGTTGGACCTCCTTACAGTCCAAGGGACTCTCAAGAGTCTTCTCCAACACCACAGTTCAAAGGCATCAATTCTTTGGTGCTCAGCTTTCTTTATAGTCCAACTCTCACATCCATACACGACCACTGGAAAAACCATAGCTTTGACTAGATGGACCTTAGTCGGCAAAGTAATGTCTCTGCTTTTGAATATGCTATCTAGGTTGGTCATAACTTTTCTTCCAAGGAGTGAGCGTCTTTTAATTTCATGGCTGCAGTCACCATCTGCAGTGATTTTGGAGCCTCCCAAAATAAAGTCTGACACTGTTTCCACTGTTTCCCCATCTATTTCCCATGAAGTGATGGGATCAGATGCGATGAACTTTGTTTTCTGAATGCTGAGCTTAGGCCAACTTTTTCGCTCTCCTCTTTCACTGTCATCAAGAGGTTTTTAGTTCAGGAGTTCCCTAAAATTGAAAGTAATTTTTAAATGTCATGATTCGTGGAAGTTTTCATTTTTAAAAAAACTTTTTCTTTTATATTGGCGTATAGCTGATTAACAATGTTGTGATAGTTTCAGGTGGAAGGTGGACAGCGAAGGGACTGAGCCAGACATATACATGTAACCACTCTCCCCTAAACTCCCCCACCACCCAGACTGCCGCATAATATTGAACAGAGTTCTCTATGCTATATGGTAGATCCTTGTCGGTTGTCTTCTGGCAAGGAAAGGACACATATTGTGGTAAATATTTTGTTTGATTGAGAAATCACTTTTTATGAATGAGATAATTCTAACCTTCTTTGAAGCCATGGGCCTCCATTATTCCAAATATCAGGACGTAAAAAGAAAATCATACCAGCAAATCAGTTGAAGAAGCTCCACTCCAGGGAGGGTTGCATAGATGAAATGAAGTTGAGGATACAAATTCTCTTTTTATTTCTGACGTGGCCTAAGTCTTTCTGATCTTCTCTCCCAATCCTAGCCAGAGGACTGTAGAATCATTCTGCTCCCAAGGCTCTGAGAGGTTTATTCTACTCGTACAAGATAAGCCCAGCACTATCTTGTCTCTGGTAGGCTTTCTGCTTGTTCTCAGACTGTAGTTTCCTAGAGAGTTGAGACCAAGTGTCATTTATTTTTGAATATTCAGATCTTAATACAGTGCTTTACACACATCAGGTGCTCAAAACATTTGCATCATTGAACTAATATGTTATTGCATTTTCAGAGATTGAAGATGGTGATTAATTCAGCTAGTGAGACACAGAACCAAAGATGTCAAGAGAAGGGATGTAACACCTTCTCAGTACCTACTAACCGACTATATCACAATGCATGTGTATGAACCAGTGCAAATCTGTGAACATTTCCAAAAAATACATTTAAAACATACATCTTGCTGATGGCGCAAGAGCAGCAGCCTTGTTGCAATCTTTTAACTGGATTCTGGCTTCCTGTCTTGACCCCGACCCATCTCCCATCCAATCTTCACATCACCCAAAGTAAGCTGTGATACTTAGAGAATATAAATGTGATCATGTGACTCCCTTGGTAAAAATAACCTCAGTGGGGAGACCCATAGGGTCCTGCACCATCTGGCCTTTGCCTCCCTCTCCAGCTCCATTCCGACTTCCTCCAAACTCTTTCCACCCATGGACTTCTGCATTGCTGTTCCCGCTGCCCACAGCTCTTTTCCCAGGCCCTCGACATGGCTAGCTCCTTTATACGTTCTACTGAGAGAAGCCTTTCCTGACCATTCTACCTAGAATGACTTCTCTTAAGTTATTCCTTATCCCTACTTGTTTTCTCCAAATCATTTTTCTCAATGTGAAATTACCTTACTTATTTGTTTAGCTGTTTACTGTTTCTCTGAGCCTGAATATACGTGCCATGAAGGTGAGAACCTCATTTTATCTATCTTGATTGCTCTTGTATCCCCAATATCTGGCTCACAGTGGGCATTCAGTCAGTATTTATTAAATGATTAAATAAACACATAGGAAAAGGAGTACTGTTATTCATTAAGGAGGTGTAAGGAATTACATACAGAATAGTGGTCACAGATTATAAATATTTTTAAGTCTTTGCTATGTAAAAAAATACTCATATATTAATAATATTTCCCCAGAATCTTAGACTATTATTCTTCTATACTCATGTCTTTTCCTTTTAAAATAATTCTGTGGGGTGGAGGTGGGTGGCAAACAGCGATATTTACTTTGGAAACACAGACATGAAAATTACTTTTACTTTACATGCTGAGAGTAGAAATATGACCCTTATGCAATGCAAGATTTGCAATAAAGCTGAAAATGCACAAATGATATTAGCATTCCCATCTATTATAACTGGACCAGAACTTCAATCACCAGCTGAAAAAATAAACATGGGGTCAGCAGGCATTTGCCCTGTACCCTGAGTGCATTCCAAAGCAAAACCATGCACAAACGACCTAAAGATCAAATGCTTTCTGTTTAGAATTCATGTAAAGCGACGCAATCCTATAGGATGAAGCGAGCCCTGGCAGAGTGAGTGAAGTCGCTCAGTCATGTCCGACTCTTTGCGACCCTATGGACTGTAGCCTACGAGCCACGGCAGAGTGTCCTTGAAACTGACACCCATTGTAGGAGATAGTCCAGGGGACAGGGGAATCATATCTAAGCCAAAAGAAACTATATAGAATTTCTTGCTTTTTTTCCCACCTAGTGATCAAACAACTAGGGCCATGAACAGAAAGATGATTTTGCTGGAGGTGGGATGGCTTCAGTCCCAAGGTTTGGCAGCAGTTACTTGGCTTCAGCAAGGAGCCAAGCAGGGACACATGGAGGGCCAGCTTAGACGTCTATAGAGTTGTTGCTGGGGTGAGGTGAGAGCCACTCTGGTTTGGCCCTGCTCTGCAAGGAAGCCTGATGTAAAGCAAACCTGGGTAAGGCTAGAGGCCTCTGTGTTTATCTCTGTAATTAACAGAAAAAACTGAAAATGAGTAATATGCTCTGCTTGGTTTAGGGGTTATACAGAGGTATAAGCCACATCGCCATAATCTTCCCAACCACATTTATCTCAGATAATCTCCCCTTTTCTTCTTTTCTGACCTTCAATTTCTTATGGTACAGACAACAGAGATGATTGCTACTTCAAGTGCTTAGGAGTAGCCCACATTTATCTGCCGAAACACCTTCCTTTGGTTCTTTGAATGCGTCATGCTTCCTATTCTGGTTTCTATTGCTATATATCAAACACCCCCAAATTTAGTGCTCTAAAACCATAGCCATTATTTATTATGCTCTCAAACTCTGTGGGTTAAGTGTGGGCAGAGCCTAGTAGAGATGTCTTGTCTCTGCTCCATGGCAACTGGGCCCTCAGCTGGGAAGACTGCCATGCTGGGGGGCAGGGGGGGTGTGACTTGAATAATCAAGGCACACCTTTGAGATCTTTACACGTCCTTTGTCCAGCTGAAAGGCTCCATGAAAGGTTCATTTCCCAGCCCTAGACAACCATTAATCTACTTTCTGTGTCCATGTATTTGTCCACTCAGGACGTCTAATATGAATGGAATCCTACAATATTGAGTCCTTTTAGAGTGGCTTCCTTCACTTAGCATGTTTTCAAGGTTAACTGTGTTCATGGTCATTCCTCTTACCTCCGTTTCTCTCACTAACTCAGCATGCTCCCACTTGGCAGGAAGTGCCAGGCTCTCTTTCTCTCATCGCCATACCTTTATGGTAGTTACTGTGGATTGGCTCAGTCAGTATCCACTGAAACTTCCTCCTGGTGTGTCACCATCTATTGCAAAAGTTGGAATATGATGAACTGCACTTCCCAGAGTTCCTTTCAGCGAGACGCCAATTTATGTTCTGCCAATCAGCTTCTTGAATGTGAGACTTTGAATTCAAATTCAGTAAAATCAGGAGAGAGTCATGGGTATTTCTGGCAGGGATGTAGCCAAGGAGACGTGTGCTCAATGGTCCTCAGCTTCCTATGATGGCAGCAGCGCTTTTCCCTCTACAGAAGAAGCAGTGTGATTCTGGGGGCTGAGGGCTGGTCCTAGAAGCTCCACCTAGAACCTGCTCCTCCAGCCCTTTCAATGATTTTGTATGCCTACTAACACCTGATAATAAGTGGATTCTGTTGTCCTTGGAAGGCACCTAAAGAGTCTCTATGATTTCTTCTCTTCCCTGCCTCCAATAAAAACAAAAGTCCTAAGTCATTCAACACAGGCAATTGGCTAGCTGCCCTGTTTTGAACATAGCCTAGGATTGAAATCTTTAATCTCACTTCCTAAATTACCCAATCACCATCATACTCAAGTAGTGTTTCTTCATATCTAAGTAAACATTTTAGACCACTGCTGTCCAACAGAAATGTAATGCAAGCCACATGTAATTTTAAACATTCTAGTGGCCATATTAAAAAGTGAAATATTTAACTCCATATCAAAAATACCATTTCAATATGTTATCAATATGAAAAGTATTGACAGCAAGTCTTTGAAATCCAGTGTGTATTTTATACTTATGTTGTTGTTGTTCAGTTGCTAAGTCGTGTCTGACTTTTTGTGACTCCATGGACTGTAGCAGGCTAGGCTCCTCTGTCCTCCACTCTCCTGGAGTTTGCTCAAATTCATGTCTGTTAAGTCAGTGATGCAACCTAATCATTTTGTCCTCTGCCACCCCCTTCTCCTTTTGTCTTCAATCTTTCCCAGCATCGGGGTCTTTTCCAATGAGTCAGCTCTTCGCATTTGATGACCAAAGAACTGGGGCTTCAGCTTCAGCAACAGTCCTTCCAACGAATATTCAGGGTTGATATCTTTTAGGATTGATTGGTTTGATCTCCTTGCAGTACTAGGGACTCTCAAGAGTCTTCTCCAACACCACAGTTTGAAAGCATTAATTCTTCCGTGCTCAATGTTATATGCATCAGTTCAGTTCAGTTCAGTCGCTCAGTCGTGTCCGACTCTTTGCGACCCCATGAATCGCAGCACGCCAGGCCTCCTTGTCCATCACCAACTCCCGGAGTTCACTCAGACTCGCGTCCATTGAGTCATTGATGCCATCCAGCCATCTCATCCTCTGTCGTCCCCTTCTTCTCCTGCCCCAATCCCTCCCAGCATCAGGGTCTTTTCCAATGAGTCAACCCTTCGCATGAGGTGGCCAAAGTACTGGAGTTTCAGCTTTAGCATCATTCCTTCCAAAGAAATCCCAGGGCTGATCTCCTTTAGAATCGACTGGTTGGATCTCCTTGCAGTCCAAGGGACTCTCAAGAGTCTTCTCCAACACCACACTTCAAAAGCATCAATTCTTCGGCGCTCAGCCTTCTTCACAGTCCAACTCTCACATCCATACACGACCACTGGAAAAACCATAGCCTTGACTAGCCGGACCTTAGTCGGCAAAGTAATGTCTCTGCTTTTGAATATACTATCTAGGTTGGTCATAACTTTTCTTCCAAGGAGTAAGCGTCTTTTAATTTCATGGCTGCAGTCACCATCTGCAGTGTTTTTGGAGCCCCCCAAAAATAAAATCTGACACTGTTTCCACTGTTTGCCCATCTATTTCCCATGAAGTGATGGGAGCGGATGCCATGATCTTCGTTTTCTGAATGTTGAGCTTTAAGCCAACTTTTTCGCTCTCCTCTTTCACTTTCATCAAGAGGCTTTTTAGCTCCTCTTCACTTTCTGCCATAAGGGTGGTGTCATCTGCATATCTGAGGTTATTGATATTTCTCCCAGCAATCTTGATTCCAGCTTGTTTCTTCCAGTCCAGTGTTTCTCATGATGTACTCATGATGTACAGGGTGACAATATATATCATTATATACAGTACATGATGTACTCTGCATAGAAGTTAAATAAGCAGGGTGACAATATACAACATATAGCTCATCTCAATTTGGATCAGCCAGATATTCTATAGCAATGAGTAGCTGCCTATGTGGATAATATAGTGTTAAACTATTTAATACACTTCTACTTTTTCCCCATGGAGAGCAACAGACTGGATTCCTTCCAATATGCTTTCAGAAAAAAGACAAGAATTAGTAACTGCCTCACCCTGAATCCCGAGCCGTGTGCTGTCGCTCAGCACGCAGTTTTCATTCAATTCCCTAACTACGTCCAACCCTTTGCTGTCCCTGGGCTTTGGTACCTGCTATCCCCCTCTACCCACCTTGTTCTCCTCTAGCTAACTCCAGCTTCTTCTTCAGTTTCAGCTGAGAAATTGCTTCTCAGAGCCCTTCCTGCCCACAGTCCCCTCCCCATATGAATTTTTATTCTTCCATAATTTTTGCCCACTGCATGCATTCATCCTAGGTCACTTCAGTCATGCCTGACTCTTTTTGACACTATGGACTGTAGCCCACCAGTCTCCTCGGTCCATGGGATCCTCCAGGCAGGAACACAGGAGTGGATTACCATGCCCTTCTTCAGGAAATCTTCCCAACCCCAGGGATTGAACCCGAGTCTCTTACCTCTCCTGCATTGGCAGGCGGGTTCTTTACCACTAGGCCTGGGAAGCCCTTTTGCCCACTACAGTATGTATTTCACCTAAGAAGTTTCTTCTCATTTAGATCTTATTCAGGGGAAATCCTGAGTCGATAGTAGCTTGAAATGAACCCAGGTTTCCTAAGCTGGATACCCAAATCTACTAAATCTAGTCCCTGTTGCTAGACAGTTATGATCTGTTCCCATTGACCCTGTATCCTGTCTTTCTGGGCCACAGCTGATTCACCAGGGTGGTTTGTCAGTCTTCAAGCTAACCAATGACCTTTCTCCTATTGCCCAACGCAGTAAGTCTGCCAGTTTGTGGGGAGGCAGCTAGAACAGTGTGGATGTATTACAGCATATGAATAAGCTCTGCAGCTGAGGGCCCCTGAGCAGCTTTGAGCTAGAACCAGCCTCTATTCCAACCATAGGAAGCCTGGTGATGACTCTTCTGGAACTAATGCTGCTGCTGGTGCTGCTGCTAAGTCGCTTTAGTTGTGTCTGACTCTGTGCGACCCCACAGAGGGCAGCCCATGAGGCTCCCCCGTCCCTGGGATTCTCCAGGCAAGAACACTGGAGTGGGTTGCCACTGCCTTCTCCAATGCATGAAAGTGAAAAGTGAAAGTGAAGTCGCTCAGTTGTGTCTGACTCTTTGCGACCCCATGGACTGCAGCCAACCAGGCTCCTCCGTCCATGAGATTTTCCAGGCAAGAGTACTGGTGTGGGGTGCCATTGCCTTCTCTGGAACTAATGCTAGAGACCCTTTATCATGCCTTATATAATAAATCCCCTTTATTTTAACTTTTCATTTCATTTCAGTTCAGTTCAGTCGCTCAGTCGTGTCCAACTCCTTGTGACCCCATGAATCGCAGCACGCCAGGCCTCCTCGTCCATCACCAACTCCCAGAGTTCACTCAGACTCATGTCCATCGAGTCGGTGATGCCATCCAGCCATCTCATCCTCTGTCATCCCCTTCTTCTCCTGCCCCAATCCCTCCCAGCATCAGGGTCTTTTCCAATGAGTCAACTCTTCGCATGAGGTGGCCAAAGTCCTAGAGTTTCAGCTTCAGCATCATTCCTTCCAAAGAAATCCCAGGGCTGATCTCCTTCAGAATGGACTGGTTGGATCTCCTCGCAGTCCAAGGGACTCTCAAGAGTCTTCTCCAACACCACACTTCAAAAGCATCAATTCTTCGGCGCTCAGCCTTCTTCACAGTCCAACTCTCACATCCATACATGACTACTGGAAAAACCATAGCCTTGACTAGCTGGACCTTAGTTGGCAAAGTAATGTCTCTGCTTTTGAATATACTATCTAGGTTGGTCATAACTTTTCTTCCAAGGAGTAAGCGTCTTTTAATTTCATGGCTGCAGTCACCATCTGCAGTGATTTTGGAGCCCCCAAAAATAAAGTCTGACACTGTTTCCACTGTTTCCCCATCTATTTCCCATAAAGTAGCAAATCTCAATTCTCTGTGACCAAATGAATCTAAGCTAAAACACCAAATACAGTAGATACCTCTTTTGCTTTCAGCCGACAGCTTTCCTTGTCTGAGAACTGCCCCACCAGAAGGTGTGAGCCCAACAGGCTGGTATCCTTATAATAAGTAAGGCCACTCAAATGACTTTCAACTAGAAGATCTTTGCCTAAGACACCTGTACAGCATCTCCCAAGTTACCAACACCCAACTTGTAAGCTGCCAGGTGACTGAAGCAAAGAAGGTACCTCCCTGGGCAATGTAGAGTAAGATTGAGTCTCAGTCTATAAATTCCTCTTGCTAAGAAACACTATTAATATTCATTCATTCTACAAGTACATATTAAGTGTCTACTATATCTATACACCAAAAATGTGAATGGTTTCAATTATCTTATGTGTGAATCCAAATTTGTGGGGTAGACTTCGACTCCAACCATTATTTGTCACGTGGTTTTAAAGCAAGCTTTGTTCTACATCCCTCCACCCCAATTGCCTTCCAATTACTGTCTGGCCTAGGATGCAAGCTGAGGATTGTCTGCAAGGCACAGAGCAGCACAGTGGTTGTCTCACTTGAGAAAAAGCTGCTGACTTTCTGTATTGTTTCTTGGGGAAGCAACCAGGACTCCGAGAGGTTATGCTTCAAAAGGCAGCTGTGTTTAAGGCATTCACAGGGAAGCAAACAGTGCAGTGATAGTGGAATGTGTGTTTATTGAAAGACATAGTGGAATGCCTGGAAAGTCTCTGAAATGAGTCATTGGTGATCTATATAATTGTTAGCTGTTTTAGATACTTTAAAGGCTTCCCTGGTGGCTCAGACAGTAAAGCGTCTGCCTGCAATGCGGGAGACCCGGGTTCAATCCCTGGGTTGGGAAGATCCTCTGGAGAAGGAAATGGCAGCCCACTCCAGTACTCTTGCCTGGAAAATTCCATGGACGGAGGAGCCTGGTAGGCTGGGGTCGCAAAGAGTTGGACACAACTGAGCAACTTCACTTCAGATACTCTAAGTTTGGTGGGCTTTGTCAAGCTTGTATGTATTTGCATTCAAGAATTAAATTCATTCAGATTAAGACTGGAAGAAAAAACAATTAGGCTTTCATCTAGGAGAAAATCCTCTAGAAGAATGATTCTCTTTTGAGTATGAGAATGCCAGAAAAAAAAAAAAAAACTTTTATTTTCCTTATGACTGAAAAAGTAACAGGCTAATTTCAAAAATTTTGAACACTACAAAGTATTTATTTACCACCGACTATGTATAAAACCCTTGTTGTTGTTGTTCAGTCACGAAGTCCTATCTGACTCTTTGCAACCCCATGAACTGCAGCATGCCAGGCTTCCCTGACCTCCACCATCTCTCAGCGTTTGCTCAAATTCATGTCCATTGAGCTGATGATACTATTTAACCATCTCATCCTCTGCCACCCCCTTCTCCTTTTATCTTCAATCTTTCCCAGAATCAGAGTATTTTCCAATGAATCTGCTCTTTGCATCACGTGGCCAAAGTTTTGTAGCTTCAGCTTCAGCATCACTCCTTGAATGAATATTCAGAGTTGATTTCCTTTAGAACTGACTGGTTTGATTTCCTTGCAGTCTAAGGGACTTTCAAGAGTCTTCTCCAGCACCACAATTCAAAAGCATCAATAACACCCTAGACTAGTCACTGAAGATACAACAGTGAGCATAAAGTAGACAGTCTCCTATAAACACACCATCCAGAGAAAGCATTACAAACAGCTTGGTGCACTTTGTTCTAGTTGGTACACATATCCAGATTCTAACACAGGGTGAGAAGTCTATGGTCTCTGGCTCTCCTGCTAAGGCGTGCAGGTCAGGACGCTGCTCTAGACATCTTAGGTGACACGTTTGGCCTCACAGACTTCTGTCTCTACACCATACCTTACTGAGAGTCAAGACCTGCAGAACTACATCTCTTGATGGGAGCTATTTCCATGAGAACAGGTAGGTACAAAAGCAAGCGAAAACACACATTTCCTGTTGGCCATTTCATTGGATGTTGGTAAACAGGGAAACTATCTTATTTCAGATCTAAGGCAACTACCAGGTATCTGATAGGTTAGTGTCTTACTTAGAGCCTTACTAGGGCCCAGTAAAAGACTGAATGTTGAGACTAATCTTCCAGTTGCATTTGAAGGAAGAAGAGGCTTCCTGTTGCTCTTGTAGAGTTTAATAGGACAGGTGTACACTCACATCACTTTTGAAAACATGATTTTCCTAAGTCTCTGATGTCAGCACACTCCTCCCACCTCAGAGATGCTGAAGATGCTGGGTGGAACATCGAGATTAGATGCTCTCATTACAAGTTGTCCTTTGTGTTTCAGTTTAATGATAGCCCTGGGCATACAGCTCATAATCTTACTTCAGGTTGAGAGGCATCTTTCCTGCAGTTTGAAGTTTTTTATTTATTTATAACTAAGTTGTCTTCTTCAGTGATGCTTTCATTGGGAATTTTGGTCTAAATATTCAAGAATTTTTTTCATGGGCAAAGGTCTTTTACAATACATATTTGCCAGTTTTGATTAAATAAATAGTTAATGCCACCACCTGGTCTTTTTAGGACTTTTTCATTATTAAATTTTTTATAATTAATTTGTGTTTGTGCTATGCACAAATGTGTCTAAAATAACCCTTCAAGCAAACCCATAAACCTTTTACAAGGACTATACTGATGTTGACCCACATCTTCTATTTTTAAAATTTCCCCTTACCAAGGTCACCTTTAAAATGTACTTATGTATTATTAAGGGGAGAGCTATTATTCTCTAGTCTAGACTAACATTCCTAAACAGCATATATTTTAGACTTCAAAGCCTTTATGAATATCAAAAAGCATATGGTCCTGGTGAATAGTACCTGTGTCATCTCTACAAATGTAAAATAGCTCATTTAGCTAGAAAACTTTTAAATGACTCTTTTTGGAAGGAAAAGTTGTAACAAAGGTAACAAAGCTATTTAAGTTGTCTTACTCTCCCCTGACAATCTGCCACCCTTCTACTTTTACCTGCTCTTGTAGAAATTGGAGGAATTCTCTACCTAACACAGGATTGATGTTTCTCATTTAAAATTCACATGCATGCCTCAGAGTTCTACCAGAGACTGATGAGGAGCAAATTGAAGTGCTCATAGAACTTCTCAAATTGACTCTGGCTGGGGTTGTGATTTTTTTCATCTTAAGAGAAAACATGTTAATTGTAGTAACTTTGGAAAATACAGGCAACCAACAAAAAAGGAAACAAAAATAATGTATAATAAGCCCAACTCTCAAAGAAAAGCAGTATTAACATTACGGTGACTCTGTTTTCCAGATACAGTTATACAATCTTCTTCAAAAACCAAACTGGGAAAGCCCAAGGATAATGCCTTACCTACTGTTTTGTAACTTGCTTTTTTCATTTATCAACATGATGTCACTTCTCCATTTTTTAAATTCTGTCAACATGTGGAATTCCATCACCTAGATGAACTGTACTAGGTTGGACTAGTTCCATATTTATGACTCTTTAGTTTGTGACCATGTTTTTGGGCAAGAGAAATAAGTTGCAGTGAGTGTTCTGATATATATACCTTGTTGTGTAGCTACGATGCTTTCCTTAGGATAATGTGGGAAATTCAAGCAGCAGAATTTGCAGGATCAAATGTTAAGGACCTTTTTCAGGTTCTCAGTCCATATTAAATGATAATTGACAGACCCCAGGAGAGGGCATGTTTCACTGTTGAGGCTCCCTCAATCTCACTGTGGAATTCTTAGGAGGACAAAGCTGACTGGTCATTTCAGCACCAAAGGGTTTGAAGAGTGAATAATCTTTTTAAATGACAAGAGAAGTTCTGATTGCTGGTAACAGATGCAAATAACAGACTACATAGATATCTATGAAATCTTAAGATATTTTAGCTGAGATGTTTCAGAAAATAACTGTTCTATCCGAGCTACAGAAATAAATATATTTTCTTAAACTTTTTTTTTTTTTAGTACATAAAACATGTACAGCAGGATGGATATGTATAGCTGCCCAGGCCGCACACAGCACAGCTCCAAGGGTGCAATTTATCCAGATTAGAATATGAATAGTCAACCATTAACTTCACTGGTGGCTCAGACGGTAAAGCAGCTGCCTACAATGCGGGAGACCTGGGTTCAATCCCTGGGTCAGCAAGATCTCCTGGAGAAGGGAATGGCAACCCACTCCAGTATTCTTGCTGCCACCTCCCCGCCCAAATGGCCATTCCCTTCTCCAGTGGACAGAATGTGGTCCACTGGAGAAGGGAATGGCAAACCACTTCAGTATTCTTGCCTTGAGAACCCATGAACAGTATGAAAAGGCAAGATGATAGGATACTGAAAGAGGAACTCCCCAGGTTGGTAAGTGCCCAATAAGCTACGGGAGATCAGTGGAGAAATAACTCCAGAAAGAATGAAGGGATGGAGCCAAAGCAAAAACAATACCTAGTTGTGGATGTGACTGGTGACAGAAGCAAGGTCCAATGCTGTAAAGAGCAATATTGCATAGGAACCTGGAATGTCAGGTCCATGAATCAAGGGAAATTGGAAGTGGTCAAACAGGAGATGGCAAGAGTGAACGTCGATATTCTAGGAATCAGCGAATAAAATGAACTGGAATGGGTCAATTTAATTCAGATGACCATTATATCTATTACCGCAGGCAGGAATCCCTTAGAAGAAATGGAGTAGCCATCATGGTCAACAAGAGTCCGAAATGCAGTACTTGGATGCAATCTCATAAATGACAGAATGATCTCTGTTCGTTTCCAAGGCAAACCATTCAGTATCACAGTAATCCAAGTCTATGCCCCAACCAGTAACACTGAAGAAGCTGAAGTTGAACAGTTTCATGAAGACCTACAAGACCTTTTAGATCTAACACCCAAAAAAGATGTCCTTTTCATTATAGGGGACTGGAATGCAAATGTAGGAAGTCAAGAAACACCTGGCGTAACAGGCAAATTTGGCCTTGGAGTACAGAATGAAGCAGGGCAAAGGCTAATAGAGTTTTGGCAAGATACCGTACTGGTCATAGCAAACACCCTTTTCCAACAACACAAGACTCTACACATGGACATCACCAGATGGTCAACACCAATATCAGATTGATTATATTCTTTGCAGCCAAAGATGGAGAAGCTCTATACAGTCAGCAAAAACAAGACCAGGAGCTGACTGTGGCTCAGATCATGAACTCCTTATTGCCAAATTCAGACTCAAATTGAAGAAAGTAGGGAAAAGCACTAGATCATTCAGGTATGACCTAAATCAATCCCTTATGATTATACAGTGGAAGTGAGAAATAGATTTAAGGGACTAGATCTGATAGACAGAGTGCCTGATGAACTATGGAATGAGGTTCGTGACATTGTACAGGGGACAGGGATCAAGACCATCCCCATGGAAAAGAAATGCAAAAAAGCAAAATGGCTGTCTGGGGAGGCCTTACAAATAGCTGTGAAAAGGAGAGAGGCGAAAAGCAAAGGAGAAAAGGAAAGATATAAGCACGTGAATGCAGAGTTCCAAAGAATAGCAAGAAGAGATAAGAAAGCCTTCCTCAATGATCAGTGCAAAGAAATAGAGGAAAACAACACATGGGAAAGACTAGAGATCTCTTCAAGAAAATTAGAGATACCAAGGGAACATTTCATGCAAAGATGGGCTCAATAAAGGACAGAAATGGTCTGGACCTGGAAAACTCAGCAGTGGCCATAGGACTGGAAAAGGTCAGTTTTCATTCCAATCCCAAAGAAAGGTAATGCCAAAGAATGTTCAAACTACTGCACAATTTCACTCATCTCACACGCTAGTAAAGGAATGCTCAAAATTCTCCAAGCCAGGCTTCAGCAATATGTGAACCGTGAACTTCCTGATGTTCAAGCTGGTTTTAGAAAAGGCAGAGGAACCAGAGATCAAATTGCCAACATCCACTGGATCATGGCAAAAGCAAAAGAGTTCCAGAAAAACATCTACTTCTGCTTTATTGACTATGCCAAAGCCTTTGACTGTGTGGATCACAATAAACTGTGGAAAATTCTGAGAGAGATGGGAATACCAGACCACCTGACCTGCCTCTTGAGAAACCTATATATAGGTCAGGAAGCAGCAGTTAGAACTGAACATGGAACAACAGACTGGTTCCAAGTCAGGAAAGGAGTACATCAAGGCTGTATCTTGTCACCCTGCTTATTTAACTTCTATGCAGAGTACATCATGAGAAACGCTGGGCTGGAAGAAGCACAAGCTGGAATCAAGATTGCCGGGAGAAATATCAATAACCTCAGATATGCAGATGACACCACCCTTATGGCAGAAAGTGAAGAGGAACTAAAAAGCCTCTTGATGAGCATGAAAGAGGAGAGTGAAAAAATTGGCTTAAAGCTCATCATTCAGAAAACGAAGATCATGGCATCTGGTCCCATCACTTCATGGCAAATAGATGGGGAAACAGTGGAAACAGTGTCAGACTTTATTTTTGGGGGCTCCAAAATCACTGCAGATGGTGACTGCAGCCATGAAATTAAAAGACACTTACTCCTTGAAAGGAAAGTTATGACCAACCTAGATAGTATATTCAAAAGCAGAGACATTACTTTGCCAACAAAGGTCCGTCTAGTCAAGGCTATGGTTTTTCCACTGGTCATGTATGGATGTGAGAGTTGGACTGTGAAGAAAGCTGAGCGTCAAAGAATTGATGCTTTTGAACTGTGGTGTTGGAGAAGACTCTTGAGAGTCCCTTGGACTGCAAGGAGATCCAACCAGTCCATTCTAAAGGAGATTAGTCCTGGGTGTTCTTTGGAAAGAATGATGCTAAAGCTGAAACTCCAGTACTTTGGCCACCTCATGTGAAGAGTTGACTCATTGGAAAAGACTCTGATGCTGGGAGGGATTGGGGGCAGGAGGAGATGGAGACGACAGAGGATGAGATGGCTGGATGGCATCACCGACTCAGTGGACGTGAGTTTGAGTGAACTCCAGGAGTTGGTGATGGATAGGGAAGCCTGGTGTGCTTAATTCATGGGGTCACAAAGAGCCAGACATGGCTGAGTGACTGAACTGAACTGAACTGACTAAGTGAACTGTTGGCCCTCTGCACACAGTACGCAAAGGTTCAAACAGGTATATGGTAAGAATTAGTTTCTCTGCTGCCTATACCCTGGTGGCACCTACCCCCTGGCTGTCTTATCTGAGGGCAGCAGCTGTCTTTAACTATCCTTTTCAAGATATTCTATGCACATACAAAAGCTTACATACCTCAGCGTTACATTACAGACACTGTACTGCTCCTTGCTTTATTTACTTAACAACAGATCTTGCTAATTGTTCTATATCAGTATATCTTGAGTTTTTTCCTCTTTCCTTTTAACGGCTGAATGATACCTCACTGTGTGAATGTTTAAGGCTCATTTTTCATAGGTGGAGAATTGCGGCATTATTGGAAATAAAACGCTTAAGCTTTAGAAAGCATGAAGTGTTAGTCGCTCAGTTTCCGACTCTTTGCGACCCCATGGACTGTAGCTTGCTGGGCTCCTTTGTCCGTGGAATTCTCCAGGCAAGAATACTGCAGTGGGTTCCCATTTCCTTTTCCAGGAAATCTTCCTGATCCAAGAGGCAAACTGAGGTCTCCTGCATTGCAGGTGGATTCTTCACTGGCTCAGATGCAACTAACTAGAAAGCATTAGGATGTTAATATATTGTGTTGTGGGCATGCCAAATCTCAAAACTGGTAATGTGAAACATGAATTGTTTGTGAAAGTTGTTAGGATTAGAAATGGATCCTGGAGTCATTTGATGTGTGAGAGTACAGGCTGAACTGCTATGACAAAGATACCATAAATTTAGTGGCTTAAATAATATAGGAATTTATTTCTATCTCACATACCAGCCAGAGATAATTAGTCAAGGGTTGGCAAGGTGATTCTGTCATCCTCTACTTCTGGCTCCAGCTCCTGCCATCACATCTGCATCCCAGATAGGAGAAAGGAATCAAAGAGGAGTGAAGGGCATGCCTACTACCTTAAGAGAATGACCGGGAAGTGAGGCATATAAATTCTCACATTTGACTGGCCAAACTTGGTCACATGTCTTGCATTCCATGGCCAGCTGCAAGACTGCTGGCTGTCTCAGGCTGAGTTCCAATAATAAAGGAGAAAAAGAATGAATATTGGTAGAAGCTAGCAATCTTTGCCATACTCACAGATGCTGTTAGGTTAAATTCCCTAGGGAAAAAAGACCGGGAGATGCACTTGCAGAGTTATTTTTCCTATTGTGGTAAAATGATATAAATGTTACCATTTTAACTACTTTTAATTGTATATTCAGTTCAATGTAATTAAATGTATTCACATTATTGTGTGACCATCTCCACTACTTCAGAACTGTTTCATCTTCTTGAACTGAAACTCTGTACCCATTAAACATGAACATCCCATTTTTGCTGTGCCCAGGATTTTATTGGGGAATACCCTTGGGAATCAACATCTGTGTGGGAGTGAATGCAGGGGGAGAGGACAGCCAGGAAGCTGAACTGAGTGAGCCTCAGGTGAGCCTCAGCTGACCCAGTGGGAGGTCTGGAGCAGGATGGGCCCCTGGAGATGTCCCATCTTGAGCAAGGGGTCTGGACTCTATACCCAGGCAGGGAAAAGGATTTGGGGCAGGCTTCCCAGGAGGCACAGTGGTAAAGAATCTGCCTGCCAATGCAGGAGACATAAGAGATGCAGGTTCCGTTCCTGGGTCAGGAAGATCACCTGGAGGAGCAAATGGCAACCCACTCCAGTACTCTCGCCTGGAAAATTGCATGGACAGTGGAGCCTGGCAGGCTATAGTCCATGGAGTCACAAAGAATCAGACATGAGTGAGCGACTAAACACACACACCCAGCACTTATCAGCTGAGGGCAATTCCTAGAGAAGGATTCAGCTAAGAGTTTTTGGTAACCAACATGCTCAGCCTCTGGGGCAATGAGTGCCTGGGTCCAGACCAGAGGCTAGGGCCACACACCACAGCATCCATGACACTCTGCCCCTTATCCACTCAGAGCCACTTGCTTCATATGATAAATCCAGTTTCCCCAGAATTTGGGTTGCTCTCTTTTCCTGGGGAAAACTTATAAGAGGAAGAACTCAGCCCTCACTATGGCAGGTGGTCTCCAGGTGCAAATAAAATTCACAGCTGTGCTCTTCTACTGCATGTCCCAGAGTCCCCTTACCCTCAGGCAGCACCACTGCTGGTCTAAGCAGCTACCTTTGTGGTCTGGGTGAACCAGTCCCTCAACCCAGGGGAATTCTAGAACAGGTATGACTGGTGCTTCAAAGATATCCCACATTGAGGCAAGAGGGCGGGCCCTTCTCTTTCCCACAAGGAACAAACATTGGATGAGGGCTTTCTCCAGGGAGGGGATGTAAACATGGGTGAGGTTGATTTCTTTGCATGAAGGCAAGGCCTAGAGAAGAACTCAGATGAGAGCTGTTATCTTCCAAACTTCCCAGCAGCTAGGGAAAATAAAGCTTCAGTACAGTAGGGGGAATTGGGGTGATATACCAGTAGACACTGCAGGGAATTATAACTAAAATTTCAAGAGAGAATTAGATAAAAAAGAGAGTCAAGGACACTTCACTGAAGAGACTCTTACATTTATGTGACAATAGGATTAAGAACTGGTGGAGAAAGAGACACCAGAGACTCGCGAGAACATGGAGAGGGGAAAGCCATGGAAAATACGGAAGCAGATGGGAGGAGGCCACAGGAAGCTGGGGTTCATCAATCCGATCTCCCAACTTTAAAGCTGACCAGCTCTAGACAGAAAAGAACAAGGAGTTTAATTCCTGCTCAATCAACAAATTTGTGTCAAAGCCTGAACCAGCATTCAGACTTTCTGATTCCCTCTCCAATGTTCTTATCTCTGTTTCCTCCTTTTAGCCTGTGTCAGTGATCTTTCTTACTTAGCCTTGGTGAGGGTGGGAAAATTTAGTGACACTCTGGAGTGGTCCCTTTGTGGGGGCTTGGTTCCTAACTTCGTTACCTTTCACAGAAAAGTTTCTTGAATTATGTATATATGATTCTTCTTGAATTATATAGAGAGTTCTTCTTTTCACATTGAATCATGTCCACAAAAGGACATTATTGATCGTGAAGGGAGTCACTAATAAGTCTATATGTTATTATGAAGGAACTTCAGGAAAAATTCTTCTGTAGAGCGCTGCCTACATTGTCATAAGTTTGTGAAAGAAATGAAGGATGTTTCTTTCATTTATCTGCCTAAATATAAGACTGAAGTTGCTAATACTTTCTTTGTCTCTTTTTTATAAAGCTTATCATTATGTGCCAAGAATATTTAATTTTAAAAACACCAGATGCAAGGGGTTGAATTATCATTGAGATATTATAAATTAGAAGTTTATTTAGTCTTGTGCATCCAGAACTGTGGTTATTTTAGAACAAAAGTTCCCTGGGGAGGTGAGGGAAACAAAACTTGATGATTGGTTCCTGAAATCTGGTGCTATAACCCTTAGTTTTCTATATAGATTTACAGTTTGCAAGGGAAAGGCCTTGTGCCTGAATGAGGCAAGTGGGCCCTACAAGCATACATTGAGAAGATATTGAAAACTAGGGCTTGAAATTCCAAGGTAGCCCAGTGGGAGGAAACAGTTTTCACAGGGGCCTGATGACATAAGCAAATTCTATTGTCACTGTACCCTGTTTACCACATAATGTGTCCAGTCATTGAAGGACAGAAGGCAAACTAAATTAGAGATTAAATATTGGCTGTGGGGATAGAAAGGGAGGATAGAACTCTGCTTCCCTCAGCTACTCCCCTCTGCTTTGTCAGAGGAGCAGGTTACTTTTCTCATTTGTCTTGTGTTATTGTGCTTTGCTTTTTGATACTGTTGACAACTTTTAATAGGCCAATAATTTTATTCAGATGTTCAGTAATGATCTCTGCTGCTGCTAAGTCACTTAAATCATGTCTGACTCTGTGCGACCCCATAGACGGCAGCCCACCAGGCTCCCCCGTCCCTGGGATTCTCCAGGCAAGAACACTGGAGTGGGTTGCCATTTCCTTCTCCAATGCATGAAAGTGAAAAGCAAAAGTGAAGTCGCTCAGTCGTGTCCGACTCTTCGCGACCCTATGAACTGAAGCCTATCAGGCTCCTCCATCCATGGGATTCCCCAGGCAAGAGTACTGGAGTGGGGTGCCACTGCCTTCTCCTAGTAGCATATTAAAAATATTCCAAGTTGACAGTGTATGTATCCCATCTAACAGCTCTAAAAATATTTAATTTCAATATATTCTTGAACAGAACTTTGGGACTGATTCTAAGGAGGCTCAAATTCTACACACTTACTAACCACTTAAGCTTACTGTATTAAGTGATATTGAGCAACATGGGCCACATTTCCTCTCAGAATACACTTGTATATCAATATAGCAAATTAAATTTATTTGAGCTAATTTTTAATTCTCAGATGAGAAACGATCCAAAAAAAAGTCATTTTATTCAGAGACTCAAGATCTTCATTCATGTTCTAAAACTAAAACATATATCTGAATACAAAATATAGATACTTGAAAATACCTGGAAGACTGAAATGTTCAGCTTTCAGTTAAGATCTTTGACATTGTCTGTAGAAAATATGCTTTCCTCCTAAGATTAAGAACAAGGCAAGGGGGCTTAGCTGGTGGCTCAGAGATAAAGAATCTGCCTGCCTGCAGGACACATGCGTTTGATCCCTGGTCTGGAAGGATCCCACATGCCATGAAGCAATTAAACCATTGCATCACAACTATTAAAACTGTGCTCTAGAACCCGGGCAATGCAACTACTGAGCCCATGTGCCTCAACTACTAAAGCATGCGTGCCCTAAAGCCTGTGCTCTGAACAACAAAAGCCACCACAATGAGAAACCCACCCACTGCAACGAAGAGTAGCCCTTGCTCCTAGAAAGAGAGTCTGCACAGCAATGAAGACCCAGAACAGCCAAATAAATAAATAAATAAAATTATGTAAAAAAATTATAAATAAAGAACAAGGCAAGGATGCCCACTTTAGCCAATTCTATTGAACATTGTGCTAGAGGTCTTACATAGTACGGTAAGGTAAAATTATAAAATGAAAAAATTAAAATAATTAAAAATATTTTAATTAGACAAATTAAAAAAATTTCTCTTTCACTAAGTAAAACTCATTTTATTCACATATGACATTATTATCTATGTAAAATCTTAAAGTAATCCAAAGGCTAAATGCATTTAGCAAGTTCACAAGATACAAGTCAATGTATAAAAAGCTATCTGTTTCTAGCAACAATCAAAGAATTAAACTAAAAAAAAAATCACAATAACATCAAAAAATGAACTATTTGGTGATAAATTTAATATAAAATGTTCAAGACTTTCAAGACTGAAAAGTATAAAATTTTGCTGAGAGAAATTTAAGAAGACATATTATTAGAAAGACTTCCTGTGTTCCCAGATTTTAATTAGCTGAATTAGTTGAACTGAAAGTTGCTCAGTCATGTCTGACTCTTTGCCACCCCATGGACTATACAGTGACCCAGGGCAGGATACTGGAATGAGTAGCCTTTCCCTTCTCCAGGGGATCTTCCCAACCCAGGGATCGAACCCAGGTCTTCTGCACTGCAGGTGGATTCTTTACCAGCTGAGCGATAAGGAAAGCCCAAGAATACTGGAGTTGGGTAGCCTATCCCTTCTCCAGAAGATCTTCCCAACCCAGGAATCGAATCGGGGTCTCCTGCAATGCAGGCAGATTCTTTACCAACTGAGCTATCAGGAAAGCCCTTTAGAAGACTTAATATTATTAAGATGGCAATATTACCCAAAGAACTCTACAGATTCAATGCAATTCCTATAAAAATCCCAATGGCAGAAATAGAAAAGTTAATTCTTAAATTTGTATATAATTGCAAGAAACCCGGAAATGACAAAACAACCTTGAAAAGCAAAACTGTTTTGTTTTTGTTTAAACAAAAACTTACATATAAATGTTAATAGTAACCCTATTCAAAATAACCAAAAGGTGTAAATGACCCAGATGTCCATTATCTGATGAACTGGTAAACAAAATGTGATATATATATATATAATTCACCCTTAAAAGAGTAAAGAAGAATAAAGTAGTACTGGTACATGCTACAACATGGATGAACCTTTAAAAAGTTATGCGAAGTGAAAGGGGCCAGACTCAAAAGGTCACATATTATATGATTCCATTATATAAAATATCCAGAAGAGGCAAGTCCATAGAAACGGAGAGCAGATTAGCGGTTGTTAGAGGCAGGAGGAAGGGGGCGGGGAGTGCCTATTAGGTATAGCTTTGGGGTAAACATTCCGTAATTAGATAGTGGTCACGGTTGAGGGTGATACATCTAGCATAAAATGTTCATTACCTGTACACCAAAAACTACAAAATATTGCTAAGAGAAATTAAAGACTTAAGGAAGTAGAGAGAAATACTGTCTTACGGGTCAAAAGATTCCATTTACGATGTCATTTCTCCTAAAATGACCTATATATTCACTGTAAGTTTTCTTAGCTGCAGAACAATTGACATTTGTTGTAAGAGGCTGTTCTGTGCACTGGAAGATATTTAATCGCTCCTCTGGCCTCTGCCTACTGGATTCCAATAGCACCTCCTAGATGAGACAATCAAAAATGTCTCCAGATACTTCAGTTAAGATGCAATGATTCAATGCAATTCCAATCAAAATCCCAATTGTGGAAGCTGGCAAGGTGATTCCAAAGTTTTTATGAAAATGCAAAAGACCTAGAAAACCCAAAACAATTTTTATGTTAGTTGAATAGTTGAAGGACTTACAGTATCTATTTTCTTTCTTTTTTTTTTTTACAGTTTCTATTTTCAAGACTTATCATAAAGTTGTGGAAGTCGGGACATTGTGATATCAGTAGAATGATGATTTGTTCAGTCGCTAATTCATGTCCAACTCTTTGCAACCCTGTGGATTACAGCATGCCACACTTCCCCATCCTTCACTATCTCCTGGGGTTTACTCAAACTCATGTCCATTGTGTCAATGATGCCATCCAATCATCCTCTGTCACTCCCTTCTCCTCTTGTTCTCAATCCTTCCCAGCATCAGAGTCTTTTCCAATGAGTTGGCTTTTCACATCAAGTGGCCAAAGTATCTTGCACTGTTGCAAAGGTTCTAGGCCTCGTATTGGACTTTCCAGGGATCCAGCAAAGGGACTGGGAATCCCCAGGGAATCTGACCTTGAAGGCCAGTGGGATTTGAGTACAGAATTTCCATAAAACTAGGGGAAACAGAGACTCTTAGAGGGCGCAAATAAAACATTGTGTGCACCAGAATTCAGGAGAAAGAAGCAGAGAGTCCACAGGAGACTGAGCCAGCCCTGCCTCTGAATGTTGGAGGGTTTCCCGTGGAAGCATGGGCTGACAGTGGTCTGCCTCAGAGACGGGGGCACAGGCAGCAACAGTCCTGGAAGGCACATGTTGCCGTCAGACTTCCTGGAAGTCGCCTACCATTGAGCCTGTAGACTCCAGGACTGGGTCACCTCAGGACAAACAACTAACAGGGAGGGAGCAGAACCCCACCCATCAGCAGACGATTGGATTAAAAATGAGGATTAATGGAATAGAATCAAGAGTCCAGACACAGGCCTGCAGAAATATGGCTGATTGATTTTTGACTAAGATTCCTAGATAATTCAATGGCAAATGGATAAATTTTTTTAACAGATGGTGCTAGAATAATTGGATATGTACATGAAAAAAAAATTAACCCCAAGTCTTCCTTCATAGCATAAGAAGTATCAATGTGAAATTGATCATAATGTAAGGATTAAAACTATAAAAATTTAGAGAAAAAAAGAGAATCTTAGTGACCTTGTATCAGGCAAACATTTCTTAAATAGAATACAAAAAGGCAGAACTATAAAAGAAAAGAATGATAAATTAGACTGTATTAGATTTCTAAGGCTGCCAAACAGGATGGCTTACAACAATAGAAGTGTGTTTTCTCACACTTCTGGTGGCCAGAAGTCCAAAATAAATGTGTGGCAGGGTCATACATAGTCTTTGAAGTCTCCAAAGAACACTTCTTCCTTGGTTCATCTAGCTTCTGGTGGCACCCAGCTTGTGGCACCCAGCTTGTGGCAGCATATGATATCGTGATTTATAATAAGAAATATATATTTGGTCACTCTGCCATTTTTGGCATGAAGCTCCTAATGCCCTTGGAATTTCGTTCCTGAAAAGAGAGTGACAAAGGTATCTTTTGTTATGTTAATGAAGTAGGTTTTGAATGCCGCCTCCCCCTCAACGGGGCTGGTTGCCAGGAGAACCAACGATTTGAGGGTTGGATCTTTCAATCCCACTTGCCTGACCTCCAAGGAGAGAAGAGCAGCTTGAAGTTAAATCAATTGCCAATGGCCAATGAGTTAATCAATCATGTCTATGTAATGAAACTTCCACAAAAAACCAGAAAGAGATCTTCTAGGTAGGAGAACCAGAATGCCTCCACAGGCCACCATGCTGGGCTGCAAAGTCCTTTGTTTGGGACCTCATCCTATGTATCTCTTCATCTGGCTGTTGATCCTTATCCTTTAATATCCTTTTCGATAAACCCATCATTTAGTGAAAAAATGGGTTTTCTGAGTTCTATGAGCTGTTCTAGCAAATTAATCAAACCCAAGGAGGGGGTTGTGGGGACCTCAGATTTATAGCCAGTCATAGAAATGCAGGTTATAAGCTGGGCGTGTAATTAGCATCTGAGGTGGAGGGCAGTCTTGGGGTACTGAGCCCTTAACTGGTGGAATCTGCTGTTATCTCTGGGTAGACAGTGTCAGAATGGAGTTATTGTAGGACACCCAGCAGGCGTGGGAGAACTGGTGGTGTGGGACCCCTCCCTCAATGGATTGGCACCAGAAACTATTTACAGCATAATCACAATCTCTATCTCCATCTTCACACGGCTTCTTCTCTGTGTCTTTGGTGCTTTTCTGTCTTTTACAAGGACAAGTATCAATGGACTTAGGGCCTATCCCAATCCAATAGGATCTCATCTCAATCCTCACCTTGATTAAATTTGCAAAGATCCTATTTCCAAATACGATCATTTTCTCAAGTTCTGGGTGGACATAAATTTTGGGGAAATAGTATTCAATCCCCTACATGGAACTCAACAAAATTGAAACTTTTGCTCTTCAAAAGACACTTTTAAGAAAAATAGCAATCCAGAGACTGGGAGAAAATATTTATGAAGCAAAGGGCTTGAATCCAAAATATATAAAGAACTCTTACAATCCTATAATAACAAGACAAAAAAACCAATAAAAACTGGGGGTAAAAGATTTGAATGCTTTACCAAAGAAGATATACAGATGACATGTAAAGCTCATGAAAAGCTACTCAGTGTTAGTCAATAGGGAAATGCAAATTAAAACTGCAGTGAGATACCACTACACACCAACTAAAATGGCTAAAACTTAAAAGATTGCAACATCATGTATTGGTGAGGATGTGTAGCATCTGGAACCTTCAAATAATACTGCTGAGGAAGCAAAACAGTATAACTACTTTGGAAAACAGTTTGGCAGTTTCTTATAAAGTTAAACACACACTTATCAGAGACCTAGAAACTCCACTCATATTTATCCAAGAGAAATGAAAACAGATTCACACAAAGATTTGTACATGAATGTTAATGGCAGTTTTATTGATAATAGCCAATAGTTGGAAATACCCCAAGTGTCCATCTTTTGGTGAATGGATAAAAATTTGTAGTATTTGATATAATGAAATACTGCTCAACAACAAAAGAAACTACTGATATACACAACCAAATGGATGAGTCCCAAGAGAATTAATGCCAAGGGAAAGAAGCCAGACACCAAAGACTACATGCAGTATGATTCTATTTATATGGAATTCTAGTAAAGGCAAAACTGCAGTGATGGAAAGCTAATCAGTGGTTTCCAGGCACCAGGAGTTGGGAGCAGTAGGTTAACTGCAAAGGTGCACCTTTTTGGAATGCTGGAAATATTTTATATCATGATGTGGTAGAGAGTATATGACTATACATGATACTGTGCAGGGCACTGTGGGGCTCCTCAGCACAAGGCCTTGTGTCCCCCATTTCTTTGATTATAGGAAACAGCTTTCATTCAGTCCCCATGACCTTCCCTGAGTTCCAATGGGCAGATTCCAGCAGTTGTTAATTAGGGAAAGGAGGGGATGGGAGAACAAGGACAAGGTCCTGTTTCCCCATCAAAGGATACACACAATATCTTTAAGCTATTTTGCAGATACTGAAACCCCCTCCAGGTGGGAGAAATTAACAATTAACAATGGTTATGCTGCCCAAAAGCATGTAGATCCCAGACTAGTTGGACCTGAAGGTTGATGATGCTGACTTCTACTTACCTCACCACCAGCCTATCAGAAGAATGTCTACCAGCTGATCACAGCCTCTTTAGACAATTAATATAAAACTTGTCTCTATATATTCCCCAAGTTGGGACACATGGTTTTGAGGGCATGAGCCCTTTGTGTCCTCCTTTGCCTGGCAAAGCGATAAAGCTATCTTTTTCTACTTCACCCAAAATTCTGTCTCTGAGATTCAATTTTGGCACTGGTATGGTGGCTCAGACGGTAAAGCATCTGCCTACAATGCAGGAGACCAAGATTCGATCCCTGGGTTGGGAAGATCCTCTGGAGAAGGAAATGGCAACCCACTCCAGTACTCTTGCCTGGAAAATCCCATGGATGGAGGAGCGAGATAAGCTATCCTTATGGCAGAAAGTGAAGAGGAACTAAAAAGCCTCTTGATGAAAGTGAAAGAGGAGACTGAAAAAGTTGGCTTAAACCTCGACATTCAGAAAACGAAGATCATGGCATCTGGTCCCATCACTTCATGGGAAATAGATGGGGAAACAGTGGAAACAGTGGCAGACTATTTTTGGGGGGCTCCAAAATCACTGCAGATGGTGATTGCAGCCATGAAATTAAAAGACGCTTACTCCTTGGAAGGAAAGTTATGACCAACCTAGATAGCATATTCAAAAGCAGAGACATTACTTTGCCAACAAAAGTCCATCTAGTCAAGGCTATGGTTTTTCCAGTGGTCATGTATGGATGTGAGAGTTGGACTGTGAAGAAAGCTGAGCGTCAAAGAATTGATGCTTTTGAAGTGTGGTGTTGGAGAAGACTCTTGAGAGTCCCTTGGACTGCAAGGAGATCCAACCAGTCCATTCTAAAGGAGATCGGTCCTGGGTGTTTTTTGGAAGGAATGATGCTGAAGCTGAAACTCCAGTACTTTGGCCATCTCATGCAAAGAGTTGATTCATTGGAAAAGACTCTGATGTTGGGAGGGATTGGGGGCAGGAGGAGAAGGGGATGACAGAGGATGAGTTGGCTGGATGGCATCACCGACTCAATGGACATGAGTCTGGGTGAACTTTGGGAGTTGGTGATGGACAGGGAGGCCTGGTGTGCTGCAATTCATGGGGTCGCAAAGAGTTGGACACAACTGAGCAACTTCACTATAGAGAGAAGCTGAGGTTACAGCAACATATACATGTATTAAAACTCATCTAACTATATACTTAAAATTGGGTATATTTTATAATATGTAAATTATATCTCAATAAAATAAGACCCATCATTCTGAAACTTTAGAACCCTGGGGCTTCCATAGAGAAAACAGGTAATATCTAAAGGCTTGAGAATCAGGACAGCATCTGACTTTTTAAGAGTCATACTGGAATCTAGAAGGCAATTGAGAAAGGCAATCAAAATTATGAAGAATTTTATAGTCAGCTAAACTATTAACTAAGTTTGAGGGTAAAATACTGCTGTTTTCACACATAGAAAGCTACAAATAAGTTACCTCCCACTTATCATTTCTCAGGAAGTTATTAGAGAATGTGTCCCACCAAACTGAGGGATTAAACCAAGAAAGGGAAGGAATCCAAGAAGCAAGAAGCTAAACACAGAAGAGAAAATAATGTGTAGGAAAGTAGTGATGAAAAGTACTAAGAAGACAGATGAGTCTCAGGCATACAAGGGAACTGTCCAGACTGAAGCAGGAGAATGAAAGTCTCCAGAAGGATGACTCCAAGAAAAAAATGTACCTGAAGTATCAATATGTGACTACATGAGAAGTCATTTTTCTGTAATGTCAGAGCTTGAGAATTAACCAGTAATAGGTATCTGGAAAACTAATAATAGAGAAAATGAGGCAATTATTACTTCCAGGGAAAACAGTAAGTTGCCCAAGGTAAATAACTGTGTAATGAGTGACTCAGCAAAAATATTTACAGTGATAATGTCAACATTAAATATTAATTTAATTAGAAACAGCAATATAAGGTAGGATTTTTAGCACCTTTACTAAAACTGCTCCAGTTTTCATCTTGAGGATTGCTTTCTAAGCTATCGCTGACTATAATTTCTCACTAGTGTCAAAATGTTTGTCCCTCCAAGATTCTGCTCCCCATTCTAGTTTCCTTCTTCTCTGCTGTGAACTTGGAAATCAGATAATCAAGCTTATTTTACTGTGTAAAGTTGGACATATAAATTTTAACTTGCCCGAGTTTTATTGCACGGTCATGGTGACATTCATATTGGCTTACTTGGAGCCTTTTTTGGCCTTTGTGACTGTGAATAAATTACCTAACCTCTTTGCGAGGGAAATTATAGGACCTATTTCAAGGGTTGCTGTAAAGATTAAAAGTGGTCAGGACTGGGACTTCCCTAGTGGTCTGGTGGCTAGGATTTTGTGCTCCCAGTGCAGGGCATCAGGATTTGATCTCTGGTTGGGGAACTAGATCCCACATGCTGCAGCTGAAGATCCCATATGCCTCAACGAAGACTTGCTGCAGCCAAAAATAAGTAAATAAATAATAACATTGGTCAAGATTAATTTAAGGTAGATTTAATATAATTCTCTTTTTTTTAATTAATCAATTTTTAAAGTTAGGAAATCAAAGTAATAAATTAATATGGTATTCTTTATTACCTAATGTGTAATAATGCAATGTCATGAATAGCCAAATTATAAGCTATTTATAAGATGTGTGTTTTGATGCCTGTTTCAAATTCTGAGGTTTGGCTTTTGACAATAAATAAGTCTCAAATATAAAAAAGTAGTGTCATTATTTCATTAGACATTATGACAAATTTTTTCCCATGATTTAATGAAATGGAAAGATATAGGCTGTAAAAGTTATTTAATCTGGCAAGTAACATATAATTGCATTTTTGTTAATGAGAAATAGGCAATATTAAATGAAATGAGATGAAATAAAGATGAGAATTGATTAAAACTGGAATAAATATTTTATTATATGATTTTATAAAAAAGTTTAAAACTATCTTATTGAATAACATATCAAATCTGAAATTTGATCATATAAAAACTTGATTTATTTGGCTAGTGTGTCATGAAAAATTTGGTGATCCTGGAAAATACTATAATTGATCTAAAATGATCAACTACTTTGGCCATTTCAACATATTTCTTTTTTTTTTTTTTCATTTCAACATATTTCTTTCCTGCTAATGACATGACTTTGGGATTGAAAAGAGGTCAAAATAATTAAAGTACTTGAAAAACTGCTGTTTAACATTTTAAAAAAGATGCATTCTGCGCTTTCTTTGCTTAAAATAAATGCTTTCTTTGATAATTCTTAGAAGACAGAAGAAGGCTTAATCCCACCACCCCACTGTACCACAAATTACATTCAGACTGTAACAGCATGAGCCAAAATATCCTATTTCTAAAGCCGTTTCATTCTTCACAGAGGTATGTAAAAGATAGAGAAAGATTGGTTCCTTGTTAATCATTGACAGAGACTTCCTCTTTGATGCTCTAGAGGATATTATTCACCTGGTGGTGCCATAAAATCAGATTTAGGAGGAATAATGTGTATACCTTACTTTTTGAAAAGTTAGAGAAGGACTATTGTAAACACAGATACTTTCCTAAGCAGGTTAGTTTTAGGAAAGAGGTCACATGAAAGTTGAGGATGGGAAAATTGATTTCCTCAAGGCTATCCATAATTAAGCATGTCTTGGAAAGCATTTTGAACTCCCAGTGGTATGAGAATCCTCAGTTTGAAGGCCCATTAGGGTAAACTGAAAAATCGTTCAATGTGCCTTAAGAAAACATTGCCATCTAGTGGCAACTATTTCTAGTCGTAGACACAAGGACCTAAAGGTTCCCTTGACCCTTTGAAGGACACCTCTGATTCAGCCCCATGTTGCAAAATACCTTGAATATATATTGTGCTGTATCATTCATTGTGTTATTTAACATTTCAAACAAGCCCTTAAGGTGGTGATGCTATTTTCTTTTGCAGATGAGGCCAATGAGAATCAGAGAGTAATTTATCCAAGATCACGCTTTCATTTATTCATTCAAGATCCATTTATCAAGCATGATTACATGATTAACATTATTCCTGGCTTGGAGCAGGGGCATAGATGGTGAGTGAATTCAGAGATGACTAAGACACAATGTCCTTATAGTCATTCTAGTGGAAACATGGAAATGTGAATGCTGGAGTCAGGATTCGCACCCAGGACTGTTGTGTATCAGTATTCTTGCCACTACATCATGGTACATGGTAAATGAGTTGTAAGGGTGTTTGAGGAATCCTGGAGTCCTTACAGTACAGGATGAAGACAGTCACAAGGAAAGGTGATTTCCAAGCAAAATGACTCACTGAATTAAAATGTCAGCTGAACAGAGTGCCTGCCCTTCCTTTCCCTTCTAATCTGCTGCTTGTAATCTGTTATGGTCTTGAAAACCAGTTAAGGAAACTTATTTACAGGGTATTTAACATGAAAGCAAAGGACCTGAGAGAAAATCCCAGAAGTTCCCTGAAGGGTGTTGTGTGAGCTTTAGAGTACAGACTTTATTACATCTGTTCTGGCCACTCTTGGGAGTTCCTTAAGATGTCCTCTCTCTGAATCAAAGCCAGGCAGCTGAGTTACTCAGTGAGAGCTGAGTTACTCAGTGAGTTCTGAGTGGGCTGCGTTACAGTAGAATAGATAATTGTGCCGTAATGAGCACAGTGAGTTAGGAAAAAGCCACATCCTTTATCAAGGCATGCCTGCCTCCCCAGCTTTGTGTTTAGGATCTCTCCCCTAGCTTAGCGTACTGCAGAAATGGACCTTCTTTCTTCTTTTTGAACACTGCAAGTTCTTGCCTAACTCAGGCCTCTTTGTCTCTCTCTCTCTCCCTCACTCTTCACAAGGCTGGCTCCTCATCTTTCATGATTCAGCTCAAATGTCACCTTCTCAGAAAGCTCTCCCATAATCACTCTACATAATACCTAATACAATTACTAATATCCACCTTACCCAAGCCCTCTACCAACACCCATTTGTGTCCTAAAAATGTCCTAGACATTTTTCTACACTAACTGAAGCTGTGGCACTTACCACCCTCTAGTATATACATATTTTGTCTCTTATCTTTATTGTCTATCTCCTGCCACTAGAATGTAAGCTTTTCATGGACGAGTTTTCCATCTAGTTGGCTCTTTTCTGTATACCCACTATCTAGAACAAGACTTGGCTGATGGTAGGCACTCAATAATTATCTGTGAATGAATGGAATGAAAACTCTTTTCCTCTTTGTCTTATGTAGCTATTCTCAATAAAAACAGCTAGACTGGCCTGGTTTTCTTAAATAGATTCTGACAGTTTTACTTGGCAGCTCATGAAGCAGGACTGCTGTGGGGCTTTGTTAAGCAAATGGACTTCAAGTTACCTTCCCAGAGCCCAAGCTTCTCTGGGACACTTATTTTCTGGGAAATCAGGCATCAGTCAGATATGCTAAATAGCATTTCCTAATGGTTTGTTCGTTAACCCTCTTGGCCAGGACACAGGGGCAATGGGGTCAGGGTCTTGTTCAACTATCAGGTTGGCTTTCCCCCACTCCTCACCATAAGCCACACCCCTGGGATAAACTGGCTTTCAGGCCAATGTGCCGCAGATCTCACCATGGGAGGACAGGCCCAGAGAGAGTAGAGGTTTTAACCCTGTTCCATTCCTGGATTGCCAGGTTCATCCCTTGCTGGTATTACGTCAAGTCCAGGGATGTCTTGAGAAAAGAACAGCATATGTAGTGAAGGACTGAAAAATGCACTGCAAAGTCACCAACTTCCAGTAAGAGCCTGGGAGCGAAAAAGGAGCAGGTTTCCCAGCCC
Source organism: Budorcas taxicolor (assembly GCF_023091745.1). NCBI lineage: Eukaryota > Metazoa > Chordata > Mammalia > Artiodactyla > Bovidae > Budorcas > Budorcas taxicolor. The sequence continues at coordinate 119,696,349 of NC_068920.1, forward strand.
AGTGATCTTAAGAGGCATTTGCGGAGGTCTGGTTTGCATACAGCAGTACTCTGAAGGTAACAGTGGAGAATCCCTGTACCGCCCTCTGACTTAGAGAGAACCAGGTTGGGGCTGAATACTTCCTTGGAAAAGGAAACAGCACCAGCCCTCTTGAGCAGCCAGTCTTCCTGACAGTGTTGCTTGCATCCCTGGTCTCCACTGCCTCACTCTCTAGTCACCCTTCTGGACTCACTATCTTTCCAGCTTCTTCCCATGCTCTCTCATTCTCCCTCAGTCCACCTTGTGAAGGTCTTTCTGTTCTTGAATGTTACAAGTATTCGGAGCCCCAGACCTTTGCACGTGATGTGCCATCTGTACTCCCATAAAGAAGACACTCAGTTAATGTTATCTACTTCTCTTTTGCATTTCAGCCTCTCACTACCTTCTGGCTTCTGTTTTCACATATTGAGTTGACCCAAACTATGTTTGCCAATGTGATCAAAGATGTACCTGTTTCTAAATGCAGAGATTAATGTAGAGAGAATTGATATCTTGTGACTGAGTCTTCTGACTTCCTGTCTAAGAACACCATTGTCCTTTCCATTTCTTAAGTCTTCTTTTGTGTCCTTGAGGAACATTTTAAACTTTTCATCACATAGGTCTTGGGTATTTCTTAGTAAGTTTGTTCTTGGGAATTTATCTGTTTTCGTTGCCCCTATAAATAGTGTTTTTCCCACTATACCTAATTGATTGCTATTTGTGTACAAAAAAGCTATTAATTTGCATACATTAATTGCATTCTTATTTAACTTATCATGGATTTGCTATCTGATGCTCTTGGGGTTTCCAGATACATGATCTTATTTATCAATAGTGATACTTTATAATTCCTCCTTTCCAGTTTTGACGTCACTAACTCCCTCCTTCCAGTGCATTGACTAACACATCTAGAACAATGTTAGGTGTGTTGACAGTGGACATCTTGTCTTGCTCTTGCATCTAGTAAGAATGCTTCCATTGTTTCCCCACTGAGGGGGGAGCTGGCTTTTTGGTTGTCCATAAATTTCTGGAATCTGTCTACTTCCCTCTATTTCTACTGTCTATCTTTGTCCAAGACACTGTCATTTTTCACCTGTAATAACCCCCAATTTCCATTTTAATTCTTGCTTTGACCAGTTCACTCTCCACACAACACCTAGAGTTGAAATATAAAAATCTGATTGTGTTGTTTCTCTCTTAAAACACTCCAGTGGCTTCCTATCACTTTTAGGAGAAAGCCTACAAGTCCTGAATGAGCCCCATAAGGCTCTGTGTGATTTGACCTCCAGTCATGCATTTCCATCTTCACTGTGTCCCTTCTCTTCCTGACCACTGTCCTGCTCATGCAGACCTTTCAGTTCCTTGGATGTGATAAGTATTTTCCACCTGCAGACTTTGCACATCCTGCTCTGTCTCCACTCCTTTGCTTCCATCATCCTACTTACTCTTTGAATCTGCGCTTCTCACTGACTTGCTCAGGAAAGCCTTCCCTAACATGTTAGACCTAACATGCTGTCACCGCACCCGCTCCTTTTCTTCTACTGTCCTCTTCACTGTAGCATATGTACATACAACTATTTATAGAACCTTTGTTGTCAGTCTTTCCTGCTTGATTGAGAATTATGTTAGTGCCTAATGCACTGCCACTTCTCAACAATTATTTGTTAGGTAAATAAATGAATATAAATTATTCAAAATGTATTAAAGATATAAGGATTGCCTCTCTCTGCTCTTATATAAGAAATATCTCAGGTTCTTAGACTGGTGTATTTGCAGGAGAGTATGGGATAATACCAAAGCAAACAGATTAGAAAGTGAGTACACAGTACATATTGTTATACTAGAGAGTAAAGAAATTATCAAAGACCACTGAGATCATGACTAAAGGGCTCCAGAACCAACTTTGAAGATTTTCCCAAAGGCTAAAGATGGAATAACTTGTGTAAGAAAAATAACTACAATAGATTAAAACACATCAGATATGTTTACCTCTTCTGATACTAAGAAAATAAAAATTAAAACTCACAGTTAATTTCCTGGACGCTGAAAAGGAATCAGTTCACTCTTTTGAAAACTGGTAATAAAGAGAGAAAAAAAGTTAAGCATTTATTCTGCCTTTCCTTTACCTATGGATAACTGAATAGTTAATGAGAGGTAGTATCATTTTTTAATGCATATATTCCAACTAGTAAGAAGAAAATGATAGAATTAGAATATCACAGTTTTATAGCCTAAAATGAATTAATGGTTCTAGGCAATTATTAGCATCATTCTCTGATACTTCAACTAAATAGAAGGATACAATACAACATCTAAAAATATCTTTGGGGCTTCCCTGGTGCCTCAGTGGTAAACAATCTCTCTACTGAAGGAGGAGACAGATTCAGTCTCTGATCCAGGAAGATCCGTATGCCACGGGACAACTAATCCCATGCACCACAACTATTGAGCCTGCACTCTAGAGCTGGGGAGCCGCAACTTCTGAAACCCACATGCCTAGCTCCCGTGCTCCACAACGAGAGGAGCCACCACAGTGAGAAGCCCTTGTACCACAACTAGAGAAAAGCCCTCACAGCCATGAAGACCAAGAACAGCCATAAATAAATAAATAAAATTTTTTTTTTAATGTCCCACAAGCCTCTAGGTCCAACTACCCAACTACAGGAAGTAAAGGGGACAGAGTAACATGCTAAATTTACTATGGGTATGCAATGAACAAAGTCCAGGCTCTGGAAGACTTTTCAGAACAGAAGACTTGATTTCCTCTACAAAAAGTTGTGAGGAATAAAAAGAGAGATGGAAGAGCACTTACAGATTTAAAGACTTCAAGGATACATCAAGCAATGCATTGTATGGACCTTGTTTGAATGACTGTGTATTTAAAGATATTAAGGAATTGGGGATCTTTTCAGGCACTATAATGATATTGTGGTTAATATTAATTTTTAAAAACATCATCTTTTAGAGATACATAGGAAAATATTTACAGATGATATGTTGTCTGGAGTTTGTTTCAAATTAATCCTGATGGACAGAGTGAATAGTGAAAATGAAATAAGACAGGCTCCGATCTGATCATTAAGACTGCTTGGTGAGTACTTGGGAATTCATTATATGAATCTGCTGCTTTCGTATATGTTCAAAAACTTCAATAACAATAACAGGTAAAAAAAATGATAAAGAAAGGGACATTACATCTGGGTTAATACCTAGATTGTAGGAGGCATTTTAATGAATGAATGAATAAAGTAATTAATTTGGCTGCACCAGGCCTTATTTGCAGCACACGTGATCTTTGTTCTTTGTTGTGGCATGTGGGGTCTTTAGCTGCAGCATGTGGGATCTAGTTCCCAGATCAGAATCGAACCCAGGCCCTCTGCATGGAGTGCCGAGTTTTAACCACTGGACCACCAAGGGAGTCCCAGAGGTATTTTAAAAAGAACACAAGTCTGGTTATTGAATGTCTAAATCTTGACAGTTCGAGGCTTAAAAGAGCAGTTGTGCCTCACTGGCTGTGGGAAACTAGGGGCAGAGTTCACTTCAGAAGCCCAGAGCCTTCTGTCCTGCTTAAAACCAGATGATCCAGCTGGCAGGAACAGTATGAAATGACAACAAATATTCCATTTTAGAATTGTCCTGTACTACTTGGATTTCCAAGAAGAGACTTGGATACGGGGCAATCCCCTTCACCCAAGCCTTTAAAACTTTTGGCTCCCTTTCCAGCAGTGTCACAATAATGAGCAGCAAAATTCATGAGAGTAAAATAGATTTTTATTGAATGGAGGAAAAGAAAACAACTCTTCAGTGTAGACCAGTGATGTTCAATAGAACTTTCTGCTATGATGAAAGTTTTGTATCGCCACAGTTTAATGTGGTGGCCAATAGTCACATATGGCTACAGAGAACTTGAAATGTAACTAGTGTGACTGAAGAAACAAATTTTATTTTTTTTAATTTTCTTTTATTAATTTTTCTAATATTTATTTATTTTTCTTTATTTGGCTGTACTGGATCTTAGTTGTGGCTCGTGGGGTGTTCTATCTTTGTTGCAATATGTGGGATCTTTTTTTTTTTTTTTTCCAGTTGCAGCATGTGGAATCTAGTTCCCTGACCAGGAATTGAACCCAAGCCCCCTGAATTGGGAGCATGGAGTCTTTTCTGGACCACCAGAGAAGTCCCAGGAAACAAATTTTAAGTTTCCTGTGACTAGCAGCTACTGTGTTAGAGGGCACGACTTGACTCTATGTTATATCTGTACATAGAGGGATCTAAACTCATCTTCACTTTAAAATTACTTATTTATTTATATTTTTGACTGTGCTGGGTCTTTGTTGTTGCCCTCAGGCTAGTTGCGGTGAGTGGGGGCTACTCTCTACTTGGGGTGTGCACGTTTCTCATTGTGGTAGCTTCTCTTGTGGAGCCCAGGCTCTAGGTGCACAGGCTTCAGCAGTTGCCCGACACGGGTTCAGTAGTTGTGGCACATGGGCTTATTTGCTCTGTGACATGTGGGATTTTCCCCAGATCAGGGATCAAACCTACGTCCCCTGCACTGGCAGGCAGATTCTCCTCCACTGTATCACCAGGGAAGTCCTAAACTCCTCTTTAGGGAGATGATGATTTTATTTTGGAAAGAATTTGAGAGAAAAGAGACCTCCCTGCAGAGAGAAATGAGGACAGAAGCAGACAAAGTCCTGACTGCAATTTGTGTCTTTCTTTCAAGGTATCCCTTGCCATCTCTGTACTACCCAAGGCTTGGTTATTGGAGCCAATGAATTTTTTCCTTTTTGATTAATCCAGTTTATAATGGATTTCTATCCTACTTTCTTACCATCCTAGCAAATTGATTCCACTTTTCCATTTAATCTTGTCATTTGTGTTTTGCATACCCATTTTTATATAGATTGTATTCTTCAGTGTACAACTTTGTTTTCTGCCTTTTCACTTGTCAGTACTTCTTATTTCTCCACAGCTGACAAAATGGCCGCAAGTTAATAATTCTAAGTTAATATACCACAGCTCCACAGTTTACCGACTGTAGAATATCTAGATTATTTGCTTCCCCTCCCCTTTTTATTGTATTTAACATTACAGTGACCAAATTGGTGTATCTAGTCTTATTCTTCTGTCGAATTAATTCTCAGGTTGAATTCCTGGGAAGGGGATTGTTGAATCAAAGATCATGAATACTTTCATGGTTTTTGGTACAAAAATATGTATTTTTTACATTTCAGAAAAAGTTTACTTAGTTGTCAAGTTTAAAGGAAATGTCAGTGTCTTTAATGGCAAGAGGCTTGAGTCACTTCCTACTGCCTAAATTTCTGTCTCTTGGCTCTGTTTTCAGGGCAAACGGGGCTTGTTGCTCATCTAGAACTCCTAGGGAGGGAGGAAGAGCCTGAGGCTACAGTACCTGGCTGTGTGGGGTTTTTCTCTGCCCAGGAATGGAGCTCTGAGGTATGATATACGGTTCTCATGAAAGAAAGAGAGGGTAATGGAAGGGACTGGAAGCATCAGGAGGGGATTTCAATATACCAAGTTTTCCCTACCCAAAGCCAGATTCAGAATCTCATCAAGGTGAGCAACCCTCCACAAGAGATTCTGGTACCAAGTTCCTGATAAATCCTCTTATTTTTACCCTCCTATAGCACTTTGGATTTTTTTCTTCATAGTGCTTATTATTATTGCAAATTATTAATTATGCAATTCATTGTCCCATTCCTGGTAATTTAACTTAAGAATTAATTCTTAAGAGGGGATTCACCTAAGAATTAGGCTTCCCTGGTGGCTCAGTGGTAAACAAGCTGCCTATGATGCAAGAGGTGCGGGTTGTTGGAAGATCCACTGGAGAAGGAAATGGCAACCACCCCAGTATTCTTGCCTGGGAAATACCACGGAGAGAGGAGACTGGTGGTCTATAGTCCATGGGGTTGCAAAGAGTCAGACTCGACTTTAGCGACTGGATAAGAACAACAGCAAACTTAAGAATTAATTCAACAGGAGAAAGTTACATTCATTGTATTGTCTATAAGTTCCACGAGAGCACAGATACGTGACTTTGTTCACCCACGTATCCTAAGCCGCCAAAATGGTGCCTGACACATAGGTACTGAAAAAAAATTTTTTAATGAATAATAATCAAATTAGCATAATAAAAGAAACCAGGTGAACTATGTTCCTTAAATTTAATTGACCATGGAACCATTTTTTTCAAATCCAAGTTAACATTCTAAGGTACACACTTGGGAAATGCCAGGTCCACGTATTAGAGAAAAGTATCAAGAGGAGGCGAAAAGCAGCCCCGTGTATTCCACAGGGATATCGTGCCCCTCTGAACTCTCCCATTGAGCTGCTGCAAGCACTAGGGGCACAACAGAGACGAGCCCTAATGATCTGACTGACTTGAAGGGAATTTTTGAAGTAAGTTGATCATCACAGCACTTTGATAATCAGGTGGAAGTTTAATAGTCCTGGTTAGTGTTCTCTTGAAAATTCGTAGCTTGTGGATCATTGAGTAGTTTTACAAGCCAGTCCATTAAACTGTTTTAGAAGACATCTCCAAGATGCTTCGTAGGGAAGTTTCTTTGTAAGCATTTTCCCAGTACTGATGTATACCGAAGTTAAATGAGTCTTCTGCATATTTTAAAAGATTAACATATCCAAATAAAAAGATTAATTAATTCATAGAAACTTTCTCTGACTATAAAAGTGAGAAGTTATTCTGGCGTTGAGTCACTGTGAGTATAAAGAGCTCTAGATTAGGAATCTAGATTAGTTGAGACACCTGGTTCTAATTTCAGCTCTGCTCCTAAAGAACCTGCTTGATCTTTCTGAGCCTCAGGGAACCCTCCTATAAAGCGATAGATTGAATTTAAAAGACTGTAATTTGCCTTCCTGCTCAGATAGCCCATGGTGCTTATCTGAAAGCACATTCAGTCTCTAGGAATGGCGTAAGTAGCTGTGAACAGGAAGAACTGGTTAATAAAGGCATTGCTGTGGCAACTACAGCCTCCAGAGCCATTACAGAGAAGTAGATGCTAACATACAATGTTCAGATTTCACGACTTAAATCCCAGTTGCTCTTCAGCTGAGGGATTCCAATGGCTCTCGCAGAATAGATTTGAGTAAGGCCCACCTGTGGTTAATGCTGGCTGAGAAGAAAAGTGAAATGTGATGAAAGATACACTGAAATTAACCTGAAGCAGTGTTGCTATTTGCAGGTCTCTAGTAGGACCCCTTCACTTAGCAGCTTTGTTCTGTGACCTTAGAAGTGTCTCTTGAGCTTCCAGCACTGGATTTTCCCCTCAGATACATTTCCCCTGTACTGCTTATCTTGTAAAATTAACTACTGTGTTACAGATGCATGAGCCAAAGCTAATTTTATAAGAAACTTGAGTGAGACGAAATCAATCTTTCAAGGTCCCTGAAGTCCTGAGATCACAAAGAAAGGGCTGAAGAAATAGTTTCTGGCTTTTAGCTTTCGATTTCCTTTTTAGTTTCAGTTTCCTTTTTCTGAAACTCTCTACCCAGAACTTCCATGGCATATATAGATGCTTATAAACAAAACAATGACGAATACTATGCTGTTAGAAAGGTCACAGCCCTCGCAGCCAGCAGCCACTGCCAGGCTGGCTTGTTAGTGGAAATTTACAAATGATAATGGGGCTGCCACTTTAGCTTTAAGAGCTACTCCCCCTTGGGGACCTGAAACTATGTAATTACCAAAACAGCAAAAAGTGGTAAATTCTTTGATTTACTGCAAGGAGCCCTATAGATCAAGTTCATTTAAGGTAATCAGTTTATTTTACACATAATCATAGTTTGGCAGCCATACACACTTCAGCACTTACAAGTGGTCAGATTTAATTATTGTTGAGTTATGAAATCATGGGCTATGCCCATCACTGTAAGCCCAATCTTAAAGCATGTACAAGCTTAAAATTCTAAGAATTGTTTTCAGTATCTCTCAGTTATGAGATTTTATGTGCATGTTTTTGTTATGTAAAACTCGTCTAATGACTGTTTTGAAAAGAACTAGGCAAAGGGTCATGACAACAATTCAGCTATTTAGCACAACTCTGCAAACAAATCACCAGAGAAAGGCTTAAAGTGAGGTAATAAGTCCGGCTCATTGTCAATGAATAAACACCAGGCATCCATAGACATGTTTAATTAATTCTTGCACTCTCTTCAAATACAAATTAATACAAAATAACATTTTGCGACTTGGAGGTAATTGTTCACATGGCTGAGCTGTGTATCTTCAAGAAATGTATAATTCAAGTGTGGTTTTAGGTATGGAACATATAGACTCTTAATAAATATTTTGAAATGAATATTTACTTCACAGAAAAAGCAGATGAAGTTGAGAATAAATGATGGCAAGGCAGACACCAGAAACAAGTAACAACAACTCACGGCAACTGTGCCCTGCTAGAGGTATAAACAAACCCCCCTCTTAGCATCAGGGGGGGGCAATATAAACCAGATGGGAGGACAAGCTTCACAGAGACGGGGAGATGATCCTGAGTTCTTCTAGGAAGACGAGTACTGTTCTGATTAATAGAAGAGGTGGGAGGCAGAGGAAGCATTACGGTTAGAGGAACATCAGAGGCAGAGGGGAGTGAAAAGCGCTACCTGGGTGAATGGGAATGGTATAAGGTGGGGCTGAAACTGGGCTAGGGACCCATTTTGAGCAGTCTTGAATGTTAACCTAAAAGTGTGAATCTCTCAGAGAAAGATAATTTTTTTTTCCTCATTTTGGTGTCTTCACTTTTTCAAATTGAAAAATAAAAATAAATAATTATAAATATTAAATCTGTGAAAAGTAGTGAACAACACTGTGAAAAATAGAAAATCAGCCTCTCATAATTCCACAGCCCCAGAGAGAACCATTGTTAGGGCAAATGGGTATTATTAAAGTCTTGACAAGTATTGCTAAGTTGCCCTCTGAAAAGTCTGTATCTATGAATACTTGCACCAATAATGGGTGCAGTCGCTTGTTTTCTCACATATTTGCCAACATTGGTTATTGCCAATTTCGTAGGGAAAAAAAAAACAAAAAACAAAAAACATTTCATTCAAAGCATTGTTTTGTTTTGGGCATTTGATTTTTTCCCCCTTAATTTGAAATGCTTCCTTTATCGTAACTCACCAGTGCATCTCCTGTACCCAGCCATATGAAGCACTGAATAAATGAAGACATGTAATAAATAGGAATGATGCATTTCTGCTCTTTTGAAGAGAAAAATGGTATGATCATACCTAGGCTTTAAGACCACAGTTCTGGTGGGATTATGGAGAAAGGACTGAGAGCAAAAAGCTAATAAATTCAGAGTATAGTTAGAAAATCATTAAAACATTCCAGGTAAGAAAATGATGAACACCTTACCTAGGGTAGTGCCAATGGGGATGAAAAATGGAAATAGATCTATGGAGTATTACAAGAGTGGAACTGAGGACTTTGTATCCATTTAGGACTTCCCAGGTGTCACCAATAGTAAAGAATCTGTCTGCCAATGCAGGTGACACAAGAGATGAAGGTTTGATCCCTGGGTGGGGAAAATACCCACTCCAGTATTCTTGAGGAAATCCCATGGACAGAAGAGCCTGGTGGGCTATGGTCCATGGGGCCGCCAAGAGTTGAACATGACTGAGTGAATGAGCATACACACAAGCAGGAAAGGAGATGGAAGACAAGGAGGTAATAAGGAAGACTGGAATTTCTAGCTTGGGTTCTATACAGTTAATTGGACTTCCCTGGTGGCTCAGACAGTAAAGCGTCTGCCTACAATGTGGGAGACCTGGGTTCAATCCCTGGGTCGGGAAGATCTCCTGGAGAAGGAAATGGCAACCCATTCCAGTACTCTTGCCTGGAAAATCCCATGGATGGAGGAGCCTGGTAGGCTACAGTTCATGGGGTCGCAAAGAGTCGGACACAACTGAGTGACTTCACTCACTCAATGGGAATATGGATCCAATAATGAGGAGTAACTTATTTGAAGAGAGTTGTGAACGAGTTCATTTTATATGCTAAGTGGGACCTGCTTCCTTCTATTTTATCTATGACTCTATTCTCATCCTCATAATTGCCAGTTATGTAAGTGTTCCATCAGTTTCCCCGATTTTTGCACTTTTGATTTCCACTGGAGTTCTATATCTAAAAGCATGTTAAGTTGCCCCTTTCCTCAACTATACCATTATTATAGTCTCTCCTTTATTACCCCCATTGACCTGACTTTTCTTTTGTAACCACCCTTATGCATGCATGAATTTATTCACTTATTTAATTAATATTTATGGAGAGCTTTCATACACCAGGCATGGTTCTACATGATGGGAAACATCAGTAAATAAAAGAGACAAAAAATCCCTGCTTCCTTGGAGGTCACATACTTATTCTACTTACTCATTATTTCCTTCTTATCTGCTTCCATCATTGTCCTGGAATTGTTCTGAAAGTTGACATCGATTTCAATGCTTTGAAACCCAAGTGCCATTTCTTGGTTTCTTTGATCTCTCTGCAGCACTTGACATTGTTGGCATCTCTCTATTTAGTTTAACTCTTGTTATCTTCACCTCTTCTGCTTTTCTATTTCTTGAAATGCTTCATTTATGTTTCCTTCTCTGCCTTTCTTCCATTCTTTCCTCCACCCCTTCCTACTCATGTTTTAAGGACTTGCTTTTAAATATGACATTCTAACTTGTACTATAATATATAACCAAGTTTGTGTTTTTCTAAAAAAACTAAATTTATTTGTTTTTGAATGTGTCGGGTCTTTGTTGCTACGCAGGCTTTTCTCTAGTTGCAGCAAGCGGGGCTCTTCTCAAGTTACAGCGTGCAGGCTTCTCATTGCAGTAGTTTTTCTTGTTCTGGAGCATGGGCTCTAGGGTGCACTGGCTTCGGCAGTTATAGCACATGGGCTCAGTGGTTGTGGTTCATGGGCCCTAGAGCATAGGCTCAGTAGTCGTGGGGCATGAGCTCAGTTGCTCAGTGGCATGCAGGATCTTCCAGGCCCAGGGATCAAACCCTGTCTCCTGCTTGGCTGGCAGATTCTTTACCAATGAGCCACCAGGGAAGCCCGGGTATACGTCTTATCTAGACCACTGTTTCCTAAAATGTGTTCCGTGGAACAGAAGTTCTTTGGGTTGTTAATAGATGTTAAAAGAGTCCTGTGGTAAAATACTTTTGGGAAAACATTGGGGTAAACACTGGGCTTCTCCATAGTGGTACTTCTTGGAGCAATTAATATGCCAATGAGAATTATGAATCACCTACAGAATGAATGTGTCTCCCTCATGTCTTGGAGCATAGAACATTATTTTTGAATTGCATCTTGTAGGACTTCTGAAGAACACACTTTAGGAAATATTATATTAGACAATAAGCTGTTTGAATGCCAAACCTGATCATATATATTTGTTCATGCACTCCCCAGAGGGGATTCCCCCAAAGGCTCCGTGGGTAAAGAACCCACCTGCAATGCAGAAGACACAGGAGACGCAGGTTCGATCCCTGGGTTGGGAAGATCCTGGGGAGAAGGAAATGGCAACTCACTCCAGTATCCTTGCCTGGAGAATCCTATGGATAGAGGAGTCTACAGTCCATAGGGTCGCAAAGAGCCAAACACAACTGAAGAGACTGAGCATGCACACATGCACTGAATTCTACCAAGCACAGGTACGATGGGTACAACCAAGCCTGATGTTGGAGGAGTTAAGACTTTACCTGATCAGTAATGGAAGATTGGAGGTTGAGGACAGTTGCATAATCTAATGCACAGGATTAAATTCCTCTTCCCAGAGGTACTGCTGAACCACCTGTGTCATCCACACTCCTAAGCTGAGATAGAACCAGGTTGGCTCTGAATCTACTCTGCACAGGTTCTACGACATTTACTATCTGGTTGAATACGAATATTAAGGCTGTGGGGTAATCCAATAGTTCTGAGCTGGAATAAATATCCTAAATCCAAGAATCACCAGCAATAGACATCTACCTGTCTAGAAGTTAGTGAAAGTAGGTTATGAAGTGGGCAGCTTACTATAGCCTCAGAAAATTTGGCTAAACTGGGCCAAACTTGCTTTTACAATCTTTAGTAAGGAATCAAAGCTACTCAGGGAAAAATGACCAAAATTCATGTCACATCATGGCCATAACCATCACCCCAAACTGCCTTATATAAGATCCCAAAATGAACTTCCTCTCCGTCCCTTTCTATTTTTAATTCCATATAAATACTTATTAAAAACATGAATACAGATACTTTTCTCACAAAATTATCTTACTTCTGTATATTGTCTTACTTCTTTTAAAGATATTATCAGGCTGTGATTCCAGATCTTCGGCAGAGCAGGAACAAGCCTCTGATACACAGCCAGCAGTAGACTCCCTTGGAGCACATTCAGTGCCTGTCAGTATGATTTTTCCTTCATATTATTCTTACTTATATTTTTCTGCTTGGCAATCACTAAGGAAAATCTAGTGTCCAATTTCCCCTATTTTCTTAATTCATTCACTTGCCAAATATTTATTGAGCATCTACTTGAGAAGACTCTTGAGACTGCAAGGAGATCAGACCAGTCAATCCTAAAGGAAATCAACCCTGAATCTTCTTTGGAAGGACTGATGCTGAAGCTGAAGCTCTAATACTTTGGCTACCTGATGTGAATAGCCAATTTGTTGGAAAAGACCCTAATGCTGGGAAAGATTGAAGACAAAAGCAGAAGGGGGTGGCAGAGGATGAGATGGTTAGATAGCATTACTGATGCAATGGACATGGATTTGAGCAAATTCCAGAAGATACTAAAGGACAGAGGAGCCTGGTATGCTGCAGTCAATGGGGTCGCAAGGAATTGGACATGACTTAGCAACTGAACAACAACAAAATGTCCCAAATGCTGACCTAGACTCTGGGGATTAAGCAATGAACAGAGTTCTTGCCCTCATGGAGCTTATGTTCTAGTTCAGTTCAATCACCCAGTCATGTCCGACTCTTTGCGAACCCATGGACTGCAGCACTCCAGGCTTCCCTGTCCATCACCAACTCTCAGAGCTTATTCAAACTCATGTCCATCAAGTTGGTAATGCCATCCAACCATCTCATCCTCTATTATCCCCTTCTCCTCCTGCCTCAGTCTTTCCAAGCATCAGAGTCTTTTCTAGTGAGTCAGTTCTTTGCATCAGGCGGCCAAAGTATTGGAATTTCAATTTTAGCATCAGTCCTTCCAATGAATATTCAGGACTGATTTCCTTTAGGATAGACTGGTTTGATCTTCTTTAGTCCAAGGGACTCTCAAGAGTCTTCTCCAACACCACAGTTCAAAAGCATCAATTCTTTGGCGCTCAGCTTTCTTTATAGTCCAACTCTCACACCCATACATGACTACTGAAAAAACCATAGCTTTGACTAGATGGATCTTTGTTGGCAAAGTAATGTGTCTGCTTTTGAATATGCTGGCTAGATTGATCATAGCTTTCCTTCCAAGGAGCAAGTGTCTTTTAATTTCATGGCTGAAGTCACCATCTGCAGTGATTTTGGAGCCCCCCAAAATAAAGTCTGCTACTGTTTCCACTGTTTCCCCATGTATTTGCCATGAAGTGATGGGACCAGATGCCATGATCTCAGTTTTCTGAATGTTGAGTTTTAAGCCAACTTTTTCACTCTCCTCTTTCACTTTCATCAAGAGGTTCTTTAGTTCTTCTTTGCTTTCTGCCATAAGGGTGGTATCATCTGTGTATCTGAGGTTATTGATGCATTCTGCATGATTTTTTAATGTGGAGACAAATTAAACCTGAGTTCAATCTTCAACTGGTTACTTACTAGCCATGTGACCATGGGCAGGTCACCTTAACTTCTCAAAGCCTAGATTCTTCTCTCTGGGAAATGAGGATAGTGGTAATTTCAGAGTTGTGAAGGTTCTCTGAAATATTGAACAAGTGTCCAGCATACAGCCTATTCTTAATCCACCTTTTACTACTGGTAGGATTTTTATTTGTTTTTTCTTCTTCCTTTAATTTTTTAAAATCTTTTTTTCTTGTTTTTAGGTAGGATTTTCTTTTTTAAACTTCATATTTATAAATTTCTATCTGGGGTCTTCAAACTAGACATTTATGAATTCATTTCTTCCTCACTTCTGACTGTTAACCATATTCACTTATTCTTTGTCAGAGGCAGAAGAAACACTGGAGAAACACCTTGAACTTACATCTCGTTTGACAACTCAGAATTTTCAGTATGTCCTTGTCAGCAGTGACAGACATATATAATTGTGTGTACCTTTCACTCTACTACCAACCACTGCTAAATAATTTCTAAAGGACAAAGTTTCACTGGGACTACATAGTGACAAAGTTATGTCTCACAATTACATATTTCCTTAGGCAAAAATTCACAGAAGTCAAGTGATGGCTTCTATAATTGTTCAAGTAAAATGCTAAGCACTTGAAGCCTTCCCGACCCCCCTTTAAACTCCTTACAAGTGTGAAAGCAAAGTTCTTCAGTGTCTGAGAACACAGGCAAACAACTATATGTGCTAAGTCATCTGACTTTATTTGAATCACAAGGGTTTACACCAGCCAGTGAGTAACTTTCCCTGACTCCATCTGCTGTCAGACACAACGAAATCCAGAAGGCAGACTTTAAATCATTCTTGATAATGTTGTTGATATATATTCGTTGGATAGATTGAAAATTTCAGGCTTCCCTAGTGGCTCAGAGGGCAAAGCGTCTGCCTGCAATGCAGGAGACTTGGGTTTGATCCCTGGGACAGGAATATCCCCTGGAAGAGGAAATGGCAACCCACTCCAGTATTCCTGCCTGGAAAATTCCATGGACAGAGAAACCTGGTGAGCTACAGTTCATGGGATCACAAAGAGTCGGACACAACTGAGAGACTTCAGATAGATACTCTACTATTTTTCAGATAGCTGGTGGGAACTCTGGAAGCACCAAGACCCCATTTTCGTGCCTTCATTTCTCTAAATATTGTCATCTGCATTTCATTTGCAAACATTAGGTCAGGCATCTCCTATAGTTAACAGGCATCCTGTGAACTGTAATTAATTAGAAGGTAGTTTGAAATTAGTGATACTTTGATGGTGATTCTAGCCATTGGTATTTTCTTTAACAATAAATTCGACGCCCCGAATTTTAGTACTCTCGTGTCCTTGCCCGCGATATTTCTTTGGCCAGTCACTTGGTAACTCGGTTGCATTCTTCACCTTTCAACAATCCACCTACTCCCCTTCCTATCACTTTCACTTGCGGGGCTTGGGACTGGTGAGCCAGGAGGAAGAAAAGCACAAGTACATCTTCAGGATACACCCTCCCCAACAGGGTCTCACTGCAGAGGAGCTCCTGAAAGAAGGCAGCCTCAAGGCCTTTCGCCACGGCGGGATCCCCGGGCCTGGCCAGAGCCCTGAGGGGAAAGCACCCTGGCCTCGCCTCGGCCCAGTCTCTGCCAGGACTCCTGGATGCTAAGACCCAAGGCAGCGCGGAGAAGGAGGAGGGACTAGAAAGAGGAGGGAGAGCAGGAAAGGAAAACGAAACTCCTTCTTCGAGGCTGACCCAGCCTAGCGGAACCTCAGGGGCTTGGGGTCCCAGGAGGCGTGGCCTTAGGGATGGAAGGAGGACGGGGCTTCATGGGGCGGAGACTCATGGCAGCGAGCGAGAGGAGGGGCGGGGCAGCAGAGACTCCAAGTGGGCCGTCCGGCTGCACCAGTCCGTCTGCAGTAGGAAAGGAGGGCACACCCTCTGCCCCCGCACCCTTCCCCACAGGGTCGCCAGCCGCGATCTCGCGCCTAGTCCCATCCTCTCTTACAGCCTACGTGAGCAGCGCAGGTCGTCAGCCCGAGAGCAGGCAATCCGAGCAGTTTCTGTTTTCATTTTCCGTTTCCCGCTCTGGTCGCAGTCTTGGAGCGGAGGAAGCGGCGGGGAGGCGGGGGCGGCTGGGGGGCGGGGAAGGAGGGCAGCTCCTCCGTCACCGCCCCCCACGCCCGGCAGGGAGTTAGGTGGTCTGCAGGGCTACACCATTCAGAACATTATGATGCCCCGAGTCCCACCATAGACGTCATCTAGGATAAAATGCTGATGTACTGGGGTCACTGACGTATTTCTGGCCCACAACTCTCTGAAACTATTCTATTGATTACGGGATTAACTGCTTTTTCTTCTATTTTTAAAGTAGAAAACCGGACCCTTAAAAACACCAGGTGTGGCGCCCTAGCTACTCTACGAGCAACTAAACACAGAGCATCTCAGGGGAAACGAAAGAAGATTCTCCCTTCTTCCCAGCTGTTAATATGTGACATAGCTCCACTCTCAACTCCTTGCAAAAGATTCGGGTTTTCGGAAAACTCAGTTTTCCTAGTTTTGCAATAACTTAACTGAATTCCGTCACTTTGGGTTCTACTTGACTCTTGATTGTGTCATCTACTCCAGTGCTAGACCAAAGAGTTAAAAGACAAAAAGAAAGTAAGCTTCTTACAGAAAGGAAAAGCTGTAATACTTGCCTACGCCAAACATACTTAAGCTTCCATAGCTGCAAAATATGTTTGGTTTAACCAACCAAATTCTGTGCTGGACCCTGGGGAAAGTCATATATAACACAGATACTCTAATAGGGAAGATAACTGATTAGAAAAACAACTATAATTCAGTGTCGTACAATTAATAAAACCATATACTAGATCCAAAAGTAGCATCATTGAAGAAGTGATTCTATGGGACACATGGGGATGAGGGCATAAAAGGTTTCACCCAGGAATTATAACCATCTGAGCATAAGTAGGAATGTTTAAAACAAAAAAAAAGCTTATGAGATAGATATTAATAAATTACTACAAAACGCTGAATGAGTGTTGCAGAATTCTCTTAATTTTAAAATGTTGGCAAAGAAATTGGCTGGAAAATGGGGTGAAGGGGGAAAACTCCTTTTACTCAAATCTTAAATGTTACAGAAATAACAGCCCTCCATAATTCCCATTCCAGGAAAGATCAGTGTTGTTGTACATTGTATACTCCTCCAGGTTGTATAGTAACAACCGACACTGTATTCTACAGAAATGGAATCTCCAGAACTTGGAGGTGGTATAGGAAAGTGGTTAGTATGCTGGCTTTGGCAGGCCGGTGTCACCTGGGCTGGAATGCAGCATCTATCAGTTCCCAGTTCTGTCACCTTGGGAAGTTATTTCTTTTCCCCCTAGTTTCCCCTTTTGCAAAACAGGACTACAATTATATCAATTATCAGTTGAGATTTTAAGTGTCAGAGGGGATTCTTTGTGCACGCAACCCATGAAGTTGCTTATTTTTTTCAAATTAATTTATTTTTTATTGGAGTATAGTTACTTTACAATGTTGTGTTAGTTTCTTCTGTACAGCAAAGTGAATTAGCTATATATTTACATATATCCCCTCTTTTTTTGGATTTCCTTCCCATTTAGGTGAACACAAAGCACTGAGCACAGCTCCCTGTGCTATACAGTAGGCTCTCATTAGTTATCTATTTTATGCCTAGTGTCAATAATGGATACATGTCAATCCCAGTCTCCCAATTCATCCCACCTCATCCCTTTCCCCCTTGGTATTCATATGTTTGTTCTCTACAAATTTCTTGTGTTTTAAATGATATTTACTTGAGTTGTAAAATTTAAATCTAGTCATTATGAAGTATTTAAACACAAATTTCAAATTCATTTACAAATCTGTCAATTTCATGTTAAAACACTTTCACTGTTCTTTGATTAATGCCCAGTGAGCATGTTAATTTGATGTATTAAACTCCCCATTTAAATGCATTTATTAATGGGATGGAATTTTCTTAGGCATTACATATTAACATCACAAAAGCATGCAAATCTAACAAATCAAATTCTCTTACACATTTACACAGTTTATAAGTTCCCTTAAATATGTCAAATTCACATATTGCTGTACCTTATTGCCTCAGATACTTCACACTCCTAACAAGGCAGATTTACACTTTGTAAATTGTCTCAACCCATTCTCAGCCCAGTCCTGAGCACTTACAGAGTATCTCTGTGAGTCTTCCTGAGTACTGAGGTGGGCAATGGTTAGGTTGCTGTGCTAATAACTGGCTGTGTGATCTTGGTTAAGCCATATAACTCTTTGTGCCTCTGTTTTATCATCTGAAAGGGGAGTAGCAATAATACCAAACTCATAGGGTTGTTATGAGCTTTACCTGAGTTAGCGCATGCAAAGCACTTAATACAGCCCTGCTAAGTAATAAGCAGTCAACAAATGTGTTATTGTAAATCTAGTAAGTCATATTCTCTCAGGCATCTAGGCAACATAAAAATCAAACCAATATATTAAATCAAATTCACAAGAGTAAAAACATTCACTGTATCCTTAGTTGGTCAAATCCTAAGTATTTCAATGAAAAATCACTTTAAAATGTCAATTTTTAATACAACTTGCAAGATTCTTTAAAACATCTCTATTTTAAAAACAAAGAACATATAGACAAACAGCACAATGAGTTAAAAAATCTGTTAACATACCTTGTAAATATATCATTTGAAGTATATTATCAGTTCAGCTCAGCTCAGTTCAGTCCCTCAGTTGTGTCCGGCTGTCTTGGACCCCATGGACTGCAGCACGCTAAGCTTCCCTGTCCACCACCAACTCCCAGAGCTTGCTCAAACTCATCTCCATTGAGTCAGTGATGCCATCCAACCATCTCATCCTCTGTTGTCCCCTTCTCCTCCTGCCTTCAATCTTTCCCAGCATCATGGTCTTTTCCAATGAGTCAGTTCTTCACATCAGGTAGCCAAAGTATAGGAGTTTCAGCTTCAACATCAGTCCTTCCAGTGAATATTCAAATCTTAGACTGATTTCCTTTAGGATGGACTGGTTGGATCTCCTTGCTGTCCAAGGGACTCTCAAGAGTCTTCTCCAACACCACAGTTCAAAAGCATCAGTTCCTTGGTGCTCAGCTTTCTTTATGGTCCAGCTCTCACATCCATACACAACTACTGGAAAAACCATAGCTTTGACTAGACAGAGTAAAGTCTCTGCTTTTTAATATGCTGGCTATATAGGTCATAGCTTTTCTTCCAAGGAGCAAGCATCTTTTAATTTCATGGCTGGAATTTCATGGCTTTAATTTCACCATCTGCAGTGATTTTGGAGCCCAAAAATAAGTCTGTCACTGTTTCCCCATTTATTTGCCATGAAGTGATGGGACCCGATGCCATGATCTTAGTTTTATGAATGTGGAGTTTTAAGCCACCTTTTTCACTCTTCCCTTTCATCAAGAAGCTCTTTAGTTCTTTGTTTTCTGCCATAAAGGTGGTGTCATCTGCATATATGAGGATATTGATATTTCTCCCAGCAATCTTGATTCCAGCTTGTGCTTCATCCAGCCTGGAATTTTGCATGATATACTCTGCATATAAGTTAAATAAGCAGGGTGACAATATACAGCCTTGATGAACTCCTTTCCCGATCTGGAATCAGTCTGTTGTTCCATGTTCAGTTCTAACTATTGCTTCTTGACCTGCATACAGATTTCTCAGGAGGCAGGTCAGGTGACCTGGTATTCCCGTCTCTTTAAGAATTTTCCACAGTTTGTTGTGATCCACACAGTCAAAGGCTTTGCATAGTCAATAAAGCAGATGTTTTTCTGGAACTCTTTTGCTTTTTCGATGATCCAGCGGATGTTGGCAATTTGATCTCTGGCTCCTCTGCCTTTTCTAAATCCAGCTTGAACATCTGGAAGTTCACAGTTCACATACTATTGAAGCCTGGCTTGGAGAATTTTGAGCATTACTTTACTAGTTACTTTGCTGACTAAGGTCCGTCTAGTCAAGGCTATGGTTTTCCCTGTGGTCATGTATGGATGTGAGAGTTGGACTGTGAAGAAGGTTGAACACCGAAGAATTGATGCTTTTGAACTGTGGTGTTGGTGAAGACTCTTGAGAGTCCCTTGGACTGCAAGGAGATCCAACCAGTCCATTCTGAAGGAGATCAGCCCTGGGATTTCTTTGGAAGGAATGATGCTAAAGCTGAAACTCCAGTACTTTGGCCACCTCATGCGAAGGGTTGACTCATTGGAAAAGACTTTGATGCTGGGAGGGATTGGGGGCAGGAGAAGAAGGGGATGACCCAGGATGAGATGACTGGATGGCATCACTGACTCGATGGATGTGAATCTGAGTGAACTCTGGGAGTTGGCGATGGACAGGGAGGCCTGCCGTGCTGCGATTCATGGAGTCGCAAAGAGCTGGACACGACTGAGCGACTGAACTGAACTGAACTGAGACGAGTGCAATTATGCCGTAGTTTGGCATTGCCTTTCTTTGGGACTGGAATGAAAACTGACCTTTTCCAGTCCTGTGGCCACTGCTGAGTTTTCCAAATTTGCTGGCATATTGAGTGCAGCACTTTCACAGCATCATCTTTCAGGATTTGAAATAGCTCAACTCGAATTCCATCACCTCCACTAGCTTTGTTCGTAGTGATACTTCCTAAGGCCCACTTGACTTCACATTCCAGGATGTCTGGCTCCAGTTGAGTGATCACACCAACATGATTATCTGGGTCATGAAGATCTTTTTTGTACACTTCTTCTGTGTATTCTTGCCACTTCTTAATATCTTCTGCTTCTGTTGGGTCCATACCATTTCTGTCCTTTACTGTGCCCATCTTTGCATGAAATATTCCCTTGGTATCTCTAATTTTCTTGAAAAGATCTCTAGTCTTTCCCATTCTATTGTTTACCTCTATTTCTTTACATTGATCATTGAGGAAGGCTTTCTTATCTCTTCTTGCTATTCTTTGGAACTCTGAATTCAAATATCTTTCCTTTTCTTCTTTGCCTTTAGCTTCATCATGTGTATATTATGTGGGACTGCAGTTATTATCCAATGACATTTTTATGGAAGGGAACAGATGTAGTTTGGGACTGGTAATATGATGTCAGGTATTCAGTCAAAGACAAGATTGGGGTTATGAATTCAAAATTCACTTTTGCCTAATTTTTATAGTACCTGCATGTGCTAAATTGCTTCATTGGTGTTTGACTCTTTGAGACCCTATGGATTGCAGCCCACCAGTCTCCTCTGTCCATGGGATTCTCCAGGAAAGAATACTGGGGTGGGTTGCCATGCCCTCCTCCAGGGGATCTTTCTGACCAGGGATTCAACTCGCATCTACTGCAGCTCCTGCATTGCAAGTGGATTCTTTACCACTGAGCCAATGGGGAATCAGTTTTTACAGTAACTACCTTCAAGTTGTCCCTGCTTAATTTGAGAGGATGGTATTCTGCACTTCACCACAGGAGAATTCAGCTAATTTCTTTGCTTATTAAAGTTAAATTCTTCCCTTTTATATATTTGCTTTGTTAGCTAATAAACAGATTATAGTTCTACATCATAGCTTTAAATGAAATTATGCAAATCACAACATCTGGTATATAGTTAGTGCTCAATTGATGTTAACTATTACTATTATTATGTGGTTACTTTTTCAGATTTTTTTTTCTTTTAAATATTTCACATTCTTTAAATACTTGATTAAAATGCAAAAAAACAATTGTCCTTCAAACAAAACTCAAACTTACACTGCCTTCTGGTAAGACACTGTTAGCTTCCTATTGCTGTTATAACAAATTACCATACATTTAGTGACTTAACACAAATTTGTTTTCTTACAGTTCTGGAGAGAAATCTAAAATGGTCTCTCTGGACTAGGATCAAAGTGTCAACAGTGGGCTGCTTTCCTTTCTGAAGACTCTAAGGCAGAATCTGTTTCCTGGCCTTTTCCAGCCTCTACAGGCTGCATGCGTTCCTTGGCTCATGCTTGTTCTTCAAACAATTGAATCACTCTGACCTCTGCTCTTGTTGTCATATCTCCTTCTCTGACTCTCCTGCCTCCCTCTTTTACTTTTTTTTTAATTTTTATTTTTACTTTATTTTACTTTACAATACTGTATTGGTTTTGCCATACATTGACATGAATCCACCACGGGTGTACATGAGTTCCCAAACATGAACCCCCCTCCCCCCTCCCACCCCATATCATCTGTTTGGATCATCCCCGTGCACCAGCCCCAAGCATCCTGTATCCTGCATCGAACATAGACTAGCGATTCGTTTCTTACATGATAGTATACATGTTTCAATGCCCTTCTCCCAAATCATCCCACCCTCTCCACCTCCTTCAGAGTCCAAAAGTCCGCTCTACACATCTGTGTCTCTTTTGCTGTCTTGCACCATCTTTCTAAATTCCATATATATGTGTTAGTATACTGTATTGGTGTTTTTCTTTCTGGCTTACTTCACTCTGTATAATCGGCTCCAGTTTCATCCATCTCATTAGAACTGATTCAAATGTATTCTTTTTAATGGCTGAGTAATACTCCATTGTGTATATGTACCACAGCTTTCTTATCCATTCATCTGCTGATGGACATCTAGGTTGTTTCCATGTCCTGGCTATTATAAACAGTGCTGTGATGAACATTAGGGTACATGTATCTCTTTCTATTCTGGTTTCCTCGGTGTGTATGCCCAGAAGTGGGATTGCTGGGTCATAAGGCAGTTCTATTTGCAATTTTTTAAGAGAACAGTGTGGAGATTCCTCTTTTACTTTTAAGGAGCTTTGTAATTACATTGGGTCCACCTGGATGAGCCAGGCTAATCTCACTATCTCAGGATCATTAATTTAATCATATCTGCAAAGTCCCTTTTGCCATGTAAGGTAACATACTCACAGGTTTCAGGAATTATGATGTGGACATCTTTGGGCAGCGGTTACTCTGTCTTCCCCAGAAACTTCCTGAAATCACCAATGATAAGACCAAAGTTGGCATTATGTATCAGCAAAGGGAGGAAGAAAGGATTCTTATTTCACTGTCCTTTAAATGGACCTTGGCCAAATGTTGATGGCATATCAAAGACAAACCCTTTGACTATTTGTTTCCTTAGAATTGGGCAAATTTTTCAATCTAATAGATTCTTAATTCCTTCCAGGATTTCAGTCTTAGCAATATTTTATATACACTTGACCTTTGAACAATAGGAATTGAATTGTGCAGGTCCACCTATTTATTTTCAATAAATACTACTACAATACTACACAGTCTGAGGCTGGTAGCATCTGAAGATGCAGAACTACAGATTCCAAGGGCAGACTGTAAAGTTATACTCAGATTTTCGACTGTGAGGAGAGTCGATCAATGCCTCTAACTTCTGCATTGTTCAAAGATCAACTGTATATTTAAATATATAGGACCATCTCATCTATCCACAACATGGCAACATGTTCCTAAGCTAAAGCTTAGGAAATGCATATGTACACACACATACACATACACATAGTCACACACAAGCTGTCCTGAGTAGCCAAAATAGCTGACAAAAAATTATTAAGACTATTGTGTTTCACTAATAAGAAAATCTTAGACTCATTCTCAGATCCTATCACTTGATGTATAGTTCTAATAAACTTGGCTATCTTGTTTTCAAACCTTGGCCAACTTCAAGTAGAAAATTAGAATAGCAAGAAGGAAATCTCTAGGCAGGTAAATTGACAGATAAGAAGACCTGAAGACCAATATCTCAGTCAACAATGTGCCTTGTTTATATTATATAGTCATATGAAAGAAAATCTTAATAAATCTGTGCATTCAAGAAAGGAAAGTGAGAAATATGAGGTGTTTTCAGGAGAATCTATTAATTCTCAAACCTTTGGATAATCACTAACTTTCTGGGCTTTCACTTCTTCATATAAAAAAAATGCAGACTATTTGATATCTAGGTTCCTGTCTACTCTAGAATTCTATGATTTCAAATGACAATAATATCTTGTCACAGAGGAGAAAATCAGAAGTGCTATGTATTATGGTATATATTATTTCTTTTTAGTGTATTTACAATATGAACCTAATATGTTACCACACTTAAATACCTCAGTTGTCTGGGATGATAAAGAGTGAGGCAGGCAGGGCAATGAACTTCAGTAGTGTCACAACCAGAACAATAAGTAATATTTATGATGCTTTACTCTAACTAGCAATTAACATTCACTATGTGCCAAGCATTGTGCTTGCTGCTAAGTCTTCATGAGAAATTAATTTATTTTCATGTTTCCACAAAACGGGTGGAGAGCAATTTGGTAGTAACCAAATTAAAACTTTAGGGAATTCCCTGGCAGTCCAGTGGTTAGGACTTTTACTGCCAAATTCACACGGTGCAGCCAAAACACAAAGCAAAACAAAACAAAACAAAAATCTTCAAAAATATGTAAATGTTTTGATCCAGAAATTCTTCCCAGATACTGTTCAACAGAAACTTTCATGCAAGTGCTCAGCATATCTGTTAAAAGATGCTTACTTACGCATTGTTTGTAATAGTAAAACAAAGGAAATGACCTAAATGCCCATTAATAGAATGAGACAGACCTATATATACCAACATGAAAACATGCCACAGACACAATACGAAATGACAAATAAATTTATGACAGTATGTTTTTCTGTTGTTGATATATGGATATAAGAATAGGCATTAAAAAAGAATATGCATAAAAATACCTGGAGGATACACAACAAACAAGGGGCAGGATTATGGAGGTTTTTTTCTTTCTACATTTTTTATAATATTCACTTAAAAATAATAAACACATTACATAGGAAAAACAATACAGATAAAACAGATGAAATAATACAAAATAAGAGGTGAGACAAAAAATAAAATGTTTTAGAAATATTTTCATGAGGGATTATTGAAACTTCATTTAAAACAACATGTTTCCCAAGAATTTGAAATAGGTAAGTTGTTTCACCTGCAGTTCTCTAACCCAGTAGCTAGAAGCTGTGAACTTTGACTCAGTTTACCCCTTTCTTCATCCTGGTTGGTTCCAGCTTTAAGTAAAGCTTTTCACCTGAACTTGCTCTTTAAGAGCCCTGGATTCAGAACAGGGGAGAATAGTAAGCCTGTGCATGCGAATTTGTTTACGGTGAGTCTCTCAGAGGAAATCATGTGCATGTCTGTTTACTTTTCCTTGGAACCTAGAAGGTCACCTCTAAAAATAATCTCGCTCAGTGTCAGAGCTTCCGTGACACAGAGGTACATGCCTCACATGCTCTCTGCAGTTAGTGCCCCATGCCAGACCTATCCAGTTCCCCAAAGGACTCAGACCAGAGAGGAGGGGAAAGCAGATGCCAGCTAAACTGTCCAGCTAATAATGGATAAGCTCTTTAAAAAAAAAGGCCCATACTTATTCTCATGGCTGACATTCTAACTAATGACATTGAACTTTTAAATGTTTATTGGCTGTTTGCATTTATTCTCTTGTGAACTTCCAAAGGAAATATTAAGAGAATTTCTGAACCACAGCACATGATTCTGGTTACAGGGCTTTGCAATAGACACATCTGAGATGGTTAACCAGCCTTTACTTCTTCCAGGGTTGCAAAGACTTCGACACGACTTAGCCACTGAACAACAACAACCTCTTCCAGAAGGGCTCTGAAGCTCATGTTAAATTGGTGGGCCTGAGAAACTATGCCTTACTTGGGAATATGTTCCATTTGCCTCCGACCTCCACTTCACTCCTAACTGATTGAATATTCCCTTAACTCATGTTGGGCAGAGATCACCTTGTAGAAGACTTTGAAAGCCAGACTATGCATTCTGAAGAAGGGAGCAAGATGAGGAGAGCTCTGCTTTAAGATTAATCAGCACTAGTATAAAACAGACTTGCAAGAGAAAAGTGAGAAGAGAGATCGGTAAGAGGTCTATTGTTTAAGTCAGAAATAATGAAAGTCTGAACTAAAGTCATGTGCAGGAGAGAAAAGGATAAAAAGATGGTAACTGAAGAAGCAGAATCTATGGAATTTTATGGCTGATTGGATCCGGGGTGCAAAGGAATTCCACATGTTCTAGAAGACTCCAAGGCTTCTGTTAGGAAACTGGTGGTGCCATTACGGAGATGTCCCACACAGAGCTCTGAACTCATCTTCTCACACCAACAACTGTTTTGTCATCTATCTTCAATTGTTCACTTTCTACTCAAGAGTCTCCCATATTTTAAAAACAAAATAAAGAAAACAGAAACAGACCTTTCCCCTTAAGAGGCAGAGGGAAAAGTAGGCTATTGACATCCTCACCTTAAATGTAAGGGGCCAAGACAAGCTATCTATGATTAAAGGAATGGAAAATAGAGCATAAGTATGTTGTGAAGGTGGCCAGCAGAGAAATAGAATGGTGATACAATCACTTTGGATGGGAGAGGTATAAGAGAAATAAAATTTTATTTAGCATATAAGGAAATTAATAGATAATGTCTACTTCCTTGGTGGCTCAGACAGTAAAGTGTCTGCCTACAATGTGGGAGACCTGGGTTCAATCCCTGGGTCAGGAAGATCTCCTGGAGAAGGAAATGGCAACCCACTCCAGTATTCTTGCCTGGAAAATCCCATGGAGGGAGGAACCTGGTAGGCTACAGTCCATGGGGTCGCAAAGAGTCGGCATGACACTTCACTTCTTCACTTCAAGGTAAATCAAGAAATAGTCATATTATGAGGTTAATTAGCAATAAATATGGAGGTTACCACAACACAGAAGCAGTTCAAAGCAGTTGCCGCTGGGCTGGGGAGAGTAACTCAGAGGATTGTTGCTTTTTTGAACCAACTGCATGTAATTCTTTGATGTGGTTTTCTTTCTTTTCTTAAAATTTTTTGACCACACCATAGGGCATGTGGGATCTTAGGTCCCTGACCAGGGATTGAACCTGCACCCCCTGTACTGGAGAGAGAAGTCTTAACCACTGGACTGGTGGGGATGTCCTTGATATAGTTTTTGAAGTTTTTTTTCCTTTTTTTCTTCAATATGACAAAGATAGAGGTCTTTTAAAAATCCTCCATAAATTCATATTTTGTTATAGTTACCATTAGCTCTTTTAATCCTTAAAATATATTCCTTAATATGTAGTAAT
Source organism: Budorcas taxicolor (assembly GCF_023091745.1). NCBI lineage: Eukaryota > Metazoa > Chordata > Mammalia > Artiodactyla > Bovidae > Budorcas > Budorcas taxicolor. The sequence goes on from NC_068920.1 coordinate 119,723,324, forward strand.
AAAAGACAACATTTATTGAATCATTGTTATGTGCCATCATTCTTAGCACTGCTTTATTTTCATCATCTCATTTAATCTTCACAGGAAACTTATTGTAACTAGACATCTTGAAAAAGTTGTCTGTGTTCACTATCCACATTTGTTTACCATCCAATCTCTCTTCAACCTACTCCAGACTGATTTTTGCCATCCAAACTCAGCTGAGACTGCTCTCAGTAAGTTCAGTTCAGTTGATCAGTCATGTCCGACTCTTTGCGACCCCATGAACTGCAGCACACCAGGCTTCTCTGTCCATCACCAACTCCCAGAGCTTGCTCAAACTCATGCCCATCGAGTCGGTGATGCCATCCAACCATCTCATCCTCTGTCATCCCCTTCTCCTCCTGCCTTCAGTCCTTCCCAGCTTCAAGGTCTTTTCCAGTGAGTCAGTTCTTCACATCAGGTGGACAAAGTATTGGAGTTTCAGCTTCAGCATCAGTCCTTCCAATGAATATTCAGGACTGATTTCCTTTAGAATTGACTGGTTTGATCTTTTTGCAGTCCAAGGGACTCTCAAGAGTCTTCTCCAACACCACACTTCAAAAGCATCAATTCTTCGACTCTCAGCTTTCTTTATGGTCCAGCTCTTACACACATACATGACTACTGGAAAAACCATAGCTTTGACTTGATGGACCTTTGTCGGTAAAGTAATGTCTCTCTTTTTTAATATGCTGTCCAGGTTGGTGATAGATTTTCTTCCAAGGAGCAAGCATCTTTTAATTTTATGGCTGCAGTCACCGTCTGCAGCAATTTTGGAGTCCAAGAAAATAAAGTCTGTCACTGTTTCCACTGTTTCCCCATCTATTTGCCATGAAGTGATGGGACTGGATGCCATGATCTTAGTTTTTTGAACGTTGAATATTCAGCCAGCTTTTTCACTCTCTTCTTTCACCCTCATCAGGAGGCTCTTAAGTTCCTCTTCACTTTCTGCCATAAGGGTAGTATTATCTGCATATCTGAGATTATTGATATTTCTCCCAGCAGTCTTGATTCCAGCTTGGGCTTCATCCAGCCTGGCATTTCGCATGATGTCCTCTGCATATAAGATAAATAAGCAAGGTGCCAATATACAGCCTGATGTACTCCTTTCCCAATTTGGAAACAGCCCGTTGTTCCATGTCCAGTTCTAACTGTTGCTTCTTGATCTGCATACAGATTTCTCAGGAGGTAGGTTAAGGTGGTCTGATATTCCCACCTCTTTGAGAATTCTCCACAGTTTGTTGTGATCCACAGTCAAAGGCTCTCAGTAAGGACACCCATGATTTCCCTATTGCTGAAACCCGTTACGCTTTCAGTGTCTTAAATGCCACTTCTTTCCTCCTTTTCTTCCACAAGATCACCCTGTTCTGGTTTTCTTCCTGCTTCTCTGGTTTCTTGTCAGCCTCCTTTAAGGTACTTTCTTCTACTTAGCTCCTAAATGTTGGCTATGCCTCAGAGTTCTTTCTTCAGTCTGCTTTTCCTCTCACTTTATATTCCTTTGGAGTATTCATAGGCTCATATTGCTTAAGTTACCACTGATGACACTCAAACCTCCATTTCCATCCCAACAGTTCTTTCTCCTGAACTACAACCACTGTCTACCTGACATCCTGTTTTGTGTGTCCCACTAGGATCTCAACTCAACATGTCCTAGGTGAAATACATCAACATTCTCCCATCTTGCCCCTTATTCTGTTTCTTAATGACTCTACCACTATCCACACAGTTGCCCACTTCCAAATGTGAACATCATCCTTGATTCCTTAGCTGCCTTCCACATCTAACAACATCTAAGCATCCGTTAAGTTCTATGCAGTCTCCATTTGGATTTCTATTTATCCTCATCTGGGGGCCACTACCTTAATTTGCTCCATGACATCTTTTATTTGGACTATGGCAATGGCCTGCTAACTGGTCTCTCTGTCCTCCTGCTTTGGGCCCTTCCTGAGTGCATTCTTGATTTTGCAGCCAGAGGGATTCTTTTTCGTATGCAAATCTGAACCAGCCTCTTCTCTGCTAAAAATGTTTAATGCACCCTCAACCTGGATTCTTGCTGGCTGTTCACCTCTGTCTCAGGCTATTTCCCTCTGGCTCCTGCCACACTGAACAGCTTGCAGCCTCCCAACTCTTTCTCCTGTTTTCAGGCATTTGCAGCCACTGCTCCCTCTGCCTGAGATCACCCCTCTTACCCGCTTCTCTTCTTTGTAGTTCCCGTTAATACTTCTTGATTCAGCATACCTCCTTGATTCAGTTTCCTCCTTGGTAGAGGTGTTTTCTGGCCACAAAGGCTGTGTTGGGTGCTCATTCTGTGCATTTTCATAGGGCTCTATCATAGCACTTACCACACCATCATATCTACCTGTATTTTCCCTGTTTCTCTCTCTAAAATTGCAAACCTGTAGGGAGTAGAAAGTAGGTTATTTTTCCTGGCTGACAGCATCCACCCACTGAATGAATTATGGGAGATGGTACTATGCATTAGAAAAAACATGGAGTCTGGATTCAGACAGACCTAGATTTTGGTTTCTTCCTCTTGTATTTTCAGTTATAAGATGCAGATCACAGTTCTTTCCTCACAGAGCTGTTGTGGAGATGAAATGAGGTACCTAGCACAGGATGTGGCACGTTAGAGCCTAGAGTCAAGTGTGTGTTCCCTTACCCAACTCAGAGCAACCTGAGAACCTGGTTTGAGGGGAACAGGATGAATTCAGGGTAGGTCACGCAGAAGGAGAAGCCAGTGGGGAGCAATGAGTTGGACCTGAAGCTGGAGTGGGAGCTGGAGGTACAGGTTTAGGAGTCATCAGCACTCACTCCTGAGGCCTAGGAGTAAATGAGACTGTACATTGGGGAAGGCTTGGGCCTAGGTTTGCCTTCCCAAAAGAAGGAAGAAGAAATGTTCTGAGGAATGTTAGAGGAGAACCGGAATAATGAGAGAGAAGCAACAGTGTGACACACTGCAGAGAGGTTGAGGAGAATGTGTTCGTGGGCTTGAACTTAATGAGGTCATTGATGTCCTTGGAAAGACTGTCAGTGTCTGTTTTGTGTGGTTAATCATTTGTTCTAGTTCACAGCAGAATGAGAAGGGCCTGTGGGACTTGGAGTTCCATAACAAAAGCCATAGAACTGATAAGCAGGGAAGGAAGAGCTGAAGACGACAATAGCAGCAAAAACTGTTCATAAAGGCTGAGTTGGGGCACAAGCCAATGCCCAGATGCCAGGGCTCTTCCCCACCTCTCTTACTCAATAGTCCTTTAAAATATCATCAGTTCATTAATATGAAAACTAAGGCTTAAAGAAGTTAATTAACTTTTTGGAAGTAAGTGATGAACTGATTTCACAGCCCTTGCTCTTAATTGGCCTGCTGGGGATGGGGTAGCTTGAGGGAGGGGACTTGGAGAAATCAGTCTGGGAGTCAATGGAGAGGTGTGGCAAGGCTTCTGGGTAGTTAGGGGATGTTTTATATATATGACATGGCTCCCCTGGTGGCTCAGAGGTTAAAGCGTCTGCCTCCAATGTGGGAGACCCAGGTTCGATCCCAGGGTCAGGAAGATCCCCTGGAGAAGGAAATGGCAACCCACTACAGTATTCTTGCCTGGAGAATCCCAGGGACGGAGGAGCCTGGCAGGCTACAGTCCATGGGGTTGCAAAGAGTCAGACACGACTGAGCAACTTCACTTCACGTCACTTCACTTGTATATATAATATATTTCCCTGACACTGCTGGCCAAGTTGTGAGTGAAGTTTGCATGCACACATGCGTGCTAAGTCGCTTACTGTACACCAAAGGCTACATCTAGAGCTGCACAGCCCCACAACATTTCTGCACTCATAGAATGTTCTCCATCTGTGGTGTTGAATACAGTAGCCATTAACCACAAGCGGCTACTCGCACTTGAAATGAGGCTACTGTGAACAAGGAATCGAACTTTTAATTGTATTTAGTTTATTAGCTAATTTTAATTAGTTTATTTTAAAACATTTTTATTTATTTTCTATTTTTTTGGCCACACCACGTGGCATGCAGGATCTTAGCTCCCTGACCAGGGGTGGAACTGGCATCCCCTGCAGTGGAAGTGCAGCTCCTTAACCACTGGAGCACCACGGTAGGCCCTAACTTTAATTAAATTTAAATTTTAAAACAACTGATGCAGTTATTGAAAATTTTTAAGTATATTTTGAAAAATAGTATTTGTTGCTGTTCAGTCACTAAGTCGTATCTGACTCTTTGTAACCCCGTGAACTGTAGCATGCCAGTCTTCTCTCTCCTTCAGTATCTCCTGGAGTTTGCTCAAATTCATGTCCATTGAGTTGATGCTATCTAACCATCTCATCCTCTGCTGCCTTCTTCTCCTTTTGCCTTCAATCTTTCCCAACATCAGGGTCTTTTTCACTGGGTTGGCTCTTCACATCAGGTGGCTAAATTACTAGAGCTTCAGCTTCAGCTTCAGTCCTTCCAAAGAATATTCAGGGTTGACTTTCTTTAGGATTGACTGGTTTGATCTCCCTGCAGTCCAAGGGATTCTCAAGAGTCTTCTCCAGCACCACGGTTCAAAAGCATCAATTCTTTGGATAAAACTACTTTTTCAATTAAAAATTTTGTTAGCATTCAAACTGATATTTGTTGTACATGTAATACACACTAGATTTCTAAGACATATGAAAGAAATGAATGTGAAATAGCTCATTAATACTTTTTAATTGGCTACATGTTGAAATGATAATATTTTTGATTGTGCTCTGCTTAGTTGCTCAGTTGGTTCCGACTCTTTTCGACCCTTTGGACTGTAGCCCACCAGGCTCCTCTGTCCATGGGATTTTTCAGGCAAGAATACTGGAGTGGATTGCCATTTCCCTCCTCCAGAGGATTTTCCTGATCCAGGGATCAAACCTGCATCTCTTATATTTCCTGCATTAGCAGGCGTATTCTTTACCTGCTGAGCCATCAGGGAAGCCCCAATATTTTTGATGTGTTTATTTAAATAATTATATTATTAAAATTAATTTCACCTGGTTGTAGAAAAAAATTTAATGTGGCTACTAGAAAAATGTTAACTGAACTATGGTATGTATTATATTTCCATTGGATAGCTTTGCTCTGAAGGTAGGGTCCTGGTACTAACAGAAGTTTCAGTCAAATGGTGGGGTTGGAAGGTCTTTCCCCACCTTTTACTACTCTAGTTGTCTCCATTCATTCTTTCTCTCCATCCTTCTTATTTCTCACACCCTTGAGGTAGGGAAGGGATAAGGTACCTAATCATACCTCTACAGGGTATTTAGGAAAAGGAGTACATCAAGGCTGTATATTGTCACCCTGCTTATTTAACTTATATGCAGAGTACATCATGAGAAACACTGGGCTGGAAGAAGCACAGGCTGGAATCAAGATTGCTGGGAGAAATATCAATAACCTCAGATATGCGGATGACACCACTCTTATGGCAGAAAGTGAAGAGGAACTAAAAAGCCTCTTGATGAAAGTAAAAGTGGAGAGCGAAAAAGTTGGCTTAAAGCTCAACGTTCAGAAAACAAAGATCATGGCATCTGGTCCCATCACTTCATGGGAAATAGATGGGGAAACAGTGGAAACAGTGTCAGACTTTATTTTGGGGGGCTCCAAAATCACTGCAGATGGTGATTGCAGCCATGAAATTAAAAGATGCTTATTCCTTGGAAGGAAAGTTATGACCAACCTAGATAGTATATTCAAAAGCAGAGACATTACTTTGCCGACTAAGGTCCGTCTAGTCAAGGCTATGGTTTTTCCTGTGGTCATGTATCAATGTGAGAGTTGGACTGTGAAGAAGGCTGAATGCTGAAGAATTGATGCTTTTGAACTGTGGTGTTGGTGAAGACTCTTGAGAGTCCCTTGGACTGCATGGAGATCCAACCAGTCCATTCTGAAGGAGATCAGCCCTGGGATTTCTTTGGAAGGAATGATGCTAAAGCTGAAACTCCAGTACTTTGGCCACCTCATGCGAAGAGTTGACTCACTGGAAAAGACTCTGATGCTGGGAGGGATTGGGGGCAGGAGGAGAAGGGGACGACCGAGGATGAGATGGCTGGATGGCATCACTGACTCGATGGACATGAGTCAGAGTGAACTCTGGGAGTTGGTGATGGACAGGGAGGCCTGGCGTGCTGCGATTCATGGGGTCGCAAAGAGTCGGACACGACTGAGCGACTGAACTGAACTGAACAGCGTATTTAATTTTAAAAGACAGCAAAGGTCATGCAGCTGCTTCACATAAAGAAGTGGCTCACTGTAACTGGATTTAAGGCCTCTGAGACGGGGTATTTGGCCTTCTAAATGTTTCTGTTGATAGGTGTTGGTGGCATCCTTGGATTTCCAAGACTGTCCCGATTTACAGGTTCTGACCACGTAAGTATTCACACTTGTCAAACTTTGAATCCCAGTTTAAAATTCCAAAATGTGTATCTATGGGAAATTATATGTTTTGCTTATCTATAATACCACTTTATTATTAAAAATGGGCTTTTCAGAGGAGTTGAAGGATACATGTACTTGCAAATCTGTTTTGCTAAAGCCCCAAATCAGAGCTGGCATTTCTGAGTGACAGAATAAAACACTGACAATTGTACATCTCCAAAGTTGGCTCTTTGGAGCCTCTATTGAAAGGACATGTAGTAGAATCTCTTGTTTATTTTTTATTTTAAAACAATGTAGCCTTGGGGAAAACAATAGAGAGAGGGCATTTGGGTACACTCACATTGTTGCTGAGAGGACTAAATGAATTCATATATGTAAGGTGCTTGGACCAGTGTCTGAAATATAATAAACCCTCAACTCAATCAATGTTAACTATTAATATAAAATAGGCACAGGATACTTCTAGCACACACATATTATTAGAACACAAAAGGTTGGAACAGTCAGACTCCAGGGAGCTAGGTACAGCTGGACCTCAAGAACTCTGAATGCTGCAGGCACTCTGTCTCTTGTCTGTGCCTCTGTGTGTGCTGATTTCATTCTTGTTCACTGCAGATGAGCTTCCTCACGTGTCCAGAAGCCAACAACTCTCAAAACTATCTCTTACAATTTCTTCCACTGGAGAGAGCTTCTTCTGAGTTATAGTTGAAAAAAAAAATCCAAGGGAAGGGCTATAGGTGACTTTAGCTTAGCTCAGGTCCCCATCCTTAGGTCCCCAGCCTACTTTGGTGGTGGGAGAGAGGACATACAAGAGCCTGGTTGTTCTCATGGAAAACCAATGGTTGGAGTTTGGGTAGAGAAATTCCCCAACATAAAGGAGACTGTTGAGCACACCCCTGCCAGACTCAGACGTGTGCTGGGGACTCCCAGAGAAAAGCCTAGCCCCAGCTCAAAAGCTGCAGCAAATTGAGCCTGTCATTTAACTGCTTCCATTGCAGCTCATAACTAAGTCCTTTCTTGAAGGGACATTCAAGCAACCTATCTATCCATGGTTGCCAAGGTTTACCCTTCTGCCATGGATTTACTTCTCCACACAACAGGTTCAGGGAGTAGCTCCTCCATGTTCCTCCATCCTGTAGGGTCTGAGCTTTTATTAACCATACCCTTCTCTGGCTGGGATTACTGCACTTGTGCTGACCTTGGATCACCTGGTCAGGGTTAGGTATGAACACTACCTATACACTTGCTGATTGCTCTGGAGACTATCCCAGAAGGGAACAGCCTGGGGGGAAAATAAGGAAATCTGGACTATGTCAGTGTGGTGTCTTGGGAAAGACAGATCAAAGAAAGTTTTGAAGTATGCAATCAGAAATAAAAGCTGGACTCCGAGTGGACTCTGCACCTCAGCCCAATAGAGGCTGCAGGACCCCTGACCCATTGCACCAAATTTTGTGTTCTGTTTCCATTCTTGTTGCTCACTCCTGGACCTTTAGGGCAACAGTTGGCACCCAACGTGGGGTTGGAGTGAAAGTGAAAATACAGCGACGCAGAACCTGGGACAGTTGAGAGGGCTCTGAAAATTCTTGCTGGTAAGTCTTCAGGCATTTAATCAGGGTTAAAATGGGAAATGTTGAGAGTGCAGAACACTATCGCTCATATATTTGTTCATTAAGACAGCTCTTGAAAGCGGGAGGAGCTTCTATTAGTGAAAGGTGATTTTTAGAATCGTCACAAGCAGTGGATAAATATTGCTGCTGGTTCCCGTCAATAGAGACCTTAGATTTAAAATTCTGGAAAAAGGTTGGAGCCAAGTTAAAGAAAGAACATACAAAAGGAACTCTGCTCCCTGTTTATGTTTGGAGTACATGGGCATTAATTAAGACAGTACTGGAACCTTTGCAGACTTCTGATTCTTTTGATGTAAGTGATGACAACTCTTTTGAAAAACCTCAAAATCAATAGTGAGGCCAGTCACCAAATTATATTCAATCAAGGTTAGAAACTAAGATTGGGACTGGGCAAAAAATCAACAAGGAAGAATTTATCCTTTGAATGCTCAAGATTTCAAACCTCCCCACCCCTTTTTTAATTGGTGGCTCAGATGGTAAAGCATCTGCCTGCAATGCAGGAGAGCTGGGTTCGATCCCTAGGTCGGGAGGATCCCCTGGAGAAGGAAATAGCAACCCACTCCAGCATTCTTGCCTTGAAAATCCCATGGTTGAAGGAGCCTGATAGGTTACAGTCCATGGGGTCACAAAGAATCAGACACGACTAAGCTACTTTACTTTCACTTTCTTTCATTTTTCCTTTTCACTAGTGGTCACTGCTCCTATTAATCTTCTTCCACCCACACCTATACCTCTTAATTGGAAAACTGATCAACCTGTGTGGATAGAGCTACTGCTGCTAAGCACTTCAGTCGTGTCCAACTCTGCGACCCCATAGACGGCAGCCCACCAGGCTTCCCCATCCCTGGGATTCTCTAGGCAAGAGCACAGGAGCGGGTTGCCATTTCCTTCTTCAGTGCATGAAAGTGAAAAGTGAAAGTGAAGTCGCTCAGTCTTGTCCGACCCTCAGCGACCCCATGGACTGCAACCTTCCAGGCTCCTCTGTCCATGGGCTTTTCCAGGCAAGAGTACTGGAAAATTGCCTTCTCTGGTGGATAGAGCAGTGGCTTCTAAAACAAGAAAAATTGGACGATTTACATAAATTAATTAATGAACAGCTTGCTGCTAAGTCGCTTCAGTCATGTCCGACTCTGTGTGACCCGATAGCAGCCCACCAGGCTCCCCCATCCCTGGGATTCTCTAGGCAAAAATACTGGAGTGGGTTGCCATTTCCTTCTCCAGTGCATGAAAGTGAAAAGTCAAAGTGAAGTCGCTCAATTGTGTCCGACTCTTCACGACCCCATGGACTGCAGCCTACCAGGGTCCTTCGTCCATGGGATTTTCCAGGCAAGAGTACTGGAGTGGGGTGCCATTGCCTTCTCCAAATGGCATTTGTTTGTTACTGATCCCAAAGATTGTTTTTTTACTATTCCTTTATAACCTGATGATCAACCTATATTTGCCTTTTCAATTCCTTCCGTTAATTTAAAGAAGTCACATGAAATATTTCAATGGACTGTGTTACCTCAAGGTATGCTTAACAGTCCCACTATTTGTCAAAATTTTCTAGCCAAGGCTTTACACCCAGTGTGATAGCAATTCCCTCATGCATATATCATTAATGATATACTGTGACTCAAAAAAGAGAAATGACATTTTTGACACTGAATGGCCATGATATTCTTTAGGCTCTGAAGAAAACTGGTTAAAATAAAATCTTTTTTAAAATTGCAAAACCAGTTCTTCTAACACGTGCAGTTAGGAAAAAGTTGACTTGTTAAAATACTTCTTTGGAGCTCCAATTCTGCCTGGGAAACAAAAACAGGCCTGGGAAAAAAACCTGAAGTTAACTCTTATCATGTCCTTGAGATAAACAGCCCACTCTATCTGGGACTCTAGCCATAAACAAATTGGTAGAACTCAAACCAAAAAAAAAAAAAATAAATGATGGGGCAAAAGATATTTTAAATTTCAAGCGGAAAACTATGTCTGTCTGTCTATCTAAATTTATCTGTGTCTCAGTGTGTGTCTTTGTTTTTGGATAATATCAAGTTAATTTATAAGTGAGTTCTATTTAAATTCAGGTTCACATGAGCTGAAAAATATTCAGTATTAAATATCTAACATTAATGTTTGTTTGCTACTCTAATTAAGCCATGTCTTATGTCATCAACATTGTGTAATACTTTTATTGTCCCTAGGTTTAAGGTAAACTAAATTTGTCAACAAAAAAGTAACTCTTTATATATATATAAATGAGATGAAAACTTTTAGATAAACTCTATTAAAAATAATTATATTTTAGAAATGTCTATCTAAAATAATCTCTGAGGATTGAGGTAACTTAAATTTCTAAAGTTGTACTAAACTAAATGATAGAAGTTTATTGAATAGCTAGGTCATTTCCAAATAAAGTAAGATTTTAAAACATTAATTACTGAACACTAACTTCCTCTTACAGAAAGTTTTTCTTGCAGAAAAACTAAAGAGATTTTGGACTACTAATAAATATGTTTGGTGCCTCCTGAGATGTTCTCTATTTAAAAAAAAAGTAAAAAAGCAAATGTTTAAAAAAAATTAAAACTGGTATTTATGTTCACCAATCTATAAAATGCTAATATATAAGACAGTTCACAGTTGCTAAAGAAAAGTAAGATGTGTATTTTTAATAAAAAGTTATAAGGAACGGGATTACATTCTATTAAGGAAAAAGGAAGTACATCTAAACTTACAAGTGGCTGTTCTCTGAATGGGCAAATAGAGTGATGAGTACAAAAGTATAAAAAAGGTTTGTGGCAAGTGGAAGAGAGTTTTATGCACAATACAAGTTTCTTAAGACATTAAACTGCCTTTGAAATCTTTTATTGTTACTTTGACTAAGTTAATAACTATTGTTTCACAATGAATATAAGCTGGTACCAATCTGAAATTTGATTTTTCCTTCTTGTTAAAAAAAAACAAAGTCTTCTTGGAATATGACTTGTAATAATAGACTATATAAATTTCTAAGTGATTCCCAAATTGATGCTTTTGAACTGTGGTGTTGGAGAAGACTCTTGAGAGTTCCTTGGACTGCAAGGAGATCCAACCAGTCCATCCTAGAGGAGATCAGTCCTGGGTGTTCATTGGAGGGACTGATGTTGAAGCTGAAACTCCAATACTTTGGCCACCTGATGTGAACAGCTGACTCATTTGAAAAGATCCTGATGCTGGGAAAGATTGAGGCCAGGAGGAGAAGGGGACAACAGAGGATGAGATGATTGGATGGCATCACTGACTCAATGGACATGGGTTTGGGTGGACTCTGGGAGTTGGTGATGGACAGGGAGGCCTGGCGTGCTGTGGTTCATGCGGTCACAAAGAGCCGGATATGACCAAGTGACTGAACTGAACTGAACTTGCTTTTAAAATCTTTTGTTACTTTGATAAAATGAATGTTATTTCCAATGATCTATGGAGACTAGGACACATAGACAAAACTCATCTGCTTCTGCAAAATTAGCTCCTCATCAGGAAATTTAAAATGGATAAATGATGGCTATGAACCAAACAGTCAGGGCTATGGAAAGTCCAAGATGGCTGCTTGGCTTTTCCCTGCTCTCTGACAAACTTCAGTTTTATTTGATAAGATAAAGCCTTTCCTGGCAGTAGGGTTAATATCTCACAATGAAAAAATGGTTAAAATACATTTTCCTCGATCTCCAGTGACTGGGACACCCACTTTGCTGGACAGGTCATAGAGACATTGACAAAAAACTTCACAAACTTCTTGGAGACCATCGTTTTTACTGACGTCCTCGGTCATCAGGCAAGGACCTCAAAACAAAGAGATTGGTTACATGAGATTGAACAGACTGCTAAATATGACTACAATTTTCATGACTTTTTGTCTGACATATTACTGACTTCTAATCTTTGTTTTCAGATATAAAATAGCTCTTCTCCTCAAGTCACTGATGGTTTAAAACAAATTAGTGATTTACATCTGTGGATAAAACTAAATAATTTTTCTTTTCTCTCTGCCTCACCCCTCCAGAAATTGGAAACATTTGGGTTCTGAACAGCCTCATCAAGGTGAAAAAAAGAAAAAGAAAAAAAAAAAAGACTGTCTCCAGACATATACAAAAATCTCAAGAGAATACTGGGGAGTTCTGAAAGAAATATCCACCTAACTGATGTCAGGCCTATCACATCTAACGTTTCACAGAATCTTAAGTTCTAGTTTTGTTAATTAAGATCTGTATTTACTAAGACTCACTTTTTAGATAATTCCTTATGGTTATGTTACATTGCTAAAAGCCTTCATTAAGTTAAAATAAAAAGGACATTCATTAAGTTAAATTAAAAAGATCCTTCATTAAAAAAGACACTCTCAGTTTGTTTCCAAAACTTATCTCAGTAACCAGTCTTTAAATAAAGATCAGATGCTCCAGGATCTACAACAAGGAAATTAACAACAAGCCATAGTCATTTAACAGACTAAGTCAGATGACTTAAAGATGTCACTAGTGAAGTCGCTCAGTCATGTCCGACTCTTTGCGACCCCGTGGACTGTAGCCTACCAGGTTCCACCATCCATGGGATTTTCCAGGCAAGAATACTGGAGTGGATTGCCATTTCCTTCTCCAGGAGATCTTCCTTGACCCAGGTCTCCCATATGGTAGGCATTGTAGGCAGACGCTTTACCATCTGAGCCACCAGGAAAGATCCTAAAGATGTCACTGGGCCATACCTAACGAAAGTCCTTGACTTAAATTCTTACTTATGATTTTACTATTACTGTTAACTATATTGTTTTCTATATTGCCTGTTTCGAGAAATGTCCCTTATATTATTAAATGTGTGACTGAGCCACTGATATAATGATGGTATATAGTTCCATATAAAATCCATAGTTATAATGGATTTCAGAAAACGAAGATCATGGCAACTGGTCCCATCACTTCATGGGAAACAGATGGGGAAACAGTGGAAACAGTGTCAGACTTTATTTTTTGGGGCTCCAAAATCACTGCAGATGCTGATTGCAACCATGCAATCAAGACACTTACTCCTTGGGAGAAAAGTTATGACCAACCTAGATAGCATATTCAAAAGCAGAAACATTATTTTGCCAACTAGTGTCCATCTAGTCAAGGCTATGGTTTTTCCAGTGGTCATGTATGGATGTGAGAGTTGGACTGTGAAGAAAGCTGAGCACCGAAGAATTGATGCTTTTGAACTGTGGTGTTGGAGAAGACTCTTGAGAGTCCCTTGGACTGCAAGGAGATCCAACCAGTCCATTCTGAAGGAGATCAGCCCTGGGATTTCTTTGGAAGGAATGATGCTGAAGCTGAAACTCCAGTACTTTGGCCACCTCATGCAAAGAGTTGGCTCATTGGAAAAGACTTTGATGCTGGGAGGGATTGGAGGCAGGAGGAGAAGGGGACGACAGAGGATGAGATGGCTGGATAGCATCACTGACTTGATGTATGTGAGTCAGAGTGAACTCTGGGAGTTGGTGATGGACAGGGAGGCCTGGCGTGCTGCGATTCATGAGGTCGCAAAGAGTCGGACATGACTGAGCGACTGAACTAAACTGAACTGAATGGATATAACTCATATATCTTCCTTTGATAAACTCTCTTATGTACATATGACTATTGATACATTCTCTCAATTTATATGGGCCACTGGTCACTCCAGTGAGACTACAAAACATATACAAAGACATTTATATGCTTGTTTTGCTGTTATAAAACTACCAAAAACTATAAAAACTGATAATGGCCCTGTTTATACCAGTAGAACATTCCAACAATTTCTTAAAATTTGATCTATAAAACATTCTACTGATATTCCCTATAACCTACAAAGACAGGCCATAATGGAGAGGGCTAATTAATCACTTAAACATATAATACAAAAACAAAAAGGGGGAAATGACATAGGACAATAAACAATATTGGATAAAGCTTTATTTACTCTCGATTTTTGAGTATTTCAACACAAGCTATGGAAACTGCAGCTGAGCGACATTTTCAGGCTAGATCCACAAATAAAATTAAGACTGTGATTTGGTGGCAAGATCCACTAACAAATGCTTGGTCACCAGGAAAGTTAATTACATGGGAAAGAGGGTTTGCTTGTATCTTCCCAGGAGAAGATCTAGAACCTTGTGTGGATTCCAGCTCGTAGAGTAAAACTGAGCAGAAATAACCAGTGACTCCAGACAACCTCATCATGGTTATGTTTGCCCTGATAACCATCACAGTGAGTATACCCCTGGTTTCAGCAAAAGCAAAGAATTATACTTATTGGACATATATACTTAACCCCCCATTACTAAAACCCATTGATTGGGGGGATTCTATGATCCCCATTTATGTTAATGATTCTTCCTAGATACCAGGACCCGAATATACACGCCTTCCTCTAGTTTAAAAAGAGGAAGGGGCTCCCTTCGGTGTTACTTATGGGTATGAATCCTGGTCAATTTGTGTAGGACCAGCTACAAGATGTGTTAAATTATCTGTGCAAGCCTGGCTGTCCACTAATTCTTCAGATCATAACTACACTAAGGTTCAACTACATCTTCTCTCTGGTCTGAGTTTTGCTTACAACGATTTAGAACCCAATAATGACACCAAATCAGACAGACCTTTATGTGAGCACTGCAACCTGTGGACTGAAAAACAAGATCGTATTCAGTAAGATAATTGCTGCGGGACTGAAGGAGTAGTTTTGATTAATGGTTCCTATGGAACTGTATGGGACTGGTACTCTAAAGGGGTATGCTGTCTCCAATTACTCTCATCAAAATCAGTCCTACAATCCTCACAAAAGGCTGTGTTAGCAGGTGCCTAAAGTCTTTGACCATACTAATATTACCACTCATTCAGATCATCCAATTATATGGCATTGAAATGACATGTCACCCCCCTTTTCCACAATTGGATCAAGGAAGAAGGCAAAGGGAGATTTGGAAATTGACTTTAAGTCTTAAAAAATTCCAAATTTGGGATGGACATTCCAATAAAACTAATTATTCATTGACATTTAATACCAGTACAAACTGGACATTTTCTATTCAGGCTTGTGTGAGAGATCCTTATGTGCTCTTGAAAGGAACAGTTTCTATCAATGAAAGTGTACAGGAACTTTCTTGCCAGGATAAATTATATACTTGCTTATATTCTTCACTTTATAATTCTAATCACTCATTTGTTATAATAAAAATGAGATTGGGAATATGGCTTCCAGGAAATCAAACCAGACCTTGGGAAGGCTCCCCTGAAATACATGTTCTCTTAAAGGTTATAAAGAAAGTAATGCAACGTTCTAAAAGGTTTATTGGACTCCTTATAGCAGCTATTGTGGGAATTACTACTATAACCACAACCGCAGCAGTAGCCAGGGTAGCACTGCATCAAACTATACAAACAACTACATTTGTATAGTTCAGTTCAGTCTCTCAGTCGTGTCCGACTCTTTGCGACCCCATGAATCGCAGCACGCCAGGCCTCCCTGTCCATTACCAACTCCTGGAGTTCACTCAGACTCACATCCATCGAGTCAGTGATGCCATCTAGCCATCTCATCCTCTGTCATCACCTTCTCCTCCTGCCTCCAATCCCTTCAAGCATCAGAGTCTTTTCCAATGAGTCAACACTTCGCATGAGGTGGCCAAACTACTGGAGTTTCAGCTTCAGCATCATTCCTTCCAAAGAAATCCCAGGGTTGATCTCCTTCAGAATGGACTGGATGGATCTCCTTGCAGTCCAAGGGACTCTCAAGAGTCTTCTCCAACACCACAGCTCAAAAGCATCAATTCTTCGGCGCTCAGCCTTCTTCACAGTCCAACTCTCACATCCATACATGACCAGAGGAAAAACCACAGCCTTGACTAGATGGACCTTTGTTGGCAAAGTAATGTTTCTGCTTTTCAGTATACTATCTAGGTTGGTCATAACTTTTCTTCCAAGGAGTAAGCGTCTTTTAATTTCATGGCTGTAATCACCATCTGTAGTGATTTTGGAGCCCCACAAAATAAAGTCTGACACTGTTTCCACTGTTTCCCCATCTATTTCCCATGAAGTGATGGGACCAGATGCCATGATCTTTGTTTTTTGAATGTTGAGCTTTAAGCCAACTTTTTCAGTCTCTTCTTTCACTTTCATCAAGAGGCTTTTGAGTTCCTCTTCACTTTCTGCCATAAGGGTGGTGTCATCTGCATATCTGAGGTTATTGATATTTCTCCCGGCAATCTTGATTCCAGCTTGTGTTTCTTCCAGCCCAGCGTTTCTCATGATGTACTCTGCATATAAGTTAAATAAGCTGAGAGACAATACACAGCCTTGACGTACTCCTTTTCCTATTTGGAACCAGTCTGTTGTTTCATGTCCAGTTCTAACTGTTGCTTCCTGACCTGCATACAGGTTTCTCAAGAGGCAGGTTAGGTGGTCTGGTATTCCCATCTCTTTCAGAATTTTCCACAGTTTATTGTGATCCACATAGTCAAAGGCTTTGGCATAGTCAATAAAGCAGAAATAGATGTTTTTCTGGAACTCTCTTGCTTTTTTGATGATCCAGCAGATGTTGGCAATTTGATCTCTGGTTCCTCTGCCTTTTCTAAAACCAGCTTGAACATCAGGAAGTTCACGGTTCACATATTTCTGAAGCCTGGCTTGGAGAATTTTGAGCATTACTTTCCTAGCGTGTGAGATGAATGCAGTTGTGCGGTAGTTTGAGCATTCTTTGGCATTGCCTTTCTTTGGGATTGGAATGAAAACTATACATTTGTATAGTAGTGGCACCAAAATGCAAGTTCTGCCTGGGGAAGTCAAACCCACATAGACCAAAAAATTAATGGACGATTGATTGATTTAGAAAATACAGTTCTACTAGGGGACAAAGTGCAAAATTTCAAATTACAGATTCATCTTCAGTGTGACTGAAATATCTCTTCATTTAGTGTCACACATAAGTATAATCAAAGTACGTATACTTGGGATCAATTATCTAAACTTTGAGAGGAAACATTTGTAATAATCTATCCTTAGATATTACAAGGCTACTATTTCTATTATGCAAAATGTTCACTTACAATTACTCCCAGAAACTGCTTTATTTAAAGAAATTGAGGAACGCTTACATAAACTTGACCCCATGATGTGGATTAAAACTTTAGGGGGAGGATTACTTGGTACTATAATATCAGGATGTATATTTTTAACTGTTTCATGTATAGTCCTCAGATGTACGAGAAAAACCATCCGAAAACTGATGAAGAAAAAAGTTGCTCAGACAGTGTAAATACTCCTGCAAAAACAAGAAGGGGGTGATGTAGTGGGAATTCCTAATAATGTACTTTCACAGCCTTGAGAAATTTCACAGAAATAGCACCTGGAAAAATAGCATATATTAAGAAACTGTGTTGATGATTACTTTTCATGTTTTTCTTAAAATAATAGCCTTGTTACAAACCCCAAGGCCAGACCCAGAAGGGAGTGTGACTGGGATCGTGAAATCATGGACCATGGAACAGCGGGTCGGCATTAGGCATGAACCCTGCCTACACACTTGCTGACTGTTCCCAAGACTATCCCAGAAGGGAACGGCTTGGGGTAAAAACAAGGAGATCTGGACTATGTCAATGTAGTGTCTTGGGAAAGATAGATCAAAGAAAGTTTTGTAGTCTGCAATCAGGAATAAAAGCTGGACTTAGCGTGGACCTCTGCACCTCAGTCCAGTAGAGGCTGCAGAGACTCACTGCACCAGATTTCGTGTTCTGTTTCCATTCTCGTTGCTCGCTCCCGGACCTTTAGGACACTTAAGGTTGCAGTTCAATGACAGATTGCCAAGAGGCACCCATGTGGGTCCCCTGATTTCCACACATAGTCTTCCTCTCTCCCATTGTATAGCGGGAGCCCTGCCTCCACTTGCTGATCAGGAACAATGACCATTCCCAAGATTGTGACTCTTCTTCCTGTCTGTTGCTCTTCAGACACAGGAATCCAAAGTGCCCAGGCAGCAGCCATAGTTTGTCATTTGCTATGTTCAGTGGCAATAGTATACTCCCTGACCAGGCCCTCCAACCCTGCAGAGTCCAGAGTTGCTAGAATAGGAAACGGAAAATCCTCCAGTGAGGTGAAGGTAAGTGGAGCTACTTCTGCTTCCACTTCTTGATTCCTAGGCACAGATCTCCTTCCTACTGAGGACACAGCACTATATAGAGACCTCTGATTCACTGCATGTACTGCATCCAGGAGCAATGCCCAGTTTTTAAGAGTCTTGCCTCCAACACAGCATTTCAGCTATGCTTTCAGCAGGTCATTCCTTCACTCTATCAGGTCAGCAGCTTCTGGTGCTGCTGTGAATCACAAGGTCCTGGCCCAAACACTCACACCTCCTTTATTCAAAACAGGGTCCTCTGGTCATATCTTAGGTTGTGGGATACTATGCTTGTGGATCAAATACTCTGTAAGCCCCTGGATACCTGTGCAGTGGTAATGGCTGCAACTCTGATGTTAGGAAAAGCAAATCCATATTCAAATAAATGTCCATTTATGTGAGAATGAACTTGTCTTCTGGGATGCCAGGGACCTAATTATTCTGCTTATAACTGGTCAGCCTCCTCAAGGAAGAAAGCCATATGCGAGGCTGGGCTTTGGTCTCTGACAGGTTGGATCCTCAGAGGCAGTAACTATGAGGCCGTTCTATGTGTGTGCTAAGTCACTTCAGTTGTGTCCAACTCTTTATGACCCCATGGACTGTAGCCCACTAGGCCATTGGGCCCATATGTAGCTTCTGTCTCTGCTACTGTGGCCACTCTGTTCACGTGCCCATTGTGCCAATTCCAGTGACAAAGCTTGCACCTACAATCGAGCTGACCCATCTGTAACAAGATTGGCC
Source organism: Budorcas taxicolor (assembly GCF_023091745.1). Taxonomy (NCBI): domain Eukaryota; kingdom Metazoa; phylum Chordata; class Mammalia; order Artiodactyla; family Bovidae; genus Budorcas; species Budorcas taxicolor. The sequence continues at coordinate 119,742,233 of NC_068920.1, forward strand.
TTTTTCCTCCTCCTCTAGCTGATCATACTGGATGTCCCCTTGGCCACAGAGACAAGCTAAGGGAGGAACACTATTGCTCTTAGCAGGTCCAGTATGTCCCAGTCAAGTTATTTAACCACAGCTATCAATTTGGCAGCCAGAAGAGGAGGTGGCATAGCACCAGAGGAGGTATTGGATGCCTGTGCCATCCCACACAGGGAGGGGCAGTCCACAGGAGGGGGCTCAGGAGAGTCTGCAGAGCCACTGTCTTCGAGGGTATCCACTGAGATGTTATCATTCCATGTTTCAGGACTGCAGGTTTTCTCAACCAGAGTATAACGGACCTGCGGTATCTGAGCATTCCACTGTTTGAGGGAGCTCCTAACTATCAGATCCTGAGTTTACTCCTCAGTGTGCTAACGCTTCTACTTTCTAAGCTACCAAAGAGATCTTCTGGCTCTTGTATTTAGCTGTAACTGTTTGTTAATTGCCCTCCATTTCCAATTATTCCTCTGTAAGATGTCAATGCAACTTCTTAATGTCCAACCAGTTCCATTACCCTTATGCTTAATCACATGCATTTAAAAAGGCTTGAATCATCTCACCAGCCAGGGCATTCTGCACTGGGATGGCACTCTCTCAAGTCACTACTGGTGATATTTTTAGCAACTGGGCTACCACTTGTGGCTGAGACTATCCATGACCACATACCACTTGGACGGGGGAATCCTCCTTGACAGCAGGGAGGTATGTGGTCTAGTCCGCAAACTGAGTTTGTCATTTTAGTCCACTTCCAGAACTGCTTGTGTCAGTGGGTCCTCTGGACAGCAGATATCCAGGCAGGGTTATAAGCTCAAGAGGTTTATTGCTGATAACATCTATTAAAGGACAAAAGGGAAAAGGAGCAGGAGTAGTCAGGATAAAACTTTAGAGTGTGATACAGGTCTGACACCTGGAAAGGAGAAGGGAAAGGAAGAAAGACAGAATAGTAAGAGCCTTAAACTGAAGTATGGCTTTGACAAAATCTTGGCCAGCACACAGAGGGGGCCAACATCGGGCAGAAATGTCCAGGCACTCGTAGCTAAGCCATGCTTAGTTACCTATCTATCACCGGCCAGCCTATTTCAGGTGAAATAGACTGGGAGCCTCCTGGAGACAGTGGCTCTGGTGCATAGTAGCTGGAGGACAGAAGAGGGCTTCTGAGGTTTTGGTAATGATCTGTTTCTTAGTCTGGGTTTCATGTGTGTGGTCATTTTATAAAATTTTATCAAGTCCAGCTTTTATTTGTGAACTTTCATGAATATATGCTATATTTCTATTTTTTTAAAGTATTTTTTCTTAGGAAACTTAAGTTTCCATTGGTGTAGGACTTGCCACATAAATTATAGGACAGTCATACAATGGAATAATGAAATGGTTTTTAAAATGATGATGAAAATCTATATTTACTGGTACTAAAGTATGTTTGTAATATAGAATTTTTTAATTAAAAAAAGTGACACAAAAATATGTTCAATATGATGCTTTTTACCAAAAATGTAATAAAGCATGTTTTTATACTTAAAGGATTATGGGTATTTTACATAAAATATTAATAGTGGTTATCTTTGGACAGTATATTAATGATTATAATTTTTTCTTTTTAATATAGTTTCTAAATTTTTATAATGAAAATTTAATTCTTTTCTAGTCAGATCTCTTCCCCCAAAAGTATTTAAAAATAAATAAGTTGGTCTATGTTTTAAACTAAGTACTGAATCTATCTTTCAAGGCTCACACTGAGCATCTACAATGAACAGAACTTTGTGCTAGGTTTTTACAGAGATTTTTTTAAAATTTTTTATGACGACAAACTTTGGGAGTTTATCCTCTTCTTAGAGACATGTCAGACACACACAGAATTAGAGAGTTAGTTTATAGTCAACAGCCAGGTTATGAGATCCTATCCTTTAGGGTAGGGAACCAAAGCTTTTTTTTTATTGGGACTTCCCTAGTGGTCCAGTGGCTAAGACTCCACGCTCTCAGTGCAGGGGGCTGGGTTTGATCCCTGGTCAGGGAACTAGATCCCATATGCCATAACTAAGACCCAATGCAGCCAAATAGATAAGCTTTTTTTTAAAAAAAGCTTATTTATCTATGTGCACCCAGGGTCTTTTGGCATCACCTGGAATATGATATCGAAGTTCCATATGTATTGAAGATATTAATTAATGAATAATAGATTAATTTTAAAAAAAGAATGTCAGATGAGTAAAAGGCATTTGGGACTAGGGAATTGTATGGGATGGCTACACAACTGGCAATGTCATCCATAATCATGTTTCAGCCTAAATCCTTACCTCCTACCCTTACTTCTTTCATGAGTTTTAGACAAATATTTATAACAGCAAACCTGATGTTGATACCTGGCTGTTCCAAAGGCCCCTGCAATGTTCAAGGTTGAACTCATTTTCTCACCAATCCTGTTCTTTTTTCTCCTGCTGCTAATGCCACTCGGGCCAGAATCCATGGAAGTCATCTTGGACTTCATCTTCTCCCTCAGTTTTCACATTCAGTTTGTTATTAAAATATTATTTCTACTTCTTGGATCACTTTGGAATATCGACTTTCCTCCCCTCTGGTTTCTTCCCTCTGGTCATTCTACCTTATTATCTGTTGTCTCTGTCATTGCTAAGTTGACTTTTCTATAATAAAATGCAAATTTAATCACAATTTTCTTCCTTAGGGTTGTCTAATAGCTCTTTGCTGCCGTCATAAAACCCACACTCTTTGATTAGCTTGGCTTACACTGTCTTCCAGAATTGGTCCTGTCTACCTTGTCCATCTCCCTGCAAGGCTCGGAGCTCCTGGTGTTGGGGATTATATTCTCTTCATCTTCATCATTTCAGTGCCTAACACAGTTTTAAGAACCCAATAAAGTTTTCCTAAATGAGTGGGTGAGGAGGTAAGCCCTGAAGTAGGCTTTGAAGTTTGGGCTAAGTGGATAAAATATAGATAGAGGATCTAATCTGGATCCTTTACACAATTATTGAGTTGCTAAGGTCAGCTTATTGATGAAAGACATTCCTTGTCATTAATTTTTGTATCTCTATAACCTTGCAATGTTTAGCATATAATAGATGTTCAATACATATTGGATTAATTAATCAATAAATTGATGAATGTTATTCTGTATTTAGCCAAGTGAGTATTTTTTTTGGGAAATGTAATGCTTAATTAACTACATAGCAACTTATTTGGGGAACAGATGAAAACTCTGTTAATACTTTGTGACAAGGCTACTATGCTGGCCAGATACCTGAGCAAACAGAACAGCCCTGAAGGCAATTTAATAGGGCATATTTTTTATTGACCAGAATAGGGACCTGCTGTTGAAGAGGACACCTGTCTTCTGGAGGTCAGCAGCTCCAGCATTAGATTTAATAACTGTAACCAGATCTGGCTACAGGTGCTGCCAGAACAGCGCTAATCCAAGGTGTCGTTCAGTTCAGTTCAGTCGCTCGGTCGTGTCCGACTCTTTGTGACCCCATGGACTGCAGCACGCCAGCCCTTCCTGTCCATCGCCAACTCCCAGAGTTCACTCAAACTCATGTCCATTGAGTTGGTGATGCCATCCAACCATCTTATCCTCTGTCATCCCCTTCTCCTCCTGCCTTCAGTCTTTCCCAGCATCAGGGTCTTTTCAAATGAGTCAGTTCTTTGCATAAGGAGGCTAATTTTGGATAAATACCTCCTGGAGGCTTTTAGTATTTCAAAATGAAGACTGTATGCTCTAAGAAGTCATAAAAATTACTGGAGTTTCCATTTTCAGTAGATAGTTAAACTTGTATCTTTTATAGTTTGGACATGTAATGGACATGCTGACATTTTAATACTTATATTGAGGTTTAGAAGTCAAATATTTTACTAGGAACTTGTAAAGGTCCTAGGAACTTGTTTGCAAAATACCATGTTATAAAAAGTGACCCTGGTGCAATATGATCACTCCTTTAGGAGAACTTGCAAGTAAATTTAGTTAGTTAAAGCTTCTGCCAGCATGATTCTAGCCCAGGGAATAACAAGGATATCTTCGGTTGCCAGTTGATCTTATCTGCTGCTTCTCCTGCTAATTTGGAGAAACTCCATTTTGCTGTATGTTCAAGTCTCTGGATTATTGTACCCTTGGACTTTTTTTCTCCATCTATTTGTTTCTCTGGAGCTTTTGAGGAAACTTTGTGGTCTGTGATATAGTGCCTTTTACTCAAAATACAACAGGGTAAGCTGGTTAAAATCTCAACAGTCAAGACTTTGCAAAGCTTTTTTTTTCTTGACAGGAAGGGTATTAATTCCTTGACAGGAAGGTTGATTAAATGAAGAGATTAAAACTTAATAACAACCTTGGCTAATCTTCCATCATTAAGTTGGAATGTGGCTAAAGACTTTCTACTGTCATGCCAACACAAAATGCCTTTCTTGCTTCCTGTTTAACTAGCTAGTAACTTCAACAAATAAAGCTTAAATCTTAAATTGAGATGGTTTTCTTTTGGCCCTCTATGGCAGAAAATGGCGAAACAAAAAGGAAGAAGACCAATTTATTCATCCTGGTCACCAAGAGGCTTGGAGCTTTAGGGAAATATTTCCCCAGAGATGATATGATGGAAGGAAAGTTATGATCAACCTAGATAGCATATTTGGAGAAAGCGATGGCACCCCACTCCAGTACTCTTGCCTGGAAAGTCCTATGGACGGAGAAGCCTGGTGGGCTGCAGTCTACGGGGTCGCACAGAATCGGACACAACTGAGCAATTTCACTTTCACTTTTCACTTTCATGCACTGGAGAAGGACATGGCAACCCACTCCAGTGTTCTTGCCTGGAGAATCCCAGGGACAGGAGAGCCTAGTGGGCTGCCGTCTATGGGGTCGCACAGAGTTGGACACGACTGAAGCGACTTAGCAGCACATAGCATATTAAAAAGCAGAGACATTACTTTGTCAACAAAGGTCCTTCTAGTCAAAGCTATGGTTTTTCCAGTAGTCATGTATGGATGTGAGAGTTGGACTATGAAGAAAGCTGAGTGCCGAAGAATTGATGCTTTTGAACTGCGGTGTTGGAGAAGATTCTTGAGAGTCCCTTGGACTGCAAGGAGATCCAACCAGTCCATTCTGAAGGAGATCAGTCCTGGGTGTTCTTTGGAAGGAATGATGCTAAAGCTGAAACTCCACCTCATGCCAAGAGTTGACTCATTGGAAAAGAGCCTGATGCTGGGAGGGATTGGGGGCAAGAGGAGAAGGGGACGACAGAGGATGAGATGGCTGGATGGCATCACCGACTCAATGAACATGAGTTTGAGTGAACTCCAGGAGTTGGTGATGGACAGGGAGGCCTGGCATGCCGCGATTCATGGGGTTGCAAAGAGTCAGACACGACTGAGCGACTGAACTGAACTGAACAGTTCTCTAGAAAGTTAATAAGGCTAAGGCAATTTGATTTTTAATGCTTCTGCAGTCTTAGCATAGTGGCTTTGTATATCCCTGAGCTATGTGTTTAAGTGCAAATCAAAATGTCAAAGTGGACCTCTATACATTACCCCTTCCTGCTGTTTTAAAAATGGTTTCTTTCTTAATTATTTTCAGACTAACAACTTTATTTGAAAACAATTCGAAATGCCTCTGAGTAATTAGGAGCAAGGGCTTCTCAGGGGTAAAGGGGTTCAGTGGTAAAGAATCTGCCTGTCAATTCAAGGAGATGCAAGAGATGCGAGTTTGATCCCTAGGTTGGGAAGATCTCCTGGAGGAGGAAATGGCAATCCACTCCAGTATTCTTGCCTGGAAAATATCAAGGACAGAGGAGCCTGGTGGGCTATAGTCCCTGGGGTCACAAAGAGTTGGTCATGACTGAGTGACTGAGGATGCAGGCATCCAATTATGAGCAAAGCTGGTCCTCTGGTACTGTCTCAACATTAGTCAGGAGCACATGCAGCCTTCTTGGAGTTTGGTACCTATGAATATTCATGAGGGACAAGGTATCCTAGTGGTTAAACACACCAGTTCTGAAATATGATGTACTGGGCTTGAGTCCTGGGTCCACTGCTCACTAGTTATGACTTGTGCAAGTTAATTAAAATCTCATTGGTTAAGTAGTGAAAGTTGCTCAGTCGTGTCTGACTCTTTGCAACCCCATGGACTATACAGTCCATCGAATTCTCCAGGCCAGAATACTGGAGTGGGTAGCCTTTCCCTTCTCCAGGGGATCTTCCCAACCCAGAAACGGAACCCAGGTTGGTGGATTCTTTACCAGATGAGCCACAAGGAAAGCCCAAGAACACTGGAGTGGGTAGCCTATCCCTTCTTCCCAACCCAGGAACCGAACCAGGGTCTCCTGCATTGCCGGCAGATTCTTCACCAACTGAGCTATCAGAGAAGCCCATTGTGTTAAAAGGGAACAATAATAGCACCTACTAGCCTAACACAGTGCCTCGCACAATATCAAGTGCTTGGTAAATCTAATTAGCAATAATAATAATAAGCCGTGGCAGCAGAAAAACCTTTTACCTACAAGATTTTGCACTAAGTTTTGAGAATACAAGAGTATGTAAGATATGTGTTCCATCCTTCTCAGGCTGATGGGAGAGAAAGGATACATATACACATGTGTTTATTAGACATATATATTAATAATAAGTTGAGTGTCACAGCTGTGAGTGGGTGAAGGGAAGGTTTGTTGAGGAAGAAAGACAGGAGCTTGACCTTGGAGGAAGGGCAGGATCCAGATATGTTGACTACAAGACTGGGTGCATTCTCAGGGCTGTCAAAATTGCATGACTGACTCTTCTTGTCAATCTCCTTGAGCATCTCAGGCACTTCAAAGGCTAAGAATTCATGGGGCAGGGAGGTAGGGGCAGTTAAAAGGTCTTTGGCTGTTTTTGTTTTTAAACTGGATGTTTTCAGTTTGGTCATTTGAAAACAAAGATTTGTTGCTAGCTTAAAAATATTTCTTTTCCTTAAGTAAATATTTTCTAGAATGAAGAATGGAAATAATCCTCTGCCACAAGAAAAAATTATGCTATATTTTTGCTCTCTCGCCTCCCTGCTTCCAAGATGACCAAGAAAAGAAGGAACAATGGTCGTGCCAAAAAGGGCCACGGCCACGTGCAGCCTATTCACTGCACCAACTGTGCCTGATGCGTGCCCAAGGATAAAGCCATTAAGAAGTTCGTCATTCGGAACATTGTAGAGGCTGCAGCTGTTAGGGACATTTCTTTTTTTTTTAATTTTAAAATGTTTAATTTCATGTTGGAGTATAGTACCTTTACATTGCTGTGTCAGTTTCAGGTGTATAGCAAAGTCATTCAGTTATACATATACATACATTTATTCTTTTTCAGATTCTTTTCCCATATAGGTTATTACAGAGTACTGAATAGAGTTCCTTGTGCTATACAGTAGGTCCTTGTTGATTATCTATTATATATATTAGTGTATATATGTTAATCCCGACCTCCTAATTTGTCCCTCCCCCTGCCTTTCCTCTTTGATAATCATAAGCTTGTTTTCTAAGTCCGTGAGTCTGTTTCTGTTTTGTAAATAAGTTCATTTGCATTATTTTTTAGATTCTACGTATAAGTCATGTCATATTGTATTTGTCTTTCTCTGTCTGACTGACTTCACTTAGTATGATAATCTTTAGGGCCATCCTTGGTGCTGCGTGCATACGTGCTAAGTCACTTCAGTGGTATCTGACTCTTTGCAACCTTATGAGCTGTAACCTGCCAGCTCCTCTGTCCATGAGATTCTCCAGGCAAGTATGCTGGAGTGGGTTGCTGTGCACTCCTCCAGGGGATCCCCCCGACCCAGAATCAATATAGTGAAAATGAATATACTACCCAAAGCAATCTATAGATTCAATGCAATCCCTATCAAGCTACCAATGGTATTTTTCACAGAACTAGAACAAATAATTTCACAATTTGTATGGAAATACAAAAAACCTCGAATAGCCAAAGCAATCTTGAGAAAGGAGAATAGAACTGGAGGAATCAAACTGCCTGACTTCAGGCTCTACTACAAAGCTCCAGTCATCAAGACAGTATGGTAGTGGCACAAAGACAGAAATATAGATCAATGGAACAAAATAGAAAGCCCAGAGATAAATCCACGCACCTATGGACACCTTATCTTTGACAAAGGAGGCAAGAATATACAATGGAGAAAAGACAATGTCTTTAACAAGTGGTGCTGAGAAAACTGGTAAAAGAATGAAATCACTTGTAAAGGAATGAAACTAGAACACTTTCTAACACTATACACAAAAATAAACTCAAAATGGATTAAAGATCTAAACATAAGACCAGAAACTATAAAACTCCTAGAGGAAAACAGGCAAAACACTCTCCGACATAAATCAAAGCAGGATACTCTATGACCCACCTCCTAGTGTATTGGAAATAAAAGCAAAAATAAACAAATGGGACCTAATTAAACTTAAAAGCTTTTGCACAACAAAGGAAACTGTAAGCAAGGTGAAAAGACAGCCATCAGGGACATTTCTGAAGCGAGTATTTTCGAAGCCTATATGCTTCCCAAACTATATGTGAAAATACATTACTGTGTGAGTTGTAAAGAATGGCTCTCGGGAAGCCCAGAAGGACCAAACACCTTCACCCCAATTTAGACCTGTGGGTGCTGCCCCACATCCTCCACCAAAGCCCATGTGAGGATCCAAGTCCTTAAAGACTGAAGAAATACTGGTTTCTCTGAAAAGACAATAAAATGGAAATTATACTTTATGTAGCATGTTGAATATATGTTGCCAGATGGAGTGGGAGTTGTGTACATCTTATTTCGGTCTTTGGTCTCCCAGTTTGCATAGCTTAGGGGTGGGGGCGAGGAATTAGGGCATCTGTGTTTGATTGATTCAGCCTGGCAAATGGCTTAACTTGGTGTCTTAAAAATGGGGAGAAAACTAGCAAAGTGAGGAGTGCATCAGGAAGTGACTTAGACTAAGGTGTGCATTCCTCTTGTGGCAACATGTTCAGTTCAGTTCAGTTCGGTCGCTCAGTCGTGTCCGACTCTTTGCGACCCCATGGACTTCAGCATGCCAGGCCTCCCTGTCCGTCACCAACTCCCGGAGTTCACCCAAACTCATGTCCATCGAGTCAGTGATGCCATCCAGCCATCTCATCCTCTGTCGTCCCCTACTCCTCCTGCCCACAATCCCTCCCAGCATCAGGGTCTTTTCCAATGAGTCAACTCTTCGCATGAGGTGGCCAAAGTATTGGAGTTTCAGCTTCAGCATCAGTCCTTCCAATGAACACCCAGGACAAGTCTCCTTTAGGATGGACTGGTTGGATCTCCTTCCAGTTCAAGGGACTCTCAAGAGTCTTCTCCAGCACCACAGTTCAAAGGCATCAATTCTTCAGCACTCAGCCTTCTTCACAGTCCAACTCTTACATCCATACATGACCACTGGAAAACATGAAGATTTTAATAAAAGTCCACAACTTGAATAGCATAAGGGGATCCATATTCAGGTCGTTAACCTCATCAAGTTTACCTGCTTACCTTGATCTGCTGCTAAGCCAATCACTCAGCCTTCATCTTTCTGTGGTACATTGCTCTATGGGGTGACAATGCCCTGAATGCCAGGCATTTATAGAAATTTGTGGAAGTCCCACAAGAGGGGAAAGAGGGGATTTTGTGCAAAAAGTCCAGGAAAAGGCTGAGGTCTGTGTGACAACAGCTCATTTGTTCCAGAATTCAGAAATTAGAGGGTTCCCAGCTAGGAATACACAGTTGACCCTTTAACAATATGGGTTTAACTGCAGGGGATGGAAGTTGTTTTGTTTTCAGTAAATACATACTACACGATCCACAGTTTGTTGAATCCTCAAGTGTGAAAGTACAAACAGATATAAAAGGCTAACTCTAAAATTAATTATATAAGGATTTTTGAAGAGATGGTGCCCCTAACCAATGCTTTGCTCAAGGGTCAAATGTACATGTATATTTGAAAATGTAATATGTAAATGGTTTGCTAAGGACTTTGCTGGTTAGGTTATATGATTTTTTGCCTTAAGTTAAACTAGTAGCTTGGAAGTTTTGATTAAAGTACATATTGTTCCAGGAAAGAAAGCTGAGCGCTGAAGAATTGATGCTTTTGAAATGTGGTGTTGGAGAAGACTCTTGAGAGTCACTGGGACTGCAAGGAGATCCAACCAGTCCATTCTAAAGGAGATCAATCCTGGGTGTTCACTGGAAGGACTGATGCTAAAGTTGAAACTCCAGTACTTTGGCTACCTCATGCCAAGAGCTGACTCATTGGAAAAGACCCTGATGTTGGGAGGGATTGGGGGCAGGAGGAGAAGGGGACGACAGAGGATGAGATGGCTGGATGGCATCACTGACTTGATGGACATGAGTTTGGGTGAACTCCGGGAGTTGGTGACGGACAGGGAGGCCTGGCATGCTGCAATTCATGGGGTCGCAAAGAGTCGGACACGACTGAGCGACTGAACTGAACTGAACTGAACTGTTCTGGGGGAAAAAATATGCTATATTTTATAGTAAAAGTATATATATGCCTACCTGTCTTGGAGAAAACATAAACAGATATATCCTTGGTCCTGAGATATAATAAAAACTCTGGACTGTTCAAGTTTATGAACAGCTTAATAAATCATGCTTAAGGAAAAGTGTGTGGTCCAATTTAGTCCAGGGGAAATATGATAGTGTGTTTGATGAGGGTGACAGCAGTGAAGAGGGGGAGAAGTGTATAGATTCATTTTTACAGACAGCCTATTTTAGACATGATATATTGAAGCTAATAGGTAATATTTTCCAAAAAGACTCTTCTCTAGTGACAATAAAGATATTTGGTGCTCTATCATAACCAGAAACTTAATCAAAAGATAGTTTTTAAAAAAAAAACCCAAACAATGACATGCTGCTGGTGGAGCTACTAAAATATTTATCTTGAAACCATACTCATTCATTTATTCTTTTATTCAAAATAAACAAAATATTAACAAAATTAACAAAATATTAATATATCATGTTTCCTTCTATGTGCCATGCAGTATGTGTTAGGTATTACATATCCAATTGTGAATAAAATAAATGTTTCCTTCTCTCATGGAGCTAGAAGAAGACAGACAATAAAATATCACTATATAATTGTATACTCATCCATTTACTCCAAGAACTAATTCTTTTAAGACTTTTTCTGATGTGGATCATTTTTAAAGTCTTTGTTGAACTTGTTACAATACTACTTCTGTTTTCTATTTTTTGGTTTTTTGGCCCCAAGGCATGTGGGATCTTAGTTCCCTGACCAGGGGTCAAACCCGCATCCCCTGCATTGGAAGGCGAAGTCTTAACCACTGGACCACCAGGGAAGTATCAAGAACTAATTCTTGAGCACATATTCTGTGTTGGGGAATATTTAGGGTTCTGGAGATATAAAGATGAGCAAAAATAGACTGGTTTCTGCTATCATGGGGCCTAATTTCTGAAGAAAAAGGTAACTTAAAGTTACACTAAGATAGTAAAGTTATAACTATGTAAGAGCTAAGAAGGAATACAGAATAAGTAAATTTGACCTCACAAGGAGGTCAAGGGAGGCCTTCCTGAAAAAGCAAAGAATGGATGGAGAACTGAAGGATGAGGAAGAGTTATCTGGCAAGAGGGGAAAGGGGAGAACATTTCAGATAGAAGGAAAAGCATGTTGCTGAGGCCATGGTATGTTATAGAGGCTGAAAGATGTTAAATTTGGCTAGAAGATAAACATTAATCCATGCAAGAGACAGGGAGGGAAGTTACAAGTGAAGGAACTAACCCACAGAAGCTGTGAGAAGACGGTGTTTCAAAAAGGAAGTCATGGACAAGAGAGTCAAATGTTGCTGAGAGGTTAAGTAATATGAGAACTGAGAATGTCCCTTGGATTTCACAACTTGCTGGTCACTGGTGAGTCCAGTGGAATGATGGGCCAGAAGCCAGAATGGAATGGTTTGAGAGTGAGTCAAAGGTGAGTGAGGAAATGTAGGGAGCAAGAGTATAGATTAGGAATCACATTTGGTCACATGTAATGGAACCCGATGACAGTAGCTTAACTAAATAGAGTTATTTTTCTCACATAGCAAGAATGACAGAGGGTGACATTCAGGCTGGTGCAGTGGTTCCATGATGTCGTTAATGTCCTAGAAGCTTTCTTTCTGTTCTGTCATCCTCAGCGTATGGCTTTTTTTTTTTTTTCCCCAATCAGGAATTCAAAATGGCTACTCACTATCAAGCCAGTGCTACAGACAGAAGGAAGAAAGAAACATCAGGGGAAAGGTCTGGTACCTATACCAGGAAAGCAAACATCTATAAATCCACAGCTGACTTCACGTCATCTGTCAGAGCTGTGCCATGTGGACATTCCTAGCTGCAAGGAAGGCTAGGAAATAAAACTCTTTAGTTTGACCCATGTACTTATATATACTTATATGCAGAGTACATCACGAGAAACTGTGGGCTGGATGAAGCACAAGCTCAAATCAAGACTGTTGGGAGAAGTATCAATAACCTCAGATATACAGACGACACCATCCTTATGGCAGAAAGTGAAGAGGAACTAAAGAACCTCTTGATGAAAGTGAAAAAGTTGAGTGAAAAAGTTGGCTTAAAACTCAGCATTCAGAAAACTAAGATCATGTTATCCGGTCCCATCACTTCATGGCAAATAGATGGGAAAACAGTGGAAACAATGACAGACTTTATTTTGGGGGGGGGGGTCCCAAATCACAGCAGATGGTGACTGCAGCCATGAAATTAAAACACACTTACTCCTTGGAGTAAAATTATGACCAACCTAGACAGCATATTAAAAAGCAGAGACATTACTTTGCCAACAAAGGTCCATCTAGTCAAAGCTACATTTTTTCCAGTAGTCATGTATGGATGTGAGAGTTGGACTATAAAGGAAGCTGAGCGCCAAAGAATTGATTCTCTTGAACAATGGTGTTGGATAAGAGTCTTGAGAGTCCCTTGGACTGCAGGGAGATCCAACCAGCAGTCCATCATAAAGGAAATCAGTCCTGAATATTCATTGGAAGGACTGATGCTAAAGCTGAAACTCCAATACTTTGGCCACCTGATGCGAAGAACTGACTCACTGGAAAAGACGCTGATGCTGGGAAGCATTGAAGGCGGGAGGAGAAGGGGCTGACAGAGGATGAGATGGTTGTATGGCATCACCGACTCAATGGACCTGAGTTTGAGTAAACTCTGGGAGTTGGTGATGGACAGGGAGGCCTGGCGTGCTGAAGTCCATGGGGTCGCAGAGTTGGACATGACTGAGTGACTGAACTGAACTGAACTGAGTTTGACCCGTTGCTGCCATGAGAGAATCAGCTTCTGTGGGAAGAATGGGAGATGGATGTTGAGAAGGCAACCACTGCAGCTACACAGCATGTACGAATCACATGTTCAAAAAGTGGGTCACAAAGGGAAGGAGATAATAAGATGACAGGATGATAGTTGGAGGGGGAATGTGGGATTGAGGACTTTTTTTTTAATGGGAATGACTGGAATGTATTTAAAACTTGATAAGAAGGGTCTAACCAAGAAAGAGAAAATGTAAACATACAAGAACAAAAAACTATAACTGACAGTGTAATGTTCCTTAGGAGGAGGGAATGGAATCTAAATGAGAAGTGCATCCTATGCTTAATTGCTCAGTCATGTCCGACTTTCTGTGACCCAGTGGACTGTAGCCCACCACGCTCCTCTGTTCGTGGGGATTCTCCACGCAAGAATACTGCCATGCCCTCCTCCAGGGGGTCTTCCCAACCCAGGGATCAAATCCAGGTCTCCCGCTTTACAGGCAGATTCTTTACCGCCTGAGCCACCAGGGAAGGACAGGCTCTCAGTTTTAACAACAGGAAGGAGGAAAGGTTTATATGCTTTATATTCAGAAATGGTGCTCCTATTTCCTCTATAATGTTGGAGGTGAGGTTTGCTATTGCCAATGAGAAGATAGAAAGAAGTGACCAGGGTTTTGAGAAATTTGAGATGTTAAAGTTTGAAACACCTGTTTTAGAGCAAAACTGACTCAAGTATAAAGGGCACAAATAAACTGCTATCAGGGAAATGTTGTTCCCAGTGACTTTCTTGAGAAATATATTACAGAATGAGCTTTAGACAATCAGAATGAATAGAAAGACATCAACAAAAGGCCCAGTGTTGAATAGTAAATATAAAATGGTTTACAGAACTACCCACGCCCATGCCTATGCTCAACTGAATATTGTCCCATTTCCATGATTAATGTAAACATCATTTATTCAACAAAATATTGAGTGAATATCCTCTACACACTAGATACTTATGCAGTGGTTATGCAGCAAGCTAGGAGGAGTTGGGGTGGGTGAGAAATAGAGCCAGGGAAAGGGCAGCAGTGAGAAAGCAACTGTTTAAAAAGATGGACACACTCTTAACTGGGGAGGAACATAGAAATCTTAACATCCAGGCCTAGGGTGAGTGGCTAAACTCCACCCAGGCAATGGCATGCAAAGGGTGGTCTGATCTGAGGATAAGATAGGCAATTGTCATGGTGCCAGGGGCAGACCTAGAGTCAGATCAATTGGAAATAAGAGCACCTGGAAGAGAGGTCTAGCTGTGAAGACAGTGGGTGCAAAGTTAGAGGGTGAAACAGGTTTTAGCAGGGCTGCTTTCTTCTTGGTTGATTCTTCAAAATATCAGCTTTGAGAGGTGGCAAGAAACCTAGATGTTAGATCCCCTAAAGTAAAGAAGCCTGAGAGATTGATGTAAGAAGATTTCGTCTGAATAATGTTGCCCATATCAAGAGCTAGGCTACCCTCCATATGTGTCTATCTTATACTGCATAGTGCAAGAAGATATTTCTATCTCTATAATCTACTTACCACTAAGGATATTTCTATTAATATATTCCACTATCACTATGGAGAGACTATATCATACTCAACAGAGCAGACAGTAATAATAACAACCACTGTTTACTGTACATATATCAGACACTAGTCTAGATACATAATGGGCTATATTTCATCTTATCCTTAAAACAACCCTCTCAGTTAGCTATTATTGTTCCTATTTACAGAGCAGAGGATGCTGAACCTGGTCCAGTAAGTTTAAGTTATTTTGCCCAGTATCACATGGCTGTAAATGGCCAAACCAGGATTCTAGTCCATGTGTGACTCCAAACCTACCACTATGCCATAACTGTTACATCACGCTGTTCTGGTACAGTGCTGAACACTTCATGTCACTTAATGATGTTAATGATTAATGATTTAATTGGTCTACATCTTTAGTGAGCAAAACTGGGATCTTAGCCCATTTCTCTGTTGCTAAAAATCACAAGACCATGCTGCCCTCTATCAGCTTCACTGACATTGGCCACTGGTAATTTTCAGAATGAATTTGACTTACAAAAATACTTACAAAAAAACATTTTACTCAGCCTTACCACAAATATTGGGCTTTTCTGGTGGCTCAGCTGGTAAAGAATCAGCCGGCAAGGTCTCTGAGGGAGACCTGGGTTCGATCCCTGGGTTGGGAAGATCCCCTGGAGAAGGGAACAGCTACCCACTCCAGTATTCTGGCTACCTACTCCAGTAGTCTGGTCGCAAAGAGTTGGCCACAACTGAGTGACTTTCACTTTCACTTTTACCACATATATTATGAGCACTGAAGCTGGCACATTTATACACACAAAAATCAATGCAAAAATTTTTAATGACTATTAATTCAGTTTGTGGTTAAGTTCAGTTCAGTTCACTCGCTCAGTTGTGTCTGACTCTTTGCAATCCCATGAACCACAGCATGCCAGGCCTCCCTGTCCATCACCAACTCCCAGAGTTTACCCAAACTCATGTCCATTGGGTCAGTGATGCCATCCAACTATCTAATCCTCTGTCGTCCCCTTCTCCTCCTGCCCTCAATCTTTCCCAGCATCAGGGTCTTTTCAAATGAGTCAGCCCTTCAATTTGTGGTAAGGTCTAGTTACACTCATTGCAGCATTCACTTTTTCCATAACCCGTCACTTAAAATTTTATTTTCACTTCTAGAGGAGTTTAAAAAAAAGTGATTCAGGTTCTTTTACACTTTTGTTTCCTTATCACTTATTTAATGGAAATCTTCAAAGATATACAAAAGTAGAGAAAATAGAACCTCCAAGTATAACTCAGTTTCAACAATGATTATTTTTCCAGTAAGTTTGATAGACAACATGATTTCCGATGAGAGTTATCTTTTAAATCCTTTCTAATCTAATTACTACTTCATTCAGATGGTATCTCAGTGTTTCTACATTAATAGTATAATTGCCACCTCATACTAATTAACTATGGCTGATGTAAGGGAGCTTTGATACATTGTCAAATGCTGTTGTTGAAATTAGCTAACTATAGCCCAGGAAGTATTTCTGTCTTACTGAGAAAATGATTGTTTTAAGTTTTAGCTTAGCTTGGCAGTGAAACTGATTCTGCTTGATATCTGTTGGCCCTGTTGGGTTAGTCCATGTTTACCACACTAACCATCTAATCTTAACCCTCTTTCTGTTAACACAGAAACTGAGAAAAAATTTATCCTATGCCAAGATAATCAGAACAGAAAATGCAGCCACCTGAATAATGGCAGCACGCCTAATGTATTTCACAGCTATTTGTAGTAGGTCCACTCAGACAGTTACCAGAGGCTCATAATCCTGAAAGTTTGATGCCAGAGTGGGCAGGTTGACTTTCCTGGTTCTGATCCTTTGCCAGTCTTCTTTATGACATAACAAAGTAAATCAGGTAAGACAGCATAAACATTTCAACCAAAACCTATCCTGGTACTAGATAACATAAATGAAAACAACAACAAAACTATACTCAACTCCTGGAATTCTTGACAGTGGAGCCATTATACTGTATTTTTATATAAATACAATAAACATGGTTCAAGTATTTTTCCCAGAAATTTTAAGACAAAAGTATTTTTTACTCTTCTAGCTAGAAGACAAATATCTTGTTAAGATGTAGATTTATTGATATTAGAGATTTTTTCTTATATAAAAATCTCAAGCTAAATTTTGACCTTTTCCCAAGGCCTCAAGTGACTTTTAAAACAGATTAAGCACATATCTTTCTTAAAATCATTTTTTAATTTCCACAATAGCTGTATGTCAAATCCCCAAAAATCTGGAATTGGTCAATATGATCTGATAGTACTATTTGCTCTCACCTCTCTTCTTCTTCTGGTAACTTACAAGTAATCACAGTTTTACAGATTCAGATTTAGTGAGCTGTATTTCAAGCTACTTGGCGAACTATCTGTTTTAACCCATCCAGTTATATAGTTAATATTTTTTAGTATTTTCTTATAATTGCTTCTTTAACATACTAGAATCTTGACAGTTACTCATCTTCCTAATCAAAACACTGTTTTACATTTTGATATATTCTCAAATCAAAATAACTATTTTCTATTTACAAGGGACACACTTGAAACAACTTGTCACAGTTAAAAATAAAGGAATAGGAAAAGATTCAATAGGGAAATGCTAATAAAAAGGTGGATATAACACTTTTATGCTCATTATTCTACTTGGATATTATTTGGTATAGCACTTCAGTATTATAAATATTTAACTTTTGTGTATAAGGAGTCTGAATAAAATAGGTAATAGTGATGACATCTTAATCCTATTCTATAGTTCTGGCCTACCCCACCCCACTACCTCTAGGATCCCCCACAACTCAGTAGGTGCCCAGTGTGCCAGATTCTCCAGTGCTTTTACACTCACTCCCAAAAACTCTAGGTATAGCCTTTTATGCTTCCCTGGTGGCTCAGATGGTAAAGCGTCTGTCTACAATGCGGGAGACCCGGGTTCGATCCCTGGGTTGGGAAGATCCCCTGGAGAAGGAAATGGCAACCCACTCCAGGACTATTGCCTGGAAAATCCCACGGATGGAGGAGCCTAGTAGGCTACAGTCCATGGGGTCGCAAAGAGTCAGACATGACTGAGCAACTCCACTTCATAGCCTTTTATACCTCAAAATCTAGGAATGAATAAACCTGGAGCTCAGTTGACTACAAAGTCAACAACCTTGAAATTCTCCCAAGCCCAGTGATCTCTGCTTTCACTTGGCCTCTTGTAAGCCTGTCCACATCAGATTCCATCACAGGTTCAAGCTCACGCTGAATCTCCATTCAATGAGAGACTTTTCAGGGCCCTGGGTCTCCCACCCATTCTGTAGAGACCTCCAAGCCTCAACTTCTGGCATTACAACACAGGCTCTGAGCTTTTCCTCCTCTGTCCATCATGTAACGCTGGCCCAACTGTGGTAGTCCTCCTCTTTCCTTTTCCCCTCAATCGAAAACAGTTACATTTCTGCCCCTAGGTTTATTTCCTCTAAATACATACTACGCTGAATGTTTTACTCTTATTCTGTTCTAGGCACTTGGTCACCAACCCTAGTTTAAAAAAAAAATCCTAGGGGGAGGGACAACATAGGGGTAGAGCATTAAGAGGTACAAGCTATTAGGTATAAAATAAACAACAAGGATATATAGTACAACACAGGGAATACAGTCAAGGTTTTATATTAATTATAAACAGAGTATGACCTTTAAAAATTTTGATTCACTATATTATACACCTATAACTTAAATAATATTGTGTATCAACTATACTTTAATTAAAAATATAATTAATTAAAAAATTTTCTGACCACAATCCACCTTAAAAAATATAGATATTATGACAAGGTCTATCAAAGTTTTACCTAGGCAATACTTAGTTCCCTTATCATATGGCAATGCAATCTGATATTTTCTTTTTTATTATTCAGCCACTAAATTGACTTCACTCATCACTAATGGGTTAAGACTCTCAGTTTGAAAACCCTTGATCTAAAGAGTCTCTCTGGGGTTCCCTGGTGGCTCAGTGGTAAAGAATCCATCAGCCAGTGCAGTCAAGACTCAGGTTTAATCCCTGGGTTGGAGAGATCCCCTGGAGAAGGAAATGGCAACTCATTCCAGTATTCTTGCCTGGGAAATCCTATGGACAGAGGAGTCTGGTGGGCTACAGTACATGGAATTGCAGAGAGTTGGACATTCCTGCCAGCTAAGTCACTTTAGTCGTGTACAACTCTTTGTGATCCTGTGGACTGTAGCCCACCAGCCTCCTCTGTCCAAGGGATTCCTGGACAAGGGATCTCCTCTGTTCAGGGGATCTTCCAGACCCAGGGGCTGAACCCACATCTCTTACGTCTCCAGTAGTTGGACATGACTTGGCAACTAAACAATAACAGAGAATCTCTCACCCCCAACTCCCCACTTCATCCCACCTCTGCAAGACTCTTCTGGCTTGTTGTCTATCAGAACCAGGTCAGATAACATGAAGTCATTTAAAACAATCACTGCCTTATTTATTTGATATTCTAACAAGGAATTCTTTTCCACAGAAGGACAGCAGTCCCTGGGCTATAAAGGAGGTACTTTTAGTAGTTAGAAATGGTGAAGAGTTATTTAAAGCCTTCTAGAAAATATCCATGATCTGAAATCTTATTAAAGAGCACATGATTGAAAGTTAGGCAACCCGAGTCCTTGTTTCACTCAGCCGTTGAGTGTTGTGTGTGTTTGCACAGTTGCTCAGTTGTGTCCAACTCTTTGTGACGCCATGGACTGTAGCCCACTAATCCTTTGCCCATGGGATTTTCCAGGCAAGAACACTGGAGCAGGTTGCCATTTCCTACTCCAGGGGATCTTCCTGACCCAGGAATGAACCAGTGTCTCTTGTATCTCCTGCACTGGCAGGCAGATTCTTTACCACTAGCAGCACCACTTGGAAAGCCATTGAGTGTTAGGAGGTACATCACTCAGCCTCTCTGAACCAAGGGATCTCAATCTAGAGAATAATATGTAAGTCTGATACTATATAAACCCTATAATTCTAATGATTCATTCACGCATTCATTTGCTCATTCACCAGACAAATGCTTCATTGATTGTGTCCCAGGTAGACCTCTCACTGCTCATCTGACAACTCAAGCTGGGCAGGCCAATGTTATAAATTTATCACACACCACATGTGATCATATGCCACATAAATTTCTCATCAAATTTATGTTTCATCAGGCACCACAGGGGAATGAGTTGCTTCATATAAGCACATTATCCAGAAAAAATGATGAACATTCATATAAACCACTTAATAAAATGTCTCCAAAATACTGTACCTAATTTCATTAATGGTTTAATTAGCTAATTCTAATAGTAAGGAGCTTTAAGATTTTTGAATTATTAAACAAGTTTAATTTAAAATGTCAAAAATGTAATATTTGCTCTAATCCCCTCTCTGTTCTTTTTCCTTCCCACCACCTTTTAACTCTCAGTTTAACTGTCATAACACCTCATGAGTTGGCACAATCAGTGGTAAGAGAATTACTAAAAGCCATTCCTACACCAACATAGATAGCAGTTGCTTAACTGTACACAAAAGTGACTGTAAACTACATAAAATATCACACAGAACTCAAACTAAATATATTCTCCAACTCCCAGTTCAGCATGATCCCCAAAATGTCCACAGCCACTCCAATGCCCCATGATGTAAGGAGGAGTTGGATTGAGAGACAGCAGTTTTAACTGATTGTTAATTTTACAAAGACATATCTTTGGAAGGCACTCATACAAATGAAAAGTCCTGAAAGCTAAGCTTCACTAGATCATGGTAAATCTGCTTCCATCAAGTACCAATCACTGAGTGAAAATGTGAATATGGTGAGCCAGTTACAAGCCTGACAGTGGGGTTAAATGGGTCGGCATTTGATTTTTAACTTCACTGTTTACTAGTTTGTGACTGTGAGTGGGTTACTTAATTTCTCTGTGCCTCTGGTTTTCAATATCGGGAGGGGGATAATATTTAACACATAGGGCTGTTCTGAGATATTGAAAGATATTACGTACAAAGCATGTGGTTTGGTGCCTGGCAGATGGTTAATGCTAATAATTAAGACAACATTCTTAACTATTAACTCAACATTCAAAAAGCTAAGATCATGACATTCAGTCCCATCATTTCATAGCAAACAGATGGGGAAACAATGGAAACAGTGACAGATTTTATTTTCTTAGGCTCCTAAATCACTGCAGATAATGACTGCAGCCATGAAATTAAAAGATTCTTGCTCCTTAGAAGAAAAGGTATGACCAACATATGACAGCATATTAAAAAGCAGAGACATCACTTTACTGACATAGGTCCATCTACTCAAAGCTATGGTTTTCCCAGTAGTCATGTATAGATGTGAGAGCTGGACCATAAAGAAAGCTGAGTGCTGAAGAATTGGTGCTTTTGAACTGTGGTGTTGGAGAAGACTCTTGAGAGTCCCTTGGACTGCAAGGAGATCCAACCAGTCCATCCTAAAGGAAATCAGCCCTGAATATTCATTGGAAGGACTGATTTTGAAGCTGAAGCTCCAACACTTTGGCCACCTATTGTCAAGAACTGACTCACTGGAAAAAAACCTAACGCTGGGAAAGGTTGAAGGCAGGAGGAGAAGGGGACGACAGAGGGTGAGATGGTTGGAAGGCATCACCAACCCGATGGATATGAGTTTGAACAAGATCTAGGAGTTGGTAATGGACAGGGAACCCTGGTCTGCTGCAGTCCATGGGGTCGCAAAGAGTCTGACACGACTGAGCGACTGAACTGAACTGAATAATTAAGACAATAGTTATGCACAGATGATGATGATGACTATATTGACTATGATAAGGTGGTCAGAGGATGTTGAGGGGTATAATGCTCTTTGATCCCATAATAAATGCTTTCCAAACAACTGTAATTTTTTAAAAATTCCTTTGGTTGACTTAGTTTTAGTTTCCAAAATTTTGCAAGATTCTGCAATAAAATCTGATGAAAGATGACTTAAGGAATTTTCTCATTTAAACCAAGAAGCAGCATAAACAAAAAGGGAATTAAGGTAGAAAAATGGTAAAACTTTGGGAAATATTTTCATATTCCTGGTATCCAGAGATACAACCAATTTTAATACTACTGCCAATTTTTTCCAAGACTCCTGACTTCCCTTAGCTCCTCTTCTGCTCTGTGGCTTCCAATCAGTTTTAGCTGACCTACAGCTGTTCTTTGTACAATTTTAGCTCTAATTTCCATGCGGTTTACTATTCCATGCCCCTCTATAAAATCTTTGCTTGTCTTTGCATGACTAAAGGTTATAGTAGCAGGGAAAAGCTCTTGGCTCCATTTAGGGTCACACTCTCACTCTTCTGTCAGGTTTACCAGTGTTTGGAAAGGACTAGATGCTAGGCTTACAGATCTGGAAGCATTAGAAACCTCCAAACTGCTTATTCCTTGATCCAGAGACTCCTCGCCCCCACCATAATAGACATTCTGTAGAAGGGAGAGTTGCTTTGTGGAAAAGCTGTCAAAATGGAAATGACAAGCAGGAATCCATCAATTGTTGTTAGAGATGCTGTGAAGACAAACTGCTTGCAACTGTAAAGCATCTGAAAGCTTAAAATGTTAAGTCTTTCATTCAGGGATACAAATGTTAGCAGGACTATATGCTTTCCAGTACAATAACTGGTTTTTTGTTTTTCTAATTACAGCAACTGATGATTCTTTTGTACTTTTGTTAAAGCATTTGCTTTCGGGAGATTGTAAGGCTAGACCGCAGGCAGGTTACTGTGCAGGTTTGAACTTGTCTTCTCATGCTGGAAAAAGAGCCGTGAAAAGAACTCAGAGTGCATGAAATAATAGAAGATGTATTTATTGGTCTCTGCCCCTGGTTCCCTGCACAAAGCTCCTAAAACTCTTGCAATTTTCTAAGTGATCGGAGTGGCTATGTTCTAATGAGACAGTGGCTGGTGGGCTCCTGGATGGGGGCTGGTCATCAGAAAGACGAAACCATGACTAGAAGTGTGGAACTTTCAGGACCACCCCCTAACCCTTCAGGAAGGGGAGAGAGGCTAGAAAATGAGTTAATGATCAGTCTTCACTATGTGATGAAGCTGCCACAGAAATCCCCAAAGTACTGGGAACTCCCAGGTTGTCAACACATGGAGGATGGAGGTACCAGGAGGGTGGCATGGCTGACAAGGACACGGAAACTCTGTGCCCTTCCCCCCATACATTGCCTTATACATCTCTATCATACAGATATTCATCTGTATCCTTTATCATATTATTTTATAATAATTAGTAAACATGAGTTAAATGTCTCCTTTAGTTCTGAGAACCGTTCTAGCAAATGATAAAACCTAAAGAGCAGGTTATAAGTTTTTTTAGCTGATCAGTCAGACCACAGGTGACACTCTGGGACTTGCGACTGGCACCTGAAGGTGCGTGTGTTGGCGGCGGGGGGTGGCGGGTGGGGGTGGTCTTGTGGGACTGAGCCCTTAACCTATGAGATATGATACTATTTCCAAATAGATAGTGTCAGGTTTGAGTTAAAATATGGGACACCCAGCTGGTGTCAAGGAACTGTTAGATGTGTGGAAGAGCTACACACCTGGTGGCAGAAGTGAAGTGTGGCACTAGTGTGACAGGAAAGGAGACCCAGCAAATGTTTTTCCCCTACAGAGTGGTTGGGCCCAGTACTGTAAAGACTACATTGCAGGGTGAAGTAGAATATGCCCCACATGTGGCATTATTTAAGACTCAGTAATCAGCCTGGGAAATATTCTGTCATCCATAGTGACTGGTTTATCCTGGTTATATGGAACCAGACCACATCTGAGACTATCTAGAATCTATCAGCACTCTCTCAAAACTCAATAATAAGAAAACAAACACCAAATATTTAAACAAACAAATCTGTAAAAAACGGGCAAAAGACTTGAAAAGATACTTCAGAGAGAAGCTAAAAAGATGGCAAATAAGCACATAAAAAGATACTTACATCATTAGCTATTAAAATAAATCATAGTGAGATTTCACTATCCTTATTAGAACGACTAAAATAAAAGGCTGACCATAATTAGTATTAGCAAGGATATAGATCAACTGGAACTTTCATACATTGCTAGTGGGAATGTAAAATGATACAACGACTTGGGAAGACTTGGCAATTTCTTAAAAATTAAATATATACCTACCATCTGACACAGCCATTCTATTCTCAGGTACTCAGCCAAGAAAAATGAAAGCATATGTTCATACAAAGACTTGTACGTAAATGTTCAGTGCAGCTTTGTAACACCCCCAAACTGGAAACAATCCAAATGTCTCTCAACAGTAGAATGGATAAGAGAATTGCAGCATATCCATAAAATTGAGTACTATTTTATTTATACGCACAACATGGATGAATCCCAAAATAACTGGGTTGAGTGAAAAAAGCCAGACAAAAAGTACATACTGTATGATTCCACTTATAGAAAAATTACAGAAAATGCAAACTAATTTATACTGACAGAAGGCAGATCAGTGATTTCCTGGGGATGGGAGTGAAGGCAGGAGAGAGGAATTACAAAGAGGCAGGAGGAAACATTTAAAGGTGATGGGTTTGTCCATTATCTTGATTTGGTGATCGTTTTTCAGACTATCCATAAGTCAAAACTTACCAAACTGTACACTTTAAAAATGTGTCTTTAGGGTACGTCAATAATATCTGACATTAAATTTGCTAATATCTGCAGAAGATATTAAGAAGAGGTGGCAAGAATACACAGAAGAACTGTACAAAAGAGATCTTCACGACTAAGATAATCACGATGGTGTGATCACTACCCTAGAGCCAGACATCCTAGAATGTGAAGATTTCAAATCCTGGAAGATGACACTTTGAAAGTGCTGCACTCAATATGCCAGCAAATTTGGAAAACTCAGCAATGGCCACAGGACTGGAAAAGGTCAATTTTCATTCCAATCCCAAAGAAAGGCAATGCCAAAGAATGCTTAAACTACTGCACAATTGCACTCATCTCACATGCTAGTAAAGTAATGCTCAAAATTCTCCAAGCCAGGCTTCAGCAATATGTGAACCGTGAACTTCCTGATGTTCAAGCTGGTTTTAGAAAAGGCAGAGGAACCAGAGATCAAATTGCCAACATTCGCTGGATCATCGAAAAAGCAAGAGAGTTCCAGAAAAACATCTATTTCTGCTTTATTGACTATGCCAAAGCCTTTGACTGTGTGGATCACAATAAACTGTGGAAAATTCTGAAAGAGATGGAAATACCAGACCACCTTACCTGTCTCTTCAGAAACCTATTTGCAGGTCAGGAAGCAAAAGTTAGAACTGGACATGGAACAACAGACTGGTTCCAAATAGGAAAAAGACTACGTCAAGGCTGTATATTGTCACCCTGCTTATTTAACTTATATGCAGAGTACATCATGAGAAACGCTGGGCTGAGAGAAGCACACGCTGGAATCAAGATTGCTGGGAGAAATATCAATAACCTCAGATATGCATATGACACCACCCTTATGGCAGAAAGTGAAGAGGAACTAAAAAGCCTCTTGATGAAAGTGAAAGAGGAGAGTGAAAAAGTTGGTTTAAAATTCAATATTCAGAAAACTAAGATCAGGCATCTGGTCCCATCACTTCATGGGAAAGAGGTGGGGAAACAGTGGAAATAGTGTCAGACTTTATTTTGGGGGGCTCCAAAATCACTTTAGATGGTGATTACAGCCATGAAATTAAAAGACGCTTACTCCTTGGAAGGAAAGTTATGACCAACCTAGATAGCATATTCAAAAGCAGAGACATTACTTTGCCAACAAAGGTCCGTCTAGTCAAGGCTATGGTTTTTCCTGTGGTCATGTATGGATGTGAAAGTTGGACTGTGAAGGAAGCTGAGTGCCAAAGAATTGATGCTTGTGAAGTGTGGTGTTGAAGAAGACTCTTGAGAATCCCTTGGACTGCAAGGAGATCCAACCAGTGCATTCTAAAGGAGATCAGTCCTGGGTGTTCATTGGAAGGAATGATGCTAAAGCTGAAAACTTTCATACTTTAAAACACCAATACTTTGGCCACCTCATGTGAAGAGTTGACTCATTGGAAAAGACTCTGATGCTGAGAGGGATTGGGGGCAGGAGGAGAAGGGGACGACAGAGGATGAGATGGCTGGATGACATCACCAGCTCGATGGACATGAGTTTGGGTGAACTCCTGGAGTTGGTGATGGACAGGGAGGCCTGGTGTGCTGCAATTTATCAGGTTGCAAACAGTTGGACATGACTGAGTGACTGAATTGAACTGAACTGAACTGAACTAAAATCTGCTAAAAATAGCATATTTCCTTATCTTTCCTTTTAAAAAATGTTTTTGAAGAACCTATAAGTATAATATAGTATTTAGTGTCCTCTTAGCCAGATCCTATAAAAAGCCCACAGCTGCTCTAGTACCACCATAAACAGGAGAATGTAAAGGAATGGAAACAGTAGAAAAAGACAGAAGTCAACTGGCTGCTATAAAAATATTTACAGATTTTATAAAAACATACACCCATTTTGAAAACACTGACAAGGCTTCTCCCAGGGCCCTGGAGGAAACTCATGGAAGTGAGGGACTGATGGAGATGAAAAGTAACTCCTAAATACTCCTTGGATTTGAGGGGAGGTGAGGAGGAACGTGTGGATCCAGCAGAACACCACACTTCCCAACTTCAGGGGCACACATCTGCAGTCTGGATATTAAGCTATGTGACCTTGTTCTGAGGTCACAAGCTGGTAAGGCCTGAGGACGTATCAATTACTAAAGGAATGCAGCAAGTTTTGCAAGGTCAGGCACTATCCTCGGGAGTTTCTGCATGATCACCCAGCACAGACCTGCGTAACTGCCCAAGAGATATACCAGTGTGCTTAGACACAGGAGTGTAAGACAAGACTTGGGGATTCTATTAGTATGCTGCTGTGGCTATTATTTGCTGATTTGTGACTTGAGGGGGTCATATACTATCTGGGTGTTGATTTCAACACTAGTAAAACAACAACAGGAATTACCTTCTTGTGGAGTATACTGAGATCTCTCCATGGAAATAATTTTTACCTTTGTTCTGAAATCTGGCTGCTGTCTTCTAATATCTAAAATAGCCTTTGTAATGGGAAGAAAGAGAAATAAAGAGGTCAAAGAGAATTAGATAGCCTAGGCAGGTGACTCTAGGTAGGCAGTATTCCTGCACTGGGCTGGGGCTGCTAACATCCTCCCCTCACTCTAAGGAGCCTGATTGAGCCTTTAGGAGCCTTGTCACTGAAGGTCCTAAAACTTAAGCCTTATTTGCTTAAAGTTAAGTCCACCTCTATCTAGAACTTTTCTATTACATCTCCCTCAACTCCAATTTTTTGAAGTTACTATTTATTGGGTATTTATGGCCAACAAAATTTATGATTATATTTCTTTAAGAGAAGCCTGTTGGTGATGAAAATCTGAAGTACTATCTAGAATTGGAATGGGTCCTATTTGGTGTGGTGTTGGAGGTCCAGGATACAAGATGATTAGTAGTAGTCCAGAATACACTGTACCTAAGCCTACCCAGTCTCCCCCTCACTTTAGTTACTAAATCCTACATTTTCCTTTTTC
Organism: Budorcas taxicolor; assembly: GCF_023091745.1. Lineage (NCBI taxonomy): Eukaryota > Metazoa > Chordata > Mammalia > Artiodactyla > Bovidae > Budorcas > Budorcas taxicolor. Next base: position 119,769,749 of record NC_068920.1, read on the forward strand.
TTATATTATTGTTCATTTTGCTAGAGTACATACCCAAATGTTTATCTCAATAATGATCTGGGGGGCGAGGGGTAAAACTTCTGAATCTTCGGGTATGGAAAAATATTCTATACTCTCACTCGAAAGCGAGTTTGTCTTATTTTTTTCTCGGATCGTAGAAGACACTGTTATGTCTTCCAGCAGTGTTGCCAGTGAGGAATCTGGTGCCACACTGATTCTCATTCCTTTGAGCTTAACCTGTTTGTCCGTTTGGAAGCTTTTAGGACTTTATCTTTATCCCTAGTGTTCTAAAATTTCACCATGACAAGTCTAAGTTTTGGTTCTGTTTTGTTCATCTTGGCTAATATTTTCAATTTAAAGACTTGCATCTTTCTTAAACTCCAAAAAATACACTTTTATCACTATTTTTTCCTCTGCATTCTCTTTTTCTCTCTTCTTAAACTGAAAAGAAAGTAGGGAAAACCACTAGACCATTCAAGTAAGACCTAAATCAAATCCCTTACGATTATGCAGTGGAAGTGAAAAATAGATTCAAGGGATTAGATCTGATAGACAGAGTGCCTGAAGAACTATGGATGGAGGTTCATGACATTGTATAGGAGGCAGTGATCAAGACCATCCCCAAGAAAAAGAAATGCAAAAAGGCAAAGTGGTGGTCAGAGGAGGCCTTACAAATGGCTATGAAAAGAAGAGAAGTGAAAGGCAAAGGAGAAAAGGAAAGATAAACTCATTTGAATGAAGAGTTCTAAAGAATAGCAAGGAGAGATAAGAAAGCCTTCTTCAGCGATCAGTGCAAAAAAATAGAGGAAAACAACAGAATGGGAAAGACTAGAGATCTCTTTAAGAAAATTAGACATACCAAGGGAACTTTTCATGCAAAAATGGGCACAATAAAAGAAATGGTATGCACCTAACAGAAGCAGAAGATATTAAGAAGAGGTGGCAAGAATACACAGAAGAACTATACAAAAAAGATCTTCATAACCTAGGTAATCACAATGGTGTGATCACTCAGCTAGAGCCAGACATCCTGGAATGTGAAGTCAAGGGGGCCTTAGGAAGCATCACTATGAACAAAGCTAGTGGAGGTGATGGAATTCCAGTTGAGCTATTTCAAATCCTAAAAGATGATGCTGTGAAAGTGCTGCACTCAATATGTCAGCAAATTTGGAAAACTCAGCAATGGCCACAGGACTGGAAAAGGTCAGTTTTCATTCCAATCCCTAAGAAAGGCAATGCCAAAGAATGTTAAAACTACTGCACAATTTCACTCATCTCACACGCTAGTAAAGGAATGCTCAAAATTCTCCAAGCCAGGCTTCAGCAATATGTGAACCGTGAACTTCCAGATGTTCAAGCTGGATTTAGAAAAGGCAGAGGAACCAGAGATCAAATTGCCAACATCTGCTGGATCATGGAAAAAGCAAGAGAGTTCCAGAAAAACATCTATTTCTGCTTTATTGACTATGCCAAACTCTTTTACTGTGTGGGTCACAACAAACTGTGGAAAATTCTGAAAGAGATGGGAATACCAGACCACCTGAACTGCCTCCTGAGAAATCTGTATGCAGGTCAGGAAGCAACAGTTAGAACTGGACATGGAACAGACTGCTTCCAAATCAGGAAAGAAATACATCAAGGATGTATAGTATATATTGTCACCTTGCTTATTTAACTTAAATGCAGAGTGCATCATGAGAAAGGCTGGGCTGGAAGAAGTACAAGCTAGAAGCAAGATTGCCAGGAGAAATATCAATAACCTCAGATATGCAGATGACACCATCCTTATGGCAGAAAGCAAAGAACTAAAGAGTCTCTTGCTGAAAGTGAAAGAGGAGAGTGAAAAAGTTGGCTTAAAACTCAACATTCAGAAAACTAAGATTATGGCATCTGGTCCCATCACTTCATGGTAAATAGACAGGGAAACAGTGGACACAGTGACAGACTTTATTTTTTTGAGCTCCAAAATCACTGCAGATAGTGACTCCAGCCATGAAATTAAAAGACACTTGCTCTTTGGAAGACAAGTTATGACCAACCTAGATAGCATACTAAAAAGCAGAGACATTACTTTGCCAACAAAGGTCCATCTGGTCAAAGCTATAGTGAGAGCTGGAATATAAAGAAAGCTGAGAGCTGAAGAATTGATGCTTTTGAACTGTAGTGTTGGAGAAGACTCTTGAGAATCCCTTGGACAGCAAGAAGATCCAACCAGTCAATCCTAAAGGAAATCAGTCCTGAATATTCATTGGAAGGACTGATGTTGAAGCTGAAACGCCAATATTTTGGCCACCTGATGCGAAGAACTGACTTATTTGAAAAGATTCTGATGCTGGGAAAGATTGAAGGCGGGAGGAGTAGGGGATGAGACGGTTGGATGGCATCACCGACTCAGTGGACCTGAGTTTGAGTAAACTCCGGGAGCTGGTGATGGACAGGGATGCCTGGCATGCTGCAGTCCATGGGGTCTCAAGGAGTCGGACATGACTGAGTGACTGAACTGAACTGAACATGTATGTTGAATCTTCTAGATCTTTGAACTTTTGTCTTTTGAAATGAAAAAGGGGAAATTTCTCAGCCTCTATCTTCCACTTACTAATTTATTCTTCAACTACCTCTCTTCTTTTAACAGATCATCAATAAACTCTTTCCTTGAATGTTTAGCTCTTCTCTTTGTTGAGATCCATGGTTTTCTTACATAGGATTGATTTTTCACAAAATTTTGATGATTTTTATATCTGTTTATTTTGTACCTGTTAATTCTTAGTTTCCTGCTCAATATATGTAATAATAGCTTGCCCTTTTTAAACTAAAGCTAAGGGATATGCTACGAGGAAGAGTATCTTAATGATTTCTCTTTTGAGGAATTTCCTGTCTCTCTTGGGGGTCAGGAGCTGGTTCAGGGAGCATTACTCCCTCTCTTCAGCTTCAGTGTCCATACTTCTTTAGCCAATAAACAAGCATTGCTGCCACTTGCTGTTTAGTGGAGGAGTGGGAGACAGGTTGAGGTCAACCAGCCTAGTTACTTGGTTTTATTTATGTATTTATTTGGCTGTGCAGGGTCTCAGTTGCAGCACTTGGGATCTTTAGTTACAGCCTGAGACCTCCCAGTTGCAGCATAATGGATCTAGTTCCCTGACAAGGGATGGAAACAGGACTCCCTGTACTGATAGTGCAGAGTCTTAGCCGCAGACCACCAGGGAAGTCCCAGTCTAGTTAATATACCCCTCAATTAATCACTTTAATGAATGTCCAGGGCTTGTCCATCTCACTTATTTTATCCATTGAGTCCAGAGTTGGTATGACACCAAAGTCATATTTCTATAACCCTCTCCTCCTACACATTTTTGGGTTGTGGTTTCATTTAGTTTTGTTCCTAGATATATCTGATTCTGTCTTAGATCTTGTAGGGATTTCCCAACGTTTCTTTCTGATAAAACTCTTTCTTGTTTTTCTAACCTGTTATAAGTTGACATGCACGTATGTGTGTGTGTGTGTGTGTGTGTGTGTGTGTGTAGCATGTAGAAATGCAAAACAGCCCAATGGAAATAGCAGCTATCCAATAAATGCTATATATTTTGAATGCATTAAAGAATGAATGCATGTACATGTTCGGTGTGTTTTACACACACATATACACCTTTCTGAATTTTAGGTGAGAGGTGATGAGATGAAAGTTCTCAGACTACTATCCATAATTGTGAATTACTTTAAGACGTGGGGCATGTGGAGAAGAGGTAAGTTATTTCTTTTTTGTGTTTAAATGAAAAAAAAGAGTCGAATTGAGAAGGGAATAATGCTTTAGTTAGCCAAAGTAACTAATTTATCTAGACCAATTGGAAGTTTTATTTATTATGCATTTGTTTCATAATTATATTCTCAGTGTTTATGTGTAAGACATGGATTTGACACTGTGGACAGATACAGTTGTATTTTTCTCTTTTTCCTCTACTCTAGCTTACCTTGCCTCCAATATACACAGCAGCCAGAATAAGGTCATTTCACACAGAAAGATATGTGTTAAAATCCTTTCTCTGTCACTTACTAGTTATAGAGCAAGTTTGTCTGAGCCTCAGCTTCCTTATTTAAATGATATAAAGATATCAGCCACATAGGCTTGTATTAAATGTAATGATACACAAAATGCCTCATATAGTGGATAATAAGTAAATAAAATGCATAGTACATGAGCACAACAAACATCAGTAAGCTTTCTACTCCTCTACCCTTCTCTCCAAGAACTTTATTTTCTCACATTTCTAATTGCAGGCTTTTAAACTAATGTTCTGATTATCATTCAGTTTCTTATGAGTTTGCTTAACATGAATTTGTAAAACATGTATTTTGTATATTAAAAAACGATAGAAAGCAGCTTTATCATATATTTCAGAATAAACTTTTCAATTTATTCATAAATCTATTTGTTTTGCAAACACTTATTGAGCGCTTACTTTGAGCCAGACACCATGTTAACCTCTGAAGTAAGTTGACTCCTCATAACAGGGCCAAGACTAAGGTCAGGAAGCCAGGAGAGTGAGACATCTGCCTTTAATGCAAAATTTAACGGATGCCAAAAAACTGAAAAATCAAGATAAATAATATCTTAATGAAATATCTTAAAAATCAAAATTAATAGAAAAAATCCATAATGAACCCATCAAAATTTTAAATAAGGATTGAATCTACTTTAATGAATTTTTCTCTTGTCTCAGGCTACAATATGATTTACTGATACTATTGATTTTGTCTGTACATCCTTTGAGGAATGTAGCCTTCTTCATTCCAACATGTTCTTCTGGTGGGATTATCAAGTAAACTCAGACACTTAAGGCCACACAGATGGACAAATGAACCAAGCTGAACTAAACAAGAGTATCTCATTCTCTTGTATCATATTGACTGATACAAAACAGGATAGGTAACCCATCATGGTAGTATCTTTATCTAGGAATGAATGAGGTCAACACAGAGAGCTAAGTAGAGCCAAGAGTTGTGGAGGGGGAAGGTTACAGATAAAAAAAGAAACCTGGAGGATGATTTCATTTGAGTGAAAATAAGAGAAGCTATATCCATCTCTTAACTTGCCAGGGACATGAGTCAAGAAATTTCCATTGTGCTTACATTTATTTGAGTTGGGACTGTCCACACTTACAAACAGAGGAAGCCTGACTAACACAATGTCTAAATAAAGAGAATTTCAAACCTTGAGGAGGACTGGTCATACTGTAAGTTTAGAAAACATCTTAAAAGCAGTACATCTTCAGTATTGTACAGGGAAATGGTTGCCACAGACATAACCTTATAGTACAAATAAAATCAGAAGGTCCTTAAGATCAACCAGCTAATTCCATTTGATCTGATTCCAAGTAAGCCAACAAGCCTTTGATTGTAAATTGCCTTCCTAGGTAGAACTGCCTAGAAAAAGCATAATAAACTGAACAAGTGTATCCAGTCTACTTGACAGTTACACTGTTCATTGTTAAGCAATAAGATGGCACCTAATGAGTCAACACCCTAGAATTAGATCACTTTGGTGGATGCTAACATTGGATGTGAGAGTTGGACTGTGAAGAAGGCTGAGCGCCGAAGAACTGATGCTTTTGAACTGTGGTGTTGGAGAAGACTCTTGAGAGTCCCCTGGACTGCAAGGAGATCCAACCAGTCCATTCTGAAGGAGATCAGCCCTGGGATTTCTTTGGAAGGAATGATGGTGAAGCTGAAACTCCAGTACTTTGTCCACCTCATGAGAAGAGTTGACTCATTGGAAAAGACTCTGATGCTGGGAGGGATTGGGGGCAGGAGGAGAAGGGGATGACAGAGGAGGAGATGGCTGGATGGCATCACGGACTCGATAGACGTGAGTTTGAGTGAACTCCGGGAGCTGGTGATGGACAGGGAGGCCTGGCGCGCTGTAATTCATGGGGTTGCAAAGAGTCGGACACGACTGAGTGACTGAACTGAACTGAACATTAATTTTTCTGAGCTAGAAAGGTTTAGAGGCAACAAAGTCTAGTGATGGAAATATAAACTCTTGAGCTAGACTTCTTGAATTTGAATCCTAGCATTGCCACTTACTAGTGTGTGACTTTGGATAAATTATTTAACCTACCTGTACCTTATTTTCTCACCTGTAAAATGGAAATATAATAGTGACTACTTCATAACATTATTAAATGAGAATTATGAGTTAATCTTTATAAAGAAAGTAAAACTTACAAGTACTATAAAATAAAATAATAGGGTTTCCCTAGTGGCTCAGATGGTAAATCTGCCTGCAGTGCAGGAGACCAAGGTTCAATCCTTGGGTCAGGAAGATCCTCTGGAGAAGGGCATGGCAACCCACTCCAGTATTCTTGCCTGGAGAATTCCATGGACAGAGGAGCCTGGTGGGCTACAGTCCACAGGGTCACAAAGAATCAGACACAACTGAGCGACTAATACTTCTTCTTCTTCAGACTGAAAAAGAGACCTGGGATATGACATCTACCTTATGCTGCAGCTACTCCAGGAGACTGTATAACTCTCTAGCACACAGAGTTAGAACTTACTGCAACTATCTGCTTACATTTCTAACTGACTGGCTGGCTTCTAAGCTTCTAGAGGGCAGGGACTGTGCCTTACTCATCTTTGTGTTTTTTTTTTTTTTTTGTACTTCTAATGCCTGGGACTGGGCAAGCACAAGGAGACAGTACCCTGTTCACAGAATCCAAAGACATGGATTTGAATCTTCACTGTACTACCTACTACATATGCTGGAACAATTTACTTAATTTCCCAGACAATCACTTCCTATAGTAGTAAATGGGGACTACACACAAAAACTACTAGAACTGATAAACAAATTCAGCAAAAACAGGATACAAGATTAACATACAGACATCTGTTGCATTTCTTTACACTAACAATGAAATATCAGAAGGGAAAGAAAAAAATCTCTTTTAAAATCACATCAAAAGATAAATTAGGAACAAATTTGACCAAGGAGGTAAAAGGCTTATATGATGAGAATTATAAAACATGGATAAAGGAAACTGAAGATAATTCAAACAGAAAGATCCTATGCTTTGAATTGGAAAAACTAACATTTTTTAAATGGTTATATTACCCAAAGCTGGATCATGGAAAAAGCAAAAGAGTTCCAGGAAAACATCTATTTCTGCTTTATTGACTATGCCAAAGCCTTTGACTGTGTGGATCACAATAAACTGTGGAAAATTCTGAAAGAGATGGGAATACCAGACCACCTAACATGCCTCTTGAGAAACCTGTATGCAGGTCAGGAAACAACAGTTAGAACTGGACATGGAACAACAGACTGGTTTCAAATAGGAAAAGGAGTATGTCAAGGCTGTATATTGTCACCCTGCTTGTTTAACTTATATGCAGAGTACATCATGAGAAATGCTGGACTGGAAGAAACACAAGCTGGAATCAAGATTGCCGGGAGAAATATCAATAACCTCAGATATGCAGATGACACCACTCTTATGGCAGAAAGTGAAGAGGAGCTAAAAAGCCTCTTGATGAAAGTGAAAGAGGAGAGCAAAAAAGTTGGCTTAAAGCTCAACATTCAGAAAACGAAGATCATGGCATCTGGTCCCATCACTTCATGGGAAATAGATGGGGAAACAGTGGAAATAGTGTCAGATTTTATTTTGTGGGGCTCCAAAATCACTGCAGATGGTGATTGCAGACATGAAATTAAAAGACGTTTACTCCTTGGAAGAAAAGTTATGACCAACCTAGATAGTATATTCATAAGCAGAGACATTACTTTGCCAACTAAGGTCCATCTAGTCAAGGCTATGGTTTTTCCTGTGGTCATTTATCGATATGAGAGTTGGACTGTGAAGAAGGCTGAGCGCCAAAGAATTGATGCTTTTGAACTGTGGTGTTGGAGAAGACTCTTGAGAGTCCCTTAAACTACAAGGAGATCCAACCAGTCCATTCTGAAGGAGATCAACCCCGGGATTTCTTTGAAAGGAATGATGCTTAAGCTGAAACTCCAGTACTTTGGCCACCTCATGCAAAGAGTTGACTCATTGGAAAAGACCCTGATGCTGGGAGGGATTGGGGGCAGGAGGAGAAGGGGACGACCAAGGATGAGATGGCTGGATGGCATCACGGACTCGATGGATGTGAGTCTGAGTGAACTCCGGGAGATGGTGATGAACAGGGAGGCCTGGCGTGCTGTGATTCATGGGGTCGCAAAGAGCTGGACACGACTGAGCGACTGGACTGAACTGAACTGAACCCAAAGCAATCTATAGATTTAATGTGATCTCTATCAAATTACCCATGACATTTTTCACAGAACTAGAATGCCGGGGTCCAGCGCTGGTGGTTCCTTGGTAATTTGAAGGGGAGATGGAATCGGTGTCCTAGGAAAAAATTTATTTAATTACAGATATAGAGAGAGATTAGAAACGGATAGTGTAGTAGGAAAATTAGTGGAGAAAAAGAGGCTGAATAACTTGGTTTATGTGGAATACCAATCACCAGCTACGTAGGCCACAGGCGTCTTTCTGTTCTCCCGAAGGAGAGGAGGCACTGAGGCCTCCCCAGTCCGATCTTAGAAGCCCAGGCAGAATTAGCAGGCTTGGTGAGTACCCACATACCAGATGCGAATTCAGCCAGAAGGGGAAAGAATGACACGGGGGAATCAGTCTTTCCAGAAACTGATCCCATTTCTTTATTTTTCAGGTTTGCTTATATACTTTTTGTTATACATAGGGATGAATACAGAGTCACGCGGGGGTCAGCAGACCTTACCCTTGTCACAATCAGGTGCTTCATATAAAATTATACAAAGGTCTTAGGGGTTTTACATCATCTTCTGGCCATGAAGCCTGCTGACATTTTATGGCCCTTTCTGGTAACAGTCAGTCAACTAGAAAACTTATTTTTTCCAGGGGTGATTTTTTCTTAAACCAAGCACCACCATCCAAATAAAGTTGCATTCCTATAGGGTGAGGGTGTAGTGGGTTACAATCAAGAAAGGAATTTACTTAGTCTAAAGTTTAACATGATTAATCTTAAAGGTTAATACTTATTTTTCCTATATGCTAGTTATATTCATTATAAGGGCGAGGACTATGGAGATTTAGCAGCAAATATTGGCTCAACAAATGAAAACCCTTCACCAATATAATTTCTAATCAACCCACTAATACTATACTAATAATTTTCTAACTTTTCAAAAGAGTCTGTATATAGAAAGTTTAAAGCATCTCGTGCCTCTCACGGTTGGGAGGCTGTAAACAATCACATGTGGCCAGACAAACCCGCTCAGGCAGGCTAGAGAACCTTCAGAGGAGTTTGTAAGTTGAAACACTCTTGTCACGCCCAGGAATTTTTATTAACTGGAGCTGCAAGTTAACTCCTTCTCTGAGAGAAATGGTGATGGGGGAGAGCCCCCCATAAAGTCAGAGGTGTAGGTGAGAGCATAAAACAGTAAAGTAGGCACTCTGGTTTTGGGGGTAGATGCTTGGGAACAGGGGGTCTCCTGAGGCTCGATCCCGCCTTTGCATATGCCAAAGCCTCCTTCCTCATGACCTTTGCCATGGGTAGAGTTCCTCACACTGGCTCCCAGCACTAGAACAAATAACTCAAAATTTTATGTGGAGCCATAAATGACCCAGAATTGCTCTAACAATCCTGAGGAAAAACAACAAAGTTGGAGCCATAAGTCTCCCAGACTTCAGACAATGCTACAAAGCTACAGTAATCAAAATGGTGTGGTATTGGCACAAAAACATACATCTGAATCAATGGAACAGAATAGAGAGCCCAAAGATAAACCCACACACCTTTGGTCAACTAATCTTCAATAAAGGAGGGAAGGATATACAATGGACCTTCTCGTTCCAGCTTTGCAAGAGCATGTAACATAAACATGAAGCTGCTCACCCACAATCTGCTGAGCTTGCATGTGTGGGGAGTGAGGCCCTATGGCTTCCCTCTGCATGGCCACTGAGGTCTATATCAACCCTGTGGAGTTCAACCCCAACTTCATAGCATGTATGACACTCAAAGTGGAGTGGGAAGTGCTTCTGGAGGCTGCCAACAGCCTGCATCTGATCAAGGTGCCCAAAGAGACGATTCAGGGATATAAGCATGACAAGAAATTTCTGAGAAAGAGGCACCATATACTGCTGGAGGTGGATGGTTGGAGGGCATCCTGCAATGCCCAGAGTCAGGATGTCTATTCCCCATCAGCCATGGGATCCCCAACATGTTGGCTGCTGAGTGGTGAGGAAAGTATGTTAGTTTCTCAGTCATGTCTGACTCTTTGTGACCCCCTGGACAGTAGCCTGCCAAGCTCCTCTGTCCATGGAACTCTCTAGGCAAGAATACTGACGTGGGTTGCCATTCCCCTCTCCAGGGGATCTTCCCAACCCGGGAATGGAACCTGGGTCTCCCGTGTTACAAGCAGATTCTTTACCAATTGAACCACCAGAGAAGCCCGTGATGAGGAAACTAAGACTTAAAATTGTGCCAGGCACCAGTTTTTCACTCTATGATCATGTGTATCTTTGTTTACATGTATCTTGTTTGCTAGTCCTATCCTGTGTATCCCTAATCCTTGGCCTATTGGCACAACAAACACACTATGTTTTTGAGCTCGATATTACATTTTTTTCTCATTAAAGGTTCAAAACAAACAAACAAAAAGAATATAGAATGGAGAAAAGAGTCTACAGCAAGTGGTATTGGGAAAATTGGGCAGACATATAAATCAATGAATGTAGAACATATCCTCACATCACACACAAAAAATAAACTAATAATGACTTAAAGACTTAAGTGTAAGATATGACACCATAAAACTCCTAGAAAAAAAATAGGCAAACACTCTCTGACATAAATTGCACAAATGTTCTAAGTTAGTCTCCCAAGGCAATACAAATAAAAGCAAAAATAAGCAAATAAGACCTAACCAAACTTAAAAGCTATTATGCAGCAAATGAAACCATAAAAGAAAATGAAAAGACAACCTGTGGAATGGGAAAAAAAAACCTTGCAAAAGATGCGACCAGAGAAAGCTTAATTTCCAAAATATACAAACAGCTCATATAACTCAAGAACAACAACAATAAACTCAATCAAAAAACGGACAGAAGACCTAAATAGCTGGGCTTTCCTGATAGCTCAGTTGGTAAAGAATCCGCCTGCAAGGCAGGAGATGCTGGTTTGATTCCTGGGCCAGGAAGATCCACTAGAGAAGGGATAGGCTATCCACTCCAGTGTTCTTGGGCTTCCCTTGTGGCTCAGCTGGTAAAGAATCTGCCTGCAATGCAGGAGACCTGGGTTCGATCCCTGGGTTGGGAAGATCCTCTGGAGAAGGGAAAGGTGACCTACTCCAGTATTCTGGCCTGGAGAATTCCACAGACTGCATAGTCCATGGGGTCTCTAAGAGCTGGACGCAACTGAGCAACTTTCACTTTCTGAAGAAGATACACAGATGGCCAAGGGGCACATGAAAAGATGCTCAACATTGCTAATTGTTAGAGAAATGCAAATCAAAACTACAATGAGGTACTATCTCAGACTGCTCAGAATAGCCATTGTTAAAAAGTTTACAAATTATAAATGCTGGAGAGCGTGTGGAGGAAAGGGAACTCTCCTGCATTGTTGGTAGGAATATAAATTGGCACAGCTACTACAGAAAACAGTATGCAGGTTCCTTAAAAAACTAATAGTAGAGATGCCATATGATCCAGCAATCCCACTCCTGGGCATATATCTGCAGAAAACTCTAATTCGAAAAGATACATACACCTCAAAGTTCACTGCAGCACTATTTACAATAGCCAAGACATGGGAGCAACCTAAATGCCCACTGACAGATGAAAAGATAAAGATGTGCTATATAGACATAATGAAATACTACTCAACCATGGAAAAGAATGAAATAATGCCATGAATGGCTCTACAGATTATCATACTAAGTGAAGTCAGTCAGAAAGACAGACAAATACCATATTATTATCACTTATACGTAGAGTTAAAACATGACACAAAAGAATTTCCTTATGAAATAGAAACAGACTCACAGAGATAGAAAACAAACTTTTGGTTGGCAAAGGGGAAAGGTGCTCAGGGAAAGATGAATTTAGGAGTTTGGGATTAGCAGATACAAACTACTATATATAAAATAGATAAACAACAAGGTTCTATGTATAGCATAGAGAACTGTATTCAATATCATGTAATAAACCATAACGGAAGAGAAAGAATATTTACGTCAGTTCAGCTCAGTCATTCAGTTGTGTCTGACTCTTTGCGACCCCATGAATTGCAGCACACCAGGCCTCCCTGTCCATCACCAACTTCCGGAGTTCACTCAAACTCACATCCATCGAGTCAGTGATGCCATCCAGCCATCTCATCCTCTGTCATCCCCTTCTCCTCCTGCCCCCAATCCCTCCCAGCATCAGGGTCTTTTCCAATGAGTCAACTCTTCGCATGAGGTGGCCAAAGTACTGGAGTTTCAGCTTTAGCATCATTACTTCCAAAGAAATCCCAGGACCGATCTCCTTTCAGATGGACTGGTTGGATCTCCTTGCAGTCCAAGGGACTCTCAAGAGTCTTCTCCAACACCACACTTCAAAAGCATCAATTCTTTGGCACTCAGCTTTCTTCACAGTCCAACTCTCACTTTCATACATGACCACTGGAAAAACAATAGCCTTGACTAGATGGACCTTTGTTGACAAAGTAATGTCTCTGCTTTTCACTATGCTATCTAGGTTGGTCATAACTTTCCTTCCAAGGAGTAAGCATCTTTTAATTTCATGGCTGCAGTCACCACCTGCAGTGATTTTGGAGCCCCACAAAATAAAATCTGACACTGTTTCCACTGTTCCCCCATCTATTTCCCATGAAGTGATGGGACCGGATGCCATGATCTTCGTTTTCTGAATGTTGAGTTTTAAGCCAACTTTTTCACTCTCCTCTTTCACTTTCAGCAAGAGGCTTTTTAGTTCCTCTTCACTTTCTGCCATAAGAGTGGTGTCATCTGCATATCTGAGGTTATTGATATTTCTCCTGGCAATCTTAATTCCAACTTGTGCTTCTCCCAGTCCAGCATTTCTCATGATGTACTCTGCATATAAGTTAAACAAGCAGGGTGACAATATACAGCCTTGATGTACTCCTTTTCCTATTTGGAACCAGTCTGTTGTTCCATGTCCAGTTCTAACTGTTGCTTCCTGACCTGCATATAGGTTTCTCAAGAGGCAGGTCAGGTGGTCTGGTATCTCCATCTCTTTCAGAATTTTCCACAGTTTATTGTGATCCACACAGTCAAAGGCTTTGGCATATATATGTGTATGTATACACATGTATACACATATACATATATATATATATAACTAAATAACTTTTTTCTACACCAGAAACTAACAAGACATAGTAAATCAACTATACTTCAAAAAAAAGAGTAAACAACTTTATTGAGGTATAACTGCACATTTAAAGTGTACACTGTTTTAACATATGTATATACCTGTGAAATCAACACTGCCACCTAGGTACTAAACATATCAAGCGTACTCTATCACTCCCAAAAGTTTTCATGAACATTTATGTTCCATGAACGTTTATGAACAAAAACCAAATCTTCAGACTCCTAGGCTGGTGCTGCTTCTCTTATACCTGAAGGAAATTTGTGTTATTGACCCATATTGTATGCTACTGCACATTTATGGAAACGAACATAATTGAAAGTAAAAGATTTTATTTATAGAAGCCCCATTGTATACTACAGACACTATAAAGTCTGCCATTCGGTGAGACATCCTGCCTGCTTCCTGATGAATCATCAATTCAAAGTCCTTCCAGAGACCCTGCCCTTGAATTCTGGGAGGTAACCAGGTTTACTGTGTCTTTATAATAACTTCCCTTTTTGCTCTCTGCTTATGCAACTTTAAGCAGAACCCTTGCCATTTGTTATCTCAATTTCTTCCTCTTTATCTCAGTTTTCTTCCTTTTCTTCTGTGAGGGTGGTGGTGAAGTTCCTGTGCTTCTAATATAAACTGTCTGGGTTCAAAACCCATTTCTCTCACTTACAAACTACAGAGCTTTAGGCAGGTTATTTCTCTGCAAAGCCTGGTAGTTTGACATTAAATTCTTAGTGAATGTTACATACAACTATTTTCTCTGTAAACTGGCTTATATACTACTCAGCCCACATGGCAGAGATGTCCAAATCTCCTGTCTCATAGGGTCATCCCGTCCCCCATCTCTAGGTTTTACATCTGTATCTTTAAGAGACTAGTTTATTAAAAGCAGAATCCCAGCCAATACAATGTTCTAAATTGGAAAACAATTACTAAAACTGATTTTACTTCTATATTTCTTTCTGGAACCAAGTAATATTTTCATGTAAATCTACATTAAAGGGTTTTTTTTTCCCAGATATATACATATATGGGAACATTAGATGTGAACTAGTTAGTTGCGAAAGAATTAGAAGTTTTGCTTTTAAAAAATCAAATCAGATGTACCTTTTGTTACTGCTCTATAATAAACCCTTAATGAATATTATTTCATTTAATCCACATGTCTCCACACTGAGTAACCTGAGGAGGAAGAGGATGCATTGATCTTGCTGTCTTATGTGGCAGAGGTGGACGAGGTAGAAGGGGAGGCAGGAGAGGCAGGAATACTCAATGCAACACAATGGAAATACATCATAGTTTCTGTCTGACTTTTTTGCCTTTTCCTTTCTCTAAAAATGTTCATATGCCACAAACCACATGATATTCTGTAAAATGAACACTTAGGCAATAATGATGGAGACACGAAAAAAAGTCTCATACAGTTTTTGCCCCACAATTTTTAGATTTTCACACGAAGACACATACAGAAGTTTACTACTTCAATGATGATTTACTATTCGCGTGATGATTTACCACTCACTAAGTGACAGTGAATCGTAAAGATCTTCATCCTTGTCTTCACATTGAGTAATCTGGGAAGGAGCAGGAGGAGGGGTTGCTCTTGCTGTCTTAGGGGTGGAAGAGGTGGAGAAGATGGAAGGGGAAGCAAGAGAGACAGGCACACTCAGTGTAACTTTAAGGAAATATTGTAATTTCTGAATGACTTTTTTGCTTTTTCATTTCTCTAAAAATGTTTCTATATGGTAGCCACCACTATTTGCTTTAGTTTCAGTGCCCATATCATCGAAGTGCTGAGGTCATAAAAGAAGTCAAAAGTAGTCCTGAATAATTGGAACCTTTCTGCCAGATTGTCTTATGTCAATTTGTTTTTTGGCACTGCTTCTTCTACATCTTCCTCATTTTCTGGTCTTGGTTCAGAAGCACTCTTCTCCACTAACTCATCTTCTGTTAATTCCTCTGATGTGGTGTCTACTAGCTTTTGAATTTCTCCAAGATCTAAATCTTGAAACTCTTCACTCCCCCTCGCTACCTTTGTTGCCATATCCATAATCTCTTTCACGATCCCCTTGACTGGTTCTGTTGTAAATTCTGTGAAGTCATGCATAACAGCTAGACACAGTTTTCTCCAGCAGGAATTTCCTTTCAGGTTTGATGGCTTTCAGGGCTTTTTCTCAACAGTGATGGCATGTATTCAATGGTATAATCCTTCCAGACTTTTATGATGTTCTATTGGGTTTCTCTTCCATAGCACTGACAATCTTTTCCATAAAGTACCGTACATAATGAGGTTTAAAGGTCCTTATGACCCCCTGATCTGGGATTTCTGGTGGCTCAATGGTAAAGAATCTGCCTGCAGTGCAGGAGACCTGGGTTTGATCCATGGGTCAGGAAGATCCATTGGAGAAAGGAATGGCTACCCACTCCAGTATTCTTGCCTAGAGAATTCAATGGACAGAGGAGCCTAGCAGGCTCCATGACAGTCCACGGAGTCACAGAAAGTCAGACACGACTGAGCAACTAACACTTTCACATGACCCCCTGATCTAGAGGCTAAATTACAGACATTGTGTCTAGTGGCAAGCAACCACTTCAACACCTTTGGAGTGGAACTTATGAGGTCTGAAGTGGCCAAAGGCATTGTCCAGTATCAAAAGAAATTTAAAAGGCAATTACTTACTGGCAAAGGTACTTCCTGACTTTAGAGACAAAACATTGACGGAACCAATCAAGAAAAAGTGTTCTGGTAGTGTAGGCCTTCTTATTGTAAAACCAAAAGACTGGTGTTTATCTTTTCCCTTCATGGTTTAGGAGTTAGCAGCTTTATAGATAAGGGCAGTCCTGATCATAAACTGGACTGCATTTGCACAAAATAGTAAAGTTAGCTTATCCTTTCCTTAAATGCTGGTGCTCACTTCTCTTCCTTACTAATAAATGTCTTTTGTGGCATACCCCTCCCCTTGCCAGAATAGAATACTTTTTTCTGCATTAAAAACTTGTTTAGGCAGACATCCTTTCTCCTCAATGATTCTTTTAATGACAACTTTTCTGCTGTCTGTTGCTGAGCAGAAGCTTCTTCTCCTATTATCTTGACATTTTAAAGCCAAACTTCTTTTTAAAATTATCAAACTATTCTTGCTGACATAAATTTTTCCTGCTTTAGGTCTTTCACCTTCCTTTTAAGTTGTTATATGACTTCATTTTTTCTGGAATCATATTAGACTCCATAGATAAGTCTTTCTTACAGCAATACTTCACCCACACAAATGGGTTACATTTTCAATATGAGATAAAAAGGCGTTTCATAAACAGTGCAAAGTTTTGCAACAGTTACAAGTTTCTGTAAGCAACAGTTTCCTTTTCCTTTTCCTTTATTAACAATGGTCTTTACAGTGGATTTATATATCTTGAAATGGTGGGTAACCACAGCTGCAGATCAAACAGATCAATCTATGCTGCATATCAAACAGTTCAAAATTTTCTTGTAATATATTGACTCTGCTTCTTGGAAGAACTTCCAGGATCATTAGCAGCACCTTGTATGGGTCCTTGGTGTTATTCAAAGTTTATAGCATTACACTAAACACGATGAAAAATCTTTGAAAACCATAAGAGATAATCTTTTACTGCAATATAGAATTTACTAGAGACACAACTGTTCACATGGAGATGTTTAGTGTCACATAGCATTTTACTTGCAACACGAAACACTAGATTTCATTGTTACAGCAACAGGAGGTAGCTATGAAATTATTAAAGTAGTACTGCTGCTGCCAAGTCGCTTCAGTCGTGTCCGACTCTGTGCGACCCCATAGACGGCAGCCCACCAGGCTCCCCCGTCCCTGGGATTCTCCAGGCAAGAACAATGGAGTGGGTTGCCAGTTCCTTCTCCAATGCATGAAAGTGAAAAGTGAAAGTGAAGTCACTGAGTCATGTCCAACTCAGCGATCCCATGGAATGCAGCCTACCAGGCTCCTCTGTCCATGGGATTTTCCAGGCAAGAGTACTGGAGTGGGGTGCCATTGCCTTCTCCAGTTAAAGTGGTACACCATGTGTCATAGTTAATTTTATGCAGTTATGATTTAACACTGCATCTTTATGTCTGTTTATCTTTTTCTTAACTGGGAATGTTGCCATGTATGCTCTGTAAGTGACTGTAAATTTTGAAAACTTTTGAACTTTTTACAATAGACTTGTTTATATTTTATAGTTGTTGATGTTCAGCCACTAAGTTAAGTGTGACTCTTTGCGACTCCATGAACTGCAGCACGCCAGGCTTACCTGTCCTTCACTATCTTCCGGAGTTTGCTCAAACTCATATCCACTGAGTCAATTATGTCATCCAGCCATCTCATCCTCTATCACCCCCTTCTCCTTCTGCCATCAATTTTTCCCAGCATCAGGGTCTTTTTCAATGAGTTGGCTCTTCACATCAGGTGGTCAAAGTACTGGAGCTTCAGCTTCAGCATCAATACTTCCAATGAATATTCAGAGTTGATTTTGGGGGGTTTGACTGGATGATCTCCTCACTGTCCAAAGGACTCCTTAAAGTGTTCTCTGGCACCACAATTTGAAAGCATCAGTTCTTCAGTGCTCAGCCTTTTTTATGGTCCAACTCTCACATCCATACATGACTACTGGAAAAACCAGTTTTGACTATAGACCTTTGTCAGCGAAGTGATGTCTCTGCTTTCTAATATGCTGTCTACGTTTGTCAAAGGTTTTCTTCCAAAGAGCAAGTGTCTTTAACTTCATGGCTGCAGTCACCATCCACAATGATTCTGGAGCCCAAGAAAAGTAGTCTGTCATGGTTCCCACTTTTTCCCCATCTATTTGCCATGAAATGATGGGACCAGATAGCATGATCTTCATTTTTTGAATGTTGAGTTTTAAACCAGCTTATTCACTCTCCTCTTTTACCCTCATCAAAAGGCTCTATAGTTCCTCTTCGCTTTCTGCCATTAGAGTGGTTTCATCTGCATATCTAAGGTTGGTATTTCGCCCAGAAATCTTTATTCCAGCCTGTGAGTCATCCAGCCTGACATTTCTCTTGATGTTCTCTGAATATAAGTTAAATAGGCAAGGTGACAGTATACAGCGTTGACGTACTCCTTTCCCAATTTTGAACCAGTTTGTTGTTTCATGTCCAGTTCTAACTGTTGCTTCTTGATATGCATACAGGTTTCTCAGGAGACAGGTAAGGTGTTCTGGTATTCCCATCTCTTTAAGAATTTTCTACAGTTTGTTGTGATCCACACAAAGGCTTTAGCATAGTTAATGAAGCATATGTTTTTTTTTTTTTTTAATTTTCTTGCTTTTTCTATGCGCCAATGGATGTTGGCAATTTGATCTCTGGTTACTCTGCCTTTTCTAAATCCAGCTTGAACATCTGGAATTTCTTGGTTCATTTACTGTTGAAGCCTAGTTTGAACGATTTTAAGCATTACCTTGCTAGCATGTGAAATGAGCACAGTTGTACAGTAGTCTGAACATTCTTTGGCATTGCTTTTGGGGACTGGAATGGAAACTGACCTTTTCCAGTCCTATGGCCACTGTTGCAATTTCCAAATTTGCTGGCATATTGAGTGCAGCCCTTTCACAGCATCATCTTTTAGGATTTGAAATAGCTCAGCTAGAATTCCACTACTTCCACTAGCTTTGTTAGTAGTGATGTTTCCTAAGGCCCACTTGACTTTGCATTAAACAATGTCTGGCTCTAGGTGAGTGATCATACCATCGTGATTATCTGGGTCATTAAGACCTTTTTTTGTACAGTACTTCTGTGTAGTGTTGCCACCTCTTCTTTATCTCTTCTGCTTCTGTTAGGTCCTTGCTCTTTCTGTCCTTTATTGTGCCTATCTTTGCATGAAATAGTCCCTTGGTATCTCTACTTTTCTTGAAGAGATCTCTAGTCTTTCCCATTCTATGGTTTTCCTCTTATTTCTCTGCATTGTTTACTTAAGAAGGCTTTCTTATATCTCCTTGCTATTCTCTGGAACTCCACATTCAGTTAGGTATATCTTTCCCTTTCTCCTTCGCCTTTTGCTTCTCTTCTTTTCTCAGCTATATGTAATACCTCCTCAGACAACCACTTTGCCTTCTTACATTTCTTTTTCTTGGGAATGGTCTTGGTCACCACCTCCTGCATAATGTTATGAACTACGATCCAGTAAATGATACTTCAGCAAATGATAAAATACCCTAGTACCTGCGTATATTTTATGCATTCACGACATACCTTACTTCTTTTTGATATTTCTAGGCTACACAATTTTTGAGTTATTTTCAAACTGTCACAAATCTAAAAAAAGTTTTGAATATATTTTTTGAAAAAATATGCATTTAAACTGCCTTCACATTTCAGTCCCAAATTGTTCAAGGATCAACTGTATATATACATATGCACATAAACACACACACACACAGACATAGAACAAATCTCTTATTACTTAAGGCAAACAATCAAAACCTGATATCCAATATTCTTTAAAAAGTTAGTTACTTTCAATGACATTGTTTCATAGGATATAAAATTAAGATGTTAGCTAACATAATCACTTTTTCTTGCATGTAATAGCTAATGAAAACACATTAACAAAGCAGTCATGTCAAGTATTTTAAACTGTCCTTGAAAGGGTAGACACTAAGCGTTCTCCATAGACTCCCCACTGTTCTTAGGGTAGAGTTTCTGCCTCTTCTCTTTGCACCTCCTCATCCCTGATCAAAGCACTTCCAAAGAATTGTCTATACTTAATTTTTACTGACTCTCCTTTCTCTCTTGAGCCTACTCCAATCAGATTTTCCTCCCACTGTGTCATAAAAACTGCACTTATCAGAATCAACAATGACCTCCATGCAGCCAAATCTCAAGGAGAAATCTCAGTTCATATCTCATACCACCTAACACTAGCATTTGATTTATTGGTTGGTTTCTTCTTGAAATAGTTTTGTCACTAGATCTCCAAGTCACCCCCATCTTCAGTTCTCCTTCTACCTCAACGACCATTCTTTCTTGGCATTCTTGGCTGAATTCTCCTTTATCTTCCTACCCTCTAAAAATTCGAGAGTCCAGGACTCACTGCATAAACCTCTTCTCTTCCCTATCTACACACTCACTCACTGAAGTTTTCATCTAGTCCATGACTTTAAATGCCATTTACATGCTGCTGCCTCCCAAATTCCCATGTCGAGCCCAACTCCCATGCAAACTACATATCCCACAGGATATTTCCCATCTCCATTTGTATGTCTACAGGCATTTCAACAAGCCCAAAACTAAACTGCTAATCTTCTGCCCTAGAGTACTCTTCCTTCAAATTCTCCACTTCATAAAACAGTAACACCATTCTTCCACTCGCTCAGGCCCAAACCTTGGAATCACACTTGACTCCTCTCCTTCTCACACATCCCACATCCAATTCATTAGAACATCCAGTCAACTGTATTACAAAACTTATTCACACTACCAGTCACACTACTTCTCACTGCCTTCTCCTCTGCCACCTTGGACCAAACCTCGATAATCTCATGTTCCCTTCACTTAGTCAATTTTTTCACCCTGTGAAGCAAAGCATTTAAAAGGTTAAGTTGGATTGTTACTTTTCCTGCTTAAACTTTCCTATGGCTTCCCATTTTACTCGGAATGAAAAGTCTTTGTGACTATAACCCCTTATATGATGTTCCTACCATTACCACTTCCACCAACTCTTTGATCTCATTTCCTACTGCTCTCCCCTCTTGCTCATCTATCGTATCCACAATGCTGTCTTTGCTATTCCTCACACACACCGAGCACACTCTATCTCAGGGTCTCTGTATTTCTAACATTCTCCAAGTATTCCTATGTAATGCTCTGCCTTCGTCACCTAGGTCTTTCCTAACTATCCCATATAAAATAAATCCCCTCATCTTTTTGATACTCTATCCTGATTTATCATTCATAAAATCTTTTTTACTTTGCAATATTTGTAGATTCATAAGCACTTGCAAGAAATAATAGAGATCCTGTGTACCCTTTACTCTGTTTCCCCCAGTGGCCACATTTTACAAAACTACAGTGCAATATTGCCACTAGGATATTGACGTTGATACAGCCAAGATACAGGACATTTCCAGTTCTATCAAGGATTCATGGTGCTCTTTTACAGCCACACCCATGACCCTCTAACCTCTACTCCCTTCTAACCCTCAGCAACCACTAC
Source organism: Budorcas taxicolor (assembly GCF_023091745.1). Classification (NCBI taxonomy): domain Eukaryota; kingdom Metazoa; phylum Chordata; class Mammalia; order Artiodactyla; family Bovidae; genus Budorcas; species Budorcas taxicolor. Next base: position 119,791,353 of record NC_068920.1, read on the forward strand.
CCTGTTCATTTCTAATTGTTTTTATTTCAAGAATGTTATATAAGTGTAATCATACATATTAACTTTTTGGGGTTGGCCTCTTCCACATAACATTATTCCTTGGAGATTCATCCACGTTGTTGTGTCATGGCATTTTTTTACCACCTGATATAAAAACATATATTTTTATTTGCTTATTAGGCTAAGTGAAGGACAGGGAAGCCTGGCATGCTGTAGTCCATGGGGTTGCAAAGAGTTGGACACGACTGATCGACTGAACAACAAGGCTAAGTTTCCTGAGAGCAGGGAATCTATTTTGTACACTGTACTATAGTGTAGATATAAAATAAACATTTGTTGAATAAATTAAATCCAGATTCTTTAACATGACTGATAAGACCCAAATGAAGCATGCTTACCTTTCCAACCTTATCTTTCATTTCCATGACTCCTCCACGCTGCCACACCACTCCCATCCAGATACACTAAATAGTGAATAATGCCATTCAATTACACTAAACATCTTGCCATTTATAGCAGATTGCATATGTGCTCTGATTTTTTTCATATTTACTGTTTATAACAGTGGCTCTCAAACTGTAGTGTACCTCAGAATCACAGGGATGATCAGGTTTATTAAAACAGACTGCTAGGCTCCAACTTCAGAGTTTTAAATTCAGGAAGTCTGAAGTAAGTCCTGGGAATCTGCATTTCTGACAAATTCCCAAGTGATGTTGATTCAGCTGGTTGATGAACTGTATGTGGAAAATCACTATGTCAGAACATTTTAAAATTTCCCTCCCCATTTCACGTGCCTAATTTCTTGGTTAACTTTTAGTCCCTCCCATACCCTAGAACATGGTGTTCATGGTACACTGTTCTTACCCTATCACATCACTTATCACAGGATATTATAATATCCTATTTATGTATGCTTCTCTTCTGCCAAACGATATCCTCAGCACTTAGTACAATCTGACACAGACTAAGCACTCAATGTATATGATGACTGAATAGGTTCCTTAATTTTGATACCTTAAAAGACTCAACTGAAATAGTATCTTTACAGTCATAGGATATTTAGAAGGAAGTGCTTCTATATGCTCGAAATAAAAGATGAAAACACCAAAGATCATTTAAGGCAATTTTTAATATTAAGATTTTATAGAGTATTATTGTTTATTGCAGTTCTTTTCAAACAAAAAAATACACCACACATTGAAATGACTGATGACAAAGGTTAAGAATGCAAGTTAAGATACTTAAAACATAATTTTTTCAATAATTACTTCAAAGTCTGTATTTTGTTCTTCTAAAAGTATACTCTCTTGCCTTCAGACTAAACACCCAAACCACAGACTATCTAACCCAGCCAGGACTTCAAAGAACACTGTAACTGACCCCCAGTGCTCACCAGATGTTCAAATCAGAACATATTCACCTGTACAGATCTATAGACTATTACTAAAATTCCAAAATCCAAAAAAAGTCTCTAGAAACCTAAAGTTTTTCACAAGTTTGAGTCAAATTCATTTAGCAGCAAAATCTTACCTGAACATGTGTGGTTACTATATAGGTTATATAGCTTTATCCAAATTAGTGTTAATACTAACGGATTTTTTTGTGGCACGTTTGATTATGTTTGATTTTAAAATGCTACTCTAGACCCCACTGAAGTGTTACAGAAAATATGGTATATACACTATGTGAAGTGAGTGAAGTCGCTCAGTCATGTCTGACTCTTTGCGACCCCATGGACTGTAGCCTATCAGGCTCCTCTATATACACTATATTATACACTATATTATATACTATAATACACTATGCTATATTATACACTATATAGACACTATATTCCTGTCTAAAATCCCAACAATCTTGAGTTCTGAAACACACTTGACTCAGAGGGTTTGGATAAACTTACATGCCTATATTAAGAATGAGCTTCAATTTCTCTAACCCTTACATTTTTGTCTACTAGATTTGAAATATTTATCCAAATAATGTCTCCTATTGTTTTATCCAATTTTCTCTTGATGGGTGGGGCTGTGTTCCCTCTGTTATTTACCTGGGGCCACACTATGGTGGAGGTAATGAAGATAATTGCAATGGTGACCTCCCTCAAAAGGTCCCATGCACGCACTGCTCATGATGGTGTGATCATCACCTAGACACAGACATCCTGGAATGTAAAGTCAAGCGGGACTTAGGAAGCATCACTACAAACAAAGCTAGTAGAGGAGACGGAATTCCAGTCGAGCCATTTCAAATCCTAAATGATGATGCCGTGAAAGTGCTACACTCAATATGCCAGGAAATTTGGAAAACTCAGCAGTAGCAACAGGACTGGAAAAGGTCAGTTTTCATTCCAACTCCAAAGAATGCTGAAACTACTGCACAATTACACTGATCTCACACTCTAGTAAATGTGAAGTTGCTCAGTCGTGTCCGACTCGGACCCCATGGACTGTAGTCTACCAGGCTCCTCTGTCCATGGGATTTTCCAGGCAGTAGTACTGGAGTGGATTGCCATTTCCTTTTCCAAGGGATCTTCCCAACCCAGGGGTCGAACCCAGGTTTCCCACATCGTAGACAGACACTTTACCATCTGAGCCACCAGGGAAGTCCCTTTACACTCTAGCAAAGTATTGCTCAAAATTCTCCAAGCCAGGCTTCAACAGTATGTGACCTGTGAACATCCAGATATTCAAGCTGGATTTAGAAAAGGCAGAGGAAACAGAGATCAAACTGCCAACATCTGCTGGATCATTGAAAAAGCAAGAGAGTTCCAGAAAAACACCTACTTCTCCTTTCTTGACTATGCCAAAGCCTTTGACTATGTGGATCACAATAAACTGTGGAAAATTCTGAAAGAGATGGGAATACCAGACTACGTGACCTGCCTCTTGAGAAACCTATATGCAGGTCAGGAAGCAACAGTTAGAACTGGACATGGAACAACAGACTGGTTCCAAATAGGAAAAGGAGGATGTCAAGGCTGTATATTGTCACCCTGCTTATTTAACTTATACGTAGAGTACATCATGAGAAATGCTGGGCTGGATGAAGCACAAGCTGGAATCACGATTGCCAGGAGAAATATCAATAACCTCAGATATGCAGATGACACTGCCCTTATGGCAGAAAGCGAAGAAGAACTAAAGAGCCTCTTGATGAACATGAAAGAGGAGATTGAAAAGTTGGCTTAAAGCTCAACATTCAGAAAACAAAGATCATGGCATCTGGTCCCATCACTTCATGGCAAATAGATGGGGAAGCAATGGAAACAGTGACAGACTTTATTTTGGGGGGGCTCCAAAATCACTGAAGATGGTGACTGCAGCCATGAAAAAGTGCCAGTAAAAGACGCTTGCTCCTTGGAAGAAAAGTTATGACCAACCTAGACAGCATATTAAAAAGCAGAGACATTACTTTGCCAACAAGGGCCATCTAATCAAAGCTATAGTTTTTCCAGTAGTCATGTATGGATGTGAGAGTTGGACTAAAAGCTGAGCAGCCAAGAACTGATGCTTTTGAACTGTGGTGTTGGAGAAGACTCTTGAGAATCACTTGGACAGCAAGGAGATCCAACCAGTCAATCCTAAAGGAAATCAGTCCTGAATATTCATTGGAAGTACTGATGCTGAAGCTGAAACTCCAATACTTTGGCCACCTGATGTGAAGAACTGACTCATTTGAAAAGACCCTGATGCTGGGAAAGACTGAAGACGGGATGAGAAGGGGACAACAGAGGATGAGATGGTTGGATGGCATCACTGACTCAATGGACATGAGTTTGAGTAAACTCTGGGAGTTGGTGATGGACAGGGAGGCCTGGCATGCTGCAGTCCAGGGGATCTCAAAGAGTCAGACACGACTGAGTGACTGAACTGAACTGAACTGATTGATTTATCATTTTGTATCTGAAAGACTGGTCTTAATAGTTTTCAGATCTGTGGTACATATACACAATGGAATATTACTCGGCTATTAAAAAGAATGCATTTGAATCAGTTCTAATGAGGTAGATGAAACTGGAACCTATTATACAGAGCAAAGTAAGTCAGAAAGAAAAACACCAAGATTTATTATATTCTTTGCAGCCAAAGATGGAGAAGCTCTATACAGTCAACAAAAACAAGACTGGGAGCTGACTGTGGCTCAGATCATGAACTCCTTATTGCCAAATTCAGACTTAAATTGAAGAAAGTAGGGAAAACTGCTAGACCATTCAGGTATGACTTAAATCAAATCCCTTATGATTATACAGTGGAAGTGAGAAATAGATTTAAGGGCCTAGATCTGATAGATAGAGTGCCTGATGAACTATGGAATGAGGTTCGTGACACTGTACAGGAGACAGGGATCAAGACCATCCCCATGGAAAAGAAATGCAAAAAAGCAAAATGGCTGTCTGGGGAGGCCTTACAAATAGCTGTGAAAAGAAGAGAGGCGAAAAGCAAAGGAGAAAAGGAAAGATATAAGCATCTGAATGCAGAGTTCCAGAGAATAGCAAGAAGAGATAAGAAAGCCTTCCTCAGCGATCAATGCAAAGATATAGAGGAAAACAACACAATGGGAAAGACTAGAGATCTCTTCAAGAAAATTAGACATACCAAGGGAACATTTCATGCGAAGATGGGCTCCATAAAGGACAGAAATGGTCTGGACCTAACAGAAGCAGAAGATATTAAGAAGAGGTGGCAAGAATATACAGAAGAACTGTACAAAACAGATCTTCACAACCCAGATAATCACGATGGTGTGATCACTCATCTAGAGCCAGACATCTTGGAATGTGAAGTCAAGTGGGCCTTAGAAAGCATGACTACGAACAAAGCTAGTGGAGGTGATGGAATTCCAGTTGAGCTATTTCAAATCCTGAAAGATGATGCTGTGAAAGTGCTGCACTCAATATGTCAGCAAATTTGGAAAACTCAGCAGTGGCCACAGGACTGGAAAAGGTCAGTTTTCATTCCAATTCCAAAGAAAGGCAATGCCAAAGGATGCTCAAACTACCGCACAATTGCACTCATCTCACATGCTAGGAAAGTAATGCTCAAAATTCTCCAAGCCAGGCTTCAGCAATACATGAACTGTGGACTCCCTGATGTTCAAGCTGGTTTTAGAAAAGGCAGAGGAACCAGAGATCAAATTGCCAACATCCGCTGGATCATGGAAAAAGCAAGAGAGTTCCAGAAAAACATCTATTTCTGCTTTATTGACTATGCCAAAGCCTTTGACTGTGTGAATCACAATAAACCGTGGAAAATTCTGAAAGAGATGGGAATACCAGACCACCTAACATGCCTCTTGAGAAATCTGTATGCAGGTCAGGAAGCAACAGTTAGAACTGGACATGGAACAACAGACTGGTTTCAAATAGGAAAAGGAGTACCTCAAGGCTGTATATTGCCACCCTGCTTATTTAACTTCTATGCAGAGTACATCATGAAAAACGCTGGGCTGGGAGAAGCACAAGCTGGAATCAAGATTGCCGGGAGAAATATCAATAACCTCAGATATGCAGATGACACCACCCTTATGGCAGAAAGTGAAGAGGAGCTAAAAAGCCTCTTGATGAAAGTGAAAGAGGAGAGCAAAAAAGTTGGCTTAAAGCTTAACATTCAGAAAACAAAGATCATGGCATCCGGTCCCATCACTTCATGGGAAATAGATGAGGAAACAGTGGAAACAGTGTCAGACTTTATTTTTTTGGGCTCCAAAATCACTGCAGATGGTGACTGCAGCCATGAAATTAAAAGACGCTTACTCCTTGGAAGAAATGTTATGACCAACCTAGATAGTATATTCAAAAGCAGAGACGTTACTTTGCCGACTAAGGTCTGTCTAGTCAAGGCTATGGTTTTTCCTGTGGTCATGTATGGATGTGAAAGTTGGACTGTGAAGAAGGCTGAATGCCGAAGAATTGATGCTTTTGAAGTGTGGTGTTGGAGAAGACTCTTGAGGGTCCCTTGCACTGCAAGGAGATCCAACCAGTCCATTCTGAAGGAGATCAACCCTGGGATTTCTTTGGAAGGAATGATGCTAAAGCTGAAACTCCAGTACTTTGGCCACCTCATGCAAAGAGTTGACTCACTGGAAAAGACTGATGCTGGGAGGGAACGGGGGCAGGAGAAGGGATGACCGAGGATGAGATGGCTGGATGGCATCACGGACTCGATGGATGTGAGTCTGAGTGAACTCCGGGAGTTGGTGATGGACAGAGAGGCCTGGCGTGCTGCGATTCATGGGGTCGCAAAGAGTCGGACATGACTGAGTGACTGAACTGAACTGAATGCAGATATATGGAATTTAGAAAGATGGTAACGATGACCCTATATGCAAGACAACAAAAGAGACACAGATGTAAAGAACAGACTTTTAGACTCTGTGGGAGAAGGCAAGGGTGGGATGATTTGAGACAATAGCATTGAAACATATGTGAAATAGATCGCCAGTCCAGGTTCGATGCATGAGACAGGGAGCTCAGGGCTGGTGCACTGGGATGACCCTGAGGGATGGGATGAGGAGGGAGGTGAGAGGGGGGTTCAGGATGGGGAACACATGTACACCTATGGCTGATTCATGTGACATGTACAGCAAAAACCACCACAATATTGTAATTAGCCTCCAATTAAAATAAATTAAAAAAAAAATAAAAATAGTTTTCAGGAATTCGCTGGTGGTCCAGCAGTTACGACTCTGACTCTCACTGCTGAGGGCCTAATGTTCAATCGCTGGTCAGGGAACTAAGATCCCACAAGCTGCCTGGCACAGCCAAAAAAAGTTTCATTTTATCTAACATTAGCCAAATACTGTTGGGAACTCAATGTTTCTATTCATGTATGATACTTTCTTTTTAAATCAAGGAAACTCTATACTTCTTTGGGATCCTCATGGCTCACTACCATCAGATGAATCATCATCATCCTTAGATGAATCATCACCAGCACAACTGAAAGTATAGAACTAAAAAAAAAAATGCCTTGTGGGAAACATATCATTTTGAAATGCATCTCAAAGGCTAATGTCACATTTACAAGTCACTGACATTTGGCAGACTCAACTGATGAAAGTAGAATTTTTGTAGATTAAAATGTAAAGGGGACAACAATAACAGATTTATCACTGTAAAGAGGAAAAACACCTTAAATATATTTAGGAATGAACCGAACAAAATCATATAGGATCTAGGAAGAAAATGCCACTGCTGCTGCTGCTAAGTCGCTTTAGTCGAGTCTGACTCTGTGCGACCCCATAGACGGCAGCCTATCAGGCTTCTCTGTCCCTGGGATTCTCCAGGCAAGAACACTGGAGTGGGTTGCCATTTCCTTCTCCAATGCATGAAAGTGAAAAGTAAAAGTGAAGTTGCTCAGTCATGTCCAACTCCTAGCGATGCCATGGACTGCAGCCTACCAGGCTCCTCTGTCCATGGGATTTTCCAGGCAAGAGTACTGGAGTGGGGTGCCATTGCCTTTTCCGAAAATGACACTGAGAAACAGTAAAGGAAAACTTGGGTAAACAGAGGGCCACATACTTCTATTCAGCATATTTGGTTTCAAAAGGAAGAGGAATCATGTAAGTGACTTTAAATTGAAAGAGAAGTTTATTTGAAGAGTAGTACCTTGTGTAGATAGGCTTAGTAGGGCAAACCAGGACCCAGAAAGTTCCAGAACCCCAGGCAACTAACTTCCCTACCACTCACTTCTGCGAACCCAAGGCTTTGCAAGTCTTCTGCTGTCTGTCTGTCTGTCGCTCTCTGATGTGGGTCAGACATTTCTCCCTCCCTTATGTGCTAGTGTCATCACTTTCTAGGTTGAGACCAGGTAAGATGAATTGCAAATTTCTCAAGAGAGAATCTGACTGGACCGATTTGAATCCTACTCCTGGTCCAATCAGCTATGGTAGGGGAGGGAAGAGGGTTAAGTGGGTACCTGCTCACTAATAAAAGATAAGGATGTTGACTGGAACATGAGGAAGTGGTACAGGCAAATTGAATGGCATGTCCCTTTATAGATGAGCAGACTGCATACTGTGGAGAGGCAATTCAGCGTAAGAGGTTAACAGCACAGGCTCTGGGACCAAACTGCCTGCATTTGACTTTACTAAGTCAAATTAGTTGCTTGACCTTCAACAAGTTTCTTGACCTTCAACAAGTTATTCAATCTCTTTATGCTTCAGTCTTCTCATCTGTAAAATGAGAATGATGATAATAGGGTTGCTGTGGGGACTGAATGAATGAACACAAAGAAAGCACTCAGTAAAAACTACGTATTATTTTTATAAAGATGCCCATCTCCCCTAAAGTTATCTATAAAATTAATTCAAGTCCAATCAAAATCACAACTCTTTTAATTTGACAAAGCAATTTTAAAGTTACTATGGAAGAAATATCTATGGAGAGGATGGCATAAGTAGAATGGGAAGAATATATAGACTGATGCAAGTTCATGTCATAGATCTTACAATGGTTGCTTCACATTTTAATGTATGTATATGACAAATTTTTCTTTTATATACATCAAATATATTTTTCAGAAACAATTCTTTAAAAATATATTCCAAAAAAGAAGACTATTAAGCATGGATTTACCCTACCAGCAGTTTAAAAATAAAGTATATTAAAACAACAATATTATTATCCAATAACAAGTCAATGAAATAGAAAGTAAAGTATATGTGGAAATTTAGTACAGTATAAAGGTAGAATTTTAAATCAGAGAGAAGACTGGGTAATGTTCAATAAATAGTGTAGGGCAACCAAGTCATTCGGAGAAGGCAATGGCACCCCACTCCAGTACTCTTGCCTGGAAAATCCCATGGATGGAGGAGCCTGGTAGGCTGCAGTCCATGGGGTTGCTAGGAGTCGGACAGGACTAAGCGACTTTACTTTTACTTTTCACTTTCACTCATTGGAGAAGGAAATGGCAACCCACTCCAGGGTTCTTGCCTGGAGAATCCCAGGGACGGGGGAGCCTGGTGGGATGCCGCCTCTGGGGTCACAGAGAGTCAGACACTACTGAGGCAACTTAGCAGCAGCAGTAACCAAGTCATTTAGGGGGAAAAAAAAAATCATGCTAGATTCTTCCCTTCCTCCTCCTAACTAAACTTCAGAAGGACTAAATATTGAACTATTTTTAAGAAGGTATCTAAAAATGTTAAAAAAAAAATACACAGGTAAGCATGACATTAAAGCTGGAAACAGGAAAAGACCTACCTAAAAATGTCTTTCTTCACAACAACCCCATCAGCTTTAACTTCTACTCATTTGCACTTATTTATAGATTCTGATTCTGATTAGTTCTATATAAAGTTTTTACATAATACAAAATTGAACATATACAATTTTGTTATATATTTTATATAATCTTATCATGTACTTACTTTTCTTGTACCTCTATTGTCTTTCTACTTAGCCCACACATCAATGGCATAGTCCATTCCTCACTCTGCTTCTCTCTCCTCTCTTAAAATAACTTTCTTTTAAAGTTATAAACATGTAGTTTTTCTTAAGTGAATTTTAGTATTGTTTTCTTGAGCTCTATCTGTAAAGTATCTTGTTTGCATTTTAATTGAAATTGATAATATACAAATAATTTAGAAATGAATTGTATTCTTTGCTATTTTAGTTCATCTGGCATCATATGTTATTTTCCCTAGACTGCTTTTTTTCCTTCAATAAAAGTTTTATTGGCGGGGTGGAAGCCATACATAGAAAAAGAAGACAAGAAAAACTTTTCAGCAAATAAACACCACAAGCTATATTATAAAAGATAAATTAAAAAGGTAAAAATATTTGTGATTACATTCAGACAAAACTTAATATTCCTAATTTACAAAAAGCTCTTATAATTTTAAAAAAAAGTTAATATTCCAGATAGGCAAAAATCATGAATTGGCAATTCACAAAAACAGAGCCAATAAATATATGCAAGATGCTCAGTTTTACACTTGGTCAATGAGATGTAAATTAAAACAAGATGAAAAAATGATAATATTTTTTAAGGTGATAAAGATCACAAAGATTAACAATACTCAAGATCTGCAAGAAGACCACCTAGCTATGGTTCACCCACTATGTTGGTGGAAAACTACTACTTTTCAAGGGGAGAGTCTGGTAACATATAGAACTCTACAAATGCGCATTCCCTTTGATCCAGTAAATGTATTTCTATGAATTTATGTTAAGGAAAATCAGGGATATGTACAGGTTTATGTATAATAATCATCTAGTATTGTTTGCACAACTGAAAAACTGTAAATACCCTAAAGGTCCAACAATCTAGAAACTGACTGAACGTATTAATACTATATCCATATAGCCATTAAATCCATACAGCCATTAAAAACGCTAATGTAACCTACTTTATCTGGAAAGATGTGAGGCATTTGGAAAATAGAATATGCTCATATTTTCCTATTAAGAAAAAAAAGTTTATGTGTATGTATGAAAGCTCTAAGTTTATACAGAACTAAGTTAATACGTTATTTCTGGGTGACGAGATTGTGTTTTTCTTTTACATACGTTTATGTACTTACTATTGGACAGTTTTGCAGGGAGCAGGCATTAAAAAAAAAAAAAAAAAGCAGTATTCTTCTTACAATCAAAGAATACAGGGACACTTAATTTGCGGAGGTAAAGAGGCCTCCGGTGAGGATCCTGCTAGAGCGGGAGCGGAGGGAAAAGTTTCCGGATCGCCGAACCTCGCCCTACTGCTCAGGCGAGAGCACAGCGACCGGAAACACGCCACGCGAGATCTCGGGGATTCTGGGTACGGAGGTACCCGCATTACCTCTCAAGGAAGAAAGTGTTACCGTTTGAAAACTATCTCTTTCCTTTAACACAACACCGACTATCAGCGCAGTCAAAGAACGTTTCTATCCTGAGAGGAGTGCGGGGGAGGTCGGCAGAGTTAAAGTTTTTCCTGAAAACGAAAGGCTCCCCCTCTCCCATCCACCCGCCTCTTCCCGTCATTCTGGAGGCGCTTAGAGGCCGCCGCGGGGGAAGGCCGTTTCTATGGGTGACGATTTACAAGAACGCTGCCAGCGTCAACAACGCTAGCAGACTATTGTGTGCTACTGCTGCCTAGAAAGGTAGACGGTGCGCAGCGCAGCGTGGGACGTGAAAGCGAGCTACACCCTGATTGGCCCGCGGCTGCCCAGGCCGCTGCTGGGGGCGGGGCGGGGGCGAGACCGAATGGCGCGCGTGCGCAAAGGTGTCCCCTCGAGCCGGACTCCTTCCCGGGTGCCAATGTGGGTGTTCCAGTCGTGGAACTGGGCGGAGCGAGGGGTTTGATTACGGCCTGGCCGCGGGAATGGGGGCCGTTAATCTTTCACACACGCATAACCAGCAGGGCGCATAAATCAGCGAGGCTTTCCTTTGAGGCCTGGCCCACTGCAGGCGAAGAACCGCGGAGGAGTGAGAGGCGAGGCCCAGGCCAAAAGATCGGATCACATGCGGGACACTGTCTGCGTAGCGTAGGGCGGGGAAACCCTGCGGAAAAGCCAGAGTGGAAGGACCGAAAGCCCGAACACTACCGCTCCCTTTGGCTAGATACCTAAGTTTATGGTGATAAATTAGTAGCTTTGCTATAGAAGCCTAGTTTCAAGTCCCAGAGTGGACAAGAATCACATACTGTTTTGAGAGAGTAATACCTCTATGGGAGACCTCGAAGCCCAGTGAGGCTCCCAGATTTCCTGACCATTTGGTGAATGATGTTCAAAGGAAAAATTAAGATATGTCCATCTATGTAACTCTTCAGGCTTAAATACCTGTTTATCTTAAATTACAAAATTAAGTGATGGAAACTTTGTAGTAGTTTATAGTGACCCATTGGCTACTATTCATTATCGTTTTAAATTTTTCTAAATTTGTAGGTATCAGAGAGCCTTTTGCTATTTTATTCTTGGAGTATTGTAAATGAAAAATTTTATATCAAAATGCAAAAAAAAAGCTTAAATATAATTACATATATATTAATAAAACTCGTAGAGGAAAACGTAGGCAGACCACTCTATGACATAAATCACAGCAACATCGTTTTCAGTCCATCTCCCAGAATAGTGGAAATAAAAGCAAAAATTAACAAACGGAACCTACTTTAACTGAAAAGCTTTTGCACAGCAAAGGAAACAATATTATTACTGCCTGAGCCACCAGGGCATCCCAATAAGCAGAGAAAATACGGGAAATCACATGTGATTTCTTTCTTTTATTTCTTTTCCCAATTTTCTAGCACCCAAGCCCCCATGTAAAACTATAATAGAGGTAAGCTGTGCATGTGTGAATCTGGCCTTCCGCATCGCAGCAAATGTTTTGGGAACTAATTTTACAAGATAGATTACTGCCCAGGAATTTGGCCACTGGGTGGCAAACATACAGTACAGATACAAATAACACTGTGATGTGTTTGCAAACACAACTGATATATTGAAATCAAGACCTAGAAATTTTGGTTGAAACTTACTGTCTAATCCCAGCCAGATGAATTGACTACTAAAACCAAACAAAAAAAAAAAAATCAGCATTTTTATAGGATTTAAATAAGACTCTATTTCATAGCACAGTTTTCAAAATATCCAAGCTATGGCCTAAAATCTAGCATTCCAAAAACCAGGAAAATCTAAATTGAGAAAAGACAAGAGACACCAATGCCAAAAGGACACAGATTTTGGAATTATCCAACAAAGATTTTAAAGTAGATATTGGAAAAATACTCCAGACAATCTTGAAATGAATAGAAAGATAGAAAGTCTCAGCAATGAAATAGATGAATTCCACTTGTGGAAATTGAAGAAAAACACAATAACCAAAACCTGAAAAATACAATAACCAAATTTAAAAGTTCACTAGATGGCTTCAAGGACATAGTGAAGAAAGCAGAGGAAAGAGTTAATGACCTTGAAAGTAGATCAATAAAAATTAATGATTTAAATGATCTAAAATAAAAAGGATAAATCCAAAAGCACGCCCAGACACATCATAATCAAACTGCTTAAAACTAAAGGCAAAGAAAAGTTTTCAAAAGAGATTTTTGTCTAGAAATCCAGAGAAGGGGAGGGAAACATGTATTATATAGGGAACAATTATTCAAATGAAGATGAATTTTTCATTAAAAAACATAAAGGCCAGGAAACAGAACATTTTGAAATGCTGAAAAAAACAATGCAACTCGGAATTCTATATCCAGCAAGAAAAATCCTTTAGGATTAAAGTGGAAAAAACAAACAAACATTCTCAGGTAAGTGAAAATGAAGAGCATTTGTTTCTAGCAGACTTGCTTTAAAAAAATTGCTAAAGGAAGTTTTTCAGGCAAAAGGGAAATGATACTAAAGGGAAACTTAGAACATTGGGAATGAGGAAAGAGCAACAGAAATGGTAAATATAAAATTACTCTTCTTATGTTGTTATAAAGCATGTTTCATTGTTGAAAGCAAAAATAGTAATAATATCTGATGGGATTTTCATTGTATAGAGGTGTTATACATAGGACAAACTACAATACCCTACAAAAGTGTGGCTATATGATGGTATTCTTTTTATAATCCACTTAGAGTAGTAATATGTTGATTTTATCTAGGCAGTGAAAAATTAAGTATGTATATTATAATCCCTAGTGAAAGTGAAAGTGAAGTCACTCAGTCGTGTCCGACTCTTGGCAACCCCATGGACTGCAGCCTACCAGGCTCTTCCATCCATGGGATTTTCCAGGCAAGAGGACTGGAGTGGGGTGCCATTGCCTTCTCCAATAGAGTAACCACCAAAAATCAGGATAAAGAAACATAGTAAAAAAATCTCAAAACATTAAAATGGAACACTAAAAAAATATACAAATAAAGAGCAAAAGAGGCAGGACAAAGAAAACAAAGGAGCAAAAAACAAAGAAATCAAACAGAAAACAAATAATAAAATGGTTAACGTAAACTTAAACACATCAGTAATTACATTATGTTTAAAGGACCTATATGTGCTTGTGTGCTAAGTCATGCTAAGTTGTGTCAGTCATGGCCTACTCTTTGCAACTCATGGACTGTAGCCTGCCAGGCTCCTCTGTCCATATACCAACTAAAAAACAGAGATTGTCAAAACTGACCAAAAAAATTCATGACCTAACATGTGCTGTATATGAGAAACTCACTTCAAGTATGATTTAGAGATTAAATAGTAAATAATTTTAAAAGATATATATTAAAAATTCTAATAAAAAGAAAATTGGAATGGCTATATTACTATCAGACAAGGTGGCAGAGGATGAGATGGTTAAATAGCATCACCAACTCAGTAGACATGAACTTGAGCAAACTCTGGGTGATAGTGAAGAACAGGGAAGTCTGGCATGTTGTAGTCCGTGGGGTCACAAAGAGTTGGACATGACTTAGTGACTAAACAACAACAAAAACATAAAAGTTGACTTCAGAGCAAAGGAAGTGACCAGGGTAAAGATTATTTCACAACAATTAAGAAGTCAGTTAATTAAGCAGACATTGTTTATGCACCTAACCACAAAGCTTCAAAATACATGAAGCAAATCCTGTCAGAAGTAAAAGAAGAAATATACATATCAACAATCATAGCTGGGGACTTCAGTACTTCTCTCTTGGTAATATACAAACTAGGAAACAGAAAATCAACAAGAACTTAGAAGATATAGATATAAAAGAACTTAACACCAGAGCTTATAAATTTATCATTCCAAAACTACTGTAATTCAAATAGAATTTGGAAGGATTTGCCTAATCATCATTGTAATCAAGAATCTAAGAAGTAAAGATGCAATGTAATAGTGCTAATGAATTTTTTTTAAAAAGAATATCAGTTAGATCTAATTGACATTTATACAACACTCCACCCAACAACACAATACACATTGTTTGCAGGTGCCCAGGGAAGATTTACCAAGATTGACTATATCCTAGGTTATAAGTTATAATATAATAAAAGAATTAGAAATAATGCAAAGTATGTTCTCTGACATAATAGAATCAATAGCAGAAAGATAACAAGAAGCTCTGAAAACACGTGGAAATTAAGCAATATACTTTTAAATAATCCCTGGGACAAAGAAATTAGAAAATGTTTTGAAGTTTAAAAAAAAAAGAAAAAATACAATCCAACAAAATTTGTGAGATGCAGCTAAACCAGTGCTTAGAGGAAATTTTAGAGCATTAAAATGCTTATGTTAGAGAAGAAGGAGGGTCTCAAATCTTTGACCTCAGTTTTCATTTTAAGAAAACTAGAAAAAGAAAAGCAAAAATAAGCCCAAAACAAGAAGAAAGAAGGAAAAAATAAAGATAGAGGCATAAAAATTAAGTTAAAAACAGAAAGGTAGAGAAAATCTATAATCAAAAAGCTGTTCCTTTGAAAGAATCAATACAATTGATGAAACTTTATCAAGACTGACAAAAAAAAGAGAGAAGACACAAGTTACCAGTATCCAAACTGAAAGAATGGATATTACTAGACTCTACACACATTGAAAAGATAATAAGAGAATGGTATGAACAAATCTGTACATGTAAACTCAACAACTTAGATGGAATGTACCAATTCCTCAAAAACCAAATACTACCAAAACTCATCCAACATAAAACAGAGAGGCATGAAGAAAGAAAAAACTTGAACTCATTTTATGAGGCCATCATTACTCTGATTTAAAAACAAAGATATTACAAGAAAAGGAAATGAGCTCAGTGCCCCTCATGATCATAGAAAAATCTTCAACAAAATGTTTACAAATTGAATTCAGTAATATAAAAAAAGAATAATACATCATGACCAAACAAGGTTTATTCTGGGAATGGAGGAGGTGTTCAGTATTGACAATTTAATCTGCCAATTTACTAGACTAAAGAAGAAAAACTACATGACCATTTAACTGATGCAAAAAAATAATTTGAGAAAGTTAAATTCCAATTCATGATTAAAAAAAAAAACTTTCAGGAACCTAGGGATAGAAGGGACTTTTCTCAACATGATGAAGGGCATCCTCAAAAAAATGTACAGCTGACATACTCAGCAATGAATGGCTGACTGCTTCCCCTTAAGATCAAGGCAAGGCTATCTCTCTCATCGCTCTTATTCAACATCATTGTGGAAGACCTAGGCATTAGAAACAAGAAAAAATCAATAAAAGGTATATGGATTGTAAAGGAAGACATTTGAAGATGACTCAGTTATCTACAAAGAATACTCCAAGGAATCTATCTCCTCCACCCCAACAAATCTTCTAGAACTAGTGAGTTTAGCAAGGTTATACGGTCAAGACACAAAAAAATCAGTTGTATTTTTTTCTAATGAAATGAAAAATCAAAAGTTTTAAAATAATATTTATAAAAATTCAACAAAGTGAAATATTTAGGTATAAATTTATTAATATATATGCTCTAAAGTGGCAACTATTTTAATTTGTCTCAATGCCCTCTCATAAATGACTTTAGGATCATTGAACATTTATGTTTTTATATTATGCTTCATTTACATTTTTCTTTTTCATTTACACTACATTTTGCTTCATTATACATTTTCTTCAAAATGGATAGAGTCATCATGTTTATTATTTTAAGGGCTGTCTAATGCCAAAGAATGCTCAAACTACCACACAATTGCACTCATCTCACACACTAGTAAGGTAATGCTCAAAATTCTCAAAGCCAGGCTTCAGCAGTACGTGAACCGCAAACTTCCAGATGTTCAAGCTGGTTTTAGAAAAGGCAGAGGAACCAGAGACCAAATTGCCAACATACACTGGATCATTGAAAAAGCAAGAGAGTTCCAGAAAAACATCTATTTCTGTTTTATTGACTATGCCAAAGCCTTTGACTGTGTGGACCACAATAAACTGTGGAAAATTCTGAAAGAGATGGGAATACCAGACCACCTGACCTGCCTCTTGAGAAACCTATATGCAGGTCAGGAGCAACAGTTAGAACTGGACATGGAACAACAGACTGGTTCCAAATAGGAAAAGGAGTATGTCAAGGCTGTATCTTGTCACCCTGCTTCTTTAACTTCTATGCAGAGTACATCATGAGAAACGTTGGGCTGGAAGAAGCACAAGCTGGAATCAAGATTGCTGGAAGAAATATCAATAACCTCAGATATGCAGATGACACCACCCTTATGGCAGAAAGTGAAGAGGAGCTAAAAAGCCTCTTGAAAGTGAAAGAGGAGAGTGAAAAAGTTGGCTTAAAGCTCAACATTCAGAAAACGAAGATCATGGCATCCAGTCCCATCACTTCATGGGAAATAGATAGGGAAACAGTGGAAACAGTGTCAGACTTTATTTTTGGGGGCTCCAAAATCACTGCAGATGGTGATTGCAGCCATGAAATTAAAAGACGCTTACTGCTTGGAAGGAAAGTTATGACCAACCTAGACAGCATATTCAAAAGCAGAGACATTACTTTGCCAACAAAGGTCTGTCTAGTCAAGGCTACTGTTTTTCCACTGGTCATGTATGGATGTGAGAGTTGGACAATAAAGAAAGCTGAGCCCAGAAGAATTGATGCTTTTGAGCTGTGGTGTTGGAGAAGACTCTTGAGAGTCCCTTGGACTGCAAGGAGATCCAACCAGTCCATCTGAAAGGAGATCAGTCCTGGGTGTTCATTGGAAGGACTGATGCTGAAGCTCAAACTCCAATACTTTGGCCACCTCATGCGAAGAGTGGACTCATTGGAAAAGACCCAGATGCTGGGAGGGATTGGGGGCAGGAGGAGAAGGGGACGACCGAGGATGAGACGGCTGAGTGGCATCACTGACTCAATGGATATGGGTTTGGGTAAACTCCGAGAGTTGGTGATGGACAGGGAGGCCTGGTGTGCTGTGATTCATGGGGTCACAAAGAGTCGGACACGACTGAGTGACTGAACTGACTGACTGAATATTTTATCATATTGCTATAGCAGTATAATATAGGAAGAAGAATGTGAGCTTTTCAAACAAGTCTGAATTCAGATTGTAGTTTCTAAAAAACTAGCGGTGTGACTAGAGGTAGGTGACCTTTCTCAGCTCAGTCATGATAAAATGCCAACTTTTCAGGGGTGTTAGGAGTTAAATACAATGATATGTGTAAAATACCTGATACATGGTAGGTTCCCAACAAAGTAATCATTATTAATATCTTAATTTTAATCTTTCTCCTATATTTTGACATTTAAGATTGTTTCTTAGCAGCGTATTTATTCTGGAGTCCAAGAATTATTAGTACCCCCTTTTTCAGGATCTTGGTTTTCAGGTTTTTAAATCTTCAAACATTATGCCAGTTTATTAATAAACTGAGCAATGCTTGTAAGCATGTTTGCCTGTAGTTTAGTTGAAGATATAGGCAGCCCTACAAAGACAGGTGAGAAAACAGAAGCATAGACCTAAGAGGCCGCCCTTCCCCAAGTGGAGAAAGTTAGCATGCAGCAAACCCATGGTGGGGAGGGGGTTGGGGGGCTGCAGTGGGGGGGATGGGGGGGTGCAGTTATCACTCAGCCTTATTCTGCCCAACTAGATAGAGGCTATATTCAAATTCAAACTGGAGCATAGCTATCAGAAGATAATTAAAATCATCAAAATGGAAGTGATAGTCTATTGGCAGCTTTCTGCTATTGTTTTGTTTGTTTGGGTTTTGTTTTTACTTTTACTTTCTTGCATTTTAACACTTTCTGACCCTGGCAGAGTAAACGATACTCTTTTTTTTGTAAGATAAATTTTGGTAAAGAACAAGCTAAGTATGGTACTGGGCTTCCCTGGTGGCTCAGACGGTAAATAATCTGCCTGCAATGCAGGAAACAGGTTTGGCCCCTGGATTGGAAAGATCCCCTGGAGAAAGAAATGGCAACCCACTCCAGTATTCTTGCCTGGGAAATTCCATGGACAGAAGAACCTGGTGGACACAGGTTCATGGGGTCACAAAAGAGTCAGACAGGACTTAGCAACTAAACAACCACAAAGTATGTTTCTAATACATTAAAATTGCCTTTAGCAATGCTTTCATAGGCTATTAATATAAAGAAGTTACATCACACTATTATTATTTGTTCTACAACCATGACAATTAATTGTTTTTCATTAAAAACTTATTTATATTAACAGCCTATGTGCACATTTTCAATGAGCACAATATACAATTTTTATAATTCTTTTCATCTTTTCTATGTTATATTTGCTCTGGTTACATTTATTGAAATGTAGAAATAAAGGTACAGCTGATGCATTGTACATGAGAATTTGAAGGAAATCGTAAGGTGTTTCTGATACCTGGTGAACATTTGGAGTTGTACGAAACAATGTTTAAGAATTTTAATTTACAAAGGTAGATTAATTTTACAAAGCCAGATTAGAAAAAGATAACGTTTAAGATATAGCCTTTTCAGTGATTTTAAGTAGTTTTAACTAAGGGTAAATTTTTATAGTGCTTAGGAAAAAATACATTTCTCAAATCATAAGTCAGAAAGATTTATAGCACTATCTAGTGAGTAAAAAATATTTTAATCTTTGAATTTCTTTCCATATGTTTTAAGCAAACTGTCCTTATTTGATTAGTCATATTTCAAATCAAAATTGTTAGATATCTAATTGCCAGACAATGAATCTAGTCTAGAAGGTTTTTTGTACAAATAGCTGAATGATATCCAGAAGAAATCAGTTTTTCTAGGGGACCAAAACAGCATGATCCCCCTTTCCATGATGAGCATTTAATTTCTTTCCCTTTTATGGACTAGCAAAGAGGCAAAGGGGTATTTTACATGCTGATACTAATGTATGAGTCAAGAAATATTTGAACTTTATATTATCTTCATGTATTCAAAAATCTTTAAAACTCACAGCAGATATTGTCATTTTTACAAGCATTAAATATTATGTCTTTACTTAGGTGGTTTTCAATTATACTTTCCCTGTGCACTCAAATATTTAGCACAAATAGCTCCATGGAGATGACAAAATGCAGCTCAAACACAGTTCAGTTCTTTCTTCTCCAGTATGTGTGATCTGTTTCCATGGAAATTTCATGTTGACCAAGAATTGTAGAAATACTATATGCAAACATATCTCAGAAGCAAACCTTTTTGGAGAATATTTGTGATTTAATTTGTCACTCCATTAAAACTGTTCAAATAAAAGAAGACTTTTTTTCTTTAGCATAGACCATTCTACAATTTTCCTTAGCTTTAGTGTATTAGTCTAATAGATTTGGAGACTATAAGGACCTTAATAAGTCTTCTGATGAGAGTAAAATTAAATCTTAATGATTTAGGTAAACGTATTCATTTGAAAAAGATGATGGACTTAATATGAGCAAGGTATTGTTGGGATGCTGAAAGAAATACAAAGATGTACATAATACAGTATGTCTGCAGTAAAGTTGACAATGTGCTTTGGTGTGTAGAGGAGGAAGGGAATGTTTCTGATTGGGAAGATCAAGGAACTCTTCTGGGATAATACACATTTGAACTGGGTCTTGACCAATTCACAAATTAAGGAGAGAGTCTTCCTGGTGAGGGAAACCACTTGAGCAAAGGCACAAAGGTGGGAAAGCAGAGGGTACAAGTGGGGAATGATCAATCCAACTGGCTGAAGTGTAAATGAGACAAGGAGGTAAAATGAAAAGGAAAGTGGCAGGTAACTTTTGTAGGGCCTTGAACGCTGTGCTAATTTGGATATTGTGTTCAATAGCAGTAGTGTTCATTTAGGCGCTAATAATCTGCTATCAACAATAACTGAATATTGGGTAATGAGAAACTAAGAAACAGAGTAGATCACTATTTTGAGAACCATGGTACTGAAAGGGGTAAGAACAGCAAAGTAGCTTGAAGAACTAGCAGGCTAAAAAATGGTTTGAGAGGATATCCTTGGTGGTTCAGTGCTTAAGACTCCAAGTTTCTACCGCAAGGGCCACAGATTTGATCTCTGGTCAGGGAAATTCCAAATGCCATGCAGAACAGCCAAAAACAAAACAAAATAAAAACAAATGGAAAAAAATGGTTTGAGAGATATAGTAGCTTTAAAACATGTTGTCAAGTTTTTTTCTAAATTCCTTTCAAGGATGGACTCTCCCAAGGAAATGGAAATAAAAAACTAAAACAGACAAATGGGTCCTAATCAAACTTACAAGTTTTGCACAACAAAGGAAACTATAAAGAAAACAAAGACAAACAACAGACTGGGAGAAAATATTTGCAAATGACGCAACTGACAAGAGCTTCATTTCTAAAATATACAGACAGCTCATACAACTTAATAACAACAAGAAAATAAAAAACCCAATCAAAAACTGGGCAGAAGACCTAAATATACATTTCTTTAAATAAGACATACAAATGGCCAACAGGGACATGAAAAAATGCCCAACATCAGTAATTGTTGCAGAAATGCAAATCAAAACTACAGTGATTCACATAGTTGTGCAACAGAACCTAACAATATTGTAAAGCAATTATACTCCAATGAAAAATTAAAATTTTATTTAATTGCAAAAAAAAGTGGCTGGACATAAAGTCTAAAGCAGGTAAAAGGGCATGTGAAACTATAAGGGGGTCAATGAACTAAGACTCTGAAACTGGGTCTTCTACAGCAACCATAATCTGTATCACACATTTCACATTTTATTCATAAACTACTGAAATTATCATGTAACTTTTTTAGGGTATGAGCCTAGTTGCCCTGACAATATCACAAACTCTGAGTAGTGATCATGGTTTATACTTTTTGTACTCTCCTAGCAACTAGCACATTGCTCCATTCTACATTTGTTGAATCAATGAATATAATCATTCCAGTATTCTGTGTATTTTCTACTGATTTTTTTTCTTCCTTCACAATAAGCCTCTGATCGAGGCTAAAGTTCTGCTCCTTTTAGAGAGTTGAATGTGTTCCAGCCTTGTCTCTAAGAGCCAGTATTTCTGGATGTTTTTAAGAAGCATTACATAGTAATGAAAAGGGGGACAATACCTGGTTGGTTAAAAATAATAAGCCTCATTATGCCTATGTGAATTAACTTGAAATAAATCTTAGATAATTTCTCTTCAATCTGACAAAAATCACAATAAAAGTGAGAAGGTTTAGGGGAAAAATAGATAGATGAGCATTCTTCTGGAAAACCAGGGGAGGCAGAAGCCCCCGTTAGAAGAATCACACAGAAGCTAGGATTTGAAGTGGCTCCCCAGCTGAATGGGACATTTCTGTATTCTTTACCTGGTGCACTCTTCTTTCAATTGTTTTCCTGGAAGCAATAAGCTTGTTAAAGTCTGATAAAACTATTGCAAATAGGCAAGAAGAAAAAAATGCAAGTAGGTTTCTAAATCACCGAATAGAGTCAGTGATTGCAATGATATTAATATATAAGTAGTTCTTCAGATCTTTACCACCTGCCTTTCTGCTCACATTCCAACTCACCTTTCCCTCAGCTCACATTTTTCTCTATCAGTTAGTGAATTGACATTTTGAAATACACGATGATAGAACCAAGAGGTTCAGTTTTGGAAGTCACTGCCTTTGTTAATGAGTTTATGTGATTATTTGAAGGTTTTATTCACATATTGAATATTTAAAATCAAATATTTGAATATTTATTTTTATTATAATGAAGAGAACTTGGACTTCCCCGGTGGTCAAGTGGTTGGGAATCTGCCTGCCAGTGCAGAGGACATGGGTTCAGTCCCTGGTCCAGGAGGATTCCATGTGCCGCAGGGCAACAAAGCCCAAGTGCCACAACTACTGAAACCCGCATACCTCAGATCCCATCCTCCACCACAATGAGAAGCCTGAGCACCACAAGTAGGGAGTAGCCCCCACTCATTGCAACTAGGGAAAGCCTGTGTGCAGCAGTGAAGACCCAGCACAGCCAAATAAATAAACTGAAAAAATTTTAAAAATAAAATGCGGAGAAACCAAAAATGAATGTGTTGATTCCAGTGAGAGCAAATTTAGGATTTACATATTCAGTACAATTTAGACAAAGGTGTAAATTATTTGACTGTAAAAGGACCAGAACTTTGCCACAAACAGATGCTCATTGTAAAGAAAAAGAAACCAATGAAAGAACACATAAAAAATACTGGGACTAAATTACTAAAAATTGTGCCTGAAATTGAAGTATAATTAGGGATTGTATAATTTTTAAGTCTTCTATCATGTTAGTCCTACTTTCAGCCAAATAATACTTGTGGACAAAGAAAGAACTGTCTGTATTGTGTTGTTCTGTGTTCCAGGAGGTACCACAGAGACAGGTAAGCAGAGCTGCAGGCCTCCCACCTCTGTTTCAGCTTCTGCTAAAATGAAGCTCATTTTCTGATTTACATTCTGGATTCTGAAAAAGATTTCTTGCAAAGCAAGAGTTTCCATGCAACCAAACCCTGAAAATTATGGCCCTGTCCTGATACAGTGTTTATACAAGAACATAGAGTGGTTCAGTTTTTTGGAGGGACTGTGTAGCAATATCTGTTAAAATCTAAGCCATCACATTGCTTGACTCAGCAATTTTACCTCTAGCAATTGTTGTTGTTCAGTCACAAAGTCTTTGCGACCCCATGTACTGCAGCATGCCAGGCTTCCCTGTCCTTCACTATCTCCCTGAGTTTGCTCAAATTCGTGTCCATTGAATCAGTGATGCCATCCAACCATCTCATCGTCTGTCACCCCCTTCTCCTCCTGCCCTCAATCTTTCCCAGCACCAGGGTCTTTTCCAATGAGTTGGCTCTTCGCATCAGGTTGCCAAATTATTGGAGCTTCAGCTTCAGCATCAGTCCTTCCAATGAATATTCAGGGTTGATTTCCTTTAGGTTTGACTGATTTGATCTCCTTGCTGTCCAGAGTCTTCTCCAGCACCACAGTTCGAAAGCATCAATTCTTCAGCATTCAGCCTTCTTACCGTCCAAATCTCACATTTGTACATGACTACTGGAAAAACCAAGCTTTGACTATATGGACTTTTGTTGGCAGAGTGAAGCCTCTGCTTTTTAATATGCTGTCTAGGTTTGTCATTGGAGAAGGAAGTGGCAACCCACTCCAGTATTCTTGCCTGGAGA
This sequence comes from Budorcas taxicolor, assembly GCF_023091745.1. Taxonomy (NCBI): domain Eukaryota; kingdom Metazoa; phylum Chordata; class Mammalia; order Artiodactyla; family Bovidae; genus Budorcas; species Budorcas taxicolor. The sequence continues at coordinate 119,815,344 of NC_068920.1, forward strand.
ATCCCATGGACGGAGAAGCTTGGTGGGCTACAGTCCACAGGTCGCAAAGAGTCGGACACGACTGAGTGACTTCACTTCACTTTCACTTTCACTAGGTTTGTCGTAGCTTTCCTTCCAAGGAGCAAGCGTGTTTTAATTTCATGTATTTCATACAAATAATCATTCAAAGATAAAAAGATACATGTACAGTATTTTTATTGCAGCATTGTTCATAAAAGCAAAAGGTTGAAAAATTGTAAGTATTTATACATATGGAATTGGTTAGCATAATGATATTCATGTATTGGGATGTTACATATTCTTTTGAAAGAATGACATGGAAAGATGTCCAAGATATATTAAGCCTAAAAAGCAAGTTATAAAACATTATGTTTCCATTTGTATGTCAAATAATGTCAACAAATAAAACCATTGCTTCGACATGTGCAAATGGGTAGGTGTTACCTTACTTCTCTCTCTCTTTTTTTGTTTGGCCATGCCCAGTGGCTCGTGGGATCTTAGTTTCCTGACCAGGAATCAAATCCAGGCTATTTGCAATGGAAGTACAGAGCCTGCCAGAGGGAATTCCCTTTACTCCTTAAAATTACTGAAAATCATAGGTTTACTTGTTTTAGATATCTTTATCATTGGGCTTCCTGGGTAGCTCAGCTGGCAAAGAATCCACCTACAATGCAGGAGACCCTGGTTCGAGTCTTGGGTTGGGAAGTTCCCCTAGAAAAAAGGGATAGGGTACCTATTCCAGTATTCTTGGACTTCCCTGGTGATGTAGATGATAATGCCTGCAATGCAGGAGACCTGGATTGGAAAGATCCCCTGAAGGAGGGCATGGCAACCCACTCCAGTATTCCTGCCTGGACAATCCCCATGCACAGAGGAGCCTTGTGGGCTACAGTCCATGGGATCCCAAAGAATTGGGCACGATTGAACAAGCACAGCACATCTTTATCATTGGCAAGATATTTTCTTATTTAAGTACAAGATTGTGCATGCGTGCTAAGTCGCTTCAGTTGTGTCCGACTCTTTGAGACCCTTAGGAATGTAGCCTACCAGGCTCCTTTGTCCATGGGATTCTCCAGGCAAAAATTCTGGAGTGGGTTACCATGCCCTCCTCCAAGGAATCTTCCCAACCCAGGGATCTGAACCTGTGTCTCTTAGGTCTCCTGTGTTGAGAGGTAGGTTCTTTACCGCTAGTGCCACCTGGAAAGCCCAAATACAAGATTATCTTTATTCAACTTTGGAACTATGTTGGGGTTTTCCATAACTGCTCTGTCTGAAAGTCTAATTTCTTGTTATGAAAGAGTGATTAATTAAACTTATAGTATTGTGGGTTGTAGAGAGTGAGAAAAATAACTTTAAAGAGTTTTTGTAATTCTATAGGTTAAGAAGATTATCAACATCAACTGTAGAATTTAGTGACATGGTGTAACAAAATATAAGTTGACCCCTCAAGCCCTCACAAACACAATATCTTAATCACATTCAAAAGAACAGTGATTTTTGCAAATTGGTACAAAAGGGATTTCCATAATTTAACCTTGGAGAGCTGCTCTGTCTTAGTTTTTCAGTCATTAATTGGGTTGACCAAAAATAACAGATTTTGTTCATACAAACAGATTGAAAGGAACTGTAAAATCATGAGACTTTGTTGTGTATGTGTGATCAAGTCTTTCATGCCTTAATTTCACACTGGAAGATTTCCCTGTCTCTGCCTCACTACCTCCATCACAGAAAAACACAGGAAAAAGGGGTGTTCAGAACACTGGATGTTTCCACAGACATGTGGGGCAGGAGTGTCAGGATAAATTTTACAAATCAATTAAACCGACACTGTCAAAAGTAACAACAGAGAAATGAAAAGTATACATTCCTTGTCTCATTCCAAATCCTAACAGTGGATTGTAAGTGCTTTAAAGACAGTCCATTAGAAAACAGACCATGGATTTACTTGCCTTATTCTAACTAGGAATATTGCTATCTCACTCTATACTTTCTGCTCCCTGGCGAGATCACAATGGTGAGACCATGGAAGGCATAAGGAACACTCATCATCTGGAAAGCAACTTAAAGCATAGGTTCTTGTACAACAGAGCTCAGGCAAATTCACAACATCATAGACACAGGAACAGGCTTAAGTAGGAACTTTACCAACCAAGAATATGCAAGAGAAGGTACAGACAGAGGTCACACAGGGGCAAGGTGCTCTGTGGGACATGTCATAAGTGAGCATTTCGATGAAGGGACATCCTCTCTTCTTCAAGACCAAAGCTGTAAACATTCTTGTCAGTGGGGTTCATGCAGACTACTTGCTATCAGACTGTGTAGATGTCAACTGTCAAGAATTACCTGAGAGCCAGCTGCTTGTGTCTGGACTCCTTGGGTGTCCATGGGAAGTTGTGACCCCTCCTGCAGGGAGGGAGGAAGTCACCTGTGCCAAGGAAAGGGGAATTTGAAAGAAATAGGGAGACTGCTGGTCACAGCTGGTCCGTTGTCCAGACAACCCAGAGTGGTCTCTTGAGGTCATCTGCAGACTATTCTGTTTCACCACTGGGACTGGTCAGACATCTCTTTACATTAAAAGACACAGAATTTAGAATTCTGCTTTTATTAAAAATTTAAAATGCTTGTTTCTGCCACAATTGTTTGTAATCCTGAGAACCTTTAGAGGGGCTTCTGTTTTATGCCAATTTGAACAAAATTTTAATATTTAAAAAACTGGCCTTTAATTACGAATTTTAAAGATGCTTATTCAATGCCCTTCTGGCTTTGGCTCTGTTTCTCCTTGGAGTTTTGTCACTTACTCATTGCCACCTGCTGGATAAAAAAAGAAGTGCAGCTGGACATTTGCCTTTTCCTTAACATACCTGTCAGCCCTTCTCAGCTTATAAATCAGACCCTGTCCTCCAAGGAGTGGCGCCTTATTGCCCCAGGTGACGGCAGAGGAATGTAGTACGGACTCAGGAAGAAAGAGGTTCTCTGACCTTTCCACTCCTGAGTGTGTTCTGCAACCTGCATTCATCCCTTCACCCCAGGGGTTGGGGGTGGGTAACTTGATGAACGGGATAGCAGCAGGTAAATTCACTGACTGCTCCCGAGAGCCAAGATGAGTACCTGTGATGATAAGACTGGCTGCTCCCATACATCCGCTGTTGAGATCAGAGCAGCTTTGATAGGTTTCTGTACCCTATGGACTGGAGAAGGAAATGGCACCCTACTCCAGTACTCTTGCCTGGAAAATCCCATGGATGGAGGAGCCTGGTAGGCTACAGTCTATGGGGTCGCAAAGAGTCAGACATGACTGAGTGACTTCACTACCCTATGGACAGGTTAGGTTTACTTATTTAGGCTAATGTCAGATGACCTTAGGAATAAAAATCAGAGAAAGCTATTTTCAAGGCTGTTCTTAAGATATAAAATTAGGCTTAAACAAGAGATTTGAAAACTTGTTCACCACAGACCACTAAAAGTTTTCATGGCTCCATGAACACCTCTAACTTTTTGTTTCAAGAATATTGTTGTTGTTCAGTCACTAGGTCATGCCAGAGTCTGCGATCCCATGAACTGCAGCACGACTGTTTTCCTTGTCCTTTACTATTGGAAATTATTGTTCAGATCTGTCACCTTTCCTATTGAGCTCCAGTTCAGGTAACCACAGTGTGTCCCCTGGACCTCTCTCATCCCAGCCCGACAGGTCTCTGCTTCTGTCTTAGCAACCGCCAATCCATTTTCTCACTGCAACCAGGACAATCATTGTAAAATGGATGGACGGAGGAGCCGGGTAGGCTGCAGTCCATGGGGTCGCTGAGAGTTGGACTCAGTGACTTCACTCTCACTTTTCACTTTCATGCATTGGAGAAGGAAATGGCAACCCACTCCAGTATTCTTGCCTGGAGAATCCTAGGGACCGGGGAGCCTGGTGGGCTGCCGTCTATGGGGTCGCACAGAGTCGGACACGACTGAAGCAACTTAGCAGCAGCAGCAGCAGCAGCAGCAGCAAGCGTACCATTGCCATTTTTGAAGTCACGACTTTAATAAGCTTGGTGTGGGGGGCATGGGCGCTTCCCCGGTGGCTCACTGGTAAAGAATCCACCTGCCAATGCAGGAGATACGGGTGCAATCCCTGATCCGGGAAGATCCCACGTGCCTCAGAGCAACTAAGCCTGTGTGCCACAACTATTAAGCCTATGCTGTAGAACCTGAGAACAGCAAATACTGAAGCCCACATGCCCTAGAGCCCAGGCTCTGCAACAAAAGAAGCCACTGCAGTGAGAAGTTCACACACCACAACTAGAGAGTAGCCCCTACTCGCTGCAATCGGAAAAAGAGCCCGATCAGCAGTGAAGACCCAGCACAGGCAAAAAAAATAATTAATTTAAAAAAAACTTTGGGGCCACTCAGGGGCTGCCCTAGTCTCCCTCTTTCTTTTATTTTAACCTTTTCCTGTCATTTTCAATTCTTGCCATGTTAACCCACTTCCATTTCCCAAGCACCAGCCTCTCTCTCATTTCTGGGCCTTCACATGCATGTACTCCTACACACTGCAGACTCTGAACAACTGGCTGATTTGTACTCCTTCTTTAGGCCTCAGATTCCTTTCACAAGAGATGTCTGGTCTCCCAAGGCTGGTGGGGCTCTGCTCCCAGTCCACACCCTGGCCAGCACCAGGAAAGCACCATTTTCACACTGTCTATGAGGAACCATGTACTTGTCACCACTCCATTTACACTGCACAGTTCTGGAGGACAGGGAATGGGTCTTACTTACTTTTGTATTCCCAGTGCCTAGTACTGTGCCTGGCAATAGCTGGTGTTCAAAAAACAAGTGTTGCATGAATACATGAAATAGCATATTTGAGACACTTCTAATTTCCAAGAAAAAAAAAATGTATGCTGTAAATTTTACAGAGTAAATCAGAATCAATGTCTTTCTTTAAAACTAGGTTTTTTGGTTAAAGAGAAATTCATAACTTACTCTCATAATTTTACTTTAAAAATACTGAGGCAAGAAATAAAAACGTACCCTGAGCCCATCATAAATGAAATGACTCATGAGACTCATTTAAATCTTTCTTTCCGAAGACTTAACTTAATCAACAGAGTATATTACTTAAGAATGAGATTTTCACGAGACCAAATACTATTATGAAAAATAAGTGTGATTTTACACATTTATTAAAACTGGCCATATTTATCTAATCCATACTCTTTCCCACTAAAGAAACTGTCAAAATACTTTGTTTGAATAAAGTTGTAGAACACTTGTTTCTTTCTTTGTTTTTTAGTGTTTTTTTTTTTGAGCTTTTCTCCTTTTTTAATCAATGACCACGTTATACAGCTTCGGAAATCTGGACGAAGAAGATGCTGAGAAGAGGCCTGGTTCCGTGTCTGAGGGTCTCTGAGTGAGTCTGCATCAGCCAGTGGGCCCCAACTAGGCCTGTCCATGGTTTGGGCACAGCAGTTTCCTGAGTAAGAGCCTGCCCCACCCTCAGGGTAGCACCCCAGTCCAAAAAAAAAAAAAAAAAATCAAGGCCCTCCAGGCTTCAGCCTCTTTCCTAGGCCCTCAGGAAATAGGTTAGATTCTGAACCCGGCCTGGGAGGAGGAAGTTTACAAAGGGCAGGCAAGATCAAGTATCCAGGGATCCCAGTGATTCCTAGGCACTCTCCTGCCCTTTCCTGACAAGGGAGCAAATAAATAGACCTTCAACTCAGGAACAGAGGTGTTGGAGCAGGGACACCCTCCCCTGGGAGTTAGTAATTAAGTCTCATGTTAAAAACAAACCATCCCCAGCCCCTACCAGTGTCTACAAAATCCTAAAGGATTGGGTGAAGGGCTAGCCTGCCTGGGGGTATACAGCACCCAGCCCTGCAGGCTCCTGGAGAGGCTCTCACATCTGTTCTCCAGCTCCTGGGGCTCCCTCCTCTTTGGGGGTGGCTCCAAGAAGACTGATGGTGGCTTCTTCATCGAGTAGGGAGAGGCTGGGCCACCCACCGCCGGAAAGTGGTTCTTTTTCTGAAACAATCTCCATAGGCCCCGGTGGTTGCCACGCACATCCAGGTCCCAGATAATGGAGGCACTTGACAAGCTGTGTCCAGGTGATGAAGTCATCATCTTTCTCAATTTGGATAAAGGCAGTGTAGGTGTGGCCCTCTGTGCCTGGCAGGAAAAGGGTCTTCGCAAGGGTTCTTGCTGTGGTCGATAACCTCGGCTTCATTGAGCAGCCTGTGAACTTCCACTTCATAAGCGTGCTTCTTCAGACTGTCCATGTTCCTGAGCTGGACACCTGGAACTGTGTTGAATTTGTGCTTCTGTGAGTAATCCTCATGGAAGCAGCTGTTCATGCTGAGGCCAATGGTGCCCAAGTGGTAGGATCAGGACACATAAGGGATGTTGCACTCTGTACCTTGGCATTGTTCCAGCATCGGCATCCACATATCCCAAGCCCAGAGCTTTTCCAGTGTGGACCACTGGGGCTCAAGTTTCTCCTTGTACAAGGATTTCTGAGCACCCAGCCCAGCCTAGGGCATGGCCTCCATATGGCACAGCAGTGCTGGGTCCTCAGCTGTGTGCTCACAGCCCTGGTCATTCCAGGGAGAGATCCAGTGAAAGTCGTCGTCCTCCTCTAGCAGCTGGATGGATTGGCTCAGGAAACTGAAAATATCCACAGCAGTGTCCGGGTCCTCCTTCCAGAACCACAGCAAACCTGGCTTCTGGAAACAGATTGAAAGTGGCAGTGAGGCTGGCCTTGTTGTGCTGAGACACACAGGTATTCTTGACACTGACGGAAGTGCGCTGGATGCCCCTTGGACCAAACAGCAGCCACCACAGCAGTAGGTTCCTCATAGTAGCCATCGATGAAAACTGTTATCATCTGGAAAGACAACCTCCGGGCTGAGGGTGGAGAACACAGCATCCTGCACAGGTAACTGGGCCGGTTCCCTGCAACGACAGCCACAGGCGCACTGAGGACCTTGTTGTCTGGGGGTGGGTCAGGGCTGAACTTGGAAGGTGTGGGGTCCTTGCAGCTGTACACGTTTTCATCGCCCTTGATTTTGCTGCAGAAGCAGTGGCTGTGACGGTTCAGCTCCGTGTCTGCCCAGTGGCACACCTTCATCTCTGCCTCTTCAGCTGAGCTTAGTGGCACATCTGTCTTCAGCAGAACTGAACCCCCACAGGAGGAGAGGGCAGGTGAGTCAGAATGTTTCTCCCCAAGGATAGGACCTCCTTTTCATCCCACAAAGGCCCAGGTGTCTCTCCAGCCCAGGACAGGGCCAGCCTGGCTGTCGCGCCTCCTCAGCAGAGCCTTGGCTGTGTCCTTGAGATGGAAGGAGCCCTTGTCCTTAATGATGCAGATGAACCCTTGGCCAGGTGCCATCATGTTGAGGAACAGCAACCATGGCCTCACCTATATGAGGAGCGAGCATGCCTGCTAAGTCGCTTCACTCGTGTCCTACTCTGTGACCCCATGCACTGTAGCCCGCCAGGCTCCTCTGTCTATGGGATTCTCCAGGTAAGAGAGTGGGTTCCCATGTCTCCAGGGGAATCTTCCCAACCTAGGGATTGAACTCAGGTCTCCCATATTGCAGGCAGATTCTTCACTGTCTGAGCCACCAGGGAAGCCCAGGTCAGTTTCTACTTCCCAGTAAGATACCACTCCACTTTTTCCACACCCCAAAGGGCTTGATGAGGAGGCTGGGCTTCCAGTCATCCATGCTGTATTGGGGGGCAGGGGGTGCGAGGGCGGTCACCACTGTCCTGGCCAACCCATGCCTGCAGGAATGGCTCAGGGAGCCCAGGCCCTGCTGAGGCCCGCACAGCTCTGCCCAGCGCACTGCAGCTTCCATCTATTCCATGCCCCTGGTGGCCCCACCCTGGCCCACACTTGTTTTTAAGAGACCAGAAAGCAGGACAAGTTTAAATTCTGGGCCTCCAAATCAAATTTTGGGAAGACTTAACAGCATCAAAATTACATTACTGTTAGTCATGCCTGTTCTTCTCTTTTTGTGGGGGCCCCCAAATACCCCCAAAGGCTGTAGGACTCCAGCTCTAACTGTGAAACAGACACAGTTCTGTGCCCTGGCATGTGGCAAGGACTCTGAGGTCACAACCTGGTTTCATGATGAGGAGATAATGACTGCAAGTGATGAATGGTAAGGGCTTTATGTTCTGTCTGCAAATTATGATGGGAATCTCATGGTACAAGATATAAAACAACTTGTTCTCAAATATTGCTTTGCCATCTCCACTGCTCATTAACTTAATTTTGTGGGAGTTTCTGGATAAAGACAAACACTTTTATGAACGAATCACAAATGTTATTATACAAGTCTTTGGAAAATGCAATTCTATTGTTATATTTGAAAATAGTCATTGCTTTTCTTTGTTTTCCAGAGATAAATATGTTTTCCAAGGACAGCAAAGGAAAAATGCAAAAAGATACCTCCTGGTATTCTCCTCGTGGGAACTTCCCTTCAGCTATTAATACAAAATGTCAGTGTAGTAGGCTAGGTGATGGTCCTGGAGATATCAGGTCAAACAGCTGGAACCTGTAAATGCTGCTTTATCTGGATAAAGGGACTTTGCAGATGTGTGTGTGTTTTTTTTTCTTCCAGATTTCTTTTCAGATGGGGAGATAATCCTGGATTATTGGTTGTCCTAAATGCCATCAATACATTTTTGTAAGAGAGAGGGAGACAGATATTTGACAGAGACATAGCGAAGGTGATGTGAAGATGGAGGCAGAGATTGGAGTGATGTCATCACAAGCAAGAAAGGTCAGCAGCCACCAGGAGTTGGAAGAGACAAGGAACGAATCTTTCCCTAAAACCACCAGAGCAAGAAGGCCCTGTGACACCTTGATTTTTGACCCAGTGACACTGATTTCACACTTCTGGCCTCCAAGACTATGAGAGACTGTTTGTAGTGATATGTTACACAGCCACAGGAAACTGACACAACTAGGGTTACCGAGGGGCTAAATGGGCTTCCCTGGGGGCTCAGTGGTAAAGAACCCGTCTTCAATGCAGGTGACACGGGTTCAATCTCTGGATTGGGAAGATCCCCTGGAGAAGGCAATGGCAACCCACTCCAGTATTCTTGCCTGGAGAATCCCATGGACAGAGGAACCTTGCCAGCTACAGTCCATGGGAGCTCAAAATAGTCAAACACAACTCAGCGACTAAACAACAACATGGAGCTAAATGTTTATTTTAGTGGATTTTTATTATAGTCCTGAGCATTCATTCAACAAATACTGATCAAACACTTACCATGTGTCACTAGACTATAAGCTCCATTGGGCAAAGAGTTTTGTTTAGTTCACTATATGCTTAGCATCTGGAACAGTGCTTGGCACATAGCAGATGCTCATAAATATTTTGGAATGATATTTGCTTGCCACTCTTCTAGGCCCAAGGACACAGCAGTGAACAATGTAGATGGGGACATCTCTGCATTTGGGATGCTTACATGTTAGTGGAGAACAGACAATAAATACACAAATAAATATATTACATTATGCCTAGTAATGATCAATGCTCTATGGGAAAAGCAGAGTAAAAGAGACTGGGAATGTGAAGTGGTGCCTTTTTAGATATAGAAGTTAGAAAAGGCTTATCAGAGGTGACATTTGAACAGAAGACTGAATGAGGTGAGAAAGCAAGTCTGGTGACAATCTGGAGAAAATGTTACAAGTATAAGCAAAGGCATGTGCAAAGGTCCTGTGGTGGTTAAAGGTTTGGTGTGTTGGAGGAACAGGAGGACCAGCAAGACAGTCAGTGTGGCTTTGGAGTGGAATGTCTAACAATGGGGCTCCAGGAAATTAGATCAGAGAGGTGGGCACGGCAGGATCTAGATCATGAGGGACTTTTTTTTGGTTAGGACTTGAAGTAGGTATATCTAATTCTCTACCAAGAATTTATTTGTTGTTCAGTTGCTAAGTTGTGTCTGACTCTTTGCAACCCCATGGATTGCAGCATGCCAGGCTTCCCTGTCCTTCACTATCTCCTGGAGTTTGTTCAAACTCATGTCCATTGAGTTAATGATATCATTCAACCATCTCGTCCTCCATCACCCCCTTCTCCTGCTCGCAATCTTCCCTAGCATCAGGGTCTTTTTCCAATGAGTTGGCTCTTTTTACCAGGTGACCAAAGTATTGGAGCTTTAGCTTCAGCATCAGTCCTTCCAATGAATATTCAGGGTTGATTTCCTTTAGGATTGACTGGTTTGATTTCCTTCCAGTCCAAAGGACTCTCAAGAGTGTTCTCCAGCACCACAATTCAAAAGCATCAATTCTTCGGTCCAACTCTCACATCTGTACATGACTACTGGAAAAACCATAGCTTTGACTTTTGTTGGCAAAGTGATGTGTCTGTTTTTTAATACTAGTTTAATGACTAGTTTGTCAGAGCTTTTCTTCCAAGGAGCAAACGTCTTTTAATATCATGGCTATAGTCACCATCCACAGTGATTTTGGAATACAAGAAAATAAAATCTGTCACTGTTTCCACTTTTTCCCCATCTATTTGCCATGAAGTGATAAGATCAGATCCCATGATCTTCATTTTTTGAATGTTGAATTTTAAATCAGCCTTTCTACTTTCCTCTTTCAGCCTCATCAAGAGGCTCTTTAGTTCCTTTTTGCTTTCTGCCATTAGAGTGGTATCATTTGCATACCTGAGTTGTTGCTATTTCTCCCAGAAATCTTGATTCCAGGTTGGAATTCATCCAGCCTGGCATTTCACATGATGTACTCTGCATGTAAGTTAAATCAGTAGGGTGACAATATACAACCTTGATGTACTCCTTTCCCAATTTTGAACAAGCCCATTGTTCCATGTTCGGTTCTGTTGCATCTTGACCCACATACAGATTTCTCAGGTTTGGGTAAGGTGGTCTGGTATTTCCATCTCTTTAAGAATGTTCCTCCACCAAGAATTTATAAGTGATCACAGATTTTCTGACTTTAACTAGTTAAGAGAAATGTTTTCACGTATCTACCTTTCTCCTCATCCTTTTCTTCTTCCAGGCCCTAAGTTTCAAGTTTGTTGTTTGGCTTTATGGATGGATGGTGAGTTTAGGCTGTCTCTTTTAGTGGGAGCAGAGACTGGATTTACAAAGGCTGTTAATAGTATTGTGTTTGAATGAGTAGCACTGTTGTTCATCATGACACATTAACAGTATATGAAAGATTCTGCTCAGACCCTGCTTGGTGAGAGGAATTAGAAAAGACTTGCTTTGTGGGATAAATTATTTCCAGAATTCCTTTCAAACAGAACATATGATTACTTGCAAAGGTTAAAATGACTTCCCTCATACAGAAAACACTGCAATGCACAGGACTTTTCTCTGTAGCTAGCTCATTTATGTGATAGTATTGTTTTCATTACTCAATCCCCTCCCCTTTCCCAGTGGTTTCTGTCAGAAATGGACATTAGTCATCTAAGTTAGGATTTGCATTATTACTGGCTAAAAATATTCTAATGAATAACACTAATGTTGGGAAAATTACTCAACAGTCCAGCATCAAGTGCTCTAATCTATAAAACAGGAGTGATTCTGTTTGCCCTATCTACTCAATGTACTCACTGAAAAAGTGCTCTTTTTATTTTGCAAAATGGACTGTAATCCAGAAGATGGTATTATGTCAAAAGAAAGAAAATTGAGTAGCTTGGGGCATTTCCTATAAACCATTAGAGCACTGTCAAATTTGCAAATAACAAAAACTATTTTCTTTTTTAAACAACTATTTCAAATACATGCATTCAATGAGTATCACAGAATTAGCACCATTGTCAATTTTTGCCTTTATTCAGTCATTCAACCAATATTTTTTGAGCACCCACACTGCACCAGTTACAGTAATTGGCAAAATGGTCACAGGCCCTGCCCTCGGGGAGCTTCATAGATCCATCTCAGAGGTGACTTCTGAGCAAGGTGAGAACACCAGTCTGGTTATTTTGCTGTTAGTTTCTTTTTTGAAACAAATGCCACTAGTTTGACTACTTATCTTATTCACTAGTCTTGTCAAGTTACTTTTGTCAGTATTTAAAAAAATTACCTTGTTCTCGAAGAAGAAATATTTGGCACCACTGTGATACTCAAAAGAATACACCCTAAGCTCAGAAATCAATTTCAAACCAGAAGGAGTGTTCTAAGTATGTGCTTATCCACACACTTAGTGGCTCAAAATATACTGAGAACTATTCCTCTGAAGGAGCCATCACTTCTTAAATAAATGCATGTTGAGGTTCTATTTTAAAACTCATGTTACTGTTTTTAGCCCCTGCTTAAGAATCTGGCGTTACTTTACATGGAGCAGGCTTCAGATATGGCAGTGACTGCAGTTGCTCCCTATTATTCTGTCAGTGTCATTGTGAAATCTTCATATCAAACATCTGGGGAATGGCAACATGAACCATGTCTTAAAATCAGAGGAAAGACTAATGGTCTTGAAATTTTAATAGTAGTTCTCAGTTTTTATTTAGAAGCAAATCTCTAGGGAAAGTGTTATGAGTAATTGATTTGAAAAAATTTAAATCATGTGTATTTTTCACATGAAAGCAATTTTGCTTTCCACATCTTTATTTGAAAGAATCAAATCTCACATTTGTCAGATGAAATTGCTGCTTAAATTATCTGAGATGACTTTCACATTCTTTTATGGAAATCAAATTTTGTGAGGTTGTAGAATTACTTTAGAAATGACAGTAGAGTGTTCACTCTTCCAGGAGAGATTGCTAATTGGAGTTGAAGCATTATTAATAAACATCCTCCTGAAAGCACTCAAGCTAACCCAAAGCCCAGACAAAAATTAAGTAAAGTTAGTTCTTGAAATGAAATTCTTGAAACCCCAACTTGAGAAAATAACCAGGAAAAAAACATATAGAAAAAAGAAAAAATTGAGAGTATTAAAATGACAGAATACTTATTAAAGGAAGTATTTTTTAACTACATATTTTTCAGTTACACACATGGCATAGATTATACTATAGTTTTGAAATATATCTGTTCATTGTGTCTCTTCTCTCACTGCTTGAAAATGTAAAACAGAAAAGAGATTTCCATGTGCCTGCACCTCACATGTGCAGAGCTCCACACTGAGATGTCTGCTCGGCCACTTCCAGGGAGGGCTGCCCAGAGTGGGGGACATATGGCCATGAGTCAGCTGCCTCTGACATCACCCTTTGCTGCCAGGTGAAGTGCAGGCCCAATGCTGCTCGACATTCCAGATGTTCAGACGACCACCGTCTTGGTTTGGGCTTTCCCCAAAGCAGACCCTGGGATGAAGATTTGGGTACAAGTATTTATTTGGAAGGTGATCCCAGGATACTCAGTGAAGGAGAGGGGCAGCTGCCATCTGACAACCACTGAAAGGAGGGAGAGCAAAAATTGCCTTGTTTTCAAAGGAAGTATTTTGAGATTTCAGTTATTAAACAGTAAACATATTTAAAGCTTCTTAGTAACTGTTTACAGACAATGGAAAATATTTTCTAATTATGAGCTGAACCCAGGATTTAAGGTAGGCTCTTTTTTTCTTTTAGGCATAGAATGTGCTCTCCAGGAAACTACAGCATTACTGTATCTGGGATGCATGATAAGAACAAGTTCAGGTAGGCTTAGAGGGGAAATGTAAGTTGTTACTCCTGGGGGAGGAGAAGGGACTACATCATTAAAAAGACACGTGAAAGTGAATTCCCTGGCTGTTCAGTGGTTAGGACTTGGTGCTTTCAATTCCCAGGCCCGGGTTCAAGTCCCGGTCAGGGCCCTAAGATCCTGCAAGCCACAAGGCACAGCCAAAAAAAAAAGTGAGGTGTGAAAAGCACAACACGATAGATGGGTATATGGGGTGGGGTGGGATGGATGATGCCTAATCACAAGGTAGTTGTAAATAGATAACATGTTGCTGCTGCTGCTAAGTCACCTCAGTTGTGTCCGACTCTGTGCGACCCCATAGATGGCGGCCCACCAGGCTGCCCCAACCCTGGAGTTCTCCAGGCAAGAACACTGGAGTGGGTTGCCATTTCCTTCTCCAATGCAGGAAAGTGAAAAGCGAAAGTGAAGTTGCTCAGTCGCGTCCGACTCTTAGCAACCCCATGGACTGCAGCCCACCAGACTCCTCTGTCCATGGGATTTCCCAGGCAGGAGTACTGGAGTGGGGTGCCACTGCCTTCTCCAGATAACATGTTGACTTCCTTTTAAGTAAGAATTTTCAAATGGCTTGATCCTCTAGTTCCTTTTTAAGAACCATGGTAACTCCATATCCGGCCTAAGATGTATAAATATCATGAAAAGGTCCCCAGGGCTGCAGAGACTGGTTAAACTTGTTAGTGTGCTGAATTTGAGGGCTGTTGCCTCTCCTTGGCTCCCTTCTCAGCATTTTCCATGTTAACAGACCCCCGCCTTCCCACCACCAGTAAATGGTTTACTTACCTCTGCCTTTGAGTTGTAAAATGATTCTTGTGTGCTAAGTCACTTTAGTCATGTCTGACTCTTTGCGGCCCTATGCACTGTAGCCTGCTAGGCTCCTCTGCCTATGGGATTCTCCAGGCAAGAATACTGGAGTGGGTTGTCATGCCTCCTCCAGGGGATCTTCCTGACCCAGAGATTGGACATGCATCTCTTGCATCTCCTGCACTGGCAGGTGAATTCTTTACCACTAGTGCCAACTGGGAAGCCCACCTCCCTAACCCATTTCATCCCAAATCTTTCCCATTTCAGCAAGTGGCAATTCCATCTTCTAGTGGCTCAATCTAGAAACTTCATCCGTGGACTCATCAATTTCTTTCACATTCCACCTTAAATTCCTTTTAATGTCGCCTTTAAAATGATCCAGAATCTGAATGTTTCTCATTATTGCCTCTATTACTACACTGGTCCAAGCCACCATCATCTCTCACTTGGATGATTGGATCATTGAAACCACCTTCACTGGTCTCCTATGCACCAGCCGGAGTGACCATTTCAAACTCAAGTCCCTCTTCAGTTCTCAGCACTCGCAGAGCATCCCATCTCATTTAAAACAAAATACAAAGGCCTTACTGTGGTGTAGAAGGCTCCAGGGAATCTGGGCCCCACTATTTTCCTAACCTCACATCTTATAACTCTCTGTCCCTCATTGCTCTGGCTTCACTGGTTTCCTTGTAGTTCTTCAAAATCCCAGGCTCACTCCCACCTCAGGGCCACTGTTCTTGCTGTTCCTTTAACTGAGATGCCCTTTGCAGTTATCCACACACCTTATGACCAACCTAGACAGTATATTAAAAAGCAGAGACATTACTTTACCAACAAAAGTCTGTCTAGTCAAGGCTATGGTCTTTCCAATAGTCATGTATGGATGTGAGAGCTGGACTATAAAGCAAGCTGAGCACTGAAAAATTGATGCTTTTGAACTATGGTGTTGGAGAAGACTCTTGAGAGTCCCTTGGACTGCAAGGAGATCCAACCAGTCCATATGAAAGGAGATCAGTCCTGGGTGTTCATTGGAAGGACTGATGTTGAAGCTGAAACTCCAATACTCTGGCTACCTGATGCGAAGAGCTGACTCACTTGAAAAGACCCTGATGCTGGGAGGGATTGGGGGCAGGAGGAGAAGGGGACGACAGAGGATGAGATGGTTGGATGGCATCACTGACTCAATGGACATGGGTTTGGGTGGACTCCAGGAGTTGGTGATGGACAGGGAGGCCTGGCAGCTGCAGTCCATTGGATCACAAAGAGCTGGACATGACTGAGCAACTGAACTGAACTGATACAGTGCTTACTTTCTTCATGTTTTTGCTCAAGTGCTGCTTTATCGGAAAAGACTTCCTTGACTCTAATTAGACAAATTCTCCCCAGTCACTTTTTACCCCCTTACCTTGCTTTATTTTTCTTTATTCATCAGCTGACATAATGTTTTAATATGTATTATTATATATAAAAATTTATTTTTCATTGAAGGATAATTAACATACAGAATTGTGTTGGTTTCTACCAAACATCAACATGAATCAGCTATATGCATACATGTCTCCTCCCTCTTGAACCTCCCTCCTCATCCCATCCCATCCCACCCCACCTGCTTATCACCCCCCACTAGAATATAAGTTCCATGAGAGCAGGGATTCCTTTTTGTTGTTCTTTACTGATGTGTTCTCAGTACCTAGATTAAGCTCTTAGTGACTGAATAAATTAGTATGTGTTATGGAGCATTCTGATTATCTTATATAGGTTATTTATAGGCTAGATCTCCGGTTAAAATAAAAGAATCAGAAGCCTTCAGTAAAACACAGCCTGCTTTAAAAGAAGGATGCTTAGGGGCTTCCCTGCTGGTCCAGTGGTTAAGAATCCTCCATGCAGGGGACACCAGTTCGATCCCTGGTCTGGGGAGATCCCACATGCCACAGAGCCAACTATGCCTGTGTGCCACAGCTAATGAAGCCTGAGCGCCTAGAGCCTGTGCTCTGTAACAACAGAAGCCACTGCAATGAGAAGCCCATGCACCATAACGAAGAGTAGCCCCCACTTACCACAACTAGAGAAAGCCCGCATGCAGCAATAAAGACCCGCCACAGCAAAAAAAAAAAGATTAATTTTTTAAAATGCTTAAATCCCACACTCCAAGAACAAGTGGGTAGTGAAAACCCTTGTGTTATGCTCAAACTAAGATTAGTGTAACAATTTTAGGAAAAAAGTTATTCTTAGCATCATACTATTGAAATTGTTTATTGAAACATATTGTGCTTTACATGATTATTGAAATGTTTATTCAATATGTTTATTGAAACATATTTTAGATTTATTCATTAATCAATCACTCAAAAACACAGACTGAGCCCTTCCTGTATGAAGGGTGATGGGCCAGTCCTGGGGATTCAAAGGTGAAAGAAAAGTGTGGCCCTCAAGGACTGACCATCACTACCAATTACAACAGAACACGGGAAGGTTCTGAGTTGGCAGGTGTGTATGATGCTTGAGAGTCAGAGCTACTACATGTCAAGGTAATGTCAAAGGCACCGAAAGACCCCTGGAAAAAGTGACAGGAGTAAAGATGCACAGACCCCAGGGGAGTCAGGCAGCGGGGTAAAGCAGAGCTCCAGATGGGGTAAGCAGAATGCAGCCAGAGAGACAAGGGGGGCAAGGTTTGTTGAGGCTGTGAAGTGGCTCAGAATGGCTGGAGGGTCACTTGCCAGTGAGAAAATGACTGCTTTAAAGATGTGTTGGGATGTGGACTACTGAACTGAAACTGTTGGTTTTAAGTCTAAGCAAACAATTTCTGTTACAGGAGATGTAATGAGGTGGCACAACTCTTTGGGAAACTTTCTGGTTTCTTTTGGAGATGAAACTGAATTGTGGTACCCAGTGTTTGAGATTCAGAGGTTTGTTCATTGGTTTTTCAACTGGAAAGCACCTAAGGTTCATCCAGAATTTATCCCCATTTTCTCTGAGTTCTTAGGATCCTGATAGTTTGCACTTTGAACTCTTTGGCCACTTACTATCAGTTCTGTTAGATTTCAACTGCTTTTTACAGAATGCCTTGATCAATGCATTCACTTCCATGTCTTGTCTTCTCTCCTTCCTCTCTTCTCATTTATCATCTTTGTCACTCATCTTTGTAAGACTTGGATTCTCCTAGTTAGTTGTGATGTCAGTTCCAAATGGTAATTAAAACATTGTCTATTTTGAGGAAAACTTTGAGTAACTGAAATGCTTATTGTAACATGAATTGAAATGCATGCAATAGTAGATATTTTAAAGGATACGATTAGAATTAAACATTATATTTAAAGCAATTTTCTAAATGCCTTCTCTATACAAAATATATTATGTAAGTTCAGCTGTTAACACCTGGTTGTCACCCTCTGCAGTAAGATCTTGTTATCTTCAAGTGTCTGAGCAAATGTAATTTCCTCACCTTTGCACATGTTCACCTTTCAGAGGGTGGGTGCGGCACACACTAGGCTTCTGACCCTTTGTGTGTGCTCTCCTGCGGCAGAACCATGGGCCACCAGGACATTAGTCATAACTCGTCCCCTCCTTGAGGCTGATTCAATTGGCAGGTTCCTTTCAGCTCTCCAGGGGTGCCGTGAAGCATCCTGGCATGGTTTTTTAGTTTTCCACAGGGCCTTGCAATTATCTAACACTGGACATGGCCGCAGTGGTGGACCCGGAGTTCTGGTTGACTCTGCCTCCACCCGACTCACTGCAAAGTGCATTTATCAGCAAGCCTAATGATACGTGTTGTGTATTTGACTTTGAACAACGGGCTCTTTATTTTCTGCCCTACTTGCCTTGGTGACCTCAGCCCTACAATCACTCTTGGATCGAGCCACACTGACTGACCTCAGCAAGAGGAAGCAGGGACCCAGAGCAGTATTTCTGAAGTGGGATGCACACACAGGAGCAGGAGGGAGCAAGATGCCCATTTGGTGTGGAAAGAAGTGACTACTAGAACATTTCTGCTCATTTTGTTTCAAAGAAGTCAGTGTCACCAAATTGACTGTGTGGATTGTCCCTGGCTATTCACATGGTCCGGTCCTCAGACAGCCAAGTGCCAGTCTGGGACACGGCCTCTACTTTTGTTCCCGTGACTATTGTGGCTATGCAGCTCAGGCTGTGTGTGCCCTGGCAGGTGGCTTCACAGACTGTATCAGCAGCTTTCCAAAACCAATCCTCACAAAACAGACAAGTGGCTTTAAAAGAAAATCCTGCAAAGACACCTCTGACTGAGGCTAATACTCTCAACACAAGCACAAGGGACAGGAAAATATCAGAGCACTTCTCCTGTACCTGGTATGAGCTCTTAATCAGCAACATAAGGAGGCAAAAACAATGATGGTTTAACCAGTCTTGTTTGGAGTGAGCCAAAAAGTTCAAAGTTAGCAGATGATTGAAATAAGCATTTATGTACACTGTGATCAATAGCAAACCTCATCATATGTGGACACTGAATACTAAGCACTGAGTCTTGTGCAGTATCTTTCTCAGCATGATGGGCATTCAAGCCCATCGCTGAGATACACTCAGCTTAGAACCATCTTTCAGACTGCTTTATCATCAAGTGTTAAACCAACATTTCCAAAGTAAGACACCATATTCAATCACCTTTTTCTAATGGGGCAGAAGTTTTAAAAATAATTATTACATTTTAAAAACTACTTTTAAGGGACTTTTCTGGTGGTCCAGTGGTTGAGACTCTGTGCTTCCAATAGGGTTCAATCCCTGGTCAGGGAACAAAGATCACACGTGCTGTGTGATGTGGCCAAGAGGGAAAAAAAAACAAAAAACTACTTTCAAGACAGTGTTATAGACTAAACTTACCCACAGCAATGAAGACCCAGAACAGCCAAAAATGAGGTAATTAAATAAAATAAATTTATATAACAAAACAGACACGGACTCAAAGGTATAGAGAACGAACTTGTGGTTACCAGTAGGGAGAGGGAAGGGGGAGGAGGAAGATAGGGAAAGAGTTGATTAAGAGACACAAACTACCAGGTATAAAATATATAAGTAACAGGGATATACTGTACAACACAGGGAAATATAGTCATTATTCTGTAATAACTTCACATGGAGTACAATCTGTAAAAATATTGAATCATTACACTGTATATTGAAATGAATATAATAGTGTAAATCAATTATACTTAAATTTATTAAGAAAAAATAGTGGTTCATATATCAATTCAGTTCAGTAGCTCAGTCGTGTCCGACTCTTTGCGACCCCATGAACTGCAGCATGCCAGGCCTCCCTGTCCATCACCAACTCCCGGAGTCTACCTAAACCCATGTCCATTGAGTCAGTGATGCCATCTCATCCTCTGTCATCCCCTTCTCCTCCTGCCCTCAATTTTTCCCAGCATCAGGGTCTTTTCAAGTGAGCCAGCTCTTCA
The DNA here is from genome assembly GCF_023091745.1 of Budorcas taxicolor. Lineage (NCBI taxonomy): Eukaryota > Metazoa > Chordata > Mammalia > Artiodactyla > Bovidae > Budorcas > Budorcas taxicolor. Next base: position 119,835,212 of record NC_068920.1, read on the forward strand.
CATCAGGTGGCTAAAGTATTGGAGTTTCAGCTTCAACATCAGTCCTTCCAATGAACACCCAGGACTGATCTCCTTTCAGATGGACTGGTTGGATCTCCTTGCAGTCCAAGGGACTCTCAAGAGTCTTCTCCAACACTGCAGTTCAAAAGCATCAATTTTTTGGGGCTCAGCTTTCTTTATAGTCCCACTCTCACATCCATACATGACTATTGGAAAAACCATAGCCTTGACTAGACAGACCTTTGTTGGCAAAGTAATGAATCTGCTTTTGAATATGCTGTCTAGGTTGGTTATAACTTTTCTTCCAAGGAGTAAGCGTCTTTTAATTTCATGGCTGCAATCACCATCTGCAGTGATTTTGGAGCCCCTCAAAATAAAGTCAGCCACTGTTTCCCCATCTATTTCCCATGAAGTGATGGGACCGGATGCCATGATCTTCGTTTTCTGAATGCTGAACTTTAAGTCAACTTTTTCACTCTCCTCTTTCACTTTCATCAAGAGGCTCTTTAGTTCTTCTTCACTTTCTCCCGTAAGGGTGGTGTCATCTGCATATCTGAGGTTATTGTTATTTCTCCCGGCAATCTTGATTCCGGCTTGTGCTTCCTCCAGCCCAGCATTTCTCATGATGTACTGTGCATATAAGTTAAATAAGCAGGGTGACAATATACAGCCTTGACGTACTCCTTTTCCTATCTGGAACCTGTTTGTCGTTCCATGTCCAGTTCTAACTGTTGCTTCCTGACCTGTATACAGGTTTCTCAAGAGGCAGGTCAGGTGGTCTGGTATTCCCATCTCTTTCAGAATTTTCCACAGTTTATTGTGATCCACACAGTCAAAGGCTTTGGCATAGTCAATAAAGCAGAAGTAGATGTTTTTCTGGAACTCTCTTGCTTTTGCGATGATCCAGCAGATGTTAGCAATTTGATCTCTGGTTCCTCTGCCTTTTCTAAAACCAGCTTGAACATCTGGAAGTTCATGGTTCACAATTGCTGAAGCCGGGCTTGGAGAATTTTGAGCATTACTTTATTAGCATGTGAGAGGAGTGCAATTGTGCAGTAGTCTGAGCATTCTTTTGCATTTCCTTTCTTTGGGATTGGAATGAAAACTGACCTTTTCCAGTCCTGTGGCCACTGCTGAGTTTTCCAAATTTGTTGACATATTGAGTGGAGCACTTTCACAGCATCATCTTTTAGGATTTGAAATAGCTCAACTGGAATTCCATCACCTCCACTAGCTCTGTTTGTAGTGATGCTTCCTGAGGCCCACTTGACTTCACATTCCAGGATGTCTGGCTCTAGGTGAGTGATCACACCATCATGTTTATCTGGGTCGGTTCAAATATAATTTCTAACAAAATATATAAATAATTTTGTACCTCATTTAAATAAAAGAAGGTCTAGTTAAAAGTTTCTTGAGGACTACTCTGTCCTCTGACACTGTCACTTGAATACCCTAGCTTACAAAGAACTCTTCCGTATATTAGCCAGTCTTTCCCACAGCCACCCAAGATAGGTCAAGTGGAGAAAAATGGAATTTGCTCAGTCATGTCTGATTCTTTGCGACCCCACAGACTATACAATTCCCATTTTTTAAAGAAAACTGAAGCTTGGTCCTGAAACCAAGTCCTATACACTACCCAAAAAACTGAGAAGAACCAGAAAGCAGAGTAAATCCTTAGGAAGTAAGTTATGTTTTAAATGTTACAATTTGTGAATTGCGTTTGAATAGGTTCTCAATGAATTGAAAGGGAAATGTTTTCAATCTATGTGTACTCATTTTGAAGTAATTATAAGTAAAATTTAAAACTATATTCATCTATTTATTCAACCCTTTATTAAGTACCTACTATATAGATGATGCTGTGAAAGTGCTGCACTCAATATGCCAGCAAATTTGGAAAACTCAGGAGTGGCCACAGGACTGGAAAAGGTCAGTTTTCATTCCAATCCCAAAGAAAGGCAATGCCAAAGAATGCTCAAACTATCACACAACTGCACTCATCTCACATGCTCAAAATTCTCCAAGCCAGGCTTCAGCAATACGTGAACCATGAACTTCCTGATGTTCAAGCTGGTTTTAGAAAAGGCAGAGGAACAAGAGATCGAATTGCCAACATCCACTGGATCATGGAAAAAGCAAGAAAGTTCCAGAAAAACATCTATTTCTGCTTTACTGACTATGCCAAAGCCTTTGACTGTGTGGATCACAAGAAACTGTGGAAAATTCTGAAAGAGATGGGAATACCAGACCACCTGACCTGCCTCTTGAGAAATCTGTATGCAGGTCAGGAAGCAACAGTTAGAACTGGACATGGAACAACAGACTGGTTCCAAATAGGAAAAGGAGTACATCAAGGCTGTATATTGTCACCCTGCTTATTTAACTTATATGCAGAGTATATCATAAGAAACGCTGGACTGGCAGAAACAAAAGCTGGAATCAAGATTGCCGGGAGAAATATCAATAACCTCAGATATGCAGATGACACCACCCTTATGGCAGAAAGTGAAGAGGAACCAAAAAGCCTCTTGATGAAAGTGAAAGAGGAGAGTGAAAAAGTTGGCTTAAAGCTCAACATTCAGAAAACAAAGATCATGGCATCCGGTCCCATCACCTCATGGGAAATAGATGGGGAAACAGTGGAAACAGTGTCAGACTTTATGTTTTTGGGCTCCAAAATCACTGCAGATGGTGACTGCAGCCATGAAATTAAAAGATGCTTACTCCTTGGAGGGAAAATTATGCCCAACCTAGATAGCATATTCAAAAGCAGAGACATTACTTTGCCGACTAAGGTCCGTCTAGTCAAGGCTATGGTTTTTCCTGTGGTCATGTATGGATGTGAGATTTGGACTGTGAAGAAGGCTGAGCGCCGAAGAATTGATGCTTTTGAACTGTGGTGTTGGAAGAGACCCTTGAGAGTCCCTTGGACTGCAAGGAGATCCAACCAGTCCATTCTGAAGGAGATCAGCTCTGGGATTTCTTTGGAAGGAATGATGCTAAAGGTGAAACTCCAGTAGTTTGGCCACCTCATGCGAAGAGTTGACTCATTGGAAAAGACTGATGCTGGGAGGGACTGGGGGCAGGAGGTGAAGGGGATGACAGAGGATGAGATGGCTGGATGGCATCACGGACTCGATGGACGTGAGTCTGAGTGAACTCCGGGAGTTGGTGATGGACAGGGAGGTCTGGTGTGCTGCAATTCATGGGGTCGCAAAGAGTCGGACACGACTGAGCGACTGAACTGAACTGATATGGACAATCCTGTGCAAAATATTCAAGCAATAGAAAGATGAATTTTTAACTAGTGCCAACTCTCAAGGAGAGTTTTCAATCTAATGATAATGAGTTTAACACAAACTGTAGGAAAGGAATTAGGAGTAAGCGTTTGCCCTTGAGAAAAATCACCTCATTTTTGTAGTTTAAGGCATAAATTGCCAGTTGGTAAACAGTGCTATTATACACACTTTTATTAGTTCATCATCTTTAAAGGATGTAGATATTTTTCTTCTAAAAACATCTTATTCAATCACATCTTTATGACTGATTTGAATTTTTAAAGCAAAAGTTTGCTCAAAGAGCAAAATAAGATTCATAAAATCAAACCGAGATTATGCACAGAAAGACAAGTATCTACAACAGCATGTAAGTTCAGTATTAAAGGGTTAAATCTGAGTTACTTTGAGACCTGTCCTGAACAAGTTCGTATGTACAATTTCATCATCTATAAAATAGGGGTGATATTTAATTCCAATTAAGATTATAACTCAGATGCTACAATTATTTCCACCTGTCATAATAAACAGAGTTAAAAAACTAGTATAAAAACTTTTCTAATAATTTATGTTTTAAAAATAAACTGGAATGAAAGTAGGTAGAAGAAAAAGTGACGATGGTGTGGATAATTTAAACAGTAACTCTCGGTGCATAAATGAATATAATTGTGCAAGTTATCTATTTTTTCCTACATCTTACTACTTTTCAAAAAATGGCTCAGATAAGAAACTTAAAATACCTAGTAAAATAACTTTGAGGGTTCATTTTGTGAGATGTATTGAAGAGAAAAAGAAGGAGAAAATAGTGTAATTTAAAAATATTTATTTTTCAATTCATGCTTTCCAGAACACTTTTTCCAAACAAATCACCAAAGGCCAATACTTCTCTCTACTCTCAATGTTAAGTGATTTTTCCACCCAAAATAATAAAGCGATGTATACTTTTATATCTAATCAGTTTGTGACAGCTGTGATTCTCAAACTTTTTTAAAAAATAGATCAAAGTTGCAAACAGACCATATATAGTGATTTTTAAAACTGGAAGGCAAAACCTGACTCTAAATGATCAAATGACCCATTAGCTGGATTTGGCCTTTCCAGGCCACAGGAGGACTTCGCTCAAGAGTCCTGCACATAACAGATGGGTTCTCATAGATGTCCTTAACACCACAAGTACAGCTTCTGATGCCCAATGTTGCCAACAACAGCAGGGGCACAGAGAGGCGACCCTGCAATTGACTCAGTTTTATTCTTCAACACATTTCTCTTCTCCATTCTCTTCATTGACTTCATCTGTTTCCTTGCAAGAATCTTGGCTGTTGGTATCAGTAAGATAATTTTCTTCCCCATTCTCTCTTTCTTCTATTTTTTCTTCTTCATTAAAGCTAGAGGAAGAAATTTATCAATCTTTCAAAGCAAAAAGGATTTGGTTTAAAGGTAAACAAACCCTCTGCAATGTATGCCATCCTGCAGCCAGTCTTCCTCAAAGTGTATAAGCTCCAATTTATCAAGAAAAGTCTATAAAAGTACCAATTGGGAAAGTAAAGTTTGACTCTTTAAGCTTCATTTGAAAGCATGTTATTGTTTTCACTATTTATGTCAGAAATTTACATTATTCGACTTTAAAAAATATTTCATCACCATGTAATATTTTGAAGTGTCAAACATGTTAAAATGTCAGTATGTTTTGTAACACTTCACGTGTGTTCCATTAGATAAAACACCTTTTAAAATCTTATAGAACAGATTTTTATGCTTTTCTGCAAGTAAGAATTTTTTCAAAGGTTAACCATTCAGACATCTTATATATGTTACCTTTCTTTATCTTCAGTGAAATTTTTCATCTCTTGATTGCTGAAGTACTCAAATATTTTTCCACTTTGGCCTTTCTTTGAAACAAACTCATCAGATATTCCTAGTGCTTTTAAAGTGTTAGAATAATGCTTTTCTGCTGCCATTCTTGCATTTTTCTATAGGAAAGACAAACCTTTTTAGAGGAGGACAAAATACTTCAAGTTTCCATTAAAAATGTTAAAAGCTCCAGTGAAAATTAAATTCAATAATCACAGCTGGTTGAAAAATATGCATACTCTGACCAGCAATCCCACTCCTAGGTATGTGCCTAGAGAAACTCCTACCTATGTGCCCAAAGAGACACACCAAAATGCTCAGAATAGTTGTTTGTAACAACCCCAAACTGGAAACAACCTAAATATCTATCAACACTAGATGGATAAATAAATACTGGTGTGTACATAAAACAGACTAAAATTAAGCAGAAAATGAACTCTAGCTGTATGTTACAACATGGATGGACCTCACAAACAACACTGAACAAAAGCAGCATGCCACAAAAGAGTACACATAGTAGAAAAGACCCAAAACAGGCAGAACTAAACTACGTTGCTTAGGGATTGGTACATCAGTGGTAAAACCATAAAGAAAAGCAAGGAAATGCTTATCTCAAAAGTTAAAATGGTGGTTACCTCTGGCTGAAATAGTTTTAATCTGGGCAGGGCACACAGTGTTTGGGGGGGTACTGGCAATGCTCTAATGCTATATTGTTAACATGGGTAATGGTCACATGAGTTTTGAACTATAATTGTTCTTTACACTGTACTGTTTCATGACTGTTCAAGGATACCTGAAAAAAAAAATCAGTAAGAAAATAAGATCATGTGACAGGTGTCAGAGGGTTCTTTATGTGCCTACTATAAATTTTACTCTTTACAAGCCATGTCTCTGATCCACTGAAGAGTATAAATCATCAGTGTTGTTATCTTTACTGTGTGGGGGAAGCAATGGATACAGCAGGAAAAACATGAATTTAGAACTGGGTTCAAATCTCCAGACTGTTACTTCCTGGCTTTGGGGCATGGGAGTCTTGATGACCCTCTCATACCTAAAGCAAATCAATTATCACAGTTCCTGAGACCACAGGCTTTACAGAAACACAAGATAACTGAGGTTCATATGAGTGCCTTGGCTCCTGATAACACAGGCTTTACAGATTCACAAGATGACTGAGGTTCACACGAATGCCTTGGCTTTGTCCACTTTTACCTCCTATGAGTGGGTGTGAACTAGCACAGGGCCAAAAATCACTCTCTGAACCTGGAACTAAAGGAAAGTGATGCGGAATGGCCCAGTCCCGATGCACCAATGGCATCCCATCCTGAAAAGGGTGTAGAAGAGCTCCTGGTCTCACCCCAAAATCTAACACAGAAGAGGAAACCAAGATACTCGGTCCACCCTTCCTGAGGTTAAGTGCTTTGCTTAAAGTCACAGCATATACTGAGGGAAAAGCAAGTCTCCTAATCCTTTCCTGGGTCTTCTTCACTCTACCATGCTGCTTCCTCTAAGTGGTAGTGGTCATCCAACGTGGCCTGAAGCCTGACTTCGGTAATGCAGTGTCAGATATTTTCCTAACCCAGGGATTCCAGGATAAGGAAGGACCCTGGAGACTAGTGTTCCATGGGAGAAACCAAAATGGCAAGGGCTGATTACAATGGATGAAACTATCACTAGTGCATTTTCTGACACTCTAGAAAACTGAAAAAAGAAGCAAACTGCTGCCAAAATGCACCCACTGTGGATGATGATTTTTAGACAAGTAAGTAAAAATGCAACCAGAGGCTATGAATACCAACAGACAAGCCTTGGGCAATTGAAAGGCATGGGAAAGTGACCTGAGAATAATGCCCCAAAGACTCAAGCAGGATAAAGAAACCCCAGACCTAACTCAATGTGCTAAAAAGAATATATTCTGATTGAAGCAAATGAGGTATAAAAGATTTAAATGATACTAGTCAGTGTTACTGCTCTTAAGCCTTTATCTGAATTTGATTTAAAATTTGATGTAATGCTTTGTTTAATATTTGGTTTGAAAGTGAAAGTCACTCAGTCATGTCCGACTCTTTGTGACCCCATGGACTATACAGTCCATGGAATTCTCCAGGCCAGAATACTGGAGTGGGTAGCCGTTCCCTTCTCCAGGGTATTTTCCCAACCCAGGGATGAAACTCAGGTCTCCCATATTGCAGGCAGATTGTTTACCAGCTGAACCACCAGGGATGCCCCAATATTTGGTTTAAAATCTGATTTAACATATTCAGTTAATAAATCCTGTGATTTTTAAGAAATACGAAAACATGGTTTGTTCTGTCCTAGATCACACGCTAACTCTGCTAGGGGGATAACTCAACAGCAGCAAGAAAATAATTAACACTTATAAATGGGTAATGCATACTGTTGTGAGTGAATTTATTAAATAACAGCTGTTAATTAGCAGTAATAGTAACTGCAAGGAAAAAAGTACCAATATATGTTAACAAACCCAAAACAATGGTGAGTCACTGCCAGTCACTCTGTATATAGAATTTATTGTCTTTTAATATTTCATATCAAGGTGAATAGTGTGTAACTGTTCTTTTTTAAAACAAACATGTCCCCCTCAAATTTCACCATGCAAAAGAACTGTAAAGACCATGAAATAAAAGTGGTTAAAATAACTGAATGATTATTTTGTTTTTATATCTAAGACACTGCAAAAAACAAATTATCTTTGTTTCTTTAGGCAATTTGTCTACAATCACTACTCTAGTTTTAAGAGGAAAAAAATACTTAGTTTTATAAGCCTAAGTTTACTTTATAGCAATTCTTTCCTTTATATAATAATTACTGACTACTTATTTTGTGACAAGCCCTCATGGGAGGTAGAAGTATATGGGGAGAGGAGAGCATATGTGTTGGCTGAAGTTGTTGGAAGAAACTATCGGCTATGAAACTAACCTATGCTTTCAATATTTAACACTTCTTTACAGGTTTAATTTCACACACACCACTATTTTGCCACATTTTCTCTGGTGACTAGAAAGACTGGGAATTCACAGCATTGCAGAATTGCTTCTTACTGCTGAGACTCATCACTACTATGTTAGGGTAGTGCTCTAGGCCTGGGCTAATCACAGGGAGAAACAGTCCAGTTTGGGTTCAACAAATGTTTATGAACATGTCCTCCGTACCATATGCTGTCTTAGGAGCTAGCAACACAAAGATTTGACCAACACCTTTAAAAGTAACTAGCTGAAAGAGAAGAGAGAGCATTAAACAGATAATTTCCACACAATATATAGGAATAAAGACAGAAATGCACAAAGGGTAATAAAAGAACACAGAACAAATAGCATGCAACTCAACCTGGGGACACAGTGCAAGAAGTGATTTTATACTAAGCCTTGAAAGAGTCAGGGGAAAGATACAAAGAAGTTATATGGGTGTTGAGAAACAGCCTGAATAAGGATTTCAAGTTTGAGGGACTTCCCTGGTGGGTCCAGTGGCTAAGAGTCTGCACTCCCAATGCAGGGGGCCCGGGCTCAAATCCTGGTCAGGGAACTAGATCCCACAGGCTGCAACTTAAGAGTTTACATGCCCTAACTAAAGAGTTCACACATCACAGCTAAAAAGATCCCACATGCCACAACAAAGATCAAAGAACCCGACTGCTGCAACTAAGACCTGGCACAGCCAAATATATAAATAAATATTAAAAAAAAAGATTTCCAGTTTGAAACTAGTGGTGTGGTACAGTCTGCAAGTAAAGGGTGTACACAGAAGGGGGTGGAGGCGTGCAGTGGTCGATGAACTAAAGAGGTCAACAGGGATCAGATAAGAGAGGATTCGGCACACTATGTTAAGACTTGTGGACTTATCTTCTGGGAGAAAGCAGGACAGCTTAGTGCTAAGCATTTGTAAGCAGGCTGACTTGGGTTCCTTGTTCCATTATTTACTAACTATAGACATTAAGAGTTATTTACTTTCTTTCAACTTCAGTCTCTTCCTCTGCAATACAAGAACACCCATCTTGCAGCACTGTTTGGAGAGGCCAGTGTCAAGCTCCCTTGATACCATTTACTGAAAATGAGAACACAGGGCATCAGTGAAGTGGATGATTGCCACCGTTACTGGGGTGAACACTGTGGCAAGGGAACGGGAACGGCAAAGAGAAGACAGAGTGAGTGGCTTTGCAAAGAGCAAGGCAAGAAAACCAGTCCAACCATAATAATAACTCAGACAGAAAATAACGGCGTCACTTAGCATTTCACCATCAGGAATGGAGAAAGGTAGAGACAAAAGTTGTTTAGAAAGGAACTTCTCATGTCTCAGAGAGAACTGAGAAAAAGTTGGGGGCGGGGGGAGGGCAGTGGTTTCCAGTCATCTAAATTGCAGCCCAACAAAAACACAAAAATAGAGAGGAAGGTCTATTTTGTGGCAAGATGACTATAAGATGCCTGTGAGAAATCTGGGTAGATATATCCAGACGAGTGGACGTAAAACTTGCAGTAGAAAGCCGGGGAAAACTATGTGAAGCAAAAGTCAATCACTTTATGCTGAGTAACGTAGAACAGCTTATGATCATTTTTCTCCCCTAAAGTTGAAACTGGGATGTGAGAAAAAAAAACCCTTAAAGTGAAAAGTGTTACATAAACTTATATCCAAATCAGTAAGTAAAGGGTTCCCATAACTTTGGGAGATTGTAATATGCCACAACGAATGTCCTTTGTCCTCAGTGAGACTCTGACAAGGACAGTCCTATAGAACACTCATCTCTCCCAGACACTTGCTGGCAGCAAGCTCCAAATGAAACAGCTTGAAATTCACAACACAGCACCTGTAACCTCTAGGGATTTTGTCTATTTTAAAATTACATAGCCCATAGGAGCTTTTCCCTTATGGATACAAAAAGATCACCTGACATCGACACATTTCTCTAAAGGGAAAGACTGTAAAACTGAGTATAAACCTAGTAAAATCATGATTCATTGTTCACAGCACCAAGCTTCTTTTTTTTTTTCCCAATAAAAAGGAAGTCCTCACACACACAGAAAAAAAATTTATGGTTACCAAAGGGGAAAGGGAAGGGGGATAAATTAGGAGGTGGGATTAACAGATATACACTACTTTACATAAAATATATAAATAACAAGGTCCTACTGTATAGCACAGGGAACTATGTTTAATGTCTTGTAGTAAACTATAATGGAAAAGAATCTGAAAAAGAATAGATATATATGTATGTGTATGTATACATATATACAAAAAAACTGAATCACTTTGCTGTATACCAGAAACTAATACAACATGGTAAATCAACTATACTTCAATCTTTAGAAAAAGGAGGTAATTTCACTAATTATGGCTAAAACTAAAAATTATAGACTCACTTAAAAAAGAACTGATCAACAAAACAAAAAGGCAACCTACTGAATGGGAGAAAATATTTGCAAATCATCTATTTGACAAGAGGTTAATATCCAAAATATATAAAGAACTCATATAAGTCATGAGCAAAAAAAAAAAAATTTTTAATGGGCTAAAGATACGAATAGACATTTTTCAAAGAGGATATTCAAATGGCTACAGGCATATGAAAAGGTGCTCACCATCACCATCATTAGGGAAAAACAAATCAAAACCACAATGAAATACCACCTCTCACTTGTTACAATGGCTGGTCTCAAAAAAAAAACAACACATAACAAATGCTGGTGAGGATGTAGAGAAAAAGGGAACCCTTGTGCACTGTTCATGGGAAAGTAAACTGGCACAGCCATTATGGAAAACAGTATGGAGATTCCTCAAAAAATTAAAAATAGAACCCCTACACAATCCAGCAATTCCACTCCTGGGTATTTATTAAAAGGAAATGAAATCATTATGTCAATTCACTGCAGTGTTATTTACAATAGTCAAGACATGGAAAAAACCCAAAGGACCATCAAAAGATGAATGGATAAAGAAAATGTGGTATATATGGAATACTATTTGGCCACAAAAAAGGACGTCCTGCCATTTGTAACAATACAGATGGACCTTGAGGGCATGGTGCTAAGAGAAATTAGTCAGACAGAGAAGGACAAATACTATAAGATCTCATTTATGTGTGGAATCCACACACACATACACAAACAAAACTCATAGAAAAAGAGATCAGACTTGTGATTACTGGAGGAATTGGATGCAGGTGTCAAAAGGTACAAACTTCCACTTATAAGATATGGAAGTACTGAGTGTAATGTACAACCTGATGACAACAGTTAACACTGCAGTGTGGAATATATGGAAGTTGCTAAGCGAGTAACTCCTAAAACTTCTCAACACAAGGAAAAAATTTTTTGGTAACAATAAGGTTGATAGGCATTAACTAACTGTAATAATCATTTCCTAATATATGAATGTCAAGTCATTATACTGTACATCTTAAACTTATACCTGCCAAATGTCAATTTTATCCCAATAAAACTGGAAAAAAAAAAAACTGGCAGAAAGAAATCTGATTCAGTTAGCCATTTTGTTTCATTTTTTAATTCTTCAAAGACTTCCAATTCGTATCATGAAGCCTCACCTCAATATTTGGCCAAGTTGGTACTGAAAAAAGACTAGCCATTAAAAACAGGCTGTGAAACTATTATTTTGAAAATGAATGGATTAGTAGCATGTGCTTTATCAAGCTTATGAACCTCATCAAGATATAAGGCTCAAATTTAAGCAAATTACTTACTGATGTGGTGAAGCTGTCACATAATAATGTCTCAGTAAATTACATAATACATATGAAGAATGGACTATGAAAATTAGGAGCTAGAGAGGTTAAAAAAAAAGGCTGACAATAGCTTTCAAATTCCAACAAACACAACCTGAGCAACTCTTTCAAATAGCAGCGGCCTGTTTTTTAATTTTTCTTCTCTTTCTTCTAGTTCTCGTCGATATTCTCTCATCCTTTCCTTTTCACTCTTTCTAAAATCAAATAAAAGGAATGGAATTTTTAAAAGAAACAAGAACTTGCACATATAACATATAGCTTAGATAACAAATCAGAAATTAAATCATGAGCACATTTTATGACAATTTCTTTTCTAGACTGGTAAATTTTTTTTCCCATTAGACTGGTAAATTTTTAAGGAATGCAGAATACAAATTCTAGGTTTTAAGAGCACACATTTTACATCTCAGGCAGTCTGGGTATGCTATGATTCCTGAAATCTTCAAAACAAGAATGGATTAAGGGGCTTCGAACTGGCCTCAGGAGATTAATCAATGCCCTCTCATTTAGAAACCAAAAAATCTGGTCCAAATTAGGTATCTTCTCTTTGAGGAATTTCTTCTGAAAATTAGACGGTGCTCTTCTTTTTTCCCTAGATGAGATCTCCTATAGGCTGGTGGCACAGTTAATTAAATGGGAGCAGGGTAGGGGAGAAACAAGGAGTATGGAAAGAGCACATATAGAGAAACAGGAACCAAAACACAAAAACTCACAGTAAATATATTCACTGTTTGAACCAGATCCTATAATGAATTAAACTATGCTACTTTCTCTATGTAAAATACACTAATTCTACCAAGATCATGACTTCCTGGATTAGAAAAAATAATTATACCATAAAATGATAATTATGCTTAAATATACACAATTTAGCATTATGGAAAATCCAGTTTACTTTCTAAAGATGAAAAGTATATTTCTAGAGAATATTTTGCTCACGTATCAAATCAAGCTCCTTCTATCAATGAGTTACACTGATACACATTTTAAGGTATATATATTTTATATATACATTATAAAGGAATATATAATAATTATTATATATAATATAATAATATTTAAAGGAATGATCACAATTAAAAGCAAATATAGATTTGGGGGGTACTTATAAATCAGATTAAAAATTAATAAATCATATTACTTACCCAGCTTTGAGGGAGATACTTTACTACTTAAACATGAACATTTTTATGTTGCAACATAAAAATATTCCTCTGGAACACTGATTTTCAAACTTTGTACTGCAGAATTCCAGTGTGTCACATACCACTAAACCTTAACACACATGTTAACTGACACATCACATAACTGATGCTAACATCAATGTGCTAATCTGTGTTATCAGATTTTGTGTAGACTTTAGAACACAGGTCTTGGACATATTTGTTTACTGAAGAATATTTTCAGATTACACAGCAAGCTATTAAAAAAGAGCTTTGTGTGAATCAAGATTTTTCTCAATATCACACCGTACAATAAAAAATAATATAAATAAAAAGTTTAGATGCTGATACAGGATTACAACTGTGAACCATGGCCACAGTATAAAATGCTTCTATCCATCAACACAGCATCATGGTCTTCATTGTGGGGTGAGTATGCATGTTGGTTCTTGCCATGAAGTGAGTGAGTGTTAAGAGTGTGTGTGCATAAGCAAACTATAAGTAATTGATAGTAACTTGAATCCACAAACTGAAATACTAACACTATTCTTCATTCATTCATATATTCGGGGGGGGGGGGGTCCACTGATGAAAAAAAAGTTTGAAAACCAGTGATCTGGAGGGTCAGGGTTCTCTCATGATACCTGAGAGCTTTTATTCTGGATTTAGACATTTGAGCTAAACTCTCATGTGAATCATAAGCCTTAGCCCGGGTTGTCAGGAGTTTCTGCAATTCTTTCATTCTTTGCTTCTGCTTAGTTAAGATCCGATGTCTCTCTTCTTCCAACATTTTCTTTTCCTCAAGTGATCTCCTGAGGGCAACAAACTAAGGCTTAATTCACTTTAAGCCAATGAGAATGTTGTTTAGTAAAGATTTAGCACAGGATAATTCAATGGCTGAAAAAAAAGGGCAACCTTTTGAGAAGGATCTGTGTCGTAACTAGAAATCGATAGGCTGACTGTAACCTTTTCTAGCCCCAAAGATTCATAAAATGGAAAATATATCTAGTTCTTGGATCTTCCTGACCTAGGGATTGAACCCCAGTCTCCTGCATTGCAGGCAGATTCTTTACCATCGGAGCCACCGGGGAAGACCTCTTAGCACACCTTCTGGCAATATGTTCTATATTTTATAGTAAAATATGTTACCAGATAACATAGCATAGTATTTTCAAATCCCCCAACACAAAATCACTAGAGCGACCGTGACATGAGTCAGTCATCACTGTATTGGTTACTTACCTTGTGGCTTGCTCTCTTCCTCGGGAGGACACCGTGGGCATTGGAGGGTTGCAGCTACGAGGTGCAGGCTTTGTGTTTGCATCCCTTACTGGTGATGCGCGCCTTGGAGACAGATAAGGCCAACGTGTTTCTTTTAAATTCTCTTCATCTGCTTCAATGTCTGCCAAAATTTTCTCTCTTTTAGTGGATGAATGTGAGGCTGCCTGAAGGTCACATGGTTCACAGACTGGCAGGAATTTGGGATACTTCTGTTCTGAGTGGTGTTTCTGATACCTCTCAGGTTGGTCTTCCAAATCAGCAGTCTGGCGCCTAACCCTGTGTTTATACTTGGACTTCTCAGCTTGTTCAGGACCCCTGGACTTCCTTGTAGCAAAACTCCTGCGAGCTGGACTGTAAGGCAGAGGGGAAGGGTTCTGTAAAAAGTCTTGAGTTCTCTGATGTGCCCTAATGTTTTTATAGAGTTCTTCTTCTGTTAACTTGTCATTGATAGTTGAACCGTAAGTAGATCGAGGTACAGGTCTGGCTTTAAAACGATTTGTTTTCTTTTTAGACTTAAAAAAGTCTTTCAGCTGCTTTTCCCGAACTGCTTGCTTCTGTTCCTCCCTTGCAACAAACTTAAAGGGCTTTTGAGAGGCCAAAAGAGCTTCTTTGTTTCTCTCCTTCATAGCCCTCCTCCGTACCTCATTTTGCTTGACTATATCATGATAAAGGGGGAGAAAGACAAATGCAGGAACTGGGTTGGCTCGGAATTTTTTCTTACACTCTGACTCTTCTTTCTGCTTCTTGAGCAGTTTGTGTACCATTTCAATATCTGATTTCGATTTCATGCTTTCTTCTTTTTTCTTCTGCTCTCTAACTGTCATTTGAAAAGGCTCAGGTACTGTAATCCTTGGCACCCATTCTTTCGGTCTCTTTCTTTGTTTTTCAAGTACTGGCAGGTTGACATCTTCAAATTGGATATAATCTTCTACACTGAAGTTTGTCCACATGTTGTTGATGAGCTCCTTAGCATAGGTCATCATACTGCTTTTCTTGGAATACTTTTTTTCTAAGTTGGGCAACTCTTCTTCAGAGGAAGACACAATCAAGGAGGAAGACTGACTTAAATCAGGTTCTGAAATTGATGTCACTAATGAGACAGGGTGATATGAGTTCTTTTCTGATACAGACCTAAGCAAGTGAGGAGAATAATCAGGTTACCTTTTCAGTTGCATGTGACCAAATAGAAAAATTAAAAACTACATAATTTCTAAGATCAAGGTAAAATCAGTTAGAAAATAGGAATTGGACAGGGCTGATGAAAACTATCAAATTTTTTTAGAACAGAGCCTGGGAGATGCCTGAAATTGATCTAAGTTGACGCCCTCATTTTACAGGGGAGGAACCTGAGACAGTAGTTTCCTTATATCTAACCACTATTGAATTCTCCACATGTTTTCCAGAGTTACCATCCTAAAATATACATCTGATCACATCACTTTCTTTCCTGAAACTTTCCCATGACTTGCCATTGTTACCAAGCTTAGATTATAAAGCCCCTCAAGACTAGCTCCTGCCTACCTTTCCAGTCTCACCTTTGCCTCTCCCTACCCAGGTCACCATTCTTAAGTCAGATCCAATCATAGCAAGTTTCTCCCACCCTGTGGTGATTTCTCAAGGCACTTTGCACACATGGTTCCTGGTGCCTAGAAGGGCACTCCTTGCTTCCTACATCTGCTTCAGCTATTTCTCCTTGAAGACTGAACTCCGATATGATACTTCACTTGCCTGTATCCCTCCACTCACACTCTGACATGTTCAACTGCTCTTCCTCTCTCTCCATGATACTCTGTTATACCATGCTGTATTTTTGGATCTCAGATTGTCTTTGATCTCCTTGAGAGCATCTTGATTTTGAGTCCTCAGTGCCTAGGCAACATCTGGTACACAGGAGATGCACCATCAGTGCTGACTAACTGGATGACGGGCTTCAAGTTTCAAAAGAAGCAGAAGAAGTTTATGGCAAAAATGACTATTTTGAAAACAAATCAGATTTACGTCTTAGTTCTGAACAATCTGTGTTATATCTGTAAAGAGCTCATGTTAATCCACATATTATAAAAATAAAAGACATTTAAAACTGAATTCTAATATTCAACATTTGAAAACGGCCCAGACTAAATATTTTGATACATGTCTAAGAGTGGTGCATCAGAGAGAAAAGACTTAAATGTCCACCAAATAACCCTCAAAGCAAGAAGCTACCTAGTAGGTTGATAAGCCATCAAACAATCTGAATAAAAACCCACCTCCATATATCATTAACAGCACAAAGCAATATTTGAGAGAAAATATTTTGAAATAATTTGTTTTGCATTTTTAAGTATACGTTTTATCTTACAGTCTACAAATAACAGTATGGACAAACTTACCTGGAAGAGACACTAGCAGCTTCTTCCCTGGTGACTGCTGGCTGAACTTCCTTTAAATTTAATTTATTCTGGTACAATTTCTCTAACTTTGCCATAGTTTCTATGTGGGCTGCCTTCAGCTCTTCTAGTTTCCTGAAATACTCTTCATTAGAGTGGTAAATATCAGAAAAGTCCACAAAATCCTCATGGCTTATATGTTTTTGTTCATTCACCCTAGAAATGCTGGTGTTAAAATCAGCCTGGTAGGATGAAAAAAACCTGTTATATGATGTCTGGAGTTGTAAGACAAATTAAGTTGACACTTATTCCCAATGCTGCTTTTTTAAAAGTCCACTTAATGAGGTTATATGTTTATTTGTGGACTATGTACATATAACATAAGTTACTCGTGAGCTATATACATTTTCTCCTAATAAGTATTTTATTAAGAATAAGAGAGAGAGAGAGGGAGATAGAGAGACCAAGTTGCCAGAAAGTAAATACTGTTTAATCCATCTTTTAAAGGGTGGTTAGATTCTCAAATTATGTACTAAGAAACACTACAGCAGGATCAAACCAAATCACGCTTTATAAAGAGCCTCCTTCTCAGCGCAGGCTTATCTGAGATGACGAACACAGTTTCTCCTGCTGCAGACCAACCAACCATAGCCCAGTGCCCTCTCTGAGCTGGGCTTTGCAGTGTGGGCCCCAAGCGTGTTTCAGCAGAGAGGAAAACTGAATGAGAATTCCGGGAAATGTGGGAATGGAGAGAACAAAATTCTTGGGGGCTCATCAAGAAGCCAGAGAGAAACTCTCCTCCATGTGCATGGGGTGGGGGTTGGGGGCAACCTCAGGAACAGCAGGAGGTGAAGGTAGGAGGGACTTCCAAAATAGCCACTCCTGTGGGCAATAAGAACAGTAGCTCCCATGGGGACAAGGACTGTGGGGGTGACAAGGGAACAAGAACACATAGGGCGGTTATTCTATATACATGCCTACAAGGGTAAGACTGATCCTTTCCCCCTCACTCCCTTCAAATACCTTTCAATTTCCTTTAACTGAAGGAACTTTAAAGAGGTAAAACCCCATATCCTCCACAAGTATATAAAAATTTCTCAGGTAAGAAACAATTGAAATTGTTTATGATACTATGCATAAAAGGTTACTATGGTTTTAAATTTAGCTTACTGCCTGAAATAGACTCAAAATGAAAAAAGTATATTTGCCAAAGAAAAATAGAGATCCAACCTGATAAGACTCTAGAAAATAAACCTGAATAGTGTCTCCCAACAGAAAATTCAGAAGATTCAGTTGTCCATAATACTTATAACACTTTAATGGGCTCAAAAACATGAGGCCAGTGTTGTACCACTTGGGATAACTTAAGAGAAAACAAATGAAAGAAAACAGGTTTTCTTCAGTAGAACAAGTGTGCAGAAATTTATTACCAAATAAACTGGAGAATTGCTTTATGAGTCACGTTGCTGTTGTTCAGTCCCCTCGTTGTGTCCAACTCTTTGTGACCCCATGGACTGCAGCACGTCAGGCCTTCCTGTCCCTCACCATCTTCCGGAGTTTGCCCAAGTTCATATTCATGGCTTCAGTGATGCCATCCAGCCATCTAATCCTCTGACGCCCTCTTCTCCTTCTGCCCTCAGTCTTTCCCAACATCAGGGATTTTAAAATGAGTTGTCTGTTCGCATCAGATGACCAAAATACTGGAGCTTCAGCTTCAGCATCAGTCCTTCCAGTGAATGTTCAGGGTTGATCTCCCTTAAGATTGACTGGTTTGATCTCCTTGCTGTCCAAGGGACTTTCAGGAGTCTTCTCTAGCACCACAGTTTGAAGGCATCAATTCTTTGGCGTTCTGCCTTCTTTACAGTCCAGCTCTCACAACTGTATGAGACAACCGGGAAGATCACAG
This sequence comes from Budorcas taxicolor, assembly GCF_023091745.1. NCBI lineage: Eukaryota > Metazoa > Chordata > Mammalia > Artiodactyla > Bovidae > Budorcas > Budorcas taxicolor. The sequence goes on from NC_068920.1 coordinate 119,853,808, forward strand.
CTGTGACAACATGGACCTTTATCAGCAGAGTAATGTCTCTGCTTTTCAACATACTGTCTAGGTTTGTCATAGCTTTCCTGCCAAGAAGCAATTGTCTTCTGATTTCATGGCTACAGTCACCAACAGTGACTTTGGAGCCCAAGAAGAGGAAATCTGTCACTACTTCCACTTTTTCCCCTTCTATTTGCCATGTAGTAATGGGGCTGGGTGCCATAGTCTTAGTTTTTGTAATATTTTAGTCTTAAGCTGGCTCTTTCACTCGCCTCCTCATACTCATCAAGAGGTTCTTTAGTTCCTCCTCGCTTTCTGCCATTAGAGTAGTTATCATCCACATCTCTGAGGTTGTTGATGTTTCTCCCGCCTACTTAGATTTCAGCTTGTAACTCATTCAGACCAGTATTTCTCAAGATGTGCTCAGCGTATAGGTTAAACAAACAGGGTGACAGCAGACAGCCCTGTCATACTCCTTTCTCCATCTTGAACCAATCAGTTGTTCCATCTAGGGTTCTAACTGTTGCTTCTTGACCTGCATACAGGTTTCTCAGGAGACAGGTATTCTCATCTCTCTAAGAGCTTTCCACAGTTTGTCATGAGCCATACAATCAAAGGCTTTAGCACAGTTGATGAAAGAGAGAGGTTTTTCTGAAATTCCCTTGCTTTCTCTATAAGCCAGTGAATGTTGGCAATTTGATCTCTAGTTCCTCTTCCTTTTCTAAACCCAGCTTGGACATCCTCAAGTTCTTGGTTCACATAATGCTGAAGCCTAGCATGCACGATTTTAAGCATGACCTTACAAGCATAAGAAATGAATGCAATTGTCCGATGGTTAGCACATTCTTTGGTACTAGCCTTCTTGGGAACTGGAATGAGGATGGACTTTTTCTAGTCCTGTGGCCACTGCTGGGTCTTCCAGATTTGCTGACATAATGAATGCAAAACCTTGATGGCAACATCCGTTAAGGGATTTGAATAGTTCTGCTGGAATTTCATCACATCCACTAGCTTTATTAATAGCAGTGCTTCTTAAGGCCCACTTGAGTCATACAACTCAATTAAGAGAATTTTCTGATATCTTCTGCTGTTTTTTCTATGTGCTCTTCACCATTACCTTCTTAGCTGTGGGAATGAGTACTTTGTTAATTTCCTCATTCATTCAATATTTAGAGACACTCAGTATTTAGCTAGCTGCTGAAAGATACAAATCAGGTAAAAACTCTGCCTTCCAGAAATGGCAGCTCATTTTAGTATTCTTGCCTGGAAAATTCCATGGACAGAGGAGCCTGGTGGGCTAGAGTCCATGGGATCGCAAAGAGCCGGACACGACTGAGTGACTGAGCACATCAGCACATATTGTGATCTAAAATGGTTGTTTCCTTTTGTATTCCTACCAGAAGAGTTTGAGACTTCTGGTTCTTTCACATTCTTGCCAATATGTTTAGTCTTTTTAAACTTCTGACCTTCTGAATAAATGTGTAGCATTAGGAAAAAAAAGACAACTCCACTTTCCAGAAGCTTCCAGCTAGTTTAGAAGAGGACACGCAGATAAATAATCAATAGCAGGCTCTGAATGAGACAGAACTCCTGATTCCTGCCCATGATTTCCTCCGAGCTGAGCAGGGAGGCAGAGAAGTGACCATGTATGTCACGGTATCAGGGAGCTTGAGAGCTCACAGAAAGAGCGTCTAATTCTGACCGGGGGAAAGAAGAGGCAAAATTTGCAGAGATCAGAAAGACTGGAGACACAAGGCTGGATAAGAACAAAGTCTGTAAAATACAAAGAAACTGAGGCCTAGGGCTCAAACATTCACTGTTACTTCATGATGATGCAACTGGCAGGTCTCTGTCCTTGGTGAGGAAACTGAGGCTCAGAGGAGTCAGGTGACCTGTCTACAGTCACACAGCTAGTAAGCAGCAGAGCTGGGCTCCAATACCACGCCTGTTAGACTCCAAAGACACAGCACACTCCTCCCAAGCGCAGGAGGGTTTTTTCGCTGCAAGTGGAAGTAACAAGCATGCTGTGCTCAGAGGAAGGTATACAGTCTGAGAGGGGGTGGGGAAGAGCATATACGGAGCACAGCAGAGGAGGGAAAACAAGGTGAAAAAGGCAAGTCAAGAGCCCCAACCAACAGCCCAGTGGGCCAAGCCACAGGCACCAGGAGCCCTGAAGGATGTGAGCAGAGAGTGAGTCAGTAACACTCAGAAGGACTCTCTGGTAGCAAGTGAAGTGGAGGGAAGGAAAGCAAGGTTGGTGGTGGTTAATGGGCTACTGGGAGATTCAAGAGGCTGAATCATTAACCTGACAATGGCCTGGACTGTGCGCAAGAAACTGAAAAAGTTTTCTGTTTGGAGTACTGCATGTCTAGGTAAATGACGATCTGCCATTTATCAGTAGAGGGGCTACAGGGAAGAGGAGTATTTTTAGGGAAAGGAAATTAATCTCTGTTTAGGACACACTAAGTGTGAGGGGACAGTAGGGCAGCCCAATGTCCAGGAAACAGACGGGTAAATATATCTGGAGACCTAGTAAGAAGGCTGGGCTGGAGATGGAAATACAGGAGCCAGCAATGCACACAGAAATGCAGGTGCAGCCCTGGGTGTAGGTAAGGCTTCCTGTGGGCAGTGAGAGGCAAGAACTTGAGGATGGAAATGTTGGCAAACACTAGCATCCAAATAAGCAGTGATAGGATTTCCCTCGTGGTCCCCTGGTTGAGAATCCAGCTGTCAATGCAGGGGACACGGGTTCAATCCCTCGTGTGGAATGATTCCACGCAGCATGGAGTAACTAAGCCCGTGAATCACAACTACTAACCCACGAGCTCCAGCTACTGAGACCATGAACCTAGAACGTGTTCTCCACAACAAGAGAAGCCACCGCAATGAGAACGCCATGCACTGCAGTAAAGAGTAGCTCCCACTCGCCACAACTAGAGAAAGCCTGCAAGCAGCAACAAAGACCCAGTGCAACCAAAAATACAATAAATGACTAATTTTTAAAAATATGTACAAAAAAGTATGAAATGGACCACGGTCACAAAAGATCACAAAGACCAGGCTGAAACTGAGCAGAATCCTGTGAGGCCCTCCAGGACACAACAGTCTTTCCATGTCCTTGTTTCAAAGAGCAGATGCAAACAGTTATTAATTAGAGGAGTGAGGGACTGTAGGAAAAAAAAAAAAAAGGCAGTCAAGAAATAGTGTTTGGAAGGAGCAGGGTCCTGGTTCCTCCTTAAGGGAAACACAAAACAATCTGATATAGAAACTAAGGTACCCACCCAGGTGGAGGATGGTAACTTCAGGCTGAGCAGAAGCACATGGATCCCAGCATGGTTGGAACTGGAAGACTGATGATTAAGCTTCCTTGACCACCACCCTGCTACCTCCCATCAACCAATCAAAGAAAAGGTCACCCACCCTTGAAGCCCACCCCCTAAATTTTGCTTATAAAACCTCTTCCCCAACAGAGTAGTTGGGCTTTTTGAGCACAAGCTGCCCATTGTCCTTGTTTGGCTCTGCAATAAACCTTTCTCTGCTCCAAGCTCTAATGTGTCAGTTTGTTTGGCTTCACTGTGCATTGGGCAAATGAACTTGGATTCAGCAACAAAGTGATACCATATTTAAAGGAAGGGAGCTTTGGTTTTGTTTGAGTTTGGAAGATGCTAAAAGACTTCCTGGAGGAGGTGATATTTGAGCTGAGCCAAAGAATGGAAAAACTGGAGGATCAGAGAAAGTATATGGGGAAAGAGGGAAAAGGTACTCTAGAAAGAGGAAATGACAGTAAAAGCAGTGGGGATGGGGTTGTGGGTGGGTGGGTGGGCATGGTGGAAAGCACACAGCTGCAGGCTATAAGGAAAGTAAAAATGCACAAAGCAATTTGGGGCAGAAAGCCTGGAAAGGGAGGTTAGGGCAATCAAGATGCGGTTTCTGTTTCTGCCCTGGTCATCTGGTTTCAGCCCCCTTACAACCCTTCAAAGCTGAAAGGGTCAGACACTTTGCAGTTTGGAACGTTCATATGGCTTGGGGGAAAGATTACAGACATGGTGTCAGATTTCTCATTCAAGCCTAGGTTCTGCACTTCTTAGTCATGTGGGGAGGCTAAGAACTTTGGAACTTCAGCTTTAAGAAACATGAAGTATGTGAGCCAGTTGTTAAACTATTGTCTCACAGCTCCAAACCTGCTATGTGATGCTGGGGACAGGACTCTGCAAACCACATTTCTGCTTTGCCAGAGGCTTCCCACCAGATTCTGCCCAAAGTGGGGCTAGAGGGAGGCTGCAAGGCTGGAGGAGGAAGAAGGGACTATTCCTTCCTGTTAGTTCTCCATCTATTTGTCTGCTTGTATCACCCCAGCTTCCCTGGTGGCTCAGACAGTAAAGAATCGGACCACAATGTGGGAGACCTGGGTTCAACCCCTGGGTTGGGAAGATCCCCTGGAGGAGGAAATGGCAACCCACTCCAGTATTCCTGCCTGGAGAATCCCCATGGACTACAGTCTATGGGGTCGCAAAGAGTTGGACACAACTGAGCGACGAAGCACAACAACACATCATCCCAGCAGTGTTCTTCCTCTGGGCAGCAGCAGCTCACTCTAGCAGCAGGGGCTGATTCCAGTCTGCAGGTTCTCTAGTGCTCACAGAATCAGCAGAATCACCCCGAGGGCTAACTGTTCCCTCCCCCTCGGATGCTCTGCCTCCAGATATCTGCACGGCCCACCTGCTCACTCCTTCAGAGCTTTACTCAAAATGTCATCCTCTCCACAAGGTCTTCATTGACTACCCGTTTTTGAAATGACAACCTCTCCTCTGACTCACTGTCACCCTTTTTTGTTTCCTGCTTTATTTGTCTCATAAGTACTCACCACCAACTGACATTCTACTCACATTTGCTGATGTAGTTGTGTATTACATGCCTGCCCCTACCAGAAAGTAAGCATTACGAAAGCAAGCCTTTGCTTTGTTGTGTCCCCAGTACCTAGAAGAGTGTATGGTCATTGAAAGACCCTCAATCAGTGTTTTCTAGATAAACAAATGTCCAGCTAAAACAATATTAAGTCCTCCCAAGGGGAATGGACAGGTATTCCCTCACAAAAGACTGAATCAAAGAAATATTGGCTGCTCTAAAGAGCTATATTCTACTGAGTATTAAGGAAAGGGCTTCTCTTCCAAAAGCTATCATTAAAATAGGGTGGATATTCCAAAGAATCGTTTTTAGGCAAAAGCATCCACCATTCATTCTTTTAGACTCTTCCTTAAAAGAAGGTCTTATAACAATCATTTTCACAAAAAGGATGAAGTTTATTTGAACCTGGAAAAGATGTTTGAAAACGACAGAGAAGGATGCGTAACTTCTAAAGAGATGCGACAGGCCTGATTTTCCAAGAGCCTAAGATTGCACCCTTTCCCTTCAACTGTTGAGCTTTTTTAGAATGTTGTACACACAGCCATGAGATTAGAGGATAATCTTTCCTAGATTGGCTTGACCCATTTAGAGGATGACTCCTGCCAACACATGTTGCTTCATTAGTAATCAGCATTCATCATTATCTGTGTTAAAGTTATCATCTATAATTCTGGAATTTTTATTAAAAAAATTTTTTTGCATTAAAGGGATTTGTAAGGAATGAGGCAGATCTACATGTAAATGATAAAAGGAAAAAAAGCAAGTGGCAGGACAATATGTACCTACAAAACGCTACCACATATTAAAATACTATGTACACAGGAGATAGGAAAAGGCCTAGAGTATATATCTGATTCAAAACTGTGAGTACTAGGACTTCCCTGGTGGTCCAGTGGCTAGGACTCTGGGCTCCCGATGCACAGGGCCTGGGTTCAATCCTTGGTCAAGGAACTAGATCCCACACGCTGCAGCTAAAGATCCTGCATGCTGCAACTAAGACCGGGTGCAGCCAAATAAAACAAACATTAAAAAAACAAAACAAAATAAAACCCAGTGGCTACTAACGGGCGGGGAGAGGCCAGACTCTATTTTTGCAGGGAGAAGTATTAAAGGGCCTTAGTCTTATTTATAACATTCGAAATTTTTAAAGGAGAATGTTTATGTATTACTTCTATAATTAAAATGTAACAACAACAAAAAAGAAAATGTTTTGTGAATAGTAATACTAAATTAATAACTGAACAATTTCTAATGGCTACTTGGTCAGCCTGGCACCTCCTGTGCTCCTGGAAGTGGCTCTCACACTGCCCCCACGATCCTGCCTACCTGTTCCTTGCTATTCTACCTGCTCCCACCCCCACCCCCCAACTGCAAATGATAACACCTTTATTTCTTCAGGAAAAAAGAAACCATCACAGGGAAGTTCCCTCATCCTTCCATCTACAAAACTGCCCATTTTTGTGCCCCTTTTCGCCTTCCCTCCTGCTTCAGAGATGAAATGTCCCTTCTCTTAGCAGCATCTGACCCCTCCCCTCATCACTGAAACCAATGAATTGGAAACCTCCACGCTCCAGCAATAATTCTACCACGGGAGCTGATCTTAACCTCTTTTGCCCCATTTTCGCAACCTGACTGTCGTTGAGGGTTTTAAGAGCTCTATACTAGGCTCCTTCTCTTCTTTCTCTGCACTCTGCCCCTAAGTGACTTCACTGTTTCAAAAATGCTGAAAACTCCCAGATAGAAATATCCAACCCATGCCCCACAGATCTACAGTTTCATAGGCCCAACTGGTTCCTACATCTTTCCACTTGCTAGTTTCACAGATATCTCAAATTTACCTGTTAAAAACTGAAACCTTGATTCCCACCCGGCCTCTGAATCTAATCCTCTTCAAGTTACTCCCAATTCAGTAAATGGCATTATCTTCTGTGCAGCTGGTCAAACCAGAAATCTGGGAAAAAGCACTCTTGACTTCTTCCTTGGCCTCACATAAGTCCTATACAATTTGTGTCCACTTCTTGCCTGGACTCTAGGTCCAAGCCACTGCCTCTGGCCCCTTAATCACTGCAACAGCCTCCTACCCAATCTCCTTTCTTTGTCAAACCCTCCAGTCATTCTCCACAAAGCCATCAGAGTCATCTTTAAAAAATGTAAGCAGAAACATGCTAGATCTCTTAAAAGTCTCAAAGACTTCTCATTGCACCTGCAATAAACACTAAACTCTTTACCTTGGTCTATAAGGACCTCCTTACCTCTCCGACCTCATCTTCTGCCCCTCTTCCCCTCTCCTTTTTCCAGTCCTGTTGGCTTTCTTTCAGATTCTTAATCACACAAAACTCTTTCTCTGCCTATCTTTGGGCCTCTGTATATGTTGCTCCCTCTGCCTGGAATGCTTTTCTCACCCCCAACCCCACCCCCATCTTCAAAAATGGCTGCTCTTTCTCATCCATCAGGCATTGGCTTAAATGTTAACTCATTGAAGTAGGTCCTCGCCTATTGCATTTTTAATTATAGTAGCCTGGGCACCTCTTTCCCAACATTTCCTGTCTTATAATCATTTGACTGTTCATTTTTTATTGTCCAACTTCCCCATCAGACTGGAAACACTGTGATAACATGAGCGATGTCTGCTAGCACTCACTTCGGAATAGTCTGTTACTGGCACTTAATAAATGCTCAAAATTTGCTGAAAAAGAGAAGGCTATCCCATTAGGAAAATCCATGAAATTTTAACTGTGAATTATAGAATATTGCTTTACCCATATCATCATCAACCACAAAGCAAGACCTGTGAACTGATATCTCCAACTGAGGCTAGATTCAAAAAATATGCCTTAATTATGCCCTTATACAGGCACAGAGTCCTGCAAGGGGTGTATATGGAGCCATGGAGGCTTGGGAGAAGTGGCTTTGGCAAGCCAAAGGATTTAAAGGGGCCTACTATGACAGTAGATGGGGAAACAGTGGAAACAGTGGCAGACTTTATTTGGGGGCTCCAAAATCACTGTAGATGGTGACTGCCGCCAAGAAATTAAAAGACGCTTACTCCTTGGAAGGAAAGTTATGACCAACCTAGACAGCATATTAAAAAGCAGAGACATTACTTAGCCAACAAAGATCCATCTAGTCAAGGCTATGGTTTTTCCAGTAGTCATGTATGGATGTGAGAATTGGACTATAAAGAAAGCTGAGTGCCGAAGAATTTATGCTTTTGAACTGTGGTGTTGGTGAAGACTTTTGAAAGTTCCTTGGACTGCAAGGAGATCCAACCAGTCCAACCTAGAGGAGATCAGTCCTGAGTGTTCATTGGAAGGACTGATGTTGAAATTCCAATACTCTGGCCACCTGATGTGAAGAACTGACTTACTTGAAAAGACTCTGATGCTGGGAAAGATTGAAGGTGGGGGGAGAAGGGGATGACAGAGGATGGGATGGTTGGATGGCATCACCAACTCAATGGACATGAGTTTGGGTAGACTATGGGAGTTGGTGATGGTCAGGGAGGCCTGGTGTGCTGCAGTCCATGGGTTGGAAAGAGTCGGACATGACTGAGCAACTGAACTGAACTATGACAGTTAGTTCTCCATAATCAATTTTGTGTGATGGCTATGGTAAGCTGAGTTAACTCCATTTTATAGACGACAAAGTTGAGAGAAACTAGCGTTTAAAAATCGAGGTGAGATATCAAGCCAAACTGTGAGGAAGGTAAAGCTTGGCTGCTGCACCTTCTTTCTTGCCTTTCCAGTGCTTTGTCTGCCCACCCCAGTGTCTCCATCAGGTCTACTGCTATGTGCTGCACGCTAAGTCACTTCAGTCGTGTCAGACTCTTCGACCCTATGGACTGTAGCCTGCCAGGCTCCTCTGTCCATGGGATTTTCCTGGAGAGGACACTGGAATGGGTTCCATTCCCTTCTTCAAGGGATCTTCCTGACTCAGGGATCAAATCCACGTCTCTTACATCTCTTGCACTGGCAGGCAGGGGGTCCTTTACCACTACTACAGTGGCAGCTGACCCAGATTTGCTTTTGGTTCCTTCAAGTACTGTGGTCTCAGAATAGCATTAAACTTAGCTTCCTTTTTTCTTTTTTAGTGAGATACTGTCCCTTAGAAACTAGCTTATTAGATAAACTGATCTCTCCTAAGGTAATGTTTCTAATACAAATTTGCAATTTTACAGGGTACTCTGGAAGTATACCTGCAACCACAGAAATGACTGACTTTTCCACTACAGCAAGCCAGAAGAGAACTTAATCTCCTGTTCTCTTTTGGATAGGTGTTCAAATAACAGCCCCACTGGCAGCTGTTATTATTATTACTAATTTACACAAACTGTCTTTTAGCTATGACATATGCTCTCATTTCGTTCTCATAATACCCCAGTGAGACAAGAAAGACAGTTATTTTAAAGCTCTTTTATAGATAAGGAAACAAACTGAGAGAAGTTACGTCTTAATATTAACTAGCAAATGAACAGATCCTAACCCAGGACTCCAAATTCTTCTCTTCATTCAAATCATTTTTCAACATCAGTCCACCTCCTTCATTGGGTATTGAAATTTGAAGCTTTATCATGAATGAATTTGGTTGTAGGTCACTCATTCTGGTTGAAGTTCAGGGTCTTTGAATCTGCTTTACTCTGGATAACCTCAAGCAGTTTATCTGTTGGTAAAATACTGCCCATAAAAGGTGTTACTACAGATTTTCTCATTACCATTTCTAGTGCAGATTAAAGAGATTAGAATTCCAAAATATCCAGTGATTTCTAATAGCCCTAGACCACAAGATCCCCTGGAGAAGGGAAAGGCTGCCCACTCCAGTATTCTGGCCTGGAGAATTCCATGGACTGTATAGTCCATGGGGGTTGCAAAGAGCTGGACTTGACTGAGTGACTTTCACTAGACTACATGTTTTTAATCTAAGATGCTTTGAGCAAACAGTATTAAGAATTTGGGGGGACTTCTCTGCTGGTTAAGACTCTGCACTCCCAATGCAAGGGCCTTGGGTTCCATCCCTGGTCAGGGAAGTAGATTCTGCATGCCACAACTAAAGAATCCACACAAAGGTTGCATGGAGGCAACTGAGTCTCAGCACAGCCAAATAAATAAATATCAAAAATAACAAAAGAATCTTTACCTGGGGTTAAGAAGGTTTATATCTGCAGATTGCTGGTTAAAATTCAAAGTTCTCATCTTTTAAGGGAATAGAGCAGATGGCAGACTTGGCCCCCTACCTGGTAGACAGGTGTTCACAAAACACTCGACACTGAAAATTGATCTGTGAGAAAGCTGTTTCTCCCCACTCTGAAGAGCCGTGTGGCAACACTGGAGCCTCAGTAATTTGCTTCTCTGGAGGCTTAACTCTGTTTCTGATCTACCCACTAAACTCCTGCTGGTTTTAACCATCATCTCTCATGTATTGTATTAAGATGCACTAATAACCAAGACATTGAAGTGACAACAAAACACACCTGACAACACAGCTGATTCACTTGCATTTTTTGGATTATTCTCTGTAGGACAGCACAGTTTTCCTCGAGTTGAAAAGAAAAAGAAAAAAAAGAAAAGAAAAGAAAATATCTACTCCCAACAGTTGCTGGAGCATAAGAATGAAGTTCTGTACTTCTCATTAGAAATAGCGTAACGTAAATGCCCTCCAAGAAATTTTTACAACAATCTCTTTGGTTAAAAGACTTTTCAACGCCTCGGTTTTGAGTATTTTCCGTGAGGGCCCAGAGGACTTGGCGGGCCAGGCTCACCTGTACGGCGGGTCAGGACAGGGTTCGCAATTCCCAGCCCGCGCCTCACCACCGGGGGTCGCCGATCAGCCTCCAGTCGCACCCGGCGCCCAGCCCCACCCCACTGCCCTCGCCTGCATTACCGGCGCCCGCGCCAGCCGTGCCGCCGCCTCTTTCTCGTCGTCTTCTTCCTCCTCTTCCTCCATGGCCGCCGCCGCCGCCGACAGGGAATTCAAGGGGTCTCTGCGTTCGTACTGGGCGACCCGCGCTCCGGTGCTGGGATTGACCGGGGTTTGGAGACTGCTGGCCGCCAACTTCGCCGCTCGGTGCGAAGCAGCCATCACCGCGCCGCCGAGGCCTGAGCGCCCGCGCTGGCCCGGGGCGGGGAAGCCGGCGTGGCCGCAGGCGCCCGATTGCTCTTTGCTTAGGGTGGTGGTTACTAGGGGCCCGGTAACTAGGGACGCTACAGGGGCCGCGAGGGGCCAAAAATCACTTCAAACCGGGGCCCGCCGCGGGGCCCCTTGGATAGTGGGAGCCAGTATTGAGTCTTTGCTGGTTTAGAGGATTGGTCGGCAGAATAGGGCACCTGGTCCCTCTTCTTCGCATTTCACCCCCTAAATGCAGACTTCTCACATTACACTAATGAAACGACTTGTGCTGGTAGTGGTGGGGCTTTTTATTCATTGAAATAATATGTCTGGAGGAGGTGGCGGCGGCAGAAGAAAGCAGGGCGTGTTATCGTGTCGCGGTCTCGGGACAATGGTAACGTTTGCATCCCGCGACCTAACATGGCTCTCCAGCGAGCCGGAGAATGGGAAGCCGTGAGTTACTTTCTACCCTGACGTGAAAGCTAACGGAAGTCGACCAATCTGGAGGAAGGTGGAGCCTGGTTCCCCCACCAGTGATTGAGAGTGCAGGTGTGTGTGACCCGCACGTTTGCTGCTTGGGTTCCTCCGCTTTATAGTGGTGGGGATCGGAAGGCGTGAACGCCCACCAGTAGCCACAAACAAGCCTCATCTCCACCTCATCCCCAACAACATCTCCCACTTGGGATTTGGGCGCTTCAAATGACGCCTTGCCGCTACACCAAGCGCCTGTAAAAGAAGCCTAGCCTTAAAATAGCAGGCGTGGTGGTGGTGCTGCTGCTGCTGATGCTAAGTCGCTTCGTGGTGCTGTGTCAGCCAAACCCCTACTTCCTGAGGCTGAGGCCGCAGCCACCTCCCACTCCTGGCCCTACAACCTGCTGTCACCACCACAAAGTTAGGGTACGCAACGCGCAATATCAAGACACCTTCTCTGAAGTCTGAACCAAGCATTTCTTCCGTCAGGAATGTAAACACTTGCGAAACACCCTACTCCCTCACATTTCTGCAGGCTGCTCTGTTTTGGCTGAGGATTTGCTTTGACCACTGGAACAGATACTGGCTGGATTCTTAGCCAAAGCTAGCGTTGGAAGCCCATGAGGTATGGACGCCGCAAATGACCACAGAAGGGACGTCCAGGCGTTTGCATGCAGCGAGTTCTGTGGCTGCACATGACCCTCTTGTGATTTGACCCCGACCCCAAATCAGCATGCTGAAACACTGAAAATAGAACATTAGATGAGAGTGGAAAAGAAGCAGTAAGTGTGGAGGACATATTATATGTGTATGTAGAAGAGCAAAAAAGCTTCCACTCGTGAGCAATATTCTAAATTTGCAGTTATCTTTTAAACTGTTTTTACTGAAAAATAGTTGATTTACAATGTTGTGTTAGTTTATGTACAGCAAAGTGATTCAGTTATATATACATAAATTTGCAGATATCTAATAATATAGCCTCAAAATATATAGAGCAGAAATGGACAGATCTACAAGAAGAAAATGACAAATCTTATTATCATAGGAAGAATTATTTTTGCACCTTTGTATTGAAATATGTACAGTGCAATGAATAGATCTTAAATGTGTAGTTGGATGCCTTTTGACAAGTGCATATACTCGTAAATCATATTAAGATACAGAACATTTCAGTCATTCCAGGAAGTTCCTTTGTGCTCCTTCCCTGAATGGTCACCATTTCACATTTCCTTGACTGTTCTAGAACTTCATATAAATGGAATCATACTGCATATAGTCCTTTTTCTCTTAACTTCTTTTTATCAACATACTGGTTTTTAGGGTGTATACAACATTCGTCCATGTTGTATATAGGGGTGGTCTGTTCCTTTTTAATTGCTGAATAGTATTCTTTGCTAAGATAATAGTTTTCCAATACTAGAAGAATTTTCCTCTTTATTTTGTGCTATTCATAATGTAACAGTTACAGACAAGACATACTCTTACATTTAATCAGCACCATTGTGCTGTACTCAGTCACTTCAGTTGTGTCCAACTCTTTGCCACCCCGTGGACTGTAGCCTACCAGGCTCCTCTGTCCATGGGATTCTCCAGGCAAAAATACTGGAGTGGGTAGCCATGCCCTCCTCCTGGGGATCTTTCCCACCCAGGAACTGAACCCTTAACTCCTGCATCTCCCGCATTGCAGGCGAATTCTTTACTGCTGAGCCACAAAGGAATCCCAATCTGCACCAATAACATTGTCTGTATCACTTTCTTAAGTTTATTCACTTGCCTGTTGTTTCCATTTATTTACTATTTGTTTGCTGTCAGTTTGGATCCTTCAGGAAGATGACACGAAGGAGGAGTTAAAAGTGAAAGAGAGTTATTGGGGGAAGTTTCTGTGAAAGATAAAAGGAGAGGAATAGGAATGTTTTCAGGACAAGATATATTCTGACACCTTAGATAAGAGAGAGGGAAAGGAGAATAATTGTGTAGGAGGAGGCTGAAACTACAGTGAAGGCCTGAAAAAGTCTCAGACTGGTTAAAAAGAGAACTCCAACACAAAGATTGCACATAGAGCAGACATGGCCTAACACTACCAGTCCTGCAGTCTCATCATTGGCTAGCACTCTCTTTGAAAAGCAAGGTCTCAGATGGTATACTTGGGAAAACCCTAAAGTGCTGTGGTTGCAGCCTGTTTGTTAGCCAGTGGCATGCTGGTAAATGGTTGATGACAGTCTCTCTGGGAGAAAATGTGTGTGTGATTATGTTTGTAAATTTTAGTAATATAAGGAATTGTAGCACACAAGTTATAAATAATACATACTTCTTACTGTAAATCCCCTACAATTGATTCTTCAAGAATACTTTCACTGCTTTTTGCTGAACTCTTGTATCTATAGCCAACTTATGGTTACAACTGATTGATAAATGCTGGTTGATATTTTTGTTTGTATTAATGACTAAAATGAAAGTGAAACAACCACAATGTACATTAGAATTTCACTTGTTTCCCAATGTTGTGAGCAACTTCCTTGCTAGAATACTTTTCTAACACTAGAATAATTTTTCTTAAATTTTTGTGCTATTCACAATGTGACAGCTTTAGATACTACACACTAAGTTTTTTCGGCATTACCAACATTTTCTTTATTGCTTTAAGTTTTAAAGTCCAACTTGTAGCACAGGCTGATTTCCATGGTGTCCCCCCCACTACAAGGGCCAATTTCAAGTTACCAGTGTCACATCACTAAACATGAACTTCGGAAAAGATGCCCAATAGGACACCATTACACAGTTTTTCCACCACAAAGATAAAGAGTAACAGTCTCGAGAGCATAGGTATAAGAAAATGTAATAGAAGAAGAAGTGAAGAGTTTTGAGAAATTATCTTTGTTTTGAATGTAATTTATTTAAATATAATTTAGCAAAACAATTTTGAAGAATGGCTGTGTTTAACAACCAGTTTGAAAATATCCTGAAATTTTTACAATCAGCTCTCTCAAGGCAGTACTGACAGGGTCTTGTACACTGCAGTGTCAACTGACTGCAGTCCTCACAGCAGAGCATGTCTTTAAGGGAGATCTAAGCAACTAAGTCAGATGGCTGCCACATGTGCCACTGTGAATAAGGCAGCTATGAATACTCCTGGATATGTCTTTGATACAGTTATGTACATATGGAGGGGTGTAGATGATTTGAAGAGCACAATTACATACAGAGAACACAGGTCTATGTGAAAGTGAAAGTCACTCCACCCTGTCTGATTCTTTGCGACCCCATGAATTGCAGCACGCCAGGCCTCCCTGTCCATCACCAACTCCTGGAGTTCACTCAGACTCAACGTCCATCAACTCGGTGATACGATCCAGGCATCTCATCCTTGGTCGTCCCCTTCTCCTCCTTCCCCCAATCCCTCCCAGCATCAGAGTCTTTTCCAATAAGTCAACTCTTCGCATGAGGTGGCCAAAATACTGGAGTTTCAGCTTTAGCATCATTCCCTCCAAAGAACACCCAGGGCCGATCTCCTTCAGAATGGACTGGTTGGAACTCCTTGCAATCCAAGGGACTCTCAGGAGTCTTCTCCAACACCACACTTCAAAAGCATCAATTCTTCGGCGCTCAGCCTTCTTCACAGTCCAACTCTCACATCCATACATGACCACAGGAAAAACCAGAGCCTTGACTAGACGGACCTTTGTTGGCAAAGTAATGTCTCTACTTTTCAATATGCTATCTAGGTTGGTCATAACTTTTCTTCCAAGGAGTAAGCATCTTTTAATTCATGGCTGTAGTCACCATCTGCAGTGATTTTGGAGCCCAAAAAAATAAAGTCTGACACTGTTTCCACTGTTTCCCCATCTATTTGCCATGAAGTGATGGGACCAGATGCCATGATCTTCGTTTTCTGAATGTTGAGCTTTAAGCCAACTTTGTCGCTCTCCTCTTTCACTTTCATCAAGAGGCTTTTTAGTTCCTCTTCACTTTCTGCCATAAGGGTGGTGTCATCTGCATATCTGAGGTTATAGGTATTTCTCCTGGCAATCTTGATTCCAGCTTGTGTTTCTTCCAGTCCAGCGTTTCTCATGATGTACTCTGCATAGAAGTTAAATAAGCAGGGTGACAATATACAGCCTTGATGTACTCCTTTTCCTATATGGAACCAGTCTGTTGTTCCATGCCCAGTTCTAACTGTTGCTTCCTGACCTGCATATAGGTTTCTCAAGAGGCAGGTCAGGTGGTCTGGTATTCCCATCTCTTTCAGAATTTTCCACAGTTTATTGTGATCCACACAGTCAAAGGCTTTGGCATAGTTAGTAAAGCAGAAATATATGTTTTTCTGGAACTCTCTTGCTTTTTCCATGATCCAGTGGATGTTGGCAATTTGATCTCTGGTTCCTCTGCCTTTTCTAAAACCAGCTTGAACATCTGGAAGTTCACGGTTCACATATTGTTGAAGCCTGGCTTGGAGAATTTTGAGAATTACTTTACTAGCGTGTGAGATGAGTGCAATTGTGCAGTAGTTTGAGCATTCTTTGGCATTGCCTTTAGCCCAGGTAAATAACAGGGAGGGATCTCACATGATCCCAGAGATCAACCCTGGGATTTCTTTTGAAGGAATGATGCTAAAGCTGAAGCTCCAGTACTATAGCCACCTCATGCGAAGAGTTGACTCATTGGAAAAGACTCTGATGCTGGGAGGGATTGGGGGCAGGGAGGAGAAGGGGACGACCGAGGATGAGATGGCTGGATGGCATCACAGACTCGATGGACGTGAGTCTGAGTGAACTCCAGGAGTTGGTGATGGACAGGGAGGCCTGGCGTGCTGAGATTCATGGGGTCGCAAAGAGTTGGTCACGACTGAGTGACTGAACTGAACTGAACTGAACTGAACACATCCCCAGCCATCAACAGAAAATTGGATTAAAGATTTACTGAACATGGCTCCGCCTAGCAGAGCAGGACCCAATTTCCTCAGTCAGTCTCTCCCATCAGGAAGCTTCCATAAGCCTTTTACCCTTCCTCATCAGAGGGCAGACAGATTGAAAACCACAATCACAGGAAACTAACCAATCTGATCACATGGACCACAGCCTTGTCAGACTCAATGAAACTATGAGCCATGCCGTGCAGGGTCACCCAAGAAGTCTGGGTCACGGTGGAGAGTTCTGACAGAATGTGGTCCACTTGAAAGGGAATGGCAAACCACTTCAGTATTCTTGCCTTGAGAACCCCATGAACAGTATGAAAAGGCAAAAAGATAAGGCACTGAAAGATAAACTCCCCAGGTCAGTAGGTGCCCAATATGCTATTGGAGATCAGTGGAGAGAGAACTCCAGAAAGAATGAAGAGATGGAGCCAAAGCAGAAACAACACCCAGGTGTGGATGTGACTGGTGATGGAAGTAAAGTCTGATGTTGTAAAGAGCAGTATTGCATACGAACCTGGAATGTTAGTTCCATGAATCAAGGCAAATTGGAAGTGGTCAAATAGGAGATGGCAAGAGTAAACATCGATATTTTAGTAATCAGCAAACTAAAATGGACTGGAATGGGTGATTTTAACTCAATGATCTTTATGTCTACTACTGTGGGCAAGAATCCCTTAGAAGAAATGGAAGAGCCATCATAGTCAACAAAAGAGTCCGAAATGCAGTACTTGAATGCAATCTCAAAAACGACAGAATGATCTGTGTTTGTTTCCAAGGCAAACATTTCAATATCAAGTAATCCAAGTCTATGCCCCAACAAGTAATACTGAAGAAACTGAAGTTGAATGGTTCTATGAAGACCTACAAGACCTTCTGGAACTAACTGCCAAAAAAGATGTCCTTTTCATTATAGGGGACTGGAATGCAAAGGTAGGGAGTCAAGAAATACCTGGAGTAACAGGCAAATTTGGCCTTGGAATATGGAATGAAGCAGGGCAAAGGCTAATAAGAGTGTTGCCAAGAGGACACACTGGTCACAGCAAACACCCTCTTCCAACAACACAAGAGAAGACTCTGCACACGGACATCACCAGATGGTCAATACTGAAATCAGATTGATTATATTCTTTGCAGCCAAAGATGGAGAAGCTCTATACAGTCAGCAAAAACAAGGCTGGAAGCTGACTGTGGCTCAGTCATGAGCTCATTATTGCCAAATTCAGACTGAAATGGAAGAAAGTAGGGAAAACCACTAGACTATCCAGGTATGACTGAATCAAACCCCTTATGATTATACAGTGGAAGTGCGAAATAGATTCAAGGGACTAGAACTTATAGACAGAGTATCTGATGGTCTATGGACAGAGGTTCATGACATTGTACAGGAGACAGGGAACAAGAACATCCCCAAAGAAAAGAAATGCAAAAAAGCAAAATGGTTGTCTGAGGAGGTCTTACAAATAGCTTTGAATAGAAGAGAAGTGGAAGGCAAAGGGGAAAAGGAAAAATATACCCATTTGAATGCAGAGTTCCAAAGAATAGCATGGAGAGATAAGAAAGACTTCCTTAGCAATCAATGCAAAGAAATAGAGGGAAATAATAGAACGGGAAAGTCTAGAGATCTCTTCAAGAATATTAGAGATACCAACGGAACATGTCATGCAAAGATGGGCACAATAAAGGACAGAAATGGTATAGACCTAAAAGAAGCAGAAGATATAAAGAAGAGGTGGCAAGAATACAAAGAAGAACTATACATTAAAGATCTTCATGACCCAGATAATCAAGATGTTGTGATCACCAACCTAGAGCCAGACATCCTGGAATGTGAAGTCAAGTGGGCCTTAGGAAGCATCACTATGAACAAAGCTAGTGGAAGTGATGGAATTCCAGTTGAGCTATTTCAAATCCTAAAAGATGATGCTGTGAAAGTGTTGCACTCAATATGTCAGCAAATTGGGAACTCTCAGCAGTGGCCACAGGACTGAAAGGTGATTTTTCATTCTAATCCCAAAGAAAGGCAATGCTAAAGAATGCTCAAACTACCACACAATTGCACTCATATCACACGCTAGAAGTAATGCTCAAAGTTCTCCAAGCCAGGCTTCAACAGTACATGAACCATGAACTTTCAGGTGTTCACGCTGGATTTAGAAAAGGCAGATGAACCAGAGTTCAAATTGCCAACATCCTTTGGATCATGAAAAAGCAAGAGAGTTCCAGAAAAACATCTACTTCTGCTTTATTGACTGCGACAAAGCCTTTGACTCTGTGGACCACAATAAACTGTGGACAATTCTTAAAGAGATGGGATTACCAGACCACCTGATCTGCCTTTTGAGAAATCTGTATGCAGGTCAGGAAGGAATGGTTAGAACTGGACATGGAAAAACAGATTGGTTCCAAATCGGGAAAGGAGTACGTCAGGGCTGTATATTGTCACCCTGCTTATTTAACTTATATGCAGATACATCATGAAAAATGCTGAGCTGGATGAAACACAAGCTGGAATTGAGATTGCTGGGAGAAATATCAATATTTCAATATCAAATATCAATAACCTCAGATATGCAGATGACACCAGCCTTATGGCACAAAGTGAAGAAGAACTAAAGAGCCTCTTGATGAAAGTAAAAAATGGGAATGAAAAAGCTGGCTTAAAACTCAGCATTCAGAAAACTAAGATCATGGTATCCGGTCCCATCACTTCATGGCAAATAGATGGGGCAACATTGGAAACAGTGACAGACTATTTTGGGGGGCTCCAAAATCACTGCAGATGGTGACTGCAGTCATGAAATTAAAAGACACTTGCTCCTTGGAAGAAAAGTTATGACCAACCTAGACAGCATATTAAAAAGCAGAGTGAGTGAGTGAGTGAAGTCACTCAGTCGTGTCTGACTCTTTGCGATCCTGTGGACTGTAGCCCACCAGGCTCCTCCATCCACGGGATTCTCCAGGCAAGAATACTGAAGAGGGTTGCTATTTCCTTCTCCAGGGGATCTTTCCAACCCAGGGATCGAGCCCAGGTCTCCTGCATTGCAGGCAGACGCTTTAACCTCTGAGCCACCAGGGAAACCCAAAAAGCAGAGACATGACTTTACCAACAAAGGTCCATCTAGTCAAAGCTATGTTTTATCCAGTAGTCATGTATGGATGTGAGAGTGGACTATAAGGAAAGCTGAGTGCCGAAATATTGATGCTTTTGAACAGTGGTATTGGAGAAGACTCTTGAGAGTCCCTCAAACTGCAAGGAGATCCAACCAGTCCATCCTAAAGGAAATCAGTCCTGAATATTCTTTGGAAGGACTGATGCTGAAGCTGAAACTCCAATACTTGGCCATCTGATGTGAAGAACTAACTCATTTGAAAAGACCATGATGCTGGGAAAGATTGAAGGCAGGAGGAGAAGGGGATGACAGAGGATCAGATGGTTGGATGGCTTCACCAACTCAATGGAGATGAGTTTGAATAAACTCTGGGAGTTGGCAATGGACAGGGAGGCCTGGTGTGCTGCAGTTCATGGGTTTGCAAAGAGTCAGACACGACTGAGTGACTGAACTGAACTGAACATACACATTTAGTAATATACATATTTTAGAAAATATGTATATAAATATATTTTATATATTTTAAAGGGCTTCCCAGGTGCAGCTAGTGGTAAAGAATCTTCCTGCCAGTGCAGCCAGGAGATGTGAGTTCAATCCCCAGATTGGGAAGATCCCCTGGAGGAGGGCATGGCAACCCACTCCAATATTCTTGCCTGGAAATTGCCGTGGACAGAGGAGCCTGGGAGCTACAGTTCATGGGGCTGCAAAGATTCAGACACAACTGAATGACTGAGCACATATATTATAAAATAATAGAAATAAATTTACATAAATATGTATATAGAACCATTGGAGAGTATGTATTATTTTAGGAACACATGGAAGTTTGTAAAAAGAAACCATAGCACTAAGCCATAAAGCTAGCCACAAGACACGTCAAAGGATTAATATTGCACAGTCAACAATCTCTGATCAGTTAGTGCAATCAAGTTAGAAAATAACATTTTTAAAAAGCTAGAAAAAGCCTTTCAGTTTATTGACTCTGGGCTTCCCTGGTGGGTCAGATGGTAAAGAATTCACTTGCAATGCAGGAGACCTGGCCTCCATCCCTGAGTTAGGAAGGTCCCCCGGAGAGGGAAATGGCTACCCACTGCAGTATTCTGGCCTAGAGAATTTCATAGACAGAGGAGCATAGCAGGCTACATAGTCCATGGGGTGGCAGAATTGGACACGACTGAGAGACTTTCACTTTCACTTTGCAGACTCTATTTCTAAAAAACAACTCATGGTTACAGAAGAATTCATGACAGAATTTCATATATAACTTAAATATATATGAAATAAATATATTACAGTTACTTTGAAACCACTTAAATGTATGTTAAATAAAATCATATATTAATTGTTTATATATCAAAACATAAAGTATACTAATATATAATTATATATTAATATGATAGTGCATTAATGTATTTAATAACTTGTTTTTAAGCTGTGTGAAGTAATTTTTTTTAGCCATGCCACATGGCTTGCGGGATCACAGAATCTTAGTTCCCCAATGAAGGACTGAACCTGTGACCCCTGCAGTGGAAGTGTGGAGCACTAACTGCTGGACTGCCAGGTAATTCCTGTTGTTTTGTTTTCTGATAGCAGCCATCTGAAAGGGTTCATTTCAGTTCAGTTCAGTCGCTCAGTCGTGTCCGACTCTTTGCGACCCCATGAATTGCAGCACGCCAGGCCTCCCTGTCCATCACCAACTCCCGGAGTTCACTCAGACTCACGTCCATCGAGTCTGTGATGCCATCCAGCCATCTCCTCCTCTGTCATCCCCTTTTCCTCCTGCCCCCAATCCCTCCCAGCATCAGAGTCTTTTCCAATGAGTCAACTCTTCTCATGAGGTGGCCAGAGTACTGGAGTTTCAGCTTGAGCATCATTCCTTCCAAAGAAATCCCAGGGTTGATCTCCTTCAGAATGGACTGGTTGGATCTCATTTCAGTCCAAGGGACTCTCAAGACTCTTCTCCAACACTGCAGTTCAAAAGCATCAATTCTTCGGCGCTCAGCCTTCTTCACAGTCCAACTCTCACATCCATACATGACCACTGGAAAAACCATAGCCTTGACTAGACGGACCTTAGTCGGCAAAGTAATGTCTCTGCTTTTGAATATAATATTTAGGTTGGTCATAACTTTTCTTCCAAGGAGTAAGCGTCTTTTAATTTCATGGCTGCAGTCACCATCTGCAGTGATTTTGGAGCCCAAAAAAATGAAGTCTGACACAGTGTCCACTGTTTCCCCATTTATTTCCCACGAAGTGATGGGACCAGATCCCATGATCTTCGTTTTCTGAATGTTGAGCTTTAAGCCAACTTTTTCAGTCTCCTCTTTCACTTTCATCAAGAGGCTTTTTAGTTCCTCTTCACTTTCTGCCATAAGGGTGGTGTCATCTGCATATCTGAGGTTATCGATATTTCTCCCGGCAATCTTGATTCCAACGTGTGTTTCTTCCAGTCCAGCGTTTCTCATGATGTACTCTGCATAGAAGTTAAATAAGCAGGGTGACAATATACAGTCTTGACGTACTCCTTTTCCTATTTGGAACCAGTCTGTTGTTCCATGTCCAGTTCTAACTGTTGCTTCCTGACCTGCATACAGATTTCTCAAGAGACAGGTCAGGTAGTCTGGTATTCCCATCTTTTTCAGAATTTTCCACAGTTTATTGTGATCCGCACAGTCAAAGGCTTTGGTATAGTCAAGGGTAGGAGGTGTTATCTTGTAGTTTTGATCTGCATTTCCCTAATGATTAGTGCTGTTGAGCATCTTTTCATGTGCTTATTGGACATTTACATATCTTCTTAGGAGAAATGTCTATTCAAGTTCTTTGCACATTTTTAAATTGTGTTGCTTTGTTGAGTTTTGGTAGTTCTTTCTAGACATTCTAGGTGAAAAAATTGAAAAAGTGAAGGTGTTAGCCACTCAGTGGTGTCTGACTTATATTCTAGGTAGTAACCCCTTATCAGATATGGGATTTGTAGATATTTTCTCCCTTTCTGTGGGTTGCTTTTTACTCTGTTGATAGTGTCTTTGATGCACAGAATTTTAAACTATCATGAAGCCCAGTTTGTCTTTTTCTTTTGTTATCTGTGTCTTTTATGTCAAATTTCAGAAGTGATTGCCAAATCTAATGTTGTGAAGCTTTTGTTCCGTGTTTTCTTCTAAGAGTGTTATTGTTTTAGGTCTTAATTTAGGTCTTTGATCCATTTACAGATAATTTTTATGTGTGGTGTTAAGTAAGGGTCTCATATCATTCTTTTGCATGTAGATATCCGGTTTTCCCAGCTCTATTTGCTGAAGACTCAACTTTCCACATTGAGTGGCCTTGGCTCTCTTGTCAAAACTCATTTGATGATGTATGTGATGCTTTTGAACTGTGGTGTTGAAGACTCTTGCGAGTCACTTGGACTGCAAGGAGATCCAACCAGCCCATCCTAAAGGAGACCAGTCCTGGGTGTTCATTGGAAGGACTGATGCTGAGGCTAAAACTCCAGTACTTTGGCCACCTCATGCGAAGAGTTGACTCATTGGAAAAGACCCTGATGCTGGGAGGGATTGGGGGCAGGAGGAGAGGGGATGACAGGGATGAGATGGCTGGATGGCATCACCGACTCAATGGACATGAATTTGGGTGAACTCCGGGAGTTGGTGATAGACAGGGAGGACTGGCGTGCTGCGATTCATTGGGTTGCAGAGTTGGACACGACTGAGCGACTGAACTGATGAGGGTTTACTTCTGGGCTCTCTCTTCTATTCCATTGGTCTAAATGTGCGTCTTCATGCCAGTGCCACACTGTTTTGATTACTGTAGCTTATAATATAGCTTGGAATCAGGGTCCATAAAACCTCTAGCTTTATTCTTCTAAAGAGTGCTTTGGACATCTTTTGTAGTTCCATACAAAATGTTAGGATTATTTGTTCTAGCTCTTTGAAAAAACGTCATTGGTATTTTGGTAAGGGATTATTTGGATCACTTTGGATATATTGACACTTTAACAATATTAAGTTTTTGAATCCATAAACCTACAATCTGTTTCCATTTGTCTTCAACAGTGTTTTGTAGTTTTCACCGAGCAAATCTTTCACCTTGTCAATTTCTAAGTATTTATTTTTTGATGCTATAATGAATGGAATTCTGTAATTTTTTTCCATGTTAATGTATAAAAATGCAAATGATTTGTGTTTTGTATCGTTACTTTGCTGAATTCATTCATCACAACAGCTTGTGTGTTGAGTCTTTGGGAGTTTTTACATCTAAGACTATATCTGCAGAGGCAATTTTACTTCTTCCTTTCCAATTTGCATGCCTAATTCTTCTTGCCTAACTGCCCTGGCTAGAACTTCAAGCACTATGCTGAATAGGGGTGGAAGAGTGGGCATTCTTGGCTTTTTTAGTAAAAAAGCCTCCAGTCTTTCACTGTCACTCTGTACTCTCTATTGTGCTTTTACTTGCATGATTGATTTTTCATATTTTGATGTCCTTTAAAAAACTGAAGTGCAGTTGCTATCCAATGTTACCTGTGTACAGTACAGTGATTCACAATTTTTAAAGGTTATACTCGTTATTATAAAATATTGGCTATATTCCTCATGTTGTACAATGTATCTATTTTATGCCTGATAATTTATATCTCTTACTCACCCTATATTGCCCTCCTTCCTTCTCTCGCCACTGGTAACCATTATTCTAAATTTTTTGTGATACTCACTAGTTTGTTGTATTCCACAAATCAAGTGATATCATATAGTATTTGTCCCTTATTTCACTTAGCAAATGGTCAAGTAGTATCCCATTGTATATATAATACATCTTCTGTATCCATTCACACTACTGATTTTTTTGTTGAATGCCAGACACTGTGAATTTTATTATATCCTAAATTTTAAGCTTTGGTCAGATACAGATATGTTGCTTGGGACTGGTTTGATCCCTTTAGAGAAATCCTGTGAAGAGTCCAGAGTGGTCTTTATGGCTAATTCAGTCTTGCTATTAAGGCTGTACTCTTCTGAAGGCTCTACTCATTCCCTATTACAAGGTTTCTCCAATCTAATAAGAATTTAAACTATTTCAAGGCCACTGTTAAATACAGTCTACTACTTTTCACTGGGTTTTCTGTAAACTCTATATAGTTTTACCATACACAGAAATACTCAGCCAAAGACTCGACTACACCTCTACACATCTCTGGGAATTATTTCTGTAAAGCTTTGTTTTCTAGTACTGTTCTACAACTTCTAGCCACTCAGTGTATCTGAACCTTTGATCCCTATCTTAATTCAACAATATTGATGGAAAAACTATTAATCGGTACCTTTAAAAAGCTCAATAAACTTAAAAAGGGACAAGAAATTTTAAAGTGGGAAGTGAACAACTTATGTAACATCCATGTTTCACATTTACTTGATTTCAAGAAAAATGTGAATATACAAATGTGCATCCATCTGAATCAAACTGCCCCATGACACACAAAACTTCACACACACCTCAAAAAAACTGATATTAACCTTTATAAGCCAAACTCAACACACCCAGTGTTGCAACCTAGGTTTTATATAACCCTCCTTCTACTACTTTGCAATGACATTAGCTCCAACAGCCACTTCAATTTTCTGGTGTTTTTTAAATGGCATATGTAAAATTCTTAACCACTGTTTGTGGAACCATTTGACCAGGTTCCTTTTGTGTTGTTAATGAAGTCTTGGGGTTGTCTCTAACCACATTCCTCCTCTAAGCCCTGTGGTTTCTATTCCACAATTTTGCATATCAAGATTTTTAAGGATGCATCATATTATAGAACTGACTTCTATGGCAAAATGTCAATAGTTGGAGGGTATAGGGTGTTCGTACTGTTCTGTGAACTTAATGAAAAGCTAGGGTGGGAATTCCCTGGCTGTCAAGTGGTTAGGACTCAGCGATTTCACTGCTACGGGCCTGAGTACCCTGGTCCAGCAATTAAGATCCCACAAGCCACGGGGTGTGGCCAGAAAAATAAAGAAAATGAGAGTGAAAAAATAAATAGTACTCAAGAGGAAAAAAGTATGCAAACCCTGTCTCATTAGGATAGTCATCCTTCCTATTTAAAAGCGTACCTTAAATATTTAACAGGATAATTTTCCTTTCATTGCTTTAGAATTATTTAACTGTATCAGACCACTATTTTTGAGTTTTGTCATTTGGCCTTTCAAAGCACCACTGCTTCCCAAAACATTTTTATAAATTTTATGAACTTGTAAAACCCAATCAAACCCTAAATAGTGGCTTAATTTACATCAAACTTAATGACTAACATTTGTCTTGTTAGCATTCCTTTTATAAATTTTTAAACATATTTAGATACACACACATAAGGGTGCTGAATAACTCTTAGAAGTTCCAATATGAATAATTCTGGCTAAAGTATTTTGACTTAATACCCATTAAAAACAGAAATAATTACTGAATTATTAAATTCCAGACTATCCAAAGACTTATCTGAACTTACCACTTACCAGATTAGTCATTTTAATTAACTATTGGAGTTGTCAGATACAAAGGAACTTCATACTGATTGGCTGAAGTTCTCCGAAACCTTTAGGAGTCCCCGTCCCTCCATCCACTGCTTTCATAGTACTCTTTATATGTAACACAAAAGATGGTGAAAGTAATCACGGATTATGTAAGGCTCAATTTGTGATCCACCTTAACGGTCTGGCCTTTATCCAAAGGCAATCAAAAGCCATGAAAGCATTTATAAAGGAGTGCTTGGCAAGTTAAAAAAAGACCACTAAGCTATATATAGAATGTGTGCAAAGTTGACTAGATGGTGACTGAAACAAGGACAGAACTAGTTAAGTTTTACAGTCCTCTTGGTGCAAGATTAAGGTGTTTTAAACCACTGACAAAAGACTTACTTATACAAACAAAATTTGCTACATATATATGCATATTTTTATTTTTAGAAGGAATCCCAATTAACACAACAGTGGTTCTTAGAAAAAGAGATAAGAATGAGACTGACTTTCATTTTTCACTCTTTCTGTAAACTTTTCAAACAGCATATATATTACTGAAAGTGGGGGTTTATCAGGGTGATGAGCATATTGGGCCATTTTTCCTTCTCAGTAGTTCTATCAATAAATACAAAA
Source organism: Budorcas taxicolor (assembly GCF_023091745.1). Taxonomy (NCBI): domain Eukaryota; kingdom Metazoa; phylum Chordata; class Mammalia; order Artiodactyla; family Bovidae; genus Budorcas; species Budorcas taxicolor. The sequence goes on from NC_068920.1 coordinate 119,880,417, forward strand.
CTGGAGACTTCCCTGGCAGTCCAGTGTTTAAGATTCTTTGCTGCCCATGCAGGGAGTGTGGGTTTGATCCCTGGTCAGGGAAGTACGATCCCACATGCCACGCAGCCAAAAAAGAGAAAAACCACCACCACCACAACCTAACACAAAACTTAAAAGTACCCAGCATTAAGTTAACAGGCAAATGTTAACTCCTTTTTTCTCCCTTCACAGATTTCTCAAGTGAATCAGAAATAACAGAGTTTGGGAGAGAGTGGGAATAATGCAGAGTATAGAGCAATAAATTAACCTGCTTTTTGAAACCATGTATTTAATATTTTCATTGAACTGTGTCAATACAATTTGAAGCAAATGCCAACTGGAAGACCAGGCCCAGAAATTCATAAAAGAAACAATCTTCCAAACAACAAGGAATGCCAAGGTGCTCTTCCACTCCAGCTGCACCATCAGTGGCCATGCTGGTGCCAGTCAGACCCTGTTAACCAGATTACCGAGTATTTACCTGAAAAGAGAAAAATTTCAAAACATGTAAGGACACAATTTTAAGGATGGAAGATGTTTAAGGTGGTTATCCAAACTTCCCTAGTTTTATAGGTGAGAAAATACTAGAAGTACGAACTGTTTTCACCCTGATGACTAGCAAACTAACAACATTTATTGCTCCCATCCCAACTCCTCAAAAAATATGCCTTTCTGCCCTTGTAAGAAATTCACAACCTGTATATACTTACCACATCATCAATTTTCAGAATGCTCCGGACAGTTTCAGTTGCTAGAGTCAGTGCACTGACTGAAACCAACAGAGGCTGGACAACCAGTTCCTCCAATATGTTGGAAATACCACCCTGCAAACCAGTACAAGTTGCTTTTAGAGTTTATAATGATACACATTACCAACTACACTGTTACCAGAAAACCGCAAAGCCTTTCAAGCTTAGTTTTCCTATAGTCTAGTCAAGAGTCAGATACTCTCTACTAAGCATTTCCCTAAGTTATAGGCTATTTTTCAACTGAAATCTGGAAAAACTGAATTAATGCTGTACTCTCCCAATCTGAACTCCAAAACAATTCCTTGTATCTTTCATTTTAAAATTTCTGCCAAAAATTAAATAGATGATATAGTTATTAAATTTAAGATTTTTTTTTTGCTATATACCTGAAAATTTGTTGAGTTGCTCAGTCTTGTCTGACTCTTTGCAACCTCATGGACTGTAGCCTGTCAGGCTTCTCTGTCCATGGGATTCTCCAGGCAAGAATACTGGAGTGGGTGGTCATTCCCTTCATCAGGGGATCTTCCCAACCCAGGAATCGAACCGAAGTCTCCTGCATTGGCAGGCAGATTCTTTACCACTGAGCCACCAGGGAAGCCCTCAAAACTAACACTCTAAATCAACTATCTCAATTAAAGAAAAAAGGTATAAAATTTTAAATCATCTGATTCCTAATTCTGAATTTGGCCAAGTCTAGTCTACCTGGTACTTACAAAAACTCCCAACTACAGGAATTAAAAAACAAACACCCAGCCACCCTACCCATTCATCAACAACTCAAGGGACTCTTCATTCTAGCTTTTATCCAGTCTTTCCAATCTTAAAGTCCATTATATGATCAACACATCACCTCTGCTCTAGACAAAATGAATTAACTTTTTTGGTCCCTCTTACCTGTAAATCACTGCTTCCCCATCTGAAACTTTTTTATCCCCTACCAAACCAAAGTTGCAGCTTCCTAAAATTTTCCCTAACCAGTGCCCTCGAATCTACCTGCTTCTTCCATTAAAAAAAAAAAAATCACCTTGTAGTGTCCATTTTTTCCCCTTACATGTTAACTGTCTTCTCAATAAAAGGAGACGTTAATAATGCAACAGGAGAAATCAGTACTGTTCTATGTGTTTACCCTATGTAACTACACCAGGCTGGTGCTCACAACAGCAGCAATGGTTAACTATATACCAGCCATTTTTGTTAGAACTTTCTATTTGGTGGCTCAAATGGTAAAGTGTCTGCCTACAATGCGGGAGACTCAGGTTTGATCCCTGGGTTGGGAATATCCTCTGGGTAAGGAAATGGCAACCCACTCCAGTACTCTTGCCTAGAAAATCCCATGGACAGAAAAGTATGGTAGGCTACAGTCCATGGGGTTGAAAAGAGTTGGACAACACTGAGCAACTTCACTTTCACTTTCTATTTAGTAATCCATTTAATCCTCACTGGTCTATGAAGGAACTATAATAATCCCTGTTTTTACAACCAAGAAAACGGAAGCACAGATTTAAAGTTGTACAATCATAAAATGGCAGGGTTAATGAACAAAATACTATTTCTCACTTAAGGCATCATCTTCATTTTCACTCATTAGCATACACTAACTAACCTGCAGGTTTTGTATCCAAATTGAAGGTTACTCTATTTTTAATTAGAAAGCCTTTCATTCCACAGACAATTATGAAGCTATTAGTATTTTATATTAATCAACATTTTCTGCAGTAACAAAAGTTTAAATTACTACCTTTCGGACGTTAATGCCTGTAGTTTTTTCTCCCTGGGCATGCCGGTTTCTTAGTTCTGTTACAGTAGAAATGGGATTCAGGCCAGCATTTTCAGCTAATGTAGATGGAATGACTTCCATAGCATCTGCAAAAGCACGAATGCAGTAGGATTCCATACCACTCAATGTTCGTGAGTATTCAGTTAACCGTAGGGCCAACTCTATTTCTGGAGCACCACCTCCTGCAATAAGAGCTCTGAAATTCACAAGTGTATTTTTAGTTTATTTTATCCAACAGAAATAATAATTTATTTAAAAGCTTAATACTCTTTAAAGTTTTAATAATACTAAAAATCTTTAAAATCTAAAATCTTAATAATCAAAATATGGAAGTTTTAATGATCAAAACGTTACTTAGTAATATTACCTCTTCTTCACTAAACAGCGAATAACACAGAGAGCATCATGGATGGAGCGCTCAGCTTCTTCAATCACCAATTTGTTAGAACCACGAACAACAATTGTAACTGTTTTTCCAGGGCTCGCACAACCTGTAATCTTTAGTAAACAAACTCCAGAATTAGGTTATTTGAAGGATTAAAAAAAAAACAACCCCTAATCCCAAGCAAATAGAAACTTAATTTTAATAGTTACCTTGATCAGTTTGCCAGAACCATTTAAGCTGACTTCCTCAGCTAACTCAGCAGATCCCAGCATGTCAGCAGTGAACTGGTCAACATGAGCAACTGGTTTGGTTCCAATCGTCTGGGAATAACAGTCACATTCACAAACTCAGACGTCTGACTAGGGAACATTTTCACATATACAGATATTAAGAATATTTTACCTTACAAATGAATTCAATGTCTTCTCTTTCAATATCCTTTACCACCATAATCTTCATTTTGTTCAGGAAATGTAATGCAAGATCACTAAGAGCATCTCTAAAATACAGAAACAGTGATTATGTCAATCCTGGTTTAGAACAGAAATTTTGCTATTTAACTCCTTAGGGTTTTCCGTAATTTTACTACTGTTTAAATGGCCAATTATTTAATTATTTGTGAAAGGAGATGCTTTAAATAGCTTGACCAAATTTATGAGCTCAAAATTCTTAAATAAGATTTCTAAAGGATAATATTTAAAATGTACCCCAAGGACACTTGTAAAACACACAAAAGTAATGGTCATCATTCTTCTGATAGTTAATTAATACTTCATGAATTTAGAATTAAGTATCATGCTAAATTATGTTTAAGACCCCACAAATTTACATGTTTACACAAACTATCTGAATGACTCCAGCACCCCAACAACCCTGATACTGAAGGGTAGATATCAGTATACTTGTTTTACAGATAAGTAAACTGAGTTTTGAGAGCAATTTACTAGAAGTTACTAGCTATTATGTAACTTGAATTTAGAACCAGGTATTCCAACTCAAGAAGGTGTCTATATCAAAAGATCCACAATACTTATATAGAGTACATAAGAATGTGTCTACCTATTAGAAGAAAACACTGGAACATCAGTTTCTTCAAGGCATCAGTTCAAACTTTGGAGAATTCTTTCAATCCGTGGACTACCCAGGATTCCCCCCAAAAGAACTCCTAAAATTTCAAGACAAACTACTGCATGGCCCTTTAAATAAAGAACTTCCCTGGTGGCTCAGATGGTAAAGCATCTCCCTACAATGCGGGAGGACCTGGGTTCAATCTCAGGGTTGGGAAGATCTCCTGGAAAAGGAAATGGCAACCCACTCCAGTATTCTTGCCTGGAAAATCCCATGGACGGAGGAACCTGGTAGGCTATAGTCCATGGGGTCACAAAGGGTTGGACACGACTGAGCGACTTCACTTTAAATAAATACCTCTAAAATTTTAGCTATATTAGCTACCTTTTTACTTGATACTAAGGATCTTCATCAAGAAGGACATATATCCCACACTTAAATTATCATAACAAGAAAGAAACTCATTTTAGGTAATTTACCAGAATACTACAATGCTCTAAAATGCAAATCTGTTCCAGATTTCTAGTGGTTTAACACACCCCTAATGCTTCTTACAAACTGCTAGAAGGGATCCAAAATCAATTATTAAGAGGTCATCAAAATAAAATGCCCCATACCTTAGAATAGACTTCTGTATGAGAAGAACATTACATCCTGTTTTCTTAATTTGCTTCACTAAATTTAGAATATAAGCTCTCTCTTCTCTTAGCACTCGATCCATTTGAACATAGTCAGAAACCACTATTTGATTGTCCATCTGTTCAGAAAAAGAACGTATTAATAATTTGGATTTTAACAGTTCTTAAGCAAAAAATGAGAATTTTAATGAAAATATTATGTACAATATAAATCCAACGAAAATCACACCAACCTAGAGATTACATAGACACACAGAGAAAAAGTCTAGAAAAGTGAATATAAATGAAATGTAACTCAGGTTTTTTACTTTTATCTATACACCTTACTGGTATTTTTTACAATGTTTTGGAAATCATTAAAGGTAAAAATGGTTATCCTATTTCATGGATACGTCAATTCTCCTCATAAAATGTTACTGAAATAACTTCAATTGCATCCCTTTTACTCTATGGTTAAAAAATATTGATATGCTGAAAGCAATTACTAAAGACAAGTACTATTATATTTAAGACCTATAAAAGAACACTGATTTTTATATGGGTTAAAATTTGGGAGACAAATGACTCAACAGGAAACCTATATGCTAATACAATATGAAATGAGAGCAAACCTGAATCAGGTGACAAAGCTCAGCCACTCCTTTAGGGAATGGTACTTATCACTAAGAGATTTAATATGTTAAATTAAAAAATCACCTTTTTGGAATAAAAACAATAAGCTGGTTTAAGCTACTATGCAAACATAAAGGCAAAGGATCTGGAAATCCCTCTTACACTGCCACTTTCACATAGCCTAGCTTTACTGATTTATATACATCCTTATGATCATGTGTCTTCATTGGAGAAGTCAATGCTCCATTTCAATAAACAGCCAACTGAAATTAAATCCATCACATGTGGCATCCAATATTTTATACTTTTGTCTTGATTTTACTGATTATTTTTAAGTCCTTGCTTTCTATCACTAGTATTAATATCAGCATTTTCTGTTTTTATAATATTCAGCAAATATCTTTGTTATTAGAAAGTCAAACAGCTAAGGAATAATTTCATTTGGTTTTACTTACATCTGTTTTGGGAGCAGATAAGCAGAACTGAATAAGCCCAATTTTAGCCTTTTCAACTCTGGTTATGCCAGAATTTGCTACCTTTTGAGTAAGAACCAGACCTTCCACCAACTCACAGTCATCAATTGTCCCACTAAGAAAAAAGAAAATGAAGAGACAATTTAGAGGGGACAGAAATCTCCAAGTTTAACAGACTGAAAACAGATTAAAAATCATCAGTCTGATAAAATGTGCTTCAGGCTCACTCATATTTATTAATGGCCCATTTCTGAACCTCTCTGATCAAACCACTGCTCTGCCATCACCAGGGAATATAAAGTAACTCTTCAAATTTCCACATTAATATCAGCTGTCATGAAAACAAAACAACTAAACGTACATGACTTTCATCTACATTTTTCATTTAACTATTTTTGAAACAGCTTATGTTTACTTTGAAAATTAATTTTTGTTAAAGTTATAATTAGAGATGCTTACCCAAGCTTCTTAACTATTTTAATATCTCTAAGATCTACACTAGTAGCTGTGGCTGGGTCAATCACTTTCATCACTGCATCTACACTCATTGGAGAAAGGAGACTTGAATATTGAGACACAACCTAGTATTAAAAAGAAAAAAAGTTAAGTGTCATAAAATGTTGTTAAGAGAGAAAGTCCCAGTTCTTTAGCGATAAAGATATTCAAGAAGTAATCTCAATTACTTTTTTGAGTGGGGTGGAGAACATAAAGGGTCAGACACAACTGAGGTGATGATTTAGCACACACATGGAGTACATGTAAGGAAACATTACATATAAACTATCTTTTCCACTCAAGTTTGACTGTCACCAATAAAAATACACGTTTGCGTTTCTCTTATTAATAGTCAGGACTGACTAGATTACTAGTAATTCAACAGGAAATCCAAAAGAACAATTTTATGCTGAGGTTTCATATTTAAACTGAATTTATGATCAGATGTTATATATGTACAACCCTATTGCTGAGGGGCCGATAAAAATAGGTAATGGTTAGAACATACTGAGCATGAATTCTATGTCATGCAGTAGCTTTAACACTTTACATTCATATACTCAATCTTCCAATGAAAAACCTAAAACATACAGCTTAATTAAGTGGAGCTGGCACTGAACCCAAGCAGTCTAGGCTCTATGACCAATGCTTATAACCATTATGATATTCTGTCTAAATTAGTTCTGGGGACATTTTCAACACTATCACTTAATATCACTAATACGATCTAGATTTCCCCTTAACATTTAAATAACACTGATGAAAAGGAAAAAGAATGGAGTGGGCATGTGACACACAACATAACAGAGAACAGGTAACATGAGCTTCCAAGAAACTGAAAATAACATTAATGCTGTATATTTGATTTTAAAAAAATAGCAACATGGTTAAGAGATGGACCATGATGGGCAGCCCTATCTGGGGTTTAAGTCTCATCGCTGCCTCTCATTAGTGGATCTTGGCTAAGTTATTTAACTTCACTTTCTTTTCCCATCTGTAAAATCAACTTACCTAAAAGCCTTGACGTTAGTTAATTTTACTTGAATTGTTATGCAAATTAGTTTCGTTACCCACTCTTGAGAGTTAATATTTATGAACTATACAGCATCAAAAACCACAGAATAATAGTTGCAGTTCCTGATGAACTGAACTGTACTTTTACAATGATCGCATTGTGCTTGTCTCACCTTTGAGTTCAATGAAGTGGCCGCACTATTTAACAAAGTTTCTCTGTCACTCAGTTCCACAGGTCGAGACATGTCAGTCAAGATTTCAATGCCCTTTTCCAAAGCCTTCTGGAATGACTCAGAAATGATGGTGGGATGAATCCCTGTCATTTGTGAAAGGGTAGTTAATTTAATAATAACAGATAAACTTCATACTTGACATGAGTTAAAATTTCTTTGCTCATTACATCAACGCAGTCAAATTTTAAATTATTCTTAATAATGGTTCGAGTAACTTTAACTGCTAATATCTAATAATTTATTTCTATTTAATTTGAAATAAATTACATATTATATGATACTTAAGATTAAAACCATTTTTTTACTTTACAAAGTTGCTATAAATCTACATAATAGTAAGTGACTGAGGAATCACAACTACATTTAGGCAGTATGTACCAAAACAAGAATCCTTACTTTCTCCCCTAAATTACGGCTCTCACCTATAGCCTGTTTAGTAACACCACCAACCAGTCATTTTTTTAAAAGCAAAATTTTATGAAGTTCCATTCAAAACAAAAGCAGGAAAGCCAGGGGTGGGGGGAGACCCAGAAGCAAAAAAGAAAAAAATTTTTTAATACATGATAAACATAGCAAAATTAGCTGTTTCAAATTAAATTGTTAATCTTACAGTACTTTATAACTTTTGCCTTTATTCAGTAATAAAGCATGTCTTATGTCCTACCCACCTTTCTGAAGAAGCTTGGTACAGGAGTCCAAGAGAGAGCCAGCAATAATGACCACTGATGTGGTGCCATCTCCTGCTTCTATATCCTGAGCCTTGGATAGTTCCACCAGCTGGATGAACAGAACATGTCAAGTTGCTCAGTAAGAACTGGTTCATGAGAACCCAATAACGGCGTCAGTGACATTCACATCATGTTCACTTATAGATCTTGATTATCAGCACTGTAAGAGTCAATATACTTTTCTTCTGATTTTTTGTCCACCTTGGTTTGATTTAAAAATGATGACCTATACATCTGTGGCATGCAAAATTCTATTTACACACTTTATAAGAAGCTACATTATGATTTATAGTTCAGACTACAGGTTGTTTTTTCTTCCCATTACTTAAAAGAACTAGGGGCACTCTATAGATTCAGAAACTATGAAGTGCAGGATTCAGATGAGAGCAGATTATTAGTTTGAAATCCTTGGCCAAGTTTATCTGAACTGACCCTGCATGAAGCACAACCTGACCAGTTTTCAGTCACCTTTACCTATCAAAAGGGTTTTTTTAAACAGGAATTTCTAAGGAATTTGTTTTTGCTGATATTTTGACTCCTCACTTGACACTAGAATCACCATATTATAAATTATTTTAAAAAATAAATATCAGGGAAAATTTAAACACAAGGTTTATTTTGCAAACAAAAAATTCTACTTTCAGCTAACACCCACTGAACTAATAATTGGTACAAATTTTTTTTTAACTACATTTTTTTTCTCTCTTCCTTATATGTGTGGCACGTTGCTGTGGAAAAGGAGAATCATGTTCTATTATGATTTTCAACGAAGAACATAATGCTAGGCATACAACATATCCTAAAAATATGCCTGATTAGCATAAAAAAGAAAAACTTTCACCATGTTTAAACTTACCATGTGATCAAATAAAACAAATTTAACTGTTTACCGAATATCAAATAATACACTTAAAGAAACCCAAAAAACTCTCACCTAAAAATTACACTTACCATTCTGGCTGCTGGATGTAACACCTGCATTTGTTTCAGAATGGTGGCACCATCATTTGTAATGGTCACATCACCTTTTCCATCTTGAATCTGCAAAGTATAGTTTTTTAAAAGTTGTTATTTCAAAAAAATTTTTTCTTTATCCAGTATTAATGTGAAACCCTAAAAGCTCTACTAATTTTAATACTTCTTGTACAGAACTTATGTTTGCATAATGCTTAATTTCAAATTGTTTTCCCTTACCCTGGTGTAAAGATTAAGAACATGCAGTAATAGTCCCAGTTTACAAGTGAAATACCTGGGTTTTTTCCTACTTAAAAGTGAAGGAACTAAGACACTAAAAAAGGGATACAAAAGATATTATAAAGAATCATCATAAAATATAATTATAACTAGGTCCCATTCACCCCAAAGTAATCTGTCCCTTTCTTAACTCTCAAAGCCTTTCTAACACTTTACTTTTTAAACAGCACATCTCAACCCTCTATAGAGAGCTTGCAGTAGGCACAGTAGTACTAAATAAGTAATGAATGAGCCTTTTACCATTTTATCCATTCCTTTTGGTCCGAGGCTTGTTCTAATAGCATCAGCAACAGCTGTAAATAGGGAAACAAGAAAGAGAAACCAAGACTCTTTAAAGAGCAAAGCATTTCTTCTACCCACAAATAATCATTTTGTCCTTATTAGAATATGGGGCATAACAATTCACTGTGTTTGCTAAAGGAAATTCTATACCTAAAAATCTACTTCACACAGAAATATTTTACTCCTTTAACTGTATGACACTTCTCTTTTTGTTGCTAAAGTCACTATATGTAGCATTTGTACCCTGCACATATGGTAGAATAAATTTTGAAGTCACCTAATCCTATAAATATCAATATAACTTAAGTCATGTGCTCTGAATGAGAACTGCATTACCTTCCCCATTCTCTGAAACAAAACAAACAGCAATAACAGGACAAGCTAGATCTCCTAGCACATTCTACAGCCCTATTTGCTTTTGTATATTTCACAACTAAAATAATGCTTTCAGTGGGTTGTGTTAACAATACATAATCTTAAAAAGATTATAAGAAAATATTTGGTATAGCTTAAAAAATTATATTCTACTTAATTATTTCGTAATTGGGGGCTGCATTTCCTAATTATTCAACCATCATTAATCACTCTTTCAGGTGATTTTAGTGGACCCACATGGCAACGATTCTACAAGCAGACCAATTCACTTTAAGAACACCCTTACAATCATCTACAGGAAGCCTCTAGAAAGGCACACTATTCAAAAAATAAAATTTTTGCTGATCACCTCCTCAAAGTGTCTGAAGTTTAACATACTATGTAGTACACAATATTATCTGTTAAATGACTTGTGCTGAATAGTACTAGAACTACCACAACTATTTGTGTGTGTGTTGACATCGTCAACCAAAGAAAAAACTGGCTCCATGAATTACACTAAAGATGCATCTGGCAACAGCTTTTCCCCACCAGTCTGTAGGGTTCTGTCTGACTTGGACAGTCTAGTAGTCCCCCTTTGTTCCAGGAGCTCTCCTCACTTAAGATGTAAGGGTCAGGTTTACAAGTGGCCTTTTCTTCTTATATGCATTCCTCTCTTGTCCAATTTCAATTCTCTGTGCAGAGATGTTTCCAAATTTGCCGAAGTAAACATCCCATCCTGTTGCCTTGTTTGTTGAAAATCTACCATATTCTATAGCTTTCCCGGCCCCCCAACATGGCACCAGAATTTACCTAACACCTTGTTTTTAATGAAATAAATCTAAGCTTCAATTATGGTCTCTAGATAACTTTCAAACAACGTTCATTTCCGGGTAAAGACTCTCTTGAACTTTCAAACGACTCCTAAATTTACCATTTAGTCATTCTGACATCCTCAACTCATTTAAGCCTGAACCAGAACCTAGTCTCTCTTCTTCCACCATCCTTCCTTCAGTGTACCTGATTTTTCCCAGCAGTAGCAGCACCATACCCTCAGTCCCCTGGACAGATAACCTCAAATATCTGTAAGGCTGTACTCCATGTATACATATATACACACCTGGCTCCTCAGATGCTTTCTTATTTAAGCCTTACAGCAACCCTCCAAGGTAGCTATTATTTCATTATACTGAAAAAAAAATCTGTAGCTGCGGGAGTCGTGTTAAACCCTTTCCAGAACAACAACAAAGGACACCTTGTGGCCCCACTCTACCTTTCCGATCTCACTTCTCATTTCTTCAGGCACCTGATGCTCTAACCCAAATGAAATACTCCCTGCACTCATACACATAACGGGCAAGAACTCTAAGCCTCTGTTCTCACTTTTTCTTCTAGACTCTTCTAATTCAACCCGACGTCTCTCAATCCTCACAACTTTTTTTAAAGCGAACTTTTCCATCCTCAATTTTATAGGGAAGAAAACCTTGGTTAAAGGTCACAAAGCCACGAAGTAACGTAACTAAACGAAACCCAGGACTTCTTGAATTCCACCAAAAGGCAAACTCTTCTTCATTTGCTGGCTGTACGTGCGGAGAGGACACCAAAGCTCAACGCAGCCTCATAATTACTCTCAAACAAGGTGGGTCGGTCTCTTTCACACCCCCCAGTACAATGGACCCCGCCCCAATTTAAGGTGCGGAGAGTTTACCCGAATTCAATAGCTGAGCCAGAAAAGTATTTCCCTATTTTAATAAAACAAAAAGACTGAAAAGTATTATGCAAACATTCTACCAGTAGACGGCTGCATGAGGGCCCCGGCTGCTTTAAGTATGATGAAAGCAGCACGCCCCGGGACGGAAAATTACGGGCGTCTAAGACGCAGAATGGGGCCAGTCCAAAGGCTTCCATACTCGGGGTCGGAACAACGGCGAACAGGAAGGAGGAACCCTGCACTGAGCTTATTCTATGAGGCCCAAAGCGGATCATCTGAACGAACAGCCCACCCAAGGCTGGGGGTGAGAGTGCACAGTCAGGCCCGCAGGGCCGCGACTCAAGCCGGGGAGAGATACCTTTGGCTGCGGAGATGTTGCTGAAGCGGATCTGGGCCGGCTTATCGCGGTCCTGATAGGCGCTCTTCCCGCGGCCGCCGGCAGCCCCGACAGCCCCGGCGGGCGGCCCGGTCCGGGGTGCTGCGTTCTCGGGCATGGCAACCTTGGATGGGTCTGCGTGAGCTTGGGAAGGACGGATGGACACGGATTGCGGCTGACCAGGGACCAACCGTAAGCGCCCACCGCCTTCACGAACCTTCCAGAAAGCGGCGCCGCCGCCGGGAGGGGGAGGAGCCGGGGAAGGGGTCCTTCCTGGAGGCGCGGCGCTGCCGTGACGTCACAGACTGCCCGCCGCGCGCCGGGTGAGGGGGCCAGCGCCGAGGAGCTGGGGGCTGGCTGGGGCTGTTGGGCCGGGGGCGCGCTGAGCAAGCTCGGGGGAGGCAGAAAGGCTCACCTGCGATTGTAGGCTGGTGTCGGGACACCTCATCTCCCCACTAACCCCTCCTCGGGCCTGAGGACCCCTCCGTTAACTGCAGTTGGAAGTGTCACTCCCGGGTGGGTGGGGTTTTTGCCGGCGGTAGACTTGTATTTTTGGAAAAGGAAATGGCGACCCAATCGAGTATTCTTACCTGGAGAAAATCCATGGACACAGGAGCCTGGTGGGTTACAGTCCATGGGGTCGCAGAGTCGGACACGACTGAGCACAGACCTGTATTTTATTCAGTTTTATTCGTTTTGAAAGCGAATCGGAAAAGAGATTTGGCAGTTCAGTTCAGTCGCTGAGTTGTCTCCGACACTTTGGGACCCCATGGACTGCAGCACGCCAGGCTTCCCTGTCCATCACCAGTAATTCCCGGAGTTTACTCAGACTCAGTCCCATTGAGTCGTTGATGCCATCCAACCATCTCGTCTTCTGTCGTCCCCTTCTCCTTCCGTCTTCAATCTTTCCCGGCATCAGGGAGACTCGCGAGAGTCTTTGTCAACACCACAGTTCACAAGCATCAGTTCTTCGGCGCTCAGTTTTCTTTATACTCCAACTCTCACATCCATACATGACTACTGGGAAAACCATAGTTTTGAAGCAAGGGACCTTTGTTGGCAAAGTAATGTCTCTACTTTTTAATATGTTGTCTAGGTTGGCTTCCCTGGTGGCTCAGAGGGTAAAGCGACTGCCTGCAATGCAGGAGACCTGGGTTCGATCCCTGGGTCAGGAAGATCCCCAGGAAAAGGAAATGGCAACCCACTCGAGTACTCTTGACTGAAAAATCCCATAGATAGAGAAGCCTGGTAGACTACAGTCCATGGGATCGCAAAGAGTCGGACATGACTGAGGGCCTTCACTTTCTTTTCTTCCAAGAAACAAGCATCTTTTAATTTGATGAATGCAGTCACCATCTACAGTGATTTTTGGAGCCCCCCCCCCCATAAAATTTTGTCACTGTTTCCATTGTTTCCCTATCTATTTGCCATGAAGTGATAGGACCAGATGCCATGATCTTAGTTTTCTGAATGTTGAGTTTTAAGCCACCATTTTCACTCTGCTCTTTCACTTTCATCAAGAGGCTCTTTAGTTCTTTGCTTTCTGCCATAAGTGTGGTGTCATCTGTGTATCTGAGGTTTTTGATATTTCACCGGCAATCTTGATTCCAGCTTGTACTTCAGCCAGTCCAGCATTTCACATAGTGCACTCTGCACATAACGTAAAATAAGGTGATGATACACAGCCTTGACGTACTCTTTTCCAGAACCAGTCTGTTGTACCATGTCCAGTTCTAACTGTTGCTACTTGACCTGCATACACATTTCTTAAGAGGTAGGTCAGGTGGTCTGGTATTCCCATCTCTTTCAGAATTTTCCAGTTTGTTGTGATCCACAGTCAAAGGCTTTGGTGTAATCAATAAAGCAGAAGTTTTTCTGGAACTCTCTTGCTTTTTCAGTGATCCAATGGATGTTGGCAATTTGATCTCTGGTTCTTCTGCCTGTTAATCCAGTTTGAACATCTGGAAGTTCATGGTTCACGAACTGCTGAAGCCAGGCTTGGAGAATTTTGAGCATTACTTTACTAGCATGTGTTGCTGCTGCTGCTGCTGCTAAGTTGCTTCAGTTGTGTCTGACTCTGTGCAACCCCGTAGATGGCAGCCCATCAGGCTCCCCCATCCCTGGGATTCTCCAGGTAAGAATACTGGAGTGGGTTGCCATTTCCTTCTCCAGTGCATGAAAGTGAAAGTGAAGTCGCTCAGTCGTGTCCGACTCTTAGCGACCCCATGAACTGCAGCCTACCAGGCTCCTCTGTCCATGGGTTTTCCAGGCAAGAGTACTGGAGTGGGGTGCCATTGCCTTCTCCTACTAGCATGTGAGATGAGTGAAATTGTGCAGTAGTTTAAACATTCTCTGGCATTGCCCTTCTTTGGGATTGGAATGCAAACTGACCTTTTCCAGTCCGTGGCCATTGCTGAGTTTTCCAAATTTGCTGGCATATTGAGTGGAGCACTTTGACAGCATCATCTTTTAGGACTTGAAATAGCTCAACTGGAATTTCATCACCTCCACTAGCTTTGTTTGTAGTGATGCTTCCTAAGGCCCATTTGATGTCACATTCCAGAATGTCTGGCTCTAGGTGAGTGATCACAACATAGTGGTTATCTGGATCATGAAGTTTTTTTTGTGTGTGTAGTTTTTCTGTGTATTTTTGCCACCTCTTCTTTATATCTTCTGCTTCTGTTAGTTCCGTACTGTTTCTGTCCTTTATTGTGGCCATTTTTGCATGAAATGTTCTCTTGGTATCTCTAATTTTCTTGAAGAGATCTCTAGTCTTTCCCAGTCTATTGTTTTCCTCTGATTCTTTGAATTGATTGCTGAGGAAGGCTTTCTTATCTCTCCTTGCTATTCTTCAGTGTATGTATAACATAATTCGTGTAGCTTTTTAAATCCCTTAAAGATTGAAGGCAGGAGAAGAGGACAACAAAGGACAAGATGGTTGGATGACATCCCCGACTGGATGGACCTGAATTTGAGCAAGCTCTGGGAGTTGGTGATGGACAGGGAAGCCTGGCGTGCTGCAGTCCATGGGGCTTACAAAGAGTCGAACCCAACTGAGTGACTGAACAACAGCACCCCTGTCTTGCCTCTCTTCCCAGCCCCTTTCCCTCTCTGCACTGGTAACCACTAGTTTTTTTTTTTTTCCCCTCCTATATTTATGAGTCTGTTTCTGTTTTATTATATTCATTCACTGGTTTTATTTTTATAGAGTCCCTCATATAAGTGATAACATATAGTGTTTATCTTTCTCTGACTAATTTCACTTAGCATGATATTCTCAGGATCCATCCATACTGTTGCAAATGGGGGAATTTCATTCTTCCTGTGGCTGAGTAGGATTCCATTGTGTATATATGCAACCTTTTCTTAATCCATTTATCTGTTGGTGGACACTTAGGTTGCTTCCATATCTTGATTGTTGTAAATAATGCTACTATAAACATTGGGGTGCATATATCTTTTGGAGTTAGTGTTTTCCATTTTTTCAGACATATACTGAGGAATGGAATTGCTGGCTCATATGGTAGTTCTATTTTTTGAGAATCTTCCATGCTGTTTTTGACAGTGGCTATACCAGTTTACCTTCTCGCCAATATTTTTACCAATGTTTGTTATTTGTGTTCTTTTTGCTACTAGCATTCTGACAGGTATGGGGTGATAGCTCATTGTGGTTTTGGTTGGCATATCTCTGATGATTAGTGTGTCTTTCTCTGATAATTAGTCACTCAGTAGTGTCCGACTCTGTGATCTCATGGACTGTAGTCTGCCAGGCTCCTCATGGAATTCTCTAGACAAAAAGACTGGAGTGGGTTGCTGTTTCCTTCTTCAGGGGATCTTTCTGACCAAGGGATTGAACCCAGGTTTCCTGCATTGCAGGCAGATTCTTTACCATCTGAGACGCCAGGAGGCCCCTACGATATTGAACATCTTTTCTTGTGCTTGTTGATCATTTGTATGTCTTTTTTGAAAGAATGTCCAGTCAGGTCTTCTGCCCATTTTTTAGTTTTCCTTTTTTAAAAAAAATACTGAGTTGTACGAGCTATTTATATATTTTGAATATTAACCCCATATTGGTCATATAATTTCCAAATATTTTCTCCCATTCAGTAGATTGTTGATTTCCTTTGTGGTGCAAAAGCTTTTTAAAAATTAATTTAAAATTTTTTTTAATTTTAATTTTTTTTGGTTGCATGCGGTCTTTGTTGCTGTGCATGTGCTTTCAGAGAGCAGGGGATACTCTTTCTTGCGGTGTGTGGAAATCTAACTGCAGTGGCTTTTTTGTTGCGAAGCACTGGCTCTAGGCACACGGGGTTCAGGAGTTGTAACACGCAGGCTCAGTAGGTGCTTGCTGGCTCTAGGGCCTGGGCTCAGAAGTTGTGACACATGGGCTTAGTTGCTCCTTAGACTGTGGAATCTTCCAGGATCAGAGATTGAACCCATATCTCCAGCATTGGCAGGTGAATTCTTATCCACTGTACCTCCAGGCAGTCATGTACAAAAGCTTTTAAGTTTAATTAAGTGCCATTTGGTGTTTTGTGTGTTTTTTTTCACTTTTGTTGCCTTGTGACTGCTTTTCTATTTAGATGTTGGAATTGATTGTTCTATATTGATTGATACTAGGTAGCAGTTAAGAGATTTAAATACACAACTGGTTAAATACCAAAGAATCTTAAAATTTTTGGACCTGTGATTGCCTGCCAAGTCAGGACTACCTGTGCAGTTAATACAGTGCCCTTGTTTTACAGTAGCTTCTCCTGCATAACATAGTCACTGACTCTTTGGGAGCCTGAACATTTTAGTAACAATCAGTTACTAAAATAGCTCAGTTATGTTTAGCTAGTTGCAGTGCTAAACCCTGTACACATTTCATCTTATGGAATACTCTCAACAATCCTATGAAGTAAGTCTTTTATCTTTTTTTGGTAGGAGACAGGGAATGAAGCACAAAGAGACCTGAATCTCAAGGTAAATAAATGGAAGCAGTATTCCAATAGAGCAACTTCAGAGGTCATAAGCTACAATGCTGGGCTTTTTTTACTTCTGTATTTTAGATTGGAGGTTTATGCAGGTGAAGTTCTTTCACTATTTGTTCACAAATAATTTCTTAGCATCCACAAAATGATGGTTGCCTGAAATAGATTCAGTGATAATTTTTCGTGGTTCTTAATCCTCTGATCCTAGGAGCTTTTACTCTCACTCAGGACACTGGCCCTAGAAGATGAAGCTTCTTAGGTGTTCCATGATCTATAAGTCTAGGGTTGATTTCTCTTCAAAGGATCAGATTATGTCAGTGTGGCCTCAAACATTGGAGAAGGCAATGGCAACCCACTCCAGTGTTCTTGCCTGGAAAATCCCATGTACAGAGGAACCTGGTAGGCTGCAGTCTATGGGGTTGCTAAGAGTCTGACACGACTGAGTGACTTCACTTTCACTTTTCACTTTCATGCATTGGAGAAGGAAATGGCAACCCACTCCAGTGTTCTTGCCTGGAGAATCCCAAGGATGGGGGAGCCTGGTGGGCTGCTGTCTATGGGGTCGCAGAGTCAGACACAACTGAAGCGACTTAGCAACAGTGGCAGCAACCTCAAATGTGCTATGATTATTTGTTAAAACAACTAGTGTAGTATGATGCAAACAAGTATGATGAGGATGATGGAAATAGCATTAATTTGGGAGCTCAAAATTCTGGCTTGAGTTCCATTTCTGCTATATCAGTTCAGTTCAGTTGCTCAGTTGTCTGACTCTGCGACCCCATGGACTGCAGCAGACCAGGCTTCCCTTTCCATCACCAACTCCTGGAGCATGCTCAAACTCATGTCCATCCAGTCGGAGATGCCATCCAATCATCTCATCCTCTGTCATCCCCTTCTCCTCCTGCCTTCAATCTTTCCCAGCATCAGGGTCTTTTCCAATGAATCCATTCTTCGAATCAGTTGGCCAAAGTATTGGAGCTTCTGCATCAGTCCTTCCAATGAATATTCAGGACTGATTTCCTTTAGGAGTGACAGGTTTGATCTCCTTGCAGTCCAAGGGACTCTCAAGAGTATTGTTCAATACCACAGTTCAAAACCATCAATTTTTCGGCACTCAGTTTTCTTTATATTCTGACTCTCGTATCCACACATGACTACTGGAAAAACCATAGCTTTGACTAGATGGACCTTTGTTGGCAAGATTATGCTCTGCTTTTGAATATGCTATCTAGGTTGGTCATAGCTTTTCTTCCAAGGAGCAAGCATATTTTTAATTTCATGGCTACAGTCACCATCTGCAGTGATTTTGCTGCTGCTGCTGCTAAGTCGATTCAGCTGTGTTCTACTCTGTGTGACCCCATAGACAGCAGCCCACTAGGATTCTCTGTCCCTGGGATTCTCCAGGCAAGAATACTGGAGTGGGTTGCCATTTCCTTCTCCATGGCAGTGATTTTGGAGCCCCCCCCAAATAAAGTTAGCCACTGTTTCCCCGTCTATTTGCCATGAAGTGATGGGACCAGATGCCATGATCTTCGTTTTCTGAATGCTGAGTTTTAAGCCAACTTTTTCACTCTCCTCTTTCACTTTCATCAAGAAGCTCTTTAGTTCTTCTTCACTTTCTGCCATAAGGGTGGTGTCATCAGTGTATCTGAGGTTATTGATATTTCTCTCAGCAATCTTGATTCCAGCTTGTGCTTCATCCAGCCCAGCGTTTTTGGTGATGTACTCGTCATACAAGTTAAATAAGCAGGGTGACAGTATACAGCTTTGATGTACTCCCTTCCCAATTTGGAACCAGTCTATTGTTCCATGTCCAGTTCTAACTGTTCCTTCTTGACCTACGTACAGATTTCTCAGAAGGCAGGTCAGGTGGTCTGGTATTCCCCTCTCTTTCAGAATTTTCCACAGTTTTTTGTGATCCACACAGTCAAGACTTTGGCTTAGTCAATAGAGCAGAAGTAGATGTTTTTCTGGACTAGATGTGTAATCTTGCGACAGTCATTTAAGTTCTCTGGGTCTTATATTCCTCATCTATAAAGTAGGAGGTTGAATTCAATGGCTTCTAAAGCTTAGTAAACTGTACTATTTTTATCCGTGTGAGAAGTAGACCAGTTAGCCAGAAGTGACAAAGCAGAATTTGGAAGATGCTGTTGTTGGCTTTGGGGACAGTCTCCATAGGTGTGATGCTTGCCTTAATTATCTGAAAGATTTCATGTTATAATTACATATTTTTTTCTGTAACAATTGATATCAGAATTATTTTTCTTCCTAGGATTAAGCAATAATACATGCCCAAAGCCAAAGGCAGGTGCTAGCAAACTTAGAAGTTCTGTGATCTATTGTAAGTAAACAAGTAACCAGGTAGTCTATCTAGAAACAGAGATGAACTAATATTTAATTAGTATAGCACTCTCCAGAGCCATGAAAGTTGCAGATTTGTGGACAGAATAGATGACTCTTATTTTGGAGGTCTAGAAAGTATCCCATGGACGGAGGAGCCATGGGGTGGAGAAGAGTCAGACATGACTGAGCAACTTTACTTTCACTTTTCACTTTCATGCATTGGAGAAGGAAATGGCAACCCACTTCAGTGTTTTTGCCTGGAGAATCCCAGGGACAGGGAAGCCTGGTGGGCTGCTGTCTCTGGGGTCGCACAGAGTCGGACACGACTGAAGTGACTTAGCAGCAGCAGCAGCAGGAGGTGTGGTGGTGGGGCACAGCACTTTGATAGGCAGCAGACACTAGATACTTCCTGGCAGAAAATGAGACAAGCTGAATCTGAGTCTAATCAAATTCCTAGATGTAACTACAAATTTATAGATTTGTAGGACACACAAGGACAGGAAAATATATTTTTAAAAACTGATACCATGTGGATATAGTCAATAAATTCTAGATTATGAGAAACTCATTAGGACAAATGACCTACAAATAAATTACAAGAAAATAAAGCCCAATGAAGCTGGAAGGAGAACCTATAGCTAATTTCATTTGACTGGCTAATCTACTACTTAAATATTCAGACAAACTGTTAAAAAACATGAAGTTTGTAAGACAATTGGGAATTGATTGATTGATATTCTTTCATTATTAAGAAAGTGTTTTTCTTTTACTGTGTAAAATAGAATAATGTATTATTTTTTTAAGGGCCTATATCTTTTAGAGAAGCATACTGAAATATTTACAGATAAACTTATGATGTCTGGGGTTTTCCAAATGAAAGAGAAGGGTCAAGTGGATGGGAGCAGAAAGGAAACAAGATGGGCAATTTATTTGTTGAAGTTGGTGATAGGGACATGGAAGCTCATGATACAATTGTTTTTGCTTTGTATGTGTTTGAAATTTTCCACCAGAAATGTTTTTTAAAAATGTTTGGATAATCAGAAAGAAAACAAGACTAGATTTCTCCAGGTATGTCCCATCTTTCCGAAATCAATCCCATTTAAAACCTTTGAGTCTGAATTTGAATTAAAATATTTTAAAATGCAGAATGAGAGTTTTGTTTTATGGCAATTTCATTCCAAATGCTTGCTATGATAGTTATCTTGATTAGCACAGCCCACTAAAGGGTGAAATAACACACCAGATACATGGAGAGATAGCCCGCAAATAAATGAGCCCCTTTATGCTCTGAACCATCATCTACTCTGTCACCAAGTTTCTGTATTTTGGGGTAGTGTGTCCTGAATCCTGTTGTTACACTCTGGGGTTCCTAGTGTTTCTCAACACACCACTCTGTTTCATGCTTCCCTATGTAAGGGCATGCTATTTCACCTGCAGCATACCTGGCTGTTCACATTAAGCCTGTCTTTGACCTATTCCGAGTTAGTCATTTTTTTCTTTCTCTCACCACCAATTCTGATAGCTACTTCTAGGTACTAGGTAGTAACAACCCTTAGTTCATTACTTTTTTTTTTTTCTGTTGTTCATTGCATGTTAATAATTTATTGATGTAAAGGAAGAAAAAATAATTTTCCCTCCCACTCTTCTGTTCTGGCTGGGACACCTGTAACAAAAGACAGATTAATGAGAAGAACAAACAGGTTTACTAACATGTACACCTCGTATACCCGGAGAAGAAAATGGCAACCCACTCCAGTGTTCTGGCCTGGAGAATTTCATGCAGAGGAGCCTGGCAGACTATAGTCCATGGAGTCTCATAGAGTTGAACATGACTGAGCGACTGACACACACACACACACACACCCCTTATATGTGGAATTTCCCTGGTGGCTGAGCAGTAAGGAATCCACCTGCAATGCAGAAGATGCAGGAGACATGGGTTTGATCCCTGGGTCAAGAAGATCCCCTGGAGGAGGAAATGGCAACCTATTCCAGTATTCTTGCCTGTAAAATCCCATGGACAGAGGAGCTTGGAGGGCTACAATCCAGAGGGTTGCAAAGAGTCAACATGACTGAGCAACTGAGCACAGTACATGCCTCATGTATGCATGTGACATACCCAGGGAAAAATGAGTAACTCAGAGCAGTGGCTTAGAACTCCTGTTTATATACCACCTTCAGCCAAAGACACACACACACACACAGAAAAAAAGGACCATGTCCAGAAGCTCATTTATAGAGAGATGACAGGGAAAAGCATGATAAACAAGAGTGAGGTTTGAATCACAGATTTAAGTCGATTTCTTCTCCATTAATAAGGTCTAAAATTGTCTTCTGGCGTTTGTTTTTGTACTTCCTGGTAGACAGGGAAGGAGGAACACCTTTGAAAATGTTGTTTTAGTTGCTAAGTCTTTTGTGACCTGAGGGAGCTTAGCCCACCGAACTCCTCTGTTCATGGGATTTCCCAGGCAAAAATACTAGAATGGGTTGCCATTTCCTTTTCCAGGAAATCTTCCCAACCCAGGGATGGAACCCATGTCTCCTGCATTTGCAGGGGGTTTCTTTACCACTGAGCCACAGGGAAGTTCTTTGAAAATGTATGTCCTGCTTTTAAGTGAATAGGAGGAGGGCTGTGAGCTTTCCTTGTATCTGCTTCTCAGTTGCCTTCAGCTCAACATAATCCTTAAGCCAAAGTGGTATATTTTGGGGTGGCATATTCTGCTACCGCTCATTTACCTATTATTTTCTCTTTCCAGAATGTAAGATTTTAGAGGAGTGTGTCTTATTCATTCTCTGTCCCCTGGAGCCTAGCAGAAAGACTGGCACAAAACTCTGAATCAATATCTGTTAGTGGAGAGTGAATGGTGATTAAAGTACAACTGGAAAAGGCAGAGGAGAGACAGGAAGCAAGGAGAGTTTATTGCAAAACTTAGGGCCAGTGTATTTCCACATTATCTCGGTTCACATTTTAAATTTTAATATTTTTAGAGCTGGAAAACTTTATAAAAACACATATTGATGGCCTGGAACCAAAGAGCCTGTAAGCCATAAAAGGAGTAATTTAACAGGGCATGCGACTAGCTGCTTTATGAGACTTAGAATGGGCATCTATTTGGCCACAGTGAAAAGCAAACTCGACCAGAAGGGCTGCTAGTTAGATGCTTGTAGTTTCCTTTGAGACAGGGCTCAGAGTATTTTCCTTGCTGTTGTCTTATAGCAATTAGGCAGTTCTTTTAATAGGCCTGCACCCAGGCTTATCATCTGGAAATCAGGTTGTGTTTTGAGATTTAAGAAAGCTTTGTACTTTGGTCCTTTTGTTTGAAAGGTATTCTAAAAATGCAATCCTTCCCAACCTAAAATAGTTACGTTAACAATAGCAGCCCCTGGTGGCACAGAGGTGATTTTCTTTTATTGGTCACCTTTGTGTTTTGGAACCTGTAGGCTCAGACAGGCCCTGTATTAAAAAAGCAAAATTCAACTCGGCAGATTTTAAAGATCTTATTGGCTTTCTTCATTGATTGATGAATCAGGCAGCATCCAGTCAAGCAAATAGAAAGTACAATAGCCCCAGGAGCTGTACAAAATAAAAGACTTATAGACAGAAGGGAGCAGGAACATGTGTTATACAAGACAAGAAAGACTGTTTATTACAAGATCACCTTTGTTTAGGGGATGGCAAGGATCTACCAGTTTACCTAAGTGGTATTGATTAGGAGGTTTCCTGATTGGTAATTAAGTCTCGGTTTGGTGATGTGACTCCATCCTGGGCCTCCTTAACTTATTTTTAACAAGTGATATGTCCAGGTATTACATACACTGGAATGAGAGTTGAATAATGGTAACGATATACAGAATTTCTCCTGCTTCTATTTATTGTGAGGATTAATTAGACTGGGAGTACTAAGAGAGAGTTCCTAAAGCCAGTGGAAAACTGGCAAGTTTATATAGTTTTAGGGGGGCAAATTAACCCATAGATATTGTAGGCTGTATTTGATGTGTATTTGCATTTGGGGGAGAAAATATCTGAGGCTTCTATAAAATTCTGACTTTATCAAAATGTTTAAGAAACACTACGAAAGGTGTATAGCTTTTCTCAGTGATGTAGAACAAATGTTCTTTAAAGCTTTTTGTTAAAAGGATTCTGATTTTAAGGCATAGTTATCATTTTTAAAAACTGAAATAGTTGATTTACAGTATTGTGTTAGTTTCAGGTATAGAGCAAAGTAATTCAGATATACATTTTTCCAGATTATTTTCCATTATAGGTTATTCAGTTCAGTTGCTCAGTCATGTCTGACCCCATGAACTGAGCACGTCAGGCCTCCCTGTCTATCACCAACTCCCGGAGTTTACCCAAACTCATGTCCATTGAGTCAGTGATGCCATCCAACCATCTCATCCTGTGTCGTCCCCTTCTCCTCCTGCCCACAATCTTTCCCAGCATCAGGGTCTTTTCAAATGAGTCAGCTCTTCCCATCAGGTGGCCAAAGTATTGGAGTTTCAGCTTCAGCATCAGTCCTTCCAAAGAACACCCAGGACTGATCTCCTTTAGGATGGACTGGTTTGATCTCCTTGCAGTCCAAGGGACTCTCAAGAGTCTTCTCCAATACCACAGTTCAAAAGCATCAATTTTCCTGCGCTCAGCTTTCTTTATAGTTCAACTCTCACATCCATACATGACTACTGGAAAAACCATAGCCTTGACTAGATGGAACTTTGTTGACAAACTAATGTCTCTGCTTTTTAATATGCTGTCTAGGTTGGTCATAACTTTCCTTCCAAGGAGTAAGTGTCTTAATTTCATGGCTGCAATCACCATCTGCAGTGATTTTGGAGCCCCCCAAAATAAAGTCAGCCACTGTTTCCATTATTTCCCCATCTAGTAGCCATTATAGAATATTGAATATAGTTCTCTGTGCTATACAGTAAATCCTGTTGCTTATCTATTTTAGGTATAGTAGTTTGTACCTGTTAATCCCGTAATCCTAGTTTATCCCTCCCCTGCTTTCCTCTTTAGTAACCATGAGTTTGTCTTCTATGAGTCTATTTCTGTTTTGTATATAAGTTCATTTGTATCATTTCTTTTTTAGATTCCACATATAGCAATACTACGTATTTGTCTGACTTACTTCATTTAGTATGATATTCTCTAGGTCCAACCATGTTGCTCTAAATGGCAATATTTCATTTTTATGGGTGAGTAATATTTGTGTGTGTGTGTGTGTGTATGCAAAGTAAAGTGAAAGTGTTAGTTGTTCAGCCATGTCTAGCTCTTACAGTTGTGTGTGACTCTTTGTGACGCCATGGACTGTAGCCCATCAGGCTTCTCAGTACATGGAATTCTCCAGGCAAGAATACTGAAGTAGATAGCCATTCCCTTCTCCAGGGGATCTTCCTGACCCAGGGATTGAGCCTGGGTCTCCTCCATTGCAGGCAGATTCTTTACTGTCTGAGCCACCAGGGAAGCCTCTGTGTGTGTGTGTGTGTGTGTGTGTGTGTGTGTGTGTGTGTGTGGTGGTTTGTATCTGACTCTTGTGTGTGTGTGTGGTGGTTTAGTCACTAGTTTGTGTCTGACTCTTGTGACCCCATGGACTGTAGCCCGCCAGGATCCTCTGTTCATGGGATTCCCCAGGCAAGAATACTACAATGGGCTACCATTTCCTTCTCTAGGGATATTCCCAATTCAGGGATTGAACCCACATCTCCTGCATTGCAGGCGGATTCTTTACTGTCTGAGCTATCAGGGAAGCCCATGTGTGTGTGTGTGTGTTATGTATATATATACATATATATATGTAACGTATATACTATATCTTTCTAAACCGGTTATCTCTTGATGGGCCCTTTATTTATTTCTATTGACCACACAGTGCAGCTTACAAGAGCTCAGCTCCCTGAGCAGAGATTGAACCTGGGCCACAGCAGTGAAAGCCTGGAGTCTAACCACTAGGCTACTAAATAGCTCCCGATGGGCACTTCAATATATCATTTCATTAAATAACTTTTTATTACAACAGTATTACATGTACACTGTACAGTTCAGCTCAGTCGCTCAGCCATGTCCGACTCTTTGCGACCCCATTGACTGCAGCACGCCAGGCCTCCGTGTCCATCACCTCTCCGGCAGTTTACCGAACTCATGTCCATTGAGTCAGTGATGCCATCCAACCATCTCATCCTCTGTCATCCCCTTCCCCTCCTCCTTCTGTGTACTGAGAAGCCTGTCTTGTCCCCTAAAATCTTTCCCAGCATCAGGGTCTTTTCAAATGAGTCAGTTCTTCACATCAGGTGGCCAAAGTATTGAAGTTTCAGCTTCAACATCAGTCCTCCCAATGAACACTCAGGACTGATCTCCTTTAGGATGGACTGGTTGGACCTCCTTGCAGTCCAAGGGACTCTCAAGAGTCTTCTCCAACACCACAGTTCAAAAGCATCAATTCTCCTATGCTCAGCTTTAAATATAGTCCAACTATCACATCCATACATGACCTCTGGAAAAACCATAGCCTTGAGTAGACAGACCTTTGTTGATGAAGTAATGTCTCTGCTTTTTAATATGCTGTCAAGGTTGATCATAACTTTCCTTCCAAGGAGTAGCTTTTTTAAATTTCATCACTTCAATCACCAGCTGCAGTGATTTTGGAGCCCCCCAAAATAAAGTCAGCCACTGTTTCTACTGTTTCCCCATCTATTTGCCATGAAGTGATGGGACCAGATGCCATGATCTTAGTTTTCTGAATGTTGAGCTTTAAGCCAACTTTTTCACTCTCCACTTTCACTTTCATCAAGAGGCTCTTTAGTTCTTCTTCACTTTGTGCCATAAGGGTGGTGTCATCTGCATATCTGAGGTTATTGATATTTCTCCCGGCAATCTTGATTCCAGCTTGTGCTTCATTCAGCTCAGCATTTCTCATGAGGTATCTGCATATAAGTTAAATAAGCAGAGTGACAATATACAGCCTTGATGTACTCCTTTTCCTATTTGGAACCAGTCTGTTGTTCCACATTCAGTTCTAACTGTTCACACAGGTTTCTCAAGAGGCAGGTCAGGTGGTCTGGTATTCCCATCTCTTTCAGAATTTTCCAGTTTGTTGTGATCCACACAGTCAGAGGCTTTGGCATAGTCAATAATGCAGAAGTAGATGTTTTTCTGGAACTCTCTTGTTTTTGCGATGATCCAGCAGATGCTGGCAATTTGATCTCTGGTTCCTCTGCCTTTTCTAAAACCAGCTTGAACATCTGGAAGTTCACAGTTCACGTATTGCTGAAGCCTGGCTTGGAGAATTGTAAGCATTACTTTACTAGCATGTGAGATGAGTACAATTTTGTGGTAGTTTGAGCATTCTTTGGCATTGACTTTCTTAGGGATTGGAATGAAAACTGACCTTTTCCAGTCCTGTGGCCATTGCTGAGTTTTCCCAATTTGCTGGCATATTGAGTGGAGCACTTTGACAGCATCATCTTTTAGGATTTGAAATAGCTCAACTGGAATTCCAGTACCTCCACTAGCTTTGTTTATAGTGATGCTTCCTAAGGCCCACTTGACTTCACATTCCAGGATGTCTGGCTCTAGGTGAGTGATCACACCATCGTGATTATCTGGGACGTGAAGATCTTTTTTGTACAGTTCTGTGTATTCTTGCCTTCTCTTCTTAATGTCTTCTTCTTTGTACACTGCAGACATTTAGAAAAATCAGGTTAGCAGAAAGAAGCAAATAAAAGCCATTTGCTCAGAGATATACTTCATAACCATTTTGGTGACTAACCTTCTGGATTTTTCTAGCCAGGTTGATAGATTCAACTCTATAAACCCAAGGAACGTTTTGCAATATAAGTAACAAGCATTAGTATTACTAATGTATAAAGAACATTTAGAAATCACTGAAGTGACAGAAACCTCTATAGAAGATGGACAAGGAAATGGGAAGATATACAAGCAGTCAATCACTATATATAAAAAGTCCTCACATAAAGGTGGTTGTTTAAAACAAGACAGCAGGACCCAAATGGAGTCACTTATGCTAAACAAGCTCCACATCACCAAACTGAGAATTACTATTTCACCTCTCAAGAAATGGAATCTTAAACCAGTCAATCAGGAATTGCCTAATCAGCACTTGTTAGGTAATCTGCCTGATAGATCCTTGACATCCTCTAAAGGAAGATGACCTTGTTAATAACCAACCTGATTTTTGTTTTGAAGTATAACTTCTTGTTCTCACTCCCTTTTGCCTATAAAAATCTTTCATTTTTGTACAGCTCCTTTGAGCACCTTTCTAGCTAAGACTGGATGCTCCCCTATTCATGAATTATTAAATAAAGTAATCAGATCTTTAAAATTTACCAAGTTGAATTTTCTTTAACAATTCAAAAAGTACAAACTTCCATTTTTAAAATAAATAAATCCTGGACTTCCCTGGTGGTACAGTGGATAAGAATCTGCCTGCCCATGAGGGGACATGGGTTCCATTCCTGGTCCCGGAAGAGTCCAGCCTGGAGACTGTGCTCTGCAACAAGAGAAGCCACCACAATGAGAAGCCTGCACTCGCCGCAACTAGAGAAAGCCTGCACACAGCAACAAACACCCAATGCAGTCAAAAATAAATAAAGAAAATAAGTCCTGGGAATGTAATGTACAACATGTAATTATAGTTAGTGATACTGTATTATTATTATTATTATTTTTTAATTTATGGCTCAACTGTAAGGCTTGTGGGATCTTAGTTCCTTGACCAGGGATTGAACACAGGCCCTTGACCACAAAGGTGAGTCCTAAGAGTTGGATTGCTAGGGAATTCCCAAGAATTGCCAAGAGAGTTAATTTAAAAAATTCTCATCACAAGGAAAAAAAAAAAAATGCAGCTGTGTGGTGATGGATGTTAAATAGACTTACTCTACTGATCATTTACAGTACATACAAATAGAATCATTACGTTGTATGTTTGCAACAATTATATTGTCAATTATATAGATTAAAAAAAATTCACCCTCAAAATTTAAGAAATGCATATTAAAACAATAAGATAATATTTCTCTTGCATCAGATGGCAAAGATTATAAAGAATACTATTAGTGTTTTAAGGTTTCATGGAAATAAATTGCTACAGCTTTTCTGTTGGGTAATTTGGAAGTCATGTGCTTAATAGTGCTTTTTATCCACTTACCACCCTTTTATTACTTTTTCCCTTACATGGACCATTCTCTCCAACTCCTCCAGGCACACTTAACAGAATGTATAGTTTATTTCTAGATTTGCTTTTCTTTGAGTTATGAAGCATCTCTGAATTTGCTTTTACATCTTTTCTAGTACAAAGAATACCTCCTGACTTCAGGTAGATGATGGGTAGATATTAAAGTAGTCTAGACCAGTGATTCTGAACAAGATGGCACTACTTTGAAAGGGGTATTTCAATTGTCCCAATTATGGAAGAGGAAAAATGGCCCAGGCCAGACAGGCACCGGGAATACAAAATGTCTTACCATGCAAGGGACATTCATATAGGTGAAAAACTTACATCTTTGTTATTGTCTGAGCCCGAAATCTAAAAATTATACATTGAAATGCATGTATTATAACTTATTTTCCTTTTATTTTTGTCCTAAATTATGGTTAAGTCATTGATTTTAAGTTGAGATATAATTCACATACTATTGAAGTTCATATTCTTTTAAAGTTACAATTCAGTGGGTTTAGTATAGTCACGAAGTTGTACAATGATAACCACTAATTCTAGGATGCTTTCATCATCCCCAAAAGAAACCCACTGACAGTCATTCCTCATTCCCCAGTCCTCTAGTTCATCTACTTTCTGTCTCTATGTTTCTACCTGTTTTGTACATTTCATATCAACAGGATTGTACACTATCTGGCCTTTTGTGGTTTTCTTCTTTCACTTAGCATTCTTTTAAGGCTCATCTATGTTGCAGCATGTATCGGTAACTCATTCTTTTTTTTTTAAATTTACTTATGTTTAATTGAAGGATAATCGCGTTAAGTGTTGTGTTGGTTTCTGCCAAACATTGACTGAATCAGCCATGGGTATACATATGTTTGGGGCTTCCCTGGTGGCTCAGATGGTGAAGAATCTGCCTGCAATGCAGGAGATCTGGGTTTGATCCCTGGGTTGGGAAGATCCCCTGGAGGAGGGCATGGCAGCCCACTCCATTATTCTTGCCTGGAGAATTCCATAGACAGAGGAACCTGGCAGGCTACAGTCCATGGGGTCACAACGAGTTGGACACAACTGAGTGACTAAGCACAGCACAGCATGCATATGTCCCCTCCCTTTTGAACCTCCCTCCCACCTCCCTCCCCATCCCACCCCTCTAGGTTATTACAGAGCCCAGGTTTGAGTTCTGTGAGTCATACAGCAAATTCCTATTGGCTATTTATTTAACGTATGGTAATGTATGCTTCCATGTTACTCTCTATATACATCCCACCCTCTCCTTCCTCTCCCCTGACCTGGTCGATAAGTCCATTCTCTATGTCTGAGTCTCCATTGCTTCATTTATTTTTATTTATTTTGCTGTACACGATCTTCAATCTTTGCGGCATGTGGGATCTTTTGTGGTGACATATGGACTCTTAGTTGCAGCATGTGGGATCTAGTTTCCCAACCAGGGATTGAACTAAGGGTCCCTGCATTGGGAGCCCAGAGTCTTAGCCACTGGACCAGCAGGAAAGTCCTGTAACTCATTCTTTTTTATTGGTGAATAATACATTGATTTTTGGAAATTATATGGGCAGGAAGTTATATTATCTATGCACTTTATTTCAGGCTAGTAAAGAGTTTACAAAATATTTGTTATAGAAAGGAACACTAAGAAGCACTAAGAAGAAGCACTAAGAATAAGAAGCACTAAGCTAGTTGGAAACACAAGACCATGTATGTATGTAAAAAGGCAGTTAACAACCCAAGCAGACATACTATCAAGGTAGAGTCAAATTTTCGGGGACGAAAGGATTGGGATTAGGCTAGGTTAGGATTAGGCAGAGATCAGATTTGAGTGATAGATCCTATTCAGTTAAAGGACTGGCAAAGCCTAGAGGGCGAAACAGCCAACCAAAACTTAAACCGCCACCGGCATAGCATGCTACTCCATCTAAAGTAATCTTCACCGAGTAATTTCCTCTCTGAGTAGGCCCTGGGGTTGAAGAGGGAAATCAGCAGAAGCAAAACGAGGGGTCAGTGAATTGATAGCTCCGCACTGGCAACTGTACGGGTTGTGTTTTGCAGAGCTTGTTATTGTTGTTCAGTCGCTACGACCTGTCCAGCTCTCTGTGATCCCATGGACTGCAGCACGCCAGGCTCCTCTGTCCATCACTATCTCCCTGAGTTTGCTCAAACTCATGTCCATTGAGTCAGTGATGCCATCCAGCCCTCTCATACTCTGTCGCCCCCTTCTCTTGCCCTCTAGTTTTCCCAGCATTAGGGTCTTTTACAATGAGTCAGCTCTTCGCATCAGGTGCAGAGCTGGGAGCTGCTAACAGCGACCTCTGCTGGCACTCCTCCGCCACTTTCCTCTCGCGCGTTTGTCCGGCAGTTTAGGCCCATCTCGGCTGCCGTAGCGCTGTCGCGCTCAGCTGTCAGTGGCCTTTGCTAACCATGGCGGCCGAACTTGAGAGTTCCAAGTGCCTGAGTGGGCTGTTGAGCGGCCTGGCTCAGGATACTTTCTACGGGCACCCGGGCATCACGGAAGAGCTGCTGCGGAGCCAGCTGTATCCGGAGGTGTCACTTGAGGAGTTCCGCCCCTTTCTGGCGAAGATGAAGGGGATTCTTAAGGTAGCGCTTCTCTCCGCAGCCTCCGCTGCGGAGCCGAGTCTCTTCCCGCCGCCCTCCAACTGGTCCCCTCCGAAGCCGAAAGGCTTCCCTCCTCAGACCTCCACTCCAGGGGCTCCATGTAATGCTTCATCAGGTCCCCGGCGCTCGCTCTGTCGCCTCTTCTCACTTTCTTAGGGCTCCCGGCAGCAGTGCTGACCGACACCCACCGAAGACTCGGGTTTTGTCTCCAGGCACTTCTCTGTTGTGTAGGTCACGATTTCGAGTTGCCTCTGCAGATCTCTGCGCTCCATACTATTTAATATTAAGAGCGATCAAGCCAGCAGTTTTCCTGCGCCGTTGAAGTGTTCAAGAGTGTTAGTGGTCAAGTGTTTGCCGGGATAAGGGGTGGATTAGCCCGAGGGAACCCCTGTCAGGCGGTCTACTGTAAGGTTAGGAGAGCACGTTCATTAGCTTGAAGTGAAAGCGTAGCTCAGCCTTTCCCAGTAGAAATGCAGTGAGAGCCAAACATAACAACTTTACAATTTTTAGTAGCCTCATTAAAAAAAAGTAAAAAGAAAAACGTGAAACTAATTTTAATATTTAACCCAATATATCCAAAGCATTTTTTCCCACGTAATCAATATACAAAATATTATGAAATGTTTTATATTAGTTTTTTCATTAAGTCTTTGAAATCTGGTGTATATTTTGCATTTAAAGCACATGTCAAATTGGACTAGTCACTACTGCAAATTCTCAACAGTCATACGTGGCTAATGGCTACCTTATTGGATCATACTGGGTTAGACTAAGAACTAGCAATAGGATGGAATCTAGTAATGAAGTGTACACAAGAGATAATCTGTAGAAATATATTTTTGGGGGGGCTTTCTATGTGTTGGGAATTCTTTTAGACATTTTCTATTTTGTTTAATTTGTTTCTTGCAAAAACCTTATGTGGTACACCCCCATTTTAAAGATTGGGAAACAGGCTCTGGGAGTCTAAGCATTTAGCCTAATGGTTACACTGATTAAAATCAGTGTTGAAATTTTATCTGTTATCCTTTTGCACTTGCTGTGTTTCAGAACTGCTTCTGATACCTTAAAGGGCAGTTATGTTTCTTTTTTTAAAAACTGCTTTTGCTTATAGGATTTGAATCTGGAAAAAGAAAACCAAAGCAATTATTGAAAACAAAGTAAATGGATTGTCTTATTGAAATGTAAGAAGTAATATCTCATATGCGATTCTGGATATTTTAAGTAATTTTGGTTACGATGAGTCACTAGTGAATGTCTTCTGTTTCTATCAGATGTTACTCTTAAAGTGATAAGAAAAGATTTCTTAGAGAATTTGACATCTTACCTGAATTTCTGAAGTGTTTGCTAGGCCTGTAAGGGAATGAGGATAAGGGACTGAAGACCGAAAAGTAAGAACAGCACAGTGTTTTAGAATCTCTAAATATTGGGGGATATTTTGAATCTTTTGTTATGACAAAAACTGAAATATACTGAGAAAGAGTATTATGGAAACTCTCCTTTGTTTTCTTTAAAATACATTGCCATGTAATATCTAGATCTTGCTCTCACTATTCTCAGTCCTCTGCCTGAGGCTGGATTGAGTAGCAGGACTCTTTTGGTTTTGGGAGTGGAACTGAAGATTTGCCTGTGCTTCACAGCACAGCCTCTGCACAGCTGATTGGTTTGAGGTAGGAAGGGGAAAAGCCTTTGATTGGTTGGCTTAGGGCTGAAACTATGGGCTCAAGATAACATCAAGTTCCAGTCTTCATTTACCTTGTAAGCACCGCTGAGGGATAAACATCTCTAATTCTTATGAAAACGTAAAAAGTAAATATGAATTTAAACAAAAAGGCTTTGAGCAGAGATGGAATGTCCATCTGCAATAGAAGAGAACATACACAAATAAACATTATACAAGGATGCATAGTATTTGGAATTAGAGGTCTGAGTGGACTACTTGTGGACAGAAAAGAGATATTAGCTCTTTCTGGCAAATTTCCTGGAAATGCCATTTTTGTTGCTCTTGAAGAAAATATAGAGTATTTTAGATTAAAATGAAGGGCAGCCACATAGGGCATTTAGGCTAAGAAAATAGCAGAGGTGGAGCAGGAAAAGGTAGAGCACATTCGAGAAATGGTGAACAGTCTAATTTGACCAATGCATGGCCATACCCAGTTTGGAGTATTGGTTGAGGAGGCAAGAAAAAAGTGAAACTACTTTTTATTCCTTTATTCTTGCTTTTTAGCAGGTTATACTTTTTTCCCCTTCAATTAAAAAAGTTTTGGTAAAGTACACAAAACTTAACCATTTCAAAGTATACAGTTCATTGGTATTAAATACATTGATAATGTACATCCATCACAACCATCTGTATCTGTAACTTCGCCTTGTAGAACTGAAACCCTTACCCATTAAACAGTAACTCCATATAAATCACATCTCACTCCCTGACCAGCGCCCTCCATTTTACTTTCTGTCTTTATGATTTTGATTGCTCTAAGTGTCACGTATAAGTGGAATCATATAGTGTTTGACTTTTTTGGTGACTGGATTATTTCATTCCACCATGGTATCTTTCCGGTTCATCCATGTTATGGTGTATGTCAGAAATTCCTTCCTTTCAAAGACTAAATAATTGTCCATTGTATGTATCAGTATGCACCACATTTTGCTTATCCATTCATGTGTCAGTGAACACGTAGGTTGCCTCCTTGCTTTAGCTCTTTTTAATAGTGCTGCTGTGAATATGGGTGTACAAATACCTCTTTGAGACCCTGCTTTCAATTCTTCTGGGTATATACCCAGAAGTGGAATTGCTCATATGGTAATTCTATTTTTAATTTTTTGAGAAACTGCCATCCTGTTTTCAACAGCAGCTGTGTCATTTTACCTTCCTACCAGCAGTGTACAAGAATTCCAATTTCTTCACATCCTCATCAGCACTTGTTTTTTTCTGTGTGTGTCTGTGTGTATATTTTGACGGTAGCCATACTAATGACTATGAAGTGGGCAGGGTATACGTTTTTACATAATGATGACTGCAGAGGTCAAAACAGTTTTTTCTTCTGTCTATGGAGTCTCAACAATCTTGAATTCAACATGCAGGCTAGAAGAAAAGCAGTGAGGAAAAATATTAAAGAAAATGTAGGAATCTAGACAGAGGGGGAAAAAAAAAACTAAGGATAAAAATGGAGTAGTGTCATACCTTTCAGTGATCTATAGAGCCTAAAGTTCTATAAAGAGAGTGAAAATGAAGAGGGACAACAGAGGTAGGAGGAAAGGAAGGAAGGGATGTGAAACTCCCAGCAGGGAATAGGCAGTGGGTATATGTTGATAGTCTCCTTGTTGCCAGCTGCCTGCCTTCATTGATTCATAGGCTATGTTTCCAGTTCAGCTGCTTCCTGAGCTGTAGCCTTTGCCTCTAACCTTCACATTCTGTGCCCAGGTGTAGTGTACTGATTGCTCACCATTTGTACTGGTCCCTGTTTTCCACTTGAACTGGAGCTTTTCTACCCTACTTGGCTGGGACATGAACCCTCTGTAGCTTTGCCTGTTGCTAACAGAAGGGCAAACCCTTCATCAGTGTGTAGATACGTGAAGCTGACTCTTCACTAGCTTTAGTTTTATTTTTTGGTATCTCCTGAGAAGCAGTGAAATCAGTGATTTGCGTTTGGTGTATTTAGTTAGGGAAATGACATCCCCTATAAACACTCTGCCATTTTTATCTAATTTTTTTTTTTGCTTATATTTATAATTTCAACTTCTCGTAGATATGTGTTTGCTTAATCTCGGTTTCTTGCTCTGCTGTTAACCTCTCAGGGATGCTCCTCAATTCTAGCTTACTAGAATTCTGGAGAAAGATCTTAACTATGAAGCTGGATCACAGTTTGTGCACTTACGTTCTGTATTCACTACTGCCCTCTGTTGGTGATATTATTATATTTCCTCACCGAAATTTCATATTAAACAAAAATTTTTAAGGAGAATTCTGTTGAGTTTTGTTTTGTCTGTTGTTGATACAGGGCTTCCCCAGTGGTTTAGCGGTAGAGAATTTGCCTGCGGTGCCGGAGGTGCAGTTGGCGCAGGTTCAATCTCTGGGTCAGGAAGACCCCCTGGAGGAGGAAGTGGCAACCTATTCTAGTATTCTCGCCAGGAAAGTCCTACGGTCAGAGAAGCTTCTCAGGCTACAGTTGTGGGGTTGCAAAGAGTTGGACGCAACTGAGCGTGTGCGCGTGCACACACACACACACACACATTGTTGATATAATTCTTTGTTCACATTCTTGCTATCATTTTTTTTTTCTAAATTGAAGTATAGTTGATTTACAATTATTAGTTCAAGGTGTATAGCATAGTGATTCAATATTTTTATAGATTATGCTCATTTAAAGTTATTAGAAAATAATGGCTATATTTTCCTGGGCTGTACAATCTATCCTTATTGCTTATTTATTTTATACTAGCTTCTCTACGGTGGCTCAGACAGTAAAAGCAACTGCCTGCAATGCGGGAGACCTGGGTTTGATCCCTGGGTCAGGAAGATCCCCTGGAGAAGGAAATGGCACCCCGCTCCAGTACTCTTCCCTGGAAAATTCCATGGGTGGAGGAGCCTGGTGGGCTGCAGTCCATGGGTTTGCCAAGAGTCGGACACGACTGAGCAACTTCACTTTCACTTTTCACCTTCTCTATGATTTGAATTAAAAGTATGTTTAAATTCTATTTAGAAATCTGTAAATACGTGCAGCAGTTTATGGCTTGGCTCTCCCGGTCCACTTTTGTCTCCTGCAGTCTGCCTCCTCCCTCCTACAGCACAGCTGCCAGTGAACCTCGTTTTCTCCCCAACTTTACTGAGATATGACAAATAAACCAGTGACCTTTTTAAACCATACATCATTCCTACTTGACTGCCTTGCTTTCAACCATGTCATATTCATGAGCTTAAAATAAGATCCAGTCCTTTTTACCATAGCCTATAGTTTCCTGTGATCTCACCTTTACCAGTTTCTCTGATCTCATTGTCTTATTCCAGCCCCACTAACCTTGTCTTTATTTAAACCTGTTAGGTGCTTTCTGAATCTGTTCAGGACCTTTGCAGGTGGTTGTCCATATGCCTGCAGTGCTTTTCCCTCAGATATTCATTTGGGTTGTTTATTTACTTCATTCATTCTCTAGCTAAAAGTGATTTCCTGTGAGGTCTTCCCTGATCCATGCAAAGAGCCTCACCCTTCCACCCCCACTCTTTTTGCCCTGCTTTACTTATTCTCATACTTCTTACTAACTGAAATTATATATACCCTATTGGAATGTAAGCATTAAGAGGGCAGCACTTTATTATTACTTATTCCATTTTTTAAAATCACTAACACCTAAAACTGTTTTTGGCACATGGTATGCATTTAGTAAAAATCTATAGAATATGTGAATGAATGGATAGTGCTTAAATGTGGAGATTGCCATTAAAAAAGTAATCACAGAGAGAAAACCTATATTACTTCTGTATGGGAAGAGCTGGAAGGAGTCATATTGTGGAAGGTTATAATCAGGGGTCAGCAAACTATGACCCCTGGGACAAATCTGGCCTGCAGCCCATTTTTATAAATACATTTTTACTGGAACATGGCCATGTGCTCATTCATTTACATCTTGTCTGTAACAGCTTTCACCACTGTAATAATAGAGTTGAGTGGTTGTAACAGAGATCTTGTGGCCTTCAAAGCCTAAGATATTTACTACCTGAATCTTTACAGAAAAAGTTTAGTGATTCCTTTCTTAGAATTTGTTCCTAAATTCATATGTAATACTTGGAAACAATCTTGTATATAAATTATATGTTGGTTGCTGCTGCTGATTTAGTTGCTGAATTATGTCCGACTCTGCGACCCTGTGAACTGTAGCCCACCAGGCTCCTCTGTCCATGGATTTCCCAGGCAAGAATACTGGTATGGGTTACCATTTCCTTCTCTAGATCTTCCTGATGCAGGGATCAAACCTCTGTCTCCTGCTTGGCAGGTGGATTCTTATACCACTGAGCTGCCAGGAAAGCCCTATTTATTGGTTACTTGATAGAAATCTAAAATAGAAATATATGAGAAATAGGGATTATTTGGTCTTATGCACACTTGAGGAATTTCACTAATCTCTTCTTTAGGTCATGAAGCTTGTGGTAAATGAGAAATAAGCTTTAATAATTCTGTAGTACTACATGTGTTCTTGGTAAGACATAATTTGAATTTGGATTTTTTTCATAGTAAGAGGATGTAAAATTAACATAAAATGTATAAAATTAATGTTGCAAGCTTGAGTCAAGTTATACCATCAGTGTTATGAAAACTGGTTTACATTTATATGAGAAAATAACATCAGTAAATATTAAGATTTAAAGTGGTAAAAGATTAAGAAATATTTTTATCTATGAAAACCCGCTTTTGTCTACTCTTGAAGCTATGAAAATTTGTGATTTTTTGAGAACTAGATTGACCAGAAAGGAAAGACCTGTGGTAATAGTCTTTGTGTGTCTTATAACAGAAATAGGTCTTCTGAAGGATGCTGCATTTAGTTAATTTTCAGTTTTGCAAACATTTACCTACCTATATGCTTTCCCTTAATACTTTTTATTGTAAATATTATTTAACTTTACAGAAAATATAGAAATCAGATGTGCAAAAACACACAAGTATCATCTGTTGACATCAGTTCAGTTCAGTTCAGTCGCTCAGTCATATCTGACTCTTTGCGACCCTATAGACTGCAGCACACCAGACCTTGCTGTCCATCACCAACTCCCGGAGTTTTCCCAAACTCATGTCCTTTGGGTCGGTGATGCCATCCAACCATCTCATCCTCTGTCGTCCCCTTCTCCTCCTGCCCTCAATCTTTCCCAGCATCAGGGTCTTTTCAAATGAGTCAGCTCTTCACATGAGGTGGCCAAAGTATTGGAGTTTCAGCTTCAACATCAGTCCTTCCAAAGAACACCCAGGACTGATCTCCTTTAGGATGGACTGGTTGGATCTCCTTGCAGTCCGAAGGACTCTCAAAAGTCTTCTCCAATACCACAAGTTCCAAAGCATCAATTCTGTGCTTAGCTTTCTTTATAGTTCACCTATCACATTCATACATTACTACTGGAAAAACTAAAGCCTTGACTAGACAGACCTTTGTTGGCAAAGTAAGGTCTCTGCTTTTTAATATGCTGTCTAGGTTGGTCATAACTTTCTTTCCAAGAAGTAAGCATCTTAATTTTATGGCTGCAGTCACCATCTGCAGTGATTTTAGAGCCCAGAAAAATAAAGTCTGCCACTGTTTCCCCATCGATTTGCCATGAAGTGATGGGACTGGATGCCATGATTTTTAGTTTTCTGAATGTTGAGCTTTAAGCCAACTTTTTCACTCTCTTTCACGTTCATCAAGAGGCTTTTTAGTTCTTCACTTTCTGCCATTACAGTGGTGTCATCTGCATATCTGAGGTTATTAATATTTCTCCCGGCAATCTTGATTCCAGCTTGTGCCTCATCCAGCCCAGCGTTTCTCATGATGTACTCTGCATAGAAGTTAAGTAAGCAGGGTGACAATATACAGCCTTGACGTACTCCTTTTCCTATTTGGAACCAGTCTCTTGTTCCATGTCCAGTTCTAACTGTTGCTTCCTGACCCGAGTACAGGTTTCTCAAGAGGCAGGTCAGGTGGTCTGGTATTCCCATCTCTTTCAGAATTTTCCACAGTTTATTGTGATCCACACAGTCAAAAGCTTTGGCATAGCCAATAAAACAGAAATAGATGTTTTTCTGGAACTCTCTTGCTTTTTCCATGATCCAGCGGATGTTGGCAATTTGATCTCTGGTTCCTCTGCCTTTTCTAAAACTAGCTTGAACATCTGGAAGTTCATGGTTCACATATTGCTGAAGCCTGGCTTGGAGAATTTGAGCATTACTTTACTAGCGTGTGAGATGAGTGCAACTGTGCAGTAGTTTGAGCATTCTTTGGCATTGCCTTTCTTAGGGATTGGAATGAAAACTGGCCTTTTTCAGTTCTGTGGCCAGTGCTGAGTTTTCCCAATTTGCTGGCATATTGAGTGGAGCACTTTGACAGCATCATCTTTCAGGATTTGAAATAGCTCAACTGGAATTCCATCACCTCCACTAGCTTTGTTTGTAGGATTATGAAATAATTATAGTAAACCAAGGGAAATTTAGCAATGCTTGTGTGTAAGTTTTTTTTTTTTTTTGGCCTTCCTTTGTTTTTGGAGGCAAGGAATGGGGTCAGGGCAACCTTTCTGCTCTTTATTTCTTAGATTCCTTCACCTTATAATAGTCAATATGCTGGGGTGCCGTAATTTGGGGAAGCATGTCCCCATCACCACCAGCCTCTCTCTCTTTTTAAAATACAAGGCGGTGAGCATACAGTACATAATTTTCTGCATTTGACTTTTAAAAAATTTGTCTCCTTTTTTAAAATACTATTCTTGAGTATTAGGAATTCAGTGCATTTGTACTCAGCACTGAAGAGAGTTTTTTGAAGAGGCTTTTGAAAAGCATTATATAGCTGTCTTGTTTTGGGGTAAGATATAAATTGAAGAGGTTAAATTCTTATAAAGGGATACCCTGTTTAATCTTTTTAATACTCCAGTAAGTTTAATGTTTTGCATACTGTGGTGTGTTTACTTTTATTATTGGTATATGTTGCTGTTATTATTTATTTTTAAAAATTTAATCCTAGTCCTCTGTCACTTTTGCTAACTTGTGTTTGTATGGCAGCTTCTTTTATTTATTTTTTATTTTTTTTGGCCATGCCATGCAGCTTATGGAATCCTAATTCCCTCACCAGGGATTGAACCCGGACCCTTCAGCAGTGAGAGCACAGAGTCCAGCCACTGGACTTCCAGGGAATTCCTTGGTATATATTACTTTAAAAGCACAATTTGATTCTAGTTTTGTTGAAAGTATTTATAGTAAAAGCAGAGGCTTAAAAGTGAATTTGATATCAAGTTTATAAAACAACTCAAGTTCACTGCTCATTAGTGATTTTGTTGTGGAATTTATCTTATGAAAAAGCCTGTTGTGAAAATCCATCATACTTTTGAATGTTGAGCTTTGTTGTCTCTGCAGTACAGTTTTTGGATTTATTATATAATATAGAAAGATTTTACTATGTAAGATTTTAAAATCTGTTACTGGCCTCTCTTTGCAAATAAAGAAAAGTACGTAAAGCAGTATCTTTTTGATATTTAACTCACTTTAAGAATGAATTTCACCCGTATATGTTTTGAACAACAAATAAAAGGTAATAAGAAGTTAAATTAAGTATAAAAAATGGATGCAAAATAGCTGATCTTAATTGTTTAGATCAAGAGACGTGAGCAGGAGAGACTGAATACATTTGACTTATTCTGCCATATTTTCAGGATTCAATCATCTTTAACTATAAGCAGTGATTCTCTTTTTCTACGTTAGGTGGCAGTAGAATATTGGCTTGCTAATACACTGTAAAATAGGTTGGAAGCAACATAACATTTAAAATCTTCTTCTTGTTCTTAGTTCAGAAAACAAAATTGCCTACTCAATAATAAGAATTTGTTATTCAAAAGAGGTCTAAATATTTGGTTAGATATTTTGAATTTAGAAATATCATTTTCTGGAAAATGTAAAGCTCTGTAAACAGATTCCTTTTGCTATAGTTCTCTAGTGAAGTGAAGTCACTCATTCGTGTCCGACTCTTTGCGACCCCATGGACTGTAGCCTACCAGGCTCCTCCCTCCATGGGATTCTCCTGGCAAGAGTACTGGAGTGGGTTGCCATTTCCTTCTCCAGGGGATCTTCCCAACCCAGGGATCGAACCAGGGTCTCCTGCATTCCAGGCAGATACTTTAACCTTTGAGCCACCAGGGAAGCCCCATAGTTCACTAGGTTTTGTGTAAATAAATTTTGCTAACTTCATTGATGATTTTTGAGAATTTTTTAAAATTTAATTTTATTTTTATAATAGGTTTTTAATTGAGGTATAGTTGATGTACCATATTATATAAGTTATAGGTGTACAAGATAGTAATTCACAATTTTTAAAGGTTGTACTCCTTCTATAGTTATTATAAAATATTGGCTATATTCCCTGTGCTGTACAATATATCCTTGTAGCTAGTTTCTTTTATACATAATAGTTTGTACCTCTTAATCCCCTACCCCATCTTGCCCTTCCCTGACTTTGGAAATTTAGATGATAACTCATGAGATGTATTCCTACCTCTCTGAAGGACTGGCAAACAACTGTTTGATGTTATGTTTTTATGTCACTGGATATCATATGATAAAGCAGCAATTGCATATTACCAAGCAGAGTTTGCAAAATATGTGAATAGACTCAAGTGACCTGTAATGAGGTGTTCTGTAAGCTTTTTTCTTTCTTTCTTAGTTTAGCGTAAAATTCA
Organism: Budorcas taxicolor; assembly: GCF_023091745.1. Taxonomy (NCBI): domain Eukaryota; kingdom Metazoa; phylum Chordata; class Mammalia; order Artiodactyla; family Bovidae; genus Budorcas; species Budorcas taxicolor. The sequence continues at coordinate 119,922,100 of NC_068920.1, forward strand.
TATTAATTGAAGACCTATTTTTGGTTCTTTTCTCAGAGCAAGTTTCTAGGTCTCCTTTTCTCAAAGCAAGTTTCCAGGTCTGAAAACTTGACTTGGATGGAAGGAGTTCCCGGGTAAGAATATATACATATTTAATTTTAATTTTGGTTATGCTGGATCCTCACTGCTGCGTGCGGGCTTTTTCTAGTTGGAGCGAGCGGAGGCTGCTCTCTGGTTGGGGTGCGCAGGTTTCGCACTGTGCTGGCTTCTCTTGTTGCGGAGCACAGGCTCTAGGCGTGCAGGTTTTAGTAGTTGCAGCACACGGGCTCGGTAGTTGTGCTGTGTCGGCTTTAGTTGCTCCTTGGCCTGTGGGATCTTCCCTAACCAGGGATCAAACCTGTGTCCCCCTGTGGCTGACTCATGTTGAGTGTTGACAGAAAACAAAATTCTGTAAAGCAGTTATCCTTCACTTAAAAAATAAATAGATAAAAGGAAAAAAAAAACCACAAACCCTGTGTCCCCTGCATTGTCAGGCAGATTCTTATCCACTCCACCACCAGGGAAGTCCAGTAGGAGTATTTTTAAAGACAATTTCTATCTTGGATTTACCTGTCAAGTACAGCCAGTCTTGTTTATTCACGGCTTCTACGTCAGAGGATACAGACAGACAACTGTACTGTGCCATTTCATTTAAGAGACTTGAGCATCGGTGACCTGTGGACACCAAGGGATAGCTGTTTTTACCAAGTCTCTAATAGGTTATAGGGGCTTCCCTGGTGGCTCAGTGGTAAGGAATCTACCTGCTAATGCAAGAGACCTGGTTTCAGTCCCTGGATCAGGACGATCCTCTGGACAAGGAAATGGCAACCCACTCTAGTATTCTTGCCTGGAAAATTCCATGGACAGAGGAGGCTGCCGTCCATGGGGTCACAAAAAGAGTCAGACACCACTTAGCAACTAAACTACAAATATGCTGTATACCCTGTTCTGTTTACAGAAGTGATTATCACAGCCCATGCGTTGAAGAATCCTGTTTTACATGGTAAATGTCATGAGAAAGGCATAAATGATGTGTTCTGCTAGAATGAATCCTTATTTATAATCTTTTACTGGGGTGTCCTGCATTGCAGGCGGATTCTTTACCAACTGAGCTATGAGAGAAGCCCCTTTATAAACTACAGACATCCAATAAGTCACGGGTTTTTTGGTCATAATAAAGCACCTACGTTTTTTGGCTTTAACTTAAAATGTAGTTTTTATAAATTTTAACCTCCATTATGGTTCATCTTTAATGAAAAATTTGTTTCAACTGATTCAGTTTTTTAAAAAAAGCCATATTATAGAAATTTTGGTATGGGTTGTGTTATGTGTGCTGTATATATGATTAAATTAATATCTTTATATGCCAGTGTGAAATTATCTCTGAAAGATGCTGTTCTCTGTCATGACATCTGATCTCTTCCTCAATTTTCTATAGACCTGTTTCTAAACAAAGAAGCTACCATTTATAAAATCCTTGAATTTCTATTATGTTTTTCCTGAGCATATATTACTTAATAAATAGTCAAATCATTTACAAATTATTTATGATTGTTTGTTAATTCCAGTGAACATTTATTTATTTTTAAAGTTTATTTTTTAATTGAAGGATGATTGCTTTACAGAATTTTGTTGTTTTCTGTCAAACTTCAGCACGAATCAGCCATAGATATACATATATCCCCTCCCTCTTGAACCTCCCTCCTGTCTCCCTCCCCATCCCACCCCTCTAGGTTGATACAGAGCTCCTATTGAATTTCCTGAAACATACAGCAAATTGCTGTTGGCTATCGATTTTATATATGGTAATGTAGTTTCCATGTTACTCTCTCACACCCTCTCCTCCCCTCTCCCCATGTCTGTAAGTCTGTTCTCTATATCTGTTACTCTACTGCTGCCCTGCAAATCAATTCTTTGGTACCATCTTTCTAAATTCCATATATATGTGTTGCTGCTAAGTCACTTCAGTTGTGTCCGACTCTGTGCGACCCCATAGACGACAGCCCATCAGGCTCTCCCGTCCCTGGGATTCTCCAGGCAAGAACACTGGACTGGGTTGCCATTTCTTTCTCCAATGCATGAAAGTGAAAAGTGAAAGTGAAGTCACTCAGTTGTGTCCAACTCTTCGCGACCCCATGGACTGCAGCCTACCAGGCTCCTCCGTCCATGGGATTTTCCAGGCAAGAGTACTAGAGTGGGGTGCCATCACCTTCTCTGATATATGTGTTAGTATATGATATTTATCGTTCTCTTGCTGACTTACTTCACTCTGTATAACAGGCTCTAGGTTCATCCACTTTATTAGAATTGACTCAAATGTGCTCCTTTTTATGTCTGAGTAGTATTCCATTGTGTGTATGTACTACAACTTCTTTATCTGTTAATCTGTCAGTGGACATCGGGTTGCTTCCGTGTGTCTGAAGTGAAGTGAAGTGAAGTCGCTCAGTTGTGTCCGACTCTTTGCGACCCCGTGGACTGTAGCCTGGGGAGTGGGTTACCATTTCCTTCTCCAGGGGATCTTCCCGACCCAGGGATCGAACCCGGGTCTCCCGCATTGGAGGCAGACCTTTAACCTCTGAGCCACCAGGGAAGCCCTGTGTGTCTAGTGAACATTTATTGAGCACCTACTGTGTTCTATCTAGTCAAGGCTATGGTTTTTCCAGTGATCATGTATGGATGTGAGAGTTGGACTGTGAAGAAAGCTGAGCGCCGAAGAACTGATGGTTTTGAACTGCGGTGTTGGAGAAGACTCTTGAGAGTCCCTTGGACTGCAAGGAGATCTAACCAGTCCATTCTGAAGGAGATCAGCCCTGGGATTTCTTTGGAAGGAATGATGCTAAAGCTGAAACTCCAGTACTTTGGCCACCTCTTGCGAAGTTGACTCATTGGAAAAGACTCTGATGCTGGGAGGGATTGGGGGCAGGAGGAGAAGGGGACGACAGAGGATGAGATGGCTGGATGGCATCACGGACTCGATGGATGTGAGTCAGAGTGAACTCCGGGAGTTGGTGATGGACAGGGAGGCCTGGTGTGCTGCGATTCATGGGGTCGCAAAGAGTTGGACAGGACTGAGCGACTGAACTGAACTGAACTGTGTTCCAGATTAAAGATTTAATCTAAAGATTTACTGAGCATGGCCCCACCCATCAGAGCAACACCCATTTTACCCCACAGCCAGTCCCTCCCATCAGAAAGCTTCTATAAGCCTCTTATCCTTATCCAAGAGGGCAGACAGAATGAAAACCACAATCACAGAAAACTACCAAACTTATCACATGGATCACAACCTTGTCTAACTCAATGAAACTATGAGCCATGTGGTGTAGGTCATGGTGGAGAGTTCTGGCAAAATGTGGTCCCCTGGAGGAAGGCGTGGCAAACCACTTCAACATTCTTGCCTTGAGAACCCCATGAACAGTATGAAAAGGCAAAATGATAGCTTACTGAAATGTAAACTTCCCAGGTTGGTAGGTGCCCAAAATGCTACTTGAGAAGAGCAGAGAAGTAGCTCCAGAAGGAATGAAGAGGCTGAGCTAAAGAAGAAACAGTGCCCAGGTATGGATGTGTCTGGTGGTGAACGTCCAATGCTGTAAAGAACAATATTGCATAGGAACCTGGAATGTTAGGTCCATGGATCAAAGTAAATTAGAAGTGGTCAAACAGGAGATGGCAAGAGTGAACATTGTCATTTTAGGAATCATTGAACTAAAATGGACTAGAATGGGTGAATTTAACTCAGATGACCATTATATGCACTACTGTGGGCAAGAATCCCTTAGAAGAAATGGAGTAGCCCTCATAGTCAACAGAAGAGTCTTAAATGCAGTACTTGGATGCAGTCTCAAAAACAACAGAATGACCTCTGTTCGTTTCCAAGGCAAACCATTCAGTATCACAGTGATCCAAGTCTATGCCCCAACTACTAATGCCAAAGAAGCTGAAGTTGAACAGTTCTATGAAGACTACATGACCTTCTGAAACCAAAAAAAGATGTTCTTTTCATCATACGGGATTAGAATGCAAAAGTAGGAAGTCAAGAGATACCTGGAGTAGCAGGAAAGTTTGGCCTTGGAGTACAAAATGAAGCAGGGCAAAGGCTAACAATTTTGCCAAGAGAACACACTGGTCATAGCCAACGCTCTCTTCCAACAACACAAGAGACAACTCTACACATGGACATCACCAGATGCATAATACCGAAATCAGATTGATTATATTCTTTGCAGCCAAAGATGGAGAAGCTCTATACAGTCAGCAAAAACAAGACTGGGAGCTGACTGTGGCTCAGATCATGAACTGCTTATTGCCGAATTCAGACTTAAGTTGAAGAAAGTAGGGAAAACACTAGGCCATTCAGGTATGACCTAAATCAAATCCCCTTATGATTATACAGTGGGAGTGACAAATAGATTCAAGGAATTAGATCTGATAGACAGAGTGCCTGAGGAACTATGCGTGGAGGTTCATAACATTGTACAGGAGGCAGTGATCAAAACCATCCCCAAGAAAAAGAAATGCAAAAAGGCAAAATGGTTGTCTGAGGAGGCCTTATAAATAGCTGAGAAAAGACATGAAAGGCAAAGGAGAAAAGGAAAGATACACCCATCTGGATGCACAGTTCCAGAGAATAGCAAGGAGAGATAAGAAAGCCTTCCTCATTGACCAATGCAAAGAAATAGAGGAAAACAATAGAATGGGAAAGACTAGAGATCTCTTCAAAAAAATTAGAGATACCAAGGGAATATTTCATGCAAAGATGGACACAGTTAAAGACAGAAATGGTATGGAACTAACAGAAGCAGAAAATATTAAGAAGAGGTGGCAAGAATACACAGAAGAACTATACAAAAGAGATCATAATGACCCAGATAATGAAGATGGTGTGGTTACCTACCTAGAGCCAGACATCCTAGAATACAAAGTCAAGTGGGCCTTAGGAAGCATCACTACGAACAAAGCTAGTGGAGGTGATAGAATTCCCACTGAGTTATTTCAAATCCTAAAACAGGATGCTGTGAGAATGCTGCAATCAATATGCCAGCAAATTTGGAAAACTCAGCAATGGCCACAGGACTGGAAAAGATCAGTTTTCATTCCAGTCCCAAAGAAAGGCAATGTCCAAAAATGTTCCAACTACCACACAGTTGCACTCATTCCACACATTAGCAAAGTAATGCTCAAAATTCTCCAAACTAGGCTTCAATAGTACATGAACCAAGAACTTCCAGGTGTACAAGTCGGTTTTAGAAAAGGCAGAGGAACGAGAGATCAAATTACCAAGATATGTTGGATTGTAGAAAAAGCAAGATAATTCCAGAAAAACATCTACTTCTGCCTCATTGACTACGCGAGAGCCTTTGACTGTGTGGATCACAACAAAGTGTGGAAGATTCTTCAAGAGATGGGAATACCAGACCACCTTACCTGCCTCTTGAGAAATCTGTTTGCAGTTCAAGAAGCAACAGTTAGAACTGGACATGGAACAACAGGCTGATTCCAAATTGGGAAGGATTACGTCAAGGCTGTATTTAACTTATATGCAGAGTACATCATGTGAAATCCTGGGCTGGATGAAGCACAAGCTGGAATCAAGATTGCCAGGAGAAATATCAATAACCTCAGATATGCAGATGACACCATCCTTATGGCAGAAAGTGAAGGGGAATTAAAGAGCCTCTTGATGAGGGTGAAAGACAAGAGAGAAAAAGTTGGCTTAAAACTCAACATTCAGAAAATTAAGATCATGGCCTCTGGTCCCATCACTTCATGGCAAATGGATGGGAAAACAATGGAAATAGTGAGAGACTTCATTTTCTTGGGCTCCAAAATCACTGCAGATGGTGACTGCAGCCATGAAATTAAAAGACACTTGGTCTTTGGAAGGAAAGCTATGACAAACCTAGACAGTGTATTAAAAAGCAGAGACATTACTTTGCCAACAAAGGTCCATCTAGTCAAAGCTGTGGTTTCTGCAGTAGTCATGTGTGAATGTGAGAGTTGGACCATAAAGAAAGCTGAGCGCTGAAGAATTGATGCTTTTAAACTGTGGTGTTGGAGAAAACTCTTGAGAGTCCCTTGGACTGCAAGGAGATCCAACCAGTCTATCCTAAAGGGAATCAGTCCTGAATATTCATTGGAAGGACTGATGCTGAAGCTGAAACTCCAGTACTTTGGCCACCTGATGCCAACAACCAACTCTTTAGAAAAGACCCTGATGCTGGGAAAGATTGACGGCAGAAAGAAAAGGGGATGACGGAGGATTAGATGGTTGGTTGGCATCATTGACTCAATGGACATGAGTTTGAGCAAGCTCCAGGAGTTGGTGAAGGACTCGGAAGCCTGGTGTGCTGCAGTTCATGGAGTTGCAAAGAGTCGGACACTTTGAGTGACTGGACAGCAACAACAGCAGCTATGTTCCAGGTCCTGTGCTTGGCACTGGAAATATGAATGAACCAAACTGTCAATTGTCCTGCCTCCCAAACCTCACATTTGGTGAGGCTGGGATATCCTGGATACAGTAAGCAAGAATATGTGCATAAAAGGATGATGGCAGAAAATGTACTCATTTTTTACGTACTGGCTCCCTTTCGCCTCTAATAATCTTTTTTTGATCCCTGAAAGTCAATGACAGACACTTCCTAGGGTAATGAATCTTAAATCATTAGTATCTTTGATTTTCTTCCACTAGATTTTACTTAAAATCAAGGTGATAGATATTAACTTTATATACATTTGATGTTTAGAACAGAATCTCCTAGTATGTTATTTTTACCATCCAGATTTGGTTGGTATATAATCAATTTTTTGGTATAGAGATATAAAGTGACTTAATTTTTCTGTTAAGGATTCTATACCTGTATATGAGGTGTATATCATACATGAGATTTACTCTTGTTTAGATCTCTTTAATTATCTGTTCCTAAAGTCAGTGGACTTTGTATCTTTTCTGGCTTTTCAGCTAAGTTTCCTAGAAAGGACACTTAAATTTTATTTTTAAAAACTTGTTGAGTATTGCATACATACAGAAAGGTACATAAATCACTTGTGCAGCTTAATGAATTTTTCCAAACTGAATATACCTATATAACCAGTGCCTTGATCAAGAGATCAAATGCTGTTGTCATTATGCTTTCTCCGGGCACCCACTCTTCTAACTTCTAATGACATAGTTTAGGTTTTTTAATTTTTAAAATTTATTTATTAAAAAAAATTTTAAATATAAATTTATTTATTTTAATTAGAGGCTAATTACTTTACAATATTGTATTGGTTTTGCCATACATCAACATGAATCTGCCACAGGTGTACACGTGTTCCCCATCCTGAACCCCCCTCCCACCTCCCTTCCTATACCATCCCTCTAGGTCATCCCAGTGCACCAGCCCCAAGCATCCTGTATCATGCATTGAACCTGGACTGGTGATTCATTTCACATATGATATTATACATGTTTCAACGCCATTCTCCCGAATCATCCCACCCTCGCCCTCTCCCACAGAGTCCAAAAGACTGTTCTATACATCTGTGTCTCTTTTGCTGTCTCACATATAGGGTTATTGTTACTATCTTTCTAAATTCCATATATATGCGTTAGTATACTGTATTGGTGTTTTTCTTTCTGGCTTACTTCACTCTGTATAATAGGCTCCAGTTTCATCCACTTCATTAGAATTGATTCAAATGTATTCTTTTTAATGGCTGAGTAATACTCCATTGTGTATATGTATCACAGCTTTCTTATCCACTCGTCTGCTGATGGACATCTAGGTTGCTTTCATGTCCTGGCTATTATAAACAGTGCTGTGATGAACACTGGGGTACATGTGTCTCTTTCAATTCTGGTTTCCTTGGTGTGTATGCCCAGCAGTGGGATTGCTGGGTCATAAGGCAGTTCTATTTCCAGTTTTTTAAGGAATCGCCACACTGTTCTCCATAGTGGCTGTACTAGTTTGCATTCCTACCAACAGTGTAAGAGGGTTCCCTTTTCTCCACACCCTCTCAAGCATTTATAGCTTGTAGACTCTTGGATAGCAGCCATTCTGACTGGCATGAAATGCTACCTCACTGTGGTTTTGATTTGCATTTCTCTGATAATGAGTGATGTTGAGCATCTCTTCATGCGTTTGTTAGCCATCTGTACTAATGACATAGTTTTGTTTTGCTTTTTGTGAATCTTATAGTACGTACTCTTGTGTCAGGCTTCTTTCACTCAACATGTTTATGAGATTCAGCATTATTGCATACAGTTGTAGATCATTCATTCTTATTGCTGCAGAGCAGTGGTCAGTAAACTACACCACACAGGCTAAATCTGGCCCCCTGCCTCTTTTTGTGCAGCCAGTGGGCTGAAAATAGTTTCTATGTCTTCTAATGGTTAAAAATTTTTTTGTGACACATGAAAATTATATGAAATTCAGATTTCAGGGTCCGTAATAAAGTATATGGTTGCTTTTGCTCTACAAGGGCAGAGTTAAGTAGTTGCAATAGAGACAGGATGGTTGGCAAAGCCTAAAGTATTTATTGTCTGCTCTTTACAGGAAAAATTTATGAACTCCTGCTGAATACACCACCCACTCCAGTGTTCTTGCCTAGAGAATCCCAGAGACAGAGGAGCCTGGTGGGCTACCGTCTATGGGGTTGCACAGTCGAACGCGACTGAAGCGACTTAGCAGCAGCAGCTGAATACACCAGTGTTTGAATATGTCGCAATATGCTTATCCATTCTACTGTTGATGGGGATTTGAGAAGTTTCCAGTTTTTGCCTTATAATGGGTAGAGGATACTACTTTTCTGCCCTAAAATATAACCATTTTTTCCTCATGTTTCCTCCATTGAGCAGAGAAACCTTTCTTTTTATTTAAATTTTTAAGTATACGATATAATATCACTGACTGTAGGTACAGTGTTGTGTTTCAGGCCTCTAGAGGTTATTCAATCTTCCTTAACTCAAACTTTATGCCCATGGATTAATAACTCCCCATTACCCGCCGGCATCACCTTTCCACTCTTTGATTCTATTAATTTGACTGTTTTAGATTCCTCATTCAAGTGGAATCATGCAGTACTTGTCTTTCTTTAACTGGCTTATATCTCTTAATAATATGTCCTCAGGGTTCATCCATGTTGTTGCATATTGCCAAATTCTTTCCTTTTTAAGGCTGAATAATATTATAATAATATTGTATGAGGACCATTTTTGATCAGGTCACATACAGGTTGATTTTATAAGCTTTTGTATAATTTAATTGAGCTGTATTTTGTCCTGACAGATAGATTGGATGTAGGAACCTGTGCCCTGAGGTGTATTTCTTTTGAACTCCTTTATAATTGAGATATGTTCTGCTTTGAAGCTGTAAATAATTAAATATGTTTGTATATTCTTTTCTTCAGGTTTTGTACCTCTGTTTTCTCTCATACATTTTAAAACCTGCCCAATGGTTCTTTAATGGTCTTATGAATTAGTACAGCTAGTGCAGTGTTTATCTTTTCTCTTATTCTTATTTTTCCTTTATTATTAAGTCATTTTTATTTCTGCAGGATCAGGACTTTGTCTCCTGTTGCAAACCTATGAACTTCAGCTGGTTGTGGGGCTCTGGTTATAATGAAAGATGACCTCTAAGCAATCTGTTTCTTGAAAAGTTTTTTTTTTTTTTTTACATAAATATTAAGTCAGGAACTTGATTAGCACACTAATCATGTGCTCTTTCCTAGGAGAAGGCTTTATGGTCTGTCAAGAGAAAGGGAAGAATGAGTATTTTTTTTAACTTTGTAATTGCTTCTGGAGACATTCCCATAAACATACCTGAGCTGGCCACAAAATGTTATTTTAGAAAAGGCTAAATTCTTTTTCCATGAAGTTAAAGGCTAATGTGTTGCTTGGAGTATTTAACAGGAGGAAACTTTTACTGTTCTTCATCATGGATCTTTTTTTCCCCTTGCTGACAGAGACAGAAGTCCTATACCAAACTGGAAGAACATAGAAGATGAGTAGGTTATTGGGTAAAAGTAACTTGCCAGAATGAAAGCCAATTAGTAACCATGAGCTTCTACTAAAGAGTGTAATTTAGAAGCATCCTACACATTAGGTTGTGGCATAAATAGTCACTTAACAGATCCAAGTCACTCTTTGGTTATCCAATGAATAGAGGGAATCCTAGCCTAAAGGATTTTTACTAGAGAAAATCCTGGCTTTTACTCAGAAATATATTTTCTGTCTTTCATTATAATACTTGAGATAAGCATTTGTAATTATTTAAAACATGTTACATTCTTGAGTTTAATCATTTACAGAAGCATTAAAGTGTTATGTAAATAAATTCTGTTGGTCATTGTTTCTGAGAATTAAACCAACCCAGCCTTACTTTGGGGGAAAAGAATGATTGATGAGTTTGCTTTACCTTTCTTTACTTACCTGGTTTGTGTGTGTGTGCATTTTTTTTTTTTAATTGAATGAAAGATTCTTTAAATTCTGTAATTCTTTACAGTTTTCAAAAGTTTCACATATGATATAATATAATCCCATAATATCCCCTTTCTCCTACACAACCCTATTTTGTCCTTCATATATGTGTGTGTGTGTGTGTGTGTGTGTGTGTGTGTGTGTGTGTGTGTGTGTGTACCGCATCTTCTTTATCTATTCATCTCTTGATGAGTAGCTAGGTTGCTTCCATACCTTGCCAATTATAAATACTGCCAGGAACATTCATTTACATATTTGTTTTGCATGAATTTTCTTCATCTTAGTCTCTAAGAAGCAGTCCAAAATTGGCAGTGCTATTGCTTCCTTTATTTCTTTTATTAACTTACTATGTTTCCTTCATTATATGATCTTTGTTGTTGTTTAGTCACTAAGTTGTGTCCGATTCTTTTGCAACTTCTTGAACTGTAGCCTACTAGTCTTCTCTGTCCATTGGGTTTCTCAGGCAAGAATACTGGAGTGAGTTGCCATTTCCTTCTCCAGGGTATCTTTCTGACCAGGGTTTGAACTGGGTCTCCTGCACTGCAGGTGGATTCTTTACTACTGAGCCACCTGGGAAGCTATTATGTAGGTACAGACTGAAAAATTAGTTTTTTTGAACCTTTATTTAACTTGAATATATTTTTCTTATAATGTGTTCTGAAGAGTGTTTTGGACTTAAATTACATTTGTCAGCAGTTTAATAACAGACTGCATAAAAAGAAACATAGGAGATAGTCATTAGGCTTATAGCCAGAAAATGACCAGGTCTTGGCTTATAAGTGTTTCATATTACGACATTAGAAAACTTGGTAAATTTTGGTTCTTACCAATGACACGGGATTATTTTTTTTGGAAGAATCTGGTCCAATGCAGGAGGTATCCTAAAGATTTGCCATGAAGACAGAATCTTAAATTCTTGGTCTGTTTTTTTTAGGTTCTGTTTCCCTCCTGATTTTTTGTTTTAAATAGCTTTGTGGCTATTTTATTATCTTATAAAAGTTTGTGAGTTTTAATTTTTTCCCCTTTTGCAGTTTTATGCAACTTGAATTTGATTAAAATGTGGAGTAATTTCAGAGATACTATTAGTTATAATTACTTTAAAAAATCCCTTGTAGACACCTGCCCAGAGACTGTTTATTACCTATGTAGGAGAAGCTTAAGATAGGGGTAGACATCTGATCCGCTTGGACTGCAAGGAGATCAAACTAGTCAGTTGTAAAGAAAATCAGTTCTGAATATTCATGGGAAGGGCTGATGCTGAAGCTGAAGCTCCAATACTTTGGCCACCTGATGCAAAGAATTGACTCATTGGAAAAGACCTTGATGCTGGGAAGGATTGAGGGCAGGAGGAGAAGGGAGTGACAGAGGATGAGATGGCTGAAAGGTATCACCAGCTTGATGGACATGAGTTTGAACAAGCTCCAGGAGTTGGTTGTGGACAGGGAAGCCTGGCATGCTGCATTCCATGGGATCGCAAGGAGTTGGACATGACTGAGTGACTGAACTGAACTGAGACATCTGTTTGGAGGAAAATGATTAGAATCAAATCAATAGAATCACTATTGACTTTTCATGATTTCTGATTTATCATCTAAATTTGTTCCAGAATCACAAAACTTGTAGATCTTTTTGTTGAGTAACAGTGTAATTTAATATAATCCTAATATAATGTTATATAATTAGACTAGGTTAATATGGAAACAGCAAATTGCTTTCAAGATATCTAACCTCAAGAGATCTTTGCTGAAGCAGATACTAGGCTATTTCAGGCTTTCAGAATATGAAGATTTGAAAGCTGGCATGATTAGTAGATTTGGAAACAGAAAACAACACTCTTTCATAGAATATCTTTTAATTGAATTTTATTATTTTGTTATTCTTTCATTATTTTGTTACAATTCTTTATTAAATTATAAGCCCTTTTAACATTCCACCAGGTTAATTTTCTTCTAACTAGGTAGGTACATTGAATGATAGATAATGCAGAATTTAAGTGGTTACTCTAATCTGATGATGATGTGGGGGTAGGCATCAATCTTTTTCATTTTCATCATTAAAATTGCTTAGAAGGATCAAAATTAATCTGTTTAAATTTCACAACATTCTGTTTCTACTTATGCACCTAAACAACAAAATAGTCACATGAATACAGCGGAAGGAAGCAAAGTAACCTATATGATCCACAAGATAGGAGATGGATATGAATTATAAAGATTTTTGCACAATTTGAAATACTGAATTTGAATTCCATAGTTTACTACCATTTACTTTTATTTTCTGTTTTATAGTGAATTTGTATTCATTGAGAGTAAATTCACTTAAAAATTAATGGATATAGATCTGGAAGTCTTCGGTCTGAGTCGTGGGTTTGGATCAGGCTTTAATTGGGCAAGCCATTAGAATTGCTTTTAGTTTCACTAACTCTTAGTCTGCTTTGGCTGCCGTAACAAAATATGAACTGGGAAGATTAAACAACAGAAATGTATTTCTCACAATTCTGGAGCCTAGGTAATCTTAAGATCAAGGTGACGGTAAAGAAGGTTTCATTCCAAGTCCCCTTTTGGCTTACAGGCAACTGCCATTTCACTGTGTGCTCACATAACCTCTTTGTGCGTGCATGCAGGGAGAGAGAGGATGAACTCTCTGGTATCTGGTCTTATAAAGGCACTAATTCAATTATGAGGGCCCCACCCTCATCACCTCATCTAACTCTAATTACCTCCCAAAGGCCCCATCTCTAGATAATCACGTTGAAAGTTAGGGCTTCAACATATAAATCTGGGGGGTGGGAGTGAGGTGGAGACACAGAGTATTACTCTTGTTTGAGGAGGAAATTAATTTTTGTGCTTACTGTTTAGTTTGTGTATAAACCGCTTCTGGAGAATTTAACAGCCATCAGAATCTTTTAGCTAATGAGTTTGACATTTTCAGATTCAGCTAATGAAAACCTGTGGAATGTTCTCATTCTAAAGTCAGCCAGATCCAAGTTGTTTTTGCATGGGGAGAGCAAGCAATAAGCAGAGTAGGAACTGGATATCTGTTTAAGCTGCGATAGTGACTTGTTCTTATCTTTTGACTTTGCTAAAGAAGAAGGTAACAGTGTCTGCTCCTGGGAGACAACTCTGTGTCCTGTTCCCCTTAAAATACAAAACAACAGTATGACTTTTCTTTGGACCATGTATGTCTCCTGATATGAAAGCATGCATTTCATGTTCTTTATAGTAGCTAAGATCCTTGAAACACAGTACTGTTGCTTTTTAAAAAATGTAAATAGGCTTAATTTTTTGGAGCAGTTTTAAGTTCACAGCAGAAAGTACAGAGAGTTCTCATATGCTTCCTGCTCCCACACAGGCACAGCCTCATCTATTCTCAACATCCCCTCCAGAATGGTACATTTGTTACAATAGATGAACCTGCCTACAGAGACCACAGTTTACCTTAGGGCTCACTTGTTCATCTCTCTGTTCCCCTTCTCCTTGGCAACCACTGGTGGGTTTGTTTTTGTTTTTTGTCTCCATGGTTTTGCCTTTTTTAGAATGTCTTATAATTGGAGCCATAGAGCATATAGCCTTTTCAGATTGGCTTCTTTCACTTAGTAATATTCATTTAAGATTCCTCCATATCTTTTCATGGCTTGAAAGCTCATTTCTTTTGAATAACATTGAATTGTCTGGACCTGTCACAGTTTATCCCCTGATGCTGAAGGACATCTGGTTGCTTCTAAGTTTTGTCATTTATGAATAAAGCTGCTATAAATACCCGTGTGCAGTTTTCTGTGTGGACAGAAGTTTTCAACTCATTTGGGTGAATACCAAGGAGTGCAATTTCTGGATCATATGGTTGAGTATGTTTTCTTGTTTGTTTTTCTTTGAGTATGTTTGGTTTTGTAAGAAACTGCCGAACTCTCTTTAAAAGAAGCTGTAGTATGTTGCATTCCCACCAGCAATCACTGAAATTTTGCATTGTATCACGTCCTTGCCAGTCTTTGTGTGTCAGAGGTCTGGATTTTGTCCATTTTAATAGATACATTGCTATTACTTCTTGTTTTGGTGGTTTATTTCTGAGAATTCTGGGGGCTGCTTGATTGTGTGAAAGTATTATTAAATATCTTTCATGACAGACAATATATTTACTCAGAATAGACTCTAATTGCAGTTGCTAAAGAGTCTTAAGTGTCTGAATGTTTATGTTGCTTTAATAGATATTTTATACCCTGACTGCAACTAGGATCACAAATCATATATGCATATAAAGAAGAACTAGAAGGAAACTTTAAAAAGTGACTGTTGGACTATCTTTTCTTTTTATTAAGAATTATATTTGTAATAAAGTAAAGGGAAGCTTGACTAGTTTACCTTTAGTATGTGTTTTAAATATTTAAGATTTGAGTTGGTTTTAGTTATAATCTAGGCCTTTTGTTAACTCTTTGTGACATCTTTTTTTTAAATACATTATATGTTGAAGCATATTTTTTAAAATTTTATTTATTTTTAATTGGAGGGTAATTGTTTTATAATAGTGTGTTGGTTTCTGTCATACATCAACATGAATCAGCCATAGGTATACCTATGTCCCCTCCCTCTTGAACCTCCCTCCCACCTTCCATCCCGTCCTGTCTCTCTAGGTTGTCATAGAGCACTGGGTTTGAGCTCCCTGTATTATTTGCCTTGCAAATTCCCACTGGCTATCTATTTTACATATGGTAAAGTATATGTTTCAATGCTCTCTCTCAATTCATCTCACCCTGTTCTTCCCCAGCTGTATCCACAGGTCTGTTCCCTGTGTCTGTGTCTCCATTGCTGTCCTACAAATAGGTTCATTAGTACCATCTTTCTAGATTCCATTTATATGCATTAATATATGATGCTTATTTTTCTCTTTCTGATTTACTTCACTCTGTGTAATAGGCTCTAGGTTCATCTTCCTCACTAGAACTGACTCAAATGCGTTCCTTTTTATGGCTGAGTAATATTCCATTGTATATATGTACCACACTTTCTTGCATTGACAGGTGGATTCTTTACTACTAGTGCCACCTGGGAAGACCCTGTACCACAGCTACTTTATCCATTCATCTGTCGATGGACATCTAGGTTGCTTCCATGACCTAGCTATTGTAAATAGTGCTGCAGTGAACATTGTGGTACTTGTGTCTTTTTCAATTATGGGTTCCTCAGGGTATATGCCCAGTAGTGGGATTGCTGGGTCATAGGTAGATTTATTCCTAGTTTTTTAGGGAATCTCCATAGTGTTCTCCATAGTGGCTGTATCAATTTACATTCCCATCAGCAGGGCAAGAGAGTTCCATTTTCTGCACATCCTCTCCAGCATTTATTGTTTGTAGATTTTTTGATGATGGCCATTCTGACTGGTATGCAGTGATATTTCATTGTAGTTTTGATTTGTATTTCTCTCATAATGAGCAGTATTGAGCATCTTCTCATGTATTTATTAGCCATCTGTTTGTCTTCTTTGGAGAAATGTCTGTTTAGGTTTTCTGCCGACTTTTTGATTGGGTTGTTGTTTTTCTGGTATTGAACTACATAAGCTGCTGTTATATTTTGGAGATTAATCTTTGTGACATCTATTTTTGTTAGATATATATTTTTAAAATCTTCTCTTAAATGTTGTCATTTTTTCCTCTTTGTTTGATTATATTCCAGAAATATGGCAATTTGATAAATAGAATGTGAGCTACCACAGAGTTTAATGATTTTGTATATTTAAAATGTTAATGTTTAAAATACGTTAACACCATACCTGTGGGTCTGTAATTCAGATTATTGATGACTTTTCACCTTAAAAGTTTTAAATTCCACTCCTACCTGTATTCTTTTAGGTTCCTGTGAAATTTGACAAATGTTCTCCTTGATTATGTTTTTCTTCAAAGCAAGAATAAGACTTGAAAATACATTATATCAACAGCAATAAAACATATAACAAATTATAATTGCTTATGTGCTAAGTCATCTTACAAGAGAAAAAGATTCAGAATTTAAAATAAAGATTTTGCTTTTATAGGAATTGCATTGCAAGAAAGAAGGAGAGGCAGATAGAGGGTGAGCACTGTCATCTCATTTTCTTAGTACATCAAATTAATATTTTTCCTGTTTATAAATAGAGGCATGTTTTGTGTGGAGAGGGGGACAATGGAGTGAATTGACTTATTAGAAGGGAGGAGAGTTCTCTTGATCCTCAGAGAATACTTGAACCTCAGGTAGAGGGGCCTAGAGGGCATGAGACTTCATGGTATTCAACCTTGGAAAGGAACAGGGAGGGAGCCAGTAGCAACACATGTTAGCATACTTCAGGAAGACTATTTGTTAGCCATACTGATAACAGACTTTGAAAGTGAACATTGTGTTTGTCCAGTAAAGCATTATGGATTTATCATTTGATTCTTTTCCTCTAACCATTGAAATAAAATGTTGCCTTATTGTGAAGGACCTAATTTCTTCATGTAAATCAGGGAGTCAGCTTGTTGCACAGAGTGTCAGTTCCTCAAGTTGTTTTTTGGCGGGGGGCCGGGGGGAGGAAGCATTTAGTGATCAATTAGAATTGGAAAATGCTGCATGCTAGATGTCTTTTTTGGAAATGAGCATTAACATATTAAAGACACAAAGACATCATGCACAGAGAAACATGTCTAACTTTCTTTCACTTAGGGTTTCTCAGACTTAATCTATGGAATCTCAATCCCCACCCCAACTCCTTCCCTAGCTGTGGCATCCATAATAGTTTTCAGTGGAACAGTGGTCTGTAATAGTTAACACTTAAATAGTTCTTATTGTATGCCAAGCACTGTTTTAAGGACTTTACATATATTAATTTGTTAATCTTTGCTGCATCCTATCTTCTTTCTCCCCCCCAATGCAAGTACTAGTGCCTCACAAACTTTGATCAGTTGAACAAGAGGCAGTGTAGTACAGAAGCTGAGGGCCCAGACTTGGAGCCCTGACTGGGTTAGAATCCTAGCTAATTAAATCCCATTTACAGCTTGTGATCTTGGTAAGTCACTGATTCTGTGCTTCAAGTTTTTTTAAAAGATAGAAACAAAACTGAGTTATTATGAGAATGTTCAGTTATAAGAGAAGTAGAGATTAGTATACATTTCACCTAAATTGTGAATTGTTAATATTTTTCTATATTTTCTTTCTCTTCTTTTTTCCTGGAGTACTTTAAAATATATGCCATGATGGAAGCAACCTAGATGTTCATTGGCAGATGAATGGATAAGAAAGCTGTGGTACATATACACAATGCAGTATTACTCAGCCATTAAAAAGAATACATTTGAATCAGTTCTAATGAGGTGGATGAAACTGGAGCCTATTATACAGAGTGAAGTAAGTGAGAAAGAAAAACACCAATACAGTATACTAACGCATATATATGGAATCTAGAAAGATGGTAATGGTAACCCTATATGTGAGACAGCAAAAGAGACACAGATGTATAGAGCAGTCTTTTGGATCCTGTGGGAGAGGGCGAGGGTGGGATGATTTGGGAGAATGGCACTGAAACATGTATATTCTCATATGTGAAATGGATCGCCAGTCCAGCTTCAATGCATGAGACAGGGTGCTCGGGGCTGGTGCACTGGGATGACCCAGAGGGATGGGATGGGGAGGGAGGTGGGAGGGGGGTTCAGGATGGGGAACAACTGTACACCCGTGGCCGATCCATGTCAATATATGGCAAAACCACTAGAATATTGCGAAGTAATTAGCCTCCAATTAAAATAAATTTATATTAAAAAAATATGCCATGGTATTTCACTTTAACTTCAGTGTGTCTCTAAACTGCATAACACAATATGATTATACAACTAGTACAATTAACAATAATTCCTTAATGTACAGTGTTCCCATGATTACCCCCAGAAATGTCTTGCTGGTTTATTCAAACCAGGATCTGATCATAGACCACACTCTGCATTTGGATGTTAAGTCTGGAAGGAAAATAATTAGTAGAGATGAGGTTGAGGGAGTTGTTTTTGGATTTTAGTAATGAAGTAGGACATAGATTCCCTGCAGAGATTGAGGGATAGGAAAGAGGATTTGGAGCCTGGAGAGGCTAGAAAAAAATTGGAATAAATACAGTCAAAGGTGGAGAAATAGGTGTTAGGTAGCTTTGGTGGATGAAAATGCCCAGCAAGAGAAGCATTGAGAGTCATTAATGGATATCACCTTAATTAGATGATCAAACTCAGCATCATCAATAAACAAATTGACATCTCTGCCTCATAGATAATATTTGTGCCCCCAAACCATAAACCAACTCTAATGAGTAATAGCCATCTTGCAAAATAGCCACTGTAGACTCTTCAAGAAGTCAAGAGAGCAGGGTCATTGGATGTCATCTTGGAGACTGTAAGGAGGAACAAGTTTTCCAAGTAAAGAAAACTATTTATTGGGACATTTAATTGAAGATTCTAGTAGCTTGAATATAAGGAGTATAGAGTTCAGAAAAGATCAAGATTGGGAGTTGGGATAATAATGTTGATAAAAATGTAACTTTCCAAAAAAGTCAACTTGTTACCCTCCTACAGATTCAAAAATAAGCACACAGATTACAGAATTTACTTTACTCATATTAAGTGAGGCAACCAAGGATATCTAATCCATACAAAGGAAAAAATCAAGGGACTTCCCTGGTGGTCCAGTGGTTAAGCCTCCAGGCTTCCACTTCAGGGGCCACTGGTTCCATCCCTGGTTGGGGAACTACGATCCCACATGTTGTGTGGCAAAAAAAAGAAAAAGTCATAACAGCACAAATTTTTGTGGTATAAAGGAATGGTATAAATTGTAAATTGAGACTGGACGAAACTAGGTTTTTCCCCACTCCTGTAGGAAGGAGGGGGAGATGTCAAATTACTATTTGACAGTCCATAATTTACATATCTATCAGTAGTGTACCACTTATGGAGTGTTGTTAAGTAACTCAAAGGCATTTAACTGGACTAGAATCTGATAGCCTGGAAAAGTGTGATGTATAGGATATTTTGTTCTGAGTTCCTCATTTAATCCTCACTACAATCCAGCAACCCTGATGCTGGGAAAGATGGGTGGCAGGAAGAGAATGAGATGGTTAGATGCGTCACCAACTCAGTGAACATGAGTTTGAGCAAACTCCAGGAGACGGTGAAGGACAGGAAAGCCTGGGGTAGCAAAGAGTTGGACATGACTTGGTGAGTGAACAACAGCAGCTCTCCAGCAGAGGAGATAATCTTCTCTCCATGTAATTACAAAATTGAGGCTTAGAGTAGATAAATAACTTGCCTAAGATCTTACTTATTAAAGGGGAAAGAGTACTGAACACAGGTTATTTTGACTCCTTAATCTGTAGTTTTAATCACTCATAACAGATATAAAAATGTACTGTGTAGAGGAGGAAGCCATTAGTTTCTGGAGCTGTGTTCTAAAGGAGTTGGAGAAAAGATGGAGGTTATTGAGTGTTATTGCAACCAGATTAAACATCTTGAGCCACAGCATTCAGATGTGAAAGATGATGGGATATTTGGGAAACGGTAAGTACATCACTATTTCCCATCACTTCTTGGGAAATAGATGGGGAAACAGTGGAAACAGTGTCAGACTTTATTTTGGGGGGTTCCACAGTCACTGCAGATGGCGATTGCAGCCATGAAGTTGAGACGCTTACTCCTTGGAAGAAAAGTTATGACCAACCTAGATAGCATATTCAAAAGCAGAGACATTACTTTGCCGACTGAGGTCCGTCTAGTCAAGGCTATGGTTTTCCCTGTGTCATGTATGGATGTGAGAGTTGGACTGTGAAGAAACCTGAGCGCCGAAGAATTGATGCTTTTGAACTGTGGTGTTGGAGAAGACTCTTGAGAGTCCCTTGGACTGCAAGGAGATCCAACCAGTCCATTCTAAAGGAGATCAACCCTGGGATTTCTTTGGAAGGGATGATGCTAAAGCTGAAACTCCAGTACTTTGGCCACCTCATGCAAAGAGTTGACTCATTGGAAAAGACTTTGATGCTGGGAGGGGTTGAGGGCAGGAGGAGAAGGGGACGACTGAGGATGAGATGGCTGGATGGCATCACTGACTTGATGGACATGAGTCTGAGTGAACTCTGGGAGTTGGTGATGGACAGGGAGGCCTGGCGTGCTGCGATTCATGGGGTTGCAAAGAGTCGGACACGACAGAGCGACTGAACTGAACTGAACTGAACTGAAGTACAAAGAAATGTCAGCAACTCCCACCTTCCTACTTAGAAAAAATCATTCTGCTGGTTACTTAAAATGATGTTTGACCATTTTAGTGAGTTTGTGCGTTTTAGGAGACAGTTTATTACTGTGGAAACAAATAGGATTTAGAAGGCAGAAAGACCTTAATTACAATTCCCAGTGTTACAGTTTACTAGTTGAGTAAAGTTGGGTGAGTTATTTAATCTTTTTGAACCTCTATTTATTTATTCATATACAGAATAAGGAAAATAATTTCTAATTCAGCTAGAACTAGTAGTATAACATATGTGACACTGTATATAAAACTCCTAAATAGTGCTTGGCATATGATTTGTATTTAATAATTATTGCTCTTTTTATATTAAAATCCTCCCATGTGGTCAAGTGTTAATTCTCTTTAATCCTTCAGAAAAGTCATTTACTTCAGGAATTTGTATTTAGATCCAGTGGATACAGAGTAAATTACAAAGGTCCTTGACTGTGAAAAGAAGAGACCAGTTGTAGAGTTGGTGTTTTTTTTTAAGTAAAACATAAACATTTGCATAAGTAATATACAAGTAAAACTTTCCTCATTATAAAGTTAGATTTTAGTTATTTCTTTCTGACAGCTGTGTCCATCTGCAGTGGAACTGACTTTTAGACACAATGATGACAGTCTTCTAAGAAGCTAAGTCATATGCAGCTGGGGGTTTTTTGGTATCTTTTTTCAATATCCTAAGTGAAAGTGAAGCTGCACAGTCGTGTCCAACTCTTTGCGACCCCATGGACTGTAGCCTACCAGGCTTCTCTGTCCATGGGATTTTCCAGGCAATAGTACTGTAGTGGATTGCCATTTCCTTCTCCAGGGGATCTTCCCGACCCAGGGATCGAACCCGGGTCTCCCGCATTGTAGACAGGTGCTTTACCGTCTGAGCCACCAGGGAAGTCCTTTCAATATCCTAAAGAGCTAACTAAATTTTTCAGTTTTAGGAAAAATAACTTGTCTTATATTATCTTTTTCAGGGGTACCACCTTATCTATATAACCATGACTACGTGTTTTAAAATTCTAGGTGACTGCTTTTGGAGTTCAAGAAAAATAGGAGTTACCATAGTAGAGCAAGCCAGCCAACTCCCAAGACAGTCCTCTTTCAGCTCAGTTCAGTTGCTCAGTCGTGTCTGACTCTTTGCGACCCCATGAACTGCAGCACGCCAGGCCTCCCTGTCCATCACCAACTCGCAGAGTCCACCCAAACCCATGTCCATTGAGTCGGTGATGCCATCCAACCATCTCATCCTCTGTTGTCTCTTTCGTCTCCTGCCCTCAATCTTTCCCAGCATCAGGATCTTTTCAAATGAGTCAGCTCTTCACATCTGGCCAAAGTATTGGAGTTTCAGCTTCAACATCAGTCCTTCCAATAAATATTCAGGACTGATCTCCTTTAGGATGGACTAGTTGGATCTCCTTGCAGTCCAAGGGACTCTCAAGAGTCTTCTCCAACACCACAGTTCAAAAGCATCAATTCTTTGGCACTCAGCTTTCTTCACAGTCCAACTCTCACATCCATACATGACTACTGGAAAAACCATAGGATTGACTAGACAGATCTTTGTTGATAAAGTAATGTCTCTGCTTCTTAATATGCTGTCTAGGTTGGTCATAACTTTCCTTCCAAGGAGTAAGTGTCTATTAATTTCATGGCTGCAGTCACCATCTGCAGTGATTTTGGAGCCCAAAAAAATAAAGTCCGTTACGGTTTCCACTGTTTCCTCATCTATTTGCCATGAAGTGATGGGACCGGATGCCATGATCTTAGTTTTCTAAATGTTGAGCTTTAAGCCAGCTTGTTCACTCTCCTCTTTCACTTTCATCAAGAGGCTCTTTAGTTCTTCGCTTTCAGCCATAACGGTGGTGTCATCTGCATTTCTGAGGTTATTGATATTTCTCCCAGCAATCTTGATTCCAGCTTGTTCTTCCTCCAGCCCAGCTGGAGCCTGTTCCTCATGATGTACTCTGCATATAAGTTTAATAAGCAGGGTGACAATATACAGCCTTGACGTACTCCTTTTCCTATTTGGAACCAGTCTGTTGTTCCATGTCCAGTTCTAACTGTTGCTTCCTGACCCGAGTACAGGTTTCTCAAGAGTCAGGTCAGGTGGTCTGGTATTCCCATCTCTTTCAGAATTTTCCAGTTTATTGTGATCCACACAGTCAAAAGCTTTGGAATAGTCAATAAAACAGAAATAGATGTTTTTCTGGAACTCTCTTGCTTTTTCCATGATCCAGCGGACGTTGGCAATTTGATCTCTGGTTCCTCTGCCTTTTCTAAAACTAGCTTGAACATTAGGAAGTTCATGGTTCACATATTGCTGAAGCCTGGCTTGGAGAATTTTGAGCATTACTTTACTAGCGTGTGAGATGAGTGCAACTGTGCAGTAGTTTGAGCATTCTTTGGCATTGCCTTTCTTTGGGATTGGAAGGAAAACTGACCTTTTCCAGTCCTGCTGAGTTTTCCAAATTTGCTGGCATATTGAGTGCAGTACTTTCACAGCATTATCTTTTAGGATTTCAAACAGCTCAACTGGAATTCCATCACCTCCACTAGCTTTGTCCGTAGTGATGCTTCCTAAGGCCCACTTGACTTCACATTCCAGGATGTCTGGCTCTAGGTCAATGTGAGTGATCACACCGTTGTAATTATCTGGGTTGTGAAGATCTTTTTTGTACATTCTGTGTATTCTTGCCACCTCTTCTTAGTATCTTCTGCTTCTGTTAGGTCTGTACCATTTCTGTCCTTTATTTTGCTTATCTCTGGATGAAAATTTCCTTTGGTATCTCTAATTTTCTTGAAGAGATCTCTAGTCTTTCCCATTCTACTGTTTTCCTCTATTTCTTTGCATTGATTGCTGAGGAAGGCTTTCTTATCTCTCCTTGCAATTCTTTGGAACTCTGCATTCAGAAGCTTATATCTTTCCTTTTCTCCTTTGCTTTTCACTTCTCTTATTTTCACAGGTATTTGTAAGGCCTCCTCAGACAGTCATTTTGCTTTTTTGCATTTCTTTTTCTTGGGGATGGTCTTGATTCCTGTCTCCTGTATAATGTCGCGAACCTCTGTCAATAGTTCATCAGTCACTCTGTGTATCAGATCTAGTCCCTTAAATCTATTTCTCTCTTCCACTGTATAGTCATAAGGGATTTGATTTAGGTCATACCTGAATCGTCTAGTGGTTTTCCCCACTTTATTCTATTTAAGTCTGAATTTGGCAATAAGGAGTTCATGATCTGAGCCACAGTCAGCTCCTGGTCTTGTTTTTGCTAACTGTATAGAGTTTCTCCATCTTTGGCTGCAAAGAATGTAATCAATCTGATTTCAGTGTTGGCCATCTGGTGTTGTCCATATGTGGAGTCTTCTCTTTTGTTGCTGGAAAAGGGTGTTTGCTGTGACCGGTGTGTTCTCTTGGCAGAACTCTATTAGCCTTTGTCCTGCTTCATTCTGTACTCCAAGGCCAAATTTGCCTGTTACTCCAGTTGTTTCTTGACTTCCTACTTTTGCATTTCAGTCCCCTATATTGAAAAGGACATCTTTTTTGAGCGTTAGTTCTAGAAGGTCTTGTAGGTCTTCATAGAACTATTGAACTTCAGCTTTTTCAGCGTTACTGGTCGGGGCATGAACTTGGATTACCGTGATATTGAACGGTTTGCCTTAGAAACGAACAGAGATCATTCTGTCGTTTTTGAGATTTCATCCAAGTACAGCATTTCAGACTCTTTTGTTGACTATGATGGCTACTCCATTTCTTCTAAGGGATTCCTGCCCGTAGTAGTAGATATAATGGTCATCTGTGTTAAAGTCACCCATTCCAGTCCATCTTTGTTCACTGATTCGTAGAATGTCGATGTTCACTCTTGCCATGTCTTGTTTGACCACTTCCAATTTGCCTTGATTCATGGACCCAACATTCCAGGTTCCTGCAATATTGCTCTTTACAGCATCGGACCTTGCTTCTATCACCAGTCACATCCACAACTGAGTGTTGTTTTTGCTTTAACTCTATCCTTTCATTCTCTCTGGAGTTATTTCTCCAGTGATCTCCAGTAGTATATTGGGCACCTACCAACCTGGGGAATTCATCTTTCAGTGTCCTATCTTTTTGCCTTTTCATAGCCTTCATGGGGTTCTCAAGGCAAGAATACTGAACTGATTTGTCATTCCCTTCTCCACTGGACCACATTTTATCAGAACTTTCCACCATGACCTGTCCATCTTGGGTGGCCCCACATGGCGTGGCTTAGTTTCATTGAGTTAGATAAGGTTGTGGTCCATGTGATCAGATTGGCTAGTTATCTGTGATTGTGGTTTCAGTCTGTCTGCCCTCTGATGCCCTCTCTTAGTGACTAAATAAAATAAATCATCCTTTTAACAGAAAATACCTTTCTTTATTTATGATTTAAAAACTTCTTTTATCCATTATATTGTATGTATAGAAGCTCAAAGCAACCTTCCAGAGACTAACTTTGGAGGCCTTGTCTTGTTTTTCACATTGCCTACAAATCTTTCCTTCTTTCTCTGCTGACATGTTTAATTCTTCTCTGACAATAATGTCTACTTCTGTAAAGTTCTTTGTATAAAATGTATATGAAGGCCACAAGTGTGTTTCTATAAAACAGTACTTGCATTCCTGGCATTTCCTTGTTGTTATTTCAGTTGTCTGAGTTGCCAAGAGATTCAGATACCACCCATGTTTTATAGACCCTTCAGTAGTAAAACAGACAGCTATGTTCCGTGCAAGGAGAACAGATCAGACAGGCAAATACAAAACCTGTTGGCTTTATGTTCTGTGCTCCCTCTTTTCAGTCCTAAGTTCACCATAGACTTTGCAGAGATTGGCACAAAGTCTAAGGAGCAAAGAAAAACAAGGGAACAAGCAGCTTTCATTTAATGCTAAAATACTAAATACTAAAATACCCAAGTCCAGTGTAACCATCAGCTGCTACGTTTAAAAACAAACTGGGCTTGAGATGTGTTGAGTATGTACATGTGACATGTGGGGGAAATGGAGAATGAAAAATAAGTTTTATTGATTAGTAGGTGGGACAGTTGGGAAAGCTCCCCTGAAGGGACCATGGGGTTGCTACTTTCTTCTTTTTTTTTTTTTTTTAATTTTTATTTATTTATTAGTTTTTTATTTTTTTAATTTTAAAATCTTTAATTCTTACATGCGTTCCCAAACATGAAAGGGTTGCTACTTTCTAAAGACAGAATCAGGAGATGCCCATATCACACACCCTAAATGAGTTTTGCCTCAGGCTTGTGCCATTCTAAAGTATCAATGTGAAGGAATAAAGTCATAAATAAAATCTACTTTTCTCCCAGAAAGGCTTTGTAAGTTCATGAATTGAAATGTTCAGTTAAGCGAGAAGGCCAAAGATATGAGATTGAGAAGTAAACATAATGGAAGACAGAGGGCTAGGATGGTGCAACAGTCACTGGTTTATCAGATTTTATGAATTAGTGAAGAGCCCGCTAGAGCCAAATATTACTCTTCACGTGTTCATTATCTTCAGAGCATTGAGGTTGTTATTTTTATTAACTAGATTATCTTAAAACGAGTATCTTTTCTGTTTCATGGCTTTAAAATTTTTTTGGTTTGTTTTGTTCTTGTTTCACTGCTTGATGTTAAGAGGAAAACTTTTACAATTTGGTTCCAGTGGTTGTTGCCTACAGATTGTGGCAATAGATTAAGAGGAAAAAGACCAACTTACTTTAGGCTTGCCTGGTATATGTGAGGGAGTATTCAGTAGCTCTCTGAAGAAGGAAATGGCAACCCACCCCAGTGTTCTTGCCTGGAGAATCCCAGGGACAGGGAAGCCTGGTGGGCTGCCATCTATGGGGTCGCACAGAGCTGGACACGACTGAAGTGACTTAGCAGCAGCATTCAATAGCTAGCGACAAAAGGTTTATATACCAAACCTAACAAGGGTGGTGGTGGTTGGGTTAATCTTAGTTTTCTGAATGTTGAGTTTTAAGCCAAGTTTTTCATTCTCCTCTTTCACTTTCATCAAGAGGCTCTTTAGTTCTTCTTCACTTTCTTCCATAAGGGTGGTGTCATCTGTATATCTGAGGTTATTGATATTTCTCCCAGCAATCTGATTCCAACTTGTGCTACACCCAACCTGGCATCAGCATGATGTACTCTGCGTATAAGTAAAATAAGCAGGGTGACAGTATACAGCCTTGACAAAATCCTTTCCTGATTTGGAACCAGTCTTTTGTTCCATGTCCACTTCTAAATGTTGCGTCTTGACCTGCATACAGGTTTTCCAGGAGGCAGATCAGGTGGTATCGTATTCCCATCTCTTGAAGAATTTTCCACAGTTTTTTGTGCACACAGTCAAAGGCTTTGGCGTAGTCAATAAAGCAGAAGTAGATATTTTTCTGGAACTCTCTTGCTTTTTCCATGATCTAAAGGATGTTGACAATTTGATCTCTGGTTCCTTTGCCTTTTCTAAATCCAGCCTAAACATCTGAAAGTTCACAGTTCACATACTGTTGAATCCTGGCTTGGAGAATTTTGAGCATTACTTTGCTAGAGTGTGAGATGAGTGCACATGTGCAGTAGATTGAACATTCTTTGCCATTGCCTTTCTTTGGGATTAGAATGCAAAGTGACCTTTTCCAGTCCTGTGGCCACTGCTGAGTTTTCCAACTTTGCTGGCATATTGAGTGCAGCACTTTCACAGCATCTTTTAGGATTTGAAATAGCTCAACTGGAATTCCATCACCTCCACTAGCTTTGTTTGTAGTGATGCTTCCTAAGGGCCACTTGACTTTGTATTCCAGGGTGTCTGCTCTAGGTGGTCACACCATTGTGGTTATCTGGGTCATGAAGATCTTTTTGTATAGTTCTTCTGTGTATTCTTGCCACTTCTTAGTATCTTCTGCTTCTGTTAGGTCTATACCATTTCTTTCTTTTATTTTGCCTATCTTTGCATGAATATTTCCTTTGGTATCTCTAATTTTTTGAAGAGATCTCTAGTCTTTCCCATTCTATTGTTTTCCTCTGTTTGTTTGCATTGATAACTGAGGAAGGCTTTCTTACTGCGCCTTGCTATTTTTGGAACTCTGCATTCAAATGGGTATATCTTTTCTGTTTTCTCCTTTGCCTTTAGCTTCTCTTCTTTTCTCAGCTATTTATAAGGCCTCCTCAGACAACCATTTTCCTTCTTTGCATTTCTTTTTCTTGGGGATGGTCTTGATCACTCCCTCCTGTGCAGTGTCATGAACCTACATCCATAGTTCTTCAGGCACTCTGTCTATCAGATCTAATCGCCTGAATCTATTTGTCACTTCCACTATATAATATCAAGGGATTTGATTTAGGTCATACCTGAATGGTCTAGTGGTTTCCCCTATTTTCTTCGATTTAAGTCTGAATTTGGCAATAAAGGAGTTCATGATCTGAGCCACAGTCAGCTTCCGTCTTATTTTTGCTGACTTTATAGAGATTGTCCATCTTTGGCTGCAAAGAATATAATCAATCTGATTTTGGTATTGATCTCTGGTGTTGTCCATATGTAGAGTCTTCTCTCTTGTTTTTGGAAGAGGGTGTTTGCTATGACCAGTGCCTTCTCTTGGCAAAAGTCTGTTAACCTTTGACCTGCTTTGTTTTGTACTCCAAGGCCAAAGTTGCCTGGTTGGAGTAGACGGTGAACACATTTTCTGTGTTCAGAGGGCATCCAGTCCAGATTTTTAGATGTTGGGCTCAAAGTATCTTTAGATGGTAGAGTGAGACATCAATGTCAGGTTACTTCCCAGAGCAGAGCATGAAAGATCATGTTTTTGGTGACCTTCCCAGGTGACCCAAATTTGAAGTTATAAGTGGTTTTAAATTTAAAGCAAATAGTCCAGCTTCAGCTTGTAGTCTTTGGAGCAGGATTACCTAGAGTTTCAATAAGGATCTGGGCAGTCAGGTTTTAGTTGTCAATGATGTCAAGTCTCACACACTTGTAAAGTAATGCTCAAAATTCTCTAGGCCAGGCTTCAGTAATATGTAAACCATGAACTTCCAGATGTTCAAGCTAGATTTTGAAAAGGCAGAGGAACCAGAGATCAAATTGCCAGCATCAGCTGGATCATTGAAAAAGCAAGAGTTCCAGAAAAACATCTATTTCTGCTTTATTGACTATGCCAAAGCCTTTGACTATGTGGATCACAACAAACTGGAAAATTCTGAAAGAGATGGGAATACCAGACCACCTGACCTGACTCTTGAGAAACCTGTTTGCAGGTCAGGAAGCAACAGTTAGAGCTGGACATGGAACAACAGACTGGTTCCAAATAGGAAAAGGAGTACGTCAAGGCTGTATATCGTCACCCTGCTTATTAAACTTATATGCAGAGTACATCATGAGAAACGCTGGGCTGGATCAAGCACGAGCTGGAATCAAGATTGCTAGGAGAAATATCAATAACCTCAGATATGCAGATGACACCACCTTTATGGCAGAAAGTGAAGAAGAACTAAAGAGCCTCTTGATGAAAGTGAAAGAGGAGAGTGAACAAGCTGGCTTAAAGCTCAACATTTAGAAAACTAAGATCATGGCATCTGGTCCGATCACTTTATGGGAAATAGATGGGGAAACAGTGGAAACAGTGTCAGACTTTATTTTTTTGGGCTTCAAAATCTCTGCAGATTGTGACTGCAGCCATGAAATTAAAAGACGCTTACTCCTTGGAAGCAAAGTTATGACCAACCTAGACAGCATATTAAAAAGCAGAGACATTACTTTGCCAACAAAGGTCCATCTAATCAAGGCTATGGTTTTTCCAGAAATCATGTATGGATGTGAGAGTTAGACCATAAAGAAAGCTGTGCACTGAGAAATTGATGCTTTTGAACTGTGATGTTGGAGAAGACTCTTGAGAGTCCTTTGGATTGCAAGGAGATCCAACCAGTCCATCCTAAAGGAGATCAGTGCTGGGTGTTCATCAGAAGGACTGATGTTGTAGCTGAAACTCCAATACTTTTGCCACCTGATGCGAAGAACTGACTCATTGGAAACGACCCTGTTGGCTGGGAAAGGTTTAAGGGGGCAGGAGAAGGGGACGACAGAGGATGAGATGGTTGGTTGGCATCACCCACTCAATGGACATGAGTTTCGGTAAACTCTGGGAGTTGGTGATGGACAGGGAGGCCTGGCCTGCTGCAGTCCATGGGGTCTTAAAGGGTTGGACATTACTGAGTGACTGAACTGAACTGTACTGATGCCATGTCAAGAGAGTAAGAGAGAAAATGGAAACAATATGGTAGTATCCAATCTACTTGGAGGTAAGAAATAGCTCAAAGACAATGAAAAGAAGTAGAATCTGATAACTCACAAGAGCTGTAGTTTTCTGCTGAAAAAAATTCTCTCTGCAGTCATAAAATTTCCCTTTATATTTATCCCTATTTTAATCAATGATATCAAAGTAAGATTATCCTTGTTTATAAAATAACCCTAATCTAATTAAATTTGTCCTAATTATTTACATAAAAACAATAATTATATTGATCACTTAAACTTTTTAAATTTTCTTTGCTGATCCTTATATAAGAAATCTCAGATTGGACTTAAAACACGTTTGAGACCAGAAAGCCAATTTAAGAACTTACCACCAGACTTTACCTGCAGTAATCTATAGATCTGGATAAATTCCTTTCTTTTTGAGGTCCTCTAAATATCTCAAAGTTCCTAAACTTACGACCAATGAACTTTGACCTCAGTCACCTGTAAGGCTGGTAACCTGTAAGTTAGGTTACAGGGTAACTTCCAAGTGGACTTTGTAAGCACTGACTCTTTATTTATTTTTTTACAGCACAACAAAAATAATTATTTTAATCTTAAAAAACCACAAATGCCATTATCACTCTTAAAAGAACTAAAAACAAAATTGACAGTAATTCTTAATTTTACAAAATATAATAATTTGATTTAATGGCTTTATTTCCCTGATTATCCTAAAAAATTTGAGATCAATAGGTTTGAATCCATATTTAGATAAGATTCATGTATATTGCAATTGGCTGAGATTTCATTTTTAACCTATAGGTCCCCCTTTTAGGTTTTTGTTTTCCCTCTTATTTTCCCCCCTGAAGAAACTGGGTCCTATAAAAGAATGGTTCTCAAATTTCAGTGTGCCCCAGTGTGCTTTAAAATCATCTGGAGAACTTGTTAAAAGCACAGATTGCTGCATCTGGTCTCCAGACATCCTGATTGAGTATTTTTTAAAAATTAATTAGTTTATGTATTTTACTTTACAATATTGTATTGGTTTTGCCGTACATTGACTTGAATCTGCCATGAGTGTACATGTGTTCCCCATCCTGAACCCCCCTCCCACTTCCCTCCCCATCCCATCCTCTGGGTCTTCCCAGTGCACCAGCCCCTAGCACCCTGTAATCATGCATCAAACCTGGACTGGCGATTCATTTCACATATGATATTTTACAGGTTTCAATGCCATTCTCCCATATCATCCCGCCCTCGCCCTCTCCCAGAGTCCAAAAGACTGTTCAATACATCTGTGTCTCTTTTGCTGTCTCGAAAAAATTACCTTCTTTCTAAATTCCATATATGTGCGTTAGTATACCATATTGGAAAAAACAAGAGAGTTCCAGAAAAACATCTGTTTCTGCTTTATTGACTATGCCAAAGCCGTTGACTGTGTGGATCACAATAAACTGTGGAAAATTCTGAAAGAGATGGGAATACCAGACCACCTGACCTGCCTCTTGAGAAACCTGTGTGCAGGCCAGGAAGCAACAGTTAGAACTGGACATGGAACAACAGACTGGTTCCAAATAGGAAAAGGAGCACGTCAAGGCTGTATATTGTCACCCTGCTTATTTAACTTATATGCACAGTATGTCATGAGAAACACTGGGCTGGAGGAAGTACAAGCTGGAATCAAGATTGCTGGGAGAAATATCAGTAACCTCAGATATGCAGATGACACCACCGTTATGGCAGAAAGCGAAGAACTGAAGAGCCTCTTGATGAAAGTGAAAGAGGAGAGTGAAAAAGTTGGCTTAAAGCTCAACATTTAGAAAACGAAGATCATGGCATCCGGTCCCATGACTTCATGGCAAATAGATGGGGAAACAGTGGAAACAGTGGCCGACTTTACTTTTTAGGGCTCCAAAATCACTGCAGATTGTGACTGCAGCCATGAAATTAAAAGATGCTAAATCCTTGGAAGGAAAGTTATGACCAACCTAGACAGCATATTAAAAAGCAGAGACATTACTTTGTCAACAAGGTCCGTCTACTCAAGGCTATGGTTTTTCCAGTGGTCATGTATGGGTGTGAGAGTTGGACTATAAAGAAAGCTGAGTGCCGAAGAATTGATGCTTTTGAACTGTGGTGTTGGAGAAGACTCTTGAGAATCCCTTGGACTGCAAGGAGATCCAACCAGTCATTCTAAAGGAGATCAGTGCTGGGTGTTCATCGGAAGGACTGATGTTGTAGCTGAAACTCCAATACTTTGGCCACCTCATGTGAAGAGCTGACTCATTTGAAAAGACCCTGATGCTGGGAAAGATTGAGGGCAGGAGGAGAAGGGGACGACAGAGGAGGAGATGGTTGGTTGGCATCACTGACTCAATGGACATGAGTTTGGGTAAACTCTGGGAGTTGGTGATGGACAGGGATGCCTGGCATGCTGTGCTTATTGGTGTTGCAGAGTCGGACACAACTGAGCAACTGAACTGAACTGAACTACTGTATTCTATGTAATACTGTCTATTAAAGTACACAAAAGCACAGCCACTTTTAGAGGATGCATGCATGTGACAGTGTACTCCAGACATGTGAATTACTTTTATGATTCGACATACGAATACACATTCTCATCTTTGGGAGTTTGCAACTTGAAGGTTCATATGTAGGGGACTTACTGTAATTTATATAAGCACTTCCTTTTCCTAAGTCAATTAGGATAGAGCTTCTTTGTTAATTTAGTAATATGGAGATAGGAAATATTACATATGCGTATCATATTTTTAGACAGACGGGAATGTAGAGAGCTTTATGACTTTCATCCTAAAATTTTAGCTATGTGTCAGACATAAAAACAGTAATACAGAATCCACTTGTTTATATGTAAGCATTCTCATCTTTGTCCCACGTTGTGTTTTTATTGAATAGTGTGTCTGGTAAATGGGAGAAGTTGTTACCTGCTCAGAATAAGGGCTACAGCTTTTTACCTTTATTTTGGAAGAGTTTTAAGGTTTTCTTTTGTCCTGATGTAAAATCTTGTGGAGAATGTGGACTAGCAATTAACCTTTTTATCCAAGTGGTTGTTTTTGTGAGTGCTGAGGTCCTTAGAGGGAGTGGGCAGGGGGCTGAAGTTCCAATGACCCTAGGGAGTTGAGGGGCTCACATGCAGTGGGCAAAGCCTTGGAGAAGCCAGCTTAGGAAATCTTTAAGTTTTTCTAAAGAACCTTTGGAAGTTCTAAATTATTCTTGTGAAGGCATACCAGCAAGGAGAAAGCAGAGAGTTAGAGTTAGTGGTGTAGTGGCAGAGCATATGGTCAGCAGGAGTTTGAGAAGGACGATTTTAGTTGACTTAAAGTTCCCATGATAGGAGCAGGACCAAGTAGTGAGAACAGAGAGGCTTGAAACAGAAATCCAAGAACTCACAGCCTGAGTAAGCATAGCGCCTTCAAAGCAGCAGAGAGACCTGGAAACCAAAGTTAGAAATAACTTCCATCCTAAGGTGTACCTTACAAAAAAGAAGCCTGGGACTCTAACTCAGCTTCAGAAAGTAAGCTAATTCAAAATGTGATGCAAACCATAAGCCTTTTTATGGGTTAGGCATAGATTCAAGAGACATCCCCCCAGAAGGTACACAGAAGTGACATGTCTATTTAAATCTTCTGCCCATTTAAAAATTCAGTCATTTTGTGTTATTAGTGAGTTATAACAACTTAAAAAATATATATTCTGGATACGTTTGTTATCAGAAATATAACCTGCAAATATTTTCTTCCAGTCTGTGGCTTGTCATTTAATTTTGTTTTGAACTGCAACAAGTATTTGATTTTGATAAAGACCAGCTTATGAATTTGTTTCTTTATAGGTTGTACTTTGGTGTTGCATTTAAGAGCAGTTTTCATGTTGAAAAGTTCTCAAAGATAGTCTATTTTATTTTTTTCAAGGAGTTTTATAGTTTTAGGTTTTACAGTTTAGTATATGATCCATTTTGAGTTAATTTTTGTGTGTCAGCTTGTGTTCTCATGCATTCTTGTTGGAGAAGCTAATTGGCTCTTGAAGAATGAAAAAATCTTTCTGTATTTATGTGTAAACCAGAGGTAGAGCAGATAAACAGGGACTTCTCTGGTGGTCCAGTGGTTCAGAATCTGTCTTGAAATGCAGAGGACATGGGTTCAATCCCTGGTCTAGGAACTAAGATCCCACATGGCTTGGGGCAGCGAAGCCTGCTGTGCCACATGAAGGTCTTTATGCCCTAGCTAAGACCCAATGCAACCAAATAAATATTAAAGAAAGATAAATAGGATATTTGTCACATTAAAAATTTTTGAGGGGAGGGCAAATTAAATTTAAAATATCTCAAGGCACTTCTTAGGAATGTGTAATGAAAACTTGAGGAACGCAGTCTACATTAAACTTTATGCATGCTATGCTTAGTCACTAAGTCGTGTCAGGCTCTTTGCGACCCCATGGACTGTAGCCCGCCAGGCTCAAGGGATTCTCCAAGAGTGTTGGAGTGGATTGCCATGCCCTCCTCCAGAGGATCTTCCCAACCGAGGGATCAAACCCAGGTCTGCTGCATTGCAGGCAGGTTCTTTACCATCTGAGCCACCAGGGAAGTGGGTGCACAATTAATGCCAACTCTGTTTATTGAAAAGACTGTCCTTTCCTCATTGAATTGTCTTTTCACCTTTGTTGAAAAATCAGTTGACCATGAATATAAGGGTTTGTTTTTGAACTCAATTTTATTCCACAGATCTATGTCAGATATGACTTTAAGATCACATGTAATTGGTAGAATAACTTTTCAGGTGCTTCAAAAATTAGCACTTTAATTCCTTATAATTTTTATTTGAAGGAAGATACATAATTTTTCATTGAAGGAAGATGCATGTTTCTAATTTTTCCCAAGTAAAAATTGCATCTGAAAATTTTATTTACAGTGAAATGGGAAAAGTCTTTTGTTCAAATATACTGTATAAGGTCAGGAAAATTTGATTTGTACTTTAAGAATGAAGTTATTTAGATTTTTTCAAATGCCTGTTTAACTCAAAGCATTAAAGAACCAGCAGTGTTTCAAACAAAAAGTCATAAAATCATTCTTATCAATGCATTAAATCCTGTTATTAATTCTTATTCTGCTGTGCTGTGTCTTTTTGCTGCATAGGCTTTTTTGTCTCGTTTCAGACAGTGGGGGTGACTGTCTAGTTGCGGTGCAAGAACTTCTCATTGTGGTGCCTTCTCTTGTTGCAGAGCATAAACTCTAGGGCATGCGGGCTTAAGTAGTTGTGGCTCCTGGACTCTGGAGGACAAGCTCAATAGTTGTGGCACATGGGCTTAGTTGCTTCGTGGCATGTGGGATCTTCCAGGATCGGGGATTGAAACTGTTTCTCCTGAATTGGCAGGCAGATTGTTTACCACTGAGCCACGAGGGAAACCCTTTCTGAAGTTCTACAGTAGGAATGCGTGCTTCTTAGCTGTATACCCAGAGAAATCTGTATATCTAGACGTCATAACACTTGTTTCTTAACCATTTTCTCTTCTTTTTGTTATCTTCTTCATTGTATTTTTCATTTTTATATTTGTGAGAAAGAATTGAGAGACTGAGTAGTGTTTCTGAACCTATTATTATCTGAATTTTGTTTTTTCAGCTAGTTGAGTATTTGATATCTAAATAAATGTTCTGTGAATATTCAGAATAGCAGATATATTTACTTTGCTGTAAATGAATATAATTAAAAAGTCTAAAATTACTGTGATACAATTTTTATTAATATGAAAGCATAAACATGGATGTAAAATTTCATGTAAAATGTTCTGAAGTATTTTTAATTTTTGTAGTTTCCAGCTGACAATTTCTGATAAATTACATATCTTATTTAATGGAGAGGACTGTATGGCTTAACAGTGTGATTTATCTGCTAGGCCTAGCTACCAAGTAGGACTATTTAGAAAACCAGAAATGAAACTACTTAAGCAGAGAAAATTGTTAGATGTAATCTGTAGTCTTTCTACTAAACTGTAAATATTGCATGAGCAGGTATTTCAACATGGTGTTGAGCTTTGTGAACACTTAATAAATAGTTGGTGATCAACTGATGACTTGTGAAATCTTATACATGAGTAAGAAAGATTGAAAAACCAAGTGTAATCTCAGTTAGGGATAGATGTTTAAAAATTCACCAGAGCAGTTACTAAAATGTGAGAAACAAAAATGGCTGCTGCAAGGGGTTATCATTAAGGGCAAGGTAGATCTCTAGGACAGGAATTGGAGCTTCAGAGTTCAGTATCCTTTCTCATAAGAAGACTTCATTGCCTTTTTTTCCTCAATATTTTATTTTTTTGCCTTACAGAAAACTTGTCTGAGAATGTTCAGACATCCAAAAGGGTAAATAAGTATTTACTTTTATTGAAGTATCAAGGTTTGATTTCCTTAAGGAAAGAAGTTCTATAAAGCTGCCCTCAAGGGACTTCCCTAGTGATCCAGTGGCTAAGAATCCACTTTGCAGTGCAGGAGACTGGGTTTCACCCCTGGTGGGGGAACTAAGATCCCACATGCTGTGGATGAGCAACAACTACTGAGCTCCTGTGCTCCAGAGCCCATGCCACAACTAGAGTCTGTACTTCACAGCTAAGACCTGATGTAGTCAAATAAATTTGCCCCGAAAATTCTGGGAAGTTGGGTAGGTTTATTTACTAGCTAAGAAAATTCCATGGACGGAGGAGCCTGGTAGGCTGCAGTCTGTGGGGTCGCTAAGAGTCGGGCACGACTGAGCGACTTCACTTTCACTTTTCACTTTCACTTTTCACTTTCATGCATTGGAGAAGGAAATGGCAACCCACTCCAGCGCTCTTGCCTGGAGAATCCCAGGGACAGAGGAGCCTAGTGGGCTGCCGTCTGTGGGGTTTCACGGAGTCGGACACGACTGAAGCAACTTAGCAGCAGCAGCAGCAAGCATACCTTCTGGTACACATAATTACTGGAGCACAGTGACTAAGTGCTGTCTATCCAAGATTTCCCAGTTGTTTGAGGCTGTTTTTAAATTGTTGATGTTCAGACTTCAGTTTTCGCAAGTGTTCTGTTACCTGACATGGATGTATTTAACCAAATTCATCACTAAATCTATTACATTGTGTACTTTTATATTTTTCTCACTCCCGTCTAGCTCTCTATAACCAGATTTTGGGCTGTCTGCCCTTAATTGGATGTTAGAGCAGCCGGAAAGCTGGAAATTTCTTGGTATAGTCACTGTTACATAGTAGTTGTACTTGTTATTGTACTTTGGAATGTATACAGAGGTACTCTAGGTGAGTCTGTAATTGGCCAAATTTTTCTCTTAGTAAAATGTTTCTTTTTTAATGTGTAAATTTGTTAGAATAGAATATGGCAGTAGTACTCAACAGACACACTAGTCTGTTGTATATCATTTTTTAATTTATTTATTTTTAATTGGAGGGTGATTGCTTTACAGTATCGTGTTGATTTCTACCATACATCAACAGGAAATCAGCCATAGGTATACATATGTCTTCTCCCTCTTGAATGTTGACAGCAAATTTATAAATCACTACCAACCCCATCACAGAGCACAGGTTTGAACTCCCTGCGTCATACAGCAAATACCCACTGGCTATTTATCAGTTGTGTATTAAATCTGGTAATGGGAAGTATGAATTTGCCTTTGAAATATGATTTGATTGCATTTCTGTGTTTACCTATGCCAAATGAAACACGGTTGGATTTTGTTTACAAAGGCTCCAGTAATTTCCCAGGGGTGGAGACATCAGATAAACAGAGACTATTATTTTATCACAGATGGCAAGGAACAGGACTAGTTACACAGATGTGTGAGGAATAAAGTCTCCTACTTACTCCATATCTCTCCTTTTTGCTAAAGTTTCCTTCTATTGGTAATTTTCAATTGTTGAATTGTGTGAATTGAGAAATTCTAATGATTGCAGCTTTTCTTTTTTTTCCTGTAAGAAGAACCAGGCATAGACAACAGTGATTTATAAAATTTGCTGTCAACGTGAAATATTTTCTTTTCTCCACTTTGAAGAGTAATAGCATTTTCTCATTTCTTATTTTTAGCTTTGACTTTAATCTTTTCAACTTGTCCATAGCCAGCACCTTATTTTCTTCTTGTTATCCTTTTTTCCCTCCTTTTAAATGTAGCCAGGATTTTTATTATAGTGGAAACGGGGCTGATTAGCTATTAGTTGATGAAGTCAGATATGAGATGAGTGTTTTTAGTTTAAAATACAGCTGACCTAAACTGCAAAAATAATAGGCTCAACCCAGTGCTTCTTTTTTTTTTCAACTTTATTTTTTTTTAATTTTCAATTTTATATTGGAATCACCAGTGCTTTTTATTATTTTTTTTAATAAATTTGTATTAATTTATTGCTTTGTATGTACCTTATTTTACACAAAGTAGGTAATTTGTTATGTTTGTTTTTTTTTTTTTGCTGTTTAAAATTTTTTATTTATTTATTTTTTTAATTTTAAAATCTTTAATTCTTACATGTGTTCCCAAACATGAACCCCCCTCCCACCTCCCTCCCCATAACATCTCTGTGGGTCATCCCCATGCACCAGCCCCAAGCATGCTGTATCCTGCGTCAGACATAGACTGGCGATTCAATTCTTACATGATAGTATACATGATAGAATGCCATTCTCCCATATCATCCCACCCTCTCCCTCTCCCTCTGAGTCCAAAAGTCCATTATACACAGCTGCGTCTTTTTTCCTGTCTTGCATACAGGGTCGTCATTGCCATCTTTCTAAATTCCATATATATGTGTTAGTATACTGTATTGGTGTTTTTCTCTCTGGCTTACTTCACTCTGTATAATCGGCTCCAGTTTCATCCATCTCATCAGAACTGATTCAAATGAATTCTTTTTAACGGCTGAGTAATACTCCATTGTGTATATGTACCACAGCTTTCTTATCCATTCATCTGCTGATGGACATCTAGGTTGTTTCCATGTCCTGGCTATTATAAACAGTGCTGCGATGAACATTGGGGTACATGTGTCTCTTTCAATTCTGGTTTCCTCGGTGTGTATGCCCAGCAGTGGGATTGCTGGGTCATAAGGGAGTTCTATTTGCAATTTTTTAAGGAATCTCCACACTGTTCTCCATAGTGGCTGTACTAGTTTGCATTCCCACCAACAGTGTAGGAGGGTTCCCTTTTCTCCACACCCTCTCCAGCATTTATTGCTTGCAGATTTTTGGATCGCAGCCATTCTGACTGGTGTGAAGTGGTACCTCATTGTGGTTTTGATTTGCATTTCTCTGATAATGAGTGATGTTGAGCATCTTTTCATGTGTTTGTTAGCCATCCGTATGTCTTCTTTGGAGAAATGTCTATTTAGTTCTTTGGCCCATTTTTTGATTGGGTCGTTTATTTTTCTGGAATTGAGCTGCATAAGTTGCTTGTATATTTTTGAGATTAGTTGTTTGTCAGTTGCTTCATTTGCTATTATTTTCTCCCATTCTGAAGGCTGTCTTTTCACCTTGCTGATATTTTCCTTTGTTGTGCAGAAGCTTTTAATTTTAATTAGATCCCATTTGTTTATTTTTGCTTTTATTTCCAGAATTCTTCACCAGTGCTTTTTAAATGATGTCTGTTGAGGACCAGTTTTGTTGTGTGTGTGTTTGTGTGTGTGTGTTGTTTTTTAGAATTTTCCATTTCTGACCAAAAATACATAAAAATACAAGGTTTAATCTTTTTGTTAGAATAATTGATGTAAAAAAAAAAACCATTACATTGTCAAAAAAGTTTCTGAATGTTTATTCTCTTCCTACAGTCACCTTGTTGGGGACTTGTAATGAAGTTTGTGAACTGGCCTTGGTCTGCAGACTGTACTTTGGGTAGTACTGCTCTAGATTTCTGAGTAAATAAGGAAAGCCAAGGATGCTGCTTTGCGCTTTTGGTTACACACCAGATTGTGTGCTCTTCAAGGCATGTTTGTGTTACTCATCTCTTTTGAGAGCTTAGAACAGGACCTGTTGGGAAGGTGGTTGAAACTAGGAGATGAAGATCATACAGTGATAACAATTGGAGTCATAAAACTGAGTGGGCTAGAACAAATGCTGCAAATACTCAAACCTGAATTGGAAAGTAGTAACATAGGAGGGTTTCCGTATCAGATTATCTTCTTTTTCTTCAGGAATAAAATAGGCCTTAAAATTTTTTTTCTGATAAAGTGCATTCAATAATAATGGCAATTAGAGACAGCTTTCATCATTTTGCTCTACTTTAAGAATACAAAAAAACCGTACATAAAGTAGACAACACAGACTTAGTATAGCACAGGGAACTATATTCAGAACTATATAATGGGAGAAGTGAAAAATATATATAGGTACATACATACATAGTGTAACTGAATTGCTTTGCTATACACCTGAAAATAACACAATATTATAAATCAACTATACTAAAAAAAATATACAAAAGCTGCATGAAGCCAAAGATAGTTTATAGGAAGGAATAAAACTTAGGAGATTTAACAAGATTGAACCACTTCAAATTACCATTTTTGTAAGTCAAAAACGGTTGAATGCTAGTA
Source organism: Budorcas taxicolor (assembly GCF_023091745.1). Classification (NCBI taxonomy): domain Eukaryota; kingdom Metazoa; phylum Chordata; class Mammalia; order Artiodactyla; family Bovidae; genus Budorcas; species Budorcas taxicolor. Next base: position 119,962,608 of record NC_068920.1, read on the forward strand.
ATTTTATGTAGCTGTCTATAGATGTAGTAACATGGAATGTTAATGCTGGGGGCAGAGTACATAGAGATCATTTCGGAGATCCCCTTCATTTAATTTTAGGGAAACTAAAGCTCAGAGAAATGTTTCAAATAGCAAAACCACTTTCTAACTGCAAGTGCAGTAAATCAGATTTTACTAATTTGCATGATAAGTCGCTCAGATATGTTCGCCTCTTTTCTACTCTGGACTGTAGCCCTCCAGGCTCCTCTGTCCTGGGGTACTCCAGACAAAAATACTGGAGTACGTTGCCATGCCCTCCTCCAGGGAATCTTCCTGACCCAGGGATTGAACCTGCATCTCTTGTGTCTCCTGCATTGGCACGTGGGTTCTTTACCACTGGGAAGCCCTTTTTACTGAAAGTAAAAGACAAAACTCTTTTTCTTTTGGACTATTTCTGCTTATGTTTTGGACAATGTTCTACTTTAAATAATAGCATAAACAATTTCAAAGGAAATATTTAATTTTTTAAAAACAAGAAAGCTTTTGAAAACACTAGTTTACCTAAACCATTTTTTGGGCCGTTTCACTTGCTTTAGCTCATTATGTGAGTTTTTATTCCAAGAGGCTATAGAAATGCAACTAAGATCTTTTGACCTAGTCTTTAATCTTTAATTGTGTAACTATATATTTCTTTTCTTCTTCTTCTTCTTATTATAAAATCCTTTTTGACTGCGCTGGATCTTTGTTGCAGCACACAAGCTTCTCTAGTTGTGGCACTTGGGCTCACTAGTTGCAGCACATGGGCTTTGTTGTCCCAAGACATGTGGGATCTTAGTTCCCCTACCAGGGATTGAACCTGGGTGTCCCATGCATTGGAAGGTAGACTCTTAACCACTGGACTGCCAGGGAAGTCCCTAAATATATTTTTGGCAGAAAATATTCTTATGAAATAAATCAGGAGAAAAAACATTCTCTTTATGACCCTTTACTAACAAGCTAATGTTAATAGTCACTAAAACAGTACCCAGCTGTGGATGTGACTGGTGATAGAAACAAAGTCCAATGCTGTAAAGAGCAATATTGCATAGGAACCTGGAATGTCAGGTCCATGAATCAAGGCAAATTGGAAGTGGTCAAACAGGAGATGGCAAGAGTGAACGTCGACATTCTAGGAATCAGTGAACTAAAATGGATTGGAATGGGTGAATTTAACTCAGATGACCATTATATCTACTACTATGGGCAGGAATCCCTCAGAAGAAATGGAGTAGCCATCATGGTCAGCAAAAGAGTCCGAAATGCAGTACTTGGATGCAATCTCAAAAACGACAGAATGATCTCTGTTCGTCTCCAAGGCAAACCATTCAATATCACTGTAATCCAAGTCTATGCCCCAACCAGTAATGCTGAAGAAGCTGAAGTTGAATGGTTCTATGAAGACCTACGGGACCTTGTAGAACTAATACCCAAAAAAGATGTCCTTTTCATTATATGGGACTGGAATGCAAAAGTAGGAAGTCAAGAAACACCTGGAGTAACAGGCAAATTTGGCCTTGGAATGAGGAATGAAGCAATAGAGTTTTGCCAAGAGAATGCACTGGTCATAGCAAACACCCTCTTCCAACAACACAAGAAAAGACTCTACACATGGACATCACCAGATGGTCAACACCAAAATCAGATTGATTATATCCTTTGCAGCCAAAGATGGAGAAGCTCTATACAGTCAACAAAAACAAGACTGGGAGCTGACTGTGGCTCAGATCATGAACTGCTTATGCCAAATTCAGACTTAAATTGAAGAAAGTAGGGAAAACCACTAGATCATTCAGGTATGACCTAAATCAAATCCCTTATGATTATACAGTGGAAGTGAGAAATAGATTTAAGGGCCTAGATCTGATAGATAGAGTGCCTGATGAACTATGGAATGAGGTTCGTGACATTGTACAGGAAACAGGGATCAAGACCATCCCCATGGAAAAGAAAGGCAAAAAAGCAAAATGACTGTCTGGGGAGGCCTTACAAATAGCTATGAAAAGAAGAGAAGTGAAAAGCCAAGGAGAAAAGGAAAGATATAAGCATCAGAATGCAGAGTTCCAAAGAATAGCAAGAAGAGATAAGAAAGCCTTCTTCAGCGATCAGTGCAAATAAATAGAGGAAAAGAACAGAATGGGAAAGACTAGACATCTCTTCAAGAAAATTAGAGATACCAAGGGAACATTTCATGCAAAGGTGGGCTCGATAAAGGACAGAAATGGTCTGGACCTAACAGAAGCAGAAGATATTAAGAAGAGGTGGCAAGAATATACAGAAGAACTGTACAAAAAAGATCTTCATGACCTGGATAATCACGATGGTGTGATCACTCATTTAGAGCCAGACATCCTGGAATGTGAAGTCAAGTGGGCCTTAGAAAGCATCACTATGAACAAAGCTAGTGGAGGGGAAGGAATTCCAGTTGAGCTATTTCAAATCCTGAAAGATGATGCTGTGAAAGTGCTGCACTCAATATGCCAGCAAATTTGGAAAACTCAGCAATGGCCCCAGGACTGGAAAAGGTCAGTTTTCCTTCCAATCGCAAAGAAAGGCAACGCCAAAGAATGCTCAAACTACCGCACAATTGCACTCATCTCACACGCTAGTAAAGTAATGCTCAAAATTCTCCAAGCCAGGCTTCAGCAATACGTGAACCGTGAACTTCCTGATGTTCAAGCTGGTTTTAGAAAAGGCAGAGGAACCAGAGATCAAATTGCCAACATCCGCTGGATCATGGAAAAAGCAAGAGAGTTCCAGAAAAACATCTATTTCTGCTTTATTGACTATGCCAAAGCCTTTGACTGTGTGGATCACAATAAACTGTGGAAAATTTTGAGGGAGATGGGAATACCAGACCACCTGAACTGCCTCCTGAGAAATCTGTATGCAGGTCAGGAAGCAACAGTAAGAAGTGGACATGGAACAACAGACTGGTTCCAAATAGGAAAAGGATTGCATCAAGGCTGTAAATTGTCACCCTGCTTATTTAACTTATATTCAGAGTACATCATGAGAAATGCTGGACTGGAAGAAACACAAGCTGGAATCAAGATTGCCGGGAGAAATATCAATAACCTCAGATATGCAGATGACACCACCCTTATGGCAGAAAGTGAAGAGGAACTAAAAAGCCTCTTGATGAAAGTGAAAGAGGAGAGTGAAAAAGCTGGCTTAAAGCTCAACATTCAGAAAACGAAGATCTTGGCATCTGGTCCCATCACTTCATGGGAAATAGATGGGGAAACAGTGGAAACAGTGTCAGACTTTATTTTGTGGGGCTCCAAAATCACTGGAGATGGTGACTGCAGCCATGAAGTTAAAAGACATTTACTCCTTGGAAGAAAAGTTATGACCAACCTAGATAGCATATTCAAAAGCAGAGACATTACTTTGCCGACTGATGTCCGTCTAGTCAAGGCTATGGTTTTTCCAGTGGTCATGTATGGATGTGAGAGTTGGACTGTGAAGAACGCTGAGCGCGGAAGATTTGATGCTTTTGAACTGTGGTGTTGGAGAAGACTCTTGAGAGTCCCTTGGACTGCAAGGAGGTCCAACCAGTCCATTCTGAAGGAGATCAACCCTGGGATTTTTTTGGAAGGAATGATGCTAAAGCTGAAGCTCCAGTACTTTGGCCACCTCATGCGAAGAGTTGACTATTGGAAAAGACTCTGATGCTGGAAGGGATTGGAGGCAGGAGGAGAAGGGCACCACCGAGGATGAGATGGCTGGATGGCATCATGGACTCAATGGACGTGAGTCTGAGCGAACTCCGGGAGTTGGTGATGGACAGGGAGGCCTGGCGTGCTGCAATTCATGGGGTCACAAAGAGTCGGACACGACTGAGCGACTGAACTGAGAGGCAAATTGCTTTTGCTTTCCTGAGATCTTAAGTAGCATTCTGTAGTTTATAGGCTTAACTAAACAAATGTCTGCACGTTTTGCATAGCAAAATTTTTGGAACCTTGACAGAAATGTTGACAAGTAAAGGTTTGTTTTTGGTTACCATGGGTAATTTCTATGGGGGTTGAACTATTATTAGTTCTTGGTTAGCTTTCTGTGCCTTTATGTCTCTTTTCCTTAGAAATGATGATGAATTTCAATCCCCTTGATGTGTTCCAGTTCACTTACTTCATGGAAATTAGGGGAGTGCATAACTTTCCGAAGTTCTTAATTACTGTTCCCATTAAGTGGTTGGAGAAGCAAATATTTATATCTCGTGCATTATCTTGCTTAATTCCTAATCATTCTTTCTTCTTGGATATAACATAGTCACTAAAGAAGTAGCTATTTATTCAAACAATTGCCTTGGCACATTGCAGCAATATTTTTTTCCTTACCATGTTAAAAAAAACCCCACACAATATAACTAGAAAAAGATAGTTATTTCCAAGTAGAATGAGATTGATGGTAAGTGTATTATTTGTGGGTGAGAATTTTCTGCTTGTTTTTAAAAAATTATATATATAAGTTGCTAGCAGTACTGACCATGATAAGGAATATTTCTTCAATTAAACTTTGTTTCTTTCTTGGAAAAATAGAATTACCTATAATTCAAGGTCATTTATATTTAAGTGAATAAGATACTTATCCTAAAAGTTTATTATTTATCTTTGACATTATTTTATCTAGTTCATTACAAAGAGCTACAAGCTATTACCCTGCATTGATTCATCACTTATATTTGATACACTTAAGAAATAGTACTTTTGGGTTATTGAATTTATGTCCCTAATATTCTTCTTCTTGGTAGTAAGAAGCAAGATTTTCCACATTAATTTGTATTTATTATATTAGACTAGCAGGTTTGCTTTCTTCTTTTCATCCAGAGTAAAATTAGAGATATTAATGATTCTTATATGGTAATTCTAGTTTTGATTTTTTGAGAAGTCTCCATACTGTTTTCCAGAGCAGCTGGACCCATTTATATTCCCAACAGTGCATGATGGTTCCCTTTGCTCCACGTCCTTGCCAGCGTTTATTTGTTGTCTTTTGACGATAGCCATTCTGACAGTTCTGAGTTGATGTCTTGCTGTGATTTTGATTTGCATTTACTTGATGATTAGTGATGCCCAATGTCTTGTGTCTGTTCGTCATCCATATGTCTTCTTTGGGGAAATGTCTATTCAAATCTTCTGCCCATTTAAACTTTTTTTTTTTTTGCACGATTGAGTTGTATGAATTCTTTAGATATTAACTGTTTATCAGATATATTGTTTGAAAACATCTTCTCCCATTCATTAGGTCGCCTTTTAGAACAAATTTTGGAATTATTTGTTCTGGTTCTGTGAATAATGCTGTTGGTATGTTGATAGTGATTACATTGTATCTGTAAATGCCTTGGGTAATATGGTCATATTAACAAAATTAATTGTTCCAATTTGTAAACACAGTATTTTCTTTTTGTCTGTGTTATCTTTGGTTTCTTTCATTAGGGTCTTAAAGTTTTTCATGTATAGGTCTTTTACCTCCTTTGTTAGGTTTGTTTCTAGTATCTTATTATTTTATAAATGGTATTTACAATGCACTCCAGTATTCTTGGAAAAGGAAATGGCAACCCACTCCAGTATTCTTGCCTGGAGAATTCCATGGACAGAGCACCTGGAAGGTTACAGTCCATGGGGTCGCAAGAGTTAGACACTACTTAGTGACTAAACCACTGCCAGTATTCTGGCGTGGAAAGTTCCATGGACAGAGGAGCCTAGCTGCTGGGTACAGTCCACGGGGTTGCAAAGAGTTGGACACAACTGAGCGACTGAGCACACACACACATTTTAAAATTTCTCTTCTGATAATTCTGTTAGTGTATAGAAATGCAACAGATTTCTGTATGCTAATTTTGTATCCTGCAACTTTATTGGGTTCATCTATGAGTTCTAATAGTTTTTTGGTGGTATCTTTAGGATTTTCTATATATAGTATTGTTATCTGTGAAGTGACAGTTTTATTTCTCTTTCAATTTGGATTCCTTTTATTATTTATTTTTTCTTGTTCAACTTCTGTGGCTGGAACTTCCAATTCTGTGTTGAATAACAGTGGTGAGAGTGGGCATCCTTATTTTGTCCCTGATCTTAGAGGAAAGGTTTTCTACTTTTCACCATTGAGTATGATGTTGGCTGTAGGTTTGTCCCATATGACCTTTATTATGTTGAGGTACGTTCCTCTGTACCCACTTTGTTGAGAGTTGTTATCCTAAATGGATGTTTAATTTTGTCAAAAGCTTTTTCTGCATCTCTTGAGATGATCATAGGATTTTATTCAATTTGTTAATGTGGTATGTCTCATGGATTTTTGGATTTGAACTATCCTTGCATCCCTGGCTGTGTGGATCGCAATAAACTGTGGGAAATTCTGAAAGAGATGGGAATACCAGACCACCTGACCTGCCTCTTGAGAAACCTGTGTGCAGGTCAGGAAGCAATAGTTAGAACTGGACATGGAACAACAGACTGGTTCCAAATAGGAAAAGGAGCACCTCAAGGCTGTATATTGTTACCCTGCTTATTTAACTTATATGCAGAGTACATCATGAGAAACGCTGGGCTGGATCAAGCGCAAGCTGGAATCAAGATTGCTGGGAGAAATATCAATAACCTCAGATATGCAGATGACACCACCCTTATGGCAGAAAGTGAAGAGGGACTAAAAAGCCTCTTGATGAAAGTGAAAGAGGAGAGTGAAAAAGTTGGCTTAAAGCTCAACATTGAGAAAACTAAGATCATGGCATCTGGTCCCATCACTTCATGGCAAATAAATGGGGAAACAGTGGAAACAGTGTCAGACTTTATTTTTTAGGGCTCCAAAATCACTGCAGATGGTGACTGCAGCCATGAAATTAAAAGACGTTTACTCCTTGGAAGGAAAGTTATGACCAACCTAGACAGCATATTCAAAAGCAGAGACATTACTTTGTCGACAAAGGTCCGTCTAATCAAAGCCATGGTTTTTCCAGTGGTCATGTATGGATGTCAGAGTTGGACTAAAGAGGGCTGAGTACAGAAGAATTGATGCCTTGAACAGTGGTGTTGGAGAAGACTCTTGAGAGTCCTTTGAACTGCAAGGAAATCCAACCAGTCCATCCTAAAGGAGATCAGTCCTGGGTGTTCATTTGAAGGACTGATGTTGAAGCTGAAACTCCAATACTTTGGCCACCTGATGGGAAGAGCTGACTCATTTGAAAAGACCCTGATGCTGGGAAAGATTGAGGGCAGGAGGAGAAAGGGACGACAGAGGATGAGATGGTTGGATGGCATCACCAACTCAATAGACATGGGTTTTGGTGGACTCCGGGAGTTGGTGATGGACAGGGAAGCCTGGTGTGCTGCAGTTCATGGGGTCGCAACGAGTCGGACATGATTGAGCGACTGAACTGAACTGCATCCCCGGAATAAATCCCACTTTATCATGGTGTATGATCCTTTTAATGCATTGTTGAATTTGGTTTACTAATATTTGTTGAGAATTTTTGCATGTACATTTATCAGTGATACAGGCCTGAAGTTTCCTTTTTTTTTTGTAGTGCCTTTGTCTGGTTTTGTGTCAGATGATGCTGGCCTCAAAGAATGAGTTTAAAAGCATTTCTTTCCCTTCAATTTTTGTTGGAATAGTTTGAGGAAAGGCATTAACTCTTCTTTAAATGTTTAGTAGAGTTCACCTGTGAAGCCTTCTGGTCCTAGACTTGTTTATTGGGTTTTTTGTTTGTTTGTTTGTTTGTTTTTTCAGTTACTAATTCAGCTTCACTACTGGCAATTAGCCTGTACATATATATATATATATATATATATATATTTTTTTTTTTTTTCGGTTCAGTCTTGGGAGATTGTACATTTCTAGGAATTTATCCATTCTTCTCAGTTGTCCATTTAATTGGCACATACTTATTTGTAGTAATCTTTTATGACCCTTTATATTTCTGTGCTGTCAGTTGTAAATTCTCCTTTTTCCTTTCTCATTTTATTTATTGAGGTCTGTGTTTTTCTCCTGATGAGTCTGGCTAAGGTTTATCAATTTGGTGTATCTTTTCAAAGAATCAACTCTTAGTTTCATTGATCTTTTTGTTTTTGTTTTGTTTTAGTCTCTCTTTCATTTATTTCTGCTCTGGTCTTTATTATTTCTTTTTTGTCTATTTTAAAACATTATTGACCTGCACAGAAGAATTTCAAATAATTTATATAGATACTTTGCCTCCAAGAAGCTGGAGCAGAACTTCCTGTTCCTAAAGTGTGGGCTGCTTATGGTGACTTCCTACCAAACAGTAGATTATAAGCCCTGTTGCTAACATGTATTCTTGATGTGATATGATGAGAATGACAAGTTACCTCTAGTTTTTCTCCCGGATCCTATAACCCAGGCTAACCATGAGAAAAGCATGAGGCAAATCCTCACTGAGGAATATTCTACACAGTACCTGACTAGTACTCCTCAAAATTGTCAAGATTACCAAATACCAAGAAAGTCTGAAAAACTATCATAGCTAAGGGAAACTTAAGGAGAAATGATGACTAAATGTAATGCAGCTTGGATGGGATCCTGGAACATAAAAAGCACACCAGGTAAAAACTAAGGAAATATGAATAAAGTATAGACTGTGGTTAATAATAATGTATCAGTATTGATTCAGTAATTGTCACAAGTAAGGTGTAAGGTGTACATAGCCAAGGAAATTGAGTATGTGATACTAACTCTGTACTATTTTCACAGCTTTTCTGTATATCTGTGTTAAACTTTTATTAAAAACATTAAAAAAATTGTAGATGCTACTAGAGCTTTCTATGTGCCTCTCAGATTGCATTCTCCTTATCCTCTGAAGTATTCTCTGACCTGCATTAGGTCTTGATTATCAACCTCATGTATAATATTACATTTTTACTATATATATGTTTTAAATTTATACTATTTTTCATCTGATAAAATTTTATATAAATAGTATCATACCTTTATATATTTGTGTGCAGTTGACTTTTTTGTTGTTCAGCATTGTGTGTGCTTTATTTGTATTGATAAATATAATTCTAATTCATTTACTGTGTGTTAGTCCATTGTTTGATTGTCACTGACCATTTTTGTTGTTGTAGTCCTGGACATTTGGTTGATTCTAATTTATTACTATTACTAATATTGTTGAAACAACTGTTCTTATATGGGACTCCCAGTGCACAGACATAAGACTTACTTGAAGGTTTTTCCATTGCAGAAGACTTGTTGAGTTCTAGAATATGTACATCTTAAATTTTGATAAATAATACAAAATACAGTGGCCACAGGACTGGAAAAGGATAGTTTTCATTCCAATCTCAAAGAAAGGCAATGCCAAAGAGTGTTCAAACTACCGCACAAGTGCACTCATCTCACACGCTAGGAAAGTAATGCTCAAAATTATCCAGGCTAGGCTTCAGCAGTACCTGAACCATGAACTTCCAGATGTTCAAGCTGGATTTAGAAACAGTAGAGGAACCAGAGATCAATTTACCAGCATCTGCTGGATCATCAAAAAAGCAAGAGAATTCCACAAAAACATCTACTTTTGCTTTATTGACTACGCCAAAGCCTTTGACTGTGTGGATCACAACAAACTGTGGAAAATTCTTAAAGAGGTGGGCATATGAGACCACCTGACCTGCATCCTGAGAAATCTGTATGCAGGTCAGGAAGCAACAGTTAGAACTGGACATGGAACAACAGACTGGTTCCAAATAGGAAAAGGAGTACGTCAAGGCTGTATATTGTCACCCTGCTTATTTAGCTTATATGCAGTGTACATCATGTGAAGTGCTGGGATGGATGAAGAACAAGCTGGAATCAAGATTGCTGGAAGAAATATCAATAACCTCAGATAAACAGGTGATACCACCCTTATGACAGAAAGTGAAGAAGACATAAAGTCTCTTGATGAAAGTGAAAGAGGAGAGTGAAAAAATTGGCTTAAAACTCAACATTCAGAAAACTAAGATCATGGCATCAGGTCCCATCACTTCATGGCAAATAGATGGGGAAGCAATGGAAACAGTGACAGACTTTATTTTGGGGGGCTCCAAAATCACTGCAGATGGTGACTGCAGCCATGAAATTAAAAGACACTTGCTTCTTGGAAGAACAGCTATGACCAACCTAGACAGCATATGAAAAAGCAGAGACATGACATGACAAACAAAGGTCCGTCTAGTCAAAGCTATGGTTTTTCCAGTATTCAAGTATGGATGTGAGAGTTGGACTATAAAGAAAGCTGAGCACCAAAGTATTAATGCTTTTGAAATGTGGTGTTGGAGAAGACTCTTGAGAATCCCTTGGACTGCAAGGAAATCCAACTAGTCAATCCTAAAGGAAATCAGTCCTGAATATTCTTTGGAAGGACTGATGTTGAAGCTGAAACTCCAATACTTTGGCCACTTGATGCAAAGAACCGACTCATTGGAAAAGACCTTGATGCTGGGAAAGATTGAAGGTGGGAGGAGAAGGGGACAACAGAGGATGAGATGGTTGGATGGCATCACCGACTTGATGGACATGAGTTTGAGCAAGTTTCAGGAGCTGGTGATGGACAGGGAGGCCTGGCGTGCTGCAGTCCATGGGGTTGCAAAGAGTGGGACAGGACTGAGCAACTGAACTGAACTGAATACAAAATTGCTCTTTGAAAATGTTCTATTCCCACAACAGTATATGAGAGTTGTCAATAAAGTGAAGAAACAACATTTAGTGTGTGGAGTAGTTTACTTTTTGACAGTTTAGTGGATGGGAAGTGCTATTAGTCTCAGTTCAGTTCACTTCAGTCAACTCAGTTGTGTCTGACTGTTTGTGACCCCATGGACTGCAGCATGCCAGGCCTCCCTGTCCATCACCAGCTCCTGAAACTTGCTCAAACTCATGTCCATCGAGTCGGTGATGCCATCCAACTATTTCATCCTCTGTCATCCCCTTCTCCTCCTGCCTTCAGTCCTTCCCAGCATCAGGGTCTTTTCTAATGAGTCAGTTCTTCGCATCAGGTGGCCAAAGTATTGGAGCTTCAGCTTCAACATCAGTCCTTCCAGTGAATATTTAGGATTGATTTCCTTTCAGATTGACTGGTTTGATCTCCTTGCAGTCCAAGGGACTCTCAAGAGTCTTCTCCAACACATTTCAAAAGCATTAATTCTTTGATGCTCAGCTTTCTTTATGGTCCAACTCTCACATCCATACATTAGTTTACATTTTCTTTATTACTAGTTTAGGTTGCTTTTTTTAGCCAACTTTTCTACTCTCCTCTTTCACCTTCATCAAGAGGCTCTTTAGTTCCTCTTCACTTTTTGCCATTAGGATGGTGTCATCTGCTTATCTGAGGTTATTGTTATTTCTCCCGGCAATCTTGATTTCAGCTTGAGCTTCATCCAGCCCAGCATTTCTAATTATGTGCTCTGCATATGAATTAAATAAGCAGGGTGACATTATACAGCCTTCATGTACTCCTTTCCCTATTTTGAACCAGTCCGTTGTTCCATATCTGGTTCTAACTCTTGCTTCTTGGTTTAATGGATGAGGGAGCTTACACATCTGAAATAAGGTCCTGGAGCAACACCCCACCATGTGCAGCAGACGGTAGGGCGGACATGGTGGCAGGTTTCACTCCTTGGTGGAAGGGATAGTTTAGTCACTTATTCATGTCCATATGGAAGAGAAGATTGCCAATTGTAGGGGGAATTACGTCAGATTGGCTCAGTAGTTACCAGGGAAATCAGAGGCCCACACCCCTCATCAACCTTTTGATGAAAAGAGCCACTTGCTGGAGCCTAGGACAAGTTTGTAAGGTCAGCCTTGTGAGTAAAGCAGGTGCTGTTAGGCAGGGGATATACAGAGAACAAGAGAACAGCCATCTTGAGTGACCTGACTGTAGAGTTCTTTTTAACCTTAAATGAAATACATATGTAATTATAATTCACATATAATAAAGTTAATATGCATAATTTCTAATCAGTATGGTGTCATGAGTATAATGTAAAGTTATGAGGAAAATGAAAAAGTGAAGTAATTTAAAATGTATATTTAAAAATGTGAATGTTGAGGAACTTTTGCTTCCACTAAGACTTTGCTTCCATTGCACAGTTTCAATCCTTGGTCAGGAACTAAGGTCCTGCATGCCATGTGGTGCAGTAAAAAAAAAAAAAGTAAATGTTGAAGCATTACTGAATTAGAACATATAATGAATTAAATACTTGTAGGTATATGTAGCATCGTTGTGAATGTGCAGCAATAAGTGCAGACAGATAATATGGTTTGGTAGTTTAGCTATAAAAATACGAATGGTATTGCCTCTGGTAATGAGATTTTGTAAAATGCTCAATAGCCTGTTTATAAAGTTCTGACCAAACCAAAGTACAAGCTATGTTAGTTGCGTCCCTGGAAAATTCAGAACTTACTAAAACTGTGCAAAAAATACTTTTTTGTAATGCAAAAAGTAAAAGAGTAGTTTCTAGGTCTAAGTAATTATAAACAGGTTTTCTTTCCACATGATCTTAGATGGGACACTGCCAAGTCATGTGCGACATGTGTCAGTTTTTTTTGTAGCATGTTCTTGAGCAGGGGTAGGCAAACTACATTCTGCAGGACACACTGTTTGGGCAAAAAAAAAAAAAAGAAAACTATGTTATAGAGATGGTAACGCATTTTTTTAGGTGAATCGATTCCAGTTCAAGGTATTATTGATTGGAATCCAATCAAAATAACTTCGTCACAAGTGAAGTTAAATCAGAGTAGATTTCTTGATATGCTTTGAGGAAAAGAATGATACACATCACCTGTGTTGTGCTGTGATATTGTGATGCAAAGTGCCAGTGGAAATAATTTATTTAATTATAGTATATTATACAAGTTAATGTTTCTGTTGAGTCACATAGGCAGAAATTTTGGATCCTTACACCTGGTAAATAGGCAGATATTCAGTAAATGTATGTTGAATTGTTGTGAGAAATGCCTTTAATGTATGTTCTAACATTTATTGTACAATTTTTATATTAATAGAAGAATGAAAGACAACATGTTTGTCTTTCAGCCTCTGTTCCACCCATTCTGCCTATATTCTATGTGTACACTACCTACCTTTACATTCCTCTGTTCTAATGCTTAAGTTTAGGTAGAACTTTTGCTTCCAAATGATAGCTATACATCTTAAACTATTTTGAATAGTAAATGGGATTTTTTTGGTGTCTACAGGTGGAAAAGATGCTGAGATAACATGGAGTTGAAGAGAGGTCTGTAGGGACCAGGGCCTTGGGGATTACAGAACAGGAATATCACGCCATTAGAATCCATTTTCATCTTTTTTTGCAGTCAGATATTTTGCTAGAAAATCAAAGATGACTGTTTGCAACCATCTAGCCTCATATTCTTCTGGTACCATCACACCCAAGCGGCAAGACCACTTCTCCACCTACTCTAAATTGGGAGATTAATTTGGGTCAGTCATTGTGCCCAGAGAAAGGAGGTATTGTATTTTGGTTTGGAACTCTTGGTCAGGCAGGGGAAAGCTTGTTCTGAGATGAAGTATTAAACATCACTGTCCTATCCAAGGCTCCATTGCCTGAGCCCTTTGATGATTTCCCACTTCAGTTTAGCTGCTTATTCTTCTCAGAACAGCAGTGGCAGTTAAGGTTTGAAAATTTATGGAAAAGCATAATGTAGTATACTTTAGAGTAGTATTATTGAATGTGAACTATTTGGTTGAAGATAGGCTACAAATCTAAAATGATACATTAACAAAATTTACTTAGTACTTCTTATGGAAAAGGCATCACACATTTATAGTATATCAAACCAAGCCTGGCTATAAGGCACTGTGAAATTCTGTAAGATTTCATCAGAGCACTAATTCATTTTACTCTCATTTTATTATTTTATTTTTATATTTTTATTATTTTCTCATCATAGAACTGGATATTTACAGATTATAGTTATTAATAGAGAATTTGAGTGACATGGATTTTTTTTTTTCTTTTGGCCACGGCTTATGGCTTCTGAGATCTTTGTTCCCCAACCAGGGATTGAACCTGGATCCTCAGCAGTGAGAGCATGGAGTCCTGTCTACTGGACCACCAGGGAATTCCCAATGTGAAATTTTTAACAGTAGCTTTTCTGATATTCAGTATTTTCAAAGGGAATATTTTTGTACTTATGAAGAGCTTATTCTCATTACTGTCTTTTGATGACCTTTATTTATTTATTTTTTTTTTAATTTTAAAATCTTTAATTCTTACATGTGTTCCCAAACATGAACCCCCCTCCCACCTCCCTCCCCATAACATCTCTGTGGGTCTTTTGATGACCTTTAAAAAAGATTTATTTATTTGGCTGTGCTAGGTCTTCATTGCTGTGCATGGGCTTTGTCTAGTTGCATCCAGCATGGACTGCTCTCTAGTTGGAGTGCATGGCCTTCTCATCGTGATGGCTTCTCTTGTTGTGGAGCACGGGCCCTAGGGCCTGTGGGCTTCAGTAGTTGTGGGGCATGGTTCCAGTAGTTATAGCTCACAGACTCTGGAGTGCTGGCTCAGTTATTGTGCTGCAGCAGGCTTAGTTGCTCCATAGCATGTGGGATCCTTCCGAACCAGGGATTGAATCTGTGTCCCCTGACTCTCAACCACTGGACTGCCAGGGAAGGCCTTGATGACCCTCTTTGAAAGCTTTTTCAGTGATTAAGAATCATTTAAAAGTGGGATCTGTAGTTAAGAAACTATCTTTTCCTAGTTACCTACCAAATTCAAATTTATTCCTTTTTCTGTCTTTAGTCTATTGCATCTGCAGACATGGATTTCAACCAGCTAGAGGCATTTTTGACTGCTCAAACCAAAAAGCAAGGAGGGATCACATCTGAGCAAGCTGCTGTCATTTCCAAGTTCTGGAAGAGCCACAAGACAAAAATCCGAGAGAGTCTTATGAACCAGAGCTGCTGGGACAGAGGGCTTCGGGGCTTGAGCTGGAGAGTTGATGGCAAATCGCAGTCAAGACACTCAGCTCAAATACATACTCCTGTTGCCATCATGGAGCTGGAAATAGGGAGAAGTGGACAGGTGAGTTCAAACTTCGATCAATTTCCCTTTGTACACTATATTTTCTATTATATATTAGCCATACATTCAGAACAATTTATTTTACACTCTTTGTTTGCAGAGATAATAATAGGAAAAGATTCTTCTTTTTAGAATCCTTTTTCAGAGATAGAAATCATCTGAAAATGTGGATATTCTCAATTGTGGATTGAGTGTTAAAGCCACCAGCCTCTGGTATAGCTATCTCAAAGGAGAGAAGTTGGCCACTGCTCCCTTTTGGTTAGGTGTCCGTATTCAGAAAATCCAAGGCAATGATAAAGATGATAAAGACCAGAAATTAAGAGTAAACAACACAGAACAAAACTAACTCACAAAACTCATCTTTATAGGCATTCAGGTAGAAGAGGCCATGTATTTTAATTACAGTATTGTCCTAAAGACCCTGAGTATGTGCTATTTCTGTCCCTGAGCCTACAAATAATTTTAAATTGATACTGATTATTTACAAAACAGTACTGCTTTCCTTGTGATGGAGAAGGAAATGGCAACCCACTCCAGTACTCTTGCCTGGAGAATTCCATGGACAAAGGAGCCTGGTGGGCTCCAGTCCATGGGATCACAAAGAGTCGGACATGACTGAGCGACTCTCACTCACTCACTCACTGCTTTCCTTTCATTTTCCAGTGGCATTATGGCAGACATCCACATGGCTTTTCTTGAAGTCAGTTTGAACTGGCAGTCAGGTGACTGCCAGATCAGACTTTTAATGACCTGGTATATGTCTTTTGTGGGGAAAAAAGCAGCAACTTGTAATTAAGAAGAGAAAACCCAGATCACCGAATTAGCTAATTAGATTTATTTCCATGTAAATAATCAAATAAGTGGTTCTGTTACATGCTATAATAGAAATGTATTTCTTTTCTTCTAATAAGGAGAACATTTTTTTAGCTGGCAGATTTCCTCACATATTCCCTTCTTGAGTTTCTTAGGATTGTTCAGTATTTGTAGTTCCCTAATGACTTTTTAATTGTAATTTAAAAGATAATCCCTTTTTAAAAATTGTACTTTTGCAAAATTTATTTTGAGGTCCTTTTATTCCTTTATTTTCAAGCCTTTGTGACTTTGGTTTCTCTGATCCTAAAGTCCGTTTTCTTAACCACTCCAATTATTCCTAGACCAAAAATCAGACATTTAAAAAGGTGCAGAAAGTATTCTTGGATATTTCAGTTTCACTAGCCATTTGTATAGGCTATTCATTTTTTATTCTGGCAGTAGTGATTATTTCATTTTGTCTTCTAGTATTTGTTATTTGGGCAAGAAGATGCAAACATATGTATTTGCTTTGACTTTCCTAGAAAACCATGTGCTGTGCTAATAAGTCACTTCAGTTGTGTCCGATTCTTTGCCACCCTGGTAGCCCACCAGGCTTCTCTGCCCATGGGATTCTCCAGGCAAGAATACTGGAGTGGGTAGCCATGCCCTCCTCTAGGGGATCTTCGCAACCCAGGGATCAAACCTGCGTCTCTTAACCTCTTCTGATTAGCAGGCGGGTTCTTTACCACTAAGTGCCACCTGGGAAGAAAACTATTATAGTGTTCCTTTAACTTGATATTTTCCTAGTATTTTTTAAGCTAGGGTTTATAATGTGCCTTTTGATTTTATATGCCATCTGAACTTACTAGATACTGACACAGGGATTTTAAAAATCTATTTTTGAGTTCCTATGATTTTCCTTTCATTTTGTTAGCTAAAGTAATTAAAAAAAACTTCTTAAAAAATAGTGAAATGGTTTTTTGTCAATCAGTAATTCTAAACATCACTACAGATGTTTTTTAGCTAGCTTCAGGAACATTTCATGATTACTTAGAATAAGTTGGTAAGCTTTTTTTTTTAAGAGGACAGATATTTTAGGCTTGACAGCTATATAGTTTCTGTCACAAGTACTCATCTTTCTTGCTGCAGCTCAGAAGCAGCCACAGGCAGTATGTAAATAAATGAGCATTGCTGTTTTTCTAGAAGGTTCACCTATTTCAATAGAATCAATAGGTCCTAGAAGTCAGAGAGTCTTTAAGCACTCGTCTAAGGTAAATTACATAGATGAAGTGACATATATGCCCATTTTCTAGAGAAGGTATACGAGACAGATAAGTGACTTGCTTCAGACACAGCTGCTAAATGGTAAAGTGAGAATTAAAATGGGGATCACCAGACCTAGTTTTTCCAAAAATCATTGACACCTACATTGAGGAGCTTTTTAGCTTCTCACAATAGTCTGTGCCAAGAAAATATGTTAGGTATACAATGTGGTAATCAAGAGCATTGATAGGAATATCACTGAGCAGTAAGAGGGAAAGAACTTTTGATATGCACAACAAAATGGTTGAATCTCAAAATCATTTGCTGAGTGAAATAAGTCGAATGAAAAGTTTTTTTTTTAAGCATAATGTATGATTCTACTCATATAAAATCCTAGAAAATGCAAAGTAACCTATAGTGACAGGAAGCAGCTGCCTAGGCCTAAGAATAGAGAGAGGGATGAAGTTAGATTACAGAAAAGTGAAGTCGCTCAGTCATGTCCGACTCTTGGTGACCCCATAGACTGTAGCCTACCAGGCTCCTCCATCCATGGGATTTTCCAGGTAAGAGTACTAGAGTGGGTTGCCATTTCCTTCTCTAGAGTATCTTCCCGACCCAGGGATCAAACCCCGATCTCCCGCATTGTGGGCAGACGCTTTACTGTCTGAGCTACCAGGGAAGGCCTAGATTACAGAGGGGTGCATGAAAATTTTTAAGTGTGGTAGAAATGTTTATGTTCATTGTGACAGCAGTTTTATGGACATATATGTATATCAAACTTATGAAATTGCATACTTTAGATATGCAGTTTATTGTACATTATTTATACTTCAAAGTTGTAAAGAAAATGATCACTATGCAAATGATTGAATATGTACTTAAACCCACAAAAATTCTTTGATTGCAAATATATTCTTAAACCAAGAAAAGGTGTAAAGAAAAAAGTAAACTGTAATAGAAACTAGACTGGTGGTAAAATATACAACCCAGATCCTACCGGAAATGTTTTTGTGAGACCTGGATCCTTGGTTAGTACTTCTGTCAGCTTCTAGGTGAATGTTATTTATGACATACTCTACTAAGTCAAGTTACCAATTTTTAGAACATACATAGGCAACAAAGGCAAATTTATTTTCACAGTACTGTCACTGGATGAGTTTGTTAGAGAATTAATGATGCTAGGGTATTAAGAGGTTGCTTCTAAGAAGAATGATCAACTTTTCTGAACTCTGGTGTGTATGTCTGTTCATATATCTCAATCAACTAAATCACTGTGTTCATTTTGTGCCATTTTAAATCAGTGGTTCTTGTTCAATGCTGCGTATAAGAATGAGTTTTGGATCTTTAACAGTTTTCATGCCCTGGACATATTTCACACTAATTAAATAAGAATCTGTGGAAGGCTTCCCCGGTGGCTCAGTAATAAAGAATCTGCCTGCCAATGCAGAAGGCACAGGTTTGATCCCTGATCTAGGAAGATCGCACATGCCGTGGAACACCTAAGCCTGTGGGCCACAATTACTGAGCCTGTTCTCTAGAGCCGAGGGGCCTCAACTGCCGAGCCCACATGCCACAGTTGCTGAAGCCTGCATGCCTAGAACCTGTGCTCCACATCAACAGAAGCCACTACATCGAGAACGCCGTATATTGCAACCAGAGAGTAGCCTCGCTAGTCTCAACTAGAGAAAAGTCCGCGCAGCAACAAAGACCCAGCACAGCCAAAAATGTAATAAATTTAAAAATAAAAATAAAAAAGAGAAGAATCTGTGGGAATGGGACCTGGGCATCAGTGTTCTTTAAAATTGGTGATTTCAAAAAAAGAGTGGTGACTTTCCAGGCCATCCAGTGGTTAAGACTCCACTGCAGGGGTTACAGGTTTGATCCTTCGTCAGGAAACTAAAATCCTGCATGCCCTTTAGTGTGGCCAAAATACAAACAAACAAAAAAAAAGCCAACTAAAACTGGTGATTTCAGTATTCATCTAGGATTGAGAACCACTGTGTTAAAGGTAGCAAAATACTCTGATTTAAAATGTTAACAGAGCTTGGCATTAAATTTTTACAGTGAGAATGATGTTGGCCTGTTAGTTCTACTTGCCATAATTTGTGAAGTGTTTGAGGACTATTTAGAAAAGGCAGAGGAACCAGAGATCAAACATCTATTGGATCATAGAACAAGCAAGAGAGTTTCAGAAAAACATCTTCTGCTTTATTGACTACACTAAAGCCTTCGACTGTGTGGATCACAACAAACTGTGGAAAATTCTTCAAGAGATGGGAATATCAGACTACCTGACCTGGCTCCTGAGAAATCTGTATGGAGGTCAAGAAGCAACAGTTAGAACAGGACATGGGACAACAAACTGGTTCCAAATTGGGAAAGGAGTATGTCAAGGCTGTATATTGTCACTGTGCTTATTTAACTTATATACAGAGTACATCATGCTAAATGCTGGGTACATCATGCTAAATGGATGGAGCACAAGCTGGAATCAAGATTGCCAGGAGAAATATCAATAACCTCAGATATGCAGATGGCAGAAAGTGAAGAGGAGCTAAAGAGCCTCTTGATGAAAGTGAGAGGAGACTGAAAAACCTGGCTTAAAACTCAACATTCAGAAAACAAAGATCATGGCATCTGGTCCCATCACTTCATGGCAAATAGATGGGGAAACAATGGAAACAGTGACAGACTTTATTGCAGATGGTGACTGCAGCCATGAAATTAAAAGACGCTTGCTTCATGGAAGAAAAGCTATGACAAACCTGGATAGCATATTAAAAAGCAGAGACATTACTTTACCAACAAAAGTCTGTCTAGTCAAAGCTATGATTTTTCCAGTAGTCACATGTGGATGTGAGAGTTGGACCATAGAGAAAGCTGAGCGCCAAAAAACCTGATTCTTCCAAACTGTGGTGTTGGAGAAGACTCCTGAGAGTCCCTTGGACAGCAAGGAGATCCAACCAGTCTATCCTAAAGGAAGTCAGTCCTGAGTATTCATTGGAAGGACTGATGCTGAAGCTGAAACTCCAATACTTTGGCCACCTGATGCGAAGAACTGACTCATTGGAAAAGACCCTGATGCTGGGAAAGACTGAAGGCAGGAGAAGAAGGGGACGACAGAGGATGAAATAGTTGGATGGCATTACTGACTTGATGGACATAGAGTTTGAGCAAGCTGTGGGAGTTGGTGATGGACAAGGAATCCTGGTGTGCTCCGGCTGCAAAGAGCTGGACATGACTGAGCAACTGAACTGACTGAGGACTATTTATTCAGGTACTAGATGTGGTGGTGGTAGGTTTTTGGGTCCCCCCCCCCACAACTCCCTGCTTAAGTTTCTCTGTCCTACCCAGTTTGTCTGCATTACTTCTTTCTTTGGTCCAAGAAGTACATTTGACAGTTGGCAGCCAAGTGCATGTATTACCTCTTTTTTTTTTTTTGTTAACGGCAATATATAATACCTTTTAAGTATGAGGAAGCCAAAGTAACAGAGAAGTTACTAAGGAAGTAAATATTTATGGAAGTATGCAAAACCAGAGAAAATGACTATGCACTAGTAACCTAATTACTTTTCTTACAGTAAATGCTTTTCTTCAACAGAAATAAAATTTTTGCAGGACTAAAACATGAATTGAGTCATAAAAAAGTACGCAGAAAACTTTGAGGTGAACATTTCATGTCCAAAGGGAAGAACATCAGTGCTTTACTTGTATAATTGATATCCTTTCTTATTTTATCATAAATCATAGAGAGACCTAAGCCTTGAGGACTGGCATGTATATTTAGGAAAGTTTCATTGTTTTGCTTACTTCGTCAGAACCACTGTTGTGTTTGTCTTTCCTGGAACTGAAATAGAATTTCTCATAGAATGTTTTTCTTTTTTTAAACAGTAATGTTCTTTGGCGGGGGCGGTGGGGGGGGATCGTTTATATGCTTAGTAGAGTCTCGTATATAGTTATTTCTCTCTTTTGAGCCTCAATTTTGACTTTTTATAAAGACATGTTAGTTTTTCTTTTGTAACTTCCTCTTTTTCAAGACCAGTAAGACATTTTGTGAGGAAATATTTTGCCACGACTTCCATGCTAAACCATCCAGTAGTAAGTTATTTCTTCTTTCCTCTGCTAAATTGTTTTTTCTCAAGTATTTAGAAATTCCCCACCTGTAGAGATCCTGAAGTATAAAGCTCTGTTTCTTTCTTGTTATTTAAAAAAAATGGCTACTGTTGTTTCCTTTTCTAGACAGAGTTTTAGTGTATCAAGCACTCTAGTTTTGGGCTAGATTTTTAGCCAACATAGGGAAGAAGTAGAGTCTACCTTTACTGGTTTTTTTTTTTCTGCCGGTCTCATCAGATGTGCAGTCCTGTCATTTTCAAGCAGTTAGAGAAGTTAGATAACATATGCGATATCAAGAGATTATATACAATGGTGAGTGAGTATCAGTGAAAGTTGCTCAGTCATGTCAGACCCCAGGGACTGTAGCCCCCGGCTCCTCTGTTCATGGAATTCTCCAGACAAGAATACCGGATTGGGGAGCCAGTCCCTTCTCCAAGAGATCTTCCCAACTCAGGAATCAAACTTGGGTCTCCTGCATTGCACACGGATTCTTTACCGTCTGAGCCACCAGGAAGCCCAAACAATAATAACCATGCTCTTATTTCTTGGATCAAGACAGATTTGGCTCTGGATTAAAAGGCCAGTATTTTGTCTGAAACATAGGTAAATATCTAATCTCAAAGAAAGTAATCACTTATTTTTAATTTGCACAATTCCTTCTAAAACAATGTACACTGATCTCCTTGTTTAATTCTGTCTGGTAAGGAGCAAGAACCTGCTAAAACCTGAGTAATAATCAGTTTTATGTCAAGCGCTCTTACATATTATTGTAGACTCTTAAGCCTGAGCATAGCCACCACAACTCCCTGCTTTGTGTCACAGGAGAAGCAAAGTTTAAAACACATTCTTCCTCATGCCTTTCTCTTTTACATACATATATATACACTTATCTGTATATGTATCATTATGTGGGGAAATTTGTAAGGATGGGATATAGAGAATTAACACTTGGTCACCATTTTGAGATCACGTTGCAATAGCTTGGATAATCTTATTTAGTTATACAAGTTGTAATGCTTGGCCTATTTCTGATAATTCTTGTTTTTAAAGTTGGATTTTCACTTTTAACAATGTAATAAAGGAAAGCCTCCAGAGAAATTAGTCAAACTAATCTAACAAACCACTCTTTGTCAGTGTGGATTGATGAAATTTAACAGCTTGAGGATGCTTTAAATCAATTTAGAATACTTTTCTTTAATAGAGGAATTTTCCATTTTATATTTTTTATAAAGTTTCAAATATTGGGTTTATTTAAACTTTAGTTCTAAATAGGTCAACCCTTTTTGTAGCTCTAAGATATATTTCATATTAGTTTGTTTTCTAAAGTTGTAGTCCTAAACTTACAGTTCCAAGATATAATTTGTAGAAGGACAGTGCCCAAGGTCTGTAACAACACAGAAAATAAATAGAGTAAAAAATTTGGTCCTCATTGAAAGCCGTTGTGATTTTTATTGTGTTCATTTTTGTTAAACAAACATGGAGACCCAAAACTTAATATTCAAATTCTGGCTAACTCTGAATTAGCTATTTGCAAAAATACCTTGTACAGAAGGAAATGTTTTACAAAAGAAAAAAGATGCTAGAAAACTTTTGTTAGCATTTCTAATTAGAATGAAGAGAAAATAGGTAATAGCCAATGGGGGGAAAAATTTAAGTGATCATCTAGTTTTGAAACAATTAAAACCAGAACTTTTTAGTAGTCGATAATTTACTAGTTAAAAAGTTGGCATTTTGGGGTATTTTAATGTAAGAATTATGTAGTAATAAGTAGCATTTAATATTTTAATGTGTTAAAGATTAGACTGGTCTACTGTTAATACACTTGATTTTCTTAATGAAGACTTTGTTCAAAAATTTATATAATATTTTTGCATTTATTTTGGTCTTGAGTGACAACCTTTGAAACTTATGAACAACATTTGACATACTTGAATTCTCTATTCTTTGAAACACTTGTCTTCTGAAACACCATAGTTGCCTAATTTTCCTTCTAATTTCTAGTCTTTTTTTTCTCCTTTTCATATTTTTCTTGCTGGTTCTTTCTTATTTCCCCAGCTTCTCAGTGTTGAAGTGTCCCTGAGCTTAAGTTTCCTTCCCGATCTGCAACCTACTTCTTGCTGCTGCTGCTGCTGCTAAGTTGCTTCAGTCGTGTCCGACTCTGTGTGACCCCAGAGATGGTAGCCCACCAGGCTCCCCCGTCCCTGGGATTCTCCAGGCAAGAATAGTGGAGTGGGTTGCCATTTCCTTCTCCAATGCATGAAAGTGAAAAGTGAAAGTGAAGTCGCTCAGTCATGTCCGACTGTTCGCGACCCCATGGATTACAGCCCACCCGGCTCCTCTGTCCATGGGATTTTCCAGGCAAGAGTACTGGAGTGGGGTGCCATTGCCTTCTCCTAATACACTTCCTAGGTGGTCTTATTTGTTTAATGGATTTAAATATCATCTATACCTTAACAACTCACAAATTTGTATTTCCAAACTGAATTTCTCCTTAAATTCCATGTATATACTTATGACATACTTGAGAACTCTAAATGTGGAAAGACTATCAAAAAATTGAATATGCCTCAGACTAAGTTCCTCTGTTGCCTCCCTTATTTGTTCCTCCTTCATTTTTTATCATCTCAGTCAGTGTTACCTCTATTCCTCTAGTTCCTATCCTTTTCCTCTCATGCCCACATCTAGTCCATCATCAGATCATGCTGGGTTTAATTTGATTACTCTTCACTGTTCCCCTCCACTCTGTTCAGATCACCATAACTTCTTTTCTAGATTGTAGGAACATCCTCCTAACTGAACTCTCTGCATCTGCCTTTGGCAATTCTCTACACACGGCAGTGTGTCAACAGTAACTCTGTTAAAGCCCAAGTCAGTTAATGTGTTCATCTCTCTTTAGGGCCTTCATATCACAGTCAGATTAATAGCTCTCTCCCTTGCCCAGTCTACTGTAGCAAGACCCAGTGGCCTTCTTGCTGATTGATGGATGATGCTAAGCATGCTCCCTCTTTAGAGTCTACACATTTGCTGATCTCTCTCTCTTGACTGGTCTTGATTTAAGTATCCTAGAGTTAGTCTTTTCATTTTCCTGAGGTCTTTTTAATTTTATTTCATTTACTTATTTTTCTAAGGTCATTTAAAAAAATTTACCTTCTCAATAGTACCTCTCTAAAGTTTAGTCTTCACTTTCTGTTTTAATTTTTGAAAACTTTATTGAGCTATAATTTCCATACAGTACAGTGTATCTATTGGAAGTATCCCACTTGATTAATTTTGGCTGGTGTATATGTATACTTGTGAAACCACCATGGCAGTCAAGTGACAGAACAGGTTATTCATCCCTTGAAAGTCTCCTTCTTCCCCTGTACAATCCATCTCTCTCTCTCCAGCACAGTTCCTAGACAACCACTGATCTACATTTGATCATCATCGAGTAGTCTTTTCTGCTTTATTTTTTCTTCTTGGCACTTATTGCTGCCTACCATGCTATATATTTTATTGTACCTATTATACTTGTCTGCACTCCATATTAGCATGCAAAGGGATGAGGATTATTGCTGTTTTGTTCATTGCTAATTTTCAAAGTCTAGGATGCTACTTGACACGTGATGTTCAGGAAATAGTTGTTGAATGAATAAACGAATCATATAACTCACTATTTTACTAAGCATCTACTATCAGGCACTCTGTAGGTGTTGAGGATATATCTGTGAACAATATGGACAACTCTTCTCTTAAGGAGCTGACAGAAAACAAAAAATAGTAGTAAATAAGTAGTGTAAGAAACAGAGAAGGCAACGGCACCCCACTCCAGTACTCTTGCCTAAAAACTCGCATGGATGGAGGAGCCTGGTAGGCTGCAGTCCATGGGGTCGCTGAGTCAGACATGACTGAGTGACTTCACTTTCACTTTTCACTTTTATGCATTGGAGAAGGAAATGGCAACCCACTCCAGTGTTCTTGCCTGGAGGATCCCAGGGACCGGGGAGCCTGATGGGCTGCTGTCTATGGGGTCGCACAGAGTCGGACACGACTGAAGTGACTTAGCAGTAGCAGTAGTGTAAGAAAGTGTATCAGGGACTGCAGAGCCTTATCAAAGCTCAGAAGAGGAAGTGGCTCTCTTTACCCAGGAAGTTGAGAAAGGTAGTTCTAAGGAGGTAATATTTGCTTTTGATTTCGCTGACTTCATCTCTGATTCAGAGTGTCGTGAACTAAGAAAAATGAAAAAGTTAGTACAGATAGTATGACTTCTCTAGAGTTTATGAGCATAATCCTTTTGTTTAGCACATAGGTGTGACCTTTGGCACGGGTTTAGTACAGGTTGCCCTTTCTTTCCTTCTTCCTTTCTTCCTTCCTTCCTTTCTCTCCTCCACCTCCTTCCTTCCCACCACTTTTTTTTTCTTTCCTTTTTTTTTAGGAAAAAAAGACAACAAAACTTTTCCTACATGTTGGTTTTCCAGTTTCTCAAACCATAGGTAGTAACAAGTACCAGGAAGTTAATTGGCAGAAAAATTGTCTCAAGCAAAAGCAAGACTCATTTACTACAGTAATTTTCAGCATCGCTGTGTATCAGACTCACTTAAGGAGCTTTAAAAAATTATGGACCCCCCAGACCTCACCTCAAAGTAAAGGACTTTTGCTTTTGTTTGAGAGAGGGAAGGCTTCTCTAAGAAGGCAGGGTGGTTGGAGAGCACACAGTACATGCTGGAGGAACAGCAAAGGCAGGAAGTTGGCCTTGGTAGGAAATTTGAAGTTTTATTCAAAGTGTAGTAGGAAACCATTGAAGGACTTCAAAACAAGGGGCTGATGTAATGTGATTTATGTCCTCACAGAATTCCTGAATTCATGTGAGAAAGATGGATTGTAATAGAGTCAAGAGTGAAGCCATGATTCTGAGAGGTTAGGGAAAATAGTCACCAAGGTTGGAACTGTTTTTTTGCACATTAAAAGCTATTCTCTTCTGCTTCCAAATATCTGTGTGATATTAGTAGGTAAAATGGGATTTCAAGGTAAAAACAAAAATTCTGAAAACTTCTTCTTTTATTTTATTAGCAAGGTTAGGTATCTAGAATAAACAGAGCCAAAATTAGTACTCTGTTTCAAAATGGGTTTTCGTGGGTTTACCTGGACTTCTGACAGTCTTCATCCCACATTTCTACCTCTTTCCCATAATTAGAACGATCTCCTTCCTTTTCAGATTTTGTTGTAACATGTTTCAAAACTTGGCAAAGCCTAGGGATAACTAATAAAAATCATTACAGTGCCAAAAGAGAAAGCATAGTCAGAACACTTAGCAGGTGCTATAGTGGTGGTCCAGGTAAGAATGTTAGCCAGGAAGATGGAGATAATTTTAGCAATCAAGGTGAAGAGAAGTGAGCAGATAGAAGAAATGTTTTAATGTAGATAAGCTGCTTTGGGATGTGTTGGAAGCGATGGAGGAAATGAAAGAAAGTGAGGAATTGGGAATAACTTGTTTTTTGTATGAATATGTTAGTAAAAATTAGTAACCTTAGTCTTTGTTTAACAGTGTTACTTCTAAGTTTGATGGGGTGGTTTAGTCACTAAGTCATGTCCAACTCTTGTGTCCCCATGGACTGTAGCCTACCAGGCTCCTCTGTCCATGGGATTCTCCAGGCAAGAATACTGGAGTGGGTTGCCATTTCCTTCTCCAGGGCATCTTCCAGACCCAGGAATTGAACCCAGGTCTCCTGTGTTGTAGGCAGATTCTTTACCAACTGAGCTACAAGGGAAGCCCCTACTACTAAGTTGGCCATCTAATATACAACTTGAGTTTTTTGGTAGCTGTTATCACTAGCCCTTCCACTTGAGAAAAAAGTAAATCAAAAGAAATTATTTAACATTTGGCAATTAAGAAAATGCTTTTGTGCTGAAGTAATTTTATTATTTTTTTAAAAAGCCCCAACTTATGAAGAGATGCATTTGAGATTTTTGAACTTAAATTCTTCTTAATGAGCTTTAAAAAATATCATTATTTCTTATGATGTGCCCTTTTCTTTCTGTATATTATGTTTCAATGTAAAGATTTAAAGAGAGAGAGAGTGATCGGTGTTTGTCTTTGCAAACTTGTTGACTGTGTTTGAGAACAGGGCTTTAGCACTGGTAAAGTCCTCAGCTTCTAATAGCCTGCCAACAGGCAGCTCGTAGACTTCTTTCAGATTGTTGCCATTCAGGCTCTCTGGTTCTATTCTTGTGGACAGATGGGGTATTTGAGAGGAAGCCAGAAAACCAAGCTTTAAGAGAACTTGGAAACAGTTTTTGTGCTAAACTCAGGGTGACTGGGTATCCTGCCCAGCAATGTTGAAGCTGCTTGTATTTGTCTAGTATTTATGTACTGGCTCAGGGCCTGTGGGCTTCATTCCATGTATGCTGCTGCTTTACAGCCAAGATAAATGTAGAAGGCCTCTGACCCAAGCCCACTCTTAGCACTTTTTTAAAAAGTATGTAAAATATACAAGATGTAAAATTTACCATTTAGCTATTTTTAAGTGGTATTAAGTACATTACCACTCTCTATTTCTAGAACTTCTTTATTATCCCAAACAAGAACTCTGTACTCATTAAACAATAACTCTCCATTCTCACCTCTCTGGCCCCTGATAATCTCTGTCTACTTTCTGTGTCTTTGAATTTGCTTATTATACAAGGTACCTCATGAAAGTAGA
The DNA here is from genome assembly GCF_023091745.1 of Budorcas taxicolor. Lineage (NCBI taxonomy): Eukaryota > Metazoa > Chordata > Mammalia > Artiodactyla > Bovidae > Budorcas > Budorcas taxicolor. The sequence goes on from NC_068920.1 coordinate 119,990,500, forward strand.
GTCATAAAATGCTTACCCTCTTGTGTCTTGCTTACTTTGCTTTGCATAATGTGTTAAGATTTATCCATGTTGTAGCACTGTGTCAGAATTTCATTACTTTCTGAGGCTCAATAGTATTTCACTGTATGCCTCCACTGTGTGTGTATATATGTACACACACACACACACACATTTTATTTATCCATGAATCTGTTCATGGTCAGTGGAGTTGTTTTCACTTTTGGTTTTTTGTGAGTAATATCATTATGGATGTGATGTACAAAAATCTGTTTGAGTCCCTGCTTAGGGTGTACACCTGGGAGTAGAATTGTGAGAACATATGATAATTCTGTGTTTAAATTTTTGGAGAACTGCCAAACTGTTCTCCACAGTGGCTACAACCACTTTTTAACCTTTCCAGCAGTGTGCAGGGGTTCTAATTTCTGCACATCCTCATCAACAGCTTTTCTTTTCTTCTTTCTTTTTTTTTTTTTTTAATTGCCATCCTAGTGGATTTGAAGTGGTATTTCATTGTGGTTTTGAGTCACATTCCATAATAATTAGTGATGTTGAGCATCTTTTCATGTACTTATTGGTAATTTGTATATCTTCTTTGGAGAAATGTTTACTTAAATCCTTTGCCCACTTTTTTCTTTTTTAATTATTATTATTATTTTTTAATTTTAAAATCTTTAATTCTTACATGTGTTCCCAAACATGAACCCCCCTTCCACCTCCCTCCCCATAACATCTCTGTGGGTCATCCCCATGCACCAGCCCCAAGCATGCTGTATCCTGCGTCAGACATAGACTGGCGATTCAATTCTTACATGATAGTATACATGATAGAATGCCATTCTCCCATATCATCCCACCCTCTCCCTCTCCCTCTGAGTCCAAAAGTCCATTATACACAGCTGCGTCTTTTTTCCTGTCTTGCATACAGGGTCGTCATTGCCATCTTTCTAAATTCCATATATATGTGTTAGTATACTGTATTGGTGTTTTTCTCTCTGGCTTACTTCACTCTGTATAATCGGCTCCAGTTTCATCCATCTCATCAGAACTGATTCAAATGAATTCTTTTTAACGGCTGAGTAATACTCCATTGTGTATATGTACCACAGCTTTCTTATCCATTCATCTGCTGATGGACATCTAGGTTGTTTCCATGTCCTGGCTATTATAAACAGTGCTGCGATGAACATTGGGGTACATGTGTCTCTTTCAATTCTGGTTTCCTCGGTGTGTATGCCCAGCAGTGGGATTGCTGGGTCATAAGGGAGTTCTATTTGCAATTTTTTAAGGAATCTCCACACTGTTCTCCATAGTGGCTGTACTAGTTTGCATTCCCACCAACAGTGTAGGAGGGTTCCCTTTTCTCCACACCCTCTCCAGCATTTATTGCTTGCAGATTTTTGGATCGCAGCCATTCTGACTGGTGTGAAGTGGTACCTCATTGTGGTTTTGATTTGCATTTCTCTAATAATGAGTGATGTTGAGCATCTTTTCATGTGTTTGTTAGCCATCCGTATGTCTTCTTTGGAGAAATGTCTATTTAGTTCTTTGGCCCATTTTTTGATTGGGTCTTTTATTTTTCTGGAATTGAGCTGCATAAGTTGCTTGTATATTTTTGAGATTAGTTGTTTGTCAGTTGCTTCATTTGCTATTATTTTCTCCCATTCAGAAGGCTGTCTTTTCACCTTGCTTAGAGTTTCCTTTGTTGTGCAGAAGCTTTTAATTTTAATTAGATCCCATTTGTTTATTTTTGCTTTTATTTCCAGAATTCTGGGAGGTGGATCATAGAGGATCCTGCTGTGATTTATGTCTGAGAGTGTTTTGCCTATGTTCTCCTCTAGGAGTTTTATAGTTTCTGGTCTTACGTTTAGATATTTAATCCATTTTGAGTTTATTTTTGTGTGCGGTGTTAGAAAGTGATCTAGTTTCATTCTTTTACAAGTGGTTGACCAGTTTTCCCAGCACCACTTGTTAAAGAGATTGTCTTTACTCCATTGTATATTCTTGCCTCCTTTGTCAAAGATAAGGTGTCCATAGGTGTGTGGATTTATCTCTGGGCTTTCTATTTTGTTCCATTGAACTATATTTCTGTCTTTGTGCCAGTACCATACTGTTTTGATGACTGTGGCTTTGTAGTAGAGCCTGAAGTCAGGCAAGTTGATTCCTCCAGTTCCATTCTTCTTTCTCAAGATTGCTTTGGCTATTCGAGGTTTTTTGTATTTCCATACAAATCTTGAAATTATTTGTTCTAGTTCTGTGAAAAATATGGCTGGTAGCTTGATAGGGATTGCATTGAATTTGTAAATTGCTTTGGGTAGTATACTCATTTTCACTATATTGATTCTTCCGATCCATGAACATGGTATATTTCTCCATCTATTAGTGTCCTCTTTGATTTCTTTCATCAGTGTTTTATAGTTTTCTATATATAGGTCTTTAGTTTCTTTGGGTAGATATATTCCTAAGTATTTTATTCTTTTCATTGCAATGGTGAATGGAATTGTTTCCTTAATTTCTCTTTGCCCACTTTTAATCTGGTTGTTTGTTGTTACTGTTGGGTTATATGAGTTCTTTGTATGTTATGGATATCAATCACTTATGGATACATGATTTACAAATATTCTTTGGCATTCTGTTGTTTGTCTTTTCACTCTCTAGATAATATCCTTGTATGTACAAAACAATTTTAATTCTGGTGTAGTCCAGTTTATCTATTTTTTCTTTTGTTTCCTATGCTTTTAATATCATGTCCAAGAAATAATTACCAAATCCAGTGTTATGAAACTTCTCCCATTTTCTTCCAAAAGTTTTATAGTTTAAGCTCTATGTTTAAGTCTTTGATCCATTTTGATTTAATTTCTATTTATGGTGTAAGGAGCCTGGCTGGCTACTGTCTGTGGGGTTGCAAAGAATTGGACATGACTGAGCGACTAACACTTTAACTTCCACAAGGTCATTCGTAACATTTTTGGATAGATTTTTAAAAATTTAATTCTCAATTGAGGAAAAATAAAGTGGGACTTTTGAACTTACAAGCTAAGTTTCAGTTTTATCATGTTTCTCATCTTTCTGTAATTAATTAAAGAGAGCTCAGTAGTATCACCCAAGATACAGGTGGCACTTAATAATAAGTTGTAGTCACTAAAAGTGAGCTCAGATTAACTGCCAAATGAGTTCAGCAGCTTTCATTGCCAGGGTTATTAACTTAAGTAGATTAGAGGAAGTCAGTAATAGTGGAAGTATGTCTGTATCTGAATTTTAATGTTATTTGTCTGTGGTTACAGTACAGAAGCAGGAACTGAATTACGATGATAAAACTGATGAGTGCATAGTTCACTGAGCGGTGACATCCAAACAAGACTGATTACAAAGTGTGTTTGACCAGTTATCCTGTGATAAATACCTCCCTCACACATGCCCTTAGTCTAGGAAAAACAGCTTAGCCCTCTAGGAATATAATTTAAGGTTTCCATGCTGTATCACCTGTTTTCCATGCTCTATCACCTATTGTGCAGTCTAACCATGTGGGACTATATTTTCCATACATGCATATCCTTTTCTGTTGCTACTTGGAATGTTCTTATCCATGCCCATTTTCACTTGGTTAGATCCTCTCTCTTCTTTAGCATTCGTATTGCTGATTATCTCTGCCATGAATTCCTGTCTAGTTATCTCAACTAGATCCGATAATCTGAATTCTCAGGATATTTGAACCTTTCTTTAAAATTTCTTACAACTTAGACTTTTTAAAAATTGAATTTATTTATTTTTAATTGAAGGATAATTGCTTTACAGTATTGTGTTGGTTTCTGCCAAACGTCAAATGAATCAGCCATGAGTTCAATTCAGTTCAGTCGCTCAATTATATCTGACTCTGCAACCCATGGACTGCAGCACGCCAGGCTTGCCTGTCCATCACCAACTCCTGGAGCTTGCTCAAACTCATGTCCATCGAGTCAGTGATGCCATCCAACCATATCAGCATCTGTTGTCCTTGTCTCATCCTTCTTTCAGTCTTTCCCAGCATCAGGGTCTTTTCAAATGAGTCATTTCTTTGCATCAGGTGGCCAAAGTATTGGCCAAAGTATTGGAATTTCAGCTTCAGCATCAGTCCTACCAATGCATATTCAGGACTGATTTCCTTCAGGCTGGACTGGTTAGATCTCCTTGCAGTCCAAGGGACTCTATAAAGAGTCTTCTCCAACACCACAGTTCAAAAACGTCAATTCTTCAGCGCTCAGCTTTCTTTATAGTCCAAATCTCACATCCATACATGACTACTGGAAAAACCAGAGCTTTTACTAGATGGACTTTTGTTGGCAAAGTAATTGTCTCTGCTTTTTAATATGCTGTCTAGGTTGGTCATAGCTTTTCTTCCAAGGAGCAAGCATCTTTAAATTTTGTGGCTGCAGTCACCATCTGCCCCCCAAAATAAAGTCTATCACAATTTCCATTGTTTCCCCATCTATTTGCCATGAAGTGATAGGACCGGATGCCGTGATCTTCGTTTTTTGAATGTTGAGTTTTAAGCCAGGTTTTTCAGTCTCCTCTTTCATTTTCATCAAGAGGTTCTTTAGTTCTTCTTCACTTTCTGCCATAAGGGTGGTGTCATCTGCATATCTGAGGTTATTGAAATCAGCCATAGGTATATCTATGTCCCCTCCCTCTTGAACCTTCCTCCCACCTCCCTCACTACCCCACCCCTCTAGGTTGTTACAGAGCCCCGACTTGAGTTCCCTGAGTCAAATTCCCATTGGCTATCTAACAACTTAGATTTAAAATAAAAAACAGAGCATTTACTATTAGTGTCTAACTTCAGTTCAGTTGAATTCAGTTCAGTCTCTCAGTCGTGTCTGACTCTGCAACCCCAGGAATTGCAACACGCCAGGCCTCCCTGTCCATCACCAACTCCTGGAGTTCACTCAAACTCACGTCCACCGAGTCAGTGATGCCATCCAGCCATCTCATCCTCTGTCGTCCCCTTCTCCTCCTACCCTCAATCCCTCCCAGCATCAGGGACTTTTTTCAGTGAGTCAACTCTTTGCATGAGGTGGCCAAAGTATTGGAGTTTCAGCTTCAGCATCAGTCCTTCCAATGACCACCCAGGACTGATCTCCTTCAGGATGGACTGGTTGGATCTCCTTGCAGTCCAAGGGACTCTCAAGAATCTTCTCCAACACCACAGTTCAAAAGCATCAATTCTTCAGTGCTCAGCTTTCTTCATAGTCCAACTCTCACATCCATACATGACCACTGGAAAAACCATAGCCTTGACTAGATGGACTTTGTTGGCAAGCTAATGTCTCTGCTTTTTAATATACTATCTAGGTTAGTCATAACTTTCCTTCTAAGGAGTAAGCATCTTTTAATTTCATGGCTGCAATCACCATCTGCAGTGATTTCGGACACGACTGAAGCGACTTAGCAGTAGCAGCAAAATAAAGTCTAACACTGTTTCCACTGTTTCCCCATCTATTTCCCATGAAGTGATCGGACCGGATGCCATGATCTTAGTTTTCTGAATGCTGAGCTTTAAGTCAACTTTTTCACTCTCCTCTTTCACTTTCATCAAGAGACTCTTTAGTTCTTCTTCACTTTCTGTCATAAGGGTGGTGTCATCTGCATATCTGAGGTTATTGATATTTCTCCTGGCAATCTTGATTCCAGCTGTGCTTCATCCAGCCCAGCATTTCACATGATGTACTCTGCATATAAGTTAAATAAGCAGGGTGACAATATACAGCCTTGACGTACTCCTTTTCCTATTTGGAACCAGTCTGTTGTTCCATGTCCAGTTCTAACTGTTGCTTCTTGACCTGCATACAGATTTCCCAGGAGGCAGGTTAGGTGGTCTGGTATTCCAGTCTCTTTCAGAATTTTCCACAGTTTGTTGTGACCCACACAGTCAAAGGTTTTGGCCTAGTCAATAAGGCAGAAATAAATGTTTTCCTGGAATTCTCTTCCTTTCTCGATGATCCATCAGGTGTTGGCAATTTGATCTCTGGTTCCTCTGCCTTCTCTAAATCCAGGTTGGATCTGGAGTTCATGGTTCACGTGCTTTTGAAGGCTGGCTTGGAGAATTTTGAGCATTACTTTGCTAGCATGTGAGATGAGTGCAATTGTGCAGTAGTTTAAACATTCTTTAGCATTGCCTTTCTTTGGGATAAGAATGCAGTCCTTTTCCAGTCCTGTGAACACTGCTGAGTTTTCCAAATTTGTTGCCATATAGAGTGCAGCACTTTGACAGCATCATTTTTCAGGATTTGAAACTACTCAACTGGAATTCCATCACCTCCACTAGCTTTTTTCATAGTCATGCTTCCTGAGGCCCACTTGACTTCATATTCCATGATGTCTGGCTCTAGGTGAGTGATCACACCATCGTGATTATCTGGGTTGTAAGATCTTTTTTGTATAGTTCTTCTGTGTATTCTTGCCACCTCTTCTTAATGTCTTCTGCTTCTGTTAGTTCCATACTGTTTCTGTCCTTTAATGTGCCCATATTTGAATGAAATGTTCCCTTGGTATCTCTAATTTTCTTGAAGAGATCTCTGTTCTCTCCCGTTCTATTGTCTTCCTCTGTTTCTTTGCACTGATTGCTGAGGAAGGTTTTCTCATCTTTCCTTGCTGTTTTTTGGAACTCTGCATTCAAATGGGTATATCTTTTCTTTTCTCCTTTGCCTTTAGCTTCTCTTCTTTCCTCAACTATTTTAATGGCACTCTTATAAATTTGGCCCCGCACAACAGAACAAGACCCAGTTTCATCCTCAAGCAGTCTTTCCCATCAGGAAGCTTTCTCAAGCCTCTTATCCTTCTTCATCAGAGAGCTGACAGACTGAAAACCACAATCACAGAAAAATAACCAATCTGATCACATGGACCACAGCCTTGTCTAACTTAGGGAAACTGTGAGCTATGCCGTGTAGGGCCACCCAAGGTGGACAGGTCATGGTGGAAAGTTCTGACAAAATGTGGTCCACTGGAGAAGGGGATGACAAACCACTTCATTATTCTTGCCTTGAGAACCCCATGAACAGTATGAAAAGGCAAAAAGATAGGACACTGAAAGATGAGCTCCCCAGGTCAGTAGATGCCCAGTATACTGCTGGAGATCAGTGGAGAAATAACTCTAGAAAGAAGAGATGGAGCAAAAGCAAAAACAGCACCCAGTTGGGGATGTCACTGGTGATAGAAGCAAAGTCTGGTGCGTTAAAGAGCAATATTGTATAGGAACCTGGAATGTTAGGTCCATGAATCATGGCACATTGGAAGTGGTCAAACAGAAGATTTACATCAACATTTTTGGAATCAGCTAACTAAAATGGACTGGAATGGGTGACTTTAACTCAGATGACCATTATATCTGCTACAGAGGGCAAGAATCCCTTAGAAGAAATGGAGTAGCCATCATAGTTAACCAAAGAGTCTGAAATGCAGTACTTGGATGTGATCTCAAAAACGACAGAATGATCTCTGTTCATTTCCAAGGCAAACCATTCAGTATCAATGGTAATTCAAGTCTATACCCCGACCAGTAACGCTGAAGAAGCTGAAGTTGGACGGTTTTATGGAGACCTCCAAGACCTTTTAGAACTAACACCCAAAAAAGATGTCCTTTTCATTATAGGGCACTGAAATGCAAAAGTAGGAAGTCAAGAAACAGCTGGAGTAACAGGCAAATTTGGCCTTGGAGTACAGAATGAAGCAGGGCAAAGACTAATAGAGTTTTGCTAAGAGAACACACTAGTCATAGCAAACACCCTCTTCCAACAAGACAAGAAAAGATTCTACACATGAACATCACCAGATGGTCAATACTGTAATCAGATTGATTATATTCTTTTCAGCCAAAGATGGAGAAGCTCTATACAGTCAGCAAAAACAAGACTGGGAGCTGACTGTGGCTCAGATCATGAACTCCTTATTGCCAAATTCAGGCTTAAATTGAAGAAAGTAGGGAAAACCACTAGACCATTAAGGTATGACCTAAATCAAATCCCTTGAGATTATTCAGTGGAAGTGAGAAATAGATTCAAGGGACTATATCTGATAGAGTGCCTGATGAACTATGAACGGAGGTTCATGACATTTTACAGGAGACAGGGAGCAAGACCATCCCCAAGAAAAAGAAATGCAAAGAAGGAAAATGATTGTCTGAGGAGGCCTTACAAATAGCTGTGAAAAGAAGAGAAGCAAAACGCAAAGGAGAAAAGGAAAGATATACCCATTTGAATTCAGAGTTTCAAAGAATAGCAAGGAGAGATAAGAAAGCCTTCCTCAGTGATCAGTGCAAAGTAATAGAGGAAAAGAACACAATGGGAAAGACTAGAGATCTCTTCAAGAAAATTAGAGATACCAAGGGAACATTTCATGCAAAAATGGGCACGATAAAGGACAGAAATGGTCTGGACCTAACAGAAGGGAAAAATATTAAGAAGAGGTGGGAAGAATACACAGAACTATACATAAAAGTTCTTCATGACCCAGATAATCACAATGGTATGATCACTCACCTAGAGCCAGACATCCTGGAATGTGACGTCAAGTGGACTTTAGGAAGCATGACTATGAACAAAGCTACTGGAGTTGACGGAATTCCTGCTGAACTATTTCAAATCCTTAAAGATGATGGTGTGATAGTGCTGCACTCAGTATGCCAACAAATTTGGAAAACTCAGTAGTGGCCACAGGACTGGAAATGGTAGTGTTCATTTCAATCCCAAAGAAAAGGAATGCCAAAGAATGCTCAAACTATCACACAGTTGTATTCATCTCACACGCTAGTAAAGTAATGCTCAAAATTCTCCAAGCCAGGCTTCAGTAGTATGTGAACCATGAGCTTCCAGATGTCCAAGCTGGTTTTAGAAAAGGCCGAGGAACCAGAGATCAATTTGCCAACATCTGTTGGCTCACTGAGAAAGCAAGAGAGTTCCAGAAAAACGTCTCTTTCTGCTTTATTGACTGTGTCAATGCCTTTGACTGTGTGGATCACCACAAAGGGTGGAAAATTCTTCAAGATATGGAAATACCCTACCACCTGACCTGCGTCTCGAGAGATCTGTTTGCAGGTCAAGAAGCAGCAGTTAGAACTGGACATGGAACAACGGACTGGTTCCAAATCGGGAAAGGAGTACGTCAAGGTTGTATATTGTCACCCTACTTTTTTTTTTTTTGAAGGAAGGAATACAACTTTATTTGGTAAGCTAGGCATCCTAGAATATGGCAGGCTATTGCCCCAGCATATCATCTTATCTGGGTCTGAATGCCAGTTTCTTTTATAGACAGAGAAGAGTAGGAGGTGAGGAAAGTGAAAGTGATGTCGCTCAGTCGTGGCCCATTCTTTGCGACTACATGCACTGTAGCCTACCAGGCTCCTCTGTCCATGGAATTTTCCAGGCAAGAGTACTAAAGTCAGCTGCCATTTCCTTCTCCATCACCATGTTTATTTAACTTCTATGCAGAGATAAACGCTGGGCTGGATGAAGCTCAAGCTGGAATCAAGATTGCCGGGAGAAATATCAATAACCTCAGATATGCAGATAACACCACCCTTATAGAATAAAGTGAAGAACTAAACAGCCTCTTGATGAACGTGAGAGGAGAGTGAAAAAGTTGACTTAAAGCTCAACATTCAGAAAACTACGATCATGGCATCCCATCCCATCATTTCATGACAAATAGATGGGGAAACCGTGGACACTGACAGACTTTATTTTTGGGGGCTCCAGAATCACTGCAGATGGTGACTGCAGCCATGAAATTAAAAGACACTTTCTCCTTGGAAGAAAAGTTATGACCAACCTAGACAGCATATTAAAAAGCAGAGACATTACTTTGCCAGCAAAGGTCCATCTAGTCAAGGCTGTGGTTTTTCCAGTAGTCATGTATAGATGTGAGAGTTGGACTCTAAAGAAAGCTGAGTGCCAAAGTATTAATGCTTTTGGACTGTGCTGTTGGATATGACCCTTCAGAGTTCCTTATACTGCAAAGAGATCCAACCAGTCCATCCTAAAGGAAATCAGTCCTGAATATTCATGGGAAGGTCTGATGTTGTTGCTGAAACTCCAGTAGTTCCGCCACCTGATGTGAAAAGCTGAAAGGACCCTGATGCTGGGAAAGACTGAAGGCAGGAGGAGAAGGGGAACAACAGAGGATGAAATGGTTGCGTGGCATCACTGACTCAATGGACATGAGTTTGAGCAAGCTCTGGGAGTTGGTGATTGACAGGGAGGCCTGGCGAGCTGCAGTCCATGGGGTCAAAAAGAGTCAGACATGACTAAGCCACTGACCTGATAAATCTTATTTAAGGTCACTCCCTTAGGTGAAAGCCACTCCTAAAGATCTCTATATGATATAAGCCATTTTCTGTTTTTGGTTTCTACTAAGTGATGATGGCTTGTAGCATGTTAGAAACTGTTCAGTTCAGTTCAGTTCAGTCGCTCAGTCGTGTCCGACTCTTTGCGACCCCATGAATCGCAGCACGCCAGGCCTCCCTGTCCATCACCAACTCCCGGAGTTCACTCAGATTCACGTTCATAGAGTCAGTGATGCCATCCAGCCATCTCATCCTCTGTCGTCCCCTTCTCCTCCTGCCCCCAATCCCTCCCAGCATCAGAGCCTTTTCCAATGAGTCAACTCTTCGCATGAGGTGGCCAAAGTACTGGAGTTTCAGCTTTAGCATCATTCCCTCCAAAGAAATCCCAGGGCTGATCTCCTTCAGAATGGACTGGTTGGATCTCCTTGCAGTCCAAGGGACTCTCAAGAGTCTTCTCCAACACCACAGTTCAAAAGCATCAATTCTTCGGCACTCAGGTTTCTTCACAGTCCAACTCTTACATCCATACATGACCACTGGAAAAACCATAGCCTTGACTAGACGGACATTAGTCGGCAAAGTAATGTCTCTGTTTTGAATATGCTATCTAGGTTGGTCATAACTTTTCTTCCAAGGAGTAAGCGTCTTTTAGTTTCATGTCTGCAGTCACCATCTCCAGTGATTTTCGAGCCCCCCAAAATAAAGTCTGACACTGTTTCCACTGTTTCCCCATCTATTTCCCATGAAGTGATGGGACCGGATGCCATGATCTTCATTTTCTGAATGTTGAGCTTTAAACCAACTTTTTCAGTCTCCTCTCTCACTTTCATCAAGAGGCTTTTTAGTTCCTCTTCACTTTCTGCTATAAGGGTGGTGTCATCTGCATATCTGAGATTATTGATATTTCTCCCGGCAATCTTGATTCCAGCTTGTGTTTCTTCCAGTCCAGTGTTTCTCATGATGTACTCTGCATATAAGTTAAATAAGCAGGATAACAATATACAGCCTTGACGTACTCCTTTTCCTATTTGGAACCAGTGTGTTGTTCCATGTCCAGTTCTAACTATTGCTTCCTGACCTGCATACAGATTTCTCAGGAGGCAGTTCAGGTGGTCTGGTATTCCCATCTCTCTCAGAATTTTCCACATTTATTGTGATCCACACAGTCAAAGGCTTTGGCATAGTCAATAAAACAGAAATAGATGTTTTTCTGGAACTCTCTTGCTTTTTCCATGATCCAGCAGATGTTGGCAGTTTGATCTCTGGTTCCTCTGCCTTTTCTAATACCAGCTTGAACATTAAGAAGTTCATAGTTCACATACTGCTGAAGCCTGGCTTGGAGAATTTTGAGCATTACTTTGCTAGCATGTGAGATGAGTGCAATTGTGCGGTAGTTTGAGCATTCTTTGGCATTGCCTTTCTTTGGGATTGGAATGAAAACTGACCTTTTCCAGTCCTGGGGCCACTGCTGAGTTTTCCAAATGTGCTGGCATATTGAGTGCAGCACTTTCACAGCAGCATCTTTCAGGATTTGAAACAGCTCAACTGGAATTCCATCACCTCCACTAGCTTTGTTTGTAGTGATGCTTTCTAAGGCCCACTTGACTTCACATTCCAGGATGTCTGGCTCTAAATGAGTGATCACACCATCGTGATTATCTGGGTCATGAAGATCTTTTTTGTACAGTTCTTCCATGTATTCTTGCCACCTCTTCTTAATATCTTCTGCTTCTGTTAGGTCCAGACCATTTCTGTCCTTTATCGAGCCCATCTTTGCATGAAATGTCCCCTTGGTATCTCTAATTTTCTTGAAGAGATCTCTAGTCTTTCCCATTGTGTTCTTTTCCTCTATTTCTTTGCACTGATCGCTGAAGAAGGCTTTCTTATCTCTTCTTGCTATTCTTTGGAACTCTGCATTCAGATGCTTATATCTTTCCTTTTCTCCTTGGCTTTTCACTTCTCTTCTTTTCATAGCTATTTGTAAGGCCTCCCCAGACAGCCATTTTGCTTTTTTGCATTTCTTTTCCATGGGGATGGTCTTGATCCCTGTCTCCTGTACAATGTCACGAACCTCATTCCATAGTTCATCAGGCACTCTATCTATCAGATCTAGGCCCTTAAATCTATTTCTCACTTCCACTGTATAATCATAAGGGATTTGATTTAGGTCAGAATTTGTGGAAAAATCTGAGAGAGATGGGAATACCAGACCACCTGACCTGCCTCTTGAGAAATCTGTATGCAGGTCAGGAAGCAATAGTTAGAACTGGACATGGAACAACAGACTGGTTCCAAATAGGAGAAGGAGTACGTCAAGGCTGTATATTGTTATCCTGCTTATTTAACTGAATGGTCTAGCGGTTTTCCCTACTTTCTTCAATTTGAGTCTGAATTTGGTAGTAAGGAAACTGTAGTAGTTGATTGAAATAATCTGTGAGTCATACTTTTAAAATCTTGAGAAATCATTTTGTCTAACTAATAGTACTCAGAATCATCATCTTAGAGCTTTCAGAAGCTATAGGAAAGAATTTTGTAGCTCTGCTTTTAACCTCATCTTTTAGACCAGGATTTCTTGGCAGTGTCTTAAAATTTTCTTGGAAGTCATGTGTTACTTTAATATTGTTTGCATCTGGAGAGACTCAGAATCTTCAAAACCAGCAAGTTCTGGGTCCTTTTCGTTGAGCTGTTTTTGAGATGTTTATTAGGAATTTTGAAATTTGGGTTGGGGTTTTAGTGATGTAGCCTTGGCAAAAAGAAAGATCTGGAAGTCTTGAGGATTCATTCAGCAGCCCTTGAATTTGAAAAATTATTGAGGAGCAGAAGGAAGGCGAAGAGTGGAACTTTGAGAATTGTGGACCTTTAGTGAGCAAGTGATTAAAGACTCTGTGAGGGAGGCAGTGTTGGACGGGGTCAGTGATAGACTGGAGAAATGAAACATACAAGATTGGAGAAGTATTGATGATGGTACTTTCTCACTTACTTTACATGCTGAGTTTAGTGGGAAGTTTTCCAGTTTTCTCTTGAGATAAATTCTTTGAGTCAAGGAGACCAGTACCTTTTTATAATTAAAGTTATGATTTTAGCTTTTCTATTAAGCTGAAGGATAAAAACACAGCCTTGGAAGCAAAGTTGAAGAACTTATCTAAACAGCTCGTCCTCTGTGTCCATAAAGTGTGAGTGCAAAAGTAACTCCTATAAGAAAAGAATGCTATATGCTTAAATTCATTAATACGTTAAAAAACTGTAGGTTGTCTTTTTGGCTGAGTTTTAAGAGTTCTTTATGTATTCCTGATGTTAAACTCTATCAGATATATGATTGACAAATGTTTTCTCCTGTTCTCTATGATGTCTTTTAATTTACTTGGTAATGTCCTTTGATATACAGAAACTTAAAATTTTTATAAAGTCCAGGTAATCTGTTTTTTTCTTTTGTTGCTCATGCTTTTAATGTGAAATCTAAGAATCCATTGCCAAATCTGAGTCGTGAAGATTTATCTTTATTCAGCTTAAGAGAAATCGGTCATTGTTATATATTTAGTCGTGGGTCCATTTTGAGTTAATTTTTAGGGGTTGAATGAACTTTTCTTTTTGACATTGTATTTTAGAGTGAAAGAACCTCAACATGTGAATGTGTCAGTTTGCTCTTGAGGACAGTCAATATCTCATTCAGGTTATAGTTTATTTGATTAATTTTCCTATAGTGTAGTTTTTAATTCTATGAGATCCTAAGCAAGTTGCTAACTCAAAGTTTTTGAAATTATTTTTTCCTTTATTTTTAACCTTTTGAATTTTGATAACGAAGGAGGATAGTTGTAGAAACTGTAAATTAGATATTGTGAGATCAGTCTTCTAATGTCATTTGCCAGTGCTTTCTTTTCCTTTACATGAGGTGGGGACCAGTGTAAATTGAGATGCTTGGTGAACAAATCATGACAGTAAAGTATTTTTAGCAGTCGGTTTAAATGTTTTTTTGGAATGTGTTTTAATTCTAGTTTCACATTTTTATTTACCTTGGGCTTCCCAGGTGGTGCTGGTGATAAAGAACCTGCCTGCCTGTGTACATCAGTAGATGTAAGAAATGCAGGTTTGATCCTGGAGTTGGGAAGATTCCCTAGAGAAGGGAATAGCAACACACTTTATGCCTGGAAAATCCCATGAACAGAGGAGCATGGTGGGCTATAGCTCATAAAGTTGCAGAGTCAGACATGACTGAAGCAACTTAGCACGCACAGCAGTCTAGTATGGGGGTACTTCTAAATAACATAGTTATTATAAATTTGTATTTTGCACCCTCGTTAGTGGAAATGATAATGTTAATAAAAAATAGAAACTCAAAATGCTTATTAGCCACATTAAGAAAAGGTAACTTGTCTTTCAACCTGAAGTAGAATCAAAGAGCAAAGTGATGAGTGGGGGGTTAAAACTGTGGGTCTTCAGTCTCCATGGTAAGTGTTGGTAGCTGACTTTGATTCCTGTGTAGTCAAAGGAAGTAAATGCATTTCACATGTATGCCATTTACAAATTAAAAGAATATATATCCAGATCACTTAAAAAGTATGCGTGAAGTGGTAAATACTAAGTACCTCTGAGAAAAGGACAGAGGAAATTGAGATAAGGGAAGAAAACAGTGGCACCGTGTAAATTTTTATTACTTAAAAAATATCCAAAAACAAAAAGAAAAATTGGGTGTGTGTGTTGTGGAAAAGAAGGAGTACTCATAGAAATTTAGTCTAAGGAAACAACCTGAGATTCTACAAATATTTATTTATTTATTTATGTTGTTGTTGTTTTTCAGTCGTTAAGTCATGTCTAACTCTTTGCAACCCCATGAACTGCAGCATGCCAGGCTTCCCTGTCCTTCACTGTCTCCCGGAGTTTGCTCAAACGCATATCCATTGAGTCAGTGATGCCATCCAACCACCTCATCCTCTGTCGCCCCCTTTTCCTCTTGCCCTCAATCTTTCCCAGCATCAGCGTCTTTTCCAATGAGTCAGCTCGTCCCATCAGGTGGCTGAAGTGTTGGAGCTTCAACTTCAGCACCAGTCCTTCCAATAAATATTCAGTGTTGATTTCTTTTAGGATTGACTGGTTTGATCTCCTTGCTGTCTGAGGGACTCTCCAAGAGTCTTCTCCAGCGCTACAGTTAAAAAGCATCAATTCTTCGGCTCTCAGCTTTCTTTATGATCCAACTCTCACATCCATACGTGACTACTGGAAAAACTATAGCTCTGACTATGAGGACATGTCAGGAAAGTGATGTCTCTGTTTTTTAATATGATGTCTAGGTTTGTCATAGCTTTTCTTCCAAGGAGCAAATATCTTTTAATTTTGCAGCTGCAGTCACCATCACCATCCGCATTGATTTTGGAGCCCAGGAAAACGAAATCTGACACTGTTGCCATGTTTTCCCTATCTGTTTACCCTGAAGTGATAGGACCAGATGCCATGATCTTCGTATTTTGAATGTTGGTTTTAAAGTCATCTTTTTACTCTCCCCTTTCACCTTCATCAAGAGACTCTTTAGTTCCTCTTCACTTTCTGCCATTAAAGTGGTATCATCTGCATATGTGATGTTGATATTTCTCCCGGCAGTCTTGATTCCAGCTTATGCTTCATTCAGCTCAGCATTTCACATGATGTACTCTGCGTATAAGTTAAATAAGCAGGGTGACAATATATGGCCCTAACATACTCCTTTCCCAATTTTGAATATTCAAAAAATTCTGAATATTTTCATAAAATTTATTTATGTAAATATTTATTATTGTGTTTAGGTGATGGAAAATTAGAAACAGCTGCATGTCCAATAATAGGTGAAGGAATGGGGAGCAGAGAGGGAGAATGAGTGAATAACCATAAAAATGGTTAGATACACTCTATGAAATATGCTACAATCATTTTTTTTAGATCAAAATTTTTAAAGATTATTTAATGATATTAGAAAATGAGATAGTGTTTCCTGTGGGGGAAAAAAGCAAAATACAGAGCTGTATATATAGTATGTGTAGTATAATCCATATTTTAAAATAGTTTATTCTTATAAAGTACATGTAACATAAAGTCTACTTTCATTGACATTTAGTACATTCACAGTGTGCAACCATCATAACTCCAGATTTTAGAAATGCATATTTATTTGTATAGAAAAAAATGCCCTCCAAAATACATAACAAATATTCTCAGAGAATTATTTTTATGTGATGGAGATTATCTGCATTTCTTGTTCTTTATCTGTTTTAGTATTTTCCACATTCTCACAGCCTGTTTTCTTTTTCCTAAAGAGTCATTCTAAGCTTGAAACTAGTAATGTTTATTTCTTTTGTTTTAAAACATTTAAATAAAATGTTTATTTTCTCTTTATTTTGAAATGTCATGCAAAAGGCTGAAGGGCTTGCGTAATTTGGAAAATGCTATACTGCATCAGGTTAATAATAAGGAAAAAGGTTAATTAAGAAATTGAATGAGGTTTAGAGTTAAACTCTTTGATAATGGTTTAGATTCTCTCTTGTTATTGGATAACATTCTAAAAAGTTATTTCATTGAAAATTTAAAATTAATTAATAAATACCATTGTTTATATTTTCTGGTAGTAAAATGCTCTTCAAATATATTTTAAACCATAATTAGCAGTATTTGGGTGATAATGTTATAGAAGAAATCTTTGCACTATATTTGGATTTAAATCTGCTGTAGACAATATTTTATTTTACCTGCAATTTGCACAAGGAAAAGTTAGATCTAGGATCTTTCTCAACTAAAGGAAATGTATACAAGATTTTTAAAGTGTTGATTATAAACCTGGTGAATTTCTTTATAGTGTTTGTGGTTGTACTCTATAGATAAGTAAATTATACATATATCTTTTCTGTTGATGATTACATTCCAGGGAAGTTAAATCAGAATTTTGTGTTGAAGGTGCTGGGAAGAACTTTAAAGTTATCTATGAATGTTTCAGAGAACGTTGCTTCTTCAGGACCTGTATAAATCCAGATTTAAAGAAGACCTTTCCCTGCCTGTCTAGTCTCTTAAGAAATGGTCTTCATTTATAGGCTCCTGTAAATATGTAATGTGATGTTACCTTATCTAACAAATACGAGTTACCTTATCAGCATGGTATATGCAAAATTCAGAATATTTACTCTAATACTATTTTCTGCCCTAACTTACCTGATACCATTCTGACTTATAATTTCCTCTGAACCAAATGTCAGACGAAACACACACACACACACACGAGAGCTGTGGGTTTAGTTTTATTTGGGGACTTACTGAGGACTGTAACCCAGGAAACAGCTTCTCACATAGCTTTGAGGAACTGCTCTGAAGAGGTAGGGAGGGGAGCTCAGTGTATATATGATTTTGGTGAAGGGGGTAGGGGCAATCAAGCACATATATCAGTAGAAGGTTGCTGCTAGTTACGAGAAGGTTGCTGCTAGTCTCAAGAAGCTGATGTCTCTGTTAATGATTTTAGTGCTTTCTAGGTTTGAGAATGGAGAAGGCAATGGCACCCCACTCCAGTACTCTTGCCTGGAAAATCCCATGGACGGAGGAGCCTGGTGGGCTGCAGTCCATGGGGTCGCTAAGAGTCGGACACGACTGAGCGACGTCACTTTCACTTTTCATTTTCTTGCATTGGAGAAGGAAATAGCAACCCACTCCACTATTCTTGCCTGGAGAATCCCAGGGACAGGGGAGCTTGGTGGGCTGCCATCTATGGGGTCGCACAGAGTTGGACATGACTGAAGCAACTTAGCAGCAGTAGCAGCAGCAGGTTTGAGAAGATGTAAACAATTGAATTCATAAAATTTTCTCCTGAAAATATCTAACTCTCTGAAGGCCTGTTCTGCCAGTTTTTCCCATAGCACAGAGTGCCTCATTCCTTGTCTCCACCTTCAGCTCCTTTCAGGGTGTGTTAAAGGTCAGTGACTGCAGTGGCTAGTGACTTAATTCTTGAAGAACCAGATGGCTAGTAACTTTTTTCATAATAGCAGGAAAGGGTGCTAAGCCCATAATTATAAAAAAGATGTCATTTGGCTTCTGACAGGTTAACAAAAGCTCAGTGTGAATGTACTGTTCTTATTCCTACTTTACATATAGGAAAACATGGTCATGGAGAGTTGATGTAACTTGCCCAGGGTCACACAGTAAAAGATAGAACCAGACACAGGCCAGTTTGAGTTCAATCAGACCTTATGTCATAACTTAGCAACCCATCTAGGTATCTTTTGCTGTGTGATCAGTGCTATCCCTCACTTTTACCCACTTAGAGTTACTCTCTTTTGATGCTAAAGCTTATGTGTTTCCTAGGAAGGTGATGTTGTCATCAAAGGTATAGGGGAAAGATGGTAGATTCTGGATCCTACCATTCCTGGACTTAAATTCTATCTGTCTCTAATACTTATTGACAAGTCACTTAACCATTATGATCCTCAGTGTTCTCATTCATAAAATGGGCACAGTACCATATGCTTAATAAAGGTTATTTTGAAGGTTAAAGATAATGTATATTATGGTTAGTACTGAAATCAGATTGATTATATTCTTTGCAGCCAAAGATGGAGAAGCTCTATACAGTCAGCAAAAACAAGACTGAGAGCTGACAGTGGCTCAGATCATAAATACCTTGTTGCCAAATTCAGATTTTAATTGAAAAAAGTAAGGAAACCACTAGGCCATTTAGGTATTACCTAAATCAAATCCATACAGTGGAAGTGACAAATAGCTTCAAGGGATTAGATTTGATAGAGTACCTGAAGAACTATGGATGGAGGTTTGTAATGTTTTACAGGAGGCAGTGACCAAAACCATCCCAAAGAAAAAGAAATGCTAAAAGGCAAAATGGTTGTCTGAGGAGGCCTTACACATAGCTGAGAAAAGAGGAGAGGCGAAAGGCAAAGGAGAAAAGGAAAGTTATACCTATCTGAATGCAGAGTTCCAAAGAATAACAAGAAGAGATAAGAAAGCCTTCCTAAGTGAACAATGCAAAGAAATAGAGGAAAACAATAGAATGGGGAAGACTAGAGATCTCTTCAAGAAAATTACAGATACCAAGGGGACATTACATGGAAAGATGGTCACAATAAAGGACAGAAACAGTATGGAACTAACAGAAGCAGAAGATATTAAGAAGAGGTGGCAAGAATACACAGAAGAACTATACAAAAAAGATCTTCATGACCCAGATAATCACGATGGTGTGATCACTGACCTAGAGCCAGACATCCTGGAATGTGAAGTCAAGTGGGCCTTAGAAAGCATCACTACGAACAAAGCTAGTGGAGGTGATGGAATTCCAGCTGAGCTATTTCAAATCCTGAAAGATGATGCTGTGAAAGTGGTGCACTCAGTATGCCAGCAAATTTGGAAAACTCAGCAATGACCACAGGACTGGAAAAGGTCAGTTTGCATTCCAATTCCAAGGAAAGGCAGTGCCAAAGAATGTTCAAACTAATGCACAATTGCACTCATTTCACACGCTAGCAAGGCCATGCTCAAAATTCTCCAAGCTAGGCTTTAACAGTATGTGAACTGAGAACTTCCAGTTGTACAAGCTGGATTTAGAAAAGGCAGAGGAACCAGAGATCAAATTGTCAACATCCGTTGGATCATCGAAAAAGCAAGAGAGTTCCAGAAAAACATGTACTACTTCATTGACTACACTGAAGCCTTTGACTGTGTGAGTCACAATAAAGTATGGAAAATTTATTCAAGAGATGTAAATACCAGACTACCTTACCTGTCTGCTCAGAAACCTGTCTGCAGGTCAAGAAGCAACAGTTAGAACCAGACATGGAACCATGGACTAGTTGCAAATTGAGAAAGGAGTACGTCAAAGTTGTATATTGTCACCCGGCTTATTTAACTTATATTCAGAGTGCATCATGCAGAATGCTGGGCTTGGTGAAGCGCAAGCTGGAATCAAGATTGCCGGGAGAAATATCAATAACCTCAGATACACAGATAACACAACCCTTATACATAACTATTGTAGTTTAATGGCCAATCACCACACATATGTTTAATGGGTTACTGGTAAGTTTTCTCAATGTACCTAACATCTGAAGTGTCTTTGACCTTTGAGAAATGGTTTAAAAAAAAAAAAGCCTGATCCTGTGTGTTTGAATGCTAGACTGTTGGAGCTTCAGTTTAATTACATGTTAAACAAGAAAACCAAGTGATACTTTACAGCACATGAGGCCCAAATCACATGCTTTATCATCAGCATCTTTGATGATGAAATAACCGGAAACTATCACTGGGTGCCTCTTCTGTTAACGCAATATTTCACATGTTTAATTCTTTCAGTTCTTCCAGCAAACAGGAAGCTTAAAGCAAAATTTCAGTATTTGATTTAGATAAAAATTGTTAAAGTCATGTAGGTCCAGGCCTCCACAGAACAAACTTATGTCACAAAGGGCCTTGGACAGAATGGAGTAGGGGTTCACCATATATTTATGTGAATCATATCATTTTTGTATACTGATGTATTTTCTTTCAAAGAGAGACTTCTTCTTTAGTACTTTCTTTAAATGTTTACACAAAATATCTCCCCACTCATATGAGACATAATTTTTATGTTAAAACTCAAAGCTCAACTGAAAATTTGCTCCTTGAGATAAGTTTTTATTGACTATGACAGCTATTTGGTAAAGATTCTCAATTCTGTATCTGTAATGTTGAGAGTGAACCAGAGTCTGTCTGTAATCTGTGATTATCAAGGTAAGATGGTTTCCCACTATATAGGTATAGGGATTTTTCTTCTTGAGTCAATACTGGTAAATTAATATAGATTATTTTCAAGTATAGTTAACAAAGATATATTAAGCTTTCTATTTACTTTAGCTGATAAGATAGGTATATTTTGTAATATACAAGTTACATGGTATTTAATATTTTAAATCATGCCTTGATGTATATTATTTTATCAAATAATTACAGCACTATTGTGGGTAGGTAGTATAGCTGTTAAAATTCCTTTTTAACAAATGAAAAAGCTGAGAGAAAAATTATTTGCTTTAGCTCGTATATGTGGTCTGTAGCACAGGCAAGAAGGAAACAAAGTCACATTCCAGTTTGCTGTCCTCTTCAAAAGACTACATAGTCTTTAAATGATCATGTGTTACAATTTCACTATATATTTTTAGGTACAATAGCTAGTTCATTGGATATAATGTTTTTAGTGGTAAGAAAGGAGCAGATGGGAGGGGGGTTCAGGATTGGGAACTCATGTACACCCGTGGCGGATTCATGTCAATGTATGGCAAAACCAATACAGTATTGTAAAGTAAAATAAAGTAAAAATAAAAATTTTTTTAAAAAAGGAGCAGAGCTGATAATGGCTTCTCTGGAGCTGATACAAAGGTTAATTTTCTTTTCTTACTTTGTGTAATTTTAACTTTGAGATCAGCTCTGACTTTCTCCATGCTTTTTGTAGATGCAGTCACTCACTGGTTTTATATGTACAATATCAATCATCTTCATCCTGTTTTTTACCCAAATTTAAGGTTTATTTTCAAAGGTAAGTTAAGTTTGAGATTTGCTCTCAGTTGGCCCTTGCTATTAATAAACTTGACCTGCTGGTTGGCAGTTGTTCAAGCCCAGGAAGGTTTATGCTGGTATTTTGAAAAAATAATATTTCTTTGATTTATGAGCCTTGTGTGTGCTTCTGACAGTAATCCTTTTGCAGAAACGTGTACAGTGTTAGCATAGTATGTGATGGTTACTCAGGTGGGTGTGGAAAAGAAGTTTATGCTGTAGTTTGCACTCAAATACGTTTATTTATGCCTAAAAATCAACTGGGGCCTCTGCTTCTGCTTCAGGTGTCGGTCCATCAGCAAATTCAGAACAGCATGCTGTTCACCATTCTCGGTTCAGAAGCTGCTTAGAAATCTTGAAATAATCCTTTCCTTTGGCCTGCTGTTCCTCCATTTTGGTGTTCCAAAAGCCTTCAGCAGCTTTGGAGAGGTTGACTGCCTCTTCTTGACAGTGCCCCACCCCAGTCCACCTCATTTAACTAGAACAGCTTATAAGATAACTTCCATTTAAGATTTTATTTAAATTGTATTTGAAGGAAGATATCTATATTTAACTTTGGAAACAAAAGACTTAGCTAGTGTGCCTGTGTCAGCGTTAAAGAATGAAGTACTCCTCCTTCCTTCCTGTTACATCACACAGTACCATGGGCGTAGTTCAGCAGTTAGTAAGCTCTGCCTGTCCACTATCTTTGGAACAGTACACATCAGATGTAATTTTTACTTTTACTGCTATCAATATATATCTCTGAAAATATGGTAACTATGAAAAGTGTTATTTTACTAGTCTTGTTCATATTTAGATTAGATTAACTTTATGGATTTCCCAAAGAGAATGAGTCACCATCTGATGATGGTGTTTTATAGTAACCATATTTTTTCTGAGTCATCCTGATCTCCAGAAACTCCTCAGAGTCTCACAGAGGAGAAGTGGAATATAGGTATACTGAGCTCTGGCCCCAATATCTACTTCAGGCAGAGCAGGTGCAGTTTTACCTGTTGAATTAGTGAAGTTTCACAAAATATTTAGCTTGAAAGAGAATTCCGGAGCTAAACTTTGAGACCACCAGATTATTAGAAAGACCTAGGAGTTAGGAAATCTAGGTACCAGTTCTGGCTATCCCATTAACTAGTTTGGTAGTGTCAGGAAAGTCACTTAACATGTCTTTCTCAGTTTTTTTGATTAAAAAATTAAAATTGCGTTAATCCTGTCTAAAGTTGTTTTCGAATAGTGGTTTTTAAGACTGGTGAATCAGAAAGTGTGATAAAGATACTATTATTAATGGGTACAATTTCCACCAACTGAAAAGCCTAAAATGGTTTTTAATTTTATTGTAGAATTTATCATGATAATAACAAAAATTTCCCCTAATTTTCTGTGATCCAGGGCATTGTCATTTCTTCTTCTTCTATATATATATATATATTTTTTTTTAAAGATTTGTTGGCAGCCTTCCTTAAAACTTGATCTTTTTCTTTCTTTCCAGCTGTGCTGGGTCTTTGTTGCTGTGTGTGTGCTTTTTTTGCGCAAGTGGGAGCTACTTTTCTTGCGCAAGTGGGAGCTACTTTTCTTGCAGTGTACAGGCTTCTCATTGCAGTGGCTTCTCTTGTGAAGCACAGGCTCTAGAGCGCACAGTCTCAGTAGTTGTGGTATACGGGCTTAGTTGCTCCACGGCCTGTGGGATCTTCCCGGACCAGGGATTGAACCCGTATTCCATGCATTGGCAGGCAGATTCTTAATCACTAGACTACCAGAGAAGTCCCTAAAATGGTTTTTGATGGGAGACAATGATTTTATAAACACAAACACACACACAAATGTGTGTATATGTGTGTATACTTTTAAAAATTTGTATTAATTTTACTTCACTGTTTCTAAGAACATAAGTAGATAAATAAAGCTTCGCTTGGAGAAAATTTTAACTGTTCCTGCATTCCCAAGAAAAATCAAGTCCAGGATGCTTGCATTAATTTTCAGTCTTTGAAGGGTCAGAAAATTGGGCCTAAATTGGGTTAACACATTTATGACACTGATGCTGTTACCCTGCTTAGTTGAGTTGGGTGTCATTTCTTTTCTTCTGTCCTTGAAGCAGAGAGTACACGCTTGTTTTCTTTAGGGAATCATCCCAAACCTGTAAATGCCCCTGAAATCACAGGGGCATGCATGAAGAAAAAATCTTATTCAGAAAAGCTTATCAATTGTATTCCAGCCCTAAAGAGAACAAGCCTGTCCTCTTCTCTTTTACCTGATGGAGTATCAGAATGGCCTCTCAGTAAGGAGTTGAGTAGCTAACTTGATTCATAGAGAAATGAGAATAACATTGTGATGTAAGATGGTGCTGGCTGATTTTTAGCTCTTGAACAGCGTATGCATTTTAAATATTGGTGGAATTAACCTGTTCCTTGTATCATACCACCAGAGTGGGATTGCCCAGGTTATAATTTTGAGCACAGCTGGCCAGTTTCTATCAGCTGATATGGATGCAGAGGAAAGCAGAGTTCTGTCTGACAAAGGAATATATCTGTCTGTGGGGTATTAAATGTGAGATATGCCAGAAGTGTAATATATCCTATCTTCTGAAAGTTAACAAAATAAAATATCTGAAAAGATATATTCTTTTTCCTTTTTTATATCTTTCTACTGAACAAAAAAAGTCCTTGGAACCAGGAATTCCATAGGAATTAAAGCATTTTTAAATGGTCAGATATTTCCTTGCACATGGAGTTTTATTGTTCTTGTAACATGCAGTTTTATTGCTCAAAAATATTCCTGAGAAACATTTAGCAATTCCATAATAATTATAACAAGAGCCACTTGTTGAGTGCCTCTTCTGTGCCAATTCTTAAAGTAATATTTTAAGGGTTATAAATGAGGAAAAAGGTTTAGTTGAACGATATACACAAGGTCATACAACTCAAGTAGGAGGGTTAGAGGACTGAGCACAATTCTCTCTTGCTGTAAAACTCTCTCCCTATCCATGCTGTCTCTCAGTGAAGAATTATTCATGAAATCTCTCTCTTAGTTACAGAGTATAGTTTCCCTTTACAATAATTTTTGTCAAGTGAATCCTACTTTACTTTTACTTTTCATGGTGAAATTAGATATACCTAAAAATGAAAATCCCAGACTAAATTAAAATATTTCAGGAAGAAAGTTAAGGTTGGAATCCTTGGGATTATGTATCACCCACATTGATTTGCCTTGCTGAGGCTTGTCACTTGTCACCTCTTTTTGTTGTTTGTGTTATGTTCTTTAGTATAGAATTTTCCCCTGACCACTGATCACCCTTTTCCTCTTCACACTGCTGTACTCCCCACTCCTAAGAGATTGTGGGGATCTTTAAGGTCCACACCACCAGACACATTGCTCTTCCTCCAGATACTCATGACTAATATGGGGATGCAATATTTTAAATATTCTAAGTATTCCATTTAAATATTTTAAATATTCCATTTAGTCATAGATGCCATCATCCAACATGATATGCTTCAGCCTGAAACTTCTTCAACTCATGACTTTAGGTTATTTTAAGTAACTCCATTTCTATTTTCTGGATCAAAAACTTTGGATCTCTTTTTTGTTCATAATGAAAAATACTTCTAGTTTTTCTTGATAGATTACATTTGTAAAGTTGATTTGTATTTTCTGCTATCTGTTTTCTTAATAAAAAGAAATTGAGTAATAATTGAGCTATTTTTATATGTTTTATGTGCTGGCACTAAGGTAATGGTACCACTGGTAAAAATAATCCTCTGATGAAGATATCAGGCCAGTTAATGCTTTTACCTTCCAAAGGTATTTATAAGAAATTAAAATACCTCATTATATTTTTAAGGCCAAAGAATACTTCAAACCTATTTTTCTGTGCAGATTTAGGCACTTGAGAAGATTGTCAGATATCCTCTAACTTTGGATTAAGGAACACTGAGTTTACCATCTTTCACCCAATAAATACACATTGTTTTATTCAAATAGGCTAAGCCCTATTGTCATCTTGAGATTTGTCAATGAGTCAGAGCCTTTGGAAGTAGCCTTTGGAGCTGAGCCAGTGATTCTGGGTATAGCTTTAGGGAAACAGAATAGCTTATACCTTGGCCCTTTGCTAGTTAGAGATTAAACAAGAATAGCAGTCATGTTCACTAAGGATGTCTACTTAATAATGGCTGTGGTGGTTTAGTCGCTAAGTCGTGTCTGACTCTTGCGATCCCATGGACTGTAGCCCACCAGGCTCCTCTGTCCATGGGATTTTCCAGGCAAGAGTACTGGAGTGGATTGCCATTTCCTTCTCCAGAGGATCTTCCCAACCCAGGAATTAAACCCAGGTCTCCTGCATTGCAGGCAGATTCTCTACCGACTGAGCTGTGAGGGCTAGGTGACCTAAAGTGTCTTTTTAAATTCTCAGATTTGAGTTAACTGCTTTATTTCAGTTAACTGTTCTTTGTTAGATGGCTTCTTTTCCGTTTTTTTTTTTTTTCTCTCTCTCACTACAATGGTGTGTCTGTCTATCCATCTATATATGGAACCAAATCAGTTTTCAATACCATAAGGAAAGGTTTTAAATTTTTCTTGGTTGTCATTTAGTGGTATCCCGTATGCAGAAAGTATGTCTCTATTTGCTCTGTCCTTAGCTGTAAATTTGAGTTAACTTGAACTTTACTTTTGGAAGTTATGTCCAACTAAGTCCACCTACCAAATGATTGGAAATAGTAGCAGAATAGGTTTTTCTATAGGTTCTACTTCCTGCTCATATACAAACTATTCAGGATGAAACTGAAACAAAGATGGCAAACTGGTATAAGAGGGAAGGGGAAGGAATACTATTCTTCATATGAATAGCAAGGAAAAGGCTTAGATGCCTACCCTGAGAAACTTGACCTAACCATTAAAAAAAAATTATTTATTTTAGTTGGAGGCTAATTACTTTACAATATTGTAGTGGTTTTTGCAATACATTGACATGAATCAGCCATGGGTGTACATGTGTCCTCCATCCTGAACCCCCTTCCCACCTCCCTCCCCAGCTCATCCCTCAGGGTCATTCCAGTGCACTGGCCCTGAGCACCCTGTCTCATGCATTGAACCTGGAGCGGCGATCTATTTCACATGTGATAATATACATGTTTCAGTGCTATTCTCTCAAATCATCCCATCCTCGCCTTCTCCCACAGAGTCCAAAAGACTGTTCTATACATCTGTGTCTCTTTTGCTGTCTCGCATACAGGGTCATCGTTACCATCTTTCTAAATTCCATATATATGCGTTAGTATGCTGTATTGGTGTTTTTCTTTCTGACATACTTCACTCTGTATAATAGACTCCAGTTTCATCCACTTTATTAGAACTGATTCAAATGTATTCTTTTTAATAGCTGAGTAATGTTCCATTGTGTGTATGTACCACAGCTTTCTTATCCATTTGTCTGCTGATAGATAATCTAGGTTGCTTCCATGTCCTAGCTATTGTGAACAGTGCTGCGATAAACATTGGGGTACATGTGTCTCTTTCAATTTTGGTTTCCTCAGTGTGTATGCCCAGCAGTGGGATTGCTAGGTTGTATGGGAGTTCTGTTTCCAGTTTTTTAAGGAATCTCCACACTGTTCTCCATAGTGGCTGTACGAGTTTGCATTCCCACCAACAGTGTAAGAGCGTTACCTTTTCTCCACACCCTCTCCAGCATTTATTGTTTGTAAACTTTTAGATAGCAGCCATCTGACCAGCGTGAGATGGTACCTCATTGTGGTTTTGATTTGCATTTCTCTGATAATGAGTGATGTTGAACATCTTTTCATGTGTTTTTAACCTAACCATTTCCTTTTCATCCTTCTTGTCTTGGATATTACTTGATTATGCAGATTTTTCCTTGACTTCCCTGTCTGGGTTACTACCCTCTATTACATACCGTCCATAGCTCTTCCTTTTCCCTTGTTATAATACCTTATCCTAGTTGTAGTTGCTTGGTTAACTGTCTCACCAGACTTTAAGGGCCATGAAAGTAGGAGTTAGCCTGTTCTTACTGCTTGTTGAATCACAGGTACTTATGATAGTACCAGGCATCAGTTCAGCGCAGTTCAGTTCAGTCACTCAGTCGTGTCTGACTCTTTGCGACCCCATGAATTGCAGCACGCCAGGCCTCCCTGTCCATCACCAACTCCTGGAGTTCACTCAGACTCACGTCCATCAAGTCAGTGATGCCATCCAGCTATCTCATCCTGTGTCGTCCCCTTCGCCTCCTGCCCCCAATCCCTCCCAGCATCAGAGTCTTTTCCAATGAGTCAACTCTTCGCATGAGGTGGCCAAAGTACTGGAGTTTCAGCTTCAGCATCATTCCCTCCAAAGAAATCCCAGGGCTGATCTCCTTCAGAATGGACTGGTTGGATCTCCTTGTAGTCCAAGGGAGTCTCAAGAGTCTTCTCCAACACCACAGTTCAAAAGCATCAATTCTTCGGCACTCAGTTTTCTTCACAGTCCAACTCTTACATCCATACATGACCACTGGAAAAACCATAGCCTTGACAAGATGGACCTTTGTTGGCAAAGTAATGTCTCTGTTTTGAATATGCTATCTAGGTTGGTCATAACTTTTCTTCCAAGGAGTAAACGTCTTTTAATTTCATGGCTGCAATCATCATCTGCTGTGATTTTGGAGCCCCCAAAAATAAAGTCTGACACTGTTTCCACTGTTTCCCCATCTGTTTCCCATGAAGTGATGGGACTGGATGCCATGATCTTCATTTTCTGAATGTTGAGCTTTAAGCCAACTTTTTCGCTCTCCTCTTTCACTTTCATCAAGAGGCTTCTGAGTTCCTCTTCACTTTCTGCCATAAGGGTGGTGTCATCTGCATATCTGAGGTTATTGATATTTCTCCCAGCAATCGTGATTCCAGCTTGTGCTTCTTCCAGCCCAGCGTTTCTCATGATGTACTCTGCATATAAGTTAAATAAGCAGGGAATAGTGATGCCAAGTGTAAACTTAATGCATTAATGAGGAAATGAATAGTCGAATGTTATGAGAGGCTGGGTGAGGAGTTGCCCAACTCATTCCCAGTGTTTTAGTTTTCTAAACTAGGAACTCTCCTCTGAAATCTTTGCACTACCTTATCTAAGTAGAGACTGACAGAACATTAAGGGTGAATGTGAAGTAAATTAACTGTTTTAACGGAGGTCTTATATAATTTTACAGGCGGGTGGTAACTTTTTTTAAATAACTACAAGTATACTTAGCCATTTGTTTCTAAATTTATTGTGCTGAGCTTTTGAGATATGTGTTTTTTATTCTTCTACTGCTTTCTGATTGGGCTGTATATAAATTTTTTCGTGGATATTCATGTCAGCTTAGTATTTTTGTCTGAGCATTCATTGGTTTGATTTATAAAAAAGGATTATAGATTTATAGGTTTTTATCATAGAAACTACTTGAGTGTACATTGTGTGTGGGTAAAGCCTGAAGGACGGGAAATAACCCTTTAAACTGTGCTTTAAATAATGTGTTATTGTTTATGATAGCTTTGTATCACTCGTGGCCTTTAGGAATATTTGTTATGTCATTTGTAAAGTGTTTTTGTTTCTCTAGGGGCCATGGGAGCATCAGAACATTTTCCACAGGAAACCCATGATCCTTAAGGAGTAAAGACTTTTTCTTTGCTGTTTTATGGCCTTCCTACTGCTAACCTCCAGCAGCAACTGCTAACCTCCAGGTGTTCTTTTCGCTTTCTGGCTTCCCTCTAATTTGGGAATAATTATATTATTATTTTTTATAATTTATAATATAATTCCAATTATATTATTCAG
Organism: Budorcas taxicolor; assembly: GCF_023091745.1. Lineage (NCBI taxonomy): Eukaryota > Metazoa > Chordata > Mammalia > Artiodactyla > Bovidae > Budorcas > Budorcas taxicolor. Next base: position 120,020,132 of record NC_068920.1, read on the forward strand.
TTCAGTTCAGTTGCTCAGTCATGTCCAACTCTTTGCAGCCCCTTGGACTGCAGCACACCAGGCTTCCCCGTCCATCACCAACTCCTAGAGCTTACTCAAACTCATGTCCTTCGAGTTGGTGATGCCATCCAACCATCTCATCCTCTGTTGTCCCCTTCTCCTCCCGCCTTCCATCTTTCCTAGCATCAGGGTCTTTTCCAATGAGTCATTTCTTCATATCATGTTGCCAAAGTATTGGATTATATTAATATATAATTGGATTTTATTATTATTATTATATGATTATATTCCAATAATTATACTCCAAAATTTTTATAAATTTTGGCAGCAGATTTGTAATCCATTTGTTTGTTCTTTTCCTTCATTGTGATTAACGAGACTAGATTTTAATTTGCAGGTTTTCTTGAATTTGTGAATTATGTAACAAACTTGTAGTATGTCCAGTTAGTTTTTGTAACATTTGGTTGAAGAGGGATGTCATTTTGAAGGTAGAGACATTTATCTTATTTCTGATGGCCTTCTAATCTACTTTCTGGTTCATCTCTTGCTTTTGTTTTTTACTAATCTCATCCTACTTTGATGCTTTTAAGTGATTTCTATGTTGGCCTCATTTTTTAAAACGTATCAATTTAAATTGTTAATTAGGCATGCTGCTGCTGCTGCTAAGTCGCTTCAGTCGTGTCCGACTCTGCGCGACCCCAGAGACGGCAACCACCAGGCTCCCCCATCCCTGGGATTCTCTAGGCAAGAATACTGGAGTAGGTTGCCATTTCCTCCTCCAATGCATGAAAGTGAAAAGTGAAAGTAAAGTCACTCAGTCGTGTCCGACTCTTAGCAACCCCATGAATCGCAGCACGCCAGGCTCCTCCATCCATGGGATTTTCCAGGCAAGAGTACTGGAGTGGGGTGCCATATAGAATTTATAAATGTTAAAGTAGCTGTTTGCTATAGTTTATTTGTATAGTGCCTTTCCTGGTTCTATATAAGTGTCTTATTCATCTTCTTGGCATCTTTACAAAGTAGATTTAATAGGACTACTAAACAGAATTATTTAATAGAATTATTCTTTTTTTATATTCTTTTTCTCAAAGGGTGAACCAGGCATTGTAGACTAGTAGTCAGTTTCAAAGAAAAGCAGAAAGAAGTAACAGAACAGGACTTTAGGAATCAGGGTTCTGCTCCTTCTCCTATCAAAGAAAGTCTGGTGAGAATTGTCTTCTGCTCATTTGAGTATAGGATCTCCAAGGAATGGGCTTCTGACCATGTGAAGAATGACCTATTTTCTTCCTGTATGAACTATTAGAAGTCTTCTGTCACGACATTCACGTTAATTGGATCGATGATACAGTCATTTGGGGATCTGGAAGTATTAGTATTGTTTTTATGGAAGAAGAAAATGAGTCCTGGATAAGTCATATAACTTTGTTTTATTTCAGCGCTCCTTTAGAAGGTACTAAATGTGTAGCTAAATCTGTGCTACATAGATATGCTATACAGAATTTGATCTAGGTAAGGAGATAAGACAGGCGCTTATGTATGCAGTTCTGACCAGTAAAATATATGATAATATGATCTGAAAGACTGTGGACAAAAATGCTAGACAACTCAAAGTCAAAGGAAAAGAGTTCATGAAAAGGTAACTTTTGAGTTGGACTCCAAAAAAAAAAGATAGGATTTATCCAGAGCCCTTTGGATTTTAACAGAGCTGGAATTTGTTGTCCATATGGTATTCATTATATGCTATAATTTTTTGCCAGAAAAATAAAATTAGTATAGAACTCACCATGGAACAATACTTTGGCCACCTCATGCGAAGAGTTGACTCATTGGAAAAGACTCTGATGCTGGGAGGGATTGGGGGCAGGAGGAGAAGGGGACGACCAAGGGTGAGATCGCTGGATGGCATCACTGACTTGATGGACAGGGAGCCTGGCGTGCTGCGATTCATGGGGTCGCAAAGAGTCGGACACGACTGAGCGACTGAACTGAACTGAAGCAAAGAGAAGAGCTTAGACTTATTGGCTTAATCTCCAAACAGTTCATTTTCTTTGCACTGAGTCTTGACAACTTGATTCGAAGAATGTAGCAGATGCCAGTTTTGAGGAAAGAAACTTGATGGATTTCTTTTTTTTCCTCTCTCTCCAATTCATGATTTACAAAGTCTTTATTTTTTCCAATGTTTACTTCTCTGTGTAGCCATAGTACTGGAATAGGTAAGTAGGTGAACTAATACATGACTTACAAAGATAGGACTAGTCAAGTGATAATCTTGTGACGCTAATAAAGTGTTTGGTCTTGCTGTATTATCTCTGAGTGCAGATTAGAGGTGGTTACTCCCACCACCTCCCTGAACTCTGGAAATAAGCCAGAGTTTCTTGCTTGAGACAGATGTTAAGAAATGTTCATTCAGTCTTCAGTTCAGTTCAGTTCAGTTTAGTCCCTCAGTCATGTCCAGCTCTTTGTGACCCCATGAACCGCAGCACGCCAGGCCTCCTTGTCCATCACCAACTCCCAGAGTCCACCCAAACCCATGTCCATTGAGTCGGTGATGCCATCCAAGCATCTCATCCTCTGTCATCCCCTTCTCCTCCTGGTCTCAATCTTTCCCAGCATCAGTGTCTTTTCAAATCAGTCAGCTCTTCGCATCAGGTGGCCAAAGAATTGTAGTTTCAGCTTCAACATCAGTCCTTCCAGTGAACACCTAGGACTGATCTCTTTTAGGATGGACCGGTTGGATCTCCTTGCAGTCTAAGGGACTCTCAAGAGTCTTCTCCAACACCACAGTTCAAAAGCATCAATTCTTCGGCGCTCAGCTTTCTTCACAGTTCAACTCTCACATCCATACATGACCACTGGAAAAACCATAGCCTTGACTAGACGGACATTTATTGACAAAGTAATGTCTCTGCTTTTTAATATGCTGTCTTAGTTGGTCATAGCTTTCCTTCCAAGGAGTAAGCGTCTTTTAATTTCATGGCTGCAGTCACCATCTGCAGTGATTTTGGAGCCCTAAAAAATAAAGTCAGCCACTCTTTCCACTGTTTCCCCATCTATTTGCCATGAAGTAATGGGACCAGATGCCATAATCTTGGTTTTCTGAATGTTGAGCTTTAAGCCAACTTTTTCAGTCTCCTCCTTCACTTTCATCAAGAGGCTCTTTAGTTCTTTACTTTCTGCAATAAGGGTGGTATCATCTGTATATCTGAGGTTATTGATGTTTCTCCTGGCAATCTTGATTCCAGCTTGTGCTTTTTCCAGCCCAACATTTCTCGTGATGTACTCTGCATGTAAGTTAAATAAGCAGGATGACAATATACAGCCTTGATGTACTCCTTTTCCTATTTGGAACCAATCTGTTGTTCCATGTCCAGTTCTAACTGTTGCTTCCTGACCTGCACATAGGTTTCTCAAGAGGCAGGTCAGGTGGTCTGGTATTCCCATCTCTTTCAGAATTTTCCGCAGTTAATTGTGATCCACACGGTCAAAGGTTTTGGCATAGTCAATAAAGGAAAAATAGATGTTTTTCTGGAACGCTCTTATTTTTCGATGATCCAGCGGATGTTGGCAGTTTGATCTCTGGTTCTTTTTCTAAAACCAGCTTGAACATCTGGAAGTTCATGGTTCATGTATTGCTGAAGCCTGACTTGAAGAATTTTAGGCATTACTTTATTAGCGTGTGAGATGAGTGCAATTGTGTAATAGTTTGAGCATTCTTTGGCATTGCGTTTCTTTGGGACTGGAATGCAAACTGACCTTTTCCAGTCCTGTGGCCTCTGCTGAGTTTTCCAAATTTGCTGGCATGTTGAGTGCAGCACTTTCACAGCATCGTCTTTCAGGATTTGAAATAGCTCAACTGGAATTCCATCACCTCCACTAGCTTTGTTTGTAGTGATGCTTTCTAAGGCCCACTTGACTTCACATTCCAGGATATCTGGCTCTAGGTGAGGCTTACTGGACACCAAAAAGTCTTCAGGAGAGTTAAAATATATAGTCACTACTCTCAAGTTCTTTATAATCTGGTTGGGGAGACAAAAATGAAGAACATAAGCTAAGGCTGTGTGTTGTTAGTACTTTTTAGTTCATAAGCACTTTTCCCACAGATTCTGTTTTAGATTATCAGAATCACTGTACCAGCTGTCCTACTGACAGACTAGAAGCTACATCATTTAAGTTGACTTAGATGAGAGGCTGTTTCACCACTTACTTAAATTGCCAAATTACTAAATACTAATAGTCTGTGGGAGAAGGAAATGGCAACCCACTCCAGTATTCTTGCCTGGAGAATCCTGTGGACAGAGGAGCCTAATGGGCTGCTGTCCATAGGGTCACAGAGAGTCGAACATGACTGAAGCGACTTAGTATGCATGCATGCATTGGAGAAGGAAGTCCAACCCACGCCAGTATTCTTGCCTGGAGAATCCCGGGGACAGAGGAGCCTGGTGGGCTGCTGTCTATGGCGTCGCACAGAGTTGGACATGACTGAAGTGACTTAGCAGCAGCAGCAATAATCTTGTAGGAATGAGAGAAACCATTGTCATCAGTAGATTTTAGGCAATTTACAAACACCCTCACATTATATAGTAAAGTTGGTTATGTGAGTGTATTTTTCTAGGAAGAGGGTCTAGTTTTTATCAGATTCCTCGCTGTTTCAATTGATTGATAATTATCATTTCATCAGATTTTGAAAGCGAGTCTGTGGCTCCAAAAAAAAAAAGTTTAAAAACTACTTGCCTATGTTATTTGGAGAATACTTAGAGAATGAGTCCTTAGCTGAATTCTGAACAATAAGCCAAGTGAAGAAACAGCAATCTGGACAGAAAAGTGACAGCACCTAAATTTCTTCCATCATCTCTAGTAGGAGTGCCCTGAACTGCTAGATCTTCAGCACAGATTCCTGGTGAAGTTTACTTACTTTCTTATGCTAATTTTCCTACTTCCTTTTGCTGTCACCCGTGTTCTATAATGTACAGGTAATTGGTTCAGATATCATGGTTACATCAAAGGTCTTAATAATTAATTTTTAGATCTGATTTAACTAGTAGATTTTTTTAGTTAAAATGGATAGGAGAAATACATTTAAGAAATAATAGTACACATAGAAGTCATGATAGTTTATCCTGAAAATTGAATGATAACTGACTTCCCAATACTATGGGTAGAGTATCTATATCATTTAGCTCATTTAACAGACATTGTCACACATGATCATGGGCCAGAAACTGCTGTAAATACAGTACCCAGAAAAAAAAAAAGACCTTGACCTTGCTCTTATAGAGCTTTCAAAACAAATTTCACAAATGTGCTTATAATTATGAACCCAGCTATACTCTTGAATGTCTTTTTATGAAAATCCCAGTTAAGATCACTGACCTACATTGACAGGACCGTTACTGATGATTGCTCTCTTCCTCAACCAGTGCTTCTCACTGGGGGCTTGTGAGGAAAGGTTGCCCACAGAATACATCTGGCAGTGTCAGAAAACAGTTTTGCTTGTTCCAGCTGGGAAGATAATACTGATATTTAGTACATAGAGGTCAGGGATGCTGTTAAATATCCTCCAATGCACAGAGCAGTCTCCACAACAAAGAGTTACTCAGCCCAAACTGTCAACAGTGTCAAGACTGAGAAACCGTGCCCTAGATGGACATTTCAAAGTGACTGAACAAAGTTGCTGTAATAAGAGTCAGGACAGGCATTTCAGTATTGCAGCATCGTATCACCCGAAGGTTCTAGTGTTTCCTCAGATTTTATTTAAAGACTCTTTGATGTACTCGTATCTGCTTTTGGTTCATTTCAGTGGATATGGTTAAAGTGATAGGGAATGATGGCTTGGGTTTGAAGTTGGAAACTATGCTTTCTTTTAAAAGATTACCCAGACTGTAGGGGTATGATTAATATATTCCTTTTATTATCTCTTACTATCAAAATTTATTGAATTCCATGACTGTATCTAATAGGTAAATCCCAAAAAATGATCATTATAGATTAACAGATAGGAAGGGCTTAGAAAGGAATGAACATAGGTGTTTATTTCTAGATGAATAGTCTAGAACTAGCTTAATGTGCAGCTAGAAATCTTACTAAGATGTAGGCTCATTATATCTGCATTTCTGTCAAACTTCTGGGTGGGAAGGCTAGGTGAAGCATTAGATCATAGCACAAAATAAGAATGCCTGAAGTATCACCATTCTTCAGCCAAATAGAAGAAGATTAAAAGGCTTTTTATGCTGTTAACAATTTTAGTTTTACTTTCTGGTTATAATAGTGATGAAACTAATGTTGGAGAACATTTGAAAAACATTTAAAAAGTGGGAAATCTCTAGTACTAATCTCTACCATTCCAATAAGGTTACTAGTATTTTGTGTATTTTCTTTCCATTATTTTATCTTTGCTGCTGCTGCTGCTGCTGCTAAGTCGCTTCAGTTGTGTCCGACTCTGTGCGACCCCATAGACGGCAGCCCACCAGGCTCCCCCGTCCCTGGGATTCTCCAGGCAAGAACACTGGAGTGGGTTGCCATTTCCTTCTCCAATGCATGAAGGTGAAAAGAGAAAGTGAAGTCGCTCAGTTGTGTCTGACTCTTAGCGACCCCATGGACTGCAGCCTACCAGTCTCCTCAGCCCATGGGATTTTCCAGGCAAGAGTACTGGAGTGGGGTGCCATTGCCTTCTAGGGGTTTAATATATGTATGTGTAACTATAATGTATGCATTATAAAATTCTATATCTGCTTTTGCTGAAAAAAGAAGAAAAAAAGTCCCCTCCCCCTTTTTTTCTCATTTTCTTTGTCCTCTCTACTACTGCATTTTATTGTTCAGCTTTGGATAATTTAGTTTAGGAAATAATTTATCAGTTAGGAAGAGATCTGCTGAGAGGGATAAAGAGTCACATGCCTTACTGTAAAGACTTCATTTCGTAAGCTGATGTATGTCATGTGGCAGTTAAAAATATATTTCTCATCATTGGGAAGAACAAAGCTGAGAAAAGTTTGTCCCTTTAAATTTGATTTTCTTTTTCCTTGGATAATGCATAATCAATATTCTGAAACTACGTAGAAAAGGAACATGCCATTACTATTTGAAATTGAACAGTTTTTTTCTTAAGGAACTAACATTTCTTCCTTATAATTGGAAGCTCAGTGATAAATGTAAGATTAAAACACAGGTGTACATTGATATGCAGGTACTGAAAATCTGAGTGAGTTGAATATATGTGATGGTGAATCTTACTTTCCACTTACAGATCTTTGATGGGGTTGTGGCCCGATGACTTTTATAGCCCATTGTAAGTTGAAAATATCATAAGTCAAAAATCATTTAATGCACCTAACTTACCTATCATCATAGCTTAGACTAGCCTGTATTAGAAGTGCTCAAAACAGCCATGTTAGTCTATAGGTGGGCAAAATCATCTAACACAAAACCTATTTTATAATAAAATGTGGACTGTCAGTAATTTATTGACTGCTATTCTGAAGGTGAAAAACAATAGTTTTCTGGGTACAGAATGATTGTGTATGTATAGATTGTCTACCCTTGTGATTGTGTGGCTGACTGGAAACTGTGGGTCTCTGCCTCGTCCAAGGAAAAATCAAAATTCAAAGGACAGTTTCTGTTGAATGAGGATCTCTTTCACACCATTGTAAGGTTGAAAAATCATGAATTGAAACGTAATTAACTCTGGAACCGTCTTATATTATTCACTGCTAATGAAGGTTGTAAAGAAATTTTACAGGTTGTTAGAGAAAATTACCCTTTGCTCTATGCTTTTGATGCAGCTTGTATTATCTGCTTGCCTTAGTTAGGCTCGATTTGTCTCATGAAGGCTTCTATTCTAGATTGACAAGTAATTAACTTATACACTGGACTTTTTGGTTATCGTAAAAGTCTATTTTTTTAAGCCGTCTTAGGTCTCTGAAGTTTCAGTGAACTATTTATTTCTTTAACTCAACTCATAATTTGTTCAGTTGCTAAGTCGTGTCTGACTCTTTGTGACCCATGGACTTCAGCACATAATTTGTAGTGTAACCAATTAAAAAAAAATATATAGTCATTTTATAGAGCTGAAAGAACTTTTATTGCTGTGCTAAAAAGTTTACCATATTTTCATATTGTATAACTGTCAATCTAAGTGATTTATAACAAACTATTTTTGCTCATCTTTGATCTTTCAACTCTCTTCATAATTTTTGTGCTTTTGCCTGCATGGCACATAGGATCTTAGTTCTCAAACCAGGGATTGAGCCCAGGCCCATGGCAGTGAAAGCAATGTGTCCCAGTCATCTGGGTCATCAGGGAATTCCTGTCTTTTTAAAGTTGGCAGATTTATGAGAGTGATTATGTGGTGTAAACCAAAAGAGTCCAAAATGCAGTACTTGGATGCAGTCTCAAAAACAACAGAATGATCTCTGTTTCCAAGGCAAACCATTCAATATCATGGTAATTCAAGTCTATGCCCCGCCCAGTTACTCTGAAAAGGTGAAATTGAATGGTTCTATGAAGACCTACAAGACCTTTTAGAACTAACACCCCCAAAAGATATCCTTTTCATTATAGGGGACTGGAATGCAAAAGTAGGAAGTCAAGAAACACCTGGAGTAACAGACAAATTTGGCCTTGGAGTACAGAATGAAGCAGGGCAAAGGCTCATAGAGTTTTGCCGAGAATGCACTGGTCATAGCAAACACCCTCTTCCAACAACACAAGACAAGACTCTACACATGGATATCACCAGATGGCCAACACCAAAATCAGATTGATTATATTCTTTGCAGCCCAAGATGGAGAAGCTCTATATAGTCAGCAAAATCAAGACTGGGAGCTAGCTGACTGTGGCTCAGATCATGAACTCCTTATTGCCAAATTCAGACTGAAATTGAAGAAAGTAGGGAAAACCACTAGAACATTGAGGTATGACCTAAATCACCTTATGATTATATAGTGGAAGTGAGAAGTAGATTTAAGGGACTGACAGACATCTGATAGATCTAAATGTGATAGACAGAGTGCCTGATGAACTGTGGATGAAGGTTCATGACGTTGTACAAGAGATAGGGAGCAAGATCATCCCCAAGAAAAAGAAATGCAAAATGGCTGGCTGAGGAGGCCTTACAAATAGCTGTGAAAAGAAGAGAAGTGAAAAGCAAAGAGAAAAGGAAAGATACAATCATCTGAATGCAGAGTTCCAAAGAATAGCAAGGAGAATAAGAAAGCCTTCCTCAGTGATCAGTGCAAAGAATTAGAGGAAAATAATAGAATGGGAAAAACTAGAGATCTCTTCAAGAAAATTAAAGATACCAAGGGAACTTTCATGCAAAGATGGGCTCGATAAAGGACAGAAATGGTATGGACCTAAAAGAAGCAGAAGATATTAAGAAGAGGTGGGAAGAATACACAGAACTGTACAAAAAAAATCTTCACGACCCAGAAAATCATGATGGTGTGATCACTCATCTAGAGCCAGACATCCTGGAATGTGAAGTCAAGTGGGCCTTAGAAAGCATCACTACGAACAAAGCTAGTGGAGATGATGGAATTCCAGTTGACCTATTTCCACTCCTAAAAGATGATGCTGTGAAAGTGGTACACTCAATATGCCAGCAAATTTGGAAAACTCAGCAATGGCCACAGGACTGGAACAGGTCAGTTTGCATTCCTGGTCCAAACAAAGGCAATGCCAGAGAATGCTCAAACTAGTACACAGTTGTCCTCATCTCACACGCTAGCAAGAGAAGGCAATGGCAACCCACTCCAGTACTCTTGCCTGGAAAACCCCATGGACGGAGGAGCCTGGTAAGCTGCAGTCCATGGGGTCACTGAGAGTCAGACACGACTGAGCGACTTCACTTTCACTTTTCACCTTCATGCATTGGAGAAGGAAATGGCAACCCACTCCAGTGTTCTTGCCTGGAGATCCCAGGGACGGGGGAGCCTGGTGGGTGCCGTCTATGGGGTCGCACAGAGTCGGACACAACTGAAGCGACTTAGCAGCAGCAGCAGCAGCACACGCTAGCAAAATAATGCTCAAAATTCTCCAAGCCAGGCTTCAGCAACACGTGAACCATGAACTTCCAGATGTTCAAGCTGGTTTTAGAAAAGGCAGAGGAACCAGAGATCAAATTGCCAACATCCACTGGATCATCTAAAAAACAAGAGATTTCCAGAAAAGCATCTATTTCTGCTTTATTGACTTAGCCAAAGCCTTTGACTGTGTGGATCACAATAAACTGTGGAAAATTCTGAAAGAGATGGGAATACCAGACCACCTGACCTGCCTCTTGAGAAACCTGTGTGCAGGTCAGGAAGCAATAGTTAGAACTGGACATGGAACAACAAACTGGTTCCAAATAGGAAAAGGAGTACGTCAAGGCTGTAAATTGTCACCCTGCTTATTTAACTTATACACAGAGTACATGGTGAGAAATGTTGGGCTGGAAAAAGCACAAGCTGGAATCAAGATTGCCGGGAGAAATATCAATAACCTCAGATATGCAGATGACACCACCCTTATGGCAGAAAGTGAAGAAGAACTAAAGTACCTCTTGATGAAAGTGAAAGAGGAGAGTGAAAAAGTTGGCTTAAAGCTCAACATTCAGAAAACTAAGATCATGGCATCTGGTCCCATCACTTCATAGCAAATAGATAGGAAAACAGTGGAAGCAGTTGCTGACTTTCTTTTTTTGGGCTCCAAAATCACTGCAGCCATGAAATTAAAAGATGTTTACTCCTTGGAAGGAAAGTTATGACCACCCTAGACAGCCTACTAAAAAGCAGAGACATTACTTTGTCAATAAATGTCTGTCTAGTCAAGGCTGTGGTTTTTCCAGTGATCATGTATGGATGTGAGAGTTGGGTGGTAAAGAAAGCTGAGTGCTGAAGAATTGATGCTTTTGAACTGTGGTGTTGGAGAAGATTCTTGAGAGTCCCTTGGACTGCAAGGAGATCCAACCAGTCATTCTAAAGGAGATCACTCCTGGGTGTTCATTGGAAGGACTGATGTTAAAGCTGAAACTCCAATACTTTGGCCACCTGATATGAAGAGCTGACTCATTTGAAAAGACCCTGACACTGGGAAAGATCGAGGGCAGGAGAAGGGGATGACAGAGGATGAGATGGTTGGATGGCATCACTGACTCAGTGGATGTGAGTTTGGGTAAACTCTGGGAATTGGTGATGGACAGGGAGGCCTGGTGTGCTGCAGTCCATGGGGTCACAAAGAGTTGGACATGACTGAGCGACTGAACTGAACTGAAACCATTGGTTATTTAATCCTGTTATGCTGTTGATTCTTTTACTGATTTTCTCAGATGTGAGTCTTTTTGGAATGGATTTTTAAGTCTTCTATAGTTATATCACAACTGGTTGTTTTTGGACCTCCCAGAATTGGTTGAAAGCAATGCTGTAGATAGTTCAAAGGTTTTTAAAGCCATATGTTCACTGAAGCATGTAAATGGTTCAGTAAGCTCATGTACTCTGTCATCAGCATGATTAGGCTTCAGAGCAAGTATCAGCATTCTGTGAATATGCCAACGACTTAGCTGATCCACTCAACTGAGTTCACTCTTTAGAAGACTCTCATTTATGCTACACAAATAACCCTTCGGACCTGCTTCATTATATTGTGCATGCTAAATCACTTTAGTCCTGTCTGATTCTTTGAGACCCTGTGGACTGTAGCCCACCAGGTTCCTCTGTCCATGGGAATTCTCCAGGCAAGAATACTGGAGTGGGTTGCTGTGCCCTCCTCTAGGAGATCTTCCTGACCCAGGGATCAAACCTGTTTCCTGCATCTCCTGCATTGGCAGATGGGTTCTTTACCACTAGTGCCACCTGGAAAGCCCTTGCCTCATTGTATCGGAGGAATAGTAATTAAAAGTTCCTCATCTCCTTTCTCAAAGAACATGTGTATCATCCTCGTTCAGTCTGCTTTAATGGGATGACTCTTAAACTGAATGATAAGGAATCTCTTCACCATCCTATTTTGATTTACTTATTGTATTAGGATTAAGTTCAGCTGTCAGTTACAGAGATCCAAATTAACAAAGACTTTAAAAAGATAGAAATTTATTTATCTTTTATGTGAAAATCCAAAGTTAGGTTTTGTTCCATTTAGCCTTCATAGTTCGAGACTTTTCAACAGATCACCCTGCTGTTCCTTGGGTGTAATCCTTGTTCCTCTGTCCCAAGAAGCTATTATATCTACATCTCAGGCAGCAGGATGCAGGAAAGGGTCAAAGAAAGGAACACAGGTTACATATTGCCTTTCTATTAAGGAAGATTCCTTGAAGCTGCCAGCAGCAATTCTTACTTTTATATACCATTGATTGGAGCTGAGTCACATGGTCATACTTAGCTGCAAGGAAGGGAAAGACATATTTTTATTCTAGGTAACTACGTGTCTCATTTATTACTGTGGAAGAAGGGATAGATAGAAGAAGGGATAGATACTGAGAAACAAATGGCACTATCACACTCAACATGATTTGTTTCCTGCTCTGTCACTGAGTAAAATAAATTTCAACATAATTTCATCCCAATTTTAGCATAGTATCTTTAAGTTATTATTAATAAGAACTTAGTAGACTAAGATGAGGGGGGAAAATAGAACTAACATGAACTATGTGTTAGTATATTCACACAGCTCTTCTGTTTTTAAATTTTCATATATTGTTACAGTTTATGTTCTCACTAACCACTACAGTTTCTTTACCATTTGGTCCAAAGGGACAGGATTTGTCTTCAAAGAGTCCGGAGCTTGAAACCTAGATTGAGTAAAAAGTGTCATTGTCAATATCTTATAATTCTGACACCTTTATCACCTTCTTATGAAGGTGAGCTCCTGACTGCATCAGAGAATTAAAATGTGAGTCACAAAATAATGAGAGAAAGATGAGTGTGGGAGCCATTACATTTTGTGTCAGAAATAACATGAATGGTGTTCATAGAAAAGTTTTCCTTGTAATGCAGGGCATTTAAATCAGGATACTGTCCATAGTAACAGAACATGGAACCATGAGAAGTTGGGATCTCTGGAAAAGAAATCAGGACCAAAATCAGCTAACGGGAAATAATTTTTTTTTAATTTTATTTTTTTACTTTACAATACTGTATTGGTTTTGCCATACATTGACATGAATCCACCACAGGTATACATGAGTTCCCAACCCTGAACCCCCCTCCCATCACCCTCCCCATATCGTCTCTCTGGGTCATCCCAGTGCACCAACCCCAAGCATCCTGTATCCTGTATCGAACCTAGACTAGCAATTCGTTTCTTACATGATCGTATACATGTTTCAATACCTTTCCCCCAAATCATCCCACCCTCTCCCTCTCCCACAGAGTCCAAAAGTCTGTTCTTTACATCTGTGTCTCTTTTGCTGTCTCGCATATAGGGTTATCATTACCATCTTTCTAAATTCCATATATATGTGTTAGTATGCTGTATTGGTGTGAAATAATTTATCTCTATATTTGGGGAGGTACTTGGTTTGCTTTTTAGGTGTCAAATTTTATTGATAGGGTTTTGTATAGTGGAAGGAAATGGGAGATACTTCCACCTTGCTTTTCCAGTGAATGAGAGAAATAGTATTCTAAACTTTTAAAGATTCAAATGCATTTTTGAGACTGATGAACAGAGTCTAATATTGGGTCTCTGAGAAAAACGGTAAACAGGTCCTGTTCTTTCTTTTCAGTTGTCTGAAATGAGCCCGCCCAGTGAATTCCTTTGGGTTTGACTGACCTCAGCAATTAGGTTTCAGGGATGACTGCAATGGTTAGCTTGGTTATAATGTAGTCCAGCAGGACATCTGGAAACACATTTGCCCAGATTCTGAGGAACAGCGAGCATGTCCATCGCAATGATGCCACACCTTTGCCTCATGGAAAAGAGCTTTTTGTGAATGAGGTGTTAGAGTTGTCATATTTTTTGTTATATTTGTCCATCTAGAATTTTCGTGTCCTTGACTAAATTGCAAATGTTCAAGAAATAATTCTAACACAAGCCAAAAGTTACATTCCCTACTCATGGAGCACTTTTTAGATATTTCAAAGTACTTAAAAAATCATTTTTGAATGCAGAAGCTTAAAAGAACTTAAGTAGCTTTCCCAAGACAATATAGTATTACTATACTTAATAAAAAATGAAAAACACATTATAAATTTAAAATAGATGTGTGGAACTAGTTAACCAAATTCTATGAAATGTAATCCTGTGTATTAATATCTTGAATTGGGTAGAAGAATGCAAACCTGTGATGATCTACATATCACAGAGTTTTCAAGTATCTGCTCTTGGCTGCCCATCTACTTTGTTTTTCTTAAAGTAATTTCTCCATGACATTTTATTACAAAAAATTTCAAGCATACCAAAAGTTGAAATAATTATACTAGCAACACTTGTACAACCCTATGCATTTTCTACAGTTGTTAATATTTTGTTATTTTTGCTTTATCACTATCTTACCATCTATCTTTCCACCTATTTTTTAAAATATACTTCAAAAGTAAGTTGCAGGCATCACACTCCTCCCTTACATTTTTCTGCATGCATTTGTTTAACTAGATTTGTTTATGATTTTTAAGGTAAAATTTGTATATCCTAAAGTGCTCAAATGTTAAGTGTATGATTTCATGAGTTTTGAAAAATGCCTACACTGGTGTAACCAAATCCCCATCAAGATACAAAACATTTCTATCATGCCCAGAATTTCCCTCTTGCCTCTTCTGAGTCAGTCCAAGGCCCTAGAAGCAATCACTCTTCTGATATTTTAAAAAATCATGGCTTAGTTTGCCTGCTATAAAACTTCATTTAAATGGAATCATAGTGTATATTCCTTTGTGAAAGGCTTCTTTCACTCAGCATGGTTTTGAGATTTATCCATGTTATTGCATTAATCAGTATTTCATTCCTTTTTATTGCTGGTTAGTATTCCACTGTATGAGTATACTATACCTTATTCATTCATTCTTCTGTTGATGACCACCTAGACTGTTGCAGTTTGGGACTAAGAGATAGATGATAGCCAACAACTATAATATAATATACAAATATATGTGATACAAATAACCACTTCATGGCAGTAGAATGGAAAAAGTGGAAACAGTAACAGACTTTATTTTCTTGGGCTCCAAAATCACTGTGGATGGTGACAGCAGCCATGAAATTAAGACGCTTGCTCCATGGAAAAAAGCTATGACAAACCTAGATAGCATATTTAAAAGCAGAGATATCACATTGCTGACAAAATTTCATATATTCAAAGCTATGGTTTTTCCAGTAGTCATGTGTGGATGTGAGAGTTGGACCATAAAGAAGGCTGAGTGCCAAAGAATTGATGCTTTCGAACTGTGGTGCTGGAGAAGACACTTGTTCCTTGGACAGAAAGAAGATCAAACCAGTCAATCCTAAAGGAAATCAACCCTGAATATTCATTGGAAGGACTGATGCTGAAGCTGAAGCTCTAATACGTTGGCCACCTGATGCCAAGAGCCGACTACACATTGGAAAAGACCCTGATGCTGGTAACGATTGAGAGCTAAAGATCCTGCAGTGAAGAATGAAGATCCCAAGTACCACGACTAAGACCCAGCGAAGCCAAATGAATAAATATTTTTAAAGGAAAGGAATTAAGAGAGAATAAAACATGGTCTTATATACCTAGACATATTTATACTACTTCCACTGCTTTTTGGTTCATTTTAAAATTATTTTTATCATTTTTAAGTTCCACTGATTTATTTTCTTTTATCTGTACCAGTAATACAATGTATAGATTTTTTATGTTTATTTATTTAACTGAACTGTTTTTTCTTTTTGAAGATCTGTTTCTCCATTTGGTTTTTTCATTAGTTTGAGGAATCTTCTATAGCATTTCTTATTGTACAGGTATATTGGCAATGAGTTTGCTTTGTTTTCAGTTATCTGTTTTTTTCATCTTTTGATGGATATTTTTGCTGAATTTGGAATTCTGTAATTTTCTTTCAGGACTTTACATATATTGTTTCACTGTTTCCATTGTTTCCAATCTAACATTCAGTTCAGTTTAGTTCAGTTCAGGCACTCTGTTGTATCTGACTCTTTGTGACCCCATGGACTGTAGCATGTCAGGCTTCCCTGTCCATCACCAACTCCTGGAGTTTGCTCAAACTCATGTCTGTTGAGTTGGTGATGCCATTCAATCATGTCATCCTCTTTGATCCCTTTCGCTTCCTGCCTTCAGTCTTTCTCAGCATCAGGGTCTTTTCCAATGAGTCAGCTCTTCGCATCAGGTGGCCAAAGTATTGGAGCTTCAGCTTTAGCATCAGTCCTTCCAATGAATATTCAGGACTGAGTTCCTTCAGAATTGACTGGTTTGATCTTGCAGTCTAGTCACATATGTTATTCTGGATGTAATGTGCCGATTTTAATTGGCTGTTTTCAAAATTTTCTGTTTATTGAAGTTTGCCTTTCGGTAGTTGAGTATGCCATGCCTAGGTATGAATTTCTTTGTAAGTATCCTCCTTGGTATTTATTGTTATTCTCAAATTTGTACATTTATGTCTTCTATCAAATTTGGGAAACTTTTGGTTGTCATAAGTCCTCTTTTACTGCCTTACTCCCTTTCATACCCCACTTTTTCTTATGGATATCCAATTACACATGTCTTGAATCTTTTAATATTGTCCCGCCTGTTCCTCAGTCTCTGTTCCCACCATCCCCTTTGGTCTTTTTTCCCACCTTTGTTCTTCAGACTGCATAATTTCTGTATCTTCAAGTTCAGTGACTCTTCTGTCATCTCCAGTCTTGCTTTTGGAGTGACTCAGAAACAATCTAATGTTGTTTTTCCTATTTATTGAATTTTTTACTTCTGGTATTATATTTTTTAGTGTTAGAGTTTTCGTTTGGTTATTTTATAGTTTCTATTTCTTTGCTGAGATTTCCTATCTGTGCATTTATTTCAAACATCTTTTAATATAGGTATCATAGCTATTGGAAAAGGAAATGGCATCCCACTCCAGTATTCTTGCCTGGGAATTCCCAAGGACAGAGGAGCCTGGTGGACTACAGTCCATGGGGTCAGAGTCAGACATGACTTAAAAACTGAGCAACAACAATTATAGCTATATCTACCAATTCCTACAATTGGGTCATTTCAAATTTAGTCTCTATCCATCTGAGTATGTGTCACATTTTCCTGTTTCTTCATATGTTTAATAATTTCTTGTTGTGTAGTGTGTGTGTGTGTGCTCAGTTGCTCAGTCGTGTCTAGACTGTCACCTGCCAGGTTCCTCTGTGTCCATGGAATTTTTCAGGCAAGAATACTGGTGTGGTTTACCATTTCCAACTCCAGGGGATCTTTCTGACCCAGGGATTAAACTTGCATCACTTGTGTCTCCTGCATTGGCAGGTGGATTCCTTACCACTGCACCACCCATAATACAATAGCGCATTGCAGATACTGTTGGTTCTGTTATGATTCTCTGAGGAATGTTGATGTTTTGTTTGTTTGGTTCGTTTTCAGGCAGTTAACTTGACTGAATCCAACACTGAACTGCAGTGGGTAGCAGCTGAAACATTTGTTCACATCTTTTAGTTTTATTGGGCTGCGTAGAATCTGTCCCTTGTGTACAGAATTTACTTATCAGCCAGACATTTCAGTAAACTCATATGAAGAATGTGGAGTTTCTTTTCTGTGGCATACTCTCTCTATCTCAAGAATTTTTCCTTAATTTCTTGATGCCTCAAACTCTGTTTTCTTGGTTCCTCAACCCAGAAAGACTGCAGATTTTGATATTTTAGTTGTCGACCCAGTACACAGTGGGGTGTGTCCTCACCAAAAAGCTGTTTAAATTTAAAAGAGGGCATGGGGCAACAAACTCTCTCAGCTGGTACTATTCCTAGATGTTGCTGCTGCTGCTGCTAAGTCGCTTCAGTCGTGTCCGACTCTGTGCGACCCCATAGACGGCAGGCCACAAGGCTCCTCTGTCCATGGGATTTTCCAGGCAAGAGTACTGGAGTGGGGTGCCATTGCTTTCTCCTCCTAGATGTTGACTCCCCAGCAATTTCTGTCTGCTATTGTGTTTTCTTTGCCTTTAGATTTTGTTTTGTCCAGTTTTTGTGATTCTCCGCCACTAGTGGAAGTAGAACATTTTTCTTTGGTTTCAAGAAGAAGAAAAAAAAAGGCTGCCTCAAGTTGTTTTTAGAAAAGAACATGGGGAAAGAGGCCTTCAAGCTGTGTTTTAAGGTTCTTCTCCTTGGTCTTTCTAGACATCAGGGACATAGTCTTATTAATATTTTATCTCCATTATTAAAAATTTGAAATAAAAAAGCAACATGATATAGGGGGAAACCTGAGAGTGAATGGGGTGTCAGGAGACCTAATCTATAGTCCAGCTCCTTCGTAGACCAGGTGGTTTTCCATTATTCCAAAATTAATTTTTTATTTACTTCAAAAAACTGAGAAACACATGTCTCTATACAATATTTTAAGTTTTATCAGTATCCTAATTTGGCTTTGCCTACATCTTCTAGTGTTATGAAATGTGTTTTTTAAATGTTTTATGTAACTAATGTTAGTATTTGGAGCATGTTTTTGAGTAAATTTCACATAAAATTTGAATTGTGAGAATAGAAAAGTAACATAGCTTAATGAAAAATAAAAAATAGTACTCTTTGAACAAGAAGAAAATTAGAATAGCATGCTAGTTGCTTACAGTCTCACCTTTCCACATTTGGACACTATTAGTATCAGTAAAATTCATCTCTGTATTACTACTCCTTAGACTTAAATTACTTGAGGCACATCAGAAGTCAGCAGCAAAAAATATTGCCGTTTATGTTTAGATTTCTCTGGCCATGTGGAGCCTACCAATTTACGAGACTTGTTAAGGTCTTCAGAGGTCATCCTTGTGAGGTGCTGCTGAGAACACATCTGCTACCTCTGCTATTCTGTCATCATCACCTAGTAGTTAAAGAGTACATTGCCTACCAGGTGTACTCAGTTTACAAGACAGCACAACTAGTAACAAAGGCACACCTGTTTAACCAGCTTTTGTTGAGTAAAGATGAAACGATTAAACACATCACACCTGAACCATCCCTGGACAATAAACTATTCTAATTGAGATCTGCGTTTGAGTTGTCATTCCAGTAGCAAGCACACACTTGTATAAATTTGCTCTACATTCTCTTGTTTCTGGTGGCATGTGTTTATGAGGGAAAGTCTCTAGCTTCTAAAATGTTTTAGAACTTGTCCGTTTTCACATATATTTGATTGTTTACACTTTGCTTTTCATTGTGGTATTTTTTCCTATTCTTAACAACTCAAATCCTTTGGAATAAAAAGATTGTTTCAAACACTAACATTCGTTGCATCTAACATTACAATTTTTTTTCCCCCTTCAAAAGGGTAAAGGAAAGCCAGGAATGAGGAGTTTAAATCTTGAATATTTTCTATTTGTAATGAAATAATGAAAGTGGGGTTGGCCCTGCTGAAGAGCTCTGATAGGCCTGTAATACTGAGTTGGAAGTCCACTGAAGACCATTTTGGAGCAGAAGTATATACATATCTGAATAAATTGGTTGTTCTGATAACAACATTGGGTTGTTTTAGAGTTAGTGAACTCTAAACAGCGTGTCTCCATTGACTCAGAGTGTTGTGCAGACTAAAGAATAAAGATGAATTGCTATGGTTCTTGTCTCTCAAGAACTGTGAAGAATCTGAGGTTTTACCCTACTTACAAGCTAACAAATTAATCTGCCACAGTTTTATGAACGCTGGCAGATTCCTGGGTCAGAGACAAAGGACTTTATTAGTCCTGGTGGTCGTGGCAGTAGTAGAAATAGTAGTAGCCAGAGTACCAGCAATTGTACTATTTGCCCACTTCATATCACTCTATTTACTCTATTTACCAGAGTGATACAAAGTGGGTCAAGTGAACCCTGCTCGGAAGGAGAGATTATCGTAGTGGACAATAAACACACCTACCCTCTACTCCAGAGGGTGACTTCATCGTCCGTAGCTGCTTGTACCAACCATTTTTAAAATATTTATTTATTTACTTTGACTGCCTGGGGTCTTAGTTGTGGCATGCGCAGTCTTTGATTGTGGCGTGAAGTCTTCTCTCCAGTTGCGGCGCATAGGCTCCAGAGCGCATGAGCTTTATAGTTGCGACTCTCAGGCTCTCTAGTTGTAGCCTGTGGACTCAGTAGTTCTAGTATGCAGGTTTATTTGCCCCATAGCATATGGGTTCTTAGTTCACTTGGACCAGGAATTGAACCCACATCCCCCCCTGCATTGGAAGGTGAATTCTTAACCACTGGATCACCAGGGAAGTCCCTGTTCTAACACTTTGAAAAGATAGTCTGGAACAAATATCGTCAGTGCTTCAGCTCACAAAATATCCAGAAATGTGAGAGGCCTGTGGAAAATTGTTGCTTAATGGTGACCTTTAGTATGTTCTTTTAAAGCATAATATTATGTGGATGAACCGAATAAAACAAAACACGTGAATCAAGTTTTTCTCTTCCTTTTAAAATATTGTTACCATTTGATCTAGAAAAATGGTACAGACAATTATTTGCACAAGAGAAACAGAGTCACAGATGAAAAAAACAAACTTATGGTTATCAAGAGGGTGAAAGGGAGGGTGAAGTGAATTAGGAGATTAGGATTTTACATATACACACTACTATATGTTCAGTTCAGTTCAGTCGCTCAGTTGTGTCCGACTCTTTGCAGCCCCATGAACTGCAGCACGCCAGGCCTCCCTGTCCATCACCAGCTCCCTGAGTTTACCCAAACCCACGTTCATCGAGTCGGTGATGCCATCCAGCCATCTCATCCTCTGTCGTCCCCTTTTTCTCCTGCCCCCAATCCCTCCCAGCATCAGGGTCTTTTCCAATGAGTCAGCTCTTCACACGAGGTGGCCAAAGTCCTGGAATTTCAGCTTTAGCAGCAGTCCTTCCAAAGCACACCCAGGACTGATCTCCTAGAATCGATAACTAATGAGAACCTGCAGTATAGCACAGGGTGCTCTACTCAGTGCTCTGCGGTGACCTAGATGGGAAAGGAATATAAAAAAGAGTGAAATATATGTATAACTGATTCACTTTCCTGTACAGCAGAAACTAACACTACATTGAAAAGCAACTATAATGTCAATTAATTTAAAAAATTAAATGGAAAAAATTGTTTAAGAGAAACATGTACCCCAATGTTCAAAGCAGTGTTATTTATAACACTCAAGCTATGGAAGCAATCTGAGTATCCATCAACAGTTGAATGGATAGAGAAGATGTGGTCTATATATACAACAGAAGCCTACTCAGACATAAAATAACAAAATTTTGCCATTTGCTGTAACATGGATGGACTTGGAGGGCATTATGCTAAGAGAAATAAGTCAGAGAAAGACAAATACTATATCTCTCTTATATGTGGAATCTAAACAATACAACAGACTAGTGAATATTACAAAAAAGAAGCAGACGCACAGGTACAGAGAATAAACTGGTGATTACCAGTAGGGAGATGGTAGGAAAGGACAGGAATGGGAGGCACAAACTACTGAGTGTAAGATAGTAAGTAAGGAAGTGTTAGTCACTCAGTCGTGCCCGACTGCAGCCCACCAGGCTCCTCTGTCCATGAGATTTTCCAGGCAAGGATACTGGAGTGGGTTGCCATTTCCTTCTCCAGGGCACCTTCCCAACCCAAGGATCGAACTCTGGTCTCCCGCACTGCAGGCATTCTTTACCGAGTGAGCTACACCTGAGTGTAAGATTGTATTAAGGATTTGTGTACAACACAAGGAATATAGCCAACATTTTTTAATAACTGTAAATGGGAAGTAACCTTTAAGTTTGTATAAAAATTAAAAAAAAATTTTAGTGTATGAATCAAAACTAATTATGTAACATCAGGCTACCATAACCCAGAAACTTACAATAGTAACATTTTATATGCACTTACCTTAAGGGGAGCCTGGAATTTAACTGTTATTTTTATTTCAAATACTCTTTTAAGAATAATATTTTTCAGGTATTGCTGCTGCTGCTGCTACTGAGGACATGTTTATTATAATTGTTAAACTAATATTTAATAGAAGTCTTCTGAGTAAAACTTGTGATAGACTATAGCTCAAGGGAAAAATTAACCTGGATGTTTCTTTATAATTCAGAAGAGGAGAAACTGTTTAACTGGAAAATTCTTTGTGATGATTTAAATTCTGTCATGCAGTTTGATTATTTAATTAGAGTTAGAAAGTCTGTGAAAGGAAATAAGAGAAATAAGAATGAGAAGAGGCTAGTCACCAGGGAGGAAGTATATGACCAACCCAGTGGTGTTTGGGTCTTTGTGTGGTGGTCGGGTCTCCCAATTACCGCTCTAGTAGAAGTGCAGCAGAATTAACAGTGGTCTTTCCCACTCAGTTTTGCTGGCTTTAGGAAGTGAAACTGACATTCAGATTTAATTTGAATTTACTAAGGCTCTTGTTCCCTTTTTTTAAAATATAAATTTATTTATTTTAATTGGAAGCTAATTACTTTACAATATTGTATTGGTTTTGCCATACATCAACATGAATCCGCCACGGGTGTACACGTGTTCCCCATCCTGAACCCCCCTCCCACCTCCCTCCCCATACCATCCCTCTAGGTCATCCCAGTGCACCAGCCCCGAGCATCCTGTATCATGCATCAAACCTGGACTGGCGATTCATTTCACATATGATATTATACATGTTTCAAGGCCATTCTCCCAAATCATCCCACCCTTTCCCTCTCTCACAGAGTCCAAAAGACTGTTCTATACATCTGTGTCTCTTTTGCTGTCTCGCATATAGGGTTATCGTTACCATCTTTCTAAATTCCACATATATGCATTAGTATACTGTATTGGTGTTTTTCTTTCTGGCTTACTTCACTCTGACTTTTTTTTTTTTTTTGAAGATAAAGTTGGAGGGAGGACAGCTGGATTCTTGAATTATCATTTCTTTCTTTTTTTTTTTGAATTATCATTTCTAATCTCATAATTGTTTCCTGAAAATTACAAATAGAAAAGAACTCCCCAACCTCTCTTTTTTTCTTAACTGTTGTGCTCTCTTAAGACTATCTTTGTTTAGCATTTTAGTACTTATACTATAGTTTAAGGGAGAAGAGGGCGAAATATGTGTATGAAAATGCCTAAATTCTCATTTACAATGAGGGGACAATGAGGGGAAATTTTGATTACAACTGCTTCACTCCTGGAATGACTGATCAGGGATGCAAATCAGAACTAAGTGTATATAGTTTTAATAGGCTATTTGTTACTGCTAAAGTCCTAGGTTCAAGTTTCAATATTTGAATGTGGAGAAAAGGATGGAATTTCATGAGTACTTAAAATTAGACTCCTAAATGAAAAATTAGAGAAAATATTTTAATTGTGTGGCCCATTCAAGACATTTTCCCATATGTTTTCTCTCTTGACTGTCAACAATCCCATGTGGTAGGTGTTATCTCTGGACACATGGAGTCTTCGTTGATGATAGGACTTGTATTAGAATTAATTTCTACTGATTCTTAGTCCCACATTCTACTTACAGGATGCTGACTGCTATCTCAAAATCCCAGTTATTGAAGAAGCACACTGGTCATACTGTAAATAGACATCCAAGTAATTTGTTCCTGGTCATAGAATAGAGTCCAACTATAGAGTACCATATACATGGTCAGTTGATTTCAGCAAAAATGCAAAGATGATTTAATGGAGAAAGGATGGTCTTTTTAAGAAATAGGAACAAAGGAACATTTGGAATTAAAAGTGACTCCCAGAATTTAATGCAAATATAGTGGTTACCTCCAACAGGACTACTAGAGAACGCAGTTGGGAAGAGGGGGGATACTGTGGCTTCAAAGGTATTGACATTGTGTTAATTCTTCAGGTGTTTCATTGGGCATCATGTGTTTTT
Organism: Budorcas taxicolor; assembly: GCF_023091745.1. Lineage (NCBI taxonomy): Eukaryota > Metazoa > Chordata > Mammalia > Artiodactyla > Bovidae > Budorcas > Budorcas taxicolor. The sequence goes on from NC_068920.1 coordinate 120,044,057, forward strand.
ATTATTCTTAAAGCCCTACATATATGTTGTATAAATTCTTGACTACATGACTAAATCCTTAAGAAATAAAATTTAGTTAACTTTGAAAAGATACTGAAGACCTTTTTGGAAAACAGGAAAACCATTGTCAAAATCAGTCAGTCCTACTTTATTAAATAGTTTTTGTCTAGAGCTGTATTAGTTGTTATTTAGGGGAAAAATGACTTTCCATAACATAGGACAGATATTTATATTCTGGTTTTATTTTTACTTTTTTTGGTGCTGCTGCTAAGTCGCTTCAGTCGTGTCCGACTCTGTGCGAACCCATAGACGGCAGCCCACCAGGCTCTGCCGTCCCTGGGATTCTCCAGGCAAGAGCACTGGAGTGGGTTGCCATTGCCTTCTCCAATGTGTGAAAGAGAGAAAAGAAAGTGAAGTCGCTCAGTCATGTCCAACTCTTAGTGACCCCATGGACTGCAGCCTACCAGGCTCCTCCGTAGCATGATATTAATTCTGTGTTTTTGGACTTTGCAGAACAAGAACAGAGGCAGATATGGGAAATTGGAAGGTTTTCAGCAAGGCCAAAATAATTTAGCAACCTGATAGTAAATGATCTATGATAGAACATCAGCCTTCATTTATTAAGGCCAAGATGTTTATTTGAGAAAAATAATTAGAGCTCAGGTAGTCTTTGTTAGAAGTAGCAACTCAAGTGGGAAGCTTACCAATGAAGGGGAAAGGGGCTGGTAGGAGTAGTGGGGAGGGCAAAGATTTAGGTTAAATAAAAATAAATAATAATACGTATTGCTGGGGCCTGAAAGACAAACTCTCACTGGCTGTATTTCTTTCTGGCAGACTTGTGAGATGTTTTCAAGGGGGAATAAATATTAGTTTTCTATTTTAAGAGAGATAATTTTTGATTTGACTTTGTCTTCTTAGTGTAACATTTAGTGCTTGCTTTGCTAACGTTATTACTTGTGGCTGAAATACAAGCTCTTGAGTATAGGCTATAATTGAGTTTAGGCTCCTGATTACTCCTGAGATTAGAATTCTCTCTGGCACCAACAATTTAGATCTATCAAAATGTGTTAATTGTGTTTAATCTTACAATTAAAGTACATGCTCTTGTAATACTGCAGTGTTCAATTCTGATGTTAACCATCCAAAATTAGTGCAGATCTCCCTATTAAAGACATGGTCCTCCAACAGACTGCCCTCACTTCTGACTCTGGTTGCAAGTTTGGGGGGGTCTCAGAACACCTACACTTCTGACCAACTGGATACAAATATAGGAGGTTCCTGCAACAGCCCGCCTCAGATTTGGTAATTAGCTAGAACAACTCACAGAACTCAGGAAAGCACTGTACTTACGATTTCAGCTTAATTATGAAGGATACGAATCAGGACCAGCCAAATGAAGAGACACACAGGGTAAAGTCTAAAAGGGTTCCAAACACAGAACTTTCATACCCTCTCCCCTTGGCATCTGAATTCATCTCCCTCCTAGCACATTGATATGTTCATCAACCAGGAATCTCAACTGAGCTTCTATGTTCAGAGTTTTTGTTGGGGGTCACATTTCCAAACCATTGACTGATTGTACCATTGGCCACATAATTGAACTCAGTCTCCAGCCCTCTTGCCCTAATGGGAGTTGGACTGATATTAAGTGGCTCAAAGTCAACCCTCTGATCACATGGTTAGTCTTTCCTACTTGGTTTGACCCCATTCTGAGTCACCTTTTTAGCATAAGCTATCTAGGGGCCTACAATGAATCACCTCTAAAGTGTAAACTATAAGAGCCCACCATGAATAACAAGACATTCCTATCAAGGGGGAAATCCCAAGGATTTTGTTGCTCTCCCAGGAACCAGGCACAAAGACCAGTCATATCTGCATTGTACATCACTCTGGATCCAGAGAGTTAAAAGGTATTCAGGGCCTTTGCTCTCTATTTCTGGTATTGTCTTTCAACAGTAGTATCAATTTATCTTCTCTATTTTGTCTCATCATTTTCTCACTACAGGAAAAACTAGGAATCAAGTGATGAAACCAAAGCCATTACCTCTCCCTCTCACCAAGTCTTTGAAGCTTCTAGCAAGGGAACTCTGTTGGCAGCCTCTCCCTTCCCTCTGTGCCATTAAGGCATAGACTGCAAATTGGTTGCATAGGTTTTAGCAGGGGCTTCCCAGGTGGCACTAGTGTTAAAAGAACTCACCTGCCAATGCAGGAGACATAAGAAACAGGAGTTCAGTCCCTGAGTTGGAAAGATCCCTTGGAGGAGGGCATGGCAGCCCATTCCTGTATTCTTGCCTGGAGAATCCCCAAGGACAGAGGAGTCTGGAGGGCTGCAGTCCGTAGGGTTGCAAAGAATCAGGGAAAACCGAAGTGACTGAGCGTGCACACACAGGTTTTACCAGGTGTTATATCGGTGCACCCTTTGAAAAAACGTTTTTAAATTACATGCCACTGTTTGTTTTTTTTTTAAAGAAAAAAACGTGGAGAATTCACATTAATGTGAACTTTCAAACTTGTCTTAAAGTTTAAAAATATATGTATCACTGGCCTGTGTTCCTACATAGCAATATTTGGCTGCAGTTTAGCAATCTATGAGGTTGCTCACAATCCTTACCTCCCTCATCCTCCTACTTCCATTGAGCAACTTGATTAAAAAAAAAAACAAAAAAACTTTATTTCTTGTCAGAGTGTAGCCAGTTAACAATGTCGTGATAGCTTCAGGTGAACAGTGAAGGGGCTCAGCCATACGTATATATGTGTCCATTCTCCCCCTTACTCCTCTGCCATCCAGGCTGGCACATTGAGCAGAGGTTCCATGTGCTATACAGTAGGTCCTTGTTGGTTATCCATTTTGAATATAGCAGTGTGTACATGTCCATCCCAAACTCCCTAAGTGGCCCTTCCCCCTGACAATCATAAGTTCGTTTTCTAAGTCTGTGAGTCTTTCTGTTTTGTAAGTTCATTTGTATCATTTCTTTTTCAATTCCACATTTAAGGGATATCATTTAAGGGAGTCCACATTTAAGGGATACCTTCTCTGTCTGACTTATTTCACTCAGTATAACAATCTGTAGGTCTACCCATGTTGCTGCAAATGGCATTATTTCATTCTTTTTAATGCCTGGGTAATATTTCATTGAGTGTATATAACACATCTTCTTTATCCATTCCTCTGTCAGTGGACATTTAGGTTTCTTCCATGTCTTGGCTGTTGTAAACAGTGCTGCAGTGAACACTGAGGTGCATATATCCTTCAGATCATGTTTTTCTCTGGATATATGCCCCAGAGTGGATTGCAGGGTCGTATGGTAGCTCTATTTTTAGTTTTTTAAGGAACCTGCATAATCTTCTTCATAGTAGCTGTGCCAATTTACATTCCCCCTCAAAGATGTAGAAGGGTTCCCTTCTGTCCACACCATCTCAAGCATTTATCATTAGTGGATATTTTGATAATAGCCATTCTGGCTCGTGTGAGGTGATATCTCATTGTAGTTTTGATTTGCAGTTCTCTAATAATTAGCAATGTTGAACATCTTTTCATGTGCCTTTTGGCCATCTGTGTGTCTTTTTTGGAGAAATATCTATTTAAGGTCTTCTGCCTATTTGTTGATTGGGTTGTTTGTTTGATGCTGTTAAGCATCATGAGCTGTTTGTAAATTTTGGAGATTTGAAAGTCACATCATTTGCAAATATTTTCTCCCAGTCTGTGTGTTGTCTTTTCATATTGTTTATTGTTTCCTTTGCTGTGAAAAAGCTTTTGAGCTAAAGTAGGTCCCATTTGTTTATTTTTGTTTTTACTTCCATCATTCTGGGAGGCAGATCAAAAAAATATTACTGTAATTTATGCTAGAGAGTGCCCTGCCTGTGTTTTCCTCTAGGAATTCACCTTTAGGTCTTTAATCCATTTTGAGCTTTGTTTTTGTATATGGTATTAAAGAATGATCTGGTTTCATTTTTTTCTTATAGGTAGCTATCCAGTTTTCCCAGCACCATCTGTTGAAGAGATGGTCTTTCCAACATTGTGTAGTCTTGCCTCTTTGTCATAGATTAATTGACTGTGGGTGCATGAGTCTGTTTTGGGGTTTTCTGTCCTATTCCATTGATCTGTATGTCTATTTTTGTGCTAGTACCATCCTGTTTTGATGACTGTAGCTTTGTAGTATAGCCTGAAGTCAGGGAAACTAATTCTTCCAGCTCCATTTTTCTTTCTCAGGATCGCTTTGGCTGTTTGGGGTCTTTGATATATTCATACAAATTTTAAGATTTTTTTGGTTCTAATTCTGTGAAAAATGACATTGATAATTTGCTAGGGATTGCACTGAATCTGTAGATTGCCTTGGGTAGTATAGTCATTTTGACAGTATTGATTCTTCCAATCCACAAACATGGTATATATCTTTTTATCTGTTTGTGTCTTCTTCGATTTCCTTCACCAGTGTCTTACAGTTTGCAGAGTACAGGTCTTTCGTCTCCTTAGGTAGTTTATTCTTAGGTTTTTTTGTTTGTTTGTTTGTTTGTGATGGCAAATGGAACTGTTTCCTGAATTTCTCTTTCTGATCTTTTGTTGTTGGTATATAGAAATGCAACAGGTTTCTGTGTATTAATTTTGTAACCTGCAACTTTACCAAATGAATTCTAGTAGTTTTCTGGTAGTATCTTTAGAATCTTTTATGTAGAGTATCATGTCATCTGCAAACAGTGACAGTTTAACTTCTTTTCCAATTTGGATTCCCTTTACTTCTTTTTCTTCTCTAATTGCTATAGCTAGAACTCCCAAAACTATGTTGAATAAAAGTGGTCAGAGTGGAGATCCTTGTCTTGTTCTTGATTTTAGAGTAAACGCTTTCAGCTTTTCACCACTGAGTTAGAGTTAGCTCTAGATTTGTCATATATGGCCTTTATTATGTTGAGGTATGTTCCCTCTATGCCCACTTTCTGGAGCATTTTTATCATAAATGTGTATGTGAGAGTTGAACTATAAAGAAAGCTGAGTGCCAAAGAATTGATGCTTTTGAACTGTGGTGTTGGAGAAGACGCTTGAGAGTCCCTTGGACAGCAAGGAGATCCAACCAGTCCATCCTAAAGGAGATCAGTCCTGGGTGATCATTGGAAGGACTGATGTTGAAGCTGAAACTCCAGTACTTTGGCCACCTGATGCAAAGAGCTGACTCATTTGAAAAGACCCTGATGCTGGGAAAGATTGAGGGCGGGAGGAGAAGGGGATGGCAGAGAATGAGATGATTGGGTGGCATCACCGACTCAATGAACATGGGTTTGGGTAGACTTCTGGAGTTGGTGATGGACAGGGAGGCCTGGCATGCTGCAGTTCATGGGGTCGCAAAAAGTCAGACACGACTGAGCGACTGAACTGAACTGTACTGTATTTTGTCAAAAGCTTTTTCTGCATCTATTGAGATGACCACGTGGTTTTTATTCTTCAGTTTATTGATATGATGTATCACATTGATTGATTTGTGGATATTGAAAAATCCTTGCATCCCTGGGATGAATCCCACCTAATTTTGGTGTATGATCTTTTAGTATACTGTTGTATTTGGATTGGTAGTATTTTGTTGAGGATTTTTACTGTGTTCATCAGTGATATTGGCCTGTAAGTTTCTTTTTTGTGGTATCTTTGTCTGGTTTTGGTATTCAGGTAATGGTGGCCTCATAGAATGGGTTTGGAAGTTTTCCTTCCTCTGTAATTCTTTGGAACAGTTTCAGAAGGATAGGTGTTAACTGTTCTCTAAATGTTTCATAGAATTCACCTGTGAAGCCATCAAGTCCTGGACTTTTGTTTGCTGGCAGCTTTTAAATCACAGTTCCAATTCCATTGCTGATGATCAGTTTGTTCACATTGTCTGCTTCTTCCTGGTTCAGTCTTGGGAGACTGTACCTTTCTAAGAATTTGTTCGTTTCTTCCAGATTGCCCATTTTATTGGCATACAGTGAGCAAGTTGATCTTTAAGGAATCTCTGAGTTTAAAAGGGAAAAAAAGCCCACAGTCCTCTGTTTATGCCATCTCAGTTCATTCTGGTTATAGTTGGGCCAGGTGAGCATTGTAACTCCCATTTTGTAGTTGAACAAAATGAAACTGGGATGTGGTCAGGGAAAAGTTGCAGATACAGATTTGACAGCAGTATTAATAGGGGTTGTATGCTATTGACGTCCAGCAGAGGATCGCTTTACAGTCCCAACTCTGTTTTATTTGTTTGACTGTGCCAGGTCTTCCATCTTCATTGCAGCATGCAGAATCTTCAGTTGCAGCATGCAGAATGTTTATTTGTAGCATGTGGGGTCTAGTTCTCTGATCAGACATTAAACCTGGGCCCCCTGCACTTGGAGATAGTGTCTTAGCCATTGGACCCCTGGGGGAGGCCCTCACCTCTGTTTAAACAGTGACTAAATTGAATAAGGAGCTTCCTTCTCCAGTAAGTTTTATTTATCAAGCACCATTTCAAAAGTTACCAAAAAATTCACAAAATTTATAAAAAAATACAGAAATATATAAAACTTTACATATCCCTCAATTCTGCCAATAGTAGTATTCTTTCACTTTGTCTTCCTTGTTAAATATAATCATACTTACAAGGTTTTGAGCAGTAGTTGGATGTTTTTACCAAAATTGGATTATACTGTATGATACAAATTATTCTGCTAACTTGCTTTATTGCTAAATAGGTCATGGACAATTTTCAAGGTCAGTAGATAAAACCATAAATCACTCTTTTTTTTTTTTTTTTTGGTCTACTGCCGTGTGGCATGCAGAATCTTTAGTTCCCCTACCAGAGACTGCACCCGTGCCTCCTGCAGTGGAAGTGCACCTTCTTAGCCACTGGGCCCCCAGGGAAGTCCCAAATCACTCTTTTTTTAATAGCTTACTATTAAAAAATGAGCATAGTACTTACTCCACAGTCTAGTCAAATATTAGTGATATTCAAGATATTTCTACTTTGTTGTTTTTAATTGCTGTTTCTACAATCTACAATCTACTACATACAATCTAGCAGAACAATATCCTTATGTATGCTTGTATGTCCTTACATACTGGTGCTTTTGTTTCTGTAAGAGAATACTAAAAGTAGAGTGTTTGTTACAAGAGGCATGTGTACCTAAACTTTTAATAGTTATTGCTAGATCACTTTTTTAAAGGTGATAATAATTCACAGTTCTGCAGCAACACATAATATTTCTTTTTTGCCTTCATCTTTACCATCCTTAAATGTTATCATTCTTTAATTTTTCATATCCTAGATTTTTAAAAAGTGATATCCCATTGTTGCTTTACTCTGTATTTCCATGAGCACTAGCAAGGTTGAGTCTGTTGTCATGTGTCATATGTCATAGAGATGTCTGGAATCTCTCATTAACTGCTTGTATACATCCTATGTCTGTTTTTTTTTTAATTGGATGGCTTATGATTTGTCAACTTAGAAGTTCTTTGTGTTATAAGAATTTTAAATCTATCGTGTATAAGAGACACTTATCATTAGACCTCAAAATTAACCTTGTATCCATTTATTTAATACAATTTATCACTGAGTTTGATCCCTGTGTCGGGAAGATCCCCTGGAGAAGGAAATGGCAATCTACTCCAATACTATTGCCTGGAAAATCCCATGGACAGAGAAGTCTGGTAGGCTGAAGTCCATGGGGTTTCGAACAGTCGGACACGACTGAGTGACTTCACTTTCACTTTTCACTTTTATGCATTGGAAAAGGAAATGGCAACCCACTCCAGTGTTCTTGCCTGGAGAATCTCAGGGACGGGGGAGCCTGGTGGGCTGCCGTCTATGGGTCACGCAGAGTCGGACACGACTGAAGTGACTTAGCAGCAGCAGCAGCAGAAGGTTAAGAATTGGATATAAGAATCCTCACCCTACAAAAATGACCAAAGTCTGTTGTTTGTATGTGATCTGTGATTCTGAATTTCTTTATTTCTCTGTTTTGCTGAAGAATAGAACAAAGGCCTTTGCCCCCAGTTTTGAATGTGTATGGCCTTTGTCACTACTCTGTTTCCTGTAAAATGATAATTAAAATCTCAAGATTTGATTAGATTTAGATTAGACATTTTTGTCAAGATCATAGGTGAGTTTTAAAAAAATTTTGCGGAGAGAGGAAGGAGAGATGCTTTTTAGGGCATAGGATGTTATGGAATGATCTAGCGTCTTGAGAAAGTATGGCCAGAAAGGGAGGAGTGACAGAATAGCTCTAGGTACTGGAGACAAAGAAGTGCTTAGTTTTCATGAAGCCGTACCTATCTGTTGATCATTCATTAGTGGACACATTGCGCTCAAAGTATTCCCTTAGATTGGCTACTTAAATTCCGACTTTTGAAATTTAATTGAGTTTCTCTTCTCTCCTAAATAAGCACAAACTTTAGGTAAACCTGAGGTAGGAAAAATGATACCAGAATAACCCCACTGATCATTGATAATGAAAGCCTTTGATCTGAGCAGTTCAGAGAGCTATGGGAACATTATCTCATAATTCTGAAATGTTCTCTGAAGTAGGAGGGCAAATACTATTACCCTGACTTACAGATGTATTGATAGTGTATGATCTTTGAAAGGTTAGCGAGGTGCTCCACGTGGAGCTAAAGGCAAAAGTAGGGATGAATTTTAAAAACTGTTTTTTTAATATTTTGAGAGCACTCTAAGCCCACAATTGTTCTTTTCAGAACTATAAAGATTATTATAATGTTCCAGTTCAGTTGCTCAGTCGTGTCTGACTCTTTGTGACCTCATGAACCGCAGCACGACAGGCCTCCCTGCCCATCACCAACTCCCAGAGTTCACCCAAACCCATGTCCATCGAGTCAATGATGCCATCCAACCATCTCATCCTCTGTCGTCCCCTTCTCCTTCTGCCCTCAATCTTTCCCAGCATCAGGGTCTTTTCAAATAAGTCAGCTCTTTGCATCAGGTGGCCAAAGTATTGGAGTTTCAGCTTCAACATCAGTCCTTCCAGTGAACACCCAGGACTGATCTCTTTTAGGATGGATCTTGTTGGATCTTGTTGGATTTCCTTGCTCCTTGCAGTCCAAGGGACTCTCAAGAGTCTTCTCCAACACCACAGTTCAAAAGCATCAATTCTTCGGCACTCAGCTTTCTTTATAGTCCAACTCTCACATCCATATGTGACCACTGGAAAAACCATAGCCTTGACTAGACAGACCTTTGTTGGCAAAGTAATGTCTCTGCTTTTGAATATGCTGTCTAGGTTGGTCATAATTTACCTTACAAGGAGTAAGTGTCTTTTAATTTCATGGCTGCAGTCACCATCTACAGTGACTTTGGAGCCCAGAAAAGTAAAGTCAGCCATTGTTTCCACTGTTTCACCATCTATTTGCCATGAAGTGATGGGACCGGATGCCATGATCTTAGTTTTCTGAATGTTGAGCTTTAAGCCAACTTTTCCACTCTCCTCTTTCACTTTCATCAAAAGGCTCTTTAGTTCTTCTTCACTTTCTGCCATAGGGGTGGTATTATCTGCATATCTGAGGTTATTGATATTTCTCCTGGCAATCTTGATTGCAGCTTGTGCTTCTTGCAGCCCAGCGTTTCTCATGATGTCCTCTGTGTATAAGTTAAATAAGCAGGGTGACAATTTACAGCCTTGACGTACTCCTTTTCCTATTTGTAACCAGTCTGTTGTTCCATGTCCAGTTCTAACTGTTGCTTCCTGACCTGCATATAGGTTTCTCAAAGAGGCAGGTCAGGTGGTCTGGTATTCCCATCTCTCTCAGAATTTTCCACAGTTTCTTGTGATCCACACAGTCAAAGGCTTTGGCATAGTCAATAAAGCAGAAATAGATGTTTTTCTGGAACTCTCTTGCTTTTTCCATGATCCAGTGGATGTTGGCAATTTGATCTCTGGTTCCTCTGCCTTTTCTAAAACCAGCTTGAACATCTGTAACCTCACTGTTCATGTATTGCTGAAGCCTGGCTTGGAGAATTTTAAGCATTACTTTACTAGCTTGTGAGATGAGTACAGTTGTGCGGTCATTTGAGCATTCTTTGGCATTGCCTTTCTTGGAATTGGAAGGAAAACTGACCTTTTCCAGTCCTGAGGCCACTGCTGGGTTTTTCAAATTTGCTCACATATTGAGTGCAGCACTTTCACAGCATCATCTTTTAGGATTTGAAATAGGTCAACTGGAATTCTATCACCTCCACTAGCTTTGTTTGTAGTGATGCTTCCTAAGGCCCACTTGACTTCACATTCCAGAATGTCTGGCTCTAGGTGAGTGTGAGTGTTCACACCATCGTGATTATCTGGGTCGTGAAGATCTTTTTTGTACAGTTCTTCTGTGTATTCTTGCCACCTCTTCTTAATATCTTCTGCTTCTGTTTGGTCCATAACATTTCTGTCCTTTATTGTAATATAGTTTGAAATTTTTTCTAGTCAAAAGATAAAAACCTGATATGAAAATTTTTGTCTCTTCTGGTTAGTGCATTTCAAACTCAACTTAAATATTCCTATTGCATGCTTAATAAGTAGTTAAAGATGGTCCCTCTTATCCAAAACATTTAAGACATTACAAAGAACAGTGGACATCCTGTCATTTCATATTTATCACTTAAATGTCCTCAGTGTAACATTTTGTTCTTAAATGTTCTCTAGGCTGTATAGTGTATCTAGTATCTAAAATCCATTTGGGGTGTGGATTATTACTATTGTTAACTTTTGAATAGAGAAATTTCTATACATGAATGTGTGTTATTCTTACTTGAAACATATTTCTCATTTCCCATTTCAATTAATGGCATCACCATCACACAAATCACACTGGAAATATTACTGATTGTCATTTCTTTTCTCTCCCTTGCCTCCAATCCATTTGGTTACCTAGTCCTTTATGTCTGCAGGTTTTTTATGTACCCATCTATCCATTTATTCCCATGGGCATTGTCTTAACTCAGGCTTTTTACTCATCTCTAATCTCTTGCGTCTTAGTCTTTCACACTGCTTCTTAAAATATACGTTTGACCATTTAACTCCTCTTGAATGGCTTTCATTCCTGATGGAGTTAGGCATTAAGTCCATATGCCTTACTATGAAATCTCATGGCTGTATCCCTTCCTGATTCTTGTTCCATCAGACTAGACTTTAAAACTTTATGTGAAAACTCCCCCCTATTTTTGTACTTTTGCTGTTCCCTTTTCTTCAGAATGGGCTTACCCCATGTCTCAGTGGTAAAGAATTCACCTGCAATGTAGGAGACCCAGGAGATGCGGGTTTGATCCCTGGGTCAGGAAGATCCCCTGAAGGAGGGCGTGGCAACCCACTCCAGTATTCTTGCCTGAAGAATCCCATGGACAGAGGAGCCTGGCAGGCTACAGAGTTGGACACAACTGAAGTGGCTGAGCATGCATGCATACAAGCACACATGCTACTTCAAAATATAACTGTTTCTTCCTATAGAAATCTAAATACCCAAGTCAGTTCCTTCATGAATCTCCTTAATTCTTTCAGTGAGACGTAATACCCTCCTGTATATATTGAGTTGGCCAAAAGGTTCTTTCAGATTTTTCTGTAAGATTCTTATGGGAAACCCAAAAGAACTTTTTGGCCAGCCCAATACATTTGTAATACCTGGGCTAAGGAAGGAATGATGCTAAAGTTGAAACTCCAGTACTTTGGCCACCTCATGGGAAGAGTTGACTCATTGGAAAAGACTCTGATGCTGGGAGGGGCTGGGGGCAGGAGAAGAAGGGGATGACTGAGGATGAGATGGCTGGATGGCATCACTGACTCGATGGACGCGAGTCTGAGTGAACTCCGGGAGTTGGTGATGGACAGGGAGGCCTGGCATGCTGCGATTCATGGGGTCGCAAAGAGTCGGACACGACTCAGCGACTGAACTGAACTGAACTGAACTGTTGAGTAGATAATTTCACGCACTGATTCATCTTCCTACTACTCCTAAAAATTTGCTAGAAAGAATAATTTTTTTCACAGGTGTTAAAAATCCAGAAAAAAATTGCCATCTTTGGACATGTTTCTTGAAATCACCAATATATTGGATTGGCCAAAAAGTTCATACAGGTTTTTCTGAAAGATGTTGTGGAGCCAGCCTAATAGCTAGAAATGGATTCTTCTTTTGTCCATAGTAAACTATCCTAAACACTTAAAATTTTAAAGCATGTGTTCCACCTGTATTCATTTCTATGAAATTGCTGTAGGACATTAATACAGGCTGACAGAATTCACAATTTACCCTCACTTGGTCCATTCCTCTGTTCTTCTCACCAGCTGCCCTTCATAGTTTAGAAGTAGGTGCCTGCTCTGTGCCAGGGACAGTTCTAGTTGCTAGAAATACAACTGTAAAACCAAACATAGTCTCTTTTCTGGCTTCAGGAAGTATTCATGTTGTGTTGTTCAGTCGCTCAGTCACGTCTGACTCTTTGCCCCCCACCATGGACTGCAGCACGCCAGGCTTCTCTGTCTTTCACTATCTCCTGGAGCTTGCTTAAACTCATGTCCATTGAGTCAGTGATGCCATCCAACCATTTCATCCTCTGTCACATAAAGTCATATAAAGAAAGCAAATATATACACTACAGCAGATTAAGAATTGTACGAAATGCTAAGAAATACAGAAAATCTATCTCTATTTGACTGGGCTAAATTGCTTGCTTTGAATCTAAATTTATATGTACATCTTTGCTCATCTGTCACTTTCCTTGCCCATGCTAATTTTGTTTAGGTTTGTATTTTGGGTTCCAGATTACATACTAATATGTAGAATTTATTAAACTTAGATATAATTTTAGAAATAAATGTTTTTCATGATAAATCATATAAGTTCTTAGGAAATCATAAACATCAAATTTTAATAATTTTTCAGCATTAGGGGATTATATTTAAATGCTAATTTTAAAAACTTTAGAAAATGAACAATCATTTTTCACTTGTGTGAAAGTGTTTTTTTATGTGAATGGTAGTATGCTTGAATCGTGGTGCACACATACACAGGCATCATATTTAGTCATATGAACAATTTGTTTCCATTGGGTACCAGTTAATCTTACATGTTTGCTAATCTTAAATGTCCATCACATCCACTTGGCTTTAAAAGTTGTCTGTGCTTTCCCTAGGGTAGCTTATTGTCCACTCTTCCTAAGCTATAGCAAAATGCGTCTATCATTGTCTGTGCTACCCTGCCAGCTAACCTAAGAGAAACTACTTTTCCTGTAGTCAGTGCTGTGTGAGTAGTAAACCATGCCAGCTTTTCATCCCTACCCACTGACCCTCAGTTAATTAGATCAGAGGGAACCCTAAACAGATATCTGTGACATGGTTTGGTGTAACAGGCTGTTCCTGAGCCATGGTTTTGGGTTGAGATAGGCTCTTTTCAGAATTTTCAACCTATTGGTGTAGGGAAGCTACCAGATGGTGATAAGCATTGTAGCTGAGAGGTCACCTAGAACTTGTGTTAGGATATTAATTATTAGTCATATGTATACTGCAGGATTATTTTTTGGAAAGAGGAGAATAGAACTAAGATGTGTGTGTGTTTGGGAGGGGTGGTGATGTGCGCATGGGTCTGTGTGTGAGTTTGCGTGTATGTGAGAGAATAATAACTGTTCCTGATGGTCTCATAAATGTTGAGAGGCCCAATCTGGTTTCCTCACTGTCCTACAGACCTACCATGCTCATTCCCAACTCTGTGTATTTGCATACGTTAGTCTACCTATTTTTGGTCTTTCTCCCCACTTCAGGTCACCTTGAATAGTACCACCAGGTTCAATTCAGTTCAGTTCAGTCACTCAGTCGTGTCTGACTCTTTGCGACCCCATGAACCGCAGCAAGCCAGGCCTCTCTGTCCATCACCAGCTCCCAGAGTCCACCCAAACCCATATCCATTGAGTGGTGATACCATCCAACCATCTCGTCCTCTGTCGTCCCCTTCTCCTCCTGCCCTCAATCCCTCCCAGCATCAGAGTCTTTTCCAATAAGTCAACTGTTTGCATCAGGTGGCCAAAGTATTGGAGTTTCAGCTTCAACATCAGTTCCTCCAATGAACACCCAGGACTGATCTCCTTTAGGATGGACTAGTTGGATCTCCTTGCATCCAAGGGACTCTCAAGAGTCTTCTCCAACACCACAGTTCAAAAGCATCAATTCTTTGGTGCTCAGCTTTCTTTATAGTCCAACTCTCACATCCATACATGACCACTGGAAAAACCATAGCCTTGACTAGACAGACCTTTGTTGACAAAGTAAAATACTCTGGTTTCTCTTCAGATCAGACCACCAGGTTAGTGTTCCTTAAAATTTTCTAATAATGATATTTATTTGACCAAAAATCATTAATGGTTCCCATGTTACCTTTGTGATAAAGTTTAATTTCCTTAATTATATGTATATGATCTTTTTCAACTGTTTTCTAGGATGTTTTGTCCAAAAGAACAAAGCCTATTAGTTTGGTATTTTAGTATCTGGGATCGTGGTACAAGTCCATAGTTCTATTCTTTTGGCCATTTGTCTCCAGGAACTTTATTGATAATATCAGTTAGACTGGGAGCCCCATAATCATTTGTTGCAGAAGAAAAGGCAAATGGGTCTGAGGCTGAAACATGAGCTGCCAAAGACGTCTCTCTATATGTTGAATGTAAATGAATAGTGGTGCGTTCAGGGTCTAAGGCTCCTGGTGGGAAACTGTGAGCCCAGGCTCCCCTATCCAGCTTCTTGCCAGATGACAGGCAAGTCTAATGAGAGCTTTGTCTGATCATTAACCTGACAATGTTGCCAAAGTGTCCAGTAACCCTTATTTTCCATTTTAAATTCTAAATGTTTTTATTGATCAGAAAGAAATAACCCTTCAGAGATCATTTAATTTTTGCTTTGAAAGCTTTGACCAACAATTCAGCGCCAACAGAATTGATTTATAGTGTGGTTGGTTAAATTGGCATTCATTTGGGAATTTTTCAGGACTCCCAAGTTGTATGGGTCAGCGTTCAGCCTTATCCTCTATTTTGTAAAAGTTAGTAAGGATAGAAACGTATAACTCTTAGCAAGATACGAAGTACAATGATTTCCCCTCCTTGTCATGGCCTTTATCTTTTAAAGGTTATCTATTAAAATCTTAACTTTTTATTCCAGAATTCAAGATTTTCTCAGTCTTCTCCCATCTGCATCTTGTTCGTTCAGTAAAGGAATTCTGTTTTTTAGCTGAGCAAGTCTGTCCATTCTCTTTCCTCCCCACAACATGCCAGGCATATTTCTCCCTCAGTGTTTCTGCATATAATGTTTGCCTGGCTTGAAATGTCCTCTCTCCTATCGCTAACTGGCAAGGCCCAGCTTAATATATACTTCCTCAAATCAAAATAATGTAAATTATATATCAGCATCAATAAATACTTTTAAAATAATTGACTCATCCTTTTACTGGCAGAAGGCATATACACTATGAATTTATAGTTACCCCAGCTGACTGAGCAGTTTGCAAGTAAAAATCTCAGGAGCATCACACAAAAATGTAATTTCTTAAATTTTTTGAAATAACAAAGATTGGTCTACAGTGGGCCCACTTTTCTACAAATAATAGGTTAAAGCTGAGAAATTATTATCCTTTTAAATGATACTTGTATTTACCAGTTTGATCCTACCACTCCTCATTCTCTCCCCATATTGCCCTAGGCTCCTTTGGCTCTCTACTTGGCCCTCTGCCCCATAGGCAATTGAATTTAAGATAGTGGTTATGGAGATACCCAAGTATAGTATTCCAAAAAGAAAAGAGAGATTATCAAGGTCTTTGATAGTCTTTGTCTTAACAGCTAAGAGAGGTGACTTCATATTTATTTCTTACCTCCTAATTGATAATAATTAGTGAAAATAACTCATAAAGTAAGGATGTTTAATCAAGGGGTAAATTATGAAGAAATGAAATACCCTTCAGAAAGTAATGTTCTGATCTTAGCTTAGAGTAAGGAATAATCACTAAGAAGGCTGTCTTGAGACTTCACATTGCTTTTTAGGATCTATTACCTCCAAAAAGTGAGCCCTTTGGGACAACAGTGGAAGCAAAGATTTCAGAACAGCTAATATACAGGAGTAGGGATTCATTTCGGAGAAGGCAATGGCACCCCACTCCAGTACTCTTGCCTGGAAAATCCCATGGGCTGAGGAGACTGGTACGCTGCTGTCCATGGGGTTGCTAAGAGTCGGATTCAACTGAGCGACTTCACTTTCACTTTTCACTTTCATGCCTTGGAGAAGGAAGTGGCAACCCACTCCAGTGTTCTTGCCTGGAGAATCCCAGGGACGAGGGAGCCTGGTGGGCTGCCGTCTATGGGGTCACACAGAGTCGGACACGACTGAAGCGACTTAGCAGCAGCAACAGCAGCGGGGATTCATTTGGTCTTGAATATAGTTACTGTTCCTTTTCTCATCGCCTTCCTGTAAACATTTTGATTACACAATAATAAATTATATTTGCCCAATGTTTTAAATAAGTCCTTTTATCATATTACCTCATTTAAATTTCCTGAAACCCTTACACAGTGGGATACAGTAAATGAAGAACGTCAAGCTCTGGAAGTTTGAGTGAATTACCTAAGTTCATATGAATGTTAAGTGATAGACTTGGAACTAGATCCTTGATCTTGAGATTTCTGGTCTTGTTCTCCATAATTTTATATTGCCTGGGCCTTCATTATCTTGCTATGAATGATCTCATCCTGCTTCTATATGTGTTACCAGAGGACAAGGGCAATGATGCCAAGTCCATAGCAAGGAGACAGTAATGTGAGAATTGCATTTTAGAACTGGGTCAGTGTCTTATGGGCTTCCCAGGTGGCACAGTGGTAAAGAATCTGCCTGCCAATTGAGGAGACGCAGGAGACGCTGGTTTGATCTCTGGGTCAGGAATATCCCCTGGAGAAGGAAATGGCCACCCATTTCATTATTCTTGCCTGGAAAATTCCATGTACAGAGGAGCCTGGCAAGCTGCAGAACATGGGGTTGCGAGGAGTCAGACACGACTGAGCACAGTGCGGCAGAGCATCAGCGTCTTACAATTTATTCAGTCTTCTTTCTTCCTTGAGTAGACTCCCTGGAAAGTGGCTAGCAGTTTGCTCAGAACGCCAAGAGTTTTTCTTTTCCCCCTACACCGCACGGCTTCAGTTCAGTTCATTCGCTCAGTCGTGTCTGACTCTGCGACCCCATGAATCGCAGCATGCCAGGCCTCCCTGTCCATCACCAACTCCCGGAGTTAACTCAGACTTGCGTCCATCGAGTCAGTGATGCCACTCAGCCGTCTCATCCTCTATCGTCCCCTTCTCCTCCTGCCCCCAATCCCTCCCAGCATCAGAGTCTTTCCCAATGAGTCAACTGTTCGCATGAGGTGGCCAAAGTACTGGAGTTTCAGCTTTAGCATCATTCCTTCCAAAGAAATCCCAGGGTTGATCTCCTTCAGAATGGACTGGTTGGATCTCCTTGCAGTCCAGGGGACTCTCAAGAGTCTTCTCCATCACCACACTTCAAAAGCATCAATTCTTCGGCGCTCAGCTTTCTTCACAGTCCAACTCTCACATCCGTACATGACTACTGGAAAATCCATAGCCTTGACTAGATGGACCTTAGTCGGCAAAGTAATATCTCAGCTTTTGAATATACTATCTAGGTTGGTCATAACTTTTCTTCCAAGGAGTAAGTGTCTTTTGATTTCATGGCTGCAGTCACCATCTGCAGTGATTTTGGAGTCCCAAAAAATAAAGTCTGACACTGTTTCCACTGTTTCCCCACCTATTTCCCATGAAGTGATGGGACCAGATGCCATGATCTTCGTTTTCTGAATATTGAGCTTTATGCCAACTTTTTCACTCTCTTTTACTTTCATCAGGAGGCTTTTTAGTTCCTCTTCACTTTGTGCCATAAGGGTGGTGTCATCTGCATATCTGAGGTTATTGATATTTCTCCCAGCAATCTTGATTCCAGCTTGTGTTTCTTCCAGTCCAGCGCTTCTCATGATGTACTCTGCATATAAGTTAAATAAGCAGGGTGACAATATACAGCCTTGACGTACTCCTTTTCCTATTTGGAACCAGTCTGTTGTTCCAAGGCTTTGGCATAGTCAATAAAGCAGAAATAGATGTTTTTCTGGAACTCTCTTGCTTTTTCCATGATCCAGCGGATGTTGGCAATTTGATCTCTGGTTCCTCTGTGTTTTCTAAAACAAGCTTGAACATCAGGAACTTCACGGTTCACGTATTACTGAAGCCTGGCTTGGAGAACTTTGAGCATTACTTTACTAGCATGTGAGATGAGTGCAATTGTGCAGTAGTTTGAGCATTCTTTGGCATTGCCTTTCTTTGGGATTGGAAGGAAAACTGACCTTTTCCAGTCCTGTGGCCACTGCTGAGTTTTCCAAATTTGCTGGCATATTGAGTGCAGCACTTTCACAGGATCATCTTTCAGGATTTGAAATAGCTAAACTGGAATTCCATCACCTCCACTAGCTTTGTTCATAGTGATGCTTTCTAAGGCCCACTTGACTTCACATTCTAGGATGTCTGGCTCTAGGTCAGTGATCACACCATCGTGATTATCCGGGTCGTGAAGGTCTTTTTTGTACAGTTCTTCTGTGTATTCTTGCCATCTCTTCTTAATATCTTCTGCTTCTGTTAGGTCCAGACCATTTCTGTCCTTTATCAAGCCCATCTTTGCATGAAATGTCCCCTTGGTATCTCTAATTTTCTTAAAGAGATCTCTAGTCTTTCCCATTCTGTTGTTTTCCTCTATTTCTTTGCACTGATCGCTGAGGAAGGCTTTCTTATCTCCTCTTGCTATTCTTTGGAACTCTGCATTCAGAGGCTTATATCTTTCCTTTCCTCCTTGGCTTTTCGCTTCTCTTCTTTTCACAGCTATTTGTAAGGCTTCCCCGGACAGCATTTTGCTTTTTTGCATTTCTTTTCCATGGGGATGGTCTTGATCCCTGTCTCCTGTACAGTGTCACAAACCTCATTCCATAATTCATCAGGCACTCTATCTATCAGATCTAGGCCCTTAAATCTATTTCTCACTTCCAGTGTATAATCATAAGGGATTTGATTTAGGTCATACCTGAATGGTCTAGTGGTTTTCCCTGCTTTCTTCAATTTCAGTCTGAATTTGGTAATAATGAGTTCATGATCTGAGTGACAGTCAGCTTCTGGTCTTGTTTTTGCTGACTGTATAGAGCTTCTCCATCTTTTGCTGCAAAGGATATAATCAATCTGATATTGGTGTTGACCATCTGGTGATGTCCATGTGTAGAGTCTTCTCTTGTGTTGTTGGAAGAGGGTGTTTGCTATGACCAGTGCATTTTCTAGGCAGAACTCTATTAGTCTTTGCCCTGCTTCATTCCGCCTTCCAAGGCTAAATTTGCCTGTTACTCCAGGTGTTTCTTGACTTCCTACCTTTGCATTCCAGTCCCCTATAATGAAAAGGACATCTTTTTTGAGTGTTAGTTCTAAAAGGTCTTGTATGTCTTCATAGAACCATTCAACTTCAGCTTCTTCAGCATTACTGGTTGGGACATAGACTTGGATTACTGTGATATTGAATGGTTTGCCTTAAACGATCAGAGATCATTCTGTTGTTTTTGAGATTGCATCCAGGTACTGCATTTCGGACTCTTTTGTTGACCATGATGGCTACTCCATTTCTTCTAAGGGATTCCTGCCCACAGTAGTAGATATAATGGTCATCTGAGTTAAATTCACCCATTCCAGTCCATTTTAGTTCGCTGATTCCTAGAATGTGGACGTTCACTCTTGCCATCTCCTGTTTGACCACTTCCAATTTGCCTTGATTCATGGACCTGACATTCCAGATTCCTATGCAATATTGCTCTTTACAGCATCGGACCTTGCTTCTACCACCAGTCACATCCACAGCTGGGTATTGTTTTTGCTTTGGCTCCATCCGTTCATTCTTTCTGGAGTTATTTCTCCACTGATCTCCAGTAGCATATTGGGCACCTAGTGACCTGGGGAGTACCTCTTTCAGTATCCTACCATTTTGCCTTTTCATACTGTTCATGGGGTTCTCAAGGCAAGAATACTGAAGTGGTTTGCCATACCCTTCGCGAGTGGACCACATTCTGTCAACTCTGTCCACCATGACCTGCCCATCTTGGGTTGCCCCGCGGGCATGGCTTAGTTTCATTGAGTTAGACAAGGCTGTGGTCATAGTGTGATTAGAATGACTAGTTTTCTGTGAGTATGGTTTTAGTGTGTCTGCCCTCTGATGCCCTCTTGCAGCACCTCCCATCTTACTTGGGTTTCTCTTACCTTGGGCGTAGGGTATCTCTTCTCGGCTGCTTCAGCAAAGCACAGCCGCTGCTCCTTACCTTGCATGAGGGATATCTCCTCCCACTGCCCTTCCTGACCTTCAACATGGGATGGCTCCTCTAGGCCCTCCTGCGCCCACACACCTCATGGCTTGGGGGATCTTAATTTCCCAACCCGGGATTGAACTGGGACCCTCTGAAGTGAAAGCATGGAGTCCTAACCACTGGACCTCCGGGGAATTCTGAATGTCAGAAGTCTTGATCTATGTGTCTGTTGTACATCAAAAACATTGATCTATATGATCTGGTGAAATTGCTTTTTAAATTGTTTTAATTTATTGCCTTTTTTCCTGTTAGAATGTTAGCTCTTCAAGGGCAGAGGTTCCATCTGGCTTACCATTGACTCCTCTATTTAGAACTATACCTAGCAGATATGAGACAGTTAATAAGTATCTGATGTCTGATTCACTTACTTAGTGTTTTATGATCTTTACATTCAGAACCTGCTGCTCCACATCAAATGTTAGTTGTTTTTCTGACATTTACTTTATCTTTTAGGTCTAACATGGGTGGTCAGCCTTATGAAGGATTGTGGACATTGACCTAGAGCAGCTTGGAGTTAAAAGGAAGAATTTTATGTGATAAAAGTCTGTGTGTGTGTGTGTGTGTGTGTGTGCGCGCGCGCACGCGCGCGCTCATGCACTCAGTTGCTCAATCATGTCTGACTCTTGGCAGCCCCATGGACTGCAGCCCACCAGGCTCCTCTGTCCATGGCATTTTCCAGGCAAGAATACTGGAGTGGTTTGCCATTTCCTCCTCCAGGGGAAAGAGTCAAGTGGCAAACAGGTTTATATTTGTATACCTTTTTTCTCAGTGCTGCTTGTATTTGGCCCTTTGGGGCCATCAATACTTTCAGGTCCCTTTAGTTCAGAAGTGTCCTGTGTTAAGGTCTGTCTCTTGCTATGAAGAAGGAGAGGCTGGGAAGTGTTGCTTTATTGGATTACAAGCAGATTTTAAGGTTCTGAACTTTAGCAGGAAGTCTTCTACATGGTAAGAGTTTTGTGATAATGCAGGCGAGGGAAATACACAGATATGTTTGAACCAGTGCATCAGCAAGTCTGCTATTTCCCAAAACAGAAAGCATAAAAGTTGAGATTCTGAAAAGTTAAGAAGGGCTTACTGTTTAGTCCTGAGGCTTTGCCAGTTTCTTCATGGTTGAGCTTGGCTTTTGCTAATTCCTAATATTTGAATCCATTGGGTGGTCATGTTGAATAAAGACCTCTATTAAGAAGGCAAAAGAGGACAAATCATGTGCCTGATCCTTGCAGGGAGCAAAGACTGTTGAAAGAGCACAAGGCTCTCAGGATGTTAAGTAACACTGTAAAAACATGCAGAAGTTGATTTACTGTTTGGGGCTTGACATAGCCTGAAGCCGTTGGTGCTGTTTCCCACTGTGAGAACTTTTTTGTTTCTCCAGGACAGTGTTAGGTCCTAGCAGTCTTTCACACGACCGTTTGTCACTATTGAGAGAGAAGTGTCTGTTCTGAGGAAAACAGGGCTGTAGCTAAAGTGTTCAGCAGAACTCCTTTGAAAAAGTGTCAGAGGGCAGGATGTGTGTAACACAATAGAAAGAAACACTAACATTTTTTTGTTTGTTTACGGTTTTAAAGTTTTAAATTTATTTAAATTTATTTTTGGCTTCTCTGGATCTTTGTTGCTGTGTGCAGGCTTTTCTCTAGTTGCAGCAAGCAGGGTCTACTCTCTAGATGCCGTGCTGGGGCTTTTCATTGTGATGGCTTCTCTTGTTGCAAAGCAAGAGCTCCAGGCGCATAGTCTTCAGTAGCCATGGCGCACGGACTCGGTTGCCCCTTGACATGTGGAATCCTCTTGGATTGAATCTGTATCCCTGCATTGGCAGGCAGATTCTTAACTGCTGAACTACCAGAGAAGTCCGAGACTAACATTTACTGAGGGCCTGTTTCACACTAGATGGTGCTGGGTGCCTGCATATGTGCTATCTAATTTAGTCTTTCAAAGAGTCCTTATAAGATAGCTATTATTTTTCCATTTTCTAGATTTGGAAACCTAAGCTTTAGAAAATTAGATGACTTTCCCAGGGTCACCCAGCTGTTAATAGTGGAGTCATGTCTAAATGCAAGTTGTCTAACTCTCAAACCAGTGATTTTTTCCCTTCATAATATTGCTTTGGGCTTCATGTGTAATCATGGAGAGGTCTCATTTCTTGATCTTCCTATAGGGGGTGACAGAAGCAGAGTATGAAATAGCAGAGTTTACATGTATTTACATACTCCTTTCTGATCCTAACCGTCAAAATGTCTTAAATATACTGAACTTTTAAACATAACACTGAGTAGGATCTTAATTGGAGAAGGCAATGGCAGCCCGCTCCGGTACTCTTGCCTGGAAAATCCCATGAATGGAGGAGCCTGGTAGGCTGCAGTCCATGGGGTCGCCAAGAGTAGGACACGACTGAGTGACTTCACTTTCACTTTTCACTTTCATGCCTTGGAGAAGGAAGTGGCAACCCACTCTAGTGTTCTTGCCTGGAGAATGCCGGGGACGGGGAGCCTGGTGGGCTGCCGTCTGTGGCGTCGCACAGAATCGGACACGACTGAAGCGACTTAGCAGCAGCAGCAGCAGGATCTTAATGGGGGATGCAGCAGAGTGGCTGACAAGTGCTTTTCTCTCTAAAGATGTTTACAAAAGTGTTTATCACTTTCTGGAAATGTCCAACTATGAGCCATTATGTCCTAAAGAACAGAGGTTAATAGTGACCTTAAGGGTGTATAGCATCATCATTGTCTTATATTTAGACTTAACCTCCAGTTGAGAATTCCCATTTCTAAAACAGTTCACTTTAATCTGAGTATTTCTTGAAGGCAGACTCAGACTTAAGGTCTCTGTCCAAATTTCTTGAAGGCAGACTCAGACTTGAGGTCTCTGTCCAATAAATGACAGAATTATTGGAAGTTCTGTGTTCATACTATAGTATTTTTACTCTTCACTGATGAAGATAAAGGCTTCACATAAAAATTTTCTCTTGTCATTTCAGACTACAGATATAAGCTCTCATTTCAGCATGGTGACGAGATCATAAAATTTTCCTTTTGCTTTGCAGGAGGCCCCTTCTCACAGTTTGAAATGTAGGACACAGGAATTTTCTTGTTTGCTTCATTTTATTTTTTCCCCTAGGGATCATTTAACTTGCATCTGAAGTTCTAATTGAGAGGAAAACATAAAAATGGAGATATATTTGAGATAATAACCTAGAAAAATAACATTTAAATTCGATTCCAAATCTCAAAAGTGGATTTGTATACCTGTACCTTCAATAATTTGAAGAATTGGTTCAGCTACTATACTCCTTTTTGTTTGTTTGTTTGGTCTGGTTTTAATCTCTGACATAGAGGAGTGATTTAACATAAATAGAATAATTTTTTTGTCTTCTAAGAGAAAGTGGGGAGGATGAGGTCATCATGCTGAACCAATAGATTGGAAATACTCTGTACTCAAGCTCCCTTACCATCTCGCTCTGGGCAAGGGAATTATGGAAATGAAGTAAGAATGGCATTAACTGTGGACTTCCTGATTTTCAGTGTTATTGTTGAATATTAAAATTATCTCTCAATTTGACTATAAGAAAATTACTTGATTTGGGTATTCTATTTTTTCTTAGAATTGACAGAGACAAATTGACAGGAAGGGATAGACTTGAACCTGAGCTCCTGACACTGCTTTTAGTCACAGTATTCATTGCTGCTGCTGCTGCTGCTGCTGCTAAGTCCCTTCAGTCGTGTCCGACTCTGCGCGACCCGATAGACGGCAGCCCACCAGGCTCCGCTGTCCCTGGGCTTCTCCAGGCAAGAACACTGGAGTGGGTTGCCATTGCCTTCTCCGGCAGTATTCACTAGCAGTCCCCTAAACAAATTCACATTTTTGGCAGCTGTAACCTGGAGTTGATAGAGATGCTGCTTAATCAACCAATATTATTTTAATGTTCCTGGGGTATGAGATACTGTGGTAAAATCAGAGAAGTGTAATATTCAGTTTCTCCCACTCCAAACTGTGTTACTTTGCTTTGGATATGTTATCTCATTCAACCTTCACAGCAACCTGGTCCATTAAATCTGTTAAGAATCATCATTTTACAGTTTAGGAATTTAAAACTTAGCCAGCCACACAGTTAGAAAGTAGTGAAGCTTTAATTTAGGTTTGAATTTAGGTTTCTATAACTTCAGAACCCATGTTCACTAATCACTGGAGAAAACTGGGAAATAGATAGGTATTTGCACATACACAGAATCTCATCATGAAGAAAGATGAAGAAATCGGACAAACACAAATTGACATTCCATGAAATAACTAGCTTATATCCTTCAAAAATATTGAGATCAAGAAACACAGGAAAGGTTGACTGAAAAACTAATCTAGGTTAAAGGAGACTAAAAACGCATGACA
The DNA here is from genome assembly GCF_023091745.1 of Budorcas taxicolor. NCBI lineage: Eukaryota > Metazoa > Chordata > Mammalia > Artiodactyla > Bovidae > Budorcas > Budorcas taxicolor. The sequence goes on from NC_068920.1 coordinate 120,068,814, forward strand.
TCTAAATGCAATCAGTGTGTGACTGTGGGTTTAATTTGGGAACAGGGGAAAAAAAACTTCATAGAGGACATTATGAGGTATTTGATAAAATTTGAATACAGAATGGGTTAAATAGTGTTTCTCAGTATTATATGACCATGACTATGTATGAAAATGTCTTTTCTTTAGGAAATATATACTAAAAATTTTAGGGATAAAAGGCCCTGACCATTCCCTACTTACTCTCAAGTGGTTTGTGAGAGAGAGAAAATGACAAAGCAAATGTGGCAAAGTGTAAATAATTGAATAAATGGTAAATCTGGGGAAAGAGTGTAGGAGAGTCGTATTTTTATCATGTTTTTTATATACTTGAAATTATGTAATGAAAAATTTTAAATGCCTTATGTTCTATAAATGTGGCTAAAATTCTTTAGGAACCTGCAAAACAGAACTTAGGCCAGGAGACGAGGACCATTCATGCTTCCTCTGCTGGCAAAGAACTTGCCAAAGCAAGTTAAGGAGATAAACATAGACTGTTATTTTAAAGAGGAAACATAAGTCAAGATGTTTTTCTTATACCTCCTTTGGGGACATCTCTCTTTTCTTCACAATAGTTAGTTGTTTTCATTAATACTTTTGTCTCATTTCTTTGGCCCCTCTTAGATAGTTCATATTTCTAACTTGCTAACATAATCTTGGACGGAGTGGTAAATGTGTTCTTTTTAACGAAATAAACTACAAAGTAGAATAAAAATTGCTTTTACTACTGTTTGTTAATTTTCTTAGACTCTGATGCTGGGAGGGATTGGGTGCAGGAGGAGAAGGGGACGATAGAGGATGAGATGGCTGGATGGCATCACTGACTCTATGGACGAGAGTCTGAGTGAACTCCGGGAGTTGGTGATGGACAGGGAGGCCTGGCGTGCTGCGATTCATGGGGTCGCAAAGAGTCAGACACAACTGAGCGACTGAACTGAACTGAACTGAACTGAATGCCACATATACTGTCTCTGTTTTAGGTGGTTGTCAGTCAAACCTTGATTATGTATGAGTGAATTATGCTATTTTGTGCATTATCAAGGTTACTGTTTTTCTTCACTCCAGCAGTCCTGTTTACCCTTGCCTTGGCCAGAGAATGAGTGAAGTCGCTCAGTCGTGTCTGACTCTTGGCAGCCCCATGGACTGTAGCCCACCAGGCTCCTCCATCCATGGGATTCTCCAGGCAAGAATACTGGAGTGGGTTGCCATTTCCTTCTCCAGAGGATCGTCCCAACCCAGGGATCGAACCCAGGTCTCCCGCATTGCAGACAGACACTTTAACCTCTGACCCACCAGGGAACAGATGTGGGACAGCTGTGAAGGTAGCCAAAGTATGGGGGCTTCCCTGATAGCTCAGTTGGTAGAGAATCTGCCGACAGTGCAGGAGACCCTGGTTTAGTTCCTGGGTTGGGAAGATCCCCTGGAGAAGGGAAAAGCTATCCACTCTGGTATTCTGGTCTGGAGAATTCCATGGACTGTTGAGTCCATGGGGTCAGAAAGAGTCAGACATGACTGAGCAACTTTCACTTTCAAAGTATTAGAGCTTCAGCTTTAGCATCAGTCCTTCCAGTGAATATTCAGAGTTGATTTCCTTTAGGATTGATTGGTTTGATCTCCTTGCTGTCCAAGGGACTCCCAGGGGTTGACTCACCGAAGGGGACCCTGATGCTAAGAAAGATTGAGAGGAGGAAGAGATGGGAGTGGCAGAGGATGAGATGGTTGGATGGCATCACTGACTCAATGGACATGAGTTTAAGCAAACTCCGAGAAATAATGAAGGACAGGGGAAGCCTGCTGTGCTGCGGTTCATGGAGTTGCAAAGAGTCAGACACAACTTAGCAACTGACCAAAAACAAAATATGAAGGATGTTAAAGGTTTAACTTCATGATTTAACACATTTTTCTTTTTTTCCAATACTTTTTCGTTCTCTTTCCTTTTTTAAAAAAAATGAGATTATAACTGCCATATAACACTATATCAGTTTCAGATGTACAACATAATGATTTGACATTTTTATGTATTGCAAAATGATCATATTTATCTTTGTGTATTCTAAAAGTGCCTGTAAATGCTGATGTGATTTTTTTCAAGATGAATGATTTGGTATTCATGGATTAGATAACAAGCCAGAATTGGGAATTCCTTCTAATTATAGATGGAAAGAACCCCAGATTTAAGAAAGTATTTTGGTTCAACTGATTGTGATCTAGGAGGAGTCTCAGGGAGCTCCATATATAAGTCAGTAGAATAGCAAAAATAAATGTTGCCTCCAACAACTGGTGATGGGGACAAATAGCTATATATATAACTCAGTCCTCTCTGCCTCCCCTCACAGCCACACATACACAGATAGAGAAAGGGAATAAAAGGCCATCTTGCCCCAGAATAAGAACTTAGTCTCTATAATGCATCTCTGCATATTAACCTTGGGTTATCATACTGTCAACGCCCAGCTTCCTTTTGAATCTTGGCTACTTAGTTTTTATGTTATTATATATGAATGTGAGTCAGGATCGTGAAATGGTTAAGTGCTTGGACTCTGAAGCCAGACTTGGGTTTTTTAAAAACTAGTTCTACCACTTATTACCTGTGTGGTCTTAAACAAATTGTTCATCTTTCCTTATCTGTAAAATGGGGTAAAATTTTCACCAATGTGAAATAATACATGTAAAGCACTTAGTGTCATACCTGGCATTTTGCATGTCTTTGACAAATGTTAGCTATTGTTAGTTATCACTGCTATTAATATCATCATTAGTGTCATTTCTAATGACATTTCTTGCATTTGCTTATGTCTTCAGATTTGTCATACTTTTCCCACAATCTCTCCTACTTCTGCCTTCCAGGCTGACTTCTTTTTAATTGAGGCATTTCATTTCTTTAGGCATTTCATTTTCCCCCAGGGTTCAGAGATCATCCTTGAACCTCCCTCAAGGTTTTCTATTCCTTCCATTACTTCTAAAACCTGCTGAATGAATGGTGACAAAGAAAGAAATTCTTTTTCTTCACCAGTTAGGACCTGACTGCCTGTTCTGTCTTTCGCAAAGGATTGAATTTATAATCCTAGTTTCTAAAACTGTGGGCAGTAATAAGTAAATGAGGCCTTACTTTCTTTTCCTCCATAAATTGGATCAGAAGTATATCAAAACCCATAAAATCCATTGCATTATCTGATGAAATCTTCCAAATATAGCTGAAAAGATCTGATTTGGGATTAGATGGACAAGGTCTGTCCTAGTTCAAAGTACCTTTCCTCTGGCTTGGCTTCTTCCTAGTAACAGGGCATTTCTAAGGGTCAAATGAGGTAGGTCATGTGTGGGAAACAGCTTTCTAAACTGTAAACACAATGGTAATGGGAGGGGTGATTATTACCTACGGACAAAGGCCCCAGCAACCTAAGTGATGCCAGGATTCAACCTCGACAATAAAGATGCAATCTCCTGTCTTTCTGCTAGCTCCAGAAGTTCACAGTAAACTCTTTGAGCTAGAGAGTAGTGACTAACTTCATTCAGTGACTGCAAGGCCTGTCTTCTTCCTTCATCCTAATATTCTCTGACAGAATGTTGTGTCAGATTCGAAGTCAGTCTTCAGGGCTGGACTTTGGGACGCAGAATGGCAGTGAAGTACTAAATGGGGACTGGGAGTGAGGATTAGGAAAGGTTTCTTTGGTGCCATTTTCCAGCCCTTATCCTGGCAGCCCTTATTGATTAAATGACATTTCAAACTCAAGTCCAGTAAGGATGAGGCCAGATATGGCTTCTGCCGCACTGGGCTGGCAGACCTGAGCAGTCAGAAGATAGCTTTTGTGTGTTTGCGTGTGTCTTTCTTGTTTCTAGACTATTAGAAATTCTTTTCTGTAAAGTGTGAATAGCAAGCCTAGACTCATATGAGCTTATCATCATCATCATAACTGCAAACACTTAGGTGATGCCTGATAACACAGTGCACTCCAAGCATTGGGGATTACTATGCAGTGAATTGTGTCCCCCACAAATTCAAATGTTAGAATGACAGTTCCAGCCTACAGTGCCTCAGAATGTTACTGTATTTGGAGTTGGTTGGAAGCCCAACAAAATTAGTCCCCACACTCCACAGCCTTGCCAGGAAAAAAAAAAAAAAAACGCATCCCAAACTCTTTCTCCCCAAATCAGTGTTTTCTGAATTCAAAAGTCCCCTTATTCTTCATCATTTCATCCTTTGCCCTCCTTGCATAGCTTCACTTGCTTCCTCTAAATGGAAGGGAAATGCTGCTTTCAACTATGCCTATTTCTGCTTAATCATGCTGTCATACATGACTTAAAAGAAACCACACTGAGGAAGCTGGGAATAGATAGGTGGTGCTATTGGCAGCGCAATGGAGCTGGGCTCTAATTGGACATCCTCTAGTTGTCTTCCTCCTGCCAAGGAGTTTGTCATTCATTGCTTCACTCTTGTCTTTTTATTGGTTGTATTAAGGTGTTTCTCCCGTCATAATCTCTAAGTTATCAAGAGCCCCTTAGAAAGCAAGTGCCATTGCATACTTTGTTCCTGCCTAATTAATGGTATCGCCTAAACAAACTACTCTTAATGAGGTGTTTTTTTAAATCTTCTCTATTCCTTTCATGTAAATATATTTTAGTTTGTTTGTCAAAGCTGTTTGCAAATGAGTTTGCTCTGGAAGGTACCTCATCAGGAATGATGAGACACCCCAAGTTGAACTTCAAAGTAAAATTAACAACACTGTTTCTCATGTGCTAAAGAGTTTTGTCATTTGGTTTATCTAAGATTTAAGTGAAATTTCTCCTTCCCTCAGTGTGATTTGCCTTTTCAGCTGTTTCACAGTTGATCCTTTGGTCCTTTGTCCATTGTCACATGAGAACTAGTTCTCCTTAGCCAAAACTGTATTATTTCCTGAAGATCAAACAAGAGCACCTTGTAATAGTTTTTTACCAATATATATTTCAGCCACAGTATTTCAAAATACAGAAAATCTTAACAGCCAAGTATTAAATCCTGCTGAAAATGAAGTTATAAAATGAAGTAGAGCACAGTGCTTTGTAGAAATCATCCAATAATCTCATTGTGTTGAGCTTTTATTGTTTATATAACTTGGTTCCATTGATTTTTTAATATTTATTTATGATTGGTTTATAATATTCATTTGATTTCTGTCATATATCAGCCTGAATCAACCATAGGTGTACATATGTCCCCTCCCTCTTGAATTTCCCTCCTGCATCCCACCGATCCCCACCCCTCTAGGTTATTACAGAGCCCTCTTTTGAGTTCCCTGAGTCATACAGCAAATTGATTTTCTTTTGTTGGGTGTTTCTAAAATACTAAGTGTTGTTTAGTATTTATGTAGATCAGTACAAAATTGGGTCTGCCTAATTAGTTCCCAGTCTAATCTGTAAATGTACATTAATCACGTTTGAAAGAGTCCAAATTAAGGGTCAAATGTAGGTGTCAGTTGGCAGTGGGTTGAATCAAAGAGCTGGGAATTTCAGCCTTCATGTAAGTGAGGCTAGTCTTTGGATTTCTTTTGTTTTTAGTGGTAAAATGAAGATTGATGTACCTTTACCTTTCACTGTACACTGATGGAGGCGTCCCAAGGTGGCTCAGTGGTAAAGAATCCGCCTGCCAATGCAGGAGGTGCAGGCTCAATCCCTGGGTCGGGGAGATCCCTTGGAGGAGGAAATGGAAACGCACTCTAGTATTCTAGCCTGGAAGAATCCCATGGACAGAGGAGCCTGGCAGGCTGTGGTCCATAGAGTCATGAAGGAGTTGGATGTGGCTGAGCACAAGCACATACACTGATGGTGAGCAGATAAGTGTCAGATTGCTCAGAAATCTTGGGGGAAGATGAATAATGATAGTCTTGGTTTAGCAGTACAGAATTTGGCCAATGAAAGAACCTCTCATTCTTATAAGGTCAAAACTATTTTCTCCCTTTCAGAAACAAGTCAGGTTTCCTGGGTCAAAATACATGCTCCATTTGACCACACATTGGCAGGACAGTCCAGTTTTCTTCTAGGTCATAACTCTAGATTTTTTTCCAGCTAAGAAATCTATAACCAAAAGAATTTTAGGGTCCTCTTCTTGGTATACTCCTTCTTTCTCTCTTCTTAGAAATTCAAACAGCTTTGAGTGGACAGTGTTCCTGGAATCTCATTGCCTTCTTGGGTCACAGGCCCTGAGCTTGCAGATGAAAATGAAAGCACCCCACGTGTGTGTGTGTGTGTGTGTGTGTGTAAATTCAGCCTTTGGTTTTCATTGTGATTATCTTGCTGCTGCTGCTGCTAAGTCACTTCATCCAACTCTGTGTGACCCCAGGCTCCTACCAGGCTCCTCTGTCCCTGGGATTCTCCAGGCAAGAACACTGCCCCCTATAAAAATTCACTAGGTTTTCCTGGTGATCAGGTGATTAGAAAGGCATGGAGAGGATGTATCTAGGGTAAGACTAGCTTAAGATCCTTCATCTGTGGATCTGTGCATCTGATATGAGAAGGATTTGCTTCTGGTATTTTCCTGATTTTATGTTTCATGCCCTACGTCCCACTTTCCCCAGTTCCTCTTAATGGTAGGTACCATGTGTTTTAAGGCAGGCTACTTGGGTTCATTCTTCCTGGAGGAAAATAAATCTCCCAATTTAAGTGATAGAAAGGTGTAAGTGACTTTTTTGTATTACCTCTCCTGGGAGTATTTCTGTATTAAAGACATTAAGCTGAGAACAGTAGTCCTGGTTACTAAAGGAAGGGAAATATTTGGGATAAGAAGATCTTTCTGGCTTAAATTACAACCTTATGAGTATAATTTTCCAAAGTACTTATGTGAAGTCACAGAGTTCCTTCTAATAGCTCTAATATCCATTTCTAAAAAACCGTCTGCAGAGCTGCTATGATTTGGTCATATTAACCAGTTCAAGTTTCACTTCCTTTTCCCATTTTGTAGAAATACTTAAAAGATGGCCCCCAAAAGGAGGAGGAAGTCAAGCAGCAGAGACCCAGATAATCAGTTTCTGAATAATGAAGATCTGATGTTATTTTATTTAAAAATTGTGCCACTTTATGTAAAACCCATATGCACTACTTGAAAAGCTGAAATTAGGTGCCTTAGATTTGTTTAGCAGTAGCTTACATCGGTGGTAGATCTGAAACTCCCTGGATACCCAGTGTCTCTTCTCTCTTGAGTTTCTAGTTAACTGATTAAAAATTCATGTTTTCTCATAAAATTTATCTTTTAATGTAGTAGAATTTGTGAGAGTGCAGACTTTTAAATTTTTAACCACTTTAAACTCCTGTTGTCAAGTTGTCCTCACAGAAGTCCTTTGAAATGCCTGAATAATATCATCAGAAAACTCAGTAATTGTTATCCAGTGATGGTTAATGCTTCTATACTACACCAAGAATACTCTCTCCTCTTGAGGGAGTGTGGATAAATGCTTCCTGTAGGAGCTGCTCTGGTTCTGAAACTACCATTATCTTAGTCCCATAGTTGATCTTAGCACATGGGGACATCTATTGAGTTTTGGGGTAAATCATTTCAGTTTAGTTGTTCTGTCATAAAGTTTCAGTCTTAGCTTCCAAAAGACTCTGACTTTAGTCTTTTCTGATCTTCAATAGAATAATTTGCTTTGTACTTTATAGTATAATGTTTTTCCCTTTTGGAAAATTGCTAAAGCTTGCTTTTTACACAGTAAAGGTAGGACTTGTCAGCTATTATATTTGAAATTAGGATTTCCTCAGGATTAAAAATGGCCTGAGTAAGGACCATTGGTTATATTAATAAGATGTATTGCTAAAAATCTGTGTTGAAAGATTCAAAAACATTATAAATCACAAATGTTCTTTTGGAAAGTATTGTTTTAAGCTACCGCCTAAGCTATCCATTGCTTTAGATTTAGGGTATAAGGACAGGTTGTAAAGATGAGGGCATTAGTCTGGTATCAAGACCTTTGATGCAGATTCTTAATGAAATGTCACCTTGCGCAGTTGTTACTACTATTGTTGTTTTTCTTCTTTTTTAATATCAAAGTGCTATTATATAAAATTTAATATCAAATTACAAGAGAAAAAAATTAAATACTGATGCTGGTTCATACTGTCATTTATCACTTGGAGGGCAGCCTTTCTACCAACTTAGGCAGGATAAAAATTCTTGCCCTGCTCGTCTTTGGAGTTTGTATTTGGTGGTTATGTACTTTCACAGTCTGAAGAAAATCTTCTTAATGTCTATACTGAAGTAGTGATTAAGGCCAGAAAGTAAAGTGGGAGATAAAGAAACAATACCCACACATAGAAAATACTGGAAATAGCAGAGGAGAAGGAGTTGGGAGTAGGGGAATAAATATCCTGACCTCTTTCTTCTCTTGTCAAAACCCCACTATAAACCAGAGAACAAGAGAGTGACACAATCTTAGAGAACTTGGAACAAGGCAGAGAAAGATGGGGAATGGTATGAAAGTGATATAGGCGAGGCAGTAGCAAGCCGTGGAGTGACGCGAGATCTTAATTCCCTGCCCAGGAATTGAACCTGGGTAGCCTGGATGAGTGGAGAAGGCAGTGGCACCCCACTCCAGTACTCTTGCCTGGAAAATCCCATGGACAGAGGAGCCTGGTGGGCTGCCGTCCATGGGGTCACACAGAGTCAGACACTACTGAAGTGACTTAGCAGCAGCAGCAGCCTGGATGAGAACCAGGAATGCTAGCCACCAGACCAGCAAGGGCTAGAGGCTAGGAGTTATTTTCCCCTGGATCTTTGCCCCCAGTGAAGAATGCATTTATCACGGAAGCAGAAACTGTGAATGTAGGTACAAAGTTGATTATTAGAGACATAGCACGAGTGGGAGAGCATATAGAGAAATAGTTCTTTAGTTAAGACAGAAAAAGGCAGAGATGCACACCCAGAGAGAAAGGGTGTGGGTGTTCCCCTTAGTGAGGAGGAGCTCAGTAAAGAGGTGATGAAGCTACCTACGTAGGTCAGTTCTTCCCGTTCTTTGTCTTCCTTCGAGCCCATTATCTGGTTTCTTTTTCCACACCTGACCTACCCTGGGATCCTTCCCTGGGTTGTGTATGCACCCGTCAGCCAAGATGGATCTCAAAGTGAAGGCTTCTGGGAGGAGCAAGACCAGTTATGGCCTGGCTTTATCTCTTGACTTTTGACTCACAGGAGCCTTTCTGTTCATGTGTAGTGTCTCCCTTGTCCCAAAAGAAGGGGAAGTAGAGATCCCTTAATCCTTTACTCAAACAGGGTTTTGCCTCTCTTTGTCTTTGCCATGACTATGACCTTAAGATGTTTACAAGAAACAAACCCTGGCTATTTACCTGGCTGTTTACATTTCGGAGAGCAATCAGAAGGCTGATTGTAAATGACTTACTTAACTGGAGCCCACCTATTTCTTGTCTCAAGAAATGGTAACAGTTGTTAAGTATCCAGCCAGAAGCCCACTTCTTTGTGTCCAGTGAAATATAAACAGGAGGCCAGTTGTAAATGTCTAACCTGGAGCCCATCTATCTCCTACATCAAAAGGACAAGTGGAGAATAATCAGCACAGTTTTCAGAGAACTATAAAATTTAATTTTGGATAAGTGGTTCCTTATGAAGTAACTTGGAGGATTCTTTGCTACAGAGAAGCTATTTCCAGGTCTCCTGAAGGAGTTGGGAGCAGTATTGGTATAATTCTGAGAAAGCCGCAGAAAGTATGGGAATGAGTGGTGAACACAGATTTACCTATGAAGCTGTTTTAAACTTCTCTGGTGGGCAGTATTCAAAGCCCTGGCTACCTTGTTTATTATCTAATTCCTCTTCAAGAAACCATTGCCAGTGTTGACCTTTGCCAAATGTTCTTTCTCTTTCCAGAAGACTCAGAGTGGCAGAGCTGCAGCTCAGAGGATTAATTTCAGTTTAGGAAAGGACAGCCTAAACAGAGGGATAGGTTTCATGGCTAAAACTTTTTGCTCAGTTAAGCGTCTCTTTGTGTCAGTAAATGCAGCCAAAAGAAAAATTGGGGAATAGCCTTATGAAAACTGGTCACCAAATGTGGCCTTCTGAATTAGTATTGGTTAGCGGGATCTTAAGGCACCCTTTCCTCCTCCATTGTCCAAATTTGGAACATGTTAGAATTTGCCAAAGTTGTATTATAATGTTAAATATGACCAATAAATTGGGATAGATCTTTGTGGAAACTTTGCACAGGAAATAATATAGAAGATATAGGCTATAAGATTTCTGTTTTATGTTGAATTTATTCTAAATGGTTCCACTTAGATTTTTAATAGGGCATGGCAGTCCAATCCAGTATTCTTGCCTGGAAAATCCCATGGACAGAGGAGCCTGGTGGGCTACAGTCCATAGGGTCACAAGGAGTCAGACGTGGCTGAAGCAAATGAGCACACAGGTTTTTAATAAGTCACTTTTTGTCACTATAGTATTGTTTTGCCAAAGAATTCATCAGGGTATGCTGCTGGACCTAGATAAAAAGGTCTTTTAAATGATAGTACAAACAAAAAGGTTATTTAGTATGTAGACTGAGAAACCAAACACTTGCTTAATAACAGCCTTTAATTATTATATAAACAAATAATCAGTTATATTCTCTGACCTTGCTGGGAAATGAGTTTAAGCTAAAAAAGTAAAGATTTAGGCTTGACACATAAGACTTTCCTGAAAAAAGAATAGTTATCCGGGAAAGGAGTTCCTTAGGAACATGTAAGGTGTCCTTTTCTATATGTCATTAAAAGCTAGCTTGTTTTTTTTGTTGTTGTTAGTTTGGAGAGAGTAGCCCCTCAAGGATCTCTTGTTAGGATTTTATGACTTTTTAGCTTTTGTACTTGGAAAGAATATTTGAATAGGTTACCTTTGCTTTCTTGTCTAATTTGGAATAGAACCCTTGTGTTTAATACATTGCTGTACTCGTGATCAGAGTACATATTCTTAATGATGCATCTGCTCATTCACCTGCTAACCATTAACTCTTGGACTGCAAGGAGATCAAACCAGTCAATCCTAGAAATCAGTCCTGAATATTCATTGGAAGGACTGATGCTGAAGCGGAAACTCCAATACTTTGGCCACCTATTGCAAAGAGCTAACTCATTGGAAAAGACCCTGATGATGGGAAAGATGGAAGGCAGGAGGAGAAGGGGACGACAGAGGATGAGATGGTTGGATGGCATCACTGACTCGATGGACATGAGTTTGAGTAAACTCTGGGAGTTGGTGATGGACAGGGAAGCCTGGCGTGCTGCAAAGAGTCGGATACGACTAAGTGACTGAACTGAGCTGAACCATTTTCTGACTCTATCTGATAATGTATCTACACTCTACTAAGAAGCAGGTTCTACATTTGATTCAGATACTTAAATACAGGAATTTAGTCTTATCATCTTTCATTATTATGACTAGTTAGGCCCAGATCAAGATGGATGACTGAGGAAAAATCAAGTGTTTCCAACTGCTGTTTTACTTCTTGCATCTGGTGAAAAGCATCATTTGCATTTCTAAAGATATTTTTCAAGTGCTTTAGATGTATTTTCTGCAAGGCACCCCAGCCAAATGCAAAATTTGGACAAAGCTCCATTTGATAAGCCCCAGTTTAAAGGCTCCTGATTTCCTGATAAAATGTTTTGGTAGCATAACTAGATGAAGCCAGGCCTTGATAATGCAGTTTCAAGTAAGCTGTTTCTTTAAAAGTCATGTATGGTTATAGGTGTCTTTTTAAGACTGTAAGTCTCTGTTGTTTCCAGGGGAGAGAGGTGAAGTTTGAGAGTGCATGGGAAATATTTGTTTAACTTTGGACTCTGTTTAACCTGCTTCTTCTCTCTGATATTTGATTTCCCTCAGAAGTGAACTGAGCTTCATGAATACTTAGAGGTCCAATCAAAGATCATTTGAATACTGAAAATTACAACAAATAAATGATCTTTGGTCAGAAAACATCCTGGCTATTTATTAAACTTTGTTCAGGTTTTCCTATCTCTAGGAACATTGTCCTTGATAAGCTCTTCCCATATAAATGGAAAACCAGGTGATTTATTATTGTAGCAGGCTTTATCTCACTGAGGTGAAACATGGGTTACATCATCTCTTCTGCCAGTTCCTAAATATATATATTGGACTCTGGTAATTATTAGTTCCTAGACAATTGTTTCAAAGACCAAATATTTTTAAATGTTTTAAAGTCAGGCTAAAGACCTGACATGGACAATGGACTGGTTCAAAATTGGGAAAGGAGTATGTCAAGGCTGTATATTGCCACCATGCTTATTTAACTTCTATGCAGAATACATCATGGGAAATGCTGGGCTGGATGAATGACAAGCTGAAATCAAGATTACCAGGAGAAATATCAACAACCTCAGATATGCAGATGATAACCCTCTAATGGCAGAAAGTGAAGAGGAACTAAAGAGCCTCTTGATGAGAATGAAAGAGGAAAGTGAAAAGGCTGGCTTGAAACTCAACATTCAAAAAACTAAGATCATGGCATCTGGTCCCATGACTTCATGGCAAATAGAAGAGGAAAAAGTGGAAACAGTGACAGGTTTTCTTTTCTTGGGCTCTAAAATCTCTGTGGATGGTGACTATGGCCATGAAATTAAAAGACACTTGCTCCTTGGAAGGAAAGCTATGGCAAAACCTAGACAGCATATTAAAAAGCAGAGACATCTCTTTGCTGACAAAAGTCTGTATAGTCAAAGCTATAACCATTAGTCATGTTCAGATGTGAAAGTTGAACCATAAAGAAAACTGAGCACCCAAAAGTTGATGCTCTACAATTGTGATTTTGGAGAAGACTCTTGAGAGTCCTTTGGACAGTAACAAGATCAAACCAGTCAATCCTAAAGGAAATCAACCTTGAACATCCATTGGAAGGACTGATTGTGTAGCTGAAGCTCCAATACTTTGGCCACCTGATGGGTAGAGCAACTCATTGGAAAAGACCCTGTTGCTGGGAAAAATTGAAGACAGGAAGAGAAGGGAGCGGCAAAGGATGAGATGGTTAGATAGCATCACCAACTCAATGGACATGAGTTTGAGCAAACTCTGGGAGACAGTGGAGGACAGAGGAGCCTGGTGTGCTGCAATCCGTGGGGTTACAAAGAGTCAGACATGACTTAGTGGCTGAACAAAAACAATAAAGTTCTCATAAAAGTGAATGAAGAATAAGAGGCTTTCAAATCTGAGACCTGTCCTTAATTTAGCCAGGTACCTAATTTGCCATACATCTGCTTTTATTTCCACAAGGAGATAACCCTGCCTGTAGCTCAAACACAGGGAGCATCTTTCATGTTCTTTAAATTCAACTAAATGAAAACCTAGCAATTTCTAAGCTCACATATGAGACTATACCCCTTTCCTATTTAAATACATGTTTGAGGAAAAGTTCCTTTTGGTCAAGGAAAGCTGCCTTTCCTCCCTTTGAAAAACTCTCATCCTTCCTTCCCTCTGTACTTGTTTCTCCTAGGGGATGTTCAGTGCCATTAATATGGACACAGCACAGCTGCTCACCAACAGCAAAGGCACTTTTACAAAATCAAATCCTGAGGGTTCTTCCAGCCGATGACAGAGTGAATCCCTCTCTTTGAAGGGAGGGATCCCTGCCACTTTGGACAGGGTTGGGAAATGCCATTTATTGAGAAAGGAAAATATAAAGAAAAGAACATTGACCCAGTGGCTATGCCATCAACAAACAGAAGGGTAATAGGTATGTCATTTAACATGCCTGAAGCCTCAATTGTTTACCTAAAAAGGTAGCTGGTCTCTAAAAATTCATACTGCCGTAAAATTACATGGTTATTGATCTTGAGGACCTTGAATATGGTCACTCGGAACCATACTTCTCCCTTGTCTCTGAAGTCAAAGTGGACCTAGAACTTGTCCAGTGTACGTGAGACTTCAGTCACACACTTCAAAGTGTCACCACGCTTTTCTCTAATATCTACCTAATTCAGGGTAGATTGATCCTGACAGTGATTAAAAGGAACGTGTGCGAGGGAATCTTAGGAGAATTGGCTTGCAGCAAGTGGAAAGGCCTCAGAAATGTTTAAGGCTGTTTTCAATATCTGGTTATCTTTCAGTTATCTGGTTGATGTTTCCCAAGCAACTTGTTCATAGCTTGTCATAATTTCTAATATAACCGCTAAATCGAAGAGCGTAATTCCCAGGCAAACAAGAGAGTCAAGCCAAATCCTGTCTCCATTGTTTTTATTACAGGGTGCTATGGAGACCGCATGGACTTTGGAGTCAGCCAGAGCAGGGAGTTCACAATCTGACTCTGCCTTTTTCTGGTTTTGTGAACATGTTAACCTTCCCGTGTCCCAGAGTCTTCATCTATAAAACAGCAATACTTAAGTCGTTTGGTTGCTCAGTCATGTCCAGCTCTGCAACCCCATGGACTATAGCCCACCAGGCTCCTCGGTCCATCGAATTTCCCAGGCAAAAATGGAGTCGGTTGCCATCTTCTACTCCAGGGGATCTTCCCGACCCAGGGATCGAACCCACATATCCTGCATTGACAGGCAGGTTCTTTACCACTGAGCCACCAGGGAAACCCAATACTTAAGTACTTACTTTAAAAATTATTTTGTATCTCTCTTTAGCATTTATGAAATATCTCATAGAGGTAGTTTCATTTAGGGGATTGTGTGGGTGAAATATCATTTAGGTTTTGAGACCTAAGTCAGGCTTGCTGGGTAGAGGCCCTGGCCTTTGGAGCTAGGTCATACCAGAAGCAGAGCTTTGGATAGTTTTGGGGATCTTGTCTAAAATATCCTTTTATGTTTTCCAGGAATCTGAATTTCTGTGTTTGGAATTTGATGAGGTCAAGGTCAATCAAGTCCTGAAGAAGCTCTCAGAGGTAGAAGAAAGTATCAGCACACTGATGCAACCAGCCTAGCTGAAGATGGAGATGTTGAAGCAGAGGTGTTCGTGATCCCACCCCAGAGGCCTGCTTTTTTAAACAAAGAAAAATCGTATTCCCCTAATAGTATTAAATCCTCAAGTTCAAATCTTGCCTGCCTCTCCTTGCTGTGATTTCTCTGTCTCCCTTTCAGTTACTCTTACAGTTGATCTCCTGCAGAAGTCCTTATCTTTCAGCACACAGAGGCACTCATAAGAGCATTTTTAAAAAAGGACTTAAGGACCCTATCCTCAGAGATTTGAATCCCCCCTCAGACTAGGGTGGGATCAACTTTAGAAACCTTTGCTATGGTGGGTTATTCCTGGGTAGGATTATAGGAATTTATACATGATCAATCATGTAAAAATTTTTAAAAAGGGAGAAAACATTTTACTCATGCAAATACAGGCTGACCAAATGTGGCCTGAACTGAGGCCTGAGGAGCCTGCCTTCCCTAGAAGAGGTTTACTGACCTTAGTAAGACATGAGATGCTTCTGGAACTGATTCAGGCACTTGTATTAGTTCTGCCTAAATAAAAGGGCTGGGGGTGGGTGGCGGGGCGGGGGTGGGGGGGGGGCAGGGTGGTGGTCTGGTTTGATCTGAGCTACTGGGAAACTTGGACTTTTCTGGAACCTAGAACTAAATTTCCTCATCATTCAGGGACTCCCCTCACTTAGTTCAAGTCAGGATTGTGGGAAGGGAAAACGTCTACTGGAGTGATGGGACGTCTTTTACCTTAGAAATTTTGAGTTATCACGTGAAACCTCCAGAAGAAAATTTCTTTGAGAAAACTAGGTCCTGTTAGAGAGGTTATACCAAACACCAAGAACATTCTAAGAGGATAAATTGTTAACCAGATCGTTAAGGCTGTGGTCCTTGTTGAACAGCTTTTATCATCTGATAATGATAGCATTCAGAAACTTCAGTTGTCTTTGGGATGTAATGTGTCCCCAAAATGTAGTACTCTTGGTCTGTGGTTACAACATATGTCAGTTCTAATGAATTTATTCCAGGGCAGTAATAATTCTTCTGTTAAGCATTTTCTCCTAAATCAATTTAAAGACATTTTAGGAGCTTTTCCAAAACCGAAGCAGAAAATTTGGTTTCTTCTCTGATTAAGACCATCCCAGCAGTTAGCAAACAATGACCAGAAGGTTTTGAATGTAGCCTCTGTGGACCCTTCAGAAAACGTCTTCAAACAGTATGGTAAACAGAATCAGAGAAGTCGTGTGGTTTGGTGAAAGAGCTATTAAAACTTGCTTTCTGTTCTCAGGGCTACTGTCAATTGATCCAGGAGAATTTAGATAATGTCTCCTGTTGTAAAATGAAGGAAAAGAATATCTCATCAGATAATGGAATTCCAGATATCACTGGAAGGGAGAACTGTACCTACCATGTTAGTCTTGGATCACATTTCCAGCCTGAAGGAACAGCCCATGGGTCCACAGGGAGAAGACATCATTGTCGTGGTTTGAAGCTCTATTTAGGTCATTCTGTGAAAGTAACAGCCACAGAAGTGGACATAGGCTTGGTCATTATATCATCAAACCCTGAGTCTTTGGAAAAACTACTAATGTATACTGAATTTTTCAGAATAATAATAAAAGAAACTGGTTGCTGAAGGTGGGTCCCACATTTAACACTAAACACTTTTGAGTGCAAGTGGCTTTAGACAGGCTGTGTTTATGTGTGTTTTGTGTTTACTGCTGATACTTTACTTTCTGATTGCCAAAGGTGTATATGTTTGTTATAGTCTTGTGAAAATATAAAACACAGTAAGAAGAGTTAAATGATCCATCAACCTAATAAACACAGATAACAAAAAGAAGGGTAGGACTAGAAAGAGAGTTGATTTTTCCCTGAATAAATTCCTGAAAGTGGAGCACATAGGTTTTTTCCCAAGTTTTGTTTTGTTTTCACTGAGGTATGATTGATGTACAGAGTGCAGTTTTTATGACTTTACTAAACATTACAAATTCCTTTTCAGTTAATGTCAGGTTAAAAATCAGTTTGTGTTACCTCTAAGAATATATGAGACTTAATCATTCCCTTTCTTGACTATTGGATATTATCTGGATTTTGTATTTTCTGGTGAGTGAGGGAGTGAAAATCGCTCAGTTGTGTCCAACACTGTAACACCATGGACTGTAGCCCACCAGGCTCCTCTGTCATGGAGTTTTCCAGGCAAGAATACTGGAGTGGTTTGCCATTTCCTTCTCCAGGGGGTCTTCCCAAACCAGAGATCAAACCCAGGTCTCCTGCGTTGCAGGCAGATTCTTTACCATCTGAGCCACCAGAGAAATTTCTGTGTTTTCTGGTACTAACCTATTTTTGTAAATTTTTGTAAGGGGAACTTTCTTATACTAGGACATCTTCCTGGGGATAGTGCTAGCATGGAGAAAGGACCAGAGAAGGAGAAAACTGTCAGAAAGGTCCTAGCAGACCCCACTAGGTTGCCTACTTCTTTAATCCTAGATTAAAATCACCTTAGAGTTCAGGAAGTGTGGGGCAAAGTAAAAACAACCCTCAGCCTGAAATGGGCCTTGCAGAAATTGTCCATTGGTAAATCATAAGCACTGTACCTTCCAGTCTGTTTAGAAACAGTATAGAAAGGCCAAACACTGCACACAAAAGAAGCTTCAGATTCAGTAGTTTCATGTTGCTAAGGAGCAAAAGCCTTGGCCTTGTTCTCAGGACTGCCTTATCTTGGAAGATCTGGTTGCTAGTGGCTTAATCATTGGAGGCCTAAATTCAACCATTATAGTCTCTTTCTTTTATAGAACCTGTCTTCCAAGGTGTTATTCTAATGATGATTCAGAATAAATCACAGCATTTTAAAGTTTAGCAATTCTTTACCAGCTGAGCCACAAGGGAAGCCCATGAATACTGGAGCGGGTACCTTCTCCAGCAGATCGTCCCAACCCAGGAATCAAAGCAGGGTCTCCTGCAATGCACGCGGATTATTTACCAACTGAGCTATCAGGGAAGC
This sequence comes from Budorcas taxicolor, assembly GCF_023091745.1. Lineage (NCBI taxonomy): Eukaryota > Metazoa > Chordata > Mammalia > Artiodactyla > Bovidae > Budorcas > Budorcas taxicolor. The sequence goes on from NC_068920.1 coordinate 120,086,701, forward strand.
CCCTACTTTAACTTCAGTTCAGTCGCTCAGTCGTGTCTGACTCTGTGACCCATGAATTGCAGCACGCCAGGCCTCCCTGTCCATCACCAACTCCCGGAGTTCACCCAAACTCATGTCCATTGAGTCGGTGATGCCATCCAGCCATCTCATCCTCGGTCGTCCCCTTCTCCTCCAGCCCCCAACCCCTCCCAGCATCAGAGTCTTTTCCAATGAGTCATCTCTTCTCATGCGGTGGCCAAAGTACTGGAGTTTGACCTTTGGCATCATTCCTTCCAAAGAACACCCAGGACTGATCTCCTTTAGAATGGACTGTTTGGATCTCCTTGCAGTCCAAGGGACTCTCAAGAGTCTTCTCCAACACCACACTTCAAAAGCATCAGTTCTTCGGCACTCAGCTTTCTTGACAGTCCAACTCTCACATCCATACATGACTACGGAAAAAACCATAGCCTGAACTAGACGGAACTTTGTTGGCAAAGTAATGTCTCTGCTTTTGAATATGCTATCTAGGTTGGTTATAACTTTCCTTCCAAGGAGTAAGCATCTTTTAATTTCATGGCTGCAATCACCATCTGCAGTGATTTTGGAGCCCAAAAAAATAAAGTCTGACACTGTTTCCCCATCTATTTGTCATGAAGTGATGGGACCAGATGCCATGATCTTAGTTTTCTCAATGTTGAGCTTTACGCCAACTTTTTCACTCTCCTCTTTCACTTTCATCAAGAGGCTCTTTAGTTCCTCTTCACTTTCTGCCATAAGGGTGGTGTCATCTGCATATCTGAGGTTATTGATATTTCTCCCAGCAATCTTGATTCTAGCTTGTGCTTCTTCTAGCCCAGTGTTTCTCATGATGTCCTCTGCATAGAAGTTGAATAAACAGGGTGACAATATACACCCTTGACGTACTCCCTATACTATTTGGAACCAATCTGTTGTTCCATGTCCAGTTCTAACTTGCTTCCTGACCTGCATACAGGTTTCTCAAGAGGCAGGTCAGGTGGTCTGGTATTCCCATCTCTTTCAGAATTTCCAACAGTTTATTGTGATCCACACAGTCAAAGGCTTTGGCATAGTCAATAAAGCAGAAATAGATGTTTTTCGGGAACTCTCTTGCTTTTTCGATGATCCAGCAGATGTTGGCAATTTGATCTCTGGTTCCTCTGCCTTTTCTAAAACCAGCTTGAACATCTGGAAGGTCACGGTTCACATACTGCTGAAGCCTGGCTTGGAGAATTTTGAGCATTGCTTTACTGGCATGTGAGATGAGTGCAATTGTGTGGTTGTTTGAGCATTCTTTGGCATTGCCTTTCTTTGGGGTTGGAAGGAAAACTGACCTTTTCCAGTCCTGTGGCCACTGCTGAGTTTTCCAAATTTGCTGGCATATTGAGTGCAGCACTTTCACAGCATCATCTTTCAGGATTTGAAATAGCTCAACTGGAATTCCATCACCTCCACTAGCTTTGTTCATAGTGGTGCTTTCTAAGGCCCACTTGATTTCACATTCCAGGATGTCTGGCTCTAGGTGAGTGATCACACCATTGTGATTGTCAGGGTCGTGAAGATCTTTTTTGTACAGTTTTTCTGTGTATTCTTGCCATCTCTTCTTAATATCTTCTGCTTCTGTTAGGTCCATACCATTTCTGTCCTTTATCGAGCCCATCTTTGCATGAAATGTTCCCTTGATATCTCTAATTTTCTTAAAGAGATCTCTAGTCTTTCCCATTCTGTTGTTTTCCTCTATTTCTTTGCACTGATCGCTGAGGAAGGCTTTCTTATCTCTCCTTGCTACTCTTTGGAACTCTGCATTCAGAGGCTTATATCTTTCCTTTTCTCCTTGGCTTTTCGCTTCTCTTCTTTTCACAGCTATTTGTAAGGCCTCCCCAGACAGCCATTTTGCTTTTTTGCATTTCTTTTCCGTGGGGATGGTCTTCATCCCTGTCTCCTGTACAATGTCACGAACCTCCGACAATAGTTCATCAGGCACTCTATCTATCAGATCTAGTCCCTTAAATCTATTTCTCACTTCCACTGTATAATCATAAGGGATTTGATTTAGGTCATACTTGAATGGTCTAGTGGTTTTCCCCACTTTCTTCAATTTAAGTCTGAATTTGGCAATAAGGACTTCATGATCTGAGCCACAGTTAGCTCCTGGTCTTGTTTTTGCTGACTGTATAGAGCTTCTTCATCTTTGGCTGCAAAGAATATAATCAATCTGATTTTGGCGTTGACCATCTGGTGATGTCCATGTGTAGAGTCTTCTCTTGTGTTGTTGGAAGAGGGTATTTGCTATGATCAGTATGTTCTCTTGGCAAAACTCTATTAGTCTTTGCCCTGCTTCATTCCGCATTTCAAGGCCAAATTTGCCTGTTACTCCAGGTGTTTCTTGACTTCCTACTTTTGCATTCCAGTCCCCTATAATGAAAAGGACATCTTTTTTGGGTGTTAGTTCTAAAAGGTCTTGTAGTCTTCATAAAACCATTCAACTTCAGCTTCTTCAGCGTTACTGGTTGGGCATAGACTTAGATTACTGTGATACTGAATGGTTTGCCTTGAATGTTTGTTAACAGAGATCATTCTGTCGTTTTTGAGATTGCATCCAAGTACTGCATTTCGGACTCTTTTGTTGACCATGATGGCTACTCCATTTCTTCTAAGAGATTCTTATCCAGAGTAGTAGATATAATGGTCATCTGAGTTAAATTCACCCATTCCAGTCCATTTTAGTTCGCTGATTCCTAGAATGTGGACGTTCACTCTTGCCATCTCCTGTTTGACCACTTCCAATTGGCCTTGATTCATGGACCTGACATTCCAGGTTCCTATGCAATATTGCTCTTTACAGCATTGGACCTTGCTTCTATCACCAGTCACATCCACAACTGGGTATTGTTTTTGCTTTGGCTCCATCCCTTCATTTTTTCTGGAGGTATTTCTCCACTGATCTCCAGTAGCATATTGGGCACCTAGTGACCTGGGGAGTACCTCTTTCAGTATCCTACCATTTTGCCTTTTCATACTGTTCATGGGGTTCTCAAGGCAAGAATACTGAAGTGGTTTGCCATTCCCTTCTCCAGTGGACCATATTCTGTCAGACCTCTCCACCATGACCCACCCATCTTGGGTGGCCCCACATGGCATGCCTTCGTTTCATTGAGTTAGACAAGGCTGTGGTCCGTGATATTAGATTGACTAGTTTTCTGTGAGTATGGTTTCAGTGTGTCTGTTCTCTGATGCCCTCTCACAACACCTACCATCTTACTTGGGTTCCTCTTACCTTGGACGTGGGGTATCTCTTCATGGCTGCTCCAGCAAAGGGCAGCCGCTGCTCCTTACCTTGGATGAGGGGTATGCAAGCAGGTAGTGAGAAATCAAGGATGACATTAAGGATATGAAATCTTGAGTAGCTGACATTGTGTCAAGCTAGTAGTTCTTGTAATTCTTTTTTTAGACCTGAGTGAAAATTTAGAAAACAGAATATAATAGCTATTCAAGGAAATTTAGGTATGACCTAATCAAATTCCTTATGATTATACAGTGGAAGTAAGAAATAGATTTAAGGGACTAGATCTGATAGAGTGCCTGATGAACTATTGTCGGAGGTTCGTGACATTGTACAGGAGACAGGGATGAAGACCATCCCCACGGAAAAGAAATGCAAAAAAGCAAAATGGCTGTCTGGGGAGGCCTTACAAATAGCTGTGAAAAGAAGAGAAGCGAAAAGCCAAGGAGAAAAGGAAAGATATAAGCCTCTGAATGCAGAGTTCCAAAGAGTAGCAAGGAGAGATAAGAAAGCCTTCCTCAGCGATCAGTGCAAAGAAATAGAGGAAAACAACAGAATGGGAAAGACTAGAGATCTCTTTAAGAAAATTAGAGATACCAAGGGAACATTTCATGCAAAGATGGGCTCGATAAAGGACAGAAATGGTATGGACCTAACAGAAGCAGAAGATACTAAGAAGAGATGGCAAGAATACACAGAAGAACTGTACAAAAAAGGTCTTCACAACCCAGATAATCATGATGATGTGATCACTCACCTAGAGCCAGACATCCTGGAATGTGAAATCAAGTGGGCCTTAGAAAGCATCACTAAGACCAAAGCTAGTGGAGGTGATGGAATTCCAGTTGAGCTATTTCAAATCCTGAAAGATGATGCTGTGAAAGTGCTGCACTCAATATGCCAGCAAATTTGGAAAACTCAGCAGTGGCCACAGGACTGGAAAAGGTCAGTTTTCCTTCCAACCCCAAAGAAAGGCAATGCCAAAGAATGCTCAAACAACCACACAATTGCACTCATCTCACATGCCAGTAAAGCAATGCTCAAAATTCTCCAAGCCAGGCTTCAGCAGTACGTGAACCGTGACCTTCCAGATGTTCAAGCTGGTTTTAGAAAAGGCAGAGGAACCAGAGATCAAATTGCCAACATCTGCTGGATCATCGAAAAAGCAAGAGAGTTCCCGAAAAACATCTATTTCTGCTTTATTGACTATGCCAAAGCCTTTGACTGTGTGGATCACAATAAACTGTTGGAAATTCTGAAAGAGATGGGAATACCAGACCACCTGACCTGCCTCTTGAGAAACCTGTATGCAGGTCAGGAAGCAAGTTAGAACTGGACATGGAACAACAGACTGGTTCCGAATAGTATAGGGAGTACGTCAAGGGTGTATATTGTCACCCTGTTTATTCAACTTCTATGCAGAGGACATCATGAGAAACACTGGGCTAGAAGAAGCACAAGCTAGAATCAAGATTGCTGGGAGAAATATCAATAACCTCAGATATGCAGATGACACCACCCTTATGGCAGAAAGTGAAGAGGAACTAAAGAGCCTCTTGATGAAAGTGAAAGAGGAGAGTGAAAAAGTTGGTGTAAGGCTCAACATTCAGAAAATGAAGATCGTAGCATCTGGTCCCATCACTTCATGGCAACTATATGGGGAAACAGTGGAAACAGTGTCAGACTTTATTTTTTTGGGCTCCAAAATCACTGCAGATGGTGATTGCAGCCATGAAATTAAAGGACGCTTACTCCTTGTAAATAAGGTTATGACCAACCTAGACAGCATATTCCAAAGCAGAGACATTACTTTGCCATCAAAGATCCGTCTAGTCAAGGCTATGATTTATCCCGTGGTCATGTATGGATGTGAGAGTTGGACTGTGAAGAAAGCTGAGTGCCAAAGAATTGATGTTTTTGAACTCTGGTGTTGGAGAAGACTCGAGAGTCCCTTGGATTGCAAGGAGATCTAACCAGTCCATTCTAAAGGAGATCGGTCCTGGGTGTTCTTTGGAAGGACTGATGCTAAAGCTGAAACTCCAGTACTTTGGCCACCTCATGTGAAGAGTTGACTCATTGGAAAAGACTCTGATGCTGGGAGGGGTTGGGGGCAGGAGGAGAAGGGGACGACCGAGGATGAGATGGCTGGATGGCATCACCAACTCGATGGACATGAGTTTGGATGATGGACAGCAAGGCTTGGCACGTGCAATTCATGGGGTCACAAAGAGTCGGAGACAACTGAGCAACTGAACTGAACTGAAAGGAAAATAAACATTAAACAAATGTTAGAAAATATTGTTTCTGAAATACACAATAAATATCTAAACCACTGAAGCGACCTTGTAAAGAAGGAAGGCTTCCAGAGTCAGCTCAGAAATGATTGGATATTTTCCTGAAAGAACAAGATGCTAGTTGCCACTTCATAATTCTTAACTGTCTAACTTCCCAGTCAAGGTTTTCAAAATCTTAGATGGTGATGTAGCTAGCAGAAGGGAAAACTAGATGCAAAGTGTTTAGATTTTTATATCAAAATTTGAGAAATATCAATTTATATGTAAGTGGAGTCAGTTCTCCCTTATCTTGGACAGCTATAATCATCTCTCACCACATCACAACTGCATACCGCACTCACTAGCCTTTGTTGCAAAAGAATCTGCCTCATCCTGCTTCCTGTTAGATAAATGGTGTAATAACTTGCAAGTTTAGTACAAGTATTATCAGAATAAAATACTAAATCTATGCAGGAGAAGATAGTAAAATATGAGTATTTATATGTTTTACTCACCAAGGAAAATAAGTAGACTTTTTCTGACTTCTCTGCTCTTGGCTTGTTTTCTGTTTCCTGCTGGTGTTAGTGTTTCAAGTTCTGTTGATTGACAGTATGCAGGCGGGGGAGAAATGGAAAGGGAGAAAATGCAGATTGAATTGTACGAGTGGAATAAGAGATTAAACTACTAGTTTAAAAGGTATTTAGGGTTAATCATGAAAATAGGTAAAATCTTTAATGCTCCTATTATACTGCAAAAAAAGTAGCACATGCTCTTTAAAAACTATTAAAGATTATTTAATTTTTAAATCAGCATAGAGTTATATAGAACCAAAATTCAATCTTCCTTGTCTTTTGCTTAAAAAAAAAAAAACTCTCCTCTGAAGTAGTTACTGTTAATAGTCTAGAATGTGTGTTGCCTTCCAGACACTTTCTATGCATGTCGGAGTAAGGGGTATAAACATACATACACACATATACTGTCTCTATATATGTTTATATAGTTATATGTTCAGATTCCTTCAAAGCATCATTTTAGATGCATTTTAGGTTCTTAATGTTTGGATAACGCATGGTGTCTTAAAGAACAATGAGAGCTATGGTTTCTCTCTCCCGGAAAAAGACATGCATACATATGTTCACTGAATTTTTCTTTCAGTCTCAGCTTTATGAATTCCCAGAAGGCAATCTGCTGCCACCTCTGAGTAAGTGAAAGTCGCTCAGTGTTCGACTCTGCAACTCCATGGACTGTAGCCTGCCAGGCTCCTCTGTCCATGGAATTCTCCAGGCAAGAATACTGGAGTGGGTTGCCATTCTCTTCTCCAGAAGATCTTCTGACTCAGGGATTGAACCCGGCTCTCTTGCATTGCAAGCAGATTCTTTACTGTCTGAGCCACTAGGGAAGGGGCTCCTCTACCAACTCCCTGAGGCTTATGGAGTCAGGGACAACCAAGAGAACAGCAGCAAATTATAGTGGATTTGGGAAGGATTTTTATTTATAGCAGAAGTCTCATGAATCAGTATGCTCAGGATACCCTTAGTTGAATTTTCTGGTCAACAGAGTTTATCACAAAATCTTTTACCATCACAAAACTTTCAGTCAAAAACTATATAACAAGTCTGAGTTCACTCACCTGTGTGATAGCCAGGGGTCCCTCACTATTCCACCCTCATCACTTCGTGCCTGCGGAACTCTCACACCTGCTGTCACAGCACCTGTGGTATTTTAATGCACCTCCTTGTCTGCACCTGTATCTCCCCCACCTCCACCCCAGAGGCTGTGAATTCCTTAAGGGAGGGACCTTACCCATCATCTTTGTATCCTTCCCCCTCCCCTGCCTGCAAAAGTCTCCACAATTGTGCTTGAGAGGAAAGCTGATCAGAGGTGTGATGATCGAGCTGAGTATTAATCGAATCCATGGCTTCCATGTAGTAGGGGAAAAGAAAGTATTAGTCAGAGAGATCTAGGTTTGAATCACAGCTCAACACAGGCCTGACTGTGACCTCAGGCAAGTTCAGTTTTCTCATCTGAAAATAGGGAGAACTTTTTTTTTAATATATAAAGTGGATGATAAATCACATTCACAGGGTTATATACTATTGGGTAAATAGAACTTAGGAGATAATCTAAAAAATGTCTTTTAGAGACCCAAGGGCTCATTGATCTGGGTCAGATCCTGGCTCTTTTATTTACAAGTTGTGCAAGCTAGAGCAACTTATTTACCATCTCTGTGTTCCAGTTTCTTCATTTGTAAAAATGGAATAATAATACAATAATACCTATCTCATTTGGCATATTGGGAGAATAAAATGAGTTAGGTAGAAAATCAGGTGGTACCAGAGGTAAAGAATCTGCCTGCTAATGCAGGAGACCTGCAGAGATGCAGGTTCAATCCCTGGGTCAGAAAGATCCCCAAGAGTAAGAAATGGCACCCCACTCCAATATTCTTGCCTGGAAACTTCCATGGGCAGAGGAGCCTTGAGGGCTACAGTCCATAGGGTCACAAGAGTGTGACGTGACTGAGCACAATATGTAGAAAACCCCTGGAATAATATCTGCATAGAGTTGGCACATATATTGCTGCTGCTATTATTATTATCATTATTATTACTGTTAGGAACTCCTCAGGAAGCTGAAAACCAATAACCATGAAGCAGTTTACAAGCAGCTCAGGTCAGTAGCCAATTAAGTGCTAAATTGAATGGTGCTAACACAATTGCTATGAAAGTTTCAGCAAGGAGAAAGGTCGGAGGGGGCTGGAGTCCGCAGGAAAGGTTTAAGCCAAAACTTTTTAAAATCAGGTGAAATTGTGAAGACTAAAGAGGTACGTCTTTTGATCTGGAGGTGTAAAGGGAACACAAGTCCAGGAATGGGTAGACTCACTCCTCTTCATGGAAGGGTCCTGCCTTTCCTCTTGGTGTGGATGTTTACAAATCTGAATCATATCTGGCTGTACATCTGGGACTCAGGATCTAGGTGATGAGTTGTTGCAAACGAAGAGCTGAGAAAAGGGAGACTCAATCAGTGGTGTTCCCATGGAAGACAAACAAAGCTAAACATAGCTGGAGTCAGAAAACCTGTGACTGCCAACAGACATGGGACTGTGCAACCTAACAAAGCCCAGGGCTCCCTCCCTCCCTGAGGAGATGAGGCCACAAGCAGTTTCTGCAGCTGAACTGTGTGCCCATTCTGGCTCGACTGGGAAGGAAGGTGAGGTCTGATGTTCTCTCAAGGGTGATCTACCTCCTGAAGAGAACCCCCAGGGCCTAGATTCTGGAAAGGGAAGGGAAAGCAAGGAAAACATAAAAAGAGACTTTGTCTTGTTTGTCCATGATATTCATATTCATGTTCCCCAAGCAGTTTGCAGGAAGGAATGAGTGTTCTTTTAAAAAAAAAAAAATACTACCTGCTCTTTCGCTCAAAGCAGTGTTACATTGTGGTGACTTAAAGGGGGTGAAGGTTGTTACTTTGCAAAACTGAACTTTGCCCAGAGGGTTTGTATTTGCTATCAACCAACATCAGCCAAAGAGTGGCACCCAGGAAAGTGGATGCGACAGGTAACATTCACTCTTCCCTGAAACCCCAGCCTAACCTGGAGTGACGAGCCCAGGTAGGGGCTAGAGATGAGGTGCTAGATCCTCTGGGGAGTGAAGGTCCGCCTGGCTTTGGACCTCAGATCAAGGAGGTACCTTTCTCCAGATCCCCTCTGAGGTGGAAGAAAGCAAATCACTTTGTGAGTTACTTATTGTGTGATCCAACAAAGTGTAGATGTAACCTTTTGCTAGATAGTGTACCACCACCTCTAATATGGTCCATAGGCAATTTAGAGAAAAGCCTCCCTTCCAATCATGAAGTAAGTAAAATAAATCGTAAATAAGGAAGTAATAACTATCCAGATAATTCAAGCTGAGGAGTATCCAATGGGCAAGTTATCAGACCCACCCAATTCCCTTACTGAGACAGGTGGGAAAAGCTGATCCTTCTCTTCATTTGTGCTTATGTGTATGATTTTAATAAAGGGGGAAAGGTAAGGCAAAGGTTTAATAAACAGTTCCTTTCCTCTCCCTGTACATACAGGGAGCAGTTGAGCAAAAAGCTAAGGGAATTTGATTCAGAAGTTCCCTGAAGAGCTGGAGAAACCTCACTGGGGACCTGACCCTGGGAGAATCAACTTGCAGCTCCTGTGTGCAAGAAACCTGGGAATCACTGCTCGAGGGGCAAGACCCAGCTGGTTCCCTGTTGCCCTGTGTGAGTCCCCTGGGGAGCAGTGGTTGCTGCATAACAGCTGGGCCATTCTTTGTTGGTGGAACACCACACCTAGTTTTGTACCTGGAAGCTTAGCAATTAACAAACAACTGTGAACTTCCAGATGTCCAAGCTGGTTTTAGAAAACGCAGAGGAACCAGAGATCAAATTGCCAACATCTGCTGGATCATGGAAAAAGCAAGAGAGTTCCAGAAAAACATCTATTTCTGCTTTATTGACTATGCCAAAGCCTTTGACTGTGGGATCACAATAAACTGTGGAAAATTCTGAAAGAGATGGGAATACCAGACCACCTGACCTGCCTCTTGAGAAACCTGTATGCAGGTCAGGAAGCAACAGTTAGGACTGGACATGAAACAACAGACTGGTTCCAAATAGGAAAAGGAGTACGTCAAGGCTGTATATTGTCACCCTGCTTATTTAACTTCTATGCAGAGGACATCATGAGAAACACTGGGTTGGAAGAAGCACAAGCTGGAATCAAGATTTCCAGGAGAAATATCAATAACCTCAGATATGCAGATGACACTTCATGGCAGAAAATGAAGAAGAACTAAAGAGCCTTTTGATGAAAGTGAAAGAGGAGATGAAAAAGTTGGCTTAAAGCTCAACATTCAGAAAACGAAGACCATGGCATCTGGTCCCAACACTTCATGGCAAATAGATGGAGAAACAGTGGAAACAGTGGCTGACTCTATTTTTCTGGGCTCCAAAATCACTGCAGATGGTGATTGCAGCCATGAAATTAAAAGACGGTTAATCCTTGGAAGAAAGTTATGACTAACCTAGACAGCATATTAAAAAGCAGAGACATTAGTTTGTCAACAAAGGTCCATCTAGTCAAGGCTATGGTTTTTCCAGTAGTCATGTATGGATGTGAGAGTTGGACTGCGAAGAAGGCTGAGTGCTGAAGAATTGATGCTTTTGAACTGTGGTGTTGGAGAAGATTCTTGAGAGCCCCTTGGACTGCAAGGAGATCCAGCCAGTCCACCCTAGAGGAGATCAGTCCTGAGTATTCACTGAAAGGACTGATGTTGAAGCTGAAACTTCAGTACTTTGGCCACCTGATGGGAAGAGCTGACTCATTTGAAAAGACCCTGATGCTGGGAAAGGTTGACAGCAGAAGGAGAAGCGGATGACAGAGGATGTGATGGTTGGATGGCATCACCAACTCAATGGACATGAGTTTGGGTAAACTCTGGGAGTTGGTGATGGACAGGGAAGCCTGGCGTGCTGTGGCTCATGGAGTCACAATGAGTCACACATGACTGAGTGACTGAACTGAACTAACTGTGGTTTGTTAAGGATCTGGTATGAGGAGGGATTAAAGTCTCATCCTTTTCTTCCATTTTGTTATTTTATCCTTATCCTAGAGAAAGACTGAAGATTGCTAGAGACTTATTCCATTTCTCACTCTTATTTGATTCCAATCCCAAAGAAGGGCAATGCCAAAGAATGTTCAAACCACCAAAATTGCACACATTTCACATGCTAGCAAGGTTATGCTCAAAATCGTTCAAACTAGTCTTTGCAGTACATGAACCAAGTAATTCCAGATACACAAACTGGGTTTAGAAAAGGCAGAGGAACCAGAGTTCAAATTGCCAACATTAGTTGGATCATAGAGAAAGCAAGAAAATTCCAGAAAAACATCTACTTCATTGACTATGCTAAAGCCTTTGCCTGTGTGGATCACAGCAAACTGGAAAATTCTTAAAGAGATAGGAACACCAGACCCACTTAACCTGTCTCCTGAGAAAACTGTATCCAGATCAAGAAGCAACAGTTAGAACCCAACATGGAACAACAGACTGGTTCAAAATTGAAAAAGGAGTATGATGAGGCTGTATATTGTCACTCTGCTTATTAAACTTATATGTAGAGTACATCATGAGAAATACTGGGCTGGATGAATCTCAAGATGGAATCAAGATTGCTGGGAGACATTTCACCAACCTCAGATATGCAGATAATGCCACTCTAGTAGCAGAAAGAGAAGAGGAACTAAAGAGCCTCTTGATGAGGGTAAAAGAGAAGAGGGAATAGGCTGGCTTGAAATGCAACAGTAAAAAAACTAAGATCATGGCATCCAGTCCCATCACTATGACAAACAGAAGGGGAATAAGTGGAAGTAGTGGCAGATTTTATCTTCTTGGGCTTCAAAATCTTTGTGGATAATGACTGTAGCCAAGAAATTCAAAGAAATTCCTTCCTTGGAAGGAAAACTATGACAAACCTAGACAGTGTATTAAAAAGTAGAGACATCACTTTGCTAACAAAGGTCCATATGGTCAAAGCTGTGGTTTTTCTAATAGTCATGAACGGATTAGAAGGTAGTGGCACCCCACTCCAGTACTCTTGACTGGAAAATCCCATGGATGAAGGAGCCTGGTAGGCTGCAATCCATGGGGTTGCGAAGAGTCGGACACGACTGAGCGACATCACTTTCACTTTTCAGTTTCATGCGTTGGAGAAGGAAATGGCAACCCACTCCATTGTTCTTGCCTGGAGAATCCCAGGGACGGGGGAGCCTGGTGAGCTGCCATCTATGGGGTCACACAGAGTCGGGGAAACGACTGAAGCAACTTAGCAGCAGCAGCATGAACGGATGTGAGAGTTGAACCGTAAAGAAGGCTGGGTGTTGAAGAATTGATGCTTTCCAATTGTAGTGCTCAAGAAGACTCTTGAGAGTACCTTGAACTGCAAGATTAAATCAGTCAATCCTAAGAAAAATCAACCCTGAATGGTCATTGGGAGGACTGATGCTGAAGCTGAAGCTCCAGTATTTTGGCCACCTGATGCGAATGTGCTATCTAGGTTGGTCATAACTCTCCTTCCAAGGAATAAGCGTCTTTTAATTTCATGGCTGCAATCACTATCTGCAGTGATTTTGGAGCCCAAAAAACTATAGTCTGACACTGTTTCCACTGTTTCCCCATCTATTTGCCATGAAGTGATGGGACCTGATGCCATGATCTTAGTTTTCTGAATGTTGAGCTTTACGCCAACTTTTTCACTCTCCTCTTTCACTTTCATCAAGAGGCTCTTTAGTTCCTCTTCACTTTCTGCCATAAGGGTGGTGTCATCTGCATATCTGAGGTTATTGATATTTCTCCCAGCAATCATGATTCCAGCTTGTGCTTCTTCCAGCCCAGCGTTTCTCAAGATGTCCTCTGCATAGAAGTTAAATAAGCAGGGTGACAATATACAGCCTTGACGTCCTCCTTTTCTTATTTGGAACCAATCTGTTGTTCCATGTCCAGTTCTAACTGTTGCTTCCTGACCTGCCTATATTAAAAAATGCTTACTCCTTGGAAGAAAAGTTATGACCAACCTAGATAGCATATTAAAAAGTAGAGACATTACTTTGCCAACAAATATCCGTCTAATCAAGGCTATGGTTTTTCCAGTAGTCATGTATGGAGAGTTGGACTGTGAAGAAAGCTGAGCACCGAAGAATTGATGCTTTTGAACTGTGGTGTTGGAGAAGACTCTTGAGAGTCCCTTGGACTGCAAGGAGATCCAACCAGTCCATTGTAAAGGAGATCAGTCCTGGGTGTTCATTGGAAGGACTGATGCTAAAGCTGAAACTCCAGTACTTTGGCCACCTCATGTGAAGAGTTGATTCATTGGAAAAGACTGATGCTGGGAGGGACTGGGGGCAGGAGGAGAAGGGGACGACAGAGGATGAGATGGCTGGATGGCATCAGTAACTCGATGGACATGAGTTTGAGTAAACTCTGGGAGTCGGTGATGGACAGGGAGGCCTGGCGTGCTGCAGTTCACGGGGTCGCAAAGAGTCAGACATGACTGAGTGACTGAACTGAACTGAACTGATGTGAAGAGCCAGTTCATTGGAAAGACCCTGGTGCTAGGAAATATTAAGGGCAGGAGGAGAAGGGGAGACAGAGGATGAGATGTTCATATAGTGTCACTAACTCAATGGACATGATTTTGAGTAAACTTCTTAAGATAGTGAAGGACAAGGAAGTCTGGCACACTGTAGTCCATGGGGTCACAAAGAGTCAGGCATGACTGAGAGACTGAACAACAATAAATCCTTCAGACAGAATTAAGTGCATGCTTCCAGCTAAGTCAAAAGTTTTTTGAGAGATTTAATTTTTTTCAACTATCAGAAGTACCACCATAATCATAGCAAAAATCAAGTCTTTGTAGGATTTCTTTGCTTTCATAGGTTTTTTATTTTTAATTGTAAAGGCAAAGAAGGGAGGAGACTTTTTTTCAGGGTCTGTTAAGAGTCTTAATCATGCCTGATATACCACAAAGTTCCAGAGTGCCCTGTGGGATCAGTGTAGGGCTGCCCAAGAGGCCCAGGCCACTGGAAGAGAGATTGATTGTATTCAAGAATAAGAGGGTATTTCCCATTCCAGGAGCTCAGAACTCGGACCTTGGCCACTGGGTGAAAGTCTATGAACATTTCTGTCTTCAAGGAGCTCTTTTGTTTTGATTTTAACTTTACACAAATAATACGTGGACAGATTGTCCTTGAGAAACACTTAAACCCTACAATTAAGGCTAAAGTCTCCTATGACCAATGCCAACCATCCATCCTGATTTCTCCTCCTCTTTCCCAGCAATTACCTCTGTGGTCATTTTGAGTGTAACTCATTCCATTTTTTTAAAAGTGATTTTTACCTATCTTCATGGATATGATGTGAGAGTTGAACTATAAAGAAAGCTGAGCACTAAAGAATTGATGCTCTGAGGCATGTGAGATCTTCCCAGATCAGGGATTGAGCCCATGTCTCCTGCACTAGCCAGCAGAATCTTTACCACTGAGCCACCAGGGAGGCCCCTCATTATAGTTTTGATTTGTATTTAGATTTCTACCCATTGGTGATGGATGGAAAACCTGGCATGCTGCAGTCCATGGGGTCTCAAAGAGTTGGACATGACTGAGCAACTGAACTGAACTGAATTGAACCCACTTTTTGATTGGGTTGTTTGTCTGTTTGTTTTGATGTTGAACTATATGACCTGTTTGTATTTTGGGAAATTAATCCCTACTAGTGACATTCTGTGACAAGATTGGTACAGACATTCAGAAAAAGTGTTAGAAACATTTACAGCAATGTCTGTTGAATGTAATAAGAAGGTTGAGCATATACAGGCATATTGCTAGTTTGGTTCCAGACCACTACAATAAAGCAAATATGGGTTGACCAAAAACTTCGTTCGGGTTTTCTGAACAATGTTATAGAAACACTTGAATGAAATTTTTGCTCAATCCAATACCACAATAAAGCAAATACCACAGTAAAGTGAATCACATGAATTTTTTTGTTTGCCAGTGCATACAAGGGTTACGTTTACACGATACTTTGGTCTAAGTGTGCAATAGCATTATGTCTAAAAAAACATATATACCTTAATTAAAAAATACTTTACTGATAAAAGCTGACTACTGTCTGACAACACAGGATTTCCATAAACCTTCAATTTATGAAAAATTGCAGTATCTGTGAAGTGCAATAAAACAAGGTATGCCTGTATTGTGTATATCTTTAACATTTCATTTTGTGTATTACAAAATTATGTTATCTTACAAAATTATCAGAATGTGATAGCTTGGAAATTTCAAAACTTCTCTGGTTTGGCAGTTTTGTGATCTTATACGAGTAACTAAAACTCAGTGTGCCCCTTCTGGTAGGTCTGGTAGGTCATTGAGATGATTAGAGGTAATGAATGTATCTGAAGCACCTGGTACCATGCCTGACATGAACAGAAATTAATGGGATCCCATCATGAAACAGTTCCTAACAAAACTATCTTCCAGTTGGCTGTTGAAGAACACGCAAAATTGTGGAGTGTGGTGAGTGAACCTTTTTATTCAGGATCATGAATCATATTCTAACTGATGTAGAGTACATTGTGGCCCCAACCTCTCCTTCCTGTCTCGTCTCATGTTCCCCTTCCCCAGAGTCCTTTTCTCTAATTCTTCCTCCAAAGATCCCAACTGATTTTTATTTCTTAAAAGCACAGTCATTTTCTGTTCCTGAAGCAGAGTGGGGGATGGAAATTTCTGGCCACTGTGGTCTGGCCTCCTGTTCAAGCATCTAAAAATAACCAGACCATTCATACTGGGCCAGTTTACCTCCTGCTGGCGTTTCTGCTGTGTCCTTATTGTGCTAAAAGAGTATCTGTTCCTTCTTTCCAGTATTACAGAAAGCGCCTTTCTCTCACCTTCACCGTGGTAGGTATCAGTACCTTTATTACTGGGGGCACTGTTGTATGATGGTTAAGTACAGGTACTTTATAGCCAGAAACTTTGGATTGAATTCTGACTCTGCTACTTGTTAGTTGTGTGGCTTAGGGAAAACATAATTTTTAAAAATTATCAGAATTGATATTAGAAGCAATAATATCAGGGCTATGTATTCTAGGGGAAAAAGAGTTTGAGCCATTGCCTAACCTGACTATTCAAGAAAGTGAAATGGAATAAAAGGCTTTACCAGGCCATCTTTTCTTCCAGGATTCCACAGTTGTTTTGTTTGACAGTAGAAGATCACTGGTTTAGTCTGACTCTAATTCTGAACTTTGCTGGTTAGGGTGTTTTAATTTAAGGCAATGTGATTTAAAACTCCTCTGTGATTGGGACTTCCCTGGCTCCCAGTGGCTGAGACTTTGAGCTTCCGCTGCAGGGGATGCCAGGTTAGTTCCCTGGTCTGGAAACTAAGCTTCCACAAACCACATTCCACGTGGCTAAAAAAAAAAAATTTTAAGTAAAAAAATAAATTGTAAAAGGTAAAATTAATTTTTAAGAAGTCCCTCTGTGATTTAAAATTTACTTCCTATAAACCAGAAATTAAGTCTAGAATCTTCAGTAGCTGAGATTAAAATTTTGTCTAGAATATGAACATTCTTTTGAACCTAAATTCCTACAGAGATTTCATTCTAACAACTAACTAGGTAACTGTTTGTTTCCCCAGCTTTCTTCTGTTTATCTCCACTGACTGGTCACCCTGAGCTCAGGCGTCACTGTCTTAGGGATGCTGCCACCAATCCCCCAAGTCTGCTGCATGGGCCCCATTCATAGCTTCACTGAAGGGGACTGTAATTGGCTGCGAGTGTACCTAGATGTCCTGCCAATCAATGAACTTCTTATAGCCCACTACCCTATCTTCCCAGTCCCCCCTGACTTTCACCTCCTTGACACCTGCCCATCCTTCAGTCCTCAGATCAAATGGTATACCTGCTATGGAAGATTTCCCCATTATAGAGAGCTATAATTTCCTGTGTTTTTTCTCTCATGGCATTTATCACTAGTCATTTTTTTTTTATTTTCATGAATTTCTGTCTCACTTATTAGACTACAAACTCCTTAGAAGCAGGACCATGTTTGCATATAGCTTACTACTGTGTCCTCAGCACCTAGCATGGTACCTGGCTCCTTGTAGCAGTTACTAAGTATTTACTTGCTGATAAAGGATGCTGTTTCATTCATTCATCCCCCTTAGGACAAATTGTCTTGATATTTGTGGTCTTTACAGACCACGGGCATACAAGCCCTTTATGGTATGAGAGAGAAAGGCAGAAAAATAGGTCTGCAAGGAGGCAAAGAAGATAGGAAACTATCATCTTTTTAAAAAAATTTATTTCTGGCTGCACTGTCTTCATTGCTGCAGGCAGGCTTTCTCTAGTTGGGGCAAGTAGGGGCTACTCTTCCTTGTGATCGGGCTTCTCATTGCAGTGGCTTCTCTTGTTGCAGATCATGGGCTTTAGGGCATGCAGGCTTTAGTAATTGCAGCACCCAGGCTCAGTAGTTGCAGCTCATGGGTTTAGTTGCTCTGCAGCATGTGGGGTCTTCTTGGACCAGGGATAGAATCCATGTGCCCTGCATTTGAAGGTGTACCACCAAGGAAGTCTGGTGAACTATTCCTATCAAAAGTTAAACCTGAACCTAATCAAGACTTTAGACCTAGCTTCTATTTTACAAGAAATAAAGAGATAGAAGAATATTTGATAACAACAGTATTGATTGCAAGGAAGCAATCAAGCAAATCCAGAAAATTTAAAACATTCTGCAAGACAACTGTTCTACACAAAGATTGTGACAAGAAAAAGTGGGAAGATTATTCTAAATTAAAAGTTTAAACAGGCATAATATCCAAATGCATTATGTGAACCTCGATTTGGTTCCTGGTTGTAAAAAGGCAATTACAAAAGACATCTTAACTACAATTTGAGAAGTTGAAATACGGACTCTATATTAGATGACACTTTGAAATTGTTATGTTTCTTATATATCTTATACACAAAAAATGACCTTATTCTTAGAAGATGTATGATAAAATATTTAGGGTGGAGTGTCATGATGTCTACAACATAGATGATTCAACAACAATAAAATACATGTATAGATTAAGCAAATACGGGCAAATATTAACAATCATTGAATTGAATTTGGGTGAAAAGTATACAGAGGATTACTGTGGAAGGTTTTTTCATTTGTTTATGGTTTTTGGATTGAGGGAGTCAGGTTTAATTTACATAGAGTAAAATTCAAAAATTTTAAATTTACATAGTGTAAAGTTTTATTTTGACAAGCACATGCAATAGTGTAGCTACCATCATGGTCAAGATCTAGAATATATCTATTGCTTTCAAAGCTCTCCTTGCCTCTTTATAGTCATTCCCTCATCCTGTACCCCCAACCTTTGGCAACACTGATCTATTCTCCAACTCGATAATTTTGTCTTTTCCAGAATGTGATATAAATGCATTTTAAGTCTGGCTTTTTAGACTTAGTATACTAGTTTTCTAGGGCTGCTCTAACAAAGTACCACAAACCAAGTGGCTTAAAGCAACAGAAATTTATTGTCTCAGTTCTGGATGCTAGAAGTCCAAAATCAATTTGTCAGGAGGTTCATGCTCTCTGGATGGCCCTTGAGGAGAATCCGTTCATGCCTTTCTCTTCGTTTCTGGTGTCACCAGCAATCCTTGGTGTTCTGTATCTCACAGTGGCATAACTGCAATCTCTGCCTTGACATTGCATGGTATTCTCCCTGTGTGTTGCCTGTCATTGCATTAGTTACCAGTGATATTGAAGTAAGGGCTCACCCTATTCAAATATATGACCTCATCTTAGCTAATTTTATCTGCAATGATCCTATTTCTAAGTAAGGTCACATTTTGTGATGTTGGGGTTTAGGATTTCATATTTTTTGGAGGGGAGATACCATTGAACCTATGAGACTTAGCATGATACATTTGAGATTCACGTATGTTTTCACATGTTTCAGGAGTTATCAATGTGTAGTATCCTATTGTGTGGATATATCATGCTTGTTTTTATTGCAGTACAGTTGATTTACAATATTATATTCGTTTCAAGTGTTACAGCATAGTGATTCAGTATTTTTATTGAGTATACACCGTTTAAAGTTATTATACAATAATTGCTATATTTTTTTGTTCCTTATCTATTTTATACCTAGTATTTTGTATCTCTTAATCCCCTACCCTTCTCTTGCCCTTCCCCCCTTCTCTTTCTCCACCGGTAATCCTAGTTAGTTTTCTATATCTGTGCGTTTGTTCTGTTTTGAATATACATTCATTTGTTGTATTTTTAGATTCCACATATAAATGATAACATACCGTATTTGTTGTCCTTTGATTTATTTCACTAAACATAATACTCCCTTGGTCCATTATATTGTTGCAAATGGCAGAATTTCATTGTTTTTTATGACTCTAATAGCCCATTATATATATATAATTTTCCATTCATCTGTTGATAGATACTTGGGTTGCTTCTGTATCTTGGCTACTGTAAATAATGCTGCTGTGAACATTGGGGTGCATGTATCTTTCTGAATTAATGTAGCTTTTTTGAGGAAAATTCATAGTTTACCACAGTGGCTGCACCAATTTAATGCCACCAAAAGTGTACAAGGGTTTCCCTTTCTCTACATCCTCACCAACAGTAGTTATGGCTCATGGTCTCTAGAGCATGGGCTAAGTAGCTGTGGCACACCAGCTTGGTTGCTCTGTGGCATATGGAATTTTCCTGGACCAGGGATCAAACCCCTGCATCAGCAGGTGGATTCTTATCCATTGTACCAAAAGGGAAGTCTGGAAGAATTAATATTGTTAAAACATCTACATACCCAAAATAATATGCAGATTTAATGTAATCCCTATCAAAATACCATGACATTTTTCACAGCACTAGAAGTAATCTTAAAATTTATGTGAAACCATAAAAGACCCCAAATTGCCGAGCAAACTTGAGAAAAAAGAACCAAGTAGAGATATCATGCTCCTTGACTTCAGACTATATTACAAAGCTACAGTAATAAAAATAGCATGATACTAGCTTCCAAACGGACACTTTGATCAATAGAACAGAACAGAGAGTCCAGAAATAAACTCATGTACCTATGGCCAATTAATCTATGACAAAGGAGGCAAGACTATAAAATGGAGAAAACGACAATCTCTTCAATAAGTGGTACAAGGAAAATTGGACAGCTGCATGTAACAGAATGAGATTAAAACAGTTCCTCACCATATGCAAAAATAAATTCAAATGGATTAAAGACCTAAAAGTAAGACCTGAAATCATAAAACTCCTAGAAGAGAGCAGAGGCAGAACATTCTTTGACATAAATCATAGCAAAATTATTTTAGATTGGTCTCCCAGGGCAAAGGAAATAAAAACAAAAACAAATGGAACCTAATTAAACTTAAAAGCTTTTGCACAGCAAGGCAAACCATTGAAAAGACAAAAAAACAACATTCTGAATGGGAGGAAATATTTGATATAGTCAAGTGATATGACTGATGGGGTTAATATCTAAAATATATAAACAGCTCATACAACTGAATATCAGAAAAACAAATAACCTGAGTGAAAAAAGGATATACCACATTTTGTTTGTCCATTTATCAGCTGAAAGACATTTGGATTGTTTACAGTGTTAGCCAATTATGAATAAACACTATAAATATAATTTATACTTATATAACACTGAATTATGACCACAGTATTAAATGTAGCATTATAATTATTAATAAATACTGCTACTGTAGGCATTTGCATATAGATTTTTGTGTGAACAGAAATTTCCACTTATCTTGGGTAAATATCAAGGAATGGGATGATTATCTCTAGAGAAACTTCTAGACTTTTCCAAAGTGGTGGTACTATTTTCCATTCCCATCAACAGTATAGTCCTTCTACATTTTCATTAACACTTGACATTCTAAGTTTTTCTGATTTCAGCCATTTCAATGCATATTTAGTGGTATTTCACTTTGGTTTCAGTGTGCATTCCCCTAATGACTTATGAGGGCTTCCCAAATGACTCAGTAGTAAAGAATCCACCTGCCAAGCAGGAGACATGGGTTTGATCCCTGGGTCAAGAAGGTCCCCTGGAGAGGGAAACAGCAATCCACTCCAGTATTCTTACCTGGGAAATCCCATGGACAGAGGAGCCTGGCAGGCTTCAGTTCATGGTGTTGCAAAGAGTTGGACATGACTTAGTGACTAAATAACAACAACAACAACAACTTAGAATATTAGGCATCTTTTCACATGCTTATCTGCCATTTGTGTACCTTCTTTGGTAAAATATCTGGTCAAATATTTTGCCTATTTTTATTAGGTTATTTGTTGTGTGAATTCTCTCTATATTCTATACACAAGTCCTTTAGTAGATATGTGTTTTTGAAATACTCTCTCCCAATCTGTGGCTTACCTTGTCTTTTTCTTAATAGTGTCCTTCAAGAGCAGAAACTTAATTTTGATAAAGTCCATTTTATTTTTATGGGCTGATCTTTGGATATCATTGTACATGTTTTTCAGTTTTTCTGTGAGTTTGAAGTTTTTCTTTTTTGGGGGGTGGCTGCTGAAGAAATGAAAAAAGTCAGTGAAGTTTGCTCAGTCGTGTCTGACTCTTTGCGACTCCATGGACTGAATGGTCCATGGAATTCTCCAATCTAGAATACTGGAGTGGGTAGCCTTTCCCTTTTCCAACCCAGGAGATCCATCTTCTGGATCTTCCCAACCCAGAAATCAAACCCAGGTCTTCCACATTGCAGGCGGATTCTTTACCGTCTGAGCCATAAGGGAAGTCCAAAAATACTGGAGTGGGTAGCCTATTCCTTTTCCCGTGGATCTTCCCAACCCAGGAATCGAACTGGGGTCTCCTGCATTGCAGGCAGATTCTTTACCAACTGAGCTATAAGGGAAGAAATGAAACTTTAACAATAAAAAGTTGGGGAAGAAAAGAAGGCAGAGACAGCTATTTTTTTTAAAAAAGAAGCAAACAGTTATTAAGAGGCAAGCAATACAAGATAAAGTCCTTTTTTAAAAAACTCTCCAATCTGGCTTTTTTTCTCCCTTTAGTCCTCCACAGATTTAGTCCCTTTCAACCCTACTGTTTCTTCCTCAATTCCTTGTTTAATCAATCTCAAGAGAATAAGAAAGAGTAGGAGGGAGAGACAGAGAGGAAAATGTGATTTTGTAACATTTCAGCATTCATGATGGGGAATTTTGAACCTATTCTTAGAAGTTCCCCTGAGTCTGGAGTGGTAGTGACCCAGACTCCTCAGCTTCAGGAACTGGAGTTGATTTTGGCTGGGAAATGAACACCCATGAGTGTGTGCTAAGTTACTTCAGTTGTGTCCAACTCTTTTTGAACCTATGGACTGTAGCCCTCCAGGCTCCTCTGTCCATGGGATCTTCCAGGCAAGAATACTGGAGTGGATTGCCATGCCCTCCTTCAGGGGATCTTCCCGACCCAGGGATTGAACCCATGTCTCCTGCATCTGGCAGGAGGATTCTTTGCAACTGAGGCACCAGGGAAGCCCCTGAGACTGCAGAGAGATAGTTCAGATCTCTGGAGTCTGACTTGTGCTCCCTCAGTCATTGACGAATAGCAGGCCATTGCCAGGCCTGGTGAGAGGTTTGCTGAAGCTACATAATCTGTGGCCTGAGAGGTAGTCCTCAGATGGTAGGAAACTGGTCATCTTGTTGCCTGTAGAAGTTCTCCAAAACCAGAAGATGAGCAAAAGGAATTCCAGTCAGTGAACTGGCTTCCTGTCTACCTTCTATCAGCTGTTTTCCTGCTGTACACATCTGTCTCATCTCTCCTGGGCGGGGCTTTGTCCATCACATCCTATTCAGATACTAGTGGTGTCCCCCTCATTCCACCCTCTGTATGATACTTTGAAGCAGGTTTGAAGGGACAATAAGAACCTAGGTTAAACTCCCTGTAGATTGTTTTCAAGGTGGTAACCCAGACAGAGGAAGACCTAAGACATTTTTTGGACTCTTTGTGATGACCCTTTGATTTATCTTGCTTTCTCTGCTGTTACACTCATTCTGCCAAAAAGGAACAAGTTGCATACACATGGAAGCTTAATTCAACTGGGGTCCTAATTTTCTGATTCCTGGCCTGAGCCTGTGTCATATGTCCTGAGTTATCAGCCTTGTCCTAAGTTATAGTCTGGATGGTCTTTGGAACAGGTCCTTATCAATGGTCTTTGGAATACTCTAGTCTGCCCAAGTCTGTTTTGGATTAAACCCAGCATTGTCACTTGTCCAAAAGTAGGTTTCCTTCCAGGGAAGGTGCCTCTATCAGAGTCACAGCTAACTTTGAACCCTGTTGACTGCCTTCAGTACATGGGTAATATGGTGGGTTTTGTGTGTCATTAACTTCCCAAAGTTCAGACTTTGCAAACCAGTCAGACTCATTTCATGCCTAATTCAGCCATATTGGCGTTCCACAGGGGACACTGTGGCCCATGTTCTCTCTCCCTCAATCAGCCTCAGATGCTTCCCCAGTATCACCAGCTGCTGATCCCAGAGCTCCTGCTGAGTATAGCCAACCTCTGCCACAGTTAGTACTTGGCTGCTGCTCCCATTAGAACAACCGCTGATGTTGGTATAGTACTTTTCTATTTAGAAAGCATGGTTGAACACAGTCTTACTTAATGCTCATCCTAACCTTGTGAGTAACCTTATGAGTAATTGTACCTACTCCCAGTTTTCAGGTGAGGAATCTGAGGCTCAAAAGGTCAAGTCACATATCCATGTTTACATAGCTGATGTTTTGAGAAGGGCAAAACTGGATTCAAACCCAGGTCTTCTGAGAAAAATAGAATGTTTAAGCTGCTTTTATAGAATATTCCTGGAAAGATATATAAGAAACTAATCTCACGGATGGCCTGTTGGGATAAAAGAACTGGGTGGCAGAGAGACAGCAGTGGCAGGAATGTTTCCCACAATATACCATTCTACAAACCACGTTACTATATTAACCATTAAAAAAAGAGCTTGTCCCTGCCTTCTTTCTTTGGGCTGATCTGCTGATTCCTCTATCAGTGATCAGCTTAAAAACCACTCACCTACCACTCAGCGGAGCGCATCAAGGCATCACGCTTCTAAAACTGGCAGCATTTTGGTGTCAAATTTGTGTACTAGCTTCAGTCTTCCAGCATGAATCCATTTATATTACACTAACATAATGTGTGGAGACACACCCCATGTCCTTCAGGGAAAAAAAAAACGCTGTGTTTTCCTTGTCAAGGCAGCCCAGCCCTGTTCTCCCTGCAGGGCATCTCAGCCAGCCTCATAGGTATCTGAGGTTGCAGGGAGGCGACAGCACCCTCAGTCTCATCAGCCAGGGGAGGATTGGGGATGATCCACTGTTCCGAGAATGCAGAATTTGGGGGCAGGATGGGTTTTTTTTCCCCTGTCAGATTCTTAGAAACCAAGTTTGATTAGAACCAATTTGATTCTTAGAAATCAAATTCTTATTTCCCTATCATATCAAGAAACAAGCTAGAGGGGTGGGGACTTCCAGAATGGCAGAGTAAGGAGCTCAGCAGACATCTCTGACAAACAACAGCTTGGTGAAATATTAGTCTCTGAGAACTGTCCTAAGAGCATACCGCAAGTGAAGAAACATTCAAGAAAATCTACTAATTTCAGTAAGAACAGGGTGGGGCTAAGGCATTTGAGGGGTTTCCCTGGTGGCTCAGTGGTAAGAATCACCCTGCCAGTGCAGGAGACAGGGGTTCAATCCCTGGGTCGGGAAGATCCCCAGGGGAAGGAAATGGCAGTCTGCTCCAGTATTCTTTTCAGGGTAATCCTATGGACACAGGAGCCTGGCAGGCTGTAGTCCATGGGGTCGCAACAGAGTTAGACAGGACTTGGGAACTAAACAAACAACATGGCATTTGAGACAGGGACAAGCTCCTTTACTCCTGTCCTCTGTTCTTCACCCCACGCATTCTGCTCCATACAGGTACAGCCAAGAAGACATGGGCTCCCTCCCAGAATCTCCCAGTCTGGGATTACAGTTTAACCCCCGGAGGGACAGGCTCCCCTGGGGTTAAACTCTCCCCTTTCATACCTCTTATTGCAAAAGCTCTATTGCAGGCAAGCACAGCAAAGTGGACCAGGTCTCCCTTCCCCAACCCAGTCTTCACTCATAGAAACTGGATCACTCATACATTGCCGGGAGGAATGTCAAATGGTACAGCCACTCTGGAAATCAGTTTGGCAGTTTCTTAAAAACCTAAATATACAACTACCATACAACCCAGCAATTGCAATCCTGGGCATTTATCCCAGAGAAATGAAGCCATATGTTCAAACCAAAATCTATACACATATGTTTATAGCAGCTTTATTTATAATAGCTCAAAATTGGAAACAACCCAAACATCCTTCAACAGGTGAATGGTTAAACAAATTGATACATCCATAAGATGGAATACTCCTCAGCCATAAAAAGAAACTATTAATCATGAAATAACCTGAATGAATCTCTAGACAATTATGCTGAGTGGGAAAAAAAAATCCCAAAAGGCTATATACCATATTATCTATTTATATAACATTTTATAAATAGAAAAATTATAGAAATGAGGTAGAGATTATAGTTGCCAGGGATAAGGAGGAGTTGGGGCAGGAGGGAACTGTGTGTGGCTATAAAAGGATAACATAGGGACTTCCCTGGCTATCCAGTTGTTAAAACACCAGATTTGCACTGGAATCCCTGGTTGGGGAGCTAAGATCCCACATGCCATGGGGTGTAGCCAAAAAAGAAAAATATATATCAAATAACATAAGAGATCTTAGTGATGATAGAAATGTTCTGTATCTTGACTCTATCAGTGTCAGTATCCTGATTGTGATATTGTACTGTAGTTTCACAAGATGTTACATGGGAAAAATTGTAAAGGATTTTTTGATCTCTATATTATTTCTTACAGGTATGTATAAATCTGCAATTACATCAAAATAAAAAGCTTAATTTTTTTAAAAAATGGAAAGGATTTGAATAGACATAGACATTTGTCAAAAGATGTACCAATGGCTAATAAGTACATGAAAAGATGCTCAACATTAGAGAAATGCAAGTCAAAACCACAGTAAAATAGTATAGCTAAAACTAAAAGCAAGACAATAACAATTGGTTAGGAGGATGCAGAGAAATTAAAACCCTAATACATTGCTGGTGGAATGTAAAATGATGCAGTCAATTTTGAAAACAGTTCTTCAAAATCATAAACATAGTTACCATTGACCAAGTAATTCTAATCTTAAGTAAACATCCAAAAGAAATGAAAATATATATTTATCAAAAACTGTTTTTCAACGATAAAAAGGAATTACTGATACATGCTACAAGATGGATGATCCTTGAAAACATTTTAAGTCAAAGAAGTCAATTGCAAAAGACCACATGTTACATTTACAATTATATTATATCAAATGTCCAGAATAGGTAAATCTATAGAGACAAAGTAGATTTGTGGTTGCCTGGGGGCAACCTGGGTGACTGCTAATGAGTATAGCATTTCTTTGGAGGAAAATGAAAATGTCTAAAATTAGATTGTGGTGATGTTTGCTCAAACCTGTAAACTTACTAAATAACATTGACTTTTACCCTTTAAAAAGGCAAATAGTATGGTATGCGAATTATATGTCAATAAAGCTAAAAAAAGAAAAAAGCTTGAATTCAAGCTATCTCTTTCATACTCTTTTTAAAACTTTTTATTCAGAAAAATTTTTTAAGTCACAAAAAGTTGTAAGAGTCACCCACAACTGACATTTTGCCTGTTTTTAAGGTCAAATTCCCTTGGCTTTGGGCTGATGTAGTTTTTTTTTTGTAGGCCTGGGTTTCAGATTGTATTGCTTACTCTACTCCAGAGTTTACAGTAGAGCCACCTGGCACTGTTTGGAGACGTCTTGGAGGCAGCTGCTACTGGCATTCAGTGAACAGAGGCCAGGGAGGCTGGGAAACATCCGACAGCACAGGGCAGCCCTCCCAACCAAACTTATCTGGACCAAAACACTAGTAGTGCCAAGACTGAGAAACCAGTTGTACTCAGTCTGTTTATCAAAAACAAGAAATATTATGGTCTTGTTAAACAGAGTGGGGATTTTATTCTCAGAAAGGAGCTTTCAGGCTTCCCTAGTGCCTCAGTGGTAAAGAATCTGCCAGCGATGCGGGAGACGTGGGTTCAATCACTGGATCAGTAAGATCCACTAGAGAAAGAAATGACAACCCACTCTAGTAGTATTGCTTGGGAAATCCCATGGACAGAGGAACCTGGTGGGCTACAGGCCACGGGGTCTCAAAGGGTCAGACACGACTGAGTGACTACAGGACAACAAGAGCTTTGGAGTGTGGAGTGTGCATATGATTTATTATTTGGTCTTTCAGTTGGTTCCCTACCCTAAACATTTACCTTTTCCCTATGAGGGCAGGAGCCAGACAGAAAATGCTGCAGCATCTGAGCAACACCGCAAATGAATGGGCACTTACGAATTTGAAAAGACGATAGGGCAGTAACTGGGGAGTCAAGAGGCAGCATTAACAAGGCCCAGGGACAGTAAAGCCGGTGAATTGGGAAATCTGGTCCCAGTTTGAGGCTGCTTTATCATGGCACTGGGATAAACCACAGCCATAGGGCTTAAAGGATCCAAGAGGTCCTTTCATACATGACTTCTTGCTACTTTGGTTCCCTCATGAAATGCTGTCACTGTGGCCATTCCAAGAGGTTGGGGTTGTCAGGGTGACTGCATGCTAGGGTATCTTGGCATCCAACTTTTCAGTGGATATGCCCTCCCAGTGCCACATGAGGGGCCTGTGCAGGATTTCCATGGTCTCTAGAGAAGATAGGAACCACAAAGGGAATCTTGGGTCCTCTGAAAGGCCTTTGCTCAGGAAGTTGAAGCTTTCATCCACCATTACATATATATATATATATATATACACACACATATATACATATATATATACACACATATGTACATATATATGTATGTATCAGTTCAGTTCAGTTCAGTCACTCAGTCGTGTCTGACTCTTTGCAACCCCATGAACCGCACTCCAGGCCTCCCTGTCCATCACCAACTCCCGGAGTTTACCCAAACTCATGTCCATTGAGTCAGTGATGCCATCCAACCATCTCATCCTCTGTCATCCCCTTCTTCTCCTGCCTTCAATCTTCCCTAGCATCAGGGTCTTTTCAAATGAGTCAGCTCTTCGCATCAGGTGGCCAAAATACTGGAGTTTCAGCTTCAACATCAGTCCTTCCAATGAACACCCAGGACTGATTTCCCTTAGGATGGACTGGTTAGATCTCCTTGCAGTCCAAGGGACTCTCAAGAGTCTTCAACACCACAGTTCAAAAGCATCAATTCTTCTGTGCTCAGCCGTCTTTATAGTCCAAGTCTCACATCCATACATGACCACTGGAAAAATCATAGCCTTGACTAGATGAACCTTTGTTGACGAAGTAATGTCTCTGCTTTTTAATATGCTGTCTAGGTTGGTCATAACTTTCCTTCCAAGGAGTAAGTGTCTTTAATTTCATGGCTGCAATCACCATCTGCAGTGATTTTGGAGCCCCCCAAAATAAAGTCAGCCACTCTTTCCACTGTTTCCCTATCTATTTGCCATGAAGTGATGGGACCGAATACCATGATCTTGTTTTCTAAATGTTGAGCTTTAAGTCAACTTTTTCACTCTCCTCTTTCACTTTCCTCAAGAGGCTCTTTAGTTCTTCTTCACTTTCTATATACCATGATGGGCCTAGGGTGGGTACATGGGAGGGTGCTGGTCATGAACCCCTGAATCCTTTATTTCTGCATTTTTCCAAAATGTTTGAAAAGTGTATCCTGCTCTGAGAGGGCACGCAACAGTTTTCAGTAAATATTTGAATCTGAAATGCCTCAGGCACTGCATGAAGGCACACTAGTGGACAAGAGAGACTAGACCTCTAATCTCAGACATCATATATTAACAATGATGTTTATTCAACAGCTGATTTTTCTCTGTTGAGAAATTGGCTTTATCACATCTTTGCTTGTTATCATCAGAAAGTTTTCAAGTTGAATAATACTAGTCAATGAGAGCAACAGAGGGGTTGTCTGTTGAGTTTTCTATTAATAGAAGGGTTATTAACCATCAGCTGGAGTCAGAGGCTATGGAGAAAATCCTTCTTAAAGTGTTTATTTAAGTGGATAAGCCACTAAAAGCTCAGTCATTGAAGAGCAAAATAGTGAAATGGAAAATACGGGTGAATAAAGTGAACCTAAAACTTTTGAAGACAAATGGGAAAAGCTGAATGATGGCTGTCTAAAAGAATGTTACTGCATTTGGGTCTTAGAGGCTAAAAGCATTCTTTAAAGCAAGATATAGTCATTGCGGATGATAAATACTAATTTGGCCACATCTATTTTTCCTTTTAACTAATTTTAGTTGTGTTTTCCTTTTTGTTATTCTGTTTTACATAAAATATGTTAAATTTAAAATTTCTTCAAAGTCTATTCGGCATAGGGTGGGGTATAAATAAATACTTTTTTGAAAAATCAGAACAAAGTGTGGACAATAGATGTCCCCTGGGATGAAAGTCAGGAAGGGCAGGGTGGAGACAGGTATGCCAGCAAGGACAGAAAGTCCCCTGATAGCATTATGCCTCTATGAGGTCCTGAGCACAGTGTTCTAGGTCAGTCCAGACAAAACTGACCTTTGTTTAGTTTTTAAAACCAAACATTTTTGGTACATCAAGGCCCTCTACTCTTTAGATAACTGAGATCCAGTAACTGTAACAGTAACTATGTTACTGTGTAATTTTATCCATGTTCCCAACCTCCATGCAATGGACAGAAGTCAAGGAAAATGAGAGACTTGAACTGGGACGATAATACAGGAATCTTCCTTAACAGAATCTACTAGAAGAGGATAAGGTGCTCTCTCAGGTTGAAAATCAGGTAGGAATTTTTGTTAACTTTGTCTTATTTCTTTGCAAAGCACAGGCAGAATCTGAAGCCCTTTATGGAGATCCAGAGAATAAATGCCATTTCTTTCACCTGGAGTTTCAAGCAGCCAACTTTGAGCCTCTGCTGGATCCAGACAGTGACTTCCTCTAACCCTTCCACAGAGTTATGGAGTTTTTTTCCCCTCTGAGCACAAAACAGGCATTTCCCTGACACGGGTTTCTGTGTTCACACATAATTGCTGGTGAGCCTGTTACTGGTGGCTCATAGGATTGACTTTGGAGGAACTGGCTTCCTCATGCTCTCATCTTGCTTCCGCAGTTTCTCGTTTGTGGGAGCTGAGTCTCCTCCGCATTCAGAGAGACTAACTTGGAGCCAGACATATAGACGAAACTAGTTAGTGTCGGCTCGATTGTTTTAAGGTGTTTATTAGCTTTCTTAAAGAGGGTATGTACACTTCTATTAGAATGGCTAAAGCAAAATTAGAAATAATACCAAATGCTAGCAAGGATGCAGAAAAACTGGATCACTCATACACTGCTGATAAGAATGTAAGATGGTACAGCCACTCTGGAAAACAGTTTGACAGTTTTTTACAAACCTAACATGTACTTACCAAATGACCCAGCAGTTTCATTCCTTGGATATTTATCCTAGAGTAATAAAATCCTATGCTCACACAGAAACCTATTCACGAATGTTTATTAGTTAGTTTTATTCATAATACCCAAAAAGCAGAAATAACCAAGATGTTCTTCAACAGTAGGTGAATAGCTAAATTTTGGTACTTCTGTTTATTTACTTATTTGTTGGCCACGCTGTGTGGCATGCACGATCTTAGTTCCTCTGCCCAGGATTGAACTTGTGTGCCCTGCAGTGGAAGCCCAGAGTCCCAACCACTGGACCACCAGGAAATTCCCCAAACTTTGGTACTTCTTTACCATAGAATACTATACAGCAATTAAAAGGAATAAGCTATTGATTTTTTTTTAAGCCCATTCAAGAAGACACATCGTATGATTCCATTTATAGAACATTCATAAAATAGCAAGATTTTAGAAATGGAGAACAGATCAGTGGTTGTCTGGGATTAGGATTATAAGGAGAAGGAGCAGGACGATGGATGCAGTTCTGAAATGTAACTAGAGAGATCCCGTGGTTATGTAATTGTTCTGTATTTTGATTGGGATAGTGGATATACAAACCTAATCGTGATTAAATTGTGTAAACACATACATGAGTACAAGTTAAACTAAAATATAAATAGAATAGGTGGATTATACTAATGCCAAAATTTTAGTTTTATTAGTGGCTTTTGTGTGTGTGTGTGTTTTTTTTAACTTATTTATTTTTGGCCGTGCTGGGTCTTTGTTGCTGCTCAGGCTTTTCTCTAGTTTTCTAGAGAAAACTAGTTGCAGTTTTCTCTAGTTGCAGTGAGCCTCTTCATTGCGTTGCACAGGCTTCTTATTTCAGTGGCTTCTTTTGTTGTGGAGCACAGGCTCAAGGGCTCTGAGCTTCAGTAGTTGCGGCTCATGGGCTCAGTAGCTGTGGCTCCCAGGCTCTAGAGCACAAGCTCAACAGTTGTGGCCAGCAGGCTGAGTTGCTCCGTGGCATGCGGGGTCCTCCTGGGTCAGGGATCGAACTCGAGTCTCCTGCATTGGTGGGCAAATTCTTTACCCCTGAGCCACCAGGGAAGCCCTGTTTTAGTGTTTTGAGAACTGTTAGCATAAGGGGAAGCCTGGTGGGCTGCCGTCTATGGGGTCGCATAGAGTCGGACACGACTGAAGCGACTTAGCAGCAGCAGCAGCAGCAGCAGCATAAGGGGGCATTGGGAGAGGAGGCTTCCCAGGTGGCCCAGTGGTAAAGAATCCATCTGCCAGGGCCAGAGATGCAAAAGACATGGGTTTGATCCTTGAGTTGGGAAGATCTCCTGGAGTAGGAAATGGCAACCCACTCCAGTATTTCTTGCCTGGAAAATTCCACGGACAGAGGAGCGTGGCAGGCTACAGTCCGTGGGGTCACAAAGAGTCAGACACAACTGAGCAAGCACGCAGCATTCGGGGAAATAGGGTGAATAGTATATAGATCTCTCTATATTCTTTCTTACAACTGCATGTGAATACACACTTAATAAAATTTCAGCAGCCATGCAAATTAAAACAAAACAAAACAAAACTCAGCAAACTGGGAATAGAGGGAGACGTCCTCAGAATGATAAAGAGCACCCTTGTCCTCCCCAGCAGTTGGTATTTAGGGTTTCTTTTGTGTGTGTGTGTCATTCTCACAGGTATGTAGTGGTATCACATTGTTGTAATTTGCAGTTCCCTAAGACAAATGATACAGTGCACCTTTTCATGTGCTTAATAACCATTTGCAGATCTTCTTTGGTGAAGTATGGGTTCAGATCTTTTGTGCATTTTTAAATTGGGTAGTTTATTATCTTATTGTTCAGTTCTGAGACTTTGTATATTATATACAAGTACTGTGTCAGGTATGTGTTCTGCAAATGTTTTCTCCAAATAAAGACTTGACTTGTCTTTTCATATTTTAATGATGTTTTTAAAAAAGAAATTTAATTTTAATAAGATCAAGCTTGTTAATGTTTCTTTCCTGCATCATGCTGTTGATTTTATATTGAAAAACTCATTATCAGACCCAAGGTCATGCAGATTTTCTCCTATTTTTTCTTCAAGAAGTTTTGTAGTTTTGCATTTTACATTTAGGTCTATGGTCCATTTTGGGTTACTTTTTATATAAGGTGTAAGGTCTGTGTCTAGGTTCATTTTTTTGCATATGAACATCCATCACTCTCACAAAAACAAAAATCAAAAAAACCCACAGTGATGGTCATATGTCAAAGGAATATTGGAGCCAATGGAATAGAGTTCTTAATGGCCAAAGCTGGAACAATTTGAGCAACAAAATTAATAAAGTATTGTAGTATTATATTATAGCCATAGCATAAAATAAATATTCATGATTCCATCTGGTATCAATAAATGATGGAATAAATAAATAAACTGGGGAGACTAGATATATCTCCCATGCAAATAACTGATGTAGGTTTTCTGCCCTTAAGAGGATAGAACATAATTTTCTACTCCTTAAATATAGTTTGTACATGGTGACTTTCTTCCAAAGAGTATAGTATGGAAATAGAGAAAAAAAGAGTAGCTTTACAGTAGAGAGTGAAAGTGTTATTCATGTCTGACTTTTTGCGTCCCCATGGACTGTAACCCCCCAGGCTCCTCTGTCCATGGGATTTTCCAGGCAAGAATTCTGGAGTGTATTGCCATTTCCTTCTCCAGGGGATATTCCCAACCTGGGGACTGAACCCAGGTCTCCTGCATTGCTGACGAATTCTTTACCATCTGAGCCACTAGGGAGGGAAGCCCCTAGTTTTATAGAAGAAAAAACCTGACAAACACTGTCTCAACCAGGTGAGCAAAGGTAACATCAGCAGTGATAAATCATATTGTTAGTTATGTTCCAGTCCATACTAGATGTGATGAGGGCAGCACTTTACCACTGTGGTCTTCCTCTCCAAAACACATTACACCAGTCTCACTGTGGGGAAAACATGGGACAAACCGCAACTAACAGATATCCTGCAAAATATTACACCAGGAAGTCCTAAATATTAGACCAGGACCCCTTAAAACTCTTATGGGTCATCAGAAAACAAGAATGATAACAACAGCAAAAAAAGAAAAGTCCAAGAAACAGTCACAGCCAAGAGAAATCTAAGGAGATATGCTATGAATACAGAGTAAAAGTGTTAGCCACTCAGTTGTGTCCAACTCTTTGTAACCCCATGGACTGTAACCCGCCAGGCTCCTTTGTCCGTGGAATTATCCAGGCAAGAATACTAGAGTGGGGTGCCATTCCATTCCCTTCTGCAGGGGATCTTCCTGACCCAGGGGTAGAATCTGGGTCTCCTGCATTGCAGGCAGATTCTTTTACCTTCTGAGCCACAGGGTATCCCAGGTGCGATCTTGATACACAAAAGGGACATTAGGGTAAAATGAGGAAATCCCAAGTATGAGCTTTAGTTAATAAGAAAGTATCAAGATTGGCCCTTGATTGTGAAATGCTGATAGGGGAAATAGGACATGGAGTATATGAGAACTCTCTGTATATTTTCATAATAATTCTGTACATTTAAAACTGTTCTAAAAATAAAAACTTATTTTGAAATAACAGGAACTGGTGTGGTTCTTGTGCCACCCTGGAGAAGGTCCCAGTGCACCTATGCCCAGGCTGGGTGCAACATCACTTCTTGGTCTCTGCTTCAGTTTTTTCACTTTCCCCCTTTCCCTCTGCGCTGCTTGTACAGAGGATTCAGTTCTGAGACTGCCTAAAGCCACTGGGAAAATGGTGGGAAATTCACCATCATCGTTGCCAGAAAAAGCAATTTATGGCTTTATTCTTAAGTTCCCAATTTGGCTTCACACTCTTATCTCCTGTGGGCTTTTATTTCTGAATCTTGGCTAAACTCCTCAGGCTTAAGCTTTTGGCCTCAAAAACATTGGACAGTTACATTATCTGTCCACTTCCTATTTCTATAGTAAGGAGCTACAGTAACCAGCTAACTCTTATCTGGAGCTCATACAATTACAGATAACTATTTCCTGGTGGCTCAGATGGTAAAGAGTCTTCCTGCAATGTGGGAGACCCGGGTTTGATCCCTAGGTCGGGAAGATCCCCGGAGAAGGAAATGGCAACCCACTACAGTACTCTTGCCTGGAAAATACCATGGACTGAGGAGCCTGGTAGGCTACAGTCCATGGGGTTGCAAAGAGTTGGACATGACTGAGCAACTTCACTTTCACTTTCACATGCTAAAAATCACAGCAGAACAAATACCAAGAGAAGTCATCCCAATATTACGAGATATCCCTCTTGTAGTTCTTTCTTGCAGCCAAAAACCTTTATACTTCAAACTTAGTTATATGTAGGCATACTAACACCAGGCATTTATGTTTTTGAGATAGTCATTTTGACCACAATTATTTTCACTCTGTCTTCTATTAATACCCAGTATTGATATGTAAAAAAAAGTGAGCTGAACTTCTCAGATTAAGTTCTATCAATATTGTAAATGTTCTTATATATTAATTATTTTGAACATAAATAAACAAAATTAAAGATAAAAGGAATGAACTATTGATACACCCAACAACTTGGATGGATCTCATTATGTTGAGTGGAAAAAGTTAAACTCAAAATATTACATTTACATAGCATTTTGTATGACATATAGCAATTTATATTAAAAATTTTTGATAACAAAATTATAGAGATGGAGCATAAATTGATATTTGCTAGGTACTCTTGTCTGGAAAATCCCATGGACTGAGGAGCCTGGTGGGCTGCAGTCCATGGGGTTGCTAAGAGTCGGACACGACTAAGCGACTTCACTTTCACTTTTCACTTTCATGCATTGGAGAAGGAAATGGCAACCCACTCCAGTGTTCTTGCCTGGAGAATCCCAGGGACGGGGGAGCCTGGTAGGTCTATGGGGTCGCACAGAGTCGGACACGACTGAAGCGACTTAGCAGCAGCAGCAGCAGGGTTTCTAGAGATGTAGAGAGAGGAAGAGCATGAGCGCCAACAGGGAGCTGGAATGGTCCTTGTGATCATGAAACAATTCTGTATCTTGACTGCGGTAGTAGTTACATGAACATACATATGATAAAATTGCATAGAATTAATAATACATCCATGTGTGTGCACGCACATATGCACAAGTGCATGTTAACCCAATGAAACTGGAATAAGCTTTGTGGGTTGTTGTAAAGTCATCTTCCTGGTTGTGATATGGTACTAAAGTCATGCAAGATGTTACCACTGGGGTATATGGGTCAAGAGTAAATGAGTAAAGGGGAAATAGAATCTCTCATTACATTTTCAGAACTGCATTTATTTTTATTTATTAATTTGTGGCTGCATCCAGTCTTAGTTGCAGCATGCAGGCTCTTTGTTGCGGAGCACAGGCTCTGGAGCACGTGGATTCTGTAGTTTGCCGCGTGCAGGCTTAGTTGCTCTGCAGCATGTGGGATCTTGTTCCTAGATCAGAGATCAAACCTGCATTCCCTGCATTGGAATGTGGATTCTCAACCATTTGACTACCAGGGAAATCCCTCTCATTACATTTTTTTTTTTCATTACATTTTATAAAGGCAATAACTACTGTTTTTACTTATCCTTTTAAAAAAATTGACATAATTTTTATACTAGAAAACTCACCGTTTAAAGCTTACAATTCAATGGTTCTTAGTGTTTGTAACTATCACCGCCAATTCCAGAGCACTTTCATTTCTCTGAAAGAAACCCCAAATCCATTAGTAGTTGCTCCCCATTCTCCACCCCCATCCTCTAAAAACTATTCATCTATATTCTGTATTGGTAGATTTGCTTATTTTTGATATTTCATATATGTGGAATTATACAATATGTGTTCTTTTGTGTCTATCTCCTTTTGTCTAGCATGTTTTCCAGAATCATCCATCTTGGAGCATATATCAGTACTTTATTCCTTTCTGTGGTTGAATAATATTCCATTATATAGATATGCCAAATTTTGTTTATTTATTCATTCACTGATAAACATATAGATTTTTCTACTTTTTGACTATTATGAATAATGCTGCTATGAATACTTATGTATAATCTTTTTTTAAAAAACATACATTTTTCATTTTCTTGAAGACATACCTACAAGTGGAATTTTGGGATCATGTGGTAACTCTCTGTTTAACTTTTTGAAGGACTGAAACAGTTTCCAAGAGGCTGTGCCATTTTGCTTTCCCACCACCATCAGTGTATGAAAGTTTCAATTTTTCCGCATCCTCACTAACACATGTTATTGTCTGTTTCTTTGATGATAGCCATTCAAGTGGGTGTAAACTGATATCTTATTGTGGTTTTGATTTTCTGTTTCTTATTGACTCAGTTTCAGTAGGCTTTGTCTTCGTAGGAATTTGTCTATTTCATCTATGTTATCTAATTTGTTGGCATACAATCATTCATAATTTCCCCTTATAGTCCTTTCTCTTTTTGCAAGGTTAATAATAATGTTTACTCTTTCATTGCTGATTTTAGTCATTTTGAGTCTTCTTTTATCTTTTTCAGTCTAGCTAAATGTTTGTCAGTTTTATTGATCTTGACAATGAACCAACTTTTGGTTTTGTTTATTTTCTCCATTGTTTTTCTAGTTTGTTTTGTTTATTTCCTTTCTAATCTTTTTTTCTCCCTTCCTTCACTTGCTTTGAATCTAGTTTGCTCTTCTTTTTCTAGTTAATTTGGGTGAAAAGTTAGGTTATTGATTTAAGATTTTTCTTTTTAAAGAGACGCATTTATAACTTCTTTGTATATTCTTTTGCAGTTTCCTGTGAACCCATAATTATTTCAAGTTTTTATTTTAAATAAAAACATAAGGAAAAAAGTATGCTCTGCCAGAAGAGTTGTGTGTGAGAATGACTCAGTCATTGCACATAGCCTCAAGGAGATTAGTGGAGAAAGATACACATAGAGTGATTTAAAAGATGAGACAGCTGCAGAGATGAAAAACACTGACGGATGTCCAGGGAAACCACGCAGGCACAACTGAGGGCTTATATGAACTGGAGAGTGATGCTCTTATCACGGGAGTTTCATACTCAGAGAGACCAGTTCCTAAGGAGACTGGCACTTATTTCTTGTCAATCTAGGGACCACAGCTGAAGCCATTTGGGGCAGGGATGGAACCACACTCTGATTAAGGCTAATGTTCCCACCTGAGGTCTTTTTCTCTGCGGCTCAGAATGCTCAAAGATATCCCCATCTCTCCTACCAAATCACTCAAAGTGTTCAGCATGGGCAGACTGACTGCCTTTAAAAAACAGGAAGGAAAAACTAGAAAATTTGTTGGGGTTGTTGATATTTTTAAAAATTTCTTTTAATTTTTAAGCAATTCCAGATTCACCAAAAATAGTTGCAAAAACAGTTAACAGAACTCCAGATACCCTTCACCCAATTTTCCCAACTGTCCCAAAGGTTAACAACTTACATTGGATTCCTAACTCCTTTTAATGTTTACTAAAAAAAAAAATTTTAGACTAAGTAATACATTCTTTTAGTTTATAAAGTAAAACAATATGAAGAGGTACATAGGTGAAAAATCTTGTTTTTGCCCCTGCCCTTCTACTGCATCAGTCTTGCCCCTCACAAACACTCATAATCATCTGTATTTTTTTCTTTTTTTTTGGTTGCGCTGCACAGCTTGTGGGATCTTAGTTCCCTGACCAGGTACTGAACCCGGGCCCTGGACAGTGAAAGTATGACGTGCTAGCCACTGGACTGCCAGAGAATTCCCATCTGTATTCTTTGAGCAAAAGTAATAAAAATATTTTCATATCTCCTCTTCTTCTCTTTCCCATCCTAAAACAGTATTCTATGCATACTGTTCTGGATCTCACATTTATCATTTAACAATATAGCTTAGAAATATTTTCAAATTAGAACATAGTAATGCTATTTTTTTTAATTGAAAAGGACTTCAGTATTTCTCTCATCTTTGCCCCACTGTCTTCCAGCATCGCTTTAGACCTACTTCTTGCTTCCTCGCTCACTTTCCTGTCTAACCTCTATTGTTTAAATCCCCAGTTCCCCAAGCATAGTTCATTCTCTGTGCTGACAAGCTCAGGGCTTTTACAGACCCCAGCCAGTGTGACTGGAGCGAAGCCACCAACCCCGTGGGCCATCAGGACCACAGGGACACATTCAGAAGGGACAGCAACAGGATGATGATTGCCTTAGCATGAGCGATGCCCCAAAGAGAGCACTCTGGGCCAAGAAGAAGAAATGATCTGGAACAAGGCCTTGTTGCTAAGCAACCCCAGAGAGGATGAAATTAACGCAGTCTGTTTTTCATGTAACTGCATCTCAAATGAAAGCTGAGGCCAGAGTTGATCCCATGCAAAATTAATAATTACCGCATGATTCTTTCTTTTAAATGGCTGCTGCCAAAAGACTGAGAACTGAAGAAACCAATATATCCTTCTTTTAAAAGAGGTGAGGAGGAGGAGGGCGGGGGAAACAGAACAAGTATATTCAGAGGCTGTGTTTTTCCATTTGCATCTTAGGTAGGAAATTGGGCATCTTAAACTGCTGTTGAATCTGCCTGGTAGGAAACCTGCTTTAATAGTAGATCCCAAGTAGATGAGATAATATACATCAGAGAACCATGGAAAGGTAGTTTTTATTTAGAGGTGAGACAAAGCTTCAGATCACATAAGACCCTGTTAATCTCCTTCTCAGAAAATTTTAAATGTACTTTTCTCTCTTGGTATGTTCAGAGAGGGCACATTATCATAAAACTAAAATATCCCCATTGCCTCCACCCACTCTCCCTAACTCCACTCTAAAGGCTGAAAGAGGGGCACAGCTTGATATGCTTAGTAACCCTTGCTTTTTGAGAACTTATCAATATTAAAAAGGCATAAATGACACAGAAAAGATGATTCCACCCCCATTCTGCTTCCACTGCATTGCTGCTGCTGCTGCTGCTGCTAAGTCGCTTCAGTCGTGTCCAACTCTGTGCGACCCCGTAGACAGCCCACCAGGCTCCCCATCCCTGGGATTCTCCAGGCAAGAACACTGGAGTGGGTTGCCATTTCCTTCTCCAATGCATGAAAGTGAAAAGTGAAAGTGAAGTCGCTCAGTCGTGTCCGACTCTTAGCGACCCCAAGGACTGCAGCCCACCAGGCTCCTCCGTCCATGAGATTTTCCAGGCAAGAGTACTAGTGGGGTGCCATTGCCTTCTCCGTCCACTGCATTAATTTGGGTTAATTAACTATGTGGTTAGAGCTGAGCAATATCCTTCTCCTTAAAAGAACATTTTGGATTATTATTATATGGTTGTACAATAAAATATATCTCAAAACAAAACATTTTTAGCCAAAGAAACTAATGTTATTAGAGAAGGAAAACTTTCTTGCCGAATGGAAGGTCTGACTCTAACTTCCTGCTGCAAAGATAGGTGTCTTCCTCCCTAACTGTTTATGCAGTGTATTTACTAGCCTTGAGCCAGGACCCTCTCTTGCTTTCCCTCTTCCACCCACCCCCTCAGCTCATACTGGGTCACTCTGAGCAAACACCCTCCCAACCAGCTTGCCTCTGTAAAGCAAGGAATGTTTGCTGATTGAGTTGAGCAGAATGTACTAGAACGTGGAGAAAACAAGATAGCAAAAAGGGTGCACTTGATCTTTGGAGCCTCTATCACTTGCAGTCTCAGCAGGTAATAGATGCTACATTCAAACCGGGTGCTTTGAGGAGTGTTTAACAAAGGCATTATTTACAAGGGTTGGTGGGGGAACCATAAAGGATTGGTGTTACCTGGGGATGGTAGCATTGGGTTGGGAGTCATTACAGGTCTAAGGCCTGAAGAAGAGAGAGAATTGGGAAGCAGAGCAATGGTAGGGAGGGGGCCTCCTTATAAGAATGTAGCCCTCGTGGGGGTATGTATTCCCTGGTATCGCTTGCCTCCTTGTCTCTGATCTCTGGCTAGGGTTCTCCATTTGGCTGAACCCCACTGGAAGTCAGGGGATAAGGAAGTGTTTGAATATAGTCAGTATTGATCAGCCTCCCAGGTATGGAGCATGGGGAGAGAGACTGTGACATGAAAGACAACCAAAGTTAAGCCTTCATTAATCCCTCTGGTTCCCAGTCTTTTCAATCATTCCTTCAGCCAGCATTACTGATCTCCAGCTTTGTACAGGCACAGAGCTAGGAGATACAGCAGCAAACACGGCAGCCCTTCTGGAGCTTATGATCCCTGTGGCTGTGTCAGGCCTGGGCAAGCTTCAAACTACATCATCTCCATCACTAAAGGTCTGAGGTCACACAAGGCCTCCAACTCCTACCATGGTGACTGCATGACTTCTCTTTCTTCTCTTCCCTCTTGGTCAGGAATAGAAATTCTCTTGTTACTATAAGTAGTGGTGGTAATGAGAGTATGTATGTGTAGGTGTGTGTGCTAAGGTATGGATATTGAAAGGTACATATACAGAGGAGCCCAGAAAAAGGAAAATAGTTGGGCATCGGGAAAGGGAGGAATAGTGGTAGAGCTGAGTCAAAGGAGCTTCACTCCAGGACGTGGTCTTTAAGGACCGAGCTTCTATCTACAAATGTGTACTCTGCTTCCTCCACATACACCGGCTTCTTTAGATTCTGCAGTCTTTCCATGCCAGTTCACTCCAGGCCACTGCCTTGCTATCTGCGTGGCCCTTGGGCTAGGCCATGGTCCTGGGCAATTAGTGACCATTATTGGACATAGAACAGTTGGTGCTATTTTTCTGAGCAGGGGGCTCTGGCTAGGGGAGGCTCTCCCTCTATAGGAGATATTGAGTGTGGTAGAACGCACAGCAGATAAGCCTCATATGAAAAGCTCCTGGAAGTCAGAGGTCAGGGACCTGGGTCTTACACTGGTTTTCCAGTAGCCCATGGCATCGTTTCTTTTAAGTCAGCTTCTTAGTCAATATTTACTGAATCAGACTGGGCAAAAAAATAACCCTTGACTTACAATCGGATACCTCAACCACATCTGTTCTTGGAGATCTTTTAACACACAAAGACATTTGATATTTGTTGAGAAGGACTTTGTTGATCCGCAGGCAGAGAAGGTGACCTGTGTTGGGCTCATGAAAAGACATGCTGGCAAAGCATGTATCCTGTTGGGGACAATAGCTCCCTTTTTCCCGAAATGCCTGCCAGCTGTGTGTGGCCAAGCCAGGGCTAGGCTCAGTTTCTTGCACTGTTTCTCACAGCAGCAGGAGAGGAAGTGAGGCACTGCTTCCTGCTATGGTAATCCTCTTATTTCATTTCAGTGATACAAGTTGACCTTGTGCAGAGAGACAGACACTATCAGTTCTTCCCAGAGCAAAGATGGCCTTTCTGATGGTGAGCATGGGCCTTATCGACTTAAAAAATAGTCACAACCTAAAAGTTGATAGGGCTTCCCCGGTGGCTTGGTGATAAAGAATCTGCCTGCCAGTGCAGGAGACAGAGGAGACAGGGGTTCAACCCCTGAGTGAGGAAGATCCCCTAGAATTGGAAATGGCAACCCACTCCAGTATTCTTGCCTGGAAAATTCCATTGACAGAGGTGCCTGGCAGGCTGCAGTCCATGGGGTTACAAAGAGTTGGACACAACTGAGCAACTGAGCACAAAAGTTGAGAGTTACATTTTATTCAGTGGAAATTTTTAGGACTTAAGCCCGGGAGGCAGAATCTCAAATAGCCCTGAGAGAATTGCTCCATGGAGGCAAGGGGAGGAACCAGGTTCTATAGAAATTTTGCAACAAAGGGCAGGTAGTCTGAACGTCAAATGATTATTGCTAATTAAAGAAAACCAGGTTTTCCGGGATTCCCCAGTGATCCAGTGGTTAGGACTCCATGCTCCCAATGCAGGGGCCCTGGGTTCAATCCCTGGTCAGGGAACTAGATCCCACATGCTTCAACTAAGACCTAGCATAGCCAAATAAATAAATTTTAAGAAAAGAAA
The DNA here is from genome assembly GCF_023091745.1 of Budorcas taxicolor. NCBI lineage: Eukaryota > Metazoa > Chordata > Mammalia > Artiodactyla > Bovidae > Budorcas > Budorcas taxicolor. The sequence continues at coordinate 120,129,332 of NC_068920.1, forward strand.
GAAAACTAGATATTCCAAGTTAAGGAATTTAGTATTTTTCTATGTATGGGGAGCTGCAAGAGTTTGGGCTAACTTAAATCATTCCTTTCATATGCATCTCAACTATGGGGCTAGTATCCTGTGTTTTTTCACATCCTGAGCTTCCTTGGGGCTCACTGTAGGGAGTGACTGTAGCCGTCAGATGGCTGCTGCTGCTGCTGCTAAGTCACTTCAGTTGTGTCCGACTCTGTGATAGCAAGTATTCTTCTCCTTCCTGAGTGCCCTTAGGACTCACCAGCTCACATTGGAGGGCTGCAGTTCCTGATGACTGTGACATCATTGTTTACTGACATGGTAGGGAATATTCCATTTCTCAGCCTCAGTGTTGTGTATCATGAGGATATTTTCTTCCTGGGTGGATACGAGGGATAGATTTCTTTTGGCTGAAAAATGGGATATGAACCATACCAGAAACTGCTAGCAGAAATGTCTCTGGGCTCTCCTTACATTTCTGGCTGAGAACATCTGAGGCAGAAAACAACAGTTTTCCTTGCAGAAACAGCTGGCCCTTTCTACAGGACACAGCTTTCCAGACAAAATACTGAAGTCCTCAGGAGACTTGCTCATCCGGAAACTAAGCTGGACAACAACTTAAAGGTTATCCATGAACAACAGAATTTGACCCTTAGGGCAGAGGAAGGTTTTAATTAACTTCATCTGAGAAGTTTCCAAGGCCTTTCCAGCTGTTTTGGAATGTTGTGTTCCAGGCTTTAGAGATTAAAACTTCCCTTTTTCTGGCATCCGAAAGTGACTTTTAGAAGCAAAATAGGAACAGCTTTCGGACCCCAATATCACAGCACATCAGCCAGGCCTGGATCTTGCCACTAAAAGGGGAAAAACTGTCTCTGGGGTCTCCTTGGGGCCAGAATGTCATGAGGACTTGGCAGCCTTGGAGCAGACTCTGCTAGGGTCTGGGTCTTCTCCCAATATCTGCAACTCTAAGGGGCAGCTGGCAAAAAATGAATAGCCAGCCAGGCAGTGTTGAAATCCAAGAAAGGGGGAACGGTTGGCCCTTAAGTATCCTAAGGCCTGGTTTTCCTGACATCTTGAAGCAGAGGGTACCTGTTTGGACTAGTGGATCCAAAAAAATAAAGAAATGGAATTTTTTTCTCCACCTAAAGGATGCGCTACGTCTTTTCACAAGTGGATATCTGATTCCCTCATTCGTGGGAGGTTGATTGAGCCCCCTTTGTCCATCAGGACCATCAGTACTGGTGGTTGAAGGAAAGAGCAGCACAGTCACACATTTTAAGGGCAAGGACCATGTTTCATCCTCCTTGGGCTTGCTTGTAACAGACGTTCACGTACTATTTCGCTGAAATGGTCCCCCCAAAGTCACAGCTTTTTCCATTATCCGGTGTCTGTTTTCTTCCCCTTTCCCTCCTATAACTTATCTCCTGTCTCACCAAGTCAAGAAAACACATTCATGGTCTTCCCTATGCAAGTTGCTGACTTGCACCATAGTTCACCTGCCAATCAAACCAAAAGAGAATAAGAGGGAAGAGAAATGAAATTTGTTTCCCTTGAGCCCTGCCTTGCTGTCTTCTGGCACAACTTGGTTCTAAGAGGTTGCTGGTCACACTGGCAAAAAGCTTTTTTCACCCTAATGCTTTCTCCCCAACTGTCCACTCTCACTGAAAAAAGTTGTCTTTTTTTTTTTTTTTTTAAGGAATGTGTTCTGATTATGAAAGTAATAAATACCATTTAGAAAAGAGAATAAACTGTTCCCCACCCAATACATCTGTTGTGTTCCTAGCCTTTTATTCCAAATGAGACCTCACAAAAGCAGGCTTGCCCCTCTAATCAATGGCTTTAATTGACATATTCAGTTAATTAAGACATCTTTAACATACACCTACAATGAACGTAGCAGAGTTTGGCACTCTTAAAAACACAAAATAGGTTTAAGATAGCCTCAGCCTCAGCCTTCCAGGAGACAAGAGCTTTGAGGCCACAAAGCCCGTTGCTGTATTCTGGTCTTCTGCTGACTTCCACGCAGCCAATCCTGATGGCCACCTGTCATGCTGAAGCCTTCTCTTCCCTGGGCTGGTGCATCTCTACATCCTGTTTTCTGCCTTCTGTTTCTAAACTCAAGTTCAACTGCTAACTCCCAAAAGCCAGTACTCAAGAGACAAGTATTGGTTGGCAAAGGACAGATTATTTATCTGAGAAACTAGCAACCTAAGGAGAAGGTGGACTCATGTCCCAGAACCAATTCCAAACATTCTGCTCGGCCATGTGAGTTTTTCAAGGGCAAAAAAGGAAGCTGCTGCTGCTGCTAAGTCGCTTCAGTCATGTCCGACTCTGTGCGACCCCATAGACGGCAGCCCACCAGGCTCCCCCTTCCCTGGGATTCTCCAGGCAAGAACACTGGAGTGGGTTGCCATTTCCTTCTCCAGTGGATGAAAGTGAAAAGTGAAAGTGAAGTCGCTTAGTTGAGTCCGACTCTTAGCTAGATTCAGTTAATCGTTTGACGAGGGGGTCATTGTCTTCATCATCTTTCACTATGTGCAGACTTGTTGATTCTTCGTGACCTTTCTTTAGACTCTACCTTGTTCACAGAGTTTGCTCATGGGATTACTGCAGGGGGAGCTGGGGGAAAGATCTAGTTATCTGTTAATTACTTATTCTTCATTTCTACATCTTTAAGAAGAGAATCTACATTTAGGCAAGACATTGTGTGATCAGGGATTACAAAACTATCTGATTAGTGAGGCATGGAGTACATGCTATAGGGGTTAGGTTAAATATTGCCTAGTAATCTCACATCCGTACTGAGTTTTTACAGTTTGAGGGAAAAAGAAATAGGCAAATAGAATGGGGGCAAAGGAGTTGCTTACACATTCTCTCTCACTTCTTCTGGCTTCCTGATCCTCCTTCGGGCCCATTCACTAAATTTGGTCCTCAGCCTTCTTCACTTCTCTGTTTCTTTTCATTCCCTGGACTGTTTCAACCATTCCCATGACTTCAGATACCATCTGTATGCTGATAATTCCCTGAAATATGTGTCTTCATTCCGATATATTAATATGCCTGGGGCAGTACCTGTGATCAAACACATTAACATACTTGTGGTGAAATATGGGGAAAAATGAAAACTGTAACTACCCCTGCCTATAAATTCCAGTCAGGTTTTGCTGCCAAACTAACCAAGTTAGTTGTAACACCACTATGAAAAAAATTTTTTTCATTTTCCAAAGCTTTATGGATTTCGGAATTGCAAAGAAGATTATGGGCCTGTATGAAAAGGAGTGAGTGGCCTTTGTTAGTCCAGAGGGGGAAAAAGAATAAAGAAAACTATTCTGCATTTTCCTTTCTGTAGAACAATGAGTATCCATAAGACTTGAGGTCTTTCCTGCTGGAATGAAAGTGACCAAAAACTTGTAAACAGTTTTTCTTGTTAAAGTAGTAAGATAATAAAGTTCTATCATATCTGGCCCTCTACTGTAATAGTAGCATTATCGGATGCAAGTCCTTCGCTCCACCTAGAGTTTCTCACTTAGCTGAAATGCTTGGGGTTTCTGTAATACACAGTCTCTGTACTTCCTGCACATACACACAATCATACCTGTGATTGACTTTAATTCTTGGGCATTTAACTAGATACATAATAATTAACGCAGTAAATTCTCCAGCTCCTTTCAATTCAATGACAGCTGTTTTCACACCCTAGTTTAAAACTTTTCTGTGGGTTGGCTCTAAAGCCAGATCAGTAACAGACCCAGAGAATGTTCAAGGGGCTAGGGATGGGGGTAGGGGCACAGGGCAGCATGGAAAGGCAGGATAAAATGTTATTTTAGTATTTTCATTGAGACAGAGGAAAAATTCATGCAAATATCTCTGCTCTCACCACACCTCCCTCTTTGTTTTATAAAGCCTTTCTTTGTCCAAATCTCAATTTTTGGATTAGACCCCTGTTGACTATGTCTGCTTAAGTCCTAGATAAAAGCTTGTTTGTCTGACCTGTCGTATCCGTAATTGGCCTAACTGTTCGTTTTGATTTTCCCATTGTGTAGATGGTGCTACGAAGCTTGGCAGGAAGCACACTATGGAAATGTGGAGCTGAGCAGCTTAATGTGTGTAATTTGGGAAGTGCAGCGGATGCCAGGGCTTAGCAGGCTCCCAGCTTATTCAAGGCTGTTCCTGTGGATTTTCATTCTTGTGGGCATCAAGCTCCTCAAGTCTGAGGGCTTGGGTCCCACCCAGACTCAGTGCCCATAGCCATGTCCCTGCTGCCCTCCTCTTAAAACCAGGATGGTAGCTGACAGTTGGAGGCTCCTCTGTCACCTCTGCCTAAGGAAGTGGAAGGGTAATGAGGTAATTGGGTTCCAGAGGTGATTCAGGTAAAGGCTGACATATAAGGCTTTCTCTAGACATGAGTGTGGACTCCTCGTTGGTTTCTAGGAGGCCTGAGGTATTGCAACATCCATCATTCCTGCAGAGCCACCCAGATCCCCACTCCAAGACTGAAGCACTCATTTCCCCATCTCTTGGGAGGGATGACAGCAGCCATTAGCTGAGAGTCTGAAAAGAGTCACCCTGTCCATGGTAGTGTCCCTTCCCAGAGGCAGCCCACATCTAATGTCTGATCTGTGCAGGAGTAAAAAGATCCAGCTCCCTTACCTCAGTTGAGACAACTCTGAGCCATCCCAGCCCCAGAGCTGTCTAAAAGATCAGCTAAGGTTTGTTTTTATTTTTTCCAAATGATTTACTTTTTTTTAGTAAATTAATCTCTCCCTTTATTTTTGGAAACATTTTAACTTTTAGTTTTATATTGGAGTATAGCTCATTAATAATCTTGTAATAGTTTCAGGTGTACAGTAAGGGGACTCAGCCATATATATACGTGTATCCATTCTCTCCCAAACTCCCCTCCCATCCAGGCTGCCACATAATATTGAGCAGAGTTCCCTCTGCTATACAGTAGGCCTTATTGATTGTCCATTTTAAATATAGCAGTGTGGACATGTCGAACCCAAACTAACTATCCCTTCCCCTAAAGGATTAGCTAAGGTTTTTCTTGTGATTTCATTGTAGCTCAACTTCTCCCTTTGTGCATTCCTGCTAACTTCACTTCTCCCTGTTGTTGAAGCTGAGAGTACTCTCCAATAAACTTCCTACATACAGGGCCAGGGAAACCCTACCTGTAACATCTGCTTTGTCCTGGTTGGTAGCAGTGACTGTTCTTCTTCATGTGAAGATTCAGCAGTAAACCATAATTAATTTAAACTAGTCAAGGTGGTTCCATTTACTTAGCCAGTGATTGGTGTAGAACTCCATCCCAGCAAACGAGTTGGAAAGGGGAATCTCCTGGGAAAGTATTCCTGAATCATAACAGAGAAAAGGAGAAGAAGAGACCGTTTTCTATCTGAATGAGATGCTTGTAGAAAAGAACAGAGTTGGGAAGAAGGTGGAGCCAAGAAAATACCAGAGAAATCAAACTGAAGAAGAGGCCACCCTGCTTAGGATCTTTTGGTCATCTGTGATAAATCCCCATTGACAGAACAGGAGGGATTTGTCACACAAGAGCTTAATGATGGAGTTGGCTCTACAATCTGTGATTTTTGTTCCAGTTGTCCGATTCCATTTTCCCACCCTTTGAGGATTTTGCTTTTTTAAATATTTGTCAGGATTCTTTCTCTTGGAAGTTTGTCGATAACCTAAACTCTCTTTTTTCCTGACTTCTGGTGAGCAGTAATTTGACTTTGGTTGATTAATTAAATTCTGCCTCTTTTTTCTATGGCATTATGGGCTTGGGGTTTATAGAGTTAATGTTATAATGTTATGCATTAATGTGTATGTGCAGCTAGGGGTGGAGAGAGGGTGACCTCTAAAAGAAGCTGAGTCTAGAAAACTATGTCCTGGGAGGACTTTTGATGAGAAAAGTAGGAAATAGTGATGGAAAGGTTTTCAAATTGTAGAGGAGCAAGGGCTTGAACCTAATGGCTTGAACTTTTGGCTCAGAATAGGGTATTCATTTTTAGAAAAGTGTGTCCTCTCTGATCTGTCATTTATTTTGACAAGTCAGTTCATAGCTGCCCTAGAGTTTGATGCTGGAGAAATTGCCCAGCACAGTAGTGGGACTGATGGTGGGGAGCCTCTTTCTTTCTCCTACTTGCCTGTACTCCCCTCTGCCTAAACTCTGAAACAATGTTAGTTACTCAGTCCTAACTCTTTATGACCCCATGAACTATAGTTCTTCAGGTTCCTCTGTCTATGGGATTTCCCAGGCAAGAATACCAGAGTGGGTTGCTATCCGCTTCTCCAGGGGATATTCTCCACCCAGGGATTGAACCTGAGTCTCCCGCATTGCAGGCAGGTTCTTTACCAACTGAGCCACCAAGAAAGCCTCTGCTTAAAATCTGCTTCCCTTTTTTTTTTTGCTGGTTGAGGTTTAATCTATAACCAATGAAGCACACAAATGCAAAGTATACAGTGTGATGAGTTTTGACAATGGTATGTAATCATCATTCCAATCAACAGATGAAATATTTTTCTCATCTCAGAAAGTCCCCTCAAGTCTCTTTCCAGTTATTTGTCTCCTTATCCCCAAGGCAATAAGCATTTTGATTTCTGTCCCTATAGGTTAGTCTTCGCGTCTTCTTGTACTTCATGTCTATTCTGTGGTGTACAACTTCTTTCATTCAACATGAAAGATGTGGTTTTGAGATTCACCCACATTGTTGCATGTATCCTGCTTCCCTTTTACAGACTATCCGTGGGGTCCACTGGGGCTTCCCTCATGGCTCAGATGGTAAAGAATCTGCCTGCAATGTGGGACACCCAGGTTCCGGAAGATCCGCTGGAGAAGGGCATGGCAACCCACTCCAGTATTCTTGCCTGGAGAATCCCATGGACAGAGGAGCCTGGTGGGCTACAGTCCATGGGGTTGCAAAGAATTGGACACGAATGAGTGACTAATGCTTTCACTTTTTACATGGCGTCCACTGCTCTTGGATTTCTCTGTCATGTTTAAGGAGGAGATCCTACCCGTCCTGGTGGTGGTTTTATTGTGAGACAGTTTGCCAAGTGAGTTTCGTAAGTCGCTGGTTCCTGAAGAGCAAGCAGGTGGTTTCTTCCAGGGACAGTCAAATAATCTTTCCATGCTACATGGAGATAATGACAGCTGATGTCTGAATTCTTTGAAGTGAGGACAGACAGCAACTCCTTCTGTGGGCTCCCAGGACAAAGGTTGATAATTCCCAGGATTCTATGCCAAGATACTACCTGAATTTCGACCTGGTGAGTCGTGACCTTAGTACCACTGCCAAGGGCACGGGAAAAATGAACGTTTATTAAGTACCATGTGCCTAAAGGCACTTGGTCATAAGTGATCTTAACTTCCCATCCTGGGAACTCTTTGAGATAGGTCTTACTATACTCACGAGGATGCACAGGGCTAAATCTGAATGTAGGTCTTGAACCTGGGTTTGCAGGACTCCGTATCGTGATTCTTCACCAGCAGCAGCCAAAATGTAAGTTTCTGTGTCCATTTGAGGTGGCACATGCATGTCACCAGGGACAGTTTTGCCCATGGCTGGTTTGCTGCAGGGCTGGGGAGGACTCAGGGCTGGATGTACTTCCTTTCTCAGTAATGCCCAGTAGAATGTGCAGGTGAGTCTTCCTTTTTGAAAGTGTTCTCAGCTCTTCTTAGCCAGGCAGCTCTGACCTTTGGTAAAGGCCAGCATATCTTTGTAATGTCCCTTGGAAATAACTGTTGTGTAACAGCTGTGTTTCCAATTGAGATGGTTTCCAGACCCGGGGAAGCTTTAGAAAGGATGATGCCAACAAAGAGGCATTAAGTCCTCTAATAAGCTTATGCCCTGATAATCGTATTAATGGCACTGTCTCATGCTTGATGCTGCAATTATGGGCCTCTCCTCTTGAGTGTAATTTTGGAGTTTGATAATAATTGAGAATATGATTTTGCATTTCTCTGTAACAAGAGTTCTATTCCCTAAAGCAACATGGTGACCCTAACAGAGATGATTGTTCATGCCCTTTCAAACTGCTGACCTTATACCTCACCACAATGTCATGAACAAACTAGACTTACCTCGGAATTCGGAGTTCTTCCAGCATCAGGGCTCTTGTGGGCTATGGAACAAACCCCCTGGGAATCATGACATTGGTTTCTAGCATCTGCATCTGATAAAGAGGCTTTATGTTTTTCTGCTGTTGCAAAGTCAAAGTAACCTTGGGAGAGAGGGTCTGCTTTAGGAGTCAGGTGATTTTTAACATGTGACTTAATTGTCAACATTCAAGATATTATCTCTAGTATCAGGTGTTTGGCCTCTAGAAAACTACTTCTGGGACCTTCATGTTCTCAGTTGTAAGTTCCAAGCAGTTTGGACTAGAATTCTAAGAACTTCACACTTGCCATCAGGAATTCATATATTTAGCTATTGACAGGAGGTGGCTATTGTTTTCATGGCCCCAGCTGGAACTGATTAACAGGCTAGCAACTCACTGCTGTCTTTCTGGAGAAACCTTTGTCCAGAGGATATATGAGATCTGGGGATTTCTGCTTCTGATGCTACACATGTGTGCTTGGCTCTGTGACATGAAGGGATCTTTTCCAGGCCTGCAGTGAAGGGAGGAGGGAGGCCCAGGACAGAGGCACCAACCAGGCCATGGGGGCTAGCCACCAAGCAAGAAGGCCCTCATTATGAACAGTGTCCACAGAGCTGCAGGAGTTGGCTTCCATATAACCAAGTGGGTGGAAGCCAGCCCTGGGGCTGCAGGTTTTGGCTTCTTGGGCAGTTTCATGGGGGCTCTATCTGAATAGCAGGTGTCTGAGTGCTTCTGGGGCATGATAGGTAAGGGCAGGAAAGAGTAAAGGAGGCAGGTGTGGGAATGGGCTCAAGGCTTTTTTAATGCACATGCAGGTGTCCTAGGCAGATGGCAGAAGGAGGGGCACCCAGGACTCTATGGTCAAAAGCCTACAGTCTGGCTAGGCAAAAATACCGTGTGTGTGTGCTGGCACCAAAGGGCACAGGAAACTTGCTGAAGATCAACCACTGTTTCTCCACCAGGAAATGGGTGACATGAGAGACCCAAACACGAGAGGCCCAGGGCAAAGCATAGGATCCACTGTGTAGTCCCCAGGCTACCCAGCCAGCTCGAGGGAGCCCGGGACTTATGAATGACAGGGGTGATAACAGAAGCAGGGGCGCCAAGAGAGAACTCTAGACCTGGACACTTTCTGTAGACCCATGCCAGACTGACAACTTTGCAGCCACAAAGGAATGGACATATTTGCAACTATTCTCCTCAGGATAAATGAACAGTCTGAGCCCCTTCCACCCCACCTTCTCCAGGAAGGCTCCCAGACTTCCCCCAACTCTGGTTAATTGTTCCCTTGTCTGAGCTCTTCTTGTCTGCACCCTACAGTTTAGCACTTAATCAGACACAGCTGTGCATTCCTCTCTAATTGTTTTGGGTGTGTTTGTCCTGTCTCCGGGGCAAGATTACAGCTTCCTCTGGGGCAGGGACTCACAATCTTTGGGAAAGAGCTCCTGGGAGAGGTGTGGGTGCATATAAGGGGCTTCTGAAGGAGTGAAATCACTCACATTCCTATAGCGCTTTGCCGTTTAGAAAGTTATTTAGTTAAGTTGTCTCCTCTATTCCTTACAATTGCCCTGAAGAAGAGAGAACATAAGTAGCAGAGGTGAGGCAAGCCTGGGATTCCTGATTTACAGCCAGTGCCTCATAGGGGTTCTTTCGCTGGACAAAAAAGCCCCCAATGGAGAAGAAGGGGAGGAAGAAGGGAGGCCTCCACAGGCCTTTCTCCCTGGTAGGAATCTCGGGGAGGAGAAAGAAAGGGGGGGATGTGGCCCTGGCTTTCAGGGCTCCTGTGAGGCTTCATAGAGACAATTCGGGCAGCCCCAACTGGACCCATTGTGTTTGCTTTCATGCCCTCACCTTCCCCCACCTTCCCCTCTACCACTTTCCCACCGCCACGCCACCCCACCCTACCCCCAGCTCCTCTAGGCTGCCATCAACCCACAGTGCCCTCCCCTTTCTGGGAAAGTTTCCTATCTTCTGAACTGGTCACTCCTTCTTCCTCACTCTCTTAAGACTTCAGCTCCTGGCTCCGTGGTCTTTCACACCACGACCCTGACCCCAGTTCTTGCCCACTGCTTCCTGGATGGCTTCACTATCCGCCCAGAGGACGCACCCAATACCCTGCCTCTCAATCTCTTGACCTTATATTCTCCAGTGACTTTCTCCTCTACTCTTCCCCATCACATCCTGGCTTTGTCATCATGCTAAACTTCTCCACCTTCTGAACCACAAACCTAAGCATCCGAAACTCTGACTCCATCCCCTCTCCTTCTAGCATGCCTGAGCCTTGGCTGCTTTGGTCCTTCCAGCGCATTCACTTCTGTCCTTTCTCTCTGGTCACACATCAGGTCAGCCCTACTGTTGCCAAGGTTCTCAATTCCTTGGCAAAAAGAATTTGCTCCTCTGCGCTAGCAGTTCCTTCACATGAGCCTGCACCAGAGCAGACAGCTGAGCTCCACTGGAGGAAATCACAGAGGAGGGCCAAACGGTGCCTTACAAGTTCAAACCACCAATCTTAGGAGGGTTGCCATGCTCCCTTGCCATCCAGCGGTATCTCTGGTCACTTCAGCCCTCCCACCTTCTGCACTGACAGTGTCAAATGTTTTCTACTCTCTTCAGATCCCTCCTTGCCCTGCTCCCAACCTCCTCCCAAACTGAGAGAAAGGTATGTGGTGGAAAGACGCATCGTCATATACCGAACCTGCTGGTCCAGTTGATCTCCAGCCTCCCTGCTCCTGTTATAATAGAGGAGGCAGCCTCCTGCATGAGGTCAGCCTTCCCACTCAGACTGTTTCACCCTGGCCCATGGTCACAGGGACCACCTTCATTCATTGTCCTTTCTCTGCTGTACCTTCATCTTCTTTTTCTCTATAAGGTCTTTCCCATCAGCATTTAAGCACATTCAATTGATTCTACCCTAAAATGAACTAAAATAAACCCATTGCTGGCATAACATTCTTTCCCAGCTATTTCTATCTCTGAACCTTCACAGTCAAACCTTTAAAGATTTGCCTGTAGTTAGCCCCTTTCTCCATTTCTTCACCTCTCACTCACTTCTCAATCCACTCCAGTTTATCTCTCATCCCTTCACCCTACCAGTCATTGCTTGTAAAAGTCCCAATAACACCAAGGACACTCAATCCAGTGCATGTATTCAGATTTCACTTCCCTTGGGTCTCTCAGCCATTTTGACTGTTGCTGGCTACTGCCTCTTTATGACACATTCTTTCCTTGGGCTCCATGGCCCCACTTCGGCAAACTCCTATTTTTTTTTCCCTTGCCTCTCCAGGTGCTCCTCCACCTCTGCCAGATAGTTTGCCTCTGGCCAGCCTTTAGACAGGGAAGCCCTGGTGGCTCAGTGGTAAAGAATCCACCTACTAATGCAGGGGACGTGGGTGTGATCTCTGGGTTCGGAAGATCCCTTGGAGAAGGAAATGGCAACCCACTCCAGTATTCTTGCCTGGAAAATCCCACGGACAGAGGAGTCTGGCAGGCTACAGTCTATGGAGTTGCAAAGAGTTGGACATGACTCAACGACTGAGCATGCGCACGAGCCTTTAGATAAGGGTTTCTCAGGCTCAGTTGTAGGTCCTCTTCTGGTAGGCTCTACACATTTCCAGGATGCCATCTCACTCTTGGGACTTCACCGCCACCTCTATAACAGCCATTTCATTCCCAGCCTCTCCACAGAGAACCGGACCCTACAGCCAAGCACCTACTCAACATCTCCACTTGGACAGCTTGTAGGAACCTCAAACCCACCTTGACCAAATGTGAACCTTTGGAAGGTTTTCTCAATCCTCCTTTCCCAAAGGTCCCCCAACTCAGAACATGGCACCACCACCCATCTGGTTGAAGAAGCAGAGACCTGGAACTTCTTGCTTCTTCCCTAGCTGAGCAGTTGCCACGTCTTGTGGTCTTGTCTGTTATCTACTTCTTTCTCTTTGTTCTCTGGCACAAACAGCCCTTTACTTTATAGCAGCAGCCCCTGAACTGTTCCTCCACAGAACTTCTCCCTCTTCCCTGCTCCTTCTTCACATCTAAGTCAGAGTGATCCCACTGAAAATGGTATAGAAGGCCCTGGATGATCTGTCTACTAGTCTCTGATTACACCTCGAGCCTTCTCCTCAACCACACCCCCTTATGTAGCCTGAACCTGCCAGGAACTCTTCTCCACTCTTCTCTCCTCTTTGCCTGAGTAAATCCAGCTCACCCTTCAGAGCTCAACTCAAATGTTACCTCCTTTTGGGTTCCCCAGACAAATGGTCCCTCCACCTTGCAGTCTCTTTGACCAATATCACCATTGTAATCATACAATTGGTGGTGCATTTAATTGTTAAGTTCCTCTCTCTCCTGCTAGACTGTGAGCTCCAAAAGGGAAGACTGTGTCTGTGTTCTGCTAGTCACACAGTGACTAGCCCTGTGTCATGCACCTGGTAGGTGGTCAGCTCATATTTGTTAAATAAATGAATAATACATATTTACCTAACTCATGATGGACCCAAGCCCCAACCCTAGGGCAGAGACTGCAGCCAAACGGGCATTTAGCATTGAGTAATTTAGCGGAAGAGTAGAATTCAGCATTGAGTAATTTCCCCCAAGACACAGTATAATAGTTACAGATACATTCCCAGCTGTGTTAATTAATGGCACTAGGGAGAGAATGCACTTATTTTTTAAATTTCAGGGCCTGGGCAGCTTTTGGCAGCTGCAGAGGATACTGCTTAATTTCCTGTTGGTTGCCAGCTGACATTGTAGTAGCTCCTTTACTAAAACCCCTTGGCTGACAGTCCCTGGAAATACGTTTGTGACTACTAAGAGTGCATTTAAAGGGAAGGCATATGTGTAGAAACAATATAATGATCCGATGGCAGAAAAAAATCTTCAAATGTCAGTCTTGTCCCATCACAGCCTTTAAAGATCAGAAAAGCAGCATAGAGATATTTTTATCTAAACCAATAAACATGGTTGTTGTTCAGTCACTAAGTTGTGTCTGACTCTTTGTGACAACATGAACTTCAGGACACCAGGCTTCCCTATCCTTCACTATCTCCTGGAGTTTGCTCAAACTCATGTGCATTGAGTCAGTGATACCATCCAACCATTTCATTCTCTGCTGCCCTCTTCTCCTTCTGCCCTCAATCTTTCCCAGCATCAGGGTCTCTTCCAATGAGTCAGCTCTTCACATCAGATGGCCAAAGTATTGGAGCTTCAGCTTCAGCATCAGTCCTTCCAATGAATACTCAGGGCTGCTCTCCTTTAGGATTGACTGGTTTGATCTCCTTGCTGTCCAAGGGACTCTCAGGAGTCTTCTCCAGCACCACAAAAAGCATCAGTTCTTTGGTGCTCAGCCTTCTTTATGGTCCACCTCTCACATCCATACATGACTACTGGAAAAACCATAGCTTTTGAGCTTTGACTATAGCCTTTTGTCTGCAAAGAGAAGTCTCTGCTTTTTAATATGCTCTCTAGGTTTGTCATAGCTTTTCTTCCAAGGAGCAAGTGTCTTTTAATTTCATGGCTGCAGTCATCATCCACAGTGATTTTGGAGCCCAAGAAAATAAAACTTATCACAGTTTCCACTTTCCCCCCATCTATTTGCCATGAAATGATGGGACCAGATGCCATGAGCTTAGTTTTTTGAATGTTAAGTTTTAAGCCAGCTTTTCCCCTCTCCTCTTTCACTTTCATCAAGAGGCACTTTAGTTCCAATTCAGTTTCTGCTATTAAAGCGGTATCTGCATATCTGAGGTAGTTGATATTTCTCCGGGCTATCTTGATTCCAGCTTGTGAGTCATCCAGCCCAGCATTTCTCATGATGTACTCTGGACAGAAGTTAAATAAACAGGGTGACAATAGACAGCCTTAACATATTTCTTTCCCAGGAACATGGACTTGGAATTAAGTATTTTGACACAGAATGAAAGACACAGGCTCGTTTGTTTATTAATTTATATATTCTGTAGAGCTCTTAAAATTTTTCTAATATCTTGAATTCTTTAAAAATGTTTTATTAGTTTTCTAAATTATGAAAGTTAATATGTGTGTTAGTCCCTTAGTCATGCCTGACTCATTTCAACCCCGTGGACTGTAGTCCACCAGGCTCCTCTGTCCATGAGATTCTCCATGTAAGAAAACTGGAGTGGGTTGCCATTTCCTTCTCCAGGGGATCTTCCTAACCCAGGGATTGAACCTGGGTCTTACACATTGAAGGCAGATTCTTTACCACCAGGGAAACCCCATGAAAGTTAATATAACTGGAAAAAAAAAATTCAGTCAGTAAGGTTATAGAACTCATCTCCCTTCCTTCTGACACCTCAACCCCACATCTGGGGTATGTTGACAGCTCGTCTGCATGCTTCCAGATGTTTTCCTATGAATTATCAAAAGTCTGATTGTTTGGACTTTATGTCCCAGTCTTAGAAGAATCATGCGATTAACGTAAACGCAAAAAGGACCGAAGGCTGCAAATCAAAGCTTTCCCAGATCTAACTCAGAATTCCTGTTTGTGGAGGACCGCACCCATGAGGTGAGCCTCAGTGCATCCAGCAGCAACCAGCTGCCCTTTTGCTCTGAGTTTGGATTAAAAGTAAGGGCCCACAAGTTGAGCTGGCCGAGCTCAAAGGTGCCTGAAATGACTACTTCCGCAATTCCTTCACTTTCAGGTAATTTAGCTTCCGAAGGCCTCCTGGAAAATGCACATAATTGCGGGTGTGGTGTGCTTAATTTCTTAGTCTGATTATCTAAGAGGGATTGCTTTCTTTCTGGAGAGATTAAATACTTGGGGGGAGGAGGGCGCTTTCAGGTGCGCCTCTGGGCAGGCTTACCTCCCGGCGGTGTGCAAGGGGACCAGTTGCCTGTGCTGGCCCTTTCAAACCAGCGCAACCTCTCCATCCGGTCGCGCCGGGTTTATCTGGGGCCCTCAAACTTGTGTCAATAGCAACTTAGACTCACTTAAGAATACAGTGCGCTGACAAGCCGGCGGGGGCGCTGGGATAGGAGGGTGGGTCAGTGGTCCCCGGAACTCCGGCGGGTGCTTGCGGTTAGCGCCAAGTCCCCATCTTGCCGGAGGGATGTGTGTCACAGTTCAGCCATTAAGGCTGCACCTAGGTGTCCGCCCTGCCCCCTGGGGCCGCGGCGCGGGTTCGAGGCACAGCGTCTGGACATCTTGTGTCTCTGGCTTCCCAAGTCTCCCATGGGACCTGGAGGAACCACCAAAACTCCTCTCCCCACGTCCTGGGCGGCTTTCATAAAACCGAAGATCCGGTGCCGGTGCCAAGTAGGCGTCATTCGGGCACCTAAGAGTTAGTGGCAGGTACTGGATGGGCAGAGAGCAATTGTCAAGTCCCCTTTTGGCCTTGTTTCTCCCTACCCCCATCTTCCATAGTGGAACCCCAAGTTCAGCCCAGGCGTTTGGGCCGCCGGGGTTCGGTCTAGGACCTGTCGCGAACTGACTCCGGCCAGAAGACGCCACTGGAGTCCTCGCTCAGGCGCTTAGTTTCCCAACACCGGATGTATTACAACACGGGCGACAACACGAGGCATTTGGGTTAGACTGGAGTAGGAAAATAGTTCTTTTGAACTGAGAGCTGCCCTTTCCCCACCGAGGGTCTAGTTCTTGGCGGGGGCGGAGGGGGAGTCTCCTTCCCCCCAGCTTAAGACTGCTTTCCAGGTGAGGGCGCCGAGGCTCCCCGGAAATCAGGAGGAACTCGGAGCTCCGGCTGATCGTGGGCGCGCACAGCTAGACAGGCTGGAGCTGAGCCGTACCCAAACTCCGGGCGCCGGGCCTCGGGCCGGGCGGGGCGGCGACGTGAGGGGCGGTGCCGGGCCTGATTGGTGCGTCGGGTGGGGGTGGGGCCAGGAGAGCTCCGCTGCGGCGGCGACGGAGCCGGGAGCCGCGGCCGGAGCCGGGAGCCAGGCGGCGGCCGAGGCGGCAACAAGTGCCGGAGCTGAGCCGAGGCTGGGGCCGAGCCGAGCAGAGGCGGAGCCACCCCGCCGCCGGGCTGCCCCATAGCGGGCGCCACGCATGGAGCGAGAGCGGCGGTGGTCGCCGGGCTGAGCCGCTCGGAGCGGCCGGGACGTGGATGCAGCCGCGATCTCCCGCCCCCGCCCCGCCGAGCAGGAGCTGCTCCCGGACAAGGTAGGGCCGGGCGGGTGTGCACGCTTCACCTCCGCAGGCCGGCCGCGCGCCCTCCTCTCTCTGTGGTCCCCGGCTTCCCCGCCACGGGACCCTCCTCTCTCCCTCCACCGTCTGCTTCCTCGAGGGTGCCGGCTTCGCACTGGCGCCCCAGCGGAGGAATCAGACTCTAGCTGTCTTCCTGCCGCATCTTGGCGTCCCGGTCCTCCCCCTCGTCCCCCCCTCTCCTGCTACCTTCCTGGTCCTAGACGAAGAGGTTAACGAAACCCGCGGCAGCGTGTCTTTCGAGCCTCTTGCCCCATTCCACACCTCCCCTCCTGGGACTCGGGAACATCCCCCGCTCCTCCCCGCTGCACCCCAACTTCCGGGGGAGCCCTCGCCGGGTGATGCAGGCGTTGGGAAAGCGGGGCGTCAGAGGCCCTGGCGTCCTCATCTGGGTTGCACAGGTGTTTTGGGGAGGGGTCCCTGCTTGATCTCACGCTGCACCCCCGCACCCCACCCTCGTACTGCGCTGCCTCCCGTGCCGCATGGGGAGATCAGGTGTTCCGAGAGCCGCGAGCAGTCGTTCCCCACCCCCATCCACCCGCCACGGCCAACCTCTGGTCCCTAAAGGCTGGTTTCTGTGAAACTTAGGAGAAACCTTTCGCGTTGACCTCTACAGAAATATTCCACGCTGCCGGCGAATGATTAACCAGGCTACTTGACCGAAGTCTGGGATGAGGGGGGGCGGGGGGAAAGGGTGGGTGCTGCGGGAGCGGGTCTAGCCGGCCTCTGCGAACCACCTTGCGTGGGGGTGTGGGCGTGGAGGGGTGCGGACTCTGCGAAGGCCGCGACTGCAGGTCCTGGAGGCTGCCCCGCGACGGCAGGCGGACCCTTCCGGAGCCTTTAAAACCGAGTCACCTTAATTTCCAGGCCACGGGATTTTCCACTCAGGGCTGGGGAGCCCCAGAACCCACTTTCTCCCCATCACGTGAGGAGGAGCGGCCGAGATACTCAGCACGAGTGTCACGACATGAAAGCACATCTCTGAAAATAATGTATATATTTTAAACCTGGACTGAAGAGGAGGCTCCTTTCCGTAAAACAGAGGGGTGGTTTGCCTTTTCTCTCCTGCTCTCCAGCCATGGCCTCCTGAATCTCCCTAACTTCGCAGAACGGTAGTTTGGAACAATTCTACCAGTCTCCTGCCGCTCTCCTGTTGTAGCCTTGCTGTAGATTTTCAGATTGCAAAGGCAGTTGTTGAATATGGGCTTCTACTTGTTAAAACAAATCCTTCCAGTGTAATGTAGCCCCAGGAGGTAAGGGGATAGTTAAAGAGGTGGCCGATAGGGCCTGGACTGGAACTAGGAAGGCTGAGACCCAGCCCAGCTCAGCCCTGAGGTCTCATGGTTTCTCCCTGTGGATCTGACGGCTGACCAGGAGGGAGGGTAGGGCCGTCACTTCTTCCCTCAGTCCTAGTTCCCTCTTCTGTTTCCTTTGAATTGCAGGCAGATTCTTCACCGTCTGAGCCACCAGGGAAGCCACCTTCTTTTGAATAGAAGTTATTAATAAGCTTGGTGGAATTTGGGAGTGTCACACAGAGTCCCAGGGCTCTTAAACCAGATTAGATTTTAAGACCAGGGAAGAGGCCCACACAATTTAGCAACTAAACAACAACAGGATGATGTTTGCCAGACTCCTCGCTCTACATCATGGGGGGTTGTGTGTGTTCTCAGTTGCTCAGTGTTGTCTGATTCCTTGTGAGAGTCAATGGAAGCCATGGACTGCATGTAGCCCACCAGGCTCCTCTGTCCATGGGATTAGCCCAGCAAGAATACTGGATTGGATTGCCATTTCCTCCTTCAAGTGATCCTCCCAACCCAGGGATCCAACCTATGTCTCCTGTGGCTTCTGCATTGGCAGGCGGATTCTTTCATCACTGAGCCACTTGGGAAACCCATCATGGGGGGTTAAGAAATGCTTAGTAAGTGGTGGTCAGTGTATAATCAGTACAGAAGTTTCTCCAGGCGCCAACTTCCCCTTAACAAAAACAGTAACCATTTAGATTTGTTGGAGACTGAAATCAGCCAAATTTGGCAGATGGCAAATAGTTTTTGAAATCCAGGGAATGAGGTAATCTTTTGAGGAAAATAAGCATAATACGCTTGTAAAAGTTAAAAATTTTTTTCTGGGTTTCTGATGGGAGAGTTGAGTGTACATAGGTGGCTTGTAATTTTGAAGATTTCCTTGTTTTTTGCTTTTTAAAGCCCACAGTTTAGATTTCTTTGAGATGCTAAAGGTTTGCTAAAAATAAAGTGAAACTGATAATTCATGGTTGATTTTTCATTGTACAATTTACTCAGATGTGTGGCTTTTTTTTTTTTTAAGGTTACACTAGGAAATGAATGAGAATCCAAAAAAGTTAATAATCATTTTGCTTTATCTTACCTGATGCATTGTTGGTATAAAACTAAGATGTTCTGGGTAGAAGTGTGTGGCACTTTTTCAGCTGATGCAGCGTTAAGTGAAAAGGTGAATCCTTTGTTTCACAAACTTGGAAACTGTAGGAGAGGAAAATTTTTTTTTCCCTTCTAAGTTTTTTGGCTGATCTAATAATTAAATTGATCTCGGACAGATTAATCGGAGAAAAACATTTCTATGTACGGGGATTAAAAACAAGGGACCCGAAGAAGTGACCACAGCAGGCAGCTTTCATACCTTTTCAATAAGGAAACAAATTTGTGAAGAATTGACAAAACAAAGGGGTTTGGGTTTAGGGTAACTAATCAGCAAAGGAGTAACAAGGTTTGTTTGTGCAACCTTCTGAGCCCTGAATTCCCTATCTCTGGTGATAAAGATGCCTTCTACCCTCCTGGTGCAGGGAGGGGACCTTCTTATGGAAGATTGATCTGCTTTCAGGGGAACAGAGGGAATCAGTATGTCCTTACACTGGCTGGTCTCTCAAGTAACTTTAATTCAAAATAATCATTGTGTCAAACTGACATATTTAAGGGTGGCATATTCTGTTCCCCTTCAAAACTTCAAAGTTTTAATGTTTTCTAACAATGCTGTTTTTTTTTTGGTTTTTCTCCCCAACCGTAATTTCAGTTCAGTCGCTCAGTTGTGTCCGACTCTTTGGGACCCTATGAACTGCATAATTTAGGAATGCTGAACCAGGGCTGCGAATGTATTTAAGGCACACCCTGTTCATAACATACTGGGTCAGTGCATTTCGTTCAATATAGCTGGCCTGTTGGCTGCGCCTAATCGCTCAGTTTACAACTCTCTGCGACCCCATGAACTGCAGCCCACCAGACTCCTCTGTCCTAGGAATTCTCCAGGTAGAATACTGGAGTGGGTTGCCTTGCCCTCTTCCAGGGTATCCTCCCAACTCAGGCATAGAACTCAGGCTTAATTGGCCATATTTGACTCTACTTAGGTTTTCTTTTCTTTTTTAACAGTTTCATTAGGCAGGTTCTTAAAGACTTGAAAAATTAATACATGCAAATGGTTACTTTTAGAAATGTTGCAGTTCTTGCATCTGGGATAATATTGGGTTATGTAATCTTGCAGCATGCCCAACAGTGATGCATGAGTTACCAATGCTGAAAAATTCTCATAAAGTCCTTTTGGTCTTATTTACAAATACTCAGGAGGAATTAAAATCATTTCAGTCAATTGCCTGGCCTTTTTGGTGTGTACAGGTTCTTAAAACATGAATTAAGATGGGATCTGAATTTGAAGGTTGGGTTTCCTGGCTTGCATAATCCATGGCACCTAGTAAAGACATACACCCAACACGTGTGGAGTCAGCTGTCCCTCCCCACTTCCCCCGAGATGGGATAACTGTAACTAGACGCTTGCCAAACTGTCTCCAAATTGCGTGTGAATAAATTCCTCTCTCAGGAGAGGCAATTACCTCTTGACTAAAGAGGAACATGGATGGGTAGGGTAAGGCTTGGAGCAAATTGATGTAACAGTTTCATCATCACCAGCTGATGATGAGACTTTGCTAGTCTGAACAAAGCTTTGGTGGGAAGAACTTGTTACTTGATGGAGAGTTTATTAATCAGACATACACGGCACAATGACTTTACTGCTGGGAAAAGTGGTTTGAGTTTTCTGTTACAACTTGCATTGAGATTTTACACTCACTGCCTTAATGCCCCTACTGTGAGTTTTATGCTCTTTGCCCACCAACTTTGTCTTCTTGCCTTGTCTTAGTTTTTGTAACAGAATCCAAACTTCTCTTGGGGGTCAGCACTGTTGATAAAGTTACAACATATGTCTTGAAATATTTTGTGTAGTTTTATTTAGGTACTTCCATGGTAGGAGGCCGTCTATGGCATCGCACAGAGTCGGAAAGGACTGAAGACTGAAGCGACTTAGCAGCAGCAGCAACAGCATAGATAACTCTAAGGATTTTGTTACAAATTACTTTCTCTGTATCTATGAACATTCCTTTAGAGCAAGGTTTAAAATTATTTTCGTTCTGATGTGGCTACAGAGGGGAAATTCCCACTAGTAAGGAAATTGATACTTTCTACTTTTCATTATGTAACATTTAAAAATAGATTTATTGTTCTAATGCCTCCACTCTGGTGGAATTAGGATGTACTTCATTTACCAAAATGTTTTGAAAAACTGACTGTCCAAGGGAGTCAATTCTAGAGTGTGGTCAGTTCTGTCAAGTGGTTGTGTGATATTTAGTGGTTAAAGAGCATGAACTTGGAGGTAGTGGTGATGTTTAGTTGCTAAGTCATGTGCAACTTTCTGGGACCCCATGGACTGTAGCCCTCCAGGCTCCTCTGTCCATGGGATTTCCCAGACAAGAATACTGTAATGGATTGCCATTTCTGTCTCCAGGGGATCTTCCCCACGCAGGGATTGAACCCGTGTCTCCTGCATTGACAGATGGATTCTTTACTGCTGAGCCACCTGGGAAACCCTTAAAGTATGTAAAGTGCTCTAATATTAAGTGTGCAGCTCATATGTGTCCACTGCTAAATCAAGAAAATTATTTCAGTACCCCAGAAGGTCCCTGTGCCACTTTCTAGTCAGTCTCCAGCCCCTAGAGGGAACCATTATTCTGACTTACATCATCTTAAATGTGATACATATTATCATATGTTGGTTTTGCCTGTTCTTAAACTCCACTTAAGTGGCATTTCCAGGCTGACACAGTGTGTAGTCTTGTGAGACAGACCTGGATTTGAGTTTCATTTTTGCCACTTACTCTGATGTGATTACTGTGTGATAATTACTCTAAGCCTCAGTTTCCTCATTAGAGAAATAGGGGAGATTACCTCAGATTTGCTAAGAAAATTAATTTGATGATACACTTAAAATACCTAGCACTGTGCCTGACATACAGTTTTCTTTGTCCTCCTTTTATTTCTTTAAAAAGACGGTAACTAAAGCAACTATATCTTCTGTATTTTAATATACTGTTTCACTAAATAAAAGCTGTGTAAGTCTTCTATTGGAAGTTAGAAGCCAGATCTTTGTTGAGTCAACACATTGGTGGTGTAGCATTCAGCTTAAATGGGACCTATTATTTGTTAATAGTTGATCACCTATCATTTTTGATATTTCCTTTGTAAGTCATAAAGTAACAGTCTTTGAAATGTCCCTTTTAGAGCGGATTAGTCACCTGTGTGCTGTGAGCTAAGATGCAGTAATGACAGCTGGTTCACACATGTCTGTGAAACCCGTGGAAGAGTTTGATTTAGATAAGAGACATCATTAAGTGCCCGGGGTATCCAGAACAATATTTTACTGCCTTATGTTTTGTAAAATAATTATTTCAGAGTGAAAGCACAGGGCCAGTTGTTAATTGCATGCTTCAGACAACCCATTTAAAACAGTTTCAAGTTTTATAGTCTTCCTTTATGAATGATATTGTATATTCAATGGTCTCATGTTGCCAGTGTTTGTGCTTTTAAAAAAAAAATATATATATATATATATATATACTTTGTATTTTTGGAACCATTTTTTTAAGTGTATCTTGATGGTACTATGGCATTCTTTCTAAAAGACTTTTTGTTATGTTTATTTAGGGAAGCAATCAAGATCAAGTGAAGAGAATGAAGTTAATTCCATCTCTTAATACTGTTAATTGCTGTTAATTGGTTGAGATCCTTCTAGGTGCTTTTTTCCTACATCTGTGTACTTGCAGAATGAGACTAGGAAAAGCCCATTGCCAGTGCTTTAGTCAAATATAAAGCAGGTGCCTGGCTGAGAGGACAGAAGGTTTTGAAGGCTTGGATTCAGATCCATCCTCACTCTGGCCCTACTTGTGTCTGGACCATGCAGTCCCCAGAGGCTCCATCATGGAGACCCCTGGTCTCCAGATTACAGTGGCCAAAGGGGAAAACCTGTCCTTGGACAGTCCCACCACCTACCACCCACGATCTCAAGATAATTTATAACAAAAGGGTCACTTCGTTCACTTAGCCAGCATGCAGTGAGCACTTAGTGGATGCCTAGCACGGTGCTTGGCTCCTTGTATATTCCTCAATGGGCCAGGCACAATGCCTGCCATCAAGGAGTTAGCAATCTGGTTGGAACTCTAACCAGAAACTGTTGAAGGAGCACTCTGACAGAGAGAGGTGCAAGAAGAGTGCAGAGTTGGGGGCAGCCAAGAAAGGCTCCGAAGGAAGTTGAGTTGGGGCTTAGCCTTGATGGATGAATAAATAACTTAGGGGCAGAGAAAGGAGGGCAGAGGCGGTGGGGATCGCAGGCTTGTGGCCCTTTTTCAGGGAAGTAGCGGGTAATCCCGTGGGTTTGGAGGTCAGGGTCCTTTAGGGAGAGGTCATAGGACACCATGCAGCCTTGATGACAGTGTGAAGAAGCGGTGCCTGGTCAGGGAGGTTGTGGGGAGCCATGGAAAGTCCTTGCAGAGAGGACACGAGGACATGTCATGGTAAGGCGTGCGTTTATCAGGAAGATGAGCTTGAGCCAGAGAGGTGGGTATGAGGGAGTTGTGACTGTGGGCCCAGGTCATTTCATGGTCTCCTAATGGGGCTCCCTGCTTCCCATTTGCCCCACAACAGTCTGTTTTCAGGAAGAAGCTGGGGGCATCTTTAAAAACGGAAACTGTATTACATAACTTTTACTTGGAACCCTCCGGTGGCCCCAAGTCTCCCTCAGAGTAAAGCCAACACTCTGCCACCTGTTGGGCCCTTGGTTCAGTTCACCTCCTCTTCTAGTGTTGCAGCTGGAAGTCAGTTGAAACCGTTTCTTTGACTTGCTTTCCTTTGCTTTTGTTATTGTAATCATACATGATGGCCTGTCTCAGAGAAACCTGCCCCTCTGCCTGACTGTTAAGCTAAAGTGCCTTTGTTCAGAATCCTGTCCGCCTAGAGATGGCGGGGAGGAAAGAAATTAACACATCCCCCTGTCGGAGGCTTGCCATTCTAGAAGATGTTTGCCTTTCTACTTTGTTTCCTCCCCTCCCTCCCCCCGTCTCGGATGCATAAAAGAACCTGGCATCCCAACCTGACAAGATGGTTATTTGAGACTTTAGTCTGCCATCTTGATCAGCCGGCCCTCGGAATAAAGTTGTGTTCCTTGGCCCAACACCTCGTCTCTTGGATTTATTGGCCTGTGTGGTGGCGAGGAGAACAAGCTTGGACCTGGTGACATTAGCTCTCCCCCAACTTAAGTCTCTGCAGCCATGCTGGCCTTCGGGCTCTCCTGTCTCTGGCCTTTACGCCGGCTGTCCCCTCTTCTTGGAACTGCCTCCCCTTGCTCCTGCCCCGCAGCCTACTCTCTGAAAAGAGAGGCCATCTCTAACCCTTTTCTTCCTTTCCCCCGTGCTGTGCCTTCCATTTCGTCTAAGCACTATCAACCTTGTGATAATCAGCCACATAACTTCATTCTTCTTGGTCTGTTTGAAACATTGCTTGGTTTAACTAGGTGCTTGATATATGTTGAATTAGGTCACTTCATCAGTCTTGCTGGGGGAAGACGGAGGGCCCAAACCAGGTCAGGGATGGTACAGTATTAAAGTACGCGTGTGTGTGTGTGTGTGAGATTTATTTGAAAGTGAGAGAGAAAAAGATTCTCATAGTGGATGGCTGGAGATTAGGAAGGCAGGTGTGAAGGAAGTGGGCTCCACACCCGAGTACATCTGGACGTTTCTTAGCGGGACACCGGAGGCTGTAGTGTGTGGCAGAGGGCCTGGAGGACAGGATTGTAAGGTGAAGGAAGACCAGCATAGGCCTGAGCCCAGAACTGTGGAGAGGGCCCACTTGGGGCGATGGGGCCAGGATCAGAGGCTGCCAAGATGCACAAGAACCAGTAGAGAATTGGGGATAGGAGATGGTCTTGAACTTGTGGTGGGGTAGGAGTGGTGGCCAGCAGTGTTAGGTGCTCTGGGAAGTCAGGAGAGGCTGTGGACTCTGAAGTTTCTAGAGGGCGAAGGGGATGGGAAAGTCAAGGCACAACAAAGGGGTGTGGTGAGGCAGAGAACATTTTCTGCAAGTTGGTGGAGAAGGGAAAGCGCAGCCTGTGCCTGGAGCCACTGGAGAGGGAGCACGTCGAGGTGGGGGATGAAGTGGAGATTGTCGCTGATACAGGAGCCAGGCAGCAGCAAGGGCTGTCGCAGGGGAGGGCGGTCTTGTGGGGGCTGGGGAGTGACTTACTGAAAAGGGAGACTGGTCCATGTGGAGAACAAGAAGTAGGTCTTGGTCCCTGAGCTGATATTAAGTATCTTTGTATCCATAGCAACCCACTTAGCTTGTTCCCTCCTCATCCCCACCTCCTGCATAATAAGAGAAAACCTGCGCAGCCAGGCTTATGTGTGGATTGTTTGAATCCTATGCAGCCACCAATATGAAAGTGTTAACACTCCAGTAAGGTTATTTCCATGGACCATAAACTTGCTAAGTCTTATAATTTGTGCTTCAGAATTCTGTTGTTGTTTATTTTCTTTGAAAAGCACTTAACATCCAAATGCTTCTTAAAGTGCTTCTTGTTTTTTTGAATCCTGATCAGGAAGTAACACAGTTGTTTTTTAAAAAAGGCAAAACAAAAACCAGCTTCATGTCTGGGTGTAGATTGTTCAGTGGGAAGCCTGGTGTTGTTTTCAGGATCAAGTCTGTGTACCTAACAATGAAAGGGTCAAAGTGGGTTTGTTACAAATACCATCCTCTCTCTATTATTTAACATTTGGAACTAATAACATGTATTTTACATTTTTTTATTTTATGGCTAAATTTGATGCTTGTTTATAAGGAACTTAATGTAGGTTTTATTCTTTAAAGTAAATGAGATGCATCCCTTTTATTTTTCTTCTCCCTTCATGACATAAGGAGTTATTTTTCTTCAAATGAACTTAAACTATCTCTCATGAATACTCCTATTTTTAACTGCCTGCTTCTCTCTTTTGAATTTTTTCAAGGTTCTGATGGATCCTCTTTAAAAAAAAAAAAAAAGCCTCTTTATAATAGAAACTTTTAAACAGGTGCAGATACAGAGAGTGACATAATGAAGCTCCAGGGAGCCATCACTGGTTTCAGCAAGATGGTCTCCCCTTTTCGGTCCCTGCCCCATAGGCGACTGAGATGCTGTGTGGGCACCACTGAGAGAGAGAGGGCAAGCTCCTGTGGCCCTCCAGGTGTGGGTGTGGGAGTCACTGGTGTCGGGATGGTGGAACTGGGAGTCATCGGTGTGGGGGTGGTGGACGTTCTGGGAGTGACTGGACACCTCGAGAGAGAAAGGAGTGAGGACAGGGTGCATATGGCACTGAGAAATGCCTGGATTGCTGTGTCCAAGATGTTTTCAAGGACGTGGTGGTAATCTATGGTATACGAAGGTGACATTCACAGAGACACTTAAAATTAGGTGATTAGGTGATTTAAGAAAACAAACTTATGGTTCCCAAGGGGTAAGGGGGTGGAGGGATAAACTGAGGGATCAGGATTGACATATACACACTGTGTGTGTGTGTAGTCGCTCAGTCGTGTCCGACTCTTGGCGACCCCACGGACCGTAGCCTGCCAGGCTCCTCTGTCCGTGGAATTCTCCAGGCAAGAATCCTGGAGTGGGTTGCCATGCCCTTCTCCAGAGGATCTTCCTGACCCAGGGATTGAACCCTCATCTCCTGCATCACAGGCAGATTCTTTACCGTTTGAGCTACAGGGAAATAATATACATACTACTAGAAGGAAATGGCAACCCAGTCCAGTGTTCTTGCCTGGAGAATCCCAGGGACGGGGGAGCCTTGTGGGCTGCCGTCTATGGGGTCGCATAGAGTCGGACACGACTGAAGCGACTTAGCAGCAGCAGCAGCAGATACAAAATAGATGGGCCTACTGTGTATAGCGCAGGGAGCTCTATTTGATACTCTGTGATGACCTATAGGGGAAAGGAATATAAGAAAAGAGTGGATATATGCATACCTGATTCTCCTTACTGTATACCTGAAACTAACACAACATTGTAAATCAACTATATTCCAGTAAAAATACAATAAAACTGAGTGATTTAAACTGCTTGGTTAAAGAGGCCCAATTTCTAAGCTGCTCAGCAGCGTGCTCATATACTGAGCAAACAACATGTTCTCTTTTATTTTGGCAACACAAATTTTTCTTGGCAGGTGGCCAGAGAAAGCGATGTTACTATTTCATCCCTTCTTTAAATATGTACACATTAAGTCTTGGTTGAACAGTTTTTCCTTTAATAGAACATTTGGACAAAAGGCCAAAATGTCACTGTTTTGAGGATGTATATTTTAAATCCGTATGATTTATTTTGATATTTAAAAAACCTAAAAACAGTCCTCAGGCACCTGTTAGTAACTTGTTGACAATTAACCAACATTTGAGAAACAGAGAAGAGGCAGGAAAGAAATCTGGGAGATGGAGGCTGGAAGAGAGGGGAACCACTGTGCTTGTTTGGTATCCTGTCCTGAAGTTGCCACCCGAGGGCCACTTATCACTAGAAAGGTTGTCTTCTGGGACGAGACTGCCTCTGACTCAGAAGTGAAATCCCAGGGGGCTTGCATTTTAATTGGATGTGCTGTGTGCAAGTGGCAGAGCCTGGCACTCACCATTTGGGGTGCTTTGACCTCACAGTTACAGCCTGCAGGTTGGGGAGCCTCTTGTTCATGCCTCCCTCAGGGTTGAGGAGAATGGCTCTCAGCTTACCTGGCACTGTTCAGGTTGGGACATGTTGTTGGAGGTGGGGTGGTTCTGGACAACTAGCTCTTGGTACTCCGTTTGAGGGGCTTCAGTTTTGGGGAGTCCCAAATGCTAGAAGGAGAGTAGATTAAATACAGTGCACTGGGGGAACTGAGCCTGTCCTCATGGAAGAGGAGGTGGGATTTGAACCTGTACTTTTAAGCTTGGGGGAAGGATTGAGAAGTAAGAGAATGGATGTTTCCAGCTGGGAGAAGCCAGCATGAGCTGTGGTGTGGATGAGGACCACAATTGTTTTTAAGGGGTGCTGTGTCCCAGGAGGTTTTGAGGATGGCATGCTTGGGTCTCGGATGGGGTCTTTGTGAGAGTGCTTAAGGAGGAAGGGCTGTGTCACGCTCCTCCGTCCTGGCTGTGCCAACCCTGCAGCTCCGTGCCTGAATTCAAGTTTGGCAGTAGCTTAGATGGACTTGCAGGCTGGGAGCAGCCCATCTGGGTTCCCTGTTCATGCCCCCTCCCTCCACTCTCTATCTTGGGAACCTTGAATAAGTTTCTGGAAGCAGATCATTTATCTGTAAAATAAGGATACCTCAGTAACCATTGTATATCCCCTTGGGTCTTTGGCATACATCCAGGCACATGGACCAGTGTTACTGAGTCCAAGCTTGTACTGTTCACTACATGACAGGGCAGTCAGTTGAGAGACAAGATGCTGAGGCAAGGGGTAGTTACTTTATATGGAAAGTCAGCAGATAGAGAAGATGGTGGGCTAGTGTCCCAGAGAATCATCTTACCCAAGTTAGAATTTGGGCTTCTTTCATAGTAAAAGGGAAGAGGATGTGGTAGGTTATTGCAGACTTCATGGTGTCAGAATCCTTTGTTTGTGCAGCTGTCCACATAGGTGTCTTGAAGTTCATGATGCTTCTGCAGACCTTCAGCAAGACAACTGTATTCTCTGTTCTGCAACTTTTCATCTTTGTATGATTAGGAAGTGTTATGCCTTTAAGGGTTAGAGCTTTGAGAATAGGCTATCCTGTATATTTCAGGCTATAGGCAACATTCTTTTTGTTGTGATTTAGTTGCAAAGTTGTGTCTTACTCTTGGGCCTTGGGCACACTTCCAGGCAAATGGACCAGTGTTACTGAGTTCAAGCTCGTACTGTTCACTACATGGCAATCACAATTCTGAGTGATTCAGGCAGTTATCTCAAAGCTGCTTCTTTAAGACACTCCAAATGTTTAAGCAGGGAGTCCTGGAGCCTGAAGCATGGTACTTTATGCTCATTGGTGTCCCCTTCATTGTGCCCAAGGGGAAATACTCTTTAAGGAAATTTGTCACTGGGAAACCTTCATACAAACAGCCAAGAAATTGAGACTTCCCAAGGCAATTTATTAAATTACTTAAGTTAAACACAGTGAATGTCACTAGTATTAATGCAGTCCCAACTTGAAGCATGTTCAAACAATATTTATTTTGGGAGATTATATTTTTATTTTGGAAATAAATGTAAACAGATGTAAACTTTGGTTTTGCAAGAGTTGATGGAGATGCTTTCAAACCCTACAATTCATGGGGGCAATAATTACCAAATTTAATAGAATTGGGAAGGGCATTGGTTGATTTGAAAGTTTGTAGAGTACCTTTTGCCTGGGGGAGAGCATGGCAACCCACTCCGGTATTCTTGTCTGGAGCATCCCAGTGGACCAAAGAACCTGGCTGGCTGCAGTCTGTGGGGTTGCAAAAAGTCAGACACGACTGAGCGACTCAGCACAGCACAGCACAGAGTACCTTTTGGAAGTGATACAGGTGAATCTCTGTGATGGTGGTAGATTGAATTTGGCTGCTCAAATACTTAACATTAAAGTGATTGTCTTAAAAATCTAGAAGTTTTACTTTATGGTCATTTACTACTGTCCATGAAATTAAGTGGTGAGGAATGATATGATTTTGAAAGTCCAGAAACTTTGAGGAGAGTCAGTTTTTGATTTTGTTAAATTAGTCTTTGAGCTTTTCATGCATTTTACTATGTAAAATGACAATGATGTCTTTTCAGTGATAGGTGAAAATATTCTTTCTCAGTTGATTTCATCAGCTTTTCTCTATACATACCTGTAGACAGGAGCCCACATAGCATGCACCAGATTCTCTCCCCCACCCCATCTCTGTCCTCCTAGATCACCAGGCCATGGCTGACAGCTTGCTTATTTCCAGAAGCACTTACACAAGGTCAGATTGATAACTTAGTTTATATACCTTATATTAAATAATGATAACTTAGTTTCCAGTCCAGTATTTTTATTAATTTTTATTAATTTTTATTAATTACCTTTTCCCCATCTTCCATCCCTTGGACCTGTGTTTGTTTACAGATTCGTTTAGTCGTATGAGACAAATGTTTCCAGAGACTTTTTAAAAAATTAAAAAACAATTTTAAAATTATTATTCATTTACTTTTGACTACATTGGGTTTTTGTTGCTATGTGTGGCCTTCCTGTAGCTGGGGTGAGCCGGGGCTACTCTCTAGCTGCGTGCACGGGCTTCTCATTGTGGTGGCTTCTCTTGTTGCAGAGCACAAACTCCAGGGCTCGCAGGCTCAGTAATTGTGGCACTTGGGCTTAGTTGCCCCGTGGCACGTGGAATCTTCCTGGACTAGGGATCGAACCCATGTTCCCTGCCTTGGCAGGTGGATTCCTAATGGCTGGCCCTCCAGGGAAGTTTTCCTCGGATTTTTAGGTGATGTCTTGTGTCAAGATGACACCCAGTGATGTTGTCCTCGTGGACGAGGCACGGAGGGGAAACCCCAGGATGATAGTTGTGAAGAAAAGTGGCCTGGCCTGACACACAGAGAGTCAGGGGCCAGGGAGGGTCTCTGGGGGACCTGGAGATACGGGGCCTGTGTGTGAAATGACTCAGCAATGCTTTGTGTGGAGCGAAAGAGGAAAATGGTGAAAGAATAAAGCTTTTATTTAGTCCTTGTTCCTTTACTGCCCCTCCTGGTCATGTCCTTCTGGTCCTCAAGTTTTACAGTCGTCAGCCAGACGCTAGACAGAAATGGAATGGCCCAGCTCCTGCTCTTAGTGCCCTGTAAGGTGTGTCAGACACCTTCCCCACGAGGTGTGATAAGTCAAATAAAGGTGTATTTAGTGTGAAGACGCAAAGAGGAAGTAAGAAAACCACAGGCGGAGGGCGGGGGAGGCGGGGGTGTGGGGTGTGGGGGTGTTTCTGTTCAGGGAAGGCACCACAGGAGGTGGTGCTGGCTGTGTTTTTTATGTTGATAGCCCAGAATCAAAGTGGTGAGAAGACGACTTTGTCAGTGATGGTGATTCTCAGTGCTGGCCTCCTCCCTGTGCTGACCTCGGGCGAGGCTCTGTGCCTTCCGGTGCCTTGGTTTCCTCTTCTCTGCAGGAGAAGGTTGGAGTCCCTAAGGTCTAAGGCCCTGGGAAAGAAATCCTTATAGCTTCTGTGGGCAACAAACTCAGGATAGGGTCTGTGTGCGGAATGCATGTGCATGTTCTGGAGAGAGGGTGCAGTTTGTGGCCAACACTGCTCTTCCATCACCTTTTTTTTTTTTTTTCGATGCAGACTAGTGTCCCTTCCTCACAGAGCCTGGGGAGCTGGGCTGCTGGCCGGCTGGGAGCTCACCTCTGGCAGGTGGCGGGTGGGAGGACCAGGCTGGAATCCCTGCTGTTTCTGGCTGTGGTGCCAGAGTAAAGGGAAGGACGAGGAAAGGCAGAATTTTCTCTTTGTAAAAGCTCTTGACAAAAGGGTTTGCCCAACAGGTTTGTTAGACTAGGCCGGTGCAAACGCTGCCAGTCTCTCATTCCTCAGTGTGGATTAACACCTGCCGTGGAAGCGGCCGGGACTCCACCCTCAGCAGGGGCGGTGCCCGCCCGAGCGGACCAGGATCTCTGGGCACCTTCAACTAGGGACCGGCTCCCAGCAGGAGATTTTGTCTGCATTATTCCTTTCTCATGCTTCTCAAGAAACTCGACTGCCTGGCTTTCTTTGGAACTACCTGCATGTTCCCGGGTATCCACAAATGCAGTGACTTCACTTCCTAAGTCTTTTTTTTTTTTTTAATTGCAGCTTTATTTGAGGATTCTTGAAATCTTCTGAGCAACAAGGTTGTATGGTAGAAGGAGTAAGAGTTTCGACTCGGGGTCAGGGTCCAAGGTCCAAGTCCTGGCTCTACTCAGATTAGCTTTGTAACCTCAGGCTAATGGTTTCATATTTTTGAGCTTGTGACGGTTAGTTGAGAAAATCCTGATGTAAAAAATGGGCAAAGGGTGTGAGGAGTGGGAAGTCAGGAGGGAAGTACAGTTAAAACATGGCAGAGGTTGTTTTTGTGTGAAGATTTAAAAGAAGGACAAGGTCCACAGTCAGTGTGGAGATCTCTGTGTTCTCTGGTGTTGTACAGTCTGGCTGTTTTTTTTGATGAGGAAGGACATGGAATAACTTGATTGTTCTCTTTGTAATTTTTTTCAAAGGAAATAATAAGACAGTGTACAAAGACACACAAATGAGGTTGTTCATCAGATATTTTTTTTTTTCTCCCAATTATAGGGAAAGTCCGGAGAAGGCAATGGCACCCCACTCCAGTACTCTTGCCTGGACAGTCCCATGGACGGAGGAGCCTGGTAGGCTGCAGTCCATGGGGTCGCTAAGAGTCGGACACGACTGAGTGACTTCACTTTCACTTTTCACTTTCATGCATTGGAGAAGGAAATGGCAACCCATTCCAGTGTTCTTGCCTGGAGAATCCCAGGGACAGGGGAGACTGGTGGGCTGCCGTCTATGGGGTCGCACAGAGTCGGGGACACGACTGAAGCAACTTAGCAGCAGCAGCAGCAGCAGGGAAAGTCAGAAACAACTCATGGGTTAGTGATTGGGTAGTAGTAGTGTTACTTGCTCAGTTGTGTCTGACTTGGCAATCCCATGGTCTGTAGCCTGCCAGGCTCCTCTGTCCATGGGATTCTCAGGCAAGAATACTGACTGGAGTGGATTTCCATGCCCTCCTTCAGAGGATCTTCCTGATGCAGGGATAGAACCTGGGTCTCCTGCGTTGCAGGCAGATTCTTTACCATTTGAGCTACAGGGAAGACAGGTCAAATGCCTGTACTCTGTCAGAGGTACTTTAGAGATCTGTTGGTGGCTTAGTGGGTAAAGAATCTGCCTGCAGTGCAGGAGATGCAGGTTTAATCTCTTGGTCGGGAAGATCCCCTGGAGGAGGGCATGGCAACCCACTCAGGTGTTCTTGCCTGGAGAATCCCATGGACACAGGAGCCTGGCAGGCTACAGTCCATGGGATCACAAAGAGTCGGACAGGACTGAAGCAACTAAGCATGCATGCATGATAGAAGGTGAGTCACTCAGATCATGCTGCCTTCGCCTGTCCAAATCTGCTTTACAAAAATTAAATCTCTGAACACAATAGCCAGTTGTCTTTGTAATGAACTTGGAGGTCAAATTTGGAGCTGTTCTTCCTTTTTTCCCTTATTTCATATTCCTGTGTGATTTAGTCAGGTGTTTTTTTTTAATAGATAGAGGGGCTGTGAAAGCACATTGTGGCTCTCTCTCTGGCAACAGCACTTGTTACTTAGATATAGGCATGGTGCACGCTTATCCCATGGAAAGCCCTTGGGCTTATCTGCTTTCTCCAGTCGCCTCAGAACCTGTCTGGCCACAGACTGGCTGCTGCTTTAGTAGCAGACACTGTAGCCCCACCGCACCGCTTGCCTGCCCTGCTTCTCCTCACTTCTCTGAAATCTACCCTGTTTGAAGCTCCACTCAGGTCCTGCCTCATCCTCTGCTGTTGACAAATGTACTGTCACGTATTTATTACTTATTTATTAGTTGCTGTACAGGACCCATGTTTTATACACTTTCCACCTAACTTCAGACTCAAATAATGATGTTCATGGTTGGAAATGACTTCAGGTGGCTGATAGAGAGATCTCTAACTTGTACCAGTTTTTAACTATTGTCTGTCAGCTCCCAGTCGACCCTTTGTTGTCTGATCTATGAAAATGGATCAGAGCTCTTCAGATATTTTTCCTTTGCCTTCTCTCAAGTTGAGGGCTCTGAAGAGGATGATGCAGGAGAAGGAGGTTTTCCTTCCTGCTCTCCAGAGTGTAAAACCAGGCTCCCACAGAGCCTGCTGGTTTTCCCGTGGGCTTGCAGGCTGCAGCTTTCTGCAGTGTGCGCCCGCCTTGTCCTGTCTGCAGCTCTCATGGCTGTGATAGACTGGGGAGCCTGAGCAGCAGGTTGCTGCTTCTCCTCAGTCCCCACGTGTATATATGGGAGCCTGGTGGTCCTGACCATCTAGAGAGCTGGCCACGTATGTTTGTCCTGAGCAGTGGCCCTGAGCACTCCCTGTCCAGGCCATGCATTGTCATGCTAAGCTCCTGCAGAGGGAGGTCTCTCCAGCTCCTGGGTCCAGTGGTAGCTGGACTTCCTGTGTGGACAGGACTCCCTCTGCACCCTGTTCTCTCCGCCTAGCTCCCAGTAGTCTCCAGAGTTTGCTTCCTGTCTCCCTCCGCATGGAGATTCCTGTATTTCAGGCTTTGTACCGGCACCCTAGAGGGTTATTCCTGCTTTTCTGGTGACTGGACCATCCTGGGCACCCAGGAACTGCCCCCTGTACCTTCTTCAACAAGATACAAGCCTTGCTTCCATGTTTGTCCTGTTTGGGGTACCTTTCATCTAGTATAAGGCAACCTGTAGAGTTCTATTCAATCTTTGTTGTTTAATCACTAAATCATGTCTGACTTTTTTGCACCCTTATGGACTATAGCCCATCAGGCTTCTCTGTCCATGGGATTCTCCAGGCAAGAATACTGGAGTGGATTGCCATGCCCTCTTCCAGGGGATCTTCCCAACCCGGGGACTGAACCCTCGTCTTCTGCATCTCCTGCATTGGCAGGAGATTCGTTACCACTGAGCCACCAGGGAGGCCCTTTAGAGTTATCAGTTATAATATTTTATAGTTCTGTCTTTATAGTTGCTCAATTATCATATTTTTAAACTTCCCCTGCTTGAATTATGATGGGGTTTCTGCCTCCTGGTTGGACCCAGACTGAAATACATCCCATGTAACCCAACTGAGCAAACATATGGATGAGCCAGAGAGAAGTCTAGGAATTTCTCTGAGGACTTGTTGAGAGCCTGCCAGACTATGCTGGTTTGTACATAGGTTCTAGAGCTTGACATGGAAAAACTTCGCAAGCCATACCCATGTACAGGCTCTTTAACAAGGACTTCTGAAACATGTTAAGTGCCCCAGGAAGTGACTGCCTGCATTGCAACATTTCTTTTCTAA
The DNA here is from genome assembly GCF_023091745.1 of Budorcas taxicolor. Classification (NCBI taxonomy): domain Eukaryota; kingdom Metazoa; phylum Chordata; class Mammalia; order Artiodactyla; family Bovidae; genus Budorcas; species Budorcas taxicolor. The sequence continues at coordinate 120,164,016 of NC_068920.1, forward strand.
TGGTTTCCCGCCTGGGTAAATAGGTGCCCCCAAGCTTTCAGTCTGTACCAGGGGCCTTTGTTTAGGCATGTTCACTTTGTCCCTCAGCTATTATGGCCTTGGTGGAACTAGCAATTGCTGGAGGTCCACCCCCCTATCAGAAAGGAGTGTGGAGGTCCCTCTGGGGCTGGAGTGGAGGGGATTGCCTGGATGCTCTGCTAGTGGAGGGATGAAGCCTTCATAGACTCTCTGCTGGATCCCACATGCCTGCATTCCCACTCAGGTGGGTGCAGGGCTGCCTGTGGGCCTGGGTGGGGCTTTCACCACAGTTTACCTCTTCAGATCTAGCCCCTACCCTCCCAGGTCTAATATGCACTCACTACTAATAGTCTTATCACCTATAACTCTAGAAAAGCCTTTGCATTTTTTCTACTCTAGTACTTAAAAAAGTGAGACAGGTTTTATAAATACATAGGTCATTGAGCAGCACAAATATAGTTCCCAGTGTCTTCTCTTTGGAGAAGGGTCATGTATATTTATTTAATCTAATTTCTACTGAAACAGCTATATTCAGTGAACTCAACCACATGACCAAAATACCTGTTTGTTCAACAAATGCAGAATAACTCTCAGATGCTACAACCTGGGGTAATGGCGTTGCAGGGTGAAGACCTTGACCACAGAGGATACCCTCGCTCCTGGATGCTTCAGGAGTGACACTTGACCGAATTGAGGAGTAGAAGAAGCTCCTCAGGAAGGCATGGCAGACAGAGGGCACTCTGCGGATGGCAGAGGGAAACTGGGACAGTCTGGAAGAGACTGTGTTTGCTGTGGTTGGAGGTGAAAGTGTCCATGGTGTGGCGGTGGGGGATGCTGGCAGGAGGGGCTGCGGAGGAAGCACAGAGCATCATAAAGGGACTAGAGGGCATGTGAGTGAGAAGATGGAGGGGTGAGGCTGGTGTTGAGGCTGGGGCATATCCTTGGGCAAGAGGTCTTACAGAAGAGGGGCAGAGGCCATGCGGCCCTGAGCTCTGGGAGTGGAGGAAAGAGGCGTCTTAGAAGACAGCACAGTTATATTTAGGCTGTGGGGATGCAGTGCCACGGTGGTGGCGGTGACCACACCAGGAACAGCAGGAGCAGGGGTGCATGTGCAAAGGCTGAAGACTGAGTCGTTGGGAAACAGGGATATTCGGGAGCTGCGGGGAATAAGGCCTTGGGCTCCTACAGTCGCCAGCCGCAGAGCCTGACTGAAATAGAGGAGAGCTGAGGAGGCGGTGACATTACTGAGGTGGGAACACAGATGTGGAGAGCAAAGGAAGAAGCAGCTCACTGCTGCTGGGGCGTGCACCTGGGCAGTCGGTCCATGGTGAATGCAGGACCCAGGAAGAGGGACTCCACACACACTGAGTATCTGGAGTTAGCTGGCTCAACATGGGACCCATGGTTTCTTGTTTTGCTGCTGCTGTCTTTACTTATTTTTGGCTGTGCTGGGTCTTCGTTGTTGTTGCTTTTCTCTAGTTGTGGCGAGTGGGGGGTACTCTTCAGTGCAGTGTGTGGGCCTCTCACTGCAGTGGCCTGTTTTGCGGAGCACAGGCTCTAGGGTGCACAGGCTTCAGCAGTTGTGGCACACAAGCTCGGTCACTCCGTGGAACATGGGATCTTCCTGGATCAGGGGTCGAACCCGTGTCTCTGCTGCCCTGGCCGACGGATTCTTTACTGCTGAGCCAACAGGGAAGCCCTGTTGGTTTGGGTTTTTTTTGGGGGGGGGGCCTCCTTTTGGAGTGACATTTAAGGTGATGGATAGAATGGTTTCTAGAGGGAGAATATTTATAAAGAGGCAGTGAACGACAGAACTTGAGAAATGTGCTTAGTGTTAGGTGGAGGAACCAAACCCATCAAAGAAAACTATTGAATGCCTGTTTTACACTAGACAACACCCTGGTATGGCAGGTTATATCATCACTTCACAGGTGAGGAAACTGAGGCTCAGACAAGTCAAGTAACTTCTAGGTCACACAGCTAATAGTAGGGTAGCAGTACCAGAATTTAACTCTGGGTTGTTTGGCTCCAGGTGCCATACTAATTTTCCAAAGTGCAGGTGGGTCTGGAACATACCTGTCCTCAAACATCTACCAGCTTTGTTTTATAATGACACAATCTTGTACACTGAAGATCGCGAACCCTTACCAGTTTTAGTAAAGGCAGGGGCAAGATGGCCTGTGGGAAGGTTAATCCCTATCATTGTTTACTAAATTTTCTTCTTTCTCCTTTTCTGAAAATCTGAACATGTTTATGTGAAGAATGATCTTAGTGTTTGATTTTATTTTAAATGGTAAGTACCACTTGAGACTTCCCTGGGGCTTCCCTGGTGGCTTAGACGGTAAAGAATTTGCCTGGAATGTGGAAGACCTGGGTTTGATCCCCGGGTCAGGAAGATCCCCTGGAGAAGAGCATGGCTATCCACTCCAGTTCTTTTGCCTGGAGAATTCCATGGGTAGAAGAGCCTGATGGGCTACGGTCTATGGGGTCACAAAGAGTTAGACATTACTGAGCGGCTAAATACACACCATTTGAGAAAATCAGCCACACTGGGCTTTGGGAGAACTGTAATCAGTGGGGATCAGAACTTGCTCTGCAGACACTTAGATGTATAATGTCGCTTGTGGGGACATATAGGTGAATAGATTCATCATGTATACTTTTCCCTTTAAATTTTGAATGTGAAGCTACTACTGCTGACTTATGAACCAGATTCCTTGAATTCAGTTGATTGTTGTTCTGACTTACAGACCAGAAAATGTCAGACATATGTTCTCGCTAGGTGAGGGTGTTGAGGGCATCTTGGGGCTCCCCAGCTCCAGTCCTGACAAGAACTGTGGCCAGGCTTCTTGCTTCCATTAAGGAACAAGCTCTAGGTACGGGCCCACTCCTCTGGCCCCACCAAGATGCTGCACTTACACGCTTATCACTCAGCTGTCTGCCCTGAGCACTGGAAGGTATTCCCTGTCTCCCCCAGAACCACTTAGCTGCAAGCTATCCCTCTCTCTGTCTGAGCAGAACCTGAAAAGGTCTGGCAAGGACCAAGCAACAGATGTTAGCAGCCTGGGAGGTAAGGATTTAGGAAAGCCACTCTCGCCGGGGTTCTGGTGTGAGGACGGAGGAGGTTGGGCAGGCTGATTGACGTCCAAGTCCCCTGTCTCCTTGTGATATGGCAGCAGGCTTGGGCTCTAGATCCTTGAAGGATTTGTGTATCCTGTTTGGGGAGGAGAATGAGCAGGAAGCAGGATCCTCCCTGGACACAGAGGCTGCTAGCCCAAACTCTTGTGACTGAATCAGCAACTTGGATTTCCAGCCTCTAAGCCTCAGCCTGATTGGATTGAATGACTGGTCATTTCATTTCATGATTACAAGAAGGTCCTGCCTTTCTTTTATCCTTAACATTGGTTCTAGGGATGGGGGAGCATAGGCATAGGTTTTGGATTTGGTCTCAGTGTGGTTGCTGCCTCTGTCTCTGACTAGCTGTTGGTGACCATCTACCTAACATACCTGAGCCCCTTGGGATGGGTGAGTGAGTCCCTGACTTAGAGTTTTGTGAGAATAAGTCCTTGTGTCTGGCAATGGCCACATTAAAATGTCTTCTGGCCAGTGCTTTGCTTTTAGAACTGGAGGGAACCTTTTAGAATCATCCTCTTTTGTGGTGCCAGTCTGGCATCCAGGAATGAAACACTGGGATTATTTAAGCTGCTTATAGGGGAATAAAATGTCTATAGCATAATCATTCAGTAAGGGTTACTTATGACCCCACCCTACCTTCCGTATCTGACTTTGTCTGATGGTAGTTTTGAGGGTTCAAATGTATACATATAAAGCTTTAACATTTTAAAATAATTTTTTAAGAAGATAAACCATTGAAAACCAGACCGTCATCTTTTTAGTCCCTTTCGTCATAAGCCTGTGCTGCAGTGTTCGCTTGTATCGTGGTTTAAAACTCAGATAATGGAGCTGAACTGCTTAGATTTGAATCCTGGTTCTGCCATCTGCCAGCTTTGTGACCTTGGACAAGTTCAGTCACCTCTCTGAGTACCTGCCTCATAACATCACTGGTGCCTAGCATATAGCCAGTGGTACCTAAGTATTTATTAAAGCCTATATGTTCATATTTTACTGTTATTTTCAAGAGTCCTCTCTAATACATGGCTTCAGGCAGAGAGCACGGACCCAGGGAAGGATGTGCAATGATCTAGGGGTGGACCTCGTGACAGAACTTGTGCAGAATACTGCAGGGTCCAGGACAGGGTTGGAGTGTCTGGGACTGTGGGACCACGGCCCACGCTAGTGATGTGGGCTGCAAAAATGGGGACCTCATATTAGGATTTGTGTGTGACATGTTCCCCACGCCCATCCCAGCAGTCTGGATGTGTGCAGTAGAGGATGTTGAAGGGAAAAGATGGTGCGGCAGCATTAAAGAATTAAATAACCTATCATCCTGCCACTCTGATTACACTGGTTTTGGTTTTGTGTGGTATTTTATCTGGATTTGCACATAGTTTAAGCGTGGCATCTGTACTATTTTATAGTCCATCTTCAGCTAACATAAATTGGTGTGTTTGTCTCTACCTTTCTAAATATTTTAATTGCAAAATAAAGGAAAGTGGAAGTGAAAGTCGCTCAGTCGTGCTTGACTCTTTGTGACCCCATGGACTACACAGTCCATGGAATTCTCCAGGCCAGAATACTGGATTGGTAGCCTTTCCCTTCTCCAGGGGATCTTCCCAACCCAGGGATCGAACCCAGATCTCCCACATTGCAGGCAGATTCTTTACCAGCTGAGCCACAAGGGAAGCAAAGAAGGAAGTTGCTACCAAACAAAATCAGCTGTAGTGTTTTAGAAATTTCAAGACTGTTCAGTCTTTGTTGGGGAGAATTTACTCCCAAGTACAAGGTGAAAGCTAAGGTTGTTCTTTGTTTGCACATGGGATTTTCTGATTCTGTTAGTCACAGTAAAAATTCTGTGTGTCACAGTGAGGGTTGTATATCATCTTCCCTAGCTGCAGGGTAGATTTTCTTACTCAAATTCTTTTTGAGCAGTGTAACTTCCTGCTGAAAAAAGGACACGGAATTGGTTTTATGTCTGTAATGGGAATATTTAGTCAGATATTCAGAGAGCTTTTTCCCACAGATATTTTTATGGAGGTCACTGCTTTTTCCTCCTTTCCATGAACTTTGGTTTGTTGTAATAGTCTAGTTCTCATGCGAGGGACTGTGCCTTGGTCACAAATGAAAGATGACATTTAAACTTGATAGAAATGTCAAGTTGGGAATCTGGGTGGTTTTCCTACCCTTCCTGCCCAGGTTGGTTTGGAATAAATGCCCTTTAGAAATAATGGTAAGAGTTGGCCCAAGCTGCACTTTGGGGAATTTAGGAAAGGAAGACTGGCCGCTTGTCAGAAGCAGGACTGGGCATTTCTAAGCTCCCATTTCCCTTTCTTTGGAAAGTCTTGGTAACCACCAGATGTACCATGATCCGGTGCCTTGGGTCTTTTCAGTCTTGAGCCAGCCTTTGAGACTTCACTGTTGAACTGAACCAGTTCAACCAGTTACAATACTGTGGGCATGCCTTATAGAAAAAGGAGAAGCTCCAAAGAGCCCTGGCTGGGAGCCAGAAATCTGTTTCATCTCAGCCTTATCACCTAACCCTGTGACATTTGTGTGCTCAGTCGTGTCTGACTCTGTGACCCCATGTACTGTAGCCTGCCAGGCTCCTCTGTTCATGGAATTTTTCAGGTAAGAATAAAGTGTTCTGCCATTTCCTTCTCCAGGGAATCTTCTTGACCCAGGGATCAAATCCACATCTCCTGCCTTGCAGGCAAATTCTTTACTACTTCACCACCTGGGAAGCCCTCATTTGCCCAGTTAACCCTCTCTCAGCTCCCGTTTTTCTCCCTGGGAAAGTGGTATCCTCTCAGCTTTCCTTAGGGAGCACAAATGAGAAATGGACAGGAAAATGTTCTGGAATCCTTGAAACAAGGGGAGGATGGTGTTCCTTTGAGAGCCATGAAGCCCTGTCTTGGCTGAGGGGATAGGACGTCCTGCCTGCCTGGTTCTTGATCACGGATGGAAAAGCCTGAATTGCATCAGTGAAGCTGGAAACCTTGGCCAGGATCAGTATTCCTCAGAGTATTCCCGAAAGAAGTATTGGTACTTTCTGTGATAAGAAACTCCACATCATCACTTCAGATGGTTCTAGTTGAATTGTAGGTATCCGTAGGTCAGGATGCATAACTGGCTTTTTTATTTGGAATCATATTATTCACCCTGAATCTTTTTCTAGGAAAATTAACTTAGAGGTTCACAGTCTGTGCAAAAAATACTGTGCTTCTCTTTTTCCCTTCCTTAAGCTGTCCTCTTCTACTCTAGGAATTTCAGGAATATCCATATTCCTTTTCTGAGTTGAAAATTTTTGTCAAGTAGTTAGCTGTTTGTAGCATGTGCTGTTTTCCTTCCAGATCTTCCTCACTGTAGGCTTTCTCTGTTTCCCCTCATACCTTTCCTTGTCCTCCTTTCAGCCTGTCCACGTGAAGGGCAAGACCTCCGGATCAGTGATACTGGGTCAAGTGCTACTTTAACTTTACGAGAGTTATCCTGACTTAGAGGAAAGGTTTGGTTTTAGAAAGCATATTGTCTGGAATCTGGAGATCAAAAAAAAAAAAAAAAAGAATGAGACCATGATTTATTTACTAATAGGATGACTGATTCTTTAACTGTATCAGGTACCCGCACAGACACATTCACACTCTCCTGTCCTTGCAAGTCAGTCCCATAGCAAAGAGGTTTAGGTTGCCAAAGATGTGCTGGGCTGAGACCTTCAGTTTGCTCATAGGTGTGTTCAAAGGCTCTTTGAAAGGAGCTGACCTAAGGAGGAGGGCATGGCCCTTAGACTTAGTGTGGACATTTTGAATTATTCAGGTTGTATGTGGCTTGGCGCCCTTTGAAACTATAATTAAGGAGTAGGAAATACCTTATGGGTTTTTTTTCTTATCACTTTCTTTGGAGGAAGTTTAAGAAGGCCCTTGGTAGCTCAGTAGTGGGATTCTTGAGGGCTGGAGGGCGGGTAGTGGTTGAGAAGGGAGGGAAGAATGAGGTGATGGGACACTGCTTACCAGGTGAGCTGAGACCATGCACATACCTTTGTATCTGCTGCGTTCTCTAGGTGTGTAAAAGCTCTGGGGGAGTGAAGGTATGACATAGTGACTGGCTTTATGAAAACATCTTTCACTTATATGTCCTCAGCCAGAACTATCCAGCAGTAATAAATACAAACAACTAGATTAGAATCTACTGGACAGACTTTTAAGAGACACAAAAAGCTTGTGAATTCTCAGCATGACAAATACCTCTTCTACCGTGGGGCTTATTTGTTAGAACGAGGGAATCTTAAAATCTTACAGTAAAAAGTAAATACTACTCTTGATTAAAATATATAATAAATAATAAATAAGTTACAAAGATGTAATGTACAACACAAGGAGTATAGTCAATATTTTATCATAACTTTGTATGTAGTATGATCTATAAAAATATCAAATCACTATGCTGTATATCTGAAACCAATACGTTATAAGTCAACTATGCTTCAGTTAAAAAAACAAAATCCAGTGCTCCTCCAATAATACCAAGCTTGTTTCCTTTACACCATTCTTTTTTTATTACTAGTTTAGTTTTTAGGTTTTCGGTTCTGGTTGTGCTGGGTCTTCGCTGCTGTATGCGGGCTTTTCTCTAGTTGTGGTAAGTGGGGGCTGCTCTCTAGTTGTGGCGACTAGGCTTCTCACTGTGGTGGGCTCTCTTGTTGTGGAACGTGGACTGTAGACCCTGGGCCCAGTAGTTGCAGCATGCGGGCTTAGTTGTCCCATGACTTAACGGAATTCTTCTGGGCCAGGGATCAAACCTGTGTTTCCTCTCATTGACAGGCAGCCTCCCAACCACTGGACCATCAGGGAAGTCCTACGTCATTCTTTTTGAACTTCCACGTTTCGTATTGAAATTTTAGAAGAATCAATCTTTAGTAACTGCAACCTGCCACCCACCCACCCCTCTGCCCCCCGCCCAAACCCTCTTTGTTCTAGAGGTCAGAGAAGAGTGGCTACCATTTGCCATGGTGGTCTTGAAACCCCATCACCGTGGTTAGGGTTCCAGCTCTGCCATTAACATAGTTACTTCTTTAAATCTGTTTCCTCAAGTATAAATTGGGAATAAAAGTAACAGTATCTACTGCAGAGGTTCATTGTAACAAGATAATGCACTGGCACCTGAGAAGCAATCCTTCAGGATTCTTTTCAAGGATGAGTTCTCAGCTCTAGAATTAACCTGATAAGAAAATTCTTTACCGGTTATTGCCGTTCCACTTTTGAGGATTGTCTCTTAATGTCAGGCATATCTAACTAGTTGTTCTTGGGTGGTCATCCATCTCAGTAGTGTTAGAACTCTGCAGTTATAGCACCAGCAAACTGTCTCATTACTCTTTCTTTCTTGCGTTGCCCACAGCCTGAAGTCTGTTCTTGGCCTTTGATATTTCACTAAAATGTCATTTTCAGTTCTCTTTTCCTTCTTGCTATAAATAGCAGAGTTCTCAAGGATACAGTTTGAGTTTTGACAAATGTATACATGCATGAAACCATCATCTAGATTAAGATATACAAAGTACATTTCTGTACCCCAGAAAGCCCCTCCTGACCCTCTCCATTCAAAACCCCCACCCCTATCACTTTCAGATTTCTAGGGCCTAAATTAATTTTTGCCTTCTTAAACTAACATAAAGGGAGTATGAGGCCTGTCTTCTCCCTCACTATACTATTTTTGCTCTAGCAGTAGTTTTCCTTTTTATAGCTGGGAGTTGTTCCAGCGTATGAATGTACCACAGTTTCATAATCCATTCTTCTCTCGATGGCATTTGGGTTGGTCTCAATTGTGGGTGATTCGGATGAAGCTGGTGTGTGTCTTTTTATCTCTCTGAACACTCGGTGTGGTTAGTGTCTCCTCTTAGCCCTGCAGCCTTGGGCAAGTGTCTTAGTCTTTCTGCCTTGGTTTCTTCATCTGTGAAATGGTAGGTTGGGAAATAATTCAAAGTCGTGGCCACCATTTTTTATTAAAAAAAAAAAAAAGGAAAAAGAATAAAATAGGTGATTACAGTGGATGACATGGAACTGCACACACTGCAGCCCACATATGAATAGCTATGTGTGTACAGGTATGTACATGATAACAAATATAGATTGTCATTTTGAATTGTGAGCACATCTGTTTGCAGCACACTAGTTTGTATATGTCCTTGTATAAGCAAGGAAGTTTAAGCTGTGAGTTGTCTAGTTAATGTGTATCTCTGCCCTCAGGTATCTAAAACAGCCACAGTGTTAAGGGTCACTTACTCACACCTCACTGTGGACCAGCCAGTACTTTAAAAGCTTACAGCCCTCGAAACTTTCCTATTCAGTTCAGTTCAGTCGCATCCGACTCTGCGACCCCATGAACTGCAGCATGCCAGGCCTCCCTGTCCATCACCAACTCCTGGAGTTTACCCAAACCCATGTCCATTGAGTCAGTGATGCAGTCCATCCATCTCATCTTCTGTCGTCCCCTTCTCCTCCTGCCCTCAATCTTTCCCAGCATCAGGGTCTTTTCAAATGAGTCAGCTCTTCACATCAGGTGAACAAAATATTGGAGTTTCAGCTTCAACATCAGTCCTTCCAATGAACACCCAGGACTGATCTCCTTTAGGATGGACTGGTTGGATCTTCTTGCAGTCCAAGGGACTCTCAAGAGTCTTCTCCAACACCACAGTTCAAAAGCATCAGTTCTTCTGTGCTCAGCCCTCTTTATAGTCCAACTTTCACATCCATACATGACCACTGGAAAAACCATAGCTTTGACTAGACAGACCTTTGTTGGCAAAGTAATGTCTCTGCTTTTTAATATATAGTCTAGGTTGGTCATAACTTTCCTTCCAAGGAGTAAGTGTCTTTTAATTTCATGGCTGCAGTCACCATCTGCAGTGATTTTGGAGCCCCCCCAAAATAAAGTCAGCCACTGTTCCCACTGTTTCTCCATCTAATTTGGCATGAAGTGATGGGACCAGATGCCGTGATCTTAGTTTTCTGCATGTTGAGCTTTAAGCCAACTTTTTCACTCTTCTCTTTCACTTTCATCAAGAGGCTCTTTAGTTCTTCTTCACTTCTGCCATAAGGGTGGTGTCATCTGCATATCTGAGGTTATTGATATTTCTCCGGGCAATCTTGATTCTAGCTTGTGCTTCCTCCAGCCCAGCATTTCTCATGATGTCCTCTTCATATAAGTTAAATAAGCAGGGTGACAATATACAGCCTTGACGTACTCTTTTTCCTATTTGTAACCAGTCTGTTGTTCCATGTCCAGTTCTAACTGTTGCTTCCTGACTTAAGTGGGTTATTATCACCATTTTATAAATGGAGAAGCTGCTGAGACATCAGTTGTTATACAACTTGCCTGAGGTCACAGAGCTCAAATCGAGGATGGTAGAGCCATGATTTGAACCCAGGTACTGCAGGTCTTGAATCTGTGCTCTAAACCACTGTTCTGGGGGACATGAAAGAGACAAGTGACATGTGAGCAAATGCAGTGAATAATAATCTAATCAGTACCATGGTCCTCTCTTTTATTTCAGATATGAGAAATGAGTGTTGGACGTCGAAGAATAAAGTTGTTGGGAATCCTGATGATGGTAAATGTCTTCATTTATTTGATCCTGGAAGTCTCCAAAAGCAATAGCCAAGAAAAAAATGCAAAGGGGGAAGTAATAATACCTAAAGAAAGGTTCTGGAAGATATCTGACCCTCCTCGGGCATATTGGAACAAGGAACAAGAAAAGCTGAACAGGAGGTTCAATCCCATTTTGAACACGTTAGCCAACCAGACAGGAGAAGCATACGGATTCTCCAATATAAGCCATCTAAATTACTGTGAACCTGACCTGAGGGTCATGTCAGCAGTTTCAGATTTCAACAGTTTGCCAGACAGATTTAAAGATTTTCTGCTATATTTGAGATGTCGAAATTATTCACTGCTTATAGACCAACCAGATAAGTGTGCAAAGAAGCCCTTCTTATTGCTGGCGATTAAGTCCCTAACTTCACATTTCGATAGAAGGCAAGCGATTCGGGAATCTTGGGGCAAAGAAACCAATGTGGGGAACCAAACGGTGGTGCGAGTTTTCTTACTGGGCCAGACCCCCGCAGAGGACAACCATCCTGACCTTTCAGATATGCTGAAATTTGAGAGTGAGAAGCACCAAGACATTCTTTTGTGGAACTACAGAGATACATTCTTCAACTTGTCTCTGAAAGAAGTACTCTTTCTCAGGTGGGTGAGCACTTCCTGCCCAAATGCTGAGTTCGTGTTCAAGGGCGATGATGATGTTTTTGTGAACACCCATCATCTCCTGAATTACTTGAATAGCTTATCTGGGAACAAAGCCAAAGATTTGTTTATTGGTGATGTGATTCATAATGCTGGACCTCATCGGGATAAGAAACTCAAGTACTACATCCCGGAAGTTGTTTACACTGGCGTCTACCCGCCTTATGCAGGAGGAGGTGGATTCCTGTACTCCGGCCACCTGGCCCTGAGACTGTACAATGTAACTGACCGGGTCCTTCTCTACCCCATTGATGATGTTTATACTGGAATGTGCCTTCAGAAACTCGGCCTCGCTCCAGAGAGACACAAAGGCTTCAGGACATTTGATATAGAAGAGAAAAGCAGGAGTAACATTTGTTCCTATGTAGATTTGATGTTGGTACATAGTAGAAAACCTCAAGAGATGATTGATATTTGGTCTCGGTTGCAGAGTGCTCATTTAAAATGCTGAATTATGTGCAAACTACATTTTACATAGAAATGTATCTCAAATAGTTCCCATTTGTGTTCTCTTCCATTAGAGGTCATTTCTATGTAAAACCATCAAAATTGCCTTTATAGGTCATGTCCATTTGATGGCCCCTAAACTCTTCAGTGTGGTACTTCCTGAAGAGGGAAAGCAGAAGATGCTAATTTTTTATGTAGAATAAGACAAAATGAATGGTTCTGACCCTTCCTGTTAGCCAGTGGTCATTATTTTCTAACTTGTCCCCCTCATCATCTGAAATCATGTTTCTAGAATTTGACCATATTTTTGTTTAGCCCTCATATGATGATAATCCTGTTTCCCATTATAATGAGTACATTATCAGTTTAGGTATTCATAAACCTATTGGCAAAAGAGACATTGCTGTATATGACTCAATGGTTTTAGTGAAATGCAATTACATTTGTTTTCATGAAATTTAGATGAAGTTTTAAAATCATCTAGAAAAAATTGACTTTTGTCAGAATTGCCCTGCCACCCCAACAGTATTTCCTTGTGTTAACCAAATCAATCAGTTCTGCAAAATGAGTATCACTGGATGACATTTAACCAGTGTATCATGTTGTGGTCTTATGATCATCATGAGAAAGCTTAACTATCTTGCATTTGGTCTCCTGCATGGTATCATGATAGTTCTCTTTTTTAGTATTTGAAAATAATGAGTATGATTCCATAATCTTCAAACTGAAGATTGAATTGTCCCTGGCAACCATATTGTATTTATAATTTTTCATTGTGGACCAGGAAAGCATATATCATTTTTGAACTTTAAGTGAAAAGATTGAAATTGCAGACCTTGTCATGAATGGTTTGTCAGTTTGAAACTGCAGGATTCTATTCTTGCCGTATGGTTACATATTACTTATACAAAATTATTGTCCTAAGTAGTGACTGCTTTCCTGTTTCAGTGTAGAAGTACCTGTGTTTTTATTTATTGTTCAGATCAAATACCAAACATTTTCTTAAATATATTTTGTGTAATATTTTATTTGTATACAGTGTTGTTGACTTATTTAACTAGAGCATGGTATTTTAAATAGTAAAGTAACATGTTAAATAAAACTAATGGTTATTTTTGAATTTTAAAATCTGTTCTTTTTGGGGGGAATATAAACTATAATTCTGCCAAACTGTTGCTTATATATACTATCTTGTGACATGCTTTCTTGAGATATTTTTGTGTTATAGAGATGAAGATTCTTACAGATGTGATAATGGGGACTGTAAGGAGATAGGAATAAAGTCACCATATTTTTAATTGTCATGTGTAACGTGTCATCTATGATCTCTGTTTCCTGTATTTAATTACATTTTTCTCCAAAAGGCCTTTCCCAAAAAGGCCACTTTTCCCCCCCAGAAACTGTTGACTACAGTAGTAACATTGAGCTATACCTTTTTCTCTGTCTCCGTGGGTCATTTGTCTTTGCATTTAATATTTTTAAAAGTGCTTCCCCATGTAGCATCTTTAGAGAGGAGCATGAGTACTTATTTATGCTTCCACTTCCTGGTAGCATGAAGAATATAACTAGGAGATGAAGCAGCATCTTAAAGATTGTATCATCCTAAGCCATATCCATTTTGGGGTTTGTGTGTTTCTGTGAAACATAGATGTATGTTCCATCTGTGATGAAACAGAGCAGCCTTGACTGCCCGTTATTTTCCTGGACTTGTGTTGAGAAGAAACTGCTAACGTTCAGTTAAAAACAAGTAGGCATTGGATGAAACTCAAAAAACAGAAGGCTTATTGTGAGAACACATAGCACACTGTCCTCTCCCACTGGGAATGCTGAGGCCATACATGTGAGTGGATGTGAGGACACAGATACTCACTCACTGTGGGGTTTGAAGGCTTGTAAGTTTGGTGCTTCTCAAGGGCTCACGTGCTGGCATCTGACCTCTCGGCTCCAGTGCTTGTGAGTAAAGGGTAGTGGCCCACACCACCATGTCAGGTTTAGAGAAGAATGATGAAGCTCTCAGAACATTCATATGCAGTTGGTTCACAAATTGCTTGTGTCCATTTATAAGCATGTGCTTCCGTGACCATGTGCTCTCAAGTAGCAGATTTCTCTCCTGAGGAAGATACCTTTTAATTTTGTTTCTTTTAGGGATTCTCCTTCACTGAGATTTCAAGTCTGCAGAGAAAGAAGAGATGCAGCAAGTTTTGAAGCATGTTTTGAAAAGCCACGGAGGGCCTTTGGTGAGCCTCCTCATCACATGTAGCTTCGTTTGAACATCAGTCCTTGGTGCTTGATGATGTTTGGTGGGTGAGATGCTCTCCAGATCTTTATTTGGCCGAGGTTCTCATGCAGTCATTACCTGAGCCCACAACACAGGTCATTGACCTCATGGGATGGCCCTTTTTCAGCAAAGGGATCCTAAGTATTGGGCTCACCATTGGTACTGGCTGATCCTAAACTCAGGAAGCACTTTCGGTGCCCTTGAGATAGATTCTTACCTGAGTGTCCATCTCAGGTGTAAGTATTAGATCTAATTCATTCTTAGAGAAACATTCAATAACTGAGGCTTCAGAGGAAACTGGTATTTGAACCTTTTTCATGCTTATTCACAAGTCATGATGATTTTGAGTTTGAAGGTCAAAAAGGCTGAATGATCATTGCCAGAGTTTGGACTTTTCATCAACCCAACCAGGTTTTAAGAGGAAAAGGATGAAGGAGACCAGAATGGCTCGTTTCCATCCCTGACTCTGGTTTCCTGTCTTGAGTTGGTTGAGGGGAGAATAGAAAAGAAGGGCAGGAAGTTTGAGTCATGCTTGAAGTTGAATCCAGAAATAAAGGCACCCAAAGTGTGACCACCTCCTACTTTTCTGCCCGTGATTGGTATGGTCTGGGATGTCTGATATGTACTGGGTCATCTTGTTTTCTCTCAGATGCAGAAAGGAAGACTGCCCTTACTAAAGTAAAGGATGGCTTATTTTCACTCTAAGGAAAGCTGAAATGAAGTCTTTATTTGGGCTAAAAGTTAACTTCTCTGTGATTTGCCTTAAGAAAAATGTCAGATGAAATAAAAATTCTTGTTTAGACCAGGAAAATAAATAGTTCATGTGCTGGACTGTGTAGAGTATAGGATACATTGATTTTTCTGTTATGTTAATTCTGTATTGGCTTTACTTTTCTGATGCCTGAGTCACCTGCCAAATAACTTTGAAACCAAACTTTACCTAATTAGCATTAACAGTAAATGTGAAAAATTAAAATATTTATCATGATGTATTCAGGTCTCAAAGTAATTTGAAAGGAAAGTTTTTTTTCCCCCTTAATATCATCTCGGAAGGTTGAGGCCAAAAATTGGGCCCTTTTGTCTTTAAGGAGTCCCTAAAATCTTATTTGTTCACATTACATATGACATTCCATATTTATTAATTATAAGGTGCAGTACTATTTATACACCACTAAAAAACTCAATATGATTTGTATCAATTGTAGGATATGCCTCAGTTGTGGGAGGTGTTAAAATGTGAAATACTACATTTTAGGATAACTGAAGTACCGCCTTAGTGTGTATGTGTGTGCCCTTAAATTGAAAGATGGAGCCTTGTTTTGGTTTATTTGAAAGGTGGAGCCCATTTAGGTTTATTTCCTGCTTCTCTCACTTTGATCTGTGTTTAGGAATTTTCACCCAAGCAATCATAGTAGTGGCTTCTGAGCTTTGGCAGTTGTTTTCTTCCTTTCCATTGTGCATTGTGAAAGGGGATGTATTGATTGTGCTGAAGAAGCAGAAGTAGAGTTTTTAATTTGATTGTAATCCAAGGGCTTATTTTGAAGTCAGGGGCCAGGCGGTTGAACAATGGTGCTTGCAGCTTCCCGACAGCTGCCCTGTATCAAGGAAATGCTCTTTCATCTTACACAAGCAGTAAGCGGACTGCACCAGGAGCTTGCATCCTCAGTGTCAGCGTGGGCTTGCTCATGACTCTCGAATCCTACCATCTTGTATAGAACCCATCCCTAACCTGTCTTCAACTGACACTTCATCTCATCATCCAAGTCCTCCCCCAGCTTGGCTTCCCTGACCACTCTGTTGAAAGGTCATCAGTAACCCTGATCCTGGTACCAACTGCAACCACCTCTTCTTTTAAAATAATTTTATCAAAATGAAAAAAGTATTATCCTGCTCTTGGTTGGGGCTCTTCCAGAAACAGATCTTAGGAGGATTCCAGCTCAAGTTGTGTAGGGAAGTGTAGGTGCATGGTTCATGGTGAAGTGATGTTGGGAAGGCAGACAGCCAACAGTAGTGTGTGTTAAGCCAACTGGCACCACAGAACTGGAGTTAAGTCCCTGGGGCATCTCTAAAGAATAGTCCAGAAAGCGTGCCTCTGCAGGATCACTTCTCAGGCTTGAGGGGGCTCAGCTATTTTTCGGTAACAGCTCTGTTGAGACATTCAAGTGTACAGTGATTTTGAGTAGGGTTGTGCTGTAACTATTAGCATGGTCCGGGATGGAAACAGTTAGGTTTTCAGTGGTAACCATTCTATTACTTAGCCCTTTATAGAATGTTTAAATTTTGGCTGTGTACTTTTTCTTTTCCTTAAATTTCCAAAATAGTCTTTTTCTCTAATTACTCGTCTTTCTGTAGCCGCCTGTCTTTATGGATGCGATGACTTCTTATAAGAAAATAGACTTTTATTTTGGTAATTCATGGATTTCCTCAGGGCTTGGTTATGAAGAGAATAGTAAAGTGATTACTTGCCATTTTTATGAATGAAGGACTGAACTGACTTGTATATAAGTTCCTGAGAAGGATGTCTTTTTCAGGGCTGTTCATCCAAAAGGCCACTTCCCTGCATTTGGAGTGAGGATCTATAATAAGTGTGTGTCCCAGTTTAGGCTGATGTCCTTTCAGGTGGGAAGCAGAAGATTTGACCCTAGATGCTGAAGCTGCCTTTCCTGCATCCCTGCTCAGTTTAGGGAACATTTCCTAGCCTGTAAGCTGAGCTTATGCTCACTGAACTTGTTTTGTGTGTAGTTATGCTTGTGGTTGTGGGGCGATGTTGACCCAGCTGTTATACAGCCAGGCCCTCGGTCAGATCACCCCCATTCCCTCTTCCATGCTGGGAGCTTCTACGGGGCTCCCTTGGGAAGGCCGGGCACATATCCCCTGCGTCTTTGTTACTCATGTTCTGGACTCTGCTCTCCTGGTTTGCTTACTAATACAATTCTGTATATTTTCTATTTTTTCAGAGATGAAAACTTTCTCTTCTTTGCTGCTGGGGTTTCTTTCTTCCCTTTTGTCTCCCTTATTGTCATTTCAAGGTGATTTTAGTAGTGGGAGGAGGCTAACACTTCTGCCTGTGTGCTATTCTGAACCAGGGTCCTCTGACTGTCCCTCCCCGACCTCTGCAGCATCTCACTCCACGCTGTCCCTCCTGCCCTGTGCAACAGGCGCTCCTCATCCATGTATGCCATCATGAAATCCTCCTGCCCCTTAGTGCTGCCAGCTCCCTGGTTCTGAGCTTCCTATACTGCCCCCACAGCCTCCTCCCTTCTGTCCCCCTCCCCAGTATTTCCATCACTAAGCCCCACTCCTCAGTCTAGTGAAGAAACCAGTGGGAAACCTTTCCAAGTTCATTTCTCATCCACCTCTCCTCTGCCACCCTCCTCTTCCACCCTCCTCTCCTCTCCTTCCTCTGCAGAACCTGCATCCCTTGTTTCTCCCTGTAGGGATAGATCTGCCTTGAGACCTGGCACAGACTCTCGGGGTCACACTTGTCAACTTTGTAGACTTAGGGTCACAGTCAGGCCCCAAAAATGTCCTCCTGGCACCCACTGCCATCCTAGGGAAAGGGGTCTCTGGGTTGTCAGGTCTGGAAGAGGCCTTATGAAATGGAAGGCATTCCATTTTATGGTTTCTAAGGTGAATATCCCCCAGATTTAGAAGGACTAGGCCCTGGCTTCTGATCTCTCTGAATGCTGTTACGTCTGGGGCAGGTAGTGGGGTGCAGAGACCTTCAGTTGCCCACGAGTGTGGTAGACTTGTGAATGCCCCTGGGATCAAGAAGATCAGTATGGAAGGTCAGTTCCTTTGTTGTTGGGGTCAGAGCACTTGCCTTGCCCTGTCTGTTGATATCTGCCCTGTGCTCCCTTCAGAGCACCCCCAACTGCCTTCATGGCAGGCCTCGCCTTCCCTTCCTTGTTTGTCTGTATTCTCCTGAGGGTCACAACTGGAACTGGCCTGAGAGGGCCTGGGACAGAGCTGTCTCCCCCTGCTCTGTCCTCCACACTGTCCCTTGAAGCTGCTGAGGGGTGGGATGGGGGTGGGGGTGACCTGGGGAAGGGGGCTTGTTCACAGACACCCGACCCTGTGCAGACAGCACCCCCTCAGCTGCCAGAAATTCCTGGGTAGGGGAGAAGTGGCTAGGCCTTCCCCAGCTTGCTCTGGCCCTAATCAAGATCTCCCTGGACAAAGACCTGGCCCTCACCTCCTCTGCATCAGTGGCACTCTGGACTCTTCCTCTTGTTCAAGGGTTCAAGGCCTTGGGTTCAGAATGCCTTTTCCCACTTGTCCTACCTCATTGCAAAATAGGATACAGTCATGAGACGTTAACTAATCATTGGGTGATTTCTTTCCAGTCTGTGGTTAGAGGAGAGAATGGAAACATTGAACGTTGTTGGCACATTGAAGAGTTAGCCTCGGGGAGCCTTGGAGGGGCCTGGCAGGAACTTCACTGTGCAGAAGCGCAGGGTCAGACAACAGGTACCGAGGTCCAGATGAGCAACCAGGCTTAAGTCCTGCCTGTTCTGCCCGTTGAAACCTTGAGGCCCAGCATACCTGGAGCAGCAAGCAGCCAGAAGCCAGAGCCCCAGATTCCCCAGCCTCAGATCTACTCTTATCCTCCGGCCAGCAAGATGGGAGAACCCCCAAGAGGCACAAAGAGAAAAGAACCAAGAAACTGATCAAACCTGGATAAACCCGAACCTCTTAAATAGCAGTGTCTCACGTGTGTCTTTGCTCTTGTGGGATGTGAGACATGAGTATTGAGGGGTAGAGTTGTCGCATTTAAAGTTGGTGGGAAATGCCTTTTTTATTTGATTGCAAAAGCTTCCCAGAGTGAGTCATTGTGGAAGGAATGAAGAAGGAGGGGGTGTGATGCACAGTCAGAAAAGCTAGAGAAACTTCTCTCTCACTGAGCCCTACTAGATTGAAGAACAAGATGAACAGAAAGATCCAGAACAACCCCGTGGAGAGCCCATTGGCCTGTGAGGCGGGGAGGGACATTTCACGTTCTGTCTTGCTGGTCACACCTCCAGAAACTGCGGAATGAGCTGGCATGGTCCGTGCAACTGAGTACTTGTTCAACAAAGAGGGCCTATTAGAGCCCTAAAAACCCCAGCTGTGGCAGATTTTTAATAATATTGCAAACAAAATAGTGTCTGCTTTATTCAAAGCATGGGCATTTTTCACTGCTGCTAGACCAGCCCCAAAAGTTACTCTTCTGAGATGGGATTGATTTGTTTGGAGACTCTTGCACTTAGAAGACATCAAGTTCAAAAATAATTTTAAAATTAAAAATTTGAATTAATTTTTTATTTACAGAAATGTAGAGCAGAGAGTACCTGTACATTTCCACCCAACTTTCCATAATGTTAACATCTTGGGTGTGTGTGTGTGTGTTAATGGCTCAGTTGTGCCCAACTCTTTGGGACCCCATGGACTGCAGCCCACTAGGCTCCTCTGTTGATGGGGATTCTTCAGGCAAGATACTGCAGTGGGTGAAGTGAAGTGAAGTGAAGTCGCTCAGTCATGTCTGACTCTTTGCGACCCCATGGACTGTAACCTACCAGCTCCTCTGTCCATAGGATTTTCCAGGCAATAGCACTGGAGTGGATTGCCATTTCCTTCTCCAGCGGATCTTCCCAACCCAGGGATCGAACCCAGGTCTCCCACATTGTAGACAGACGCTTTACCATCTGAGCCACCAGGGAGCAGTGGGTAGCCATTCCCTTCTCTAGGAGTTTTTCCCGACCCAGGGATCAAACCCAGGTCCCTCATATTGTAGGCAGTTTCTTTACCATCTGAGCCACCAGGGAAGCCCAGCTTCTGACATGACCACATCAGAGTGATCAAAATGAACACTGAGCCAGCCAACAACAGGAAATCCACACTGCTCTAATTCTATTTCCTACACTACAGACCTTATGGGAACTTTACCAGTTGTTTCCACTAATGTCCACTGGGGTCCTATTCAGGGGCCCACATTATATTTTGTTGTTTTTCTTTGACCTTCTCCAATCTATTAGTTTCTAAACCTCTCCTTGCCTTTCCTGACTTAAATCCTTTTGAAGAGTACTTGATATTTGTACAGTGACCTTCAGCTTGGACTTGTCTTGTGATTGTTTACTCACGATTAGCATGAGGTTTTGCATTTTTGGCAATAACACCACAGAAGTGCTCTTCTGTCCTCAGTGCATCCTGCTGGGGCTCCTGGTGTCAAGATGTCCCATTCCTGGCAGTTTTAACCTTGTTCACTGGATTTCTTCTCTGTAAGGTTCTTTATCTTTGTAGTTAAGAAATGCCTTGGAGGACATTTGTACATTGAAAAGTTTCTACGTTTAAAACTAACAAATATCTGAGTTAATGCAGGTAAAGCACTTAAAGCCTGGTGTGCAGTAAGTGCTTAATGAAGATAGCTGTTTTTTTTTTTTCATCATCACTATTATTGCTGCCTCTGTCCCATGTCTATCCCTGGTTTTCCTCTGGTCTTGGCTACCTTTACTGTTCCCTTCATTATCCTCTGCATCCCCTGCCGATCCAACCCGCACTGGTTACTTCCTCACACTGGGGCTGGCTCTCAAAATATCTGTGGCAGGGAAGAGCTAGCAGTGTCTTGGCTCACGGGGTTGGGGTGACGCAAGAGCCTCTTGTTACTCCAGGGCAAGGGGAAAGCCTTGCTAACAGGAGAGTGTATCTCTCTTTATGGGATGTGCTTACAGAACTTCTAGAATGTTCTATAATATGTGCTTATAGAAGTGGCCTTGGCTGGGGGCTGCTCAGCTGGCCCATAGCCCTCGTAGTAGAGGTCTTGGCCAGGACCTGAAGATCCACGGTCACACTCCTTGTGGACCTGGAGGGACAGGATGATGGAGGGCCCACCTGGCAGAGGCTTGAAATAGGAGTGAAAGTGAAAAGTGAAAGTAAAGTCGCTCAGTCGTGTCCGACTCTTTGCGACCCCGTGGACTGTAGCCCACCAGGTTCCTCCATCCATGGGATTCTCCAGGCAAGAATACTGGAGTGGGTTGCCATTTCCTTCTCCAGGGGAATCTTCCTGACCCAGGGATTGAACCCAGGTCTCCCACATTGCAGGCAGACGCTTTACCCTCTGAGCCATTAGGGAAGCCCAAAATAGGAGTGAGCTAGAAGTAAATTCCTTCAAAGAAGTCGGTGAAGTTTACTCCAGTAAGGCAGTGGGTTGCCTGGCACTGAGCCATCTTCAAGGGTCATCCCAGAGTGGACGGTCTGGTCAGGGGTGGAGGGAGCCCTGAGCAACCCTCCCTTCCTGCATGGGACAAGGAGGCCCAAGTAAAGCAATGCTGGTTCCCACTGCATGAAAGCAGGGGGTCCTTGGCCAAGGTCAGGAGATGCCAATGTACTCAAGGTTGCCTGCTACAAAGTGCTGTCCCAGAAGTTCCTTGTCCCAACACACAGAGCTTTGTTTACAGAATGGCTTTCCTTGGCAGTCTTCTGGACCTCCCAGACTCTTCCCCTACTTTAGAGCACTTGAACTCTATTTTGATGCAGAGATGAAGTTTCCATGTTTGAGAATAGCTGCCATGTGGAGGACGTTGTAGCTACTGTTTTTGTCTGTAGCACGCTTTCCTCCATTCTCCTCTTTTTGGAGCCAGGCTGAGCCCCAGGACTGGAGTGTTGAGCACATGGCCAATCAGGTCCCGTGAGCTGGGAGAAGGGTGCTCTTCTTCATGGCTAGTGGAGTTGCCTGGTTGGCTCCCTGACTCCCCTGGAATCTTTCCATCAGTAGAGGACAAGGATAGGGGAGACTTGTGTGAAGCAGGAAGATGTGTGGAGGGAGTGATGGTGACACACGGGAGACTTTGAGCCATGGGTGCTCATCCACCACTGGCCTCCCTGGCTCTGCGAGCCAGTGCATTCCCTTTCCTCTCAAGCTCACTGGAGTGGGTTTCATGGTCAAGGTTGATAACGATGAAGGCTAGTTCCTTCCCTGAGTTCTAGGTTGAGTCCAGCTGTGGATGCCTCCAGGTGCTTACTCCAAGGCAAGTCCATGCCTCCCAATTGCAAGTCGATGGCTCCCAGGAGGCAGCTGGGGGTGGGAGTTGATGTCCTTGTCTTAGGCCAAAGAATCCGGGTGAAAAAATTTAGGAATCAGGCAGTGGGGAAGGGAAGTAATCTTTCTTTTCTCCCAGGATGTGTTCAGCATCAGTCTGGAGGACCCTGGATGAGACAGTTTATAACTTCTCTTTCAGGGTCAAGTTTAACAGCTCAGTTTTTAAGTGAGAGGTCTGGTGACATGTGAAGAGCCAGAAAAATAAAAGGGAGAGATGTGTGTGAGCAAGCATGTGTGTTTGCATGTGTAAAATTGAGTTCCTTGTGAGAAGATGCTAGTGGGCTGGGAGAAGATTGAGGAGGGGGAGGTGCTTACTGCCTTTACAACCAGGGCGTGGGATGCAGGTCCCCTATCGGGCTCTCAGTCAACGGAGGGAGACCCTGGCAGCTCTATAGGGGTTAGCAAGCAGCTGGGTCCAGCTGGGAGGAGAAGGTGGATGGGTGCTCGTTAGGAAGTTCTGTGCTCCAAGCTGCACGGGGCTTTCCGGGACTGAGTGAGCAGAGTCTCAGCTGCTGAGGTTGGAATAATTGATTGTTCCAATCGATGTGATCATTCTTGAAAGCGTGCTTGGTGTTGTCAGATGTGGGGAGGTGAGACCTCCAGGTCTTGCTGGAGGGAGTGTTAGGAGTCTGGTTTTGTGGGGAGCACTCTGGCTGCAGGGAGGGAAGTTCAGTGCGTCTGTGGGATATGATACTTTGAGCCCATTGAGTGGGATGTAATCCATTGAGCCATGGATCCACTGATCCTCCATTGAGTCCTGGTTTCCTCCTTCATTTTGCAGATGAGGAAAGTGAGGCTTAAGAAGTTATGTCAACCCAAGTTCGGGACCCAGAACTTATGCCTGGGGTATCTGACTTCAAAGTATAAGGGCTTTACTGTGCTGTGAGACTGTCTCCCTGGGCCTTCCAGAGGAGCATGTGTAAGGCTATCACTGTCCCCAGCAAATGCCACCAGTGCTGTGACACCCCTGTCTAGGTCCCCAGCCTGGAGGAGCGTCTCTTTGCCCTTTGAACTTCAACGCCTCTGTCCAGAGATTCCCCCTCGTCAGCCTCTGTGCTCAGGTTTGTCGTCTGAGGGTCTGACACAGCCCCACCCTGGTCTCCCGCTGTGCAGGTACTGGGGCTCTACTTGAAGACCCACAGTGTTTGTTGATGAAGATGTGTTAGTTGAGGAGAAAACTGAGGCTCATAGAGCATGTGACCTTTTCATTTCAAATAGGTAGTTAAAAGGCCACACAGGTTAGTGACTGCCTGGGGCTTAGAGGTGATGGAACGGGGAACCGGGCAGTGACTATTAAGGAGTATACGATTTCTTTAGATGAAAACCATCAAATTCATTGTGGTGATGGTTGCACAACTCAGTGAATATACTAAAACCACTGAATCGCACACTTCAGAAAGGTGAAATGTGTGGCATGTGAGTTATATCACAATAGCGTTGCTGCTAAAAAAAATTAAATTTCACCAAATCTAAGGGGGAAAAAAAAGGTAAGGTTCCAAAAAAAAAAAAAAGTTTCCAAATCTTGCACAGAAACAGAGCAAATCAGTTGATTCAGACTGTTTCCCCAATACTAGTATCGGACACGTTAGACTCTATGATTGTTACTGCCTATTAGGTGTATCCTTTTAATGCTTCCTGCCCACTTGTCCAGTGGGCTCTTAACACCTATGCATGCTTAGTCACACCTAAACTCTTTGCGACTCTAGGCAAGAATACTGAACTAGGTTGCCATTTCCTCCTCCAGGGGATCTTCCTGATCCATGGATTGAACCCACATCTCCCGCTGCTCCTAAACTGCAGGCGGGTTCATTACCACTGAGCCACTGGGGAGAAGGAAATGGCAACCCACTCCAGTATTCTTGCCTGAAAAATGCCAGAGACAGAGGAGTCTGGTGGGCTACAGTCCAATGGGTCTCTAAGAATCATACATGACTGAGTGGCGTGAGCATGCGAATGCACCCCAGTTGTCCATACACTCCTTCCCGATTCTGCAGACCAAGGCCTAAGACTTTCTGATCCTGAAATTCTATAGTTCTGCTTTCATGAGGCCATGAGGTCCCTGTCTTTCCATGAGCTGGTTGCTTGGAATCAGGGGTACAGTCAGGGCAGAGGCCGTCGGCCTCTGACCTCGTGTCCTTCCTCCTGTTAGACTAGGTGCTCACCCAGGAGGAGGCTGGCGCTGGCTTGTTTGTCCATGAGTCTCGAGAGCCCGCTGTCCTGTTCCTCCCCTTTACTGACTTTGAAGAACTGGTTTCTTTGTCTGCACTTTGTCTCCCATACACACCCACAGGACAGAGGTGTGTCCATCCTAATTTCCTCTGAACCTGCACATAACTGCAGTTCAAGAGGTGGATGTTGGATTAGTGAATATGCGAACTAATATTTGCTGAAGGAAGACATATGTGAGTGCATAGGTAATAGTTTCAGATTCCAAAGTGTTTATCCTAAGTTTTTTTTTACTATCCAGATTGATTGATTTGAGTTCAATCTTTGTTCTCTTCCCCTTAGTTTTCTAGTGAAAGTAAGTACAAAGCTTTATGAGGCAGATCTCTGTTGTTTACTTGTGTATCTTGTCTATAGTAGGAGCTTAATAGAGTCGTCATGAACAGGTAATATTTGTTGGAGGAAAAGGTAATGAGACAAGCAAAAAGTCTCCAGAGAGGAAAGGAAGAAAGAATAGGGAAGTGTTTATTCCACACAGTCGCTAACTTTTTTTTTTTAAGTTGAAATATAGTTGATTTACAATGTTGTGTTAGTGTTTGGTGTACAGCAAAGTGATTCAGTTATACACACCCACACCCACACACACACACACACACACATATTGGGCTTCCTTGGTGGCTCAGATAGTAAAAAATCCACCTGCAATGTGGGAGATCTGGGTTTGATCCCAGGGTTGGGAAGATCCCCTGGAGGAGGGCATGACAACCCACTCCAGTATTCTTGCCTGAAGAATCCCCATGGACGGACGAACCTGATAGGCTACAGTCCATGGGGTCACAAAGAGTTGGACCCAACTGAGTGACTAACCACACACAGCACATATACATACATAATGTACACACATATATATACTTTTATTCTTTTTCATATTCTTTTCCATTGTGGATTATTACACAATACTGAATATAATTCCCTATACTGTAAGTAGGACTTTGATGTTTATTTTAATGTATAGGAGTTTGTCTCTGCCAATCCTAAATTCCTAATTTATCACCCCCACCCTCTTTCCCCTTTGGAAATTATGAATTTGTTTTCTATCTCTGTGAGCCTGTTACTGTTTTACCAAAAAGTTCATTTGCATCGTATTTTAAATTCCACATTATAAGTGCTGTCTTGTGGTATTTGCCTTTCTCTTTCCACACAGTTGCTGACTCTTCATTTTTTATTTTATTTGGGAGGGGGTGGCACTTGACTTTTCCCCAGTTTTGTTGAGATATAATTGACATAGTGAAAGTCGCTCAGTCGTGTCTGACTCTTTGTGACCCCATGGACTGTATAGTCCATGGAATTCTCCAGGTCAGAATACTGGAGTGTGGGTAGCTTTCCCTTCTCCAGGGGATCTTCCCAATGCAGGGATCGAGCCCACGTCTCCCACATGGCAGGCGGATTCTTTACCGACTAAGCCACAAGGGAAGCCCAAGAACACTGGAGTGGGTAGCCTATGCCTTCCCCAGTGGATCTTCCAGACCCAGGAATTGAACCAGAGTCTCCTGTGCAGGCAGATTCTTTACCAAATGAGCTATCAGGGAAGCCCCATAGTTAACATACAGCCCCATATAAATTTAAGGTGTACAGCATAATGATTTGATTTACATACATCATGAAATGATTACTACAATAAGTTTACTGACTATTCATCACCTCATATATACAAAAAAGAAAAGAAAAAGAAAAAAATATTTTTCCTTGTGATGAAAACTCTTAGAATTTACTCTCTTAAAAATTTTCTGTGCACGGGGATGACTCAGAGGGATGTTGTGGGGAGGGAGGTGGGAGGAGGGTTCATGTTTGGGATCGCATGTACACCCATGGTGGATTCATGTCAATGTATGGCAAAACCAATACAGTATTGTAAAGTAAAATAAAGTAAAAATAAAAATTAAAAAAAAATTTCATATATAACATAGAGCAGTTAATTATAAAAATTATGTTGTATATTATACCCCTCGTACTTATTTATCTTATAACTGGAAGTTTAAATCTTTTGACCACCTCATCCAGCTCCCTCTTTCCCCACCCCCTACCTCTGGTAACCACAGATTCGATCCCTTTTTCTGAGTTTATTTGTGTGTTTGTTTTTTGAAGTATAATTGAACTATAACACTATATTTGTTCCTGGTGCACAACATAGTAATTGGCTGTTTCTATACATTACGTAAATCTAGTTACCATCTTTCACCATGTAAAGATATTACATCATCATATGAACTGTATTCCCACACTATACATTTCATGACTCATTTTCTTTTTAATTTGAAGTTTGTACTTCTTATCTGTCCATCTGTCTCACCTATTTCACTCATTCCCCCACTCCTTTCCCCTCTGGCTAACTCTTTATTGTGTCCTTTCCATCTGTCCTATTTTGGCCCCTGGAAAGTGAAATGTTAGTTGTTCAATCCTGTCTGAGTCTTTGCAACCACATGGACTTCAGCCCACCAGGGTCCTCTGTCCATGGAATTCTCCAAGCAAGAATACTGGAGTGGGTTGCCATGCCTTTCTCCAGGGGATCTTCTTGACCCAGGGATCGAACCCAGGTCTCCCACATTGCAGTCAGATTCTTTACCATCCCACCTGAGCCACCAGGGAAGCCCATCCTGGCCCCTTCCATGGACTCAAGCTGCCTGCACAAGGATAACCTGAAAATAATAAATACCTGGCCGTAGGTGCCAATCACTTACCTTGACTACCTGTATCACTTCTTGTCCAGTCTTCCAGCTCCCATTTGCCTCTGCTCTTAGCTTTGATATCTGTCCCAGTCCTGCATTTAATGACTCATTTTGAGACCTGAATCTTAGCCTGGGGCATTTGACTGGGGTCTGGCATTCAGTCTCCAACCCTGCCTATGGTCACAGTGGATGAGACACTTCTAATTTTTGCCCCAGCCTGTAGGCCAACCAGCCATGTTGTGTCCTGTCCAGTGTCCCTGCCAGTGGAGGGAGATAGAAAATTATTCTAGAGACCAGCTGCTTCTTGGCGCCTCCAAGTGTCTGAACTTAGTGACTTGCTTCTAACTAATAGACTGTGACAAAGATATGGAGATGTCACTTTCATGATTAGATTATAAATGATTTCCTGTTAGCAAACCTTCCTTTCAATAGCTTTTCTTTTTTTAAAGGAAAGATGTATTTTAAAATTATTTATTAATTTTTGGCTGCAGTGGGTCTTTCTGGCCTCACTCGAGCTTTCTCTAGTTGCAGTGAGTGGGGGGGTACTCTCCAGTTGCAGTCTGTGGGTTTCTCTTGTTGCAGAGCATGGGCTCTAGGGCATGTGGGTTCAGGAGCTACAGCAAGTGGGCTGAGTAGTTGTGGCCCTCAGGCTTAGTTGTCCCTTGGCATGTAGGATCTTCCAAGACCATCAAACCCATGTTCCCTGCATTGGCAGGTAGATTCTTAACCACTGGACCACTAGGGATGTCCTCCTTTTGGTAGTTTTAATGGAACAAGTTGTGTTGGAAAGGCCTATGTGGCAAAAAACTGAGAGTGGCCTGTCTGCCAACTGGGAAATGGAGCCATTAGTCTAAAAACCCTCACGGAAGTGAATCCTGCCAACAACTACATGCATGGGCTTAGAACTGGCTCCTTCCCCAGTTGAGCCTCCATATAAGACTACAGACCCCAGGCCAACACATTATGGTTGCAGCCTTGATTCCTCTCCCTCAGTAACTGTAAGATAATAAGTGTATGTGAAAGCACTAAGTTTTGGTGTAATTTGTTATTCTACAGGCGATAACTAATACATTGTGTTTGTGTTTTGTTTTATGCTCTCCACCAAGAGATAAATTTACTAGGAAGCTAGTGAAATTTGAGTTTGTGGGCTCCTCACTTGCACAGCTCTGGGATTGCTGCTAGCCATGTGTTCACACAGTCATGTTTTTGTAAAGTTTAGGAAGTATTTTAACAGCAGTCAGTTAGGGCTGGGGCTTCTTCCTGCTTCAGCCTTCCTCTTGAGCCTGGCTGTGTGGCTATAAGTGAGGACGTTTTGAGGACTGACTAAGGGAAATTTGATTTGAAGATACATTTTGTGAGACTTGGGGATGTCCATGCATGTGACTTGCAGTCCCTTCTGTGTCAAGCCATGTTGCTGGCAAGGTTTCACAGGCTGGTGCTTGGCAGAGTTAGGATTCAATCTGAGGTTCATCTCATGGATTTAATGCTAGACTAGGTTGATTTTCATATTCTCAGTGATTCATCAATGACTTGATTTCTTGAAGGCATGAGAATCTGCCTTCAGATACTTGCTATATTTGACACTATTCTCTACCTTCCAACCTGGTCTAACAGCCTAGTCTTATCACTCATTGACATCATCCCTGATCCCTTTGCATGATCCATGGAACTTCTCTTTGCTGGGCCTGCCTGTGCTCATACTTCTCCCTCAGCCTGAACTGACCCCTCCCAAACACACCTATATAGTCTTCTAAGTTTTGGCTGTCTTGCTATGAAAAACTGATGTTAACATGAAACTCATATTGAGCCTCTATGAAGATACTGATAGCAAAATGGATGATGAATGTAGTCAATTCCAAGCATAAAGTGAGTCACTGAACAAGAAAACTTGTAAGTCCCTGGAATTAGTTTAGCTCCTATATAAAAGGAACTTGATAATTTTCCCCACATTTGGGAAAAAAATCAAACAATATACATAGCATTATGGAGAGACTTTTGTAAACTATCAATATAAAGCAAGTTTTCATCAAACATGCTGAGAAAGACTGAGTGAGTTATCCTTCTGTTCTCTCTATAAAAAATCATTTCACAAAATTATTATTCTGTGACGTATGATCAGAGTGTACAGACCAAAAAATACAGGGAAAAAGTACGATAGAGGTGTCTCAGGCAATTTATAAAAGTATGTAATTTGGGGGGATGTTATGATCCTTTTATTTCCAAGCTATATACAATTTTTAAATTCGTTGAAATTTTCTTATTTCAAGAAATTGTGTGTGTGTGTATTTGATGTTTTGTGTTCTCTAAGATGGTCACAAAATTGCAGCAGCTTCAGGGTTTAGAAAGTTTGGCTCTGCTCCTGTTCCCATCAAGTAGGACAGAGAATTTCTTGATGGAAAGATTGAAATTCTTTCTTTCTACTCTCCCTGCTCTGAGTCCAACTGTATCTTACATATCCTTAGAAGGGCAATATATATATATTTTTTTCTAAATTTAATTCAACTAAAAGTGCTTTGGTTTTGAGAAGAGCAGGCAAAAGGAACGGGTGATGAAAGGGATCTTCTGTCTGTAAGGTGATCAGGTAGAGTAGGAAAGAGGGAAGTTCCCTTTAAACGGAGAAGATGGCAGAATCAGAATCTCGGGTGGAAGTTGTACCAGAGACACTTCAGTTAATTGTGAGAAGTACCTTTCTAATAGTTGACCCTATGTTGAGGACCCTACCTGGCCAGGCAAAATGGACTCCATGACACCTGAAGTCTCCTCTTTCAACACCTGGATGCTGAGGGTGGCAGTTCAGGCCTGACTAGAGGAGTTGGTACCTGGAGATTGGACTTGGCCTTGGGGCAGGGTGGACTCTGGGGCACAGATCCTATTGTAAGTCTAGTCCAGCAGGTAGACCTCTGGGCCCAAGAATGGTGTCAAGAAGACCTTGTTAGGAGTGGTGGAGGATTATTTGGAGCTTTGGAATAGGAGACTGGTGAGGAGGAGGGCTGAGCAGGTTAGTATGACAGATGTTGGGCTCTAAGCAAATCAGAAGCCCAGCCTGGGGGAGGGGATAGTGCTGAAGGAAACAAGGTCAAATGCCAGACTTTGGGAGAATCAGATGGAATCCCCTGGTTCAAGACCAGCTTGCAGGCCTGACTTGTGGTCTCATTGGCAATTCAAGTCAGCTATATGAGCAAGTAACCACAGTGAAATATCTCACGTCATTTATTTTTTTATTTTTTTTGGGAGTTAGGCAAGCATTTTATTTTATTTATTTTTTTTGACTTTTTTTATTTTTTACTTTATTTTATTTTACAATACTGTATTGGCTTTGCCATACATTGACATGAATCCACCTAAAAATTCTAAAATCTCGTTTACCTGTTGATGTTCTCTGCAGTTCTCTCTTCCTTAGCATAAGGGCAGCTACTTGAGACCATCAGAAACAATAGACTGAAGAGAAAGGTAGTGTCCTTAATCTGATCTTTTTGATGATGCTGCCTCTCAAGCTTTTCATATTGTCTGAGAAATATCAAAAGGAAGCTCTTGAGAAAGGCTTGGGGCCTCAGTCATTTCCTGTCAGTCCCAATATAGATTGCAGATCACAGGCTGAGAAAGTTTCTTTTAGCAGGGCTGTATGCCTTAACATCTCAAAAGATGATCGGCTAAACAAAAACAGTATCAATCTGTTGTAGGTTTATACATATGTAAGAGTAAAATGCATGAAAACCATTGCATAAAGCCTGGAAACAGAGAGATAAGAGTATACTATTGTAAAGTTTTTATATGATACGCGAAATGATATAATGTCACTTGACAGTAGCTTGTGATAAGTTAAAGATATAAACCCTGGGTCAGGAAGATCCCCTGGAGTAGGAAATGACAACTATGAAATTAAAAGATGCTTGCTCCTTGGAGAAAAGCTGTGACAAACCAAGAGAGTGTATTAAAAAGCAGAGACATCACTTTGCTGACAAAGGTCCATATAGTCAAAGCTATGGTTTTTCCAGTAATCATGTACGAATGTGAGAGTTGAACCATAATGAAGGTTGAATGCCAAAGAATTGATGCTTTCAAATTGTGGTGCTGGAGAAGACTCTTGAGAGTCCCTTGGACAGCAAGGAGATCAGACCAGTCTGTCCTAAAGAAAATCAACCCTAAATATTCATTGGAAGGACTGATGCTGAACCTCGAATACTTTGGCCACTTGATATGAAGGGCAGGTTCATTGGAAAGGGCCCTGATACTGGGGAAGATTGAGGGCAGGAGGAGAAGAGGACGAAAGAGGATGAGATGGTTGGATGACATCATCGACTCAATGGACTTGAGTTTGAGCAAACTCCAGGAGATAGAGAAGGACAGGGAAAACTGGCCTGCTGCAGTCCATGGGGTTGCAAAGAGTCAGACATGACTGCACGACTGATCAACAGCAAGGAAATGGCAACCCACTCCAATGTTCTTGCCTGAATAATCTCATGCATGGAGGAGCCTGGCGGGCTGCAGTTCACAGAACTGCACAGAGTTGGACATGACTGAGCAACAGAGCATGTACTCATGCACTATAAACCCTAAAGTAACCATTAAAGAAACAGAATTATAGCTAATAAGCCAATAAAGAAGACAAAATGGAATAATAAAATATGCTCAATTAATTTACAGGAAGGCAGAAAAAGAAGAAAAAGGAAACAATAGAAAACAAACAGCAAGATGATAGACTTAATGCCTAATTATGTCAATAATCACATTAAATGAAAATGGTCTCAGTCAGTTCAGTTCAGTTCAGTCGCTCAGTCATGTCCCCATGGACTGCAGCACACCAGGCCCCCTGTCCATCACCAACTCCCAGAGTTTACTCAAACTCATGTCCATTGAGTCAGTGATGCCATCCAACCATCTCATCCTCTCTCGTCCCCTTCTCCTCCTGCCTTCAATCTTTCCTAGCATGAGGGTCTTTTCAAATGAGTCAGCTCTTCGCATCAGGTGGCCAAAGTATTGGAGTTTCAGCTTCAGCATCAGTCCTTCCAATGAATATTCAGGACTGATTTCCTTTAAGAGAAAATGGTCTAAACACACCCAATTGAAAGATAAAGGATGTCAGATTGATTTTCAAAGATTCAACTTTATCAGTTCAATCTTACCAGATTATCAAGATTGAACTATATGCTGCCTTGTGTGAAACACACTTAAATATCTAGGTAATAAGGTAAAAGTAAAAATGAATGGAAAAAATATACACGCATGCACTAAAAAAAGAAAGCTGGAGTGGCTATATTAATATTAGACAAAGTTGATTTCATAGAAATAAAGTCACTGCATGATGACAAAGGGGTCAATTCATCAAGAAGATATAAAAATTCTAAATATTTATGTACTTGACAGATCTTTAAAATACATGAAGCAAAAGCAGGTAAAACAGCAAAGAGAGACAGACAAATCCACAATTATGGTTGGAAGTTTCAGTACTCTCCCTTCAATAATTGATGGGACAAGAAGATCCAACCCACTCCAGTATTCTTGCCTGAAAAATCCCATGGACAGAGGAACTTGGCAGGCTACAGTTCATGAGGTCACAAAGAGTCAGATACAACTGAGCGACTAAGCATACGTACAAAGATAGAACATTATTAAGGATATAGATGATTTGAGCAACATTATCAACCAATTTTATGTAAAACATTCCGCTCAATAACAGCAGAACATACATTTTCAAGTGATTATGTCATATTTATCAACATAGACCATATTCTAGGCTATGAGGAAAGTCTCAGATTTTACAAGATTAAAATCATACTAGGTATCAAGATTTCCTTGGTGGTCCAGTGACTAAGACTCCAAGTTCTCAATGCAGGGGACCTGGGTTCAATCCCTGGTCGGGGAACAAGATCCCACATGTCGCAACTAAGAGTTCGCATGCTGCAAATAAAGATTCCACTTGCCACAACTGAAAAAGGATCCTGCCTGTCACAAGGAAGATCGAAGATCATACATGCGGCAACTAAAACCTGGTGCAGCCAAATAAATATTTTTTAAAAATACTAGGTATCTTCACTGGCCATAATGGTATTAAGTTGGAAATCAATATCAGACCTCTGGAAAATCCCCCAGTACTTAATAGCGCACTTCTAAATAAGACATAGGTAATAGAAGAAATCAAAAGGGACATTAGAAAGTCTTTGAACTGGATGAAAATGAAAACGTGGCCTATCAGAATGTGTGGGCCACTGTGAAAGCAGCACTCTGGGGGGGCAGTATCTGTAGCCCTAAATACTCATTTCAGAAAAAAAGGTCTCAGGTCAGTGACCCCAGCTTCCACAGTAAGAAACTGGAAAAGGGAGACTAAGCCAGAATGACTAACAGAAAGGAAATGATGAAGATCAATGCAGAAATTAATGAAACAGAAAATAAGAGAGAAAACTAATGAGCCAAAACCTGGTTATTTGAGAAGATCAATACAATTGATAAACATCCTACCAGGCCATAAGGAAAACAAAACATAAATTACCAATCAGAAATGAAAGAGATAACATCACTAGATTCCACAGATATTAGCAGGAACATAGAAAACATTATGAACAAGTTTATGCCAACAAGTTTGACAACTCAGATGAGAAGAACAAATTCCTGGAAAGACCCAAACTACAAAAGTTCTCTCGAGAAAAAAAATAGACAACCCTAAAAGCTCTCTAAAGAAATGGCATTTGTAGTTAAAAACCTTTCCCACAAAGAAAGATTCGGGGCTGAATGACTTTACTGGTAAATTCTACCAAACATTTAAGGAAGAAATAATATTGGTTCCACATAAACTCTTCAAGGAAATTGAAGAGGAAGGCGCATTTTCCATTTCATTTTGTAAGGTCAGCATTGTTCTAATATCAAAACTGGGCAGACACTGCAAGAAAACCACAGACCACTATTTATCATAATCATTGGTACAAAAATTCTAAACAAAATTTTAACAAATTGAAATCCAACAGTATCTGAAAAGGATAATTACGACCAGGTAGGGTTTATCCGAGCATTGCAAGATTAATTTAACATTTGAAAAATGAGTCAATTCAAGTCACCATATTAACAAATTCAAGCAAAAGAGCTATATGATTATCTTAATAGTGTTGACTGAAAAAAATGCACAACCCAGAAGTTAAGAGTTATGTTTTATTTGGTGGACAGAATTGAGGACTTAAGTTTAGGACACAGCATCTCAGATAATTCAGAGAGACTGCTCCGAAGAAGCGAGGGGGAGAGCCAGGATATATTGGATTTTTTGCAACAGAAGACCACATAATTGGAACATCAAAAGATTATTGTTAATTAAAGAAAACCAGAGGGACTTCCCTAGTAGTCCAGTGGTTAGAACTCCAAATTTCTACTGCAGGGGGTGTGGGTTCAGTTGCTGGTCAGGAGAACTATGATCCCACAGGCCCTGGAGTGAGGCTAAAAAAGAAGGGAAAGAAACCCCAAAACCAGATATCTTAAGGACTTTAGTGCTTTTCTATGTATGGAAAAATGCAAGCGTCTGGACTCACTGAAATCATTCCTTTGATATTCACCTGAGCTATCTGGGGCCAGTATCCTGTGCTTTCTCCTCAGGTACACCATCAGGTGGCATAGGGGGGTGGCTGCAGTGGTTGGCTGTGGATGGTGGGCATCTGGTTTCTACCTGAGTTCTTTTAGGGCAGTGGCTTGATGGCTGCAAACCACCTTTGTTTACTGATATGGCAGTAAATATTTTAGTTTGCAATAGATAATCTTTCAAGGCAAAAATATTTAATTAATAAAGATGACAAGAGGGACAAAACGTTGAGGTCTAGGGCCCTGGGTTATAACCACACCTTTCCATGCAGAATCAGTCCCAGTGCTTCCCCAGACCCCACACAGGGCAAATCCTTAGCATGCATTGTCTATCCCTGGGAACTTGGGGAGGGACTTATGGTTGTTTAAGATAAGTAGAGACTGGTGGGTCGTTCCCCATCCT
Organism: Budorcas taxicolor; assembly: GCF_023091745.1. Lineage (NCBI taxonomy): Eukaryota > Metazoa > Chordata > Mammalia > Artiodactyla > Bovidae > Budorcas > Budorcas taxicolor. The sequence goes on from NC_068920.1 coordinate 120,199,088, forward strand.
TATTGCTAAGAGGTTTAAGGTATTTAGGAATTCCAGGAACCAAGAAACTTTTGGATAATGTGTTCACCACAGTGAAAGATTCACTCTAAGGTACAGAGGATTTTCAGACCATACTTAGGCAACAGCACAGAGGCATACACATCCACACCCTAGAACAACAACAAAATGGTATTTCTCCTAAGGGAACAAGCTCTGAAGAAATTTGACTCTGCAAAAGCAGAGACATCCTTTTACATTATGATAAGTAATTTATCACCGACATTTCCTGCTTAACATTTGCATAACTTTAATGATTGAGGCAGGTGGTTTTCCAAGAAAAAGGGGAGATTCCAAGTCTACTTATTGCGGATAGAAAACTATTCCCAGCTTTGAAATCCCAACTTTTAGATCTTTGTTTTTCTGTCTTCTCCCAAGCTCTGGGTGGCCTCCCCCCAGCAGTCTCTGAAAGAAGGCAGCTCCTCCCACGCTCTTAGCTGGATCTGGGAACCCAGCCCAAGGCCTTGGCAGAAGAAACTTTGTTAGCCCTCAGCACCTGCTCCAGAGTTCTCTCCTGCCTTCCCTCAGGGCTGCAGGGTCTCCTTCACTCCAGAATAATCCTTTAAGGAGATGCCTTTGATGAGATTTGGGTGCTTGGGCTCAATGGTAGTTTGTAGGACCAAGGTAGAACTCATCCATCTGCTGGATGTGGCCTGTGCTAGGAACTGAGAACCACATGAAATGAACAAGGTAGAACAAGGTGTCACTCACTCCACAAGATCCTTATTCATTGCAAAGCAAGGTAGGTATCTGCTGATCAGGACTCAGCCTTGCATTCCAAACTAGTCACCAAGATTGGGACACCTGACATTTGTATTCTGGTGGATTCTCTGAAATCTAAAGCAGCACCTGTGAGACAATTTTACCAAAAATGGCTTAACCAAGTCACTCAACCTATATTCAACAGGAAACAGAGGTGATAAAGGAACAGGTTAAACTGTATAATTCACACAGAGACAGGGGGCATTCTGTAGGACACATGACCTTTCAAAAAGTCAGTGTCACATGTAATAAAACAATGGAGATCATTCTGTATTAAAAGAAGCTAAAGAACCGAATGCAAGGTATAAACCTTGGTTAGATCCTAGTTGGAAAAAATGAAACAAAACCTAACTGTGAAAGACAGGTTGAGGGACAGTTGGGGAAAATTCGAATTTGAACTGGATGTTAGATGATGTTAGGAAATCACTATTATTTATTTTTATTATTACCAAATTTTCTTTAAAATTTTAAAAATTGGAGTATAATTACTTTGTACTGTTGTGTTGGTTTCTGGCAAACAACAATGGGAATCAGTTGTAATTATATAGGTATCCCCTCCCTATTATTACTGATAATATTATTATGGTTATACAGGCAAATGTCCTTATTTTTAGGAGGTGCATGATGAAATAATTAGTGATAGAGTGTTTTGATGTGCAATTTATTTTCAAATTGTTCAGCCCCTCCAAAAAAGGGCCAAAATGTTAGCAACTGATTTCATTCTGTTTTCCGTTTCAACCAATAGGTTGATAATTTCAATAAAAATTTTTGAAAAAAAAGGAACTAGAGTATTGCTCCTCTCAACGTTTCCTCTTATTCCTCAGGTACTAAGTTTTGGGGTGTTTTATGTATTTGTTGCCGTGACTGCTAGCAAGAATAGCTCTTGGAGCACCCAAGGGGCGGCATCTGGAGTTGGTGCTCCACGGAAGACTGGGTAACAGTTCTCTGCTTTGGCTGATTCTACCATTAACTGGGTGATATGGGCGGGGACAGACATCTTTTTCTAATACTCTTCTAGGTTTTGAGCTGGGCCTCTGCTACAAAAGACAGGTTAACAGGAGAAACAGAAGTTTCTTAACATGTATCTCATATATATATAGGAAGAGTAAGTCAGGAAAGAGTAACTCAAAGAGGTGGCTAGAACTTGAGCATAAATACCATCTTAAGCTAAAACAGAGGAATAAAACTGTGTAGGAAGCAAGTTATGGGGAAGTGGCCAGGAAAGGTAAGTAAATAAGGGTAAGGTTTTTCATGCAGATTCGAGTCTGTGCCTTCTTCACAGATAAGTGTCCTGTGATCTATGTCTACCCTCTTTCCTGGAGGGTGCCCTCTTCCTCTTTATGGAGAGGAAGACACCTGTACGAATGGAGAGAGTTCCTTTATAGACATTAATTTCTCTTATGAAAGGGCAACTTCTACTCTGTTTTCAGTGCATCTCTTCTGTCTGCTTTTTCTCAAAGTAGTCCTTAAACCACAGAGGCATAATTTGGGGTGGCATGTTGTAGTCTCTTGAGAAAACTTTATTAGCCTTTGCCCTGCTTCATTCCATACTCCAAGGCCAAATTAGCCTGTTACTCCAGGTGTGTCTTGACGTCCTACTTTTGCAGTCCAGTCCCCTATAATGAAAAGGACATCTTTTGGGGGTGTTAGTTCTAAAAGGTCTTGTAGGTCTTCATAGAACCGTTCAACGTCAGCTTCTTCAGCATTACTGGTTGGGACATAGGCTTGGATCACTGTGATATTGAATGGTTTGCCTTGGAAATGTACAGAGATCATTCTGTCATTTTTGAGATTGTATCCAAGTACCGCATTTTGGACTCTTTTGTTGACCATGATGGCTGCTCCATTTCTTCTGAGGGATTCCTGCCCACATTAGTAGATATAATGGTCATCTGAGTTAAATTCACCCATTCCAATCCATTTTAGTTCACTGATTACTAGAATGTCAACGTTTACTCTTGCCGTCTCCTGTTTGACCACTTCCAATTTGCCTTGATTCATGGACTTGACATTCCAGGTTCCTATGCAATATTGCTCTTTACAGCATCGGACCTTGCTTCTATCACCAGTCACATCCACAGCTGGGTATTGTTTTTGCTTTGGCTCCATCCCTTCATTCTTTCTGGAGGTATTTCTCCATTGATCTCCAGTAGCATATTGGGCACCTACTGACCTGGGGAGTACCTCTTTCAGTATCCTATCATTTTGCCTTTTCATACTGTTCATGGGGTTCTCAAGGCAAGAATACTGAAGTGGTTTGCCTATCCCTTCTCCAGTGGACCACATTCTGTCAGACATCTCCACCATGACCTGTCCATCTTGGGTGGCCCCACACAGCATGGCTTAGTTTCATTGAGTTAGGTAAGCCTGTGGTCTGTGTGATCAGATTGACTATTTTCTGTGATTATGGTTTCATTGTGTCTGCCGTCTGATGCCCTCTCACAACACCTACCGTCTTACTTGGGTTTCTCTTACCTTGGATGTGGGGTATCTCCTCATGGCTGCCCCTCCTGACCTTGAACGTGGCCCTCCTGCACCTGCACAGCCACCACTCCTTGGACGTGGGGTTGCTTCTCTTGGCCACCTCCCCTAACCTCGGGCATGCGGTAGCTCATCTAGACTCTACACATGGACATCACCAGATGGTCAACACCAAAATCAGATTGATTATATTCTTTGCAGCCAAAAATGGAGAAGCTCTATACAGTCAGCAAAAACAAGACCAGGAGCTGACTGTGACTCAGATCATGAACTCCTTATTGCCAAATTCAGACTTAAATTGAAGAAAGTGGGGAAAACCACTAGACCATTCAGGTATGACCTAGATCAAATCCCTTATGATTATACAGTGGAAGTGAGAAATAGATTTAAGGGACTAGATCTGATAGACAGAGTGCCTGATGAACTATGGACCGAGGTTCGTGACACTGTACAGGACACAGGGCTCAAGACCATCCCCATGGAAAAGAAATGCAAAAAAGCAAAATGACTGTCTGAAGAGGCCTTACAATAGCTGTGAAAAGAAGAGAAGTGAAAAGCAAAGGAGAAAAGGAAAGATACAAGCCTCTGAATGCAGAGTTCCAAAGAATAGCAAGGAGAAATAAGAAAGCCTTCCTCAGTGATCAATGCAAAGAAATAGAGGAAAACAACAGAATGGGAAAGACTAGAGATCTCTTCAAGAAAATTAAGATACCAAAGGAACACTTCATGCAAAGATGGGCTCGATAAAGGACAGAAATGGTATGGACCTAACGGAAGCAGAAGATATTAAGAAGAGGTGGCAAGAATACACAGAAGAACTGTACAAAAAAGATCTTCATGACCCAGATAATCACGATGGTGTGATCACTCACCTAGAGCCAGACATCCTGGAATGTGAAATCAAGTGGGCCTTAGAAAGCATCACTATGAACAAAGCTAGTCTAGTGGAGGTGATGGAATTCCAGTTGAGCTATTTCAAATCCTGAAAGATGATGCTGTGAAAGTGCTGCACTCAATATGCCAGCAAATTTGGAAAACTCAGCAGTGGCCACAGGATTGGAAAAAGGTCAGTTTTCCTTCCAATCCCAAAGAAAGGCAATGCCAAAGAATGCTCAAACTACCGCACAATTGCACTCATCTCACATGCTAGTAAAATAATGCTCAAAATTCTCCAAGCCAGGCTTCAGCAGTACGTGAACCGTGAACTTCCAGAAGTTCAAGCTGGTTTTAGAAAACACAGAGGAACCAGAGATCAAATTGCCAACATCTGCTGGATCATGGAAAAAGCAAGAGAGTTCCAGAAAAACATCTATTTCTGCTTTATTGACTGTGCCAAAGCCTTTGACTGTGTGGATCACAATAAACTGTGGAAAATTCTGAAAGAGATGGGAATACCAGACCACCTGACCTGCCTCTTGAGAAACCTATATGCAGGTCAGGAAGCAGCAGTTAGAACTGGACATGGAACAACAGACTGGTTCCAAATAGGAAAAGGAGTACGTCAAGGCTGTATATTGTCACCCTGCTTATTTAACTTATATGCAGAGCACATCATGTGAAATGGTGGGCTGGAAGAAGCACAAGCTGGAATCAAGATTGTTGGGAGAAATATCAATAACCTCAGATATGCAGATGACACCACCCTTATGGCAGAAAGTGAAGAGGAACTAAAGAGCCTCTTAATGAAAGTGAAAAAGGAGAGTGAAAACGTTGGCTTAAAGCTCAACATTCAGAAAACTAAGATCATGGCATCTGGTCCTATCACTTCTTGGGAACTAGGTGGGGAAACAGTGGAAACAGTGGTTGACTTTATTTTGGGGGGCTCCAAAATCACTGCAGATGGTTATTGCAGCCATGGAATTAAAAGACACTTACTCCTTGGAAGGAAAGTTATGACCAAGCTAGATAGCATATTCAAAATCAGAGACATTACTTTGCCAACAAAGGTCCGTCTAGTCAATGCTATGGTTTTTCCAGTGGTCATGTATGGTTGTGAGAGTTGGACTGTGAAGAAAGCTGAGCGCTGAAGAATTGATGCTTTTGAACTGTGGTGTTGGAGAGGACTCTTGAGAGTCCCTTGGACTGCAAGGAGATCCAACCAGTCCATTCTGAAGGAGATCAGTCCTGGGTGTTCATTGGAAAGACTGATGTTGAAGCTGAAACTCCAATACTTTGGCCACCTCATGCGAAGAGTTGACTCATTGGAAAAGACCCTGATGTTGGGAGGGATTGAGGTCAGGAGGAAAAGGGGACAACACAGGATGAGATGGCTGGATGGCATCACCGACTCAATGGACATGAGTTTGGGTGAACTCTGGGAGTTGGTGATGGACAGGGAGGCCTGGTGTGCTGCGATTCATAGGGTTGCAAAGAGTCGGACACGACTGAGCGACTGAACTGAACTGTTGCAGTCTCTTACTGTGGCCCCTGCTCTGTACCCCAGTCAGCTCCCCTATGACTCAGTAGTCACTGTGTTCAAGCTTTATAAACATGAAATTATTAAAAACATGCCAACAAACATGGAAATGATTCTTCAGACCTGCCTTCAGAGAGTTAATAATCTACTTGAGAGATATAGGTCTTTCATCAACTCCCTGTAAAACAAAGAGGAAGAGTATCAGAATCACAACAAGAGTTTCTGAAAGGAGCCATCAATCTTGTTGGAGCATGTGGGAGGGACTCAGAAATGGCACCCCACACCAGTACTCTTGCCTGGAAAATCCCATGGACAAAGAAGCCTGGTAGACCACAGTCCATGGGATCGCAAAGAGTCAGACACAACTGAGTGACTTCACTTTCACTTTCACAAAAGGCAGCTTTTGATCCCACCTTGAAGGATTTTAATAAGCAGAATGTATTGCATGCTTGGATGGAAGATGAAAGTGAGCAAAGATCCACAAATTACTAAAAGCACCAGTTCGTGTTGGAAAACCATGTTGTTAAGTGCCTGCTTTGGAAGTGGAGAGGCCAAGAGTTTTGTAATTATCGGTGTGGTTGAACAGTTTTCCCCGTGTTCATGGTCTATTCATCTATTGACATTTTATATGTTTGGTCTTGGACTTAGAACTCATCCTTAGATCTTAGCTTGATGTTCTTCCATTTCTGTGAATCACATAAAGGCTTTCCTTTCATTATCTTGGAAAGAAAATGCTTGCATAGTAGAGGTACAGAATCTTCTTTGATTTTCGAACCTCCTGATGGCTATGTGGACATTTAACCATCCTATGCTTATTTGATTCAAGATAATTTGAAAAGAGGGGCTTCCTTGTTGACTCAGTGGTAAAGAATCCACCTGCCAGTTCAGGAGACGTGGGTTTGATCCCTGGGTCGGGAAGATTCCTTGGAACAGGGCAGGGCAACCTACTCCAGTATTCTTGCCTGGGAAAATCCCATGGGCAGAGGAGCCTGGCAGCTACAGTCCATGGAGTGACAGAAGAGTTGGACATGACTTAGTGACTGAACAACAACAACAACAATTTGAGAAGAAGAGAAGAAATTCTTGAGCCACAAAACCCAAATCACAGTTTCTCAAATTTGCTCCAGATGGGGCAGGAGGTTATAAATTACAGCAATGTGTAAAAGAGGTTATATAAAGTTGTTATTTTTTCATTAAAAAGTTATTTTTGTTACTAACTGGAGATTTGAGTCAACATCACCAAGTCATTGGACATGAGTTTGAGCAAGCTCTGGGAGGTGGTGAGGAACAGGGAAGCCTGGTGTGCTGCAGTCCATGGGGTCACAAAGACCTAGGCACAACTAAGTGACTGAAAACAACTACAGATTTAATAAAATGCTGGCCGACTGTTGACTGTTCTTGAAAACCAGAGAGCACAGTTTTCAGAGTCAAGCTGACTTGGGTTGTAATCTTGGCTCTCCATTTATGAGTCATGAACTTGAGGGTATGTAAATTCAGCTTTTCTGAGGCTCAATTTTCTCATCTGAGAAATAGATCTCACTAAAATATAACCAAGCCTTCCTGGGAAGCTCAGATCTGGCCTCATCAAATAATGGCACATTAGAAAAACAAGGGGAAAAACCACTTAAATCTGACTGTAAAAGGATTAAAGAATAATTTACCCTTTTCTTAGAAATTGGGACGTGTTTTCAACACATGGGAACTTGTAATTGATAGCTTTCCTTCCTTCCTTCCTAGCACATGAATGATGTATGTTGCCATTGATTACATGTGATACTCGGTATTTTAGATTAGATGAAATCTGGCAGATTCTGTGTTCTGAGATTTTCCTGAAGCTATAGAAAAAGGAATAGGTTATACTTCATGTACTAGAACTTTGAGAAATCCTCTCCAAATATCCCATTCTTTCCCCAAATTCTCCTCCCCTTGATAGGTAGTGACCTGACACTTTCCTCTTTTATCTTTAGCCATCTCTCCAACCTACCGGCCCCTGCCAGGCTTCTTCTAGCCCCTAGTTGCTGTTCTCAATTTCTCCTTCCCCTCTTAATCTTCAGCTCCCTACAGCCTCTCAGAGTCTCCATATTTTTATTCGAATTTAGCCTTCTCTCGGCTTCTCTATTTCCTGTTCCCAAGAGCAGCCAAATAATGTACCTTCTTAGAAGGCAAAGAGCAAGGAGGCAATTATAAATACTTAACACTTAATTTTTTGTGTGTGGTTTAATAGATAATAATACCTTTTACCTCAGGAGGCTTTGTGAGGATTAGAAGAGATAGGGAATGCAAACACTTGGTAAGTTGCTATTAATAATTCAATCAATGTCAGCTATCATTATTTACTCTTATTATAAATGTGCTTCCCTGATAGCTCAGTTGGTAAAGAATCCACCTGCAATTCAGGAGACCCCTGTTTTATTCCTTGGTTGGGAAGATCCGCTGGAGAAGGGATAGGCTACCCACTCCAGTATTCTTGGGCTTCCCTTGTGACTCAGCTGGTAAAGAATCTGCCTGTAGTGTGGGAGACCTGGGTTCAATCTCTGGGCTGGGAAGATCTCCTGGAGAAGGGAAAACCTACCCACTCAAGTATTCTGGCCTAGAGAATGCCATAGACTGTATAGTCCATGGGGTCACAAAGAGACAGACACGACTGAGCCACTCAGTCACTCATTCATTCTATAAATGATTTGTGCAGTCAACATTGTAACCACAAACAAAAGAAAAAACAGACCAAAGATAAAGAATCACCTACTGTCTTACCTTTACCTATTTTCCTGGTAAAGATCATAAAAATGTCACACTGAAATTTGAGTTTTACACTTTTATAGTGACAGAGCATTCTTATGAATCACAGTCTATAAATGGAGATATAAAAGGGTGAAAAGAAAGTCACTGCACTTTTTTAGTGCATGTTAACATGTAGCGTTATGTGATATTTTTAGATCATCACAGAGAGGAACTTACTGTCATCTTCCTGTTGCTAGCATACATTTCTTTTTCTCAGAAGAAGGCCATTTGGCAGACCTTTTGAAATTCAAAGGAATACTACTACCTATTATTCTAATGAAGTACCCTAAGAGAACTATAAAAAAACCTTTGGAAGGTAGGGTAATAATATTTAAGATGCTGTACCATTTCTAATCATGTAATTTAAAATGCAACCCATGGTCTTGGCTGTCATTTCATATCATGTGATTGAGAATTGAAGAGACTGCCTTAAAGGCTGAGACCCTGCTATAGACTGAATTGTGCCCCCCGACCAAATTCATGGGTTAAAGCCCTTTCCCCTAGCCTGATGATATTTAGAGATGGGGCCTTCAGGAGGTGGTTATGGTTAGATGATGTCATGAGAGTGGGCCCTCATGATGGGATTAGTGCCCTTGTAAGAGAAACCAGAGAACTCTCTCTCCCTGTGTGCACAGAAGGAAGAGAGAACATAGTGGTAGAAATTGAAAAAGAAGAGAAAACATCTTGGCCAGTGACAGGCAAGAGAAGGAGCTCAGAATGAACCTTGCTTTGCCAGCACCTTGGTCTTGAGCTTTCCAGCCTCCAGAATAGTGAGAAAAAAATTTCTGTTTAAGTCACCCAGCCTATGGTATTCTGTTATGGAGCTCAAGTAAACTAATATGGTCTGGTTTCTCCCATATTTAAAATCAGCAGGAAGGTTAACATGGAGCTTTCTTAGGCCAGCCTCTCCATGCAAGGGAAGTAAGTCTCCTTTTTGAAAGATTTGACAATGTAAGTAGTAAAGAATATATGTGTAATATAGGCATATCTTGGAGATATTCTAGGTTGGTTTCCAAATCACCACAATAAAGAGAGTCACATGAATTTTTCTTATTTCCCAGCACATATAAAACTATATTTAAACTATACTGTAGTCTATTAAGTGTGCTATAGCATTATGTCTTTTAAAAAGTACATAAATTAATTTAGAAATTCTTATTTATTTATTAATTGGAGGATAATTGCTTTACAGAATTTTGTTGTTTTAGAGATTCTTAATTAGTAATAAATGCTAACTATGACCTGAGTCTTCAGGAAATGACAGTAATAACATCAAAGGTCGCTGATCACAGATCACTATAACAAGCATAATAACTGTGAAAATGTTTGAAAGATTGGGAGAATTACCAAAATGTGACATAGAGAACGGAAGTGAGAAAATACTATCGGAAATATGGATCAGACAGTCTTGCTGAAGGCAGGATTGCTACAAACCTTCAGTTTGTAAACAACAGAGTATCTGCGAAGTACAACAAAATGCGATAAAATGAGGTATGCCTGTACTGCACATGAAGCCTTGATGAGATGCAGAATTAGTTTTAAGAAATAGCAACATGCTGCTTGATTGTTCCTTGATATGTTTGCTGGCTAAAAGATGGAGATGATGAGGCCATACCCAGGGCAGGATATTTTGCTGTTTTAGCAGGTTTCACACTGCTTTGTGGGTATTGACTGCTTCAGCAGCTTCTCAGAATAAGGGTCCCCTGGTTCAGCTAAAGACTAAAGTCCATGTGCCTGGGGTAGGATACGAATGACCTCGGATTTCCTCGGCATATCTAAATATGGCAAATTAAAGAGTAATTTCCCTGAGAGCCAGAAAAATTTCTTCTTCCCTTCTTCCATTTTTCTGTTTGTGTGGTGGGAGACAAAAATTTTGCTTTTTAGAACAAGAAACAACTGCTACTACCTTCTCATTCTTGAGAAGTATGTCTTATTGTCTGAGAGGGAATTGGTTCTCAGTCTGGGTGAGTCCCTGGATGGCCTCGGTGTTCATGGTGGGCATTCACTCCGGTCCAGGCCAAATGCGTGGGGCCACGCCTTCCCCAGTGGGGTGGGAAGGACTTTGAATCCGTAGAGGCAGCCTTGGAGGATGGGCTGAGGGGCAGAGAAGAGAAGGGAGGGAAGGCAGAGAGTTTTAGAGAAAGGAGGATGGAGGACTTAATGTCCAGAGAGCACAGAGTGAGGCCTGGGAAGCAGAACTCAGCAAAACACTCAAAAGCGCAGGAATACTCACCAACTCGACTAGCAGATGTGAATGTGGTGACCCCTCCCCAGCCTTTATAAAGGCCTGTGTATTCAGCTTCCCAGGTGGCACTAGAGGTAAAGAACCCACCTGCTAATGCAGGAGATGTAAGAAACGTGGGTTCACTCCCTGAGTGGGGAAGATCCCCTTGAGGAGGGCATGTCAGCCCATGTATTAGGTTGCAGTATTCTTGCCTGGAGGATCCCATGGACAGAGGAGCCTGGTGGGGTATGATCCATAGGGTCACAAAGAGTCGGACACAACTGAAGTGACTTAGCATGCATGCAGGTGCATACAGCTGCCTTGGGCAAGTGATACCTCTTCGAAATCAACAGGGAGCTGGGTTCCAGGGGTAGGACCCAGAGAATGGGACAACTGTGGCGCATGACATAAGGTGTTCAGTGGAAATAGGAAACTGGAATGAGGTCAGGAGAGGGAATAAAACTCTGGGAAGGCACAGGGTGAACCACCAAGATGCAGAGGTTAAGGACAAGGCCACTCTCTGAGGTGGAGGATGTCCAGCCCATGTTTAAGTCAGGTGAATGAGGATGTGGTTTTACTGCTGGGTGCTGGGAGAGTCCCAGCCAGAGTTCAGAGGAGGGAGGACCCAGCCAGGATCAGTCTTCACAGTGCTCATCATCTGAGAAGGAGTTGAGCCCCAGATCTCAAAATGGCATCCCAACCTGGGTGGTAGACTTTGACACTCTTCGTGGTCTAATGTTGGAGCTACCAAAGGGGCTGGAGTTGGCAGCTGGTCAGATGTTCCTCTCTGTTCAGATGGTAAGGAGCTGGGATGGAATCCCAGGTGGGCCACTGTGGCCTGTTGCAGCAACCACTTGTTGTCTTTGGGGACAAGGCAAATCATGAAGCAGATGTAAGACCAGAAGCCAGGTGGTTTTGATACTATACTTCTTGAATTTCTTGTTTCTTTCTTTCATGTTTGGCAAAGTCATCATGGAAGCCTGCTACAGCTGGGCTAAGAATGTCAAAGTATGATTTTTAAAAAGTTAGAAACAGCTCTTCATTGAGCATACGGTGAGCCTTGTTGAATATTTATCTAGCTCATGAAGGATGAAACCAGCGTGATGGCAAAGCTAGTTCAAAGGAGGATTATCTGAAGTATATACAGCCAGTGAAAAGAAAAATGCTGAAATAAGATGGCTGAGTTAGGCACAAAGCAGGTTAACGTCCTCATAGTGTAGTCAAACTTTGGGCCTATCTTTTCTGCCAGACAGACGTCATTTACATCTTTACTGGAAAGGGTTATTTGCAAAACATATTCTTTCACCCTAGGTATAACTTCACAGAGCCTGGCCTAATCAGTTGTAAATTGAAGGTCAAACAAGTTACATCCCTTAGGAAAATCAGATGACTCACAAGCAGGTGGTTACACAGAATCATGTGGCTTTGAAAGGTCATACAGTAAACTTTCTGCTGAATTTCCAATTTTTGGATCATCTTAAGGGGAAGCAGAGCCCTAGACCTTTGTCCTCACTTAGGTCAGACAACTGAAGAGGAGCAGCAGGGTCCTGAGGCATGATGATGGGGGTGAAGTGACTGACACAGGACAGGAAGCCCCAAGGTGGCTGAAACTCCAGGAAGATGAGGGAATGGCTATTTAGCCCTCCCTCTTGGGGATTCTCCTTCTGTTTCTAAAACCAGACCTTTCTGCTACGGATCCTATAAAGGTACTGCTGGTCTGTATATATCCACCAAGACCTTCTGTGCCACCACTTGGGAACCCTTGACCTAGCACTGGTCTCAACCAATTATAGGCAACACCAGCCCTGCCCTATGTATGAGGGGTGGGGGAGTTAAATGCTAAAGCCACTTTGAAGACAGTTGGATAGTATCTAGCATTTTTATTTATTTAGTATCTAGCATTTTAAAAAAATTGTAATAAAATATACAATTTACCATCATAACCATTTTAAGTGTACAGTCCAATGCTACTAAGTCCATTCACATGGTTGTACAACCATTACCACTATCCTTCTCCAGTATTCTTTTACTCTTTCAACACTGAAATTCCAACAATAACTTCCCATTCCCCCTTCCCCCAGACCCTGGTAATCACCATTCTCCTTTCTTTTAAAAACGTATTTATTTATTTTTGGCTGTGCTAGATCTTCATTGCTGCCCACGGGCTTTTTCGGGTGGGACGAGCAGGGTCTACTCTTCATTGTCGTGCGGGCTTTTTATTGCGGTGGTTTTTCTTGTTGCTGAACATGTGCTCCAGGCGCTAAGGCTTCAGGAGTTGTGGCACAGGGTCTCAGTTGCTCAGTGACATGTGAGGTCTTCCTGGACCAGGGATTGAACCTGTGTCTCTTACATTGACAGGAGGATTCTTAACCACTAGACCACTGGGCAAGGCTATCATTCTCCTTTCTGTGTGCATGTTAGGTCACTTCAATCGTGTCTGATTCTTTGCAACCGTATGGACTGTAGCCCACCAGGTTCCTCTGTCCGTGGGGTTCTTCAGACAAGAATACTAGAGTGGGTTGCCATGCCCTCCTCCAGGGGATCTTCTCAATTTAGGGATTGAACCTGCATCTTTTACTTTTCCTGCATTGACAGGCAGGTTCTTTACTGCTAGCACCACCTGGGAAGCCCTTCTTTCTCTGTAAATTTGGCTATTTTAGGTACCTCAGATAAGGGGAATTACAATAGTTGTCTTTTTTGTATCTGGTCTATTTCATGTCACATAGTGTCTTTAAGGTCTGTCTGTGTCATAGTATATTTCAGAATTTCACTCCCTTTCAAGGCTGAATAATATTGCATTTTTTATATATGCTGCATTTTGTTTATCTACTTATCTACGAATGTCTATCCACGTTTTCAATGAACAAACTTTTTTGACCCAACAAGATTATTGCAAAGACTTTGACCCATGAATATACTTGCATATATACACATAGATGGATATACCAGAGTGCTAGTGGAGGACACTCTGGCTTGCCACGCAGTAAATATTTCAGCCTAAAAGAGGCTTAAGAAAGAAAAAGAAAAACTTGCTAGTAGGACCTTGAGTTGATTCAGGTTCCAGGCCACATTGTGCTCCGGGAAAGCATGTCCTTCCATGGCACTGGGTGATGAATCTCAACTGATATGAGCCAATAATTCTATTCCCCTTTTCCAGTGATTATTTTTATTAACATTTTATTTATTTGTTTGTTTATGGCTATACTGGGCCTTCGTTGTTGCCCCCGGGTGACTTCTCTTGTTGCGAAGCACAAGCTCTAGGGCACACAGGCTTCAGTAGTTGCAGATGTCTGGCTCTGGAATGCTAGCTCAGTAATTGTGGTACATGGGCTTAGTTTTCCCGGGGCATGTGGGATCTTCCCGGAGCAGGGATTGAACCATATCCCCTGCATTAGCAGGTGAATTCTTAACCACTGGACCACTAGGGAAGGACCCATGATTGTTTTTTGCTTTGCTTTTTATACCACGCTCTGTGGTATGTGGGATTATAGGTCCTTGTCCAGGGATTGAACTCATGCCCCCCTGTACTGGGAGTGCAGAGTCTTAAGCACTGGACCACTAGGGAAGTCACTGCCAGTGACTGTTTATGGATGGGCATGTTCATGGATGGGCATGTTCTAGCCAATGATGTGTTGGGGGGAGTCAGCACAAGGGCTTCTGGGACATGTTTTTCTCCTGGAGAAAATGAGATGTATAAGGAGAAATTAACTTCTTCTCTTTGAACAGAGTTGGATGAGGCTAGGCTGTCTGGGCCAGTGGCAGCCCTCTTATTCCCAAACCTGGGGGTCAAAATGCCACACTCTGAGCATGGCAAGAGAAATAGGGAAGGTACTTGCTGTCTTAATGGCATTGTTGGGCCACTGACATAACCCACACTGGGACCACTTAGCTCTAGACCTCTTGTGATGTAAAATAATAAATCCTTATGGTTTAAGCTACTTGTAGTTCTGTATTCTGTTCCTTTCATGCTGAACCACGCTGACACAGTGTTTATTGCAGCAATGTTTGTAATGGCAAGCACCCTAAATGTTAATCAACTGAGCATTCACTAAATAAGTTATGAAACATCCATACAATGGATTCTACACAGTTGTGAAAAGGAAGTAGATTTATATGCAGATATGGAATGAGCTCTAAGAGATAGTGGGAATAACAAAATGCAAGTGCATATCTGTGCTAAAAAAAAATATGGACATAAATATATTCACACATATATATTTGTATGATTTATACAAATGTATGCAGCAATTTGTTAATAATGTCTCTCTGGGGGTTCCAGGATAGAAAGGAAACTCACTTTTTTATTATCATTATGAATTTATATTCTTTTATACCAAGATCATGTGTTACTTTTTCAATTAAAAACAAACAACTACCAAAAAACCAACAGTTCAAAACCACCATCACCGCAGCAACAGTAATAGCACTTCAGTGTATGAGTTGACGACTTCTGGGCACCATCTTTGGACCTGAACTAGCCATTGATTCATTCTGAGCTGATTGAAGGCTTAGCTTTGGAAGGTAGAGCCAGGACTTTCAAAAGAGGCACACTGTGGCAGAGTCTGGTCCAAGCAAATTCATTACTACGCATAGATCCGATTGAGTCCCCTGATTTGCCCTTTGTAACTATTCTGGGACTGATATTCACCTGGGACACGCTGGCCTGGGTGTATCTATTGTTCATGGCTGGTGTCCATTCTGATTGGGCCAGTGTTCTTTCATATTGTTTTGTGTTCATAAAACAGTTATTAACTGTTATTAAATATTTTATTTAATTATTAAATAATCAAACATTTATTAAATATTAATGTTTAATTATTTTATTAAATATTTTGAATATCATCTCTGACCTGTCCCACTCAACATGGCCTTTCCCTAGCTCTTCTAGTAGTTTTAACCATCCGAATATACTCTTAACTCCTGGTTTCTAAACTTATCTCCTGATAGTGAATATTTTTTGGGATTTATTTGGTAGCAGATAGTAGAATATTAGCTAAAATAGCTTCAACAATACAGACAATGATTTTACATAATGAGTCTGAGAATCGGTAGTTTCAGAGCCAATTTGGTGGCTCAATGATGTCGTCGAAGACCTAGAGTCTTCTCTTCTTTCTGCCCTCTCAACATGTGGTCAGTGTCTCCCCTCTTGGTCACAGCATAGCTGCCATAGCACCAATTATTGTCTTCATATGACAGCATCTTAACAGGAAGGTTAAGAAGGAGAAATAGGGTTTTTTTCTCCTCCTGTGATTCTACTATTTTTAACCAAAGAGTAAAATCTTCCTTAACAGATACCAACAGACTTCCACTTATGCTTTGTTGACCAGAACTGGGTTATGTACCAGTCATCCTTAGGCCAATTACTAACAAAGAGGAAGAGCTTTGGACCAATTATAATTAATCTTCTTCAATTGGGCATACCTACCCTGAATCAAAAGAGGTTTTTGTTAATAGGAAAGGAGAGGAAAGGGCAGCTGAGTAAGCAATCATCTCTGACTGCCACTCAGCTCTTTTGTTAGTGTTGTTTTAAAATTGGAATTCTGCCAACAGTCTGTTCTTTTTTAAAAATAATGTCTGTGTGTTTCTTATAAAAATACTATATGCTGATTGCACATTGAGGAAAATATAGAATACATAGAAGAAAATAAAAATCAATAGATGTATATATGTATGGGTATGCTGCTTCTGCTGCTAAGTCGCATCAATCGTGTCCGACTCTGTGAGACCCCATAGACGGCAGCCCACCAGGCTCCCCCGTCCCTGGGATTCTCCAGGCAAGAACACTGGAGTGGGTTGCCTTTTCCTTCTCCAATGCATGAAAGTGAAAAGTGAAAGTGAAGTCGCTCAGTCATGTCGAACCCTCAGTGGCCCCATGGACTGCAACCTACCAGCTCCTCCGTCCATGGGATTTTCCAGGCAAGAGTACTGGAGTGGGGTGCCATTGCCTTCTCTGATATATGGGTGTATATATATATATAAACACAAAATTGAGACTGTATTGTATACAATTTAGCTTACAATCCTTCCTATTTACACTTAACATTTTAAAATTAATTAATTTATTTTAATTGGAGGGCAATTACTTTACAGTATTGTGGTTTTTGACATGAATACATTGACATGAATCAGCCACGGTGTACATGTGTCCCCCATTCTGAACCCCTCTCCCACCTTCCTCCCCATCCCATCCCTCTGGGTTGTCCCATTGCATCAGCTTTGAGTGCCCTGTTTCATGCATTGAACTTGGACTGGTCATCTGTTTCACATATGGTAATATACATGTTTCAATGCTATTCTCTCAAATCATCCCACCCTCGCTTTCTCCCACAGAGTCTAAAAGTCTGTTCTTTACATCTATGTCTCTTTTGCTATCTTGCATACAGGGTCATCGTTACCATCTTTCTAAATTCCATTTATATGTGTTAATATACTGTATTGGTGTTTTTCTTTCTGACTTACTTCACTCTGTATAATAGGCTCCAGTTTCATCCACCTCATTAGAGCTGATTCAAATGTGTTCTTTTTAATAGCTGAGAAATATTCCATTGTGTATATGTACCACAACTTTCTTTTCCATTTGCCTGCCGATGGATATCTAGGTTGCTTTCATGTCCTAGCTATCGTAAACAGTGCTGTGATGACCACTGGGGTACACGTGTCTCTTTCAATTCTGTTTTCCTCAGTGTATATGCCCAGCAGTGGGATTGCTGGGGTGTATGACAGTTCTATTTCCAGTTTTTTAACACTTAATATTTTTATGATGAACTTGCTGTTCCCCTTTTGGTCCCAGCCTCTCTCCACACATGTCCAAGTGAAAGGCAAAAAAGCACAGGATACATGTTGAGTCTCCATAAAGTGATTAATGAGATAAAAGTCACCTTTAATTTGGGAAGGTCCTACCTTCCTAGCTCCTAACTGTTCTCCACATGGGGGTCCCACTCAGACTCCCAGGACATCAGGACACTTAGAGGGAGAGAAAGAAAAAGAGAGAGATAGGAAAAAATAAAAAGAGCAAGAATACAGTCTTCAGACAGACTTGGGCTTAACACTGGGAGTACCCCTACTGTCTTAGAAAGTCCTGGCCTCATCCTTGCAGGCCTCCACAGGACACCTGTATTTCTAGATGACCCGATAGCACCAACTGTTGTGCAAGGAACAGGCACAGCTGGTGTTGGTGAGAGGGATAATCTCTGTCTCCACAGAGCTTTGCTCATACCTTCACCAAGTGTGGCATTATGTTGACCACAGGCAAGTGAGGACAGAAAACTGTCTTCTGCTGAGCTGAACCTTTGTGAGCTCTGAATGAAAAGCCATTTGTCCCTAACAAAGTTCCCTGATTACTCAATGTGTCCACAGCACTTTGCACCTCAGAGGAGCCTTGGTTTAGCAAAAACATTGTCTACAGTGGTGCCGTGGAGTATCTGTTAGCATTATTTGTAACTTTGATCATGATGTCAGCAGAGACCAATGCCTGTTGTCCATATGACTTGGAGCTACTATCTGAGGATAGCTGTCCTCAAAGCTCAGAGTGAAAGGGAAAACAGGTGAAGGAGGATCCCTTCTCCCAATTCTATCAACCCAGGCCACAAAACTTAAATATCATGTTTTAGGTGATGGAGAGCCATGAAGATCTCATAACTGAACTCTATGAGGACCTAGCAAATTTGGAAAACTCAGCAGTGGCCACAGGACTGGAAAAAGTCAGTTTGCATTCCAATCCCTAAGAAAGGCAATGCCAAAGAATGCTCAAACTACCGCACAATTGCACTCATCTCACATGCTAGTAAAATAATGCTCAAAATTCTCCAAGCCAGGCTTCAGCAATATGTGAACCATGAAATTCCAGATGTTCAAGCTGGTTTTAGAAAAGGCAGAGGAACCAGAGATCAAATTGCCAACATCCGCTGGATCATGGAAAAAGCAAGAGAGTTCTAGAAAAACATCTATTTCTGCTTTATTGACCATGCCAAAGGCTTTGACTGTGTGGATCATAATAAACTGTGGAAAATTCTGAAAGAGATGGGAATACCAGACCACCTGACCTTCCTCTTGAGAAACCTATATGCAGGTCAGGAAGCAGCAGTTAGAACTGGACATGGAACAACAGACTGGTTCCAAATAGGAAAAGGAGTGCATCAAGGCTCCTGCTTATTTAACTTCTATGCAGAGTACATCATGAGAAACACTGGGCTGGGAGAAGCACAAGCTGGAATCCAGATTGGGGGAGAAATATCAATAACCTCAGATATGCATATGACACCACACTTATGGCAGAAAGTGAAGAGGAACTAAAAAGCCTCTTGATGAAAGTTAAAGAGGAGAGCGAAAAAGTTGGCTTAAAGCTCAACATTCAGAAAACAAAGATCATGGCATCTGGTCCCATCACTTCATGGGAACTAGATGGAGAAACAGTGGAAACAGTGGCTAACTCTATTTTTCTGGGCTCCAAAATCACTGCAGATGGTGATTGCAGCCTTGAAATTAAAAGACGCTTACTCCTTGGAAGAAAAGTTATGAGCAACCTAGATAGTATATTCAAAAGCAGAGACATTACTCTGTCAACAAAGGTCCATCTAGTCAATGCTATGGTTTTTCCAGTGGTCATGTATGGATGTGAGAGTTGGACTGTGAAGAAAGCTGAGCGGCAAAGAATTGATGCTTTTGAACTGTGATGTTGGAGAAGACTCTTGAGAGTCCCTTGAACTGCAAGGAGATCCAATCAGTCCATTCTAAAGGAGATCAGCCCTGGGATTTCTTTGGAAGGAATGATGCTAAAACTGAAACTCCAGGATTTTGGCCACCTCATGCGAAGAGTTGACTCATTGGAAAAGACTCTGATGCTGGGAAGGATTGAGGGCAGGAGGAGAAGGGGACAACAGAGGATGAGATGGCTGGATGGCATTACGGACTCGATGGACGTGAGTTTGTGTGAACTCCGGGAGTTGGTGATGGACAGAGAGGCCTGGCGTGCTGGAATTCATGGAGTCATAAAGAGTTGGACATGACTGAGCGACTGAACTGAACCTGGAAGCACGTGGCAGACTGAATTTTCTGAAGATGACCACGATAATATCTCCCAACCCACATGCTCTCTGTAATGTGACCTAACCACTCCCTCATCAAGAAGTGGGTCTCACTCTCCTCACCTTGAATCTGGCTGACCCTAGTGACTCCTATGTAAGATTGTTAGATTTAGCCCATTAAAGTACAAGATGCTCAGTTAAATTTGAATATCAGATAAACAATGATTTTTTAAAAATATAAGTATGTCCCATGCATAGTTGTATTTTATCTGGCAACCGTCCTCTCATGGGACCAATAGAATGTGACAGAAAGATGCATGTGACTTCTGAGGCTAGGCTGAAGGAAGCTTTGCAGCCTCTGCCTTGATCTCTTGGAATACTTGTTCTACAGATGCTGCCCCTCAAGGAAACCGGCCCACTTGGAAACCAGCAGCCATGCTGTGAGAAGCCCAAGCCCCATATAGGGAGATGCTCCACTCAAAGATCCCAGCCCAGGCGCCCAGCATGTAAGGGAAGATGCCTCCAGAGCAGGCTTCCAATGGAACTTTCTAAGATAATGGAAGAGTTCTTTGTCTATACTGTCCAGTATGGTAGCTACTAGCCACAGGTAGGTTTTGAGCCTTAAAATGTGGCTAGTGCCACTGAGCCGCTGAATTTTAAATTTTATTGGATTTCAATGTAAATGTACATTTGAGTAGTCACCTGTGGCTACTACTGGACTCTGCAGTTCCAAATGATTTCAGTAACCAGCGCTTGGAGTTGCCGCTACCTGTTTCAGTCTTCCTAGCTAAGGCTTCAGGTATTATGGTGTGGAGAAAAGACAGCCAAACAGTGTCCTAACCACACCTGAATGCTAACCCACAGAATCTGGAAGCATAATAAAAAGTTTGTTTTTATGTTGTTAGGTCTGGGTGATTTGTTATACAACAAAAAGTAATCAGAAGGATGTGAAATATGCTAAGAAGAAGCTAGAGGAGGTTTCTAAACCCAAAGGTTGGGGCCCAAGAATAAACTGATGAATAGAACAGCCCAGGGATGGTAACCAAGGCCCATGACCTGGGCGAGGGGTCAGTGATCTGTAGTTTAATAGCATCCTTCAGTTCCTGGTGTCCCGGGAAGGTCTGGTACCTGGGGGCTGAAGCCCTGCCACTGTCCAGGCTCTACTTGACATCCCAAGTCACATTTAATTTGGGAGCCTTGATCTCTTAGTCTATACAGTGGGACTGCAGTGAGTGACCCCAGCTGACCTAGCATGTTGTCAGAACATCAGATGTCATTAGGCATACGGTTCGCTCCTCACCCTGAGATGGATTCCTCATCTACCTGCTCTGCAGAGCTTTGCAAACTGACTGCAGTGACTCCCGTTTCACTTACAGGAACTCTGTGTCTTAGGAGCCAAGTTCTTATAAAATACACACTGGTCTTGAATTGAGTTTCTGTGGAAAAATGCCCACTGTGCCAGAAGTATCAACATTTTGGGCACAGTTTAGATGAAATCTCATTCTTACAAAAATGCTCCTTGTTTTTGTGGGTATCCTGGGGCTGAGTTTCTGTGGGGCTTTGAGCTCTGAGCTGTATACTTTGACGAAGTTGACTTCCAATGATGATCATCCAGGTGGACTTAGGATATAAGGCCTTGTTTCAGGGCCTGGGCATCTGAGGGTGGTGTCTCCTGCCCTCTCAGATGTGGGGACATCAAAGGAATTGTTGCTGGGAATGTTTGAAACCTCGGGAGGAGCAGGTGACATGTGTACAGCCAATGCACTCTAAGTCTTAGGAAGAGAGATTTCAAAGAAGTTCAGGGAAGGGTGGGCATGATCCCATGTCCTAAGTTGCGGATGAGACAGTCATGGATGAATGAGACAGTGGTGGGTTTGAATCTTGGCTCTGTCACTTGTAGGGTCAATGATTTCTGAGCCTCAGTCATCTGTGAAGAAGATGTACTACCTACATCCAAGGGTGTTGTGAAGAGTAAATTAGGATACAACAAAAGAGATCAATATTAAAGTGAATAGGGAAGGCTGATTGCTAAAGAATTGATGCTTTGAAATTGTGGTGCTGGAGAAGAGTCCCTTGGACAGCAAGGAGATCAAACCAGTCAATTCTAAAGGAAATCAACCCTGAATATTCATTGGAAGGACTGATGCTGAAGCTGAAGCTCCAATACTTTGGCCACCTGATGTGAAGAGCTGACTCTGATGCTGGGAAAGATGGAGGGCAGGAGGAGAAGGGGGCAACAGAGGATGAGATGGTTGGATGGCATCACTGACTCAATGGACATGAGTTTGAGCAAACTCAGGGAGATAGTAAAGGACAGGGAAGCCTGGCATCTTGCAATTCAAGGGATCACAAATAGTCAGACATGACTTGTTGACTGAACAACAGCAACTCAAAGGGAACAGAGACTTCCCTGGTGGCCCTGTGGCTAAAACTCCAGGCTCCCAATGCAGAAGGACCAGGTTTGATTCCTGATCTGGGAACTAGATCCCATAGGCCACAACTAAGGGTTCACATGAAGTAACTAAAAAATAAAAATAAAAAAGAGCCAACCTGTTGTGACCAAGACTTGGTGCAGCTAAAAGTGTGCATGTGTGCATGCTCAGCAGCCAAATAAATAAATATTAACAAAGTGAGTATAAAGGTATCTAATAAGAAAATAAAGCAAACACAAATCCAGTAAAAAAGGTATTCAATAAATATATAGATATTGGATAAATACAGATATCCCACCAAAGAGAAGATGGCTTAGGAGGGTTGGAAGTCTAGAAAATGAAATGTGACAACTTAGCAGCAAATTGTCTTGGTGCAAGAAAGGGGCAGGCAGCAAAAGTGGTTAGAAATCCAGCAGGAGTGTGGTACCACTTTTCCACCTGCTGCTGCTGCTGCTGCTGCTGCTAAGTCGCTTCAGTCATGTCTGACTCTTAGCGACCCCATGGACTACAGCCCACCAGGCTCCTCCATCCATGGGATTTTCCAGGCAAGAGTACTGGAGTGGGGTGCCGTTGCCTTCTCCAACTTTTCCACCTACGAATAAGCAAAGATGAGTGAATAAAAGTGCCTAGCATTGAGGAAGATCTGAAGGCTTTCTGAATAGGCCCACAAATCACACAAAATTCTGGGTGGCAAGTTACTCTTTCAACATCTTGAGACTCCAGTGGTCCTCCCTCTGGAAATTTATCTTAAGAGAATAATTAGAAATCTAAATCAAGAGGTTTATTTAAGGAGCTGTTGATACATAGTTAAAAACTGGGAACAGCCTAAATATCTCACAGTAAGAGATAGGCTAAATAATTGTTTTAACCATATGACAGTATATATGTTGCCATAAAAGTAGACAGTTTATTGACAGATATTCCAAAAATGTTATGTGACAAAAGCAAGGTAACAAATAATGTAAATATTATAATCTCTTTGTGAAAAGTACATATATATGTAATATAGACCTGGAAAGCTAAGTATTCAATGCTTATGGTTATATAATTCACATACTATAAAGTTCAATATTCACTATAAAACTTCACCATTTTAAAGTGTCAAATTCAGTAGTTTTTGGTATATTCACAGAGTTGTGCATCACCAGTGTCTAATCCCAAAACATTTTCATTACCTGAAAAAGAAATCCTGTAGCCATTAGCAGTTACTCCTCTCCCCAGCCCTTGGCAACAAATAATCTTTTCCGTTTCTATGGATTTGCCTATTCTGGACATTTTCTATAAATGGAATCAAACAATAGGTGACCTTTTGTGTCTGGCTTCTTAGCATAGTATCTTCAAGGTCTGGCCATGTTGTAGTGTGTGTCAATACTTCATTCCTTTCTATTGCCAAATAAGATTATGTTGCGCAGATATGCCAAATTTTGTTTATGGGACAATTGATGGAAATTTGGGTTATTTTTGCCTTTTGGCCATCATGAATAATGTTGCTATGAATATTTGAGTGAAATTATTCTGGGTACACTTATTTTCAATTCTTCTGGTTATGTACTAAGGAGTGAAATTGCTGGGCTTCCCTGGGGCTTCCCCAGTGGCTCAGTGGTAAAGAATCCACCCACGATACAGAAGCTGCAGGAAACGTGGGTTTAATCCCTGGGTCAGGAAGACCCCTTGGAGGAGGGCATGGCAACCCACAAGTATCTTGCCTGGAGAATTCCATGGACAGAGGACACTGGCGGGCTACAGTCCATGGGATCACAAAGAGTCAGACACGACTGAGCGGCTAACACTTTCACTTTTAAAATTCTATATTTAACTTTTGGAATAACTGTCAAACTCTTTTAGACAGCAGTTGCACCATTTTACATTTCTACCAGCAATATATGAGGTTTCCGTTTCTCCATATCCTCACCAACACTTGTAATTTCTTTCTTTCTTTTTCTTCTTCTTTTTTTTTTTTTTGGCCACTCCATGAGGCATGGGGGATCTTCCCCAACCAGGGATCAAACCCATGGCCCCTGCAGTGTAAGCATGGAGTCTTCACCCCTGGACCACCAGGGAAGTCCCAACACTTGTTAATTTCTGTTTTTTGGTAATAGCCATACTAATGGGTATGAAGTGATGCCTCATTGTGGCTTTGAATTTCATTTCCTGAATGACTAATGATGTTGAACAATCTTTGTACTTGTTCATTTATGTATCTTCTTTGGAGAAATGTCTGTTTGTGTCCTTTGCCACTTGGTGGGATTTTGTTTGCTTTCTTTTTGTTTTTCCATATTTCTGATTTATTTGTAATGACAAGGGCTGCTTGTGTAATAATGAATGAAAGAATCAGGATAAAGGCTGGATGTGGCACACTGAGGCCTCTTTGGAGCCCTTTGAAGGCAGAGCCACTATTGTGGTGTTGACTCCTTGGCAGGTGAATCCTTGGCAGGACTCACCCGCTTGGCCAGGTGTGACTCTCCTGGAGTGGTGGAGATCCTTCTGGCCCTGGCTAAGGGGCACCTTATCAGAAGGAAAAGAATCAGAGGTGGGTCCTGATTATAGAGGGAAAATTCAAGTCTAAGGTAGGATTCCTGGTTGCAGGTGGAACAGAGGCCGGCCTGGGAGAGTCTCAGCAGTGGGTCCAGGTGCTGCCATGGAGGAGAAGTTCTGAAACTAAGAGTCCTCATCACTGAGTCTGCACAGAGCTTCAGCCTACCTGGCGCCTGATGTGGGTCGTGCCCTCCAAAACAGAAAAGGCATCTTTCCTTCAGTTAGAATTCTTATTTGGAGACATCCACACAATAATTCTGTATAGTTTGCCTGGAGTGGTTCCTTTCTTTTCCTTCCTATGGGGACACATGGAAACTGATGTGACCATTCAGCAAGTCTTAGGTTCTTTTGGTTACTTTGGGATCCTTAATAGTTTACACCAATGCTGGAAACAGGTCTGAAACCAAAGTCCAGCATATACATACATATTTTCCAATAAGCTGTCAGAAAAACAGTGATACTGCATGTTTGGGAAGGCACTGACTGCAGAGGGGCATAAGGAAACCTTTGGGGATGGTGGGAATGTTCTGTAACTTGATTGTGATGGGTCTATAAAGATCAATAGAAGTCTATTTTGCATGCACCATATAGGATCTTAGTTCCACGACCAGGGATCGAATCTGTGCCCCCAGCAGTGGAAGCACAGAGCCCTAGCCACTGGACTGATAGGGAATTCAGCTTTCAACTTTAATAAATATTTATAAGCTAAAAAACCCAATAGAATGGTACACTAAAAAGGGTACATTTCAATGTGTGTAAGTTACACCTAACAAGTTACTCTGAAGAGAAGTGGAAGAAAAGGAGAGATCTTTGGAATAACAAAAAGAAGGAAAAGGAAAAAAGGAGGACCGAAGGGACGAGAAAGGGGATGAAGAGGAAGAAGCAAAGAAGGGGAGGAGGGGGAGGGAGGAAAGGAGAAGGAGGAGGAAGAAAACTAGTACATAGACATATCATACTCCCAGCTCCCTCATCCCCTGCCTTGTGCCTGTCACTGTTTTTTTTTTTTTTTTGAAGTATAGTTAATTTACAATGTTGTGTTAATGTCTTCTGTACAGCACAGTAACTCAGTTATACATACTATATATATATATCTATATATTATACATATATATATATTCTGTTTCATACTCTCTTCCATTGTGGTTTGTCACAGGATATTGAATATAGTTCCCTGTGCTATGCTGTAGGACCTTGCTGTTTATCCATTCTATATATAAGAGTTTGCCTCTGCTAATCTCATTCCCATTCCTTCCCTTCCCAACACCCCACCCCTTTGGGAACCATAAGTCTGTTCTCTGTGTCCATGAGTTTGTTTCTGTTTTATAGATATGTTCATTTGTGTACATTAAAAAAAAAATTATTGGAGTATAGTTGATTTACAATGTTGTGTTAGTCTCAGGTGTCCAGCAAAGTATCAGTTATACATATGCATATACCCACTTTTTAAAAAAAGATTCTTTTCATGTTATATTTTAGAATCCAAATATAAGTGATTTATATAGTATTTGTTTTTCTTTTTCTGACTTAATTCACTTAGTCTGATAATCTCTAGGTTCATCCATGTTGCTGCAAATGGCATTATTTCATTCTTTCTGATGGCTGAGTAATATTTCATTGTATATATACGTGTGTGTGTATACACACACACACACTATATCTTCTTTATCCATTCGTCTTCAGTGGACATTTAGGTTGCTTTCATGTCTTGGCTATTGTAAATAGTGCTGCTGTGAACATAAGGGTATGTATATCGTTTTGAATTATAGTTTTGTCTGGGTATATGCCCAGGAGTGGGATTGCTGGATAATATGGGTGCCTGTCACTGTTATGTACTGGGGTGGTGTTAAGTAACCCCTGTCTCTAGGAGCTCATCGTCTATTGGAGAGGTGAAATTTTCTTCAAGATCCCCACCCCCGCTCCAGTGTGAGAAATGATTAACATCTCACCTGGCCCCACCTGCTAGGCTTGGTAGGAAGGACAGTCTCTGTCTTTTATTGAGGTTCCCTCCATTCTCCACCCAGCCTGTGGGAGTGCAGAGGAACCAGAGGCTTGCACAGGCCTGAGAAGAGTCCCTGTCTCAGGCTGACATTGGTGGCTTCTCTGAGTGCCCTCTTTCCACAGCCCTCACCATCTCCTCTGGGCTCTTGGCTCCCTGTCTTTTGAACTAAGTGAGGACGCAGCTTGTTGGAGGATCTCCGGCCACTGCCCCTGGTGCCACCCTCTCTCATCCTCAAGGCTCCACCTCTCCTGGGGTGCTGCTGCCTATGTGTCAGGAGCACCTGATGATGACTCAGGCCCCTTTCCCCCTCTGCACTATGGGCCATTCCCCTCCCCAGCTGCCTTGCAAGTCCTCCCACCAGCTCGTTAGCCACTTGATAAGAGCAAAGACTCACCTCTCTGGGCAAGGGAAACTCGGAGCCCAGGACTTAAGCACGGGTTATCCATTAGGAGGAAGGGGGGTACTTGATTTTTTTTCTTAAGAGCCTAGAGCTGGCCAAAAACAAGGGCCAGTTAGTTTCTCAACATGGTCGGCTGTTACACACAGCTGCAGAGGTCTTGTTTACAAAACAGAGAAAGTGCTGGATGTCTAGTGGATGGCCCAGACAGTGGTCAGGGTGTGTCAGTCAAGTGTGGTGTAACCTGGTAAGGGGAGGGCCAGGGGCAGATAGCCACAGCTCTGGAAACAGACAGCATCTCAGCGACCCTGGCACTGTGCCTGGCTGGTCTGAGGTCAGCATTTTGCCAGTTGAAATATGTGTGGTTACAGGTGAAAGGGAACTGCATTGGGTGACAAAGTGGGTGGTTTCAGGAGGTCTGAGCCCAGAGAAATCCAGACCTTGAGGCAATAGGAGGAGGTTACAGTAGCAGAGAGTTTGAAAGTTGGCTGGTGATTCGGAATCAGATGAGGGAAGGCACAGACCCCACCCAGCCTCTGACCACCTACTGAGCACTGAAGAGAAGCAGATAGGCTTCTTTTGTGCAGCCTGCCCACGCCAAGATTTCTAAGAAATACTTGGTCTCTATTTCTTGGTTCTTCTGGGACCAGATGTATAATAACATGGGTGCATTTTAACTTGAAAAGGTAAAAACATCCTTCTGGCTATATCCTCCTTTTCCTTCAGAATCAGGATAATGTAGGGGGAGAGCTTGGTTCTGAAGTCAAATGGAAAGTGCTTTTGTTTCTGGACATTAGGGGGGGAAAAAAAAACTGTCAAAGAGCCAAGGCCTCGTCTGTAAAAAGAAAACGTGAAATGGGCTGCGAGTCCTCCTTAATAATTCAAAGACCAAACTGAAATAACAAGAAGGTAGAGTGAATCATCAGATATACCCACACCCTTCTCTTATCAGCTTGCAAATGTCCTGGTTGGCACATGGTTGGAGAGAAGCAGTTAGTGACAAGTGGAGCTAAAACCATTCATTCATTCAGTAAAAATGTCATGACTGTTAACTATACCAGCAGACCTAGTGAGGAGCTGAGGATACACTCCAGTACAAGGCACACATTCCTCTGCCTCATGGACCTTGGAATCTATGTCACAGTTCTCAAACTTTAATGCACATCAGACTTCCCCCGGATGGCTTGTTAGAACACAGATCGCTAGGCCTCATCCCTGGAGTTTCCAATTTGATAGGTCTGGGATGGCCTGAGAATTTGCATTCCTCAGTCCCCACATGATGCTGATGCTGCTAGTCCTGGAATAACACTTTGAGAACCCCTGGTCCAGGCAACCATTTCACCCAACCATTTTTACCTCTTGACACAACCTGGTTCAGTCACTCGGGTGAACTACAGGAAATTTGGAGCCCTGGCCCAGGGTTTTGACAGCCTGAGGTTACCTGCCCAGGAGCTGTGGCCATCCCAGGCTGCAGCCAATCTTTACAAAAAAATTATTTTTAATTTAATTTTTTATTTTTGGTTGAGCTTGGTTTTCCTTGCTGCATGAAAGCTTTCTCTAGTGGCCATGAACGAAGGCTTCTCAGTGTGGTGACTTCTTGTTGCAGAGCATGGGCTCTAGGGAACAAGGGCTTCAGTAGTTGCAGCTTGCGGGCTTCAAGAGTTGTGGTGCACCGGTTCAGTTGCCCTGAGGAATGTGGAATCTTCTGGGACCAGAAATCAAACCCGTGTCCTCTGTATTAGCAGGCGAATTCTTATCCACTGTACCACCAGGGAAATCCAGGGAATCAGTATCTTAAGGCTCATTATCCTCTAAGGAGACCATGCGAAGGCCTTGCACCCACCCTGAGACAGAAGCAGATGCAACTCTGAGAGGTCCTCTGTTGACTTCTCTTTGGAAATGAAGGAAGGCCTTGTTTACCACCAGCCTAGTGCAAGCCCAGAGCACTGGGTGCCAAGCCTGGGGTGGTACAAGGGCATCTTCCATAGTTTCGTCCTCCCTCCAACTGGAGCCTCTCATCTTCTCTTCCTATCACATTCTTAACCCAAACAGCTCACTTTCTTCCATGCTCACAGGCAGCACAGGCAGGTTGGGCCTTTGTAACCTTCTCCACCTGAGTAAACATGGCATCATCGATGGGGCTCCTTGGGGCCCTGCTGCAGCCAAGGCTTGGCTCTTGTGAGGGTCATGAGTACAGGGCGGAGGGTGAGGGTGAGTGACAGTAGCCCTTTGTACCATTGCCAAATGACAGATCATCTTTTGAGTCAAAATCTGCCAAGATTAATTTTTTTTCTAACTATCTTATTGAGATATCATTCACATACCATACAACTCACCCATCTAAACTATACAATTCATGGCTTTTATGATACTCACAGAGTTGTGCAACCATCTTCACAATCTACTTTACACCATTTTCATCCGAAAAAGAAATCCTGGGCCTTTCAGGGCCCCATCCTTTCATTCCTCCCCTAGCCCCAGGCAACCACTAATCTGCTTCCTGTCTCTATAGATTTGCCAATTCTGGACATTTCATATGAATGGAATAGAAGTGTGACAACCTATATCTGGGTCCAAAACGTGCTTGGCAGAAACTCAAGATGGGCACAGATTATATGAATTGTAACTTGACCTTGGAGCCTCCCTTGTCTCAGGGTGCTAATTCCCCCGTTCACAAAGCAGCAGTGAGAATGTGAAGGGCCAGCCTAGGCCTGGCACCCCCGCTGGTCAGGGGTGGGGACTCTCTGTAGTGAAAAGGAGGCTTAGTGATAAGATCAACTGTGGAGCAGCCTCAGATCAAAGTGATCTTATTAGGAATTGGTGGCATGCTGTGGCATTCCCAAAATTCAGCTGTGAACTAAGGTTGTGTAAGAAGTGTTTCCCCTGCCTCTCATTCAGCAGGCCCTGTCTGGGTGCCAAAGTCAGCAAAGCAGCGCTCTGCTCTTTCTCACTGAAGAGGCACAGAAACTTTCAGCCCCGCCCCACCCAGACGGCTCCTGCTCTCCTGGAGAGAAGAGGCTTTCTGGGGGTCCTCTAGGGACCCCGTCCCCTCTCTGCATTCCTAGATTTCTCCTGGTTGCCACCTAGGTCCCTCCCAATCTCTCTGCAAGCCCTGAACTGCCCCTGCCAGGACCTCTGCTGGCAGCTGCACGTGCCAAGGCAAAAGGCTTCTTACCTGGTCCACGTGAGTGAGCTGACTGTTTTTTGTTGCTGCTACAGCAAAACCTCTGTTCAGTTCCACCCCCCAGGGATCCTTTCCATCTGTTCACACCCCTGCTTGGGGGTGGGGGTGGGGAGGCCCAGTACCCAGATCAGTGATGGGCCCTACTCCCCACCAGCCTGTGTCTGGGGTGGACGCTCCTTCAGTGACCACTTTTCCTGTCTCAGGCCCCTGACAGGAATGCCAGGAACCCACTCCTCCCTCTGCCCTCCCTGAGGGATTGACGTCCACAGCATCCCTCCCTGTTGGCCCACACTCAGGCCACAGAGCTGTCACCCCAGCCCCACTCTCCCTCCGTGGTCTGGGGCTTTCTCAACAGCTGCAGAACAGAGTCTGGGGGCTCAAGTGAGGGGAGGGCCAGAGACCTGCCATTATGCAGGTCCTCCTCCACAGCAGTGAGCTCAGGTCTGGCGACAACAGGGGCTGGGATGAGGCAGGGCTGCAGGGGTGCGTGCGGCTTGTGGGGTGTGTTGGGGTGGGGAGTAGGACAGGGTGGGGAACCGAGTAGAAGGGCAGGGAGGGAGGGCAATGAGACCGTCCCTTCTTTGAACTGTGTCCACTGAGGTGTGATTGCAGCCTCCCAGGGGAGGGGTTGAGCGGCTGCCTGAGAACAGAACCAGACCTAGGAAGGCCCCCAGGGCCTGGTGGGCAGCAGCTGAGACCAAGACTGAAGGTCGGCCAGGACGACTAGGGCTGGCGGATGGGGCTAAGGAGGGCCTTATCAGTGACAGAGTTGGCCTAAGACCTCCCTGCCCCCTCCCCCTGCCCCCATAACCTCAGATGAGGGAAGCTGGCTTTGGGATTGTGTGCAGGAAGATCTGGGGAAATGGACACCATGGCCTCGGCTCACAGCCTTGGTGTAGGCGGGGCCCACTAGGTTGAGAGGCCTGAATTATTAAGCCCTTGGGAGAAAGGCCACTGGGATTAGTGCTGAGGGGAGCTTATCGCCTCTGTTTACAGTCCCGGGGAGGTGAAGAATTCAGCTGCTTCCAGGGCTGGCTGCCCCGCTGTGACCAGAGTTGTAAAATGGCACTTGGCTGGCCTTGGAGGGACCCTGGCCGAGGCGGTCCTGTCACCAGGCCCCAGGTTTCTTGAAGCCTTTTGTTTACAGGCTCCAGTTGACCTTTGCCACACACATTTTCCGCATTGCCCTTCCCTACAAAGGAAGGCCCTGCAGCCACCAGGGGCCATGGAGTCTCCCGGGTCCACCTGCACTCAGGTGTCAGCTTGGGGCTGGCTTCAAGACTACCCCTCCCACCTTGACCTCCATTCGGCCGGAGGTATAGCAGGGAGGCCAGATCCTCCCAGGTCTGCTATGGCCTTACTCTGGCATTGCCCTCTGAGCAGCTAGGGTTAGGGAAGCCCCATAACAGTCCTACCTCCAGTGCCTGGGGAAGGAGGCAGAGGGATCCATCCTAAGTCAAGGTCAGATGGTGCCTGTGAAACCTGGAGGGAGAGAGGCCAGGCCCAAGCTGAAGCCGCTCTGTCTTGGGTCTAGAATCCTGGGCAAGAATGCGTCTGGTGGGCCTGAGGGTGATCTGGTGGTTCTGGGAGCTAACAACCACTTCCTGGTTTTCTTTCCTATAGTCCTTCCTCTCAATGCCCATATTCCTGAAAACTGATAATCTGCTAAGACGAGGACCAGCTGGGGCAGTATCTCTGGCCCTCACTTCTTTGATAGCACCACTCACTCTTTTCTCCCTGGGCCTAATAGCCCCCTGCTTCCCTTCATCTAGACAGTTAGGAAAAATTGTCCAAGACTAGAGGGCAATGGTGACCCGCTCCAGTGCTCTTGCCTGGAAAATCCCATGGGTGGAGGAGCCTGGTAGGCTGCAGTCCATGGGGTCGCTAAGAGTCGGACACGACTGAGTAACTTCACTTTCACACACTGGAGAAGGACATGGCAACTCACTCCAGTGTTCTTGCCTGGAGAATCCCAGAGACGGAGGAGTCTGGTGGGCTGCCATCTATGGGGTCACACAAAGTCGGACACGACTGAAGCAACTTAGCAGCAGCAGCAGCAGTGGATGGGACCAGAGGGATTCCTGCAAGCCCTGGAGTCACGCTGGGTGTGGGAGTACCCAGCAGGGCTGCCCTAGGTGGGTTATCTGGTTGTCTACGGGAAACAAAGTGAGAGTGTCAGTTGCTCGGTCGTGTCCGACTCTTTGTGACCCAGTGGACAGTAGCCTGCCAGACTCCTCTGTCCATGGGACTTCCCAGGCAAAAATACTGGAGTGGGTTGCCATTTCCTACTCCAGGGGATCTTCCCTACTCAGGGATCGAACATGGGTCTCCCGCATTGCAGTCAGATACTTTACCATCGGAGTTACAATGTTGTCTGCAGGAGCAGACCTTTATTCTTATCTGCAAAATCCCATGGGCAGAGGAGCCTGGTGGGCTACAGTCCATGGGGTTACAGAGGACACGATTTTAGTAACTAAATCACCACCACGGACCTTTGTCTAACTTGTGTTTACTATTGATTAGGGTATTTTACAACTTTATAAGGAAAGTGTAGAAAACTAATAGCAATGCAGGACTGTTATACAGTGATGCAGATAATATTTTAATCAAATGACCAAGGTTTTATCATATATACCATAATTTAGCAATCATTTCAATACTCTTCAGTTATTATAAATATTTCAGTGTCTCCTGTCGTATTTTGAACCCTCCTTCTGGTTCTCTCATTAATTAATGAAATACATTTTTGTTATAGGTTCATGCTACATTTGTATAAAAGCTATGTTTTAAATTTTTTAATGAAAAAATTACCATATAGGAAAATGGTACATGGTAATTTTTTCATATGCAGTTCTATGTACTTTAACCCATTTAAAGAGTGAAACCACTACCACATGCAGGATACAGAATAGTTTCATCCTCCCTGAGACACTCCCTGTGCCATCCCTACAGTCATGTTTTTGACTTTGTGTGTGTTTGTGTTGATGGTTAAAAGGGGAAAAAAAATCATCAAATTCAAGCATTTTTAAGTGTACAGTTCAGTAGCATTAAGGATATCTACATTGTAAAACAGATCTCTGGAACCCCTTCATCTTGCAGAACTGAAAGTTTATACCCCTTAAACAATACTTCTCTCTGCCCCTTCCCAGCAGCCCCTTAAGCAATGACTTCTCTCTGCCGTCTCCCAGCAGCCCCTGGCAACCACCATTCTACTTTCTAGATCTGTGAATCTGACTATTTCAGACATATCACTTAAATGGAATCATTGCAGTGTTTGTCCTTTTATGACTGGCTTATTTCACTTAGCATAATGTTCTCGAGGGTCATCTGTGTTGAACCATGTTTTCGATGTTTTGAAAATTATTCTTTGACAAGATGCAGAAAGATGTCAGTGACTGGGATGTTGCTGGCTTGTCTTTGTCAGTCCCCCATCCTGTGGGGATTCCCTCTCTGCCCCCTCTGTCAAGCCTGGGGAAAGACTTGGGGTTTCAGAGTGGTCTCTGTTCTGCTTGCCCCACTGCTTTGCCTTCCCTTGCAGGCTGCACTTAAACTCAACAGAAGAAAACTCCCCGATCAGCAGGGTGCTTTGGGACATCTCCATGTGTGGGTGGTGGGGTTAGCCACACAAAGGGTAAATAATTAAACCAAACATGGGCACCCAAGCCAGACGTCCCTCAATTAGCTCCTTTCTTCAGACGAAGGCAAAAGACATTGACAATAAGAGAGCCTTCACCTTTTTCCTCCTCAACAAGGAGAATCAGGAAGGTGGGTACAGGAGGAGCTTGGCAGGCCTGGGAATGAGCCTGTGTGTGAGATGCAGGGCCAGTGCAGGGCCAGGACCCCAGACAAAACCTCTAATGATATACTTGGGCCTCTAAAATGCAGTCAGCTAGACACATTCTTGCCCCCTCCCCTTGTGCAGCACACACACACAGACCCTGAACTCTTTTCCATTCAGCATTCAGAAACTGTGGTGTGTGTAAATGCCAAGTAGTTTCCACAAGTCTGAAATCCATAACTCTCCCTAGTGCCCCCTTAAAATGTTTTTGAACCTTTTGTTTGTCTTTATGAGCAATGAAAGCAGACTTTCTTTCTTGTGATGTGCTCTCTACTGCTGGGTATCTCTCTCCCTCTCTGGAAGCCTCATTTTCCCCATGGGGAGAGATGTATGATGGGGCTGGTAAGGGAAGGAACCTCAGATACTGGTTCCAGTGATGCCCAAAGGCCTCATGGTCCTGGGGAGCCACTTAAACACCCAGAGCCTCAGTTTCCCTTCTGAGAAACTATAACAACTCTTTACCCAACATTTGGTGGTATTTCCACTCTGGATTTCTAAGTCCTCTTCATATAACTGTGCTTCATCTCTAGGGTAACTGTGAAACTTTTAGCCTCCAAACTGTGACATTTTTAAGTGAAAGGGGATGCAAATACTGATTATACTGGGACTATTCATAAACTGGGAGCTTCTTCCATGAAGAAACCTTGTCTATCCATCTTAGAGTCCCATCTGTATCCAGCCAGAGCTTTAAATTCACAGGGATGCTCAGTGAACACTGACTGGTGTCCACCTCCCAGGAAATCTAACTCAGGGCGAATTTAGAGGGAGAGACTTCTCGGTTTAGTTCAAATACCTTAATGTAGGTTGGGTTGGCTTTGGTTGTTAAGAGTTGTGAATAAACAAAGAGACAGCAGGGCCCCCATAATGGGAAGTGGACCCTTTCAGGATTGGGCTGTTGAGCATAGGGCATTTCTGACAAGTCACAATCATGTGGCAGAATCCCCTGGGACCACAGCTGTATGCAAGGGAAGGTGTATTTGTGGGATATCCAAGTGGGATTTCAGGTCTCTGCTTTGCATAGACCTAGCAACCTGCTAGGGCTGCTGGAAGAAATGAAAAGAACCTTTAAGTCTTAACTGCTGGATCCTAGGAGAGCAGGTTGACATCTCTAGGGAAAAAATAACGGTAACCTTGACCTTTGAAGAGTATGCCCACATCGGCAAAGAGTTCACTCCGATGTTGAAGGCTCTGGCTTGAACTTGATGGGGAGGATTCTCTTAAATGTACCCTTGGGTGTTTGATGGTTGAGGACCTCTGACCCAGCTCTGGGTAGAAGAGGCCAGGAGGCCATAAGTAAATGAATATAGCTGGGGCTTTCCTTTTGGAGTCTTACAAAGAAGCTGTGAATAATGTGAGGAGACACACCTCTTCTGAGGGCGGTCAGAGGGCCGTGCAGTCTGTGCTCTGCCACACTGAAGGAAGTGCATTCATGTAATGGACACTGCGGACAAATCTTAACAGCAAATGGCAGTTAGGTGTGCATCCCAACAAAATCAGGAAATTATGACAGTTCCTGGTAGAGGAAGACACTGGGCATCTTGAGAAAGGGCATCTTTTGGTCTAAGCAGCTCAGGGGCACAGTATGGAGCAGTGGTGGCCATGGTCAGAGAACAGGGTGACGACATCCTTACTGGGCAGTGACAATGACAACAAAAACCTGGGCGCTGTGTGGTTAATGGCCAACACCGCAGTGATGTATGGAGTCCACGTCACTGACCTTGGTGATGGCTAGGTTGGCAATCATGGCAAAAGCCCCAGCAAATCCTACTGAAGCAGAGAGGAGAATGGCACCAAGGAGAAGTACAGAAAGGCTTTATTTGTTGCATTGATGTTGATAAGATACTGAAGTCCTGCCTGTGGAAGGACAGAGTGGGGACTGGAGTCAAAGGTATTTCTGCCACACTGCAGGTGTGACCCGTTCCTTTAGGACTCTGTGTCTGGGGAGAACATAGTTCACTGGGGTTAGAAAAGCTGTTTTAAAGGCCGTGTTCTTGAAATAATGTAAATTTACTATTGGTGGCCTTATCTGTTGCTCAGGGAGACTCACCCTTCATCATTAAACGAATAATCTTTGTTCCTCCTCACCCGGACGTTATCAGTTTCCCATGTGAAAAGCAGGTTGAACCCCAGTCAGTGTCCGGAATTCTGAGCACCTGCTCTCATGACTTCAGATGCTTGGCTCACACTCAACACGTGCTTTCTTTGTCCACAGGGTCTGATTCTACAGGGGAGGTCCCCCTTCTCTGCAGTCATACCAGCCCCTCAGTGGACCTCAGCTATAGCCCCTCTGGAAGATGCCTGCCTATTTCTCCTTGAAGTGAATTATTTTGGACATAAAACTTAGTCTATAAATAATGTTAGACAATACTGAATATACTCTAAACATTTGCTCAGAAATTATTCAACTGTTTTCATGTGATAATACAATTGTATTAACTTCTCACAGTTTAACTCATGATTTTGGGCTGATTCAGAAGCCCTGCAAACCTCCCCCTATCTTTTTAAGATTAAAATATCTCCCTTATTGATTTTTCTTTTGATAAAATATTACACATTCACTGTAAAAAAAAAAAAAGTTAAAAGATACAGATGGGCAAAAAGAAGAAAATTAAAAATACCACAGTTCCATTTTCAGAGTTAACCATTATTCACAACTTGATGTATACATTCTTCCAAATCTTCTATGTATGGACCTCGTGAATGCTTGTGTATAAAAAGCACTCACATACCTATAGAACACAAAGAAGGTTATGTCTAGATATCTCAATAACTACATTATTAGTTTCTAATAGTTTTAGCTGTGTAGAATGTCTGTTTTTATTTCATAACCATCTGTTCCTAATTATGGTGGTGGCTATTAATTCATTTAGTTCTCTGAAGTTTTATATACATTTTAATTTAAAATCTCTTCAAGGTTTTGCATATTATCTCCAGTGTAAATCTTTTTGTTTTGGGAGTCTAAAGACTTTAGCGTTGTTGGTCTTCCTTGTAGACTCTGTAATTCTTGTCTATGAAGACTCTGTAATTCTTGTCTATGAGCTCATCTTCCATGGAACTCATCTTTCCAAGGACATCTCTCCTATGTTTTCTGGGTTATAGAGGGAGGATTCTCGCAAGGGAGGTTTCAGTGTTGTCCTTTAGGGCATAGCACTGCTGGACCAAACCTTAGGCTAGTGGATCAGGACTGTTTCTACCCATAGCTGGGCTGATAGGTGTATTCAGTACAGCCTGTACTATACTGAATGGTCCTGTTCACTGAAAGGCAGTATGGTCCTATCTCCTGACCTCAAGATTCTGCTACATCTGGAGCTCATGACTCACTGAAATCACAACCGCAGTCACCCAGTCTGAGTCCCCTGTGGGTCTTGCTGCTTCAGCTCTTATTTACATCTTTGTTCCTGACACTGAGCACGACCCTGTGGGACCTTCCCAGGGACAGACCACCCCCTTCCCCTGGGTCCCCTGCCTGTTGTTTGTAGAAAAGCTTTAACCTCCTAGGCCTTGCTTGAGTTACAAAGAGTAATTTTAATTAGAGACATGAGAAAATACAGAAACAAATAAAAACAGTCAAGCAAGATGAAATGATAGTTTGGCCATAAAACAAAGTCAAGGACCTTTAGTTCCCCCTCAAGGGCTATAAATAATATCCTAAGCCATATCTTTGGATGTTTTGCAAATACTAGAACACCCACCAGGGGGAAAAAGTTAACTACATGCTGACCATCATCACATGGACCCCAACTAGCTGGAGCCAGAAAACTGATAACTGAGATTCCCAAAGCATCACCATCAACCAGAGAATTGTGCCTGGGCTGATCACACATCCTACAGCCCGACGCTTCATAATGTCTTTATAAACCCTTCCCTGGAAGGGATTGGGGAGTTTGGGTCTTCTGAACATGAGCTACCAGTTCTCCTTGCTTGGTGCCCTATAATAAAAGCTGTACTTTCTTTCACCACAACCTGCTGTCAGTAGATTGCCTTTGCTATGTGTCAGACAAGCACATCCAGATTCCATTTGGTAATATTCCTACTCTGTCCTTAAAGATTTGCCTTGCTTGCTTGGAGCTTGGAGATAACATTTTAAAATGGTGTTTTTGTATTTTAAAATCAAGCTTTTCTATGTATTTGCAATAGAAAGTTAGGGCTGTAGGGGACTAGTGCTCATCAATTTGACCTTAAATTCAATACCAATTATCCCTGTGTTGGATGGTTTTGCTTGTCTTCTATAAAACAACATGTTCTTAATTGTTTTAGTTGCTTTGTCATTTTCCTCCATGTTCACTGTAATTATCTCAAGCTTTCCCTCTGAGCCAGAAAATTTGTTAGCTTCTTTGATGTTTCTAACTTATCTAATAGATCTATAAATTTCTTGTTTCTGTCCTTAATTTTTTGCCTTCACTCCAATTGCCTTTTTATTTAGTTGATTTATCCACTCATCCTTGGGCTCTTTTTTATTGTTTCAAAAACATACCAAATATGTTTATACACTAAATGGATATAATTTATTAAATGTTGAATTAATGTAATTAACTATTAAATTAATATAATTAAATATTCGTATTGGTTCTATAGTATGAAGCACTCAGGAGGTTTCTTCTACAACAGGGACAGTGATTACCTCTAGACTTGCTTTGTTTATCTTTTCATATTCTGTTTCTTATTTTTTTTCTCTTCCCCTCCTCTGCCTTCTTTTTGTTCCTTAAAAACATCTAGCATGTTGGCTTAGCTTCCCTAACATTTCTTTTAATTTTGCATGAGTAAGTCTGGCCAGACCATGCAATGCTCTGAAAGTGTGAGGGCCCTCATGACACCTTTCTACCTACCTGTCATTCCTTTGACCCTAGAGTTTGGAGGATGAGAGTACTTCCTGCTTCACTGAGGTCTGAGTGTTACAGCGACAGGTGGATGACAGATCTGGGCTCGGCTCTCTTTCCTGAAATGTGCTCAGTGCCCCACACCAGGGTCCTCTTCACTTAGCAGGGATGTGGCCTCTTCCTGGGGCTTTGGCTCATTCCTGGAAGGGAGCACAGAGCCGTAAAAAAGAGCCAAGTGCAGCTGCTCCTCCAGCTCCTGTTGGCCTCCCTGATGGGTTTTTCGCTGGGATTTCTCCTCAACTTTCCCCAGGCTGCCTTTCACCCTCTCAGCCCTCTCTGTGCTAAATCATGAGGTGCTGGTGATACTCCTTGGGGTCTTATTCTCTAACCTCCTCTTCTCATTCAGTGCCAGGGGTGTGGAGGGAGAGTGGCAACTAACATTCCATTCTAGAATTCTCTGTTTCATTTCTCTTGACACATTTTCAGTCTTATAAGGTTGTACTATTTTCCATATTTGATTGACTCTGACTAATGTTTGGCTTCCCCCGCCCCCGCCCCCCCACCCCCCCCCACCCCCCACCCCCACCCCCCGCCAAATTATTTTTCAATCACTTGAGAAGGAAATGGCAACCCACTCCAGTGTTCTTGCCTGGAGAATCCCAGGGACGGGGGAGCCTGGTGGGCTGCCATCTATGGGGTCACACAGAGTCAGACACGGCTGAAGTGACTTAGCAAAAATGAGTGAAATAGAAGGAGGTTGTGCGATCTGGCATCATTTGTATACCCTTACCCAAAGTCTAAGCAGATGCAGCTGTCGAGAATGCCACACAGGATCCCGGGAACTCCTGGGTTATTGCTACCGTCGGAGACTTGGTTCATTCTCCTCAGACAGCAGACTCAGTCTCTCTCTCAGGCCCTTTGACCCCTGCTTTCTTCATCTGTGAAGTGAGTGTGTTGTATTATGCTGTTCACCTTTCATTAAATTTCACTGCATCCAAAATGAAATTATACTTCCTTCCTACATCCAAAACGTCGAGTTTCCTTCTCCAGGATTTCTGGGAGTTTCCTGAGGCACAGCCTGGTGTGAGCTCCACAGAACGTTTCTCATCCAGCCTTCTCACTGTGCTGCCTTGATTCTGCCTCTGTGCTCGTGAGACTGGTCTCTTGGTGACTCTGCCGAGCCCAGGGGAGAGGACATGGCCCTGCTCTCAGCCCTACAGCTTCTCTGACAATGGGCTCCTGAGAGTACTTTCCATCAGCCTTAGGAGTGTCTGGTACCCACAAGGGCATACCAACAGCAGTCTCCAAGCCCACTTACCAAACAGAGAGGAGGGGAGATCCTTTCCTCCCCTAGCCTAAGGCATCCTCCCTTGCCTGCCAGGGGATGAATGACTGTGAGAGCACACTTTAAGGTAAGTGTAGTAGCCCCATGCCCCACCCCCTCCCGCCACATAGGTAAAGGCGTGGCCTGATCTGCTTGGCTCAGAGAAGATGACCGTAATAGTCTCCAGTCTGAAGGTCCTGGTCCCAGCCACAGGCCAGTCCAAGCAGCAGCAGTCTCTGTCCAGTGCATTGCCACAGCCTTTTCTCTCTCGTGGGCTGTGGAGAGGGTCAGTCTGCCATCCTAAGGCCACCTCATCTCCCACAGACACTTCTTGAACAATTCAATAGCTACATCTCCAAGGAGCCAACAATTATTTTCAGCCACAGAGCAGTCTACACCTGTACTTAAGCAAAGAGGGAAACTAAAACATGTGTCTAATTTGCCTGGGCCAGTTCTGCTCCTATGCTCAATGTGTGTTCCCAAGTAGGACTTATCACTTCTTGGATCAGAGCATCCTATCTGGGTTTCCTACAGAACAACCGTGGCTGCTTGCCTCATATCTGGTTGATTGCAAGTGCTGTTTGACATGGTTAAAACTAGACAACACTAAGAGTGAACCCTGAAGTAAACTATGGACTTTGGGTAATTAAAATAGATCTGTGGAGGTCCGTTATTTGTGACAAACATACCCCTCTGATGGGGGATGTTGATGGGAAGGCCATGCATGTATGGGGGCAGGGCATATATGGCAAATCTCTGTATCTGCCCTTCAATTTTGCTGTGAACCTAAAACTGCTCTTAATAAATGCCTTAATAAAAAAACATTGTTTTTGTTTTTCAGCATCCTGGTGTCTGGCTTACAGGAAAAAGTTTCAGAGGTCATGCCTGAGATAAGGCTGCCTTCTGGAAGCCTCTCTGCAGACAGGCACAACTCCCCCGGACCCCCACTTCTTATTGGATAGCAAGTCTCAGAACTCCAGCTTGGTCCTTCCTGCCTGGCTTCTGTGAGCAGTCTGACAAGACTGCCCCTTTTCTCACCCACCTGGGGTCTGTGCTGTAGAACATTCCAACCACTTCAAGAAAGGCAGGAGCAGTGGATGTTTCAAGGCCAGTTAAAGCTCTAGCTCCACTTCATTCCCCGCTATTTGTTAGCACCTCTATGATTTTCACCTGCTGGGACAGGAGTGGAGGAAGGAGTTTGCTGGGAGGATCATTTCCAGTTACTACCTTGGAGAGGCTGCTGCGGCTGTCCTGACCTCTGTGGTGGGCAAATACATGAACCATGTCTTAGTGCAGTGACCAAGTGAAGGCTTCAGGCACCCTTGGGGCCCTGGGTCTGCAATCAAGCGCCTCACAGGATGAGGAATGACTTTAGGATCCTCTGTGGAGATGGACTGAAAACTTTCTTCATAGCCAGAAAAACTGCTCTTCCAGAGGGAGACTGGAAACCATCTTGGCACTTGAACCCCTCGTTGTTCCTGCCTTTCTTGAGTGGTTAGAATGTTCCGCAGCACAGACCTCAGGTGGGTGAGAAAAGGGGCAGTCCCATCAGACTTAGGGCTCCCCAAAGTCTAGCAAGAGGACTGAGCTGGAGCTTCGAGTCTTATTCTCTAACAAAGGGTGGGGGTCTGGGGGAGTTGTGCCTATCTGTGGCAAAGCCTGCAGGAGTCAGCCTTATCTAAGGCACAGCCTCTGAAAACACTTTCCTGTGAGCAAGGCACCCGTGTGCTCACATTTTAACAAACATCATGACCTTTACTTAACACAGGGCTGGGGAAAAGCCAGGACAAGTGTTCCCACTTTGAAGAGCCTCATAAATGTCATGGCATCTTCCAACATGGGGATGAGGAGCCCACTGTCACCTGAGTCAATTTTCCAGATGTGGTGGTGGGAAAGGACTGGTGGGGGTCATGGGTGGGATGGGGAGGAGGCAGCCAGCTGGTATCATGGAAAAAACCCTGGATCTGAGTCTCGCTCAGAGGCTGGATGGGCTTCCAAGGTGGCGTACTGGTGAAGAATCCGCCTGCAATGCAGGAGACTTGGGAAATGTGGGTTTGATCCCTGGGTCGGGAAGATCCTCTGGAGGAGGAACTGGCAACTCACTCTGAGGAGGAGCCTGGCAGGTTACAGTCCTTGGGGTTGCAGAGAGTTGGACACGACTGAGCACACATGCATGCACAGAGGCTGGCTAACCTAACCACGCAGACTGCAGCTGCTGGCAGCCCCACCTCCTGGCAGGCTCTTTTCTCAGCTGTGCTGTGGAAGATGAAGGCGGAGTGATCCACGCCTGGTATTTCTCACCCAGAATGTATAAGCTCAGGGATGTGAGAACCCTTGAAAAAGCCACTGGCTACTGATTCAACAGTAGCAGCATAAGAGGACACATCCTGGACTTGGTGTTTAAAGTCCCAGGTTGGATCTGAGCTACTTCTTGGTCATGTAAATTTAGGCCAGGTACTTCATGTCTCCAACCCTCAGTTTCCTGACCTGTCAGATACAAACACCCTGGATCTAACTCCCTTGAGAGGTGGATTAAATGAGCTGGGAATGCTCAGGAAGTGCTGTTATTTGATGCTGTCAAAGGTCAAGGCCTCTTATTTGGGAATAGGGAGCAGGACACATGTGGCCTCTACAAGCCCATTCTCTCTCAAGGGAGGAGAGCACCGGCCGGGCAGCGGCTGTGGTTCTCTGGACCAATGGCTGGTTTCCTGTGGGGGCTTTTCTGCCTGGGCACAGTTTCGGTTTCCCCTCTTAATCTTGGTCCAAGGCCGGAAGTGTGGGGGCGCGCAGGTTTCTCAAGCTGGGACCTCTGCAGAGCAGGCTCTGCTCACTGGTATTCTTGCCATCACTTCTCCCTGGTTCGTGGAACAGAAAGGAGAGCCTGGTTACACATCTCACTGGTTTCTCTGTTTTCTTTTGTGACTCATTTTGGTGAATATTTCAAGTAAACACTTTCGGGGAAGATACTGGCAGCTCAGCTGGTAAAGAATCCGCCTGCAATGAGGGAGACCCGGGTTTGATTCCTGGGTTGGGAAGAGCCCCTGGAGAAGGGATAGGCTACCCACTCCGGTATTCTTGGGCTTCCCTGGTGGCACAGATGGTAAAGACTCCTCCTGCAGTGTGGGAGACCTGGCTTTGATCCCTGGATTGGGAAGATGCCCTGGAGGAGAGTATGGCAACCCACTCCAGTATT
This sequence comes from Budorcas taxicolor, assembly GCF_023091745.1. Classification (NCBI taxonomy): domain Eukaryota; kingdom Metazoa; phylum Chordata; class Mammalia; order Artiodactyla; family Bovidae; genus Budorcas; species Budorcas taxicolor. The sequence continues at coordinate 120,242,530 of NC_068920.1, forward strand.
CTTGCCTGGAGAATCCCCATGGACAGAGGAGCCCGGCAGGTTGTCCAGGCTCGACTGAGTGACTAAGCACAGCACTCCTTGGCTTAGTTTTCTGCTCCCCCAGCTTTGCGCTAGGCAGTAAGTCTTCCTTCGGTGTCCAGCCTGCTGTCCTGGAGGAAGAGGCCAGGGTACCTGAGACCACCATTTGCCTGGGCTGCCTTCAGCCAGGAACTGAGAGGGTTTGGGCATTTCTATAATATGGAATTCATTCCGTGTCCTTCGTGAAGAGTGAAAGCCATTTGCCTCCCTTCTGTCTTTCCTTGCAGGCAGCTGGCACTGACTGAAATTTCTCTGTCAGTGATCCACTCCTCTGTGTTTGGGTCTCATGTTGAATGCAGACATCCTGGGAGTTGCCACAGTCTTCAGGAGTGATACTTCCTATTTACAGAAAATCAAGGCCCAGCCAGGGAGGACTTTGCAACTTCTCCAGGTTTGCTATTTTTACCATCTCATGTTTCCTATAATCATTAGCTGTGAAACTCATATAACAAAAATGAATCGAGCACTTCTGGTGAACATTGAAGAGAGTGGGCACTCAGAGAGGGCCCTGTACCTTGCCCTGTGCATCTCTTCCATCTGGCTGTTCCTGAATTATATCCTCTTAAGATAAACATGTAATCTAAGTGAGTAAATGGATTTCTTGAGTTCTGTGAATCACTCTAGCAAATTAATCAAACCCAAAGAGGGGTTTCAATTAACCTCTAATCTAGAGCCAGTTGGTCAGAAGCACAGGTGACAGTCTGGGCTTGCATTTGGCATCTGAAGTTGAGGGGGGATGAGGGCAGTCTTGTGGGGCTGAGTCCTTAACCTCTAGGACCTGACACTGTCTTCAGGTAGATAGTGTCAGAAGTGAGTTGAATTGTAGGACACCCAGTGGGTGTCAGAAAATTGCTTGTTGGTGCGGGGAAAAGCCCCACAACCCACTGCAGCAAAGCTGGGTTGGTCCAGCTCTTTGGTTAGCAGGCTGGTTAGGAATCAGCCACAATGTCCCTATAGCCATCCCAGACTGCCACGCAGCTGGTGGACAGTAACCCTCTCCTGACTGGCCTTGGACTCAGGCCACCTGTTCCTACCACATTTACTAGTTGTCTCCACACTCCTGCACCTATTTTGGGGGTATATGAGCTTGGCCATTTTAAACAAAGGAGGTAAACGTATTCATCAACTGCTGTGAGTTCTGTGTTGTATTCTCAAGCTCACAGAAATCTCTGTAGATGTAGGTGGAATGCAGTCCCCAGTCAACAGAAGCAGAAACTGTGATTGGAGGGGTGGTGACTGTGCTGATTGTCCCTCAGCTGGTGCTGGCCACACGCCACAGCTCATGTGATTTGCCTTGAGAGATGTCTTCAGAGAAAGGGACCAAAGCTTTGTGGTTCATATGAGCTGGAAGGACTTTATGAAGTCCTTTTCCACAGAATGAAGTCCATTTCCTCCTCTGAAAAATGGGGATCCTGCTAATACCTTTCTCATAGGTCATTGTAAGGATTCAATGAATTCATTCAGGTGAAGCATTTTGAACTAGAAAGCGCTGAGTAAATGTTGTTAATTATTGTTTATATCATCATTGCTGTCTGGCATACCTCCTTCACTTCACAGATGGAAGGGGAGGTTCAGGATTAGGAACATGCCCAAGGTCACACAGCTACAGACTCTGGCACAGTCAGCTCCAAACAGCCAACCCTGTGCCAGGTTTCCCATGTTAAATGGCCACATGACAAAACCATAGGAGAGACCATGTGGCGGTGTGGGTTACAAATGAGTGATGTAGACTTTGAAATGTCCTATCAATCATCAAAGGCATGTGTTCCCAATATTTTCATTAAACAGACTGGTTTTCAGAGCAGTTTTAGATTTACAGAATTTTTGTCAACACCACACAGAGAGTTCCCATATGAAACTCCCATATGAAAAAGGAAAACAGTTTCCCTTTTTACTAACATCTTACCTTAGTATGACACATTTGTCCCAATTAACAAATCAATGTTGACACACTACTATTAACTACAGTTCATACTTGATTCCGGAGAAGGCAATGGCAACCCACTCCAGTACTCTTGCCTGGAAAATCCCATGGACGGAGGAGCCTGGTAGGCTGCAGTCCATGGAGTCGTGAAGAGTCGGACACGACTGAGCGACTTCACTTTCACTTTTCACTTTCGTGCATTGGAGAAGGAAATGGCAACCCACTCCAGTGTTCTTGCCTGGAGAATCCTAGGGATGGGGGAGCCTGGTGGGCTGCTGTCTATGGGGTCTCACAGAGTCGGACACGACTGAAGTGACTTAGCAGCAGCAGCATACTTTATTCATAGTTCCTTGATTTTTACCAAATTTCCTTTTTCCGTTCTGGGGTCTCATCTGGACACCACATTACATTTAGTTGTTGTGTCTCCTCAGGCTTCTCTTGACTGTGCCAGCTTCTCGGACTTTGTTTTAGATGACCTTGGCAGTTACAAGGGGTCCTGGGCAGCTATTTTGTAGACTGCTTCTGTTCCTCACCTGGGATTTATCTGAGCTTTTTCTCATTGAAAACTGGTGTTTAGGATTCTGGGGAGAAGAACACAGAGGTAAAGCATTATCTCATCACATCAGGTCGAGGGTATATCCATCAACGTGACTTATCACTGTTGGTGCTGACCTTGGGTTGACCTCTGCTTGAGGTAATGCTGGGCAGGTTTTTCCACTGTGAAATTACCTCCACTCTCTTCCATACTGTATTCTTCGGAAGGAAATCACTATGTGCAGCCCTTTAGAGACTCTTTAAGGAGTTATGTTCCCCTCCAGGGTGAAGTATCTGCATAAATTGTTTGAAATTCTCTGGCATGGAGAGATTTGTCAGTATTTGTATTTTTAAATATACATGTAATGTTACAGTTAGCTAATATTTTAAGGTACAATTTAAGATATATATATGTACAATTTATGGTATAACATGTATAATTAGGGAGAAATTTATTCTTACACCAAATGGAATCAACCTATCAAAGTCTTCTTCTTGATAATATATATTATTTGTAGCTAAGGTCTGGTCAGATCTGACAAGAGCATCATGCTTTTAACACTTGAGAGCTGGATTTGATCAAGTGTTTATTCTGTGCCAGTACTGTTCCCAGCACATCATTTTCTGTATTAACTCAGTCTCCCTGAAGTGAGAACTAGTATCATGTCCGTTTTACAGATAAGGCAACAGAGGCCCAGGCAGTTGGATAACATGCTCATGTGGCTAGGGAGAGGCAGAGCTGGGGGGAACCCTGGCAGTTTGGCTCCAGAGCCCCTTTGGTGGCCTCCCCCTCTGTGTGCCTTGCCTGGCCAAGCCTCAGTGCCAGAAACACACGTTCATTCATTCTCCTCAAGGGAAACCAAGTTGCCATCCCCGTAGGAGGTAAGGCTGTGCCGAGGGTGCAGACCAGTGGTAGGGCTGGCCTCGAGCTTCCTCGAGGCTCCCGGCCATTTCCAGGTCTGAGCTAGGCACAGGGCCATCTGAGCTGTTTGAATTTGGCCATTGAGCAGAGGCTCCACAGCCTCCGTTTTATCACGGAGGTCAGCACCCTCCTCAGAGTGCTGCTGGAGCAGGAGAGGAGTGTCCACCAAGCTTTCAGCCCCAAAGCTCCCAGAGCTTCTACTGCGGGACTCACCTCCATGCTAGGGGCCCCAGCACAGCCAAGAGGTCATGAAACGAAAAGTCATTTAAAAACAACTCGGCTTTCACTTGCATTTCTCCTATACGGCTAAATGAAATGAGAGACTCACAGAGCTTCTCTCACTTCCCCCAGCCCTGCCCCCACTGCTCTCCCTGCAGGTGTCCCTGCCCTCTTCCTGGCTCTCAGATCCTCCCCTGGCTGTTTCCTTCCTTCCCTGGATTTTTATGTTAAGAATGGCTTGCAGAGCCGGGCTCTTTCCCTTGGAGGATGGGGTCCAGAGGAGATGGAGGGGTATGGAGTCACCTTTCCTGGGGATGGGAAAGGCTGGGACCCATCAGACTTGTGTTCCCTCACACTGCCTGGCCCTTGCTTGGTAAGGGACAAGGTGCCTGTGTCCATTTCCTAGCACTGCTCTAACAAAGTACCACAAGCTTTGGGCACCTCAAAACAGCAGAAGTGGATTCCCTCACAGTTCTGGAGCCTACGAGTCAGAAATCAAGGTGTTGAGAGGACCACGTCCTGTCTGAAGGCGTAGGGGAGGATCCTCCCTTGCCTCCTCCCACTGTCTCATGGTGGCTGGCAGTCTCTGGCACTTCTCGGCTTGTAGACTCATCACTGGTATCTCAGACTCTGTCATCGCGTGTCTTCTCCCACGTGTGTTTGTGCTCAGACTTCCCTCTTCCTGTAAGGACACCAGTCACTGAATTAGGGTCCATCCTGATCCAGTATGACCTCATCTTAACTTGATTACATCGCCAAAGATGCTGTTTCTAAATAGGTTCTTGTCCACAGGTTCAGAGGCTAGGGCGTATCTTTGGAGGGAAGACAATTCAACCCAGCTCATAACAGTGCCTTATTGTTCAGAATTATTCTGAGCTAGCCCATTCCTGTCCCCAGACCTGGTTCCCTCAGGCCTGTAAATTGTTTCTGTCTCTGTTCAGGCAAACCAGAGTCCCCTGCCGCCCTATAGCAGAACCTTCTTCTGGCTTCATGCCCTCAGCACCGCACTGAAGAGAGATGGACCAAGCAGGTGCTTGCCTGATGCTGTGAGGGAAGGACTGGAAGCATAGCTAGTGGGGAGTACATTTTCTGGAACTTATACTTTTTCAACCACTTTTTAAAATGGTAATATGTTGTCATAATGTTTTCCTAAGACTATGAGTAAAAATTATTTCTCCTGTGAAGAATCAGTATGAAATATAATATTAATAGTTATATCATATCAGTGGGAAAAGAGTAATTATTCAATAACTAAAGCTAGAAAAACATTCACATGGATAAAACTGCAACAGGATACCCACCTAACACCACATACATGAAATCAACACTAAATGGATCAAGGATAGCATCAAAGCATGTCTTCATAAGTTCATCTTGGCAGAAAACATAAATAACTATTTTTTTTGCACTAGAGAAAGGAGTAATTTCTTTCAGTTCAGTTCAGTCGCTCAGTCATGTCCGACTCTTTGCCCCATGAATCGCAGCACGCCAGGCCTCCCTGTCCATCACCAACTCCTGAAGTTCACTCAAACTCACGTCCATCGAGTTGGTGATGCCATCCAGCGATCTTATCCTCTGTCGTCTCCTTCTCCTCCTGCCCCCAATCCCTCCCAGAATCAGAGTCTTTTCCAATGAGTCGACTCTTCGCATGAGGTGGCCAAAGTACTGGAGTTTCAGCTTTAGCATCAGTCCTCCCAAAGAACACCCAGGACTGATCTCCTTCAGAATGGACTGGTTGGATCTCCTTGCAATCCAAGGGACTCTCAAGAGTCTTCTCCAACACCACAGTTCAAAAGCATCAATTCTTCAGTGCTCAGCTTTCTTCACAGTCCAACTCTCATAAAGTGCAAAAAAGCACCAGCCAAAAAGAGGAAAGATTGATAAATTTGATCTGGTTAAATATATTATAAAACTGAATATTCATTCTCCATGAGTCAATGTGTACATCAGGATACACGTAAAAGAATATTCTTAATAGGTCCTTGCTGCTGCTATTGCTAAGTCGCTTCAGTCGTGTCCAACTCTGTGTGACCCCATAGACAGCAGCCCACCAGGCTCCCCCGTCCCTGGGATTCTCCAGGCAAGAACACTGGAGTGGGTTGCCATTTCCTTCTCCAGTGCGTGAAAGGGAAGACGCTCAGTCATGTCCGACTGTTTGCGACCCCGTGGACTGCAGCCCACCAGGCTCCTCCATCCATGGGATTTTCCAGGCCTTACATAATAATAAAAAACAAACCCAGAAATATCTTAGAATGCCCACTGACAGGTAAATGGATAAATAAACTGATACTTGCGCAGTGGGATATCATGCAAGATTAACTTTTATTTTGGGGGTCTAAAGACTTTAGTGTTGTTGGTCTTCCTTGTAGGTTTTGTAATTCTTTTCTATGAACTTATCTTCCACGGAAAACATGTTTCTAAGGACATCTTCACCCCATCCTCTGGGTTGTGGAGGGGGAATTCCCGCAAGAGAGGTTTCAGCGTTGAGCTTCAGAATGTTGCATTACTAGACCAAACCTTAGGCTCGTGTGTCAGGACTGTTGACTCTGTTTCTACCTGTAGCTGGGCAGATGTGTCAGTAAAACTTCTGCCTGGTCCTCTTCATCGAAGGGCAGCATGGTCCTGCCTCCTGACCTCATGATTCCATCTTGACCTCATGATTCCATCTTGGTCTCATGATTCATGGAAACCACAACCCAAAAGAGAAACATATAGATAAAGTAACTTACTGTTAATATTATATATCTTCGGTTGAGACATGTTTACAGATGTTCAAATATGTATAGTTTTGAAATGAATTAATAAATTAAGGTTTTAAAAAGCCTTTTCTCATGCTAAAAAGAAAAAGGGTAGTATGTGCCAATGATCGAGTGGTCAGATTCTATGACACCAATAAAAATATAATGAAAGGGAAGCTTTTTTAAAAATGTGCTCTATTGGGACTTCCCTGGTGGTCCACTGGTAAGACACCAAACTCCCAAGGCAGGGGACCTGGGTTTGATCCCTGATCAGGGAGCTAGAATTCCACATGCTGCAAAGAAGACCTGGCAGAACCAAATAAGTAAAAAGAAATAAATACTTGAAAAAAAAATGTGCTCTATCACCCACCAGCCAGTGGTGTCAGCTCTATCCCTGGCTCAGCCCTCCCTCAGATAGCTCCCATCACAACATAACCCGGCTGTGCTTCCTCCCGCTCTTGGGCAGTGCCATCTGGGAGTCCATATTTGGTTGAGCTGCAGAGGGAGGGTGTTTCTGTGGCCTGGGGCCTGGAGCACACCTGGTATGAGGGGGAGGAGCTCCCCCTCCTTCCAGAGGAATCAGCTGGGCAGCATCTTCACTACACACAATGGCAGAGACAGAGAAGATGTCACACCATTGTTACTAAGGTGGCCCTCCTTTGCAATTAAAGGATTAGTGATGGGCCGGCAGAGAAGCACTTGCGGGGTACTTCATCATTTCCTCTCGCTCTAATATACGTAAGACTTTCCTGCGGCACACATACCCCTGAACCAGGGTAGAGGTGACAGGAAGGAAGGAGGCCCCCTGAGTATTGTGATTACAGGGGTACCTGCAGCTGCAACCACATACACACACAGAGTCCACAGAAGGAGGGTGGGGAGCAGGTGGTTAAGAGACGAGAGAACAGAGAGAGGTTATTTGTATCTCCAAATTTGGCCCCAGACTGTGAGATTTGCAAGTGACTCTGGGAGCATATTTTCTCCCACCCAGGCCTAAGTTAATTAACAAAATGAACGATGATGGTTCTTTAGAGTTTACAAAATGCTCTGGGTAACATCATCTCATTTGATCCTCCTAAAATGAAGTCCTGTGAGGTGGTTGTGATTGTGACCTTTATTTTACAAGTGAGGAAACTGAGGCTCAGAGTGGCTCAGGGACTGGTCAAAGTCACAGACTCAGTGGCAGAGCGGAGAGTAAGACTTTGACTCTCTGAGTAGCTTTCTTACACCATGCTGTGGTTTTATCACCAAGATCTTGGCAGTTGCCAGAGAGGGTGCTAGAAAAGCACGGGACAGCCACCTACCCCTTGGGCTGGCATCTGGCCCTTTCCCACTGGGCAGAGTAGGAGCGAAGGAACAGGGGTGGCATCCTAGCCTCCTCCCCAGCTGCGGGGAAGTGGTGGCTCTGAAAGGAAATACCCGGAGTTGCCTTCTGAGCCTAGGTGGGGGCTGAGGGAGCTGTGTCCTTGAGCAGCAGAGCTCTATTTCCTTGGTGTCTGTACCTTCTGCACAGTAACCCATGGTGCCTCTGAGTATACTGTTTTCTCTGGTGAGTCCAGGAAAGGAGTGCTCAGGAACTGTTTCACTGTCATTTAAAACAATTGTTTAAAAGAACTGCTTCAAAGTTTAGTGTTCTGGTTTTTGTCAGGTAGGCTCACTGTAAAAACAATTTGGGAAATTACAATCAAATTAAAAGGAGAACAAGAGTCACAACCCCCAGAGATAATCACTTGTCCACCAGGAACTTAGCCCCTGGCTGGGAATCTAGCCAAACACAGCTTTTTCTTACCTCCCTTCCAGGCCCCACATAAATTCTAACAGAAAACATTCCGTTTCTACTTAGGATGTAGAAAGCTGTAAGAGAATAAAGAACATAGCCCCTACCCAAACAATGAGGAAAAAGTCTACACATCATAAGTCTTCCTGAATCCACCAGAGAGAACCAAGGTCACAAGGCAATCAAAACGAGCTGAATGCCAAAGAATGCCTCTGATAAGTACACCACATAGCTGAGGATAGAAACAGTGAACTTGAATATACACCAGTAGAAAGTATCCAAAATGAAACACAGAATAAAGAGTGAAAACCAGAGTATTGAAGGGTCATAAGGGGACATTGCTGGTGGTCCAGTGGTTAAGACTTTGAGCTCCCAATGCAAGGTGTGTGGGTTAGATCCCTGGTCAGGGAACTAAGGTCCCGCATGCTGCAGCCAAGAAAATTAAAAAAATAAAATGCTAAAAAGGGCTGTTTGTTAAAAAAAAAAAAAAAAGAGTTGTGAGACACTATCAAAGGGTCTAAAATGCAACTGACTGGAATCCAGAGGAAGAGATGGTGGTATCTGGCTCTGTGTTGGGTGAAGCTAAATAAGAAGCAGACTCCTCCTTACCTGTGAGGCTGGGTGAGCACTGAGCTTTGCGGAAGAAAAGAACAGGGAGAGAAAATCTACCTTTAGTGTCAGAGCCTGTTGCCTGGCCAGGGGACGACCTCTCGATAGAGGTAGTGGAGACTGCAAGTGTGCTACACCTAAGGAATCCTAGCCAGGTGGACCTGAGCCCTAAAGGTGGCTAGAGCCATGTAAGCAAATAAGAATAATACACTCAGAGAGACCCAGCAACCAGGAAAATGAAATCTAGGAGAGGACTCAGAATAAATGGCTCTGAGCCAAGTATAACTGCTGAAGGATACATGCAATGTTTGAACAAAAATTAACCTTCACCAGTATTAGTAGGCTTTTGCTGGGTGATGCTGTGATAACAACCAACCCCAGAAATGCCATGGCTTAGGAAAAGAAAGGTTTGCTTCTCGGTTGTAACACCTCTCCTTTGTGAGCTGGCTCTGACTCTGCCTATACCTTTTTCATTTTGGAGTCAAGGTAAAGGAACAGCCCCTACCTGGAATGTCCCAGCTTATAGAGGAGGGAAATGAGATGACAGAACCATGTGAAGTCTCTTAAAATTTCTTTTCAGAAGTGGCCTGTGCATCTTCCACTCACATTTCATTGGCTAAAGCAAGTTGTCTTCCAAACACGATGTCAATGAAGTAGAAAATAACAGACATCTCACAGAGGAGGGAAAATGGTTGGGAATTGTGAAAAGATCGAGCTCAGAGCATTTAAGACTTAAGAGGCATCAGTGCTTTTTTTCCTGGAACTAAGATGGTGATTTTATAATTAAAAACTCAGTAGATTAATTTGAAACTTGCATGGGCAAAATGGAAAAAGTGTGTGTTGGCTACTGTTGTTTTCCGACCCATAGTACAGCTGAGGAAATTGAGGCCCAGAAGGGTTAAGGAATTATCCCAAGGTCACTCAGCTATGGCAGAGCTGGTATTCAGTCCCAGGTAGTCTGGCTTCAGTGACTGTGCTGTTAGGGACAGTTCTTAATCATATTTGCTGCTTCTTAACAGACATGCTATTCTGCCAGGATAAACAAGTAGGGGGACAGATCCAAGATACCTAATATGAGAAAAAGAAATTTAAGAGGGAGAAAAGGAATTGTTGGAGGAGGTGTAGGAATTAAATAAATGATATAGGAAAATGCCTCTGAGTTTAAGAAAGATTTGCAATTTAAAAGAGCTCAGTGACCACTATGGAGAACAGTGTGGAGATTTCTTAAAAAACTTGAAATAGAACTGCCATATGACCCAGCAATCCCACTGCTGGGCATACACACCAAGGAAACTAGAATTGAAAGAGACACGTGTACCCCAATGTTCATCACAGCACTGTTTACAATAGCCAGGACATGGAAGCCACCTAGATGTCCATCGGCAGACAAATGGATAAGAAAGCTGTGGTACATATCCACAATGTAATATCACTCAGCCATTAAAAAGAATGCACTTGAATCAGTTCTAATGAGGTGGATGAAACTGGAGCCTATTATACAGAGTGAAGTAAGTCAGAAAGAAAAACACCAATACAGTATATTAATGCATATATATGAAATTTAGAAAGATGGTAACAATGACCCTATATGTGAGACAGCAAAAGAGACACAGATGTAAAGAACAGACTTGGACTCTGTGGGAGAAGGTGAGGTTTGAGAGAATAGCATTGAAACATGTATATTATCATATGTGAAACAGATCGCCAGCCCAGGTTTGATGCATGAGACAGGGTGCTCAGGACTGGTGCACTGGGATGACCCTGAGGGATGGGATGGGGAGGGAGGTGGGAAAAGGGTTCAGGATGGGGAACACATGTACATCGATGGCTGATTCGTGTGAATGTATGGCAAAAACCACTACAATACTCTAAAGTAATTAGCCTCCAATTAAAATAAAGAAATGAATTAGACAAAAAAAAAAAAAAACAAACAAAAATAAATGAAAGGGCTCAGTGAACTCCAGGCTGGGATTGAGGGAAAAAGCACACATGTAGTAATAGCCTGTAAAATTCCTCAGCTCCCAGGATAAAAAGAAATCTCTATAAGCTTCCAGAAAGAAAGAATAAGTCACTTATAATAAAGAATCAGACTGTCATCAAGTTTTTCATCTGCCATGCTGGACATCAGAAGACTACTAGGAACATCTAATGAAAGAAGAGGACCTTGACCTAAGAATTCTGTAACCTCACCTGGCAGTCTTTCCTGTTAGGGTGGATATGGTGGGCTGCAGAGAGTATATCACCCACATGTGTCATTTAAGCAGTTTATTGAAATGAAGAGCCCTGTTTGAAGCAATAAATGAATCAAAGCAAACATCTCAGGATAGGGGAAGATGAAGAAGAGAGGGATCAGTAACAGTGAGAAATAAGCCTACTGTGCTTTTGTGTGTACTCAGTCACAAGAAAGAAAGAAAGAAAGTGAAGTCACTCAGTCATGTCTGACTCTTTCTGACCACATGGACTGTAGCATACCACGCTCCTCCATCCATGGAATTTTTTAGGCCAGAGTACTGGAGTAGGTTACCATTTCCTTCTCCGGAGGACCTTCCCAACCCAGGGATCAAACCCACATCTCCTGTGTCTTCGGCATTGGCAGGCAGATTCTTTACTGCTGTGCCACTTGGCAAGTCTATGCCTTTGTATACCTAAATCTAAGTGAATAATGATAGAGTGACTAGTAATTTATCCTCTAAGTTTGGATTTATAATTATGGTGAGAGATTTAAGAACATTTCTTTATACTAAGAATCAAGCAGGCCAAAAATAAATAAATAAAATCCTAGAGGAATAGAAGATTTTATTAACAAACTCAATTACAGTAATGTAACTAGGCAACCTGTGAATAGAGTGAGTGAGAATGAGACCAGCTCTTGGTGGGTGGGATGGGAAGGACCATTTCAGGCATACCAAATGCCCCTCTGAGAACACTTCTCCTGTCTGCTCACTGATCTTTAAATCCAGATGAGAAGTGAGTGCTTTGCTTTGAGGCTTTGTTCTGTACTCAAAGATCTCCTAGGTCTTGAAAAAGTCTTTATTTTAAACTATGGGGATACCATCCACTCAGCACAAGTGTGCTTGTTAAATTCCATCCTGAGAAGAGCTTTAATAAGGAATATACAGGACAGAGCATGAGTTCAAAGAGAGGGAGAGGGGTGGAGGAAGGACCTAGGGGATACTCAGGGTGGCAGTGCTGCTCCTCCTCAAGCCCACTGATCAGTCTCACCCCCAGCCCTTCCTACCCCCTCTTTCCCACCCATCCTTCCCCATGGTGTCTCCACACCTACATTTACATTGTAGTATCATGGGTGATGGGACAAAGCATTCCTTTTTCTTTCAGCATAATTCCTGAGACAAGCAGCTGCTACTTATGACATTTCTCAAACTGAGAGCATAGTGAAATGTGACTTTTAGCTCAGAAAAAAAAAAAAATCTGAATTTTAATTGTGGAGCTCCTGGGTCAGCAGTGTCCTTGACATTTGAAAGCGTGAACCTTATCTGGAGCAGCTCTTAGGAGGCTGACAGACCTTGTTGAACTCGAGCTGTTTAGAATCCATTGTAGGGTTATTTCTCATTTCTGTTCTCCAGTTATACAGCAGCAGAAGGTTCACTTAGAATATAAATGCTTTTTTCATTAATCCGAAGAACTAACTTAAAGTTTAAATGGCCATATTTTACAGAGAATGTAATAAAAGAAGTATTGTATTTTCCCCCCTCATATTATTGATATGCAGGGAATATATGCCCGGGACTCAGAGTTCCCTCAGGTGTCTCATTCTCCATCTCCAAATATATCTTGACCCATAGCTCCTTTGCTCTGCTGTGACCTTCAAAAGCCCCGGTCTTTCCCCAGCTGTACCTGTTTCTAGCTTCTTCTCCTGCCATGTGTGTATTTATTACAAGAATGACCTCCCAATGGATGTCAGTGTTTTTCAGCTATAAAAATTGCCTTATTTGGTTGTGTTTATGCGGACATGCTATTTTTAATACAAATAGCTGCTATTAAATGCAAAAGCATTGTGTTAGGCATTTTAGACACATTTTTAGTTTGAGATTATTATTCTCATTTCTCAGATGACATTCTGATTATCTGTAATAATCATCCCCACATCTGATGGATTAAAATAACTCAATATAGTCATATGCTCAAACTTTTATTAGCTGGCTGGGTTCAGCTGGGTGGTTCACTCTTGAACCATCACACATGGTTGCTATTGTAGCCAAAATTCAGCCTCTGTATACCAGTACTGAATTGAATCTCAGAGTTTTGGGTGAAGTAGAAAAGAATAGCTTTATTGTTTTTGCCAGACAAAGGGAGACCACAGTGGACAAATGCCCTCAAACCGTGTGTCACGACCTGGAGCCGATGAGGCTGGATGTCTAAGCTGCCTTCTTCACTCACATGTCTGATGCCCTACCTGTGATGATGGAAGTGGTTGGAGGCTGGCTGAGCATCCCTGTCTTTACATAGTCTCTCCCTGTTGGGCTTCCTCCCAACGTTATAGTATCAGGTAGTGGGACCCACATGACCTCTGCCTTCCCCAGAGCTAGTGTTCCAAGGGACCAAGGCTTCTTATGACCCAGCATCACTTTTGCTGCACCCTGTTGGTCATTATATGAAGCCGTGTTCAACGTGGGAAGGACCCACAGAAGACTGTGGATACTGTGAAGAGGCAAGGTTCACTGTGGAGTGGAGGGTGTCTTTACAGACTCGGAAATCAAGGCTTTGATGTAATGTGTCCAAGGCGACAGTGCCAGCATGCGACAAAATTGAGATCTGAACCAAAGGGGTCCATTTGACCCCAAAGCTTGTTTTTCTGTATCATTCTCTGCCTTATTGGTTATTCTGGCTCTTTAGCATAGAATGTCTCTAGAATGACCTGTTTTAACTGTTGCCAGGCTGCTTGACAGCATCAAGAGTATTTTGGTTGAGTTTAGATAGAAGAGATCAGGTAAAATGAGAAGCACAGCTACCCCAAACTCCTTCTGGGACTGTATTTGTAGGATGAAATCACCCAAGTTTTCTTCAAATCAACGGATGTTTCTTTAGTGACTGGTCAGTACTGTTGCCTTCCCCTAAGGAGTCTAAAATGTCCCTCTTTTAGCTCTACTCTGGGGACCGTGGCAAACAGCACTTTGATCCTTAGGGCACTGATGAGCAGTCATCCATTTAGACAGAGTTTACATTGTCCTAATGTGACGACTTTGGCAATTCAGGAAAAATGTCAGTGAGGGTACATTTAGGGGTAATAAATATCCCTTATATGTGTGTCCTGTAGCTTTTAAAGTACAGTTATACATTTTATCCGTCAGGATAGGCTGGGTTATACTTTAAAAAAAGAAAAAAATTTCCTGTACATTGAAACAGCAGAGGTTCATTTCTCACAGCACGTTTCCTACAGATGTATTAGGTACTCTGTTCCCTTGCCTTTTGCCTCCTCTAAGACCTAGGACAGTGGAGCAGCCACTATTCAGAACATTGCTAGTATCATGGTAATGTCACAGTAGGTCTCACTCGGAAATTACATATTTGGCCCACACATGACACGTATTCCTTCTGCTCAAAATTCATCAGCCGAAGGAAATCATCTGTTGGAACTGGCCACAAGGATACCAAGAAGTATAGTCCTAAAATGTGCCCAATGACTGTTTGGAAAAAGCACTAATGAACATCACATACAAATGACCGTATAGGTTTTCTTAGCAATTTGATGATGCAAAGAGTTGTGGAGTTGTCCTTATTGTCCAGATGTATAGAGGCAACAGCAACAGCAGAACTAGTTATATTGTTAGTGCAAATCTCTGTCCCTGATGCATAGTGAGGCCAAACAAACCAAAACATCAGAGTTTGGAGCAGAGAAAGGTTTCTTGCAGGGCCATGCAAGGAGATGGTGGTTCAGGCCCTCCAAAACCCCCTGAGTTTTCAGTTTCTACAAAGCATTTTCAAAGGTCAGGTGAAGGAAAGGAGTCACGGGATCTGTGATCAGCTCTTACACAATTCTCTGATTGGTTGATGGTGAGGTAATAGGGCTGTGTTATAGGAATTAACATTATCAGTCCTTAGACACCAGGAGGCCTAGGTCTGTGTGCTTATGGTCATCAAGTAGTTAACATTTTCTGCCATTCTGCATAAGGGATCTTAGTTCCCCAAGCAGGAATCTAACCTGTGTTCCCTGCAATGGAAGCACAGAGTCTTAACCACTGGACTGGCGGGGAAATCTTTGGTGGTGGTGGTGGTGGGTGTTCACATCTATAAAACAACTCAGGAAATGTGGGAGAAGCCTTGCCCTGGGGAGACTCCATAGAGTATTGCTCAATTACAATATATATGAAGCTGTTATAAAAAATTGAAGGTTGGTGAAAAAGGGTGGGGTTGGTATATGACATACAAGGAGAATAAATCTCTTTTGCAAGGTTGGTTAATAACAGACACCCTATATTTCCCACCCCATCCATAGCCCTGTACTCAAGAGAGGCAGAGGAAGTAATGCAGGGGCACTTAACTTAGGTCCACAGATAGGCTCAGACAATAAAGAATGTGCCTGCAATGCAGAAGACACAGGTTTGATCCCTGGGATGAGAAGATCCTGTGGAGAAGGAAATGGTAACCCACTCCAGTATTCTTGCCTAGAGGAGCCTGGTGCGCTACGGTCCATAGGGTTGCAAAGAGTTGGATCTGACTAAGCAACTAACACTTTCACTTTTCCTAGATAGAGGGAGATGATTTACAAACTCACCCCTAAATTGTAGGCAAAATGTGTGTAGATGTTCATTTTGGGAGAGGAAGGGTACAGTTTGTACTAGCTTATCAAAGAAGTCTATGACCCCCAAAAGTCACTGAAAAGAGTAATGAACCAGTAGTCAAGAACTGAGTCCTAACTTTGGCTGCCTCTAACTGGCAAACTTGGACAAGTCATTTCTCTTCGTCATTTGTAAAATGAGGTCCAGGACTTATTGATATCGCGCTCTCGTCCAGCTCAGTACACACTATGCTGGATACCTGTGGCCAAGCAGATCTGAATTCACGTCTGGTTCTGCCTCTCAATGGTTGCGTGGCCTTATGTCAATTCTAGAACCTGTTCACACCTCTGTCAAAGGTGAATACCTAGGCAGGCTTCTTGGGAGTATTAGGGACCGTGAGTGGAGAACACCTGGCCATTGTTATTAAATGATGCTTCCTATGAGTCTATGTTTGGCTCAAGTCCTGCTGAGCACTACATATTTTCAGTGAGTAGGCATGGTCTGTCAGGAATTCAAGTTGTACCAAATCCAGGTGTCGGCAAGGCCTTGCCCTCGAGCAGTTCCTACTCTAGAAAGGAAGTCTGGGTGGAAGCCTTGCCCAACCTCATCCATGTACACACCATGCCTGCCTCATGTCTTGCCTGGGCTTTCCAGTAGGGCCAGCTCCTGTCCCTACTTGCTTCTCTACACAAGTGCTGAGTCATCATGGGCTAAGTCATGACATGGGCTCATAGCCTCCCCAAGAGGCTGAACCCACCAAAGCACCAAATACTGATGGAGCCACAGAACCAACCCCTTGACCTTGCAGCTTTCTTCACTGGCAGCTTCCCATGTTACTGCTACTATAGCCATCATACCCCAGATTGACTCACTGCTTCCTGCTATAGCTAGGGCAGGGATTATTGCTCCTGGTTTAGTCATGAGGTGTCGCAAGCCCAGAAGAGTAAGGTAAACGTAACCTCCACAAGGAAACACAGTGAGCTGGTGGCAGCCCTGAGTCAGGCCTCCTATCTCCTGGTCCTTTGTCACCTCCTTGCAAGATGTCATTATATTAGTTTTCTGTTGCTGTTATAAAAATTACCATAAATTTAGTGGCTTAAAACAACACAAATTAATGAAAACAACTTAAACACTGAGATACCACTACGAGAGTCTGAAAAACTATCCACACCAAATGCAAGTGAGGATATAGAGCAACAGGAAATCATTCATTGTGGGTAGGAATGCAAAATGGTACAGCCACTTTGGAAGATAGTTTGGCAGTTTCTTATAAAACTAAATGTACCCTTACCACATAATCCAGCAATCATACTGCTTGGTATTCACCCAAAGGATTTGAAAACTTATGTCTACAGAAAAACCTGTGCATAGATGTTTATAGCAGCTTTATTCATACTTGCCTAAACTTGGAAGCAACTAAGATCCTCAATAGGTAAATGGATAAATTAAATGTGATACCCCCAGACAATGGAATATTATTAAGCACTAAGTAGAAATGCACTATCAAAGCCATAAAAAGCAGGGGAGGGAGCTTAAATGTACATTACAGAGTGAAAGAAGTCAATCAGATAAGGATACATCCTGTGTAATTCCAACTATTTGATGTTCTGGAAAAGGAAAAGTTTATATGGAGACAGTAAAAACATAAGGTTGTTTCCTGGGGGTTGGGCAGGGAGGTGAATAGGCAGAGCACAGAGGATTTTTAGGGCAGTGAAAATACATTGTATGAGACTGTAATGATGAATCACGTCATGATACATCTGTCAGAACCCAGCAAATGTACAACACCAAGAGTGAAGCCTAATGTGAACTGTGGACTTGGGGTGATGGTGCTGTGTTGGTGTAGGATCATTGTAACAAATGTACTACTTTGCTGAGGGATGTTGGTAATGGGGAAGGGTATTCCTGTGTGAGAGCATGGGGTATATGGGAACTCCTTGTACCCTCCTGACAGTTTTGCTTTGAACCTAAAACCATTCCTTTTTTTTTTTTTAATGTTTATTTATTTGGCTGCTCAGTGTCTTAGTTGTGGCACTCAGGATTTAGTTTCCCCAACTAGGGACCAACCCCCCTAAAATCATTCTTAAAAAAAAAAAAGTCTTGAAAAACAAAACCAAAAATTTATTATGTAACAATCTGGAGATCAGAACCTCTTTGGACTAAAACCAAGATGTCAGCAGGGGTCTATTCTTTTCTGGGGGCTCCAGAAAAGGTTTTTTTTTTTTTTGCCTTTTGTAGCTTCTAGCAGCTGCCCGAATTCCTTGACTCATGGTCATCTTCAAAGCTGGCAGTGGCTGGTGAAGTTTTTTTCAAGTCATATCCCTTTAAGACTCACTCTTCTGCCGTTCTCATCCTTGTGATTACCCTGGGCCCACTTGGATATCCAGTATTCTCTCCCGCACTTTGAGGTTGACTGATTACCAACCTTAATTTCTCCCACACCCTTAATTTCCCCTTGTTGCATATGCTAACATATTCACAAGTTCTGGTGATAGGATGCTGTCGACTAAAAAGATGCACAATGCAAGAGTTGTGAGTAAAGTTTTATTTCAGGCAAAATGAGGACTACAGCCTGGGAGATAGCACCCAAGATAGCCCTAAGAGACTGCTTCAAAGAGGTAGTGGGGAAAGGTAAATAAATAAGATTTTGGTGAATGGGGAGTTCAGATGCAATCAAGTGCTAGTCATGAGGAGCCGATGTCACCATGAAGGGATTTAGTGCTTTGCTAGGAATGAAGAGATGCAAGGATTGGGATCATGAAATCGGTTCCTGAAAATATCTATCTAAAGGCCTGTTCCACCAGTTTCCATGTAGCACAGAATGCCTCACTCTCCACCCTGAATTCCTCTCAGTTCAGTTCAGTCGCTCAGTCATGTCCGACTCTTTGCGACCCCATGAATCGCAGCACGCCAGGCCTCCCTGTCCATCACCAACTCCCGGAGTTCACTCAGATTCACGTTCATCGAGTCAGTGATGCCATCCAGCCATCTCATCCTCTGTCGTCCCCTTCTCCTCCTGCCCCCAATCCCTCCCAGCATCAGAGTCTTTTCCAATGAGTCAACTCTTCGCATGAGGTGGCCAAAGTACTGGAGTTTCAGCTTCAGCATCATTCCCTCCAAAGAAATCCCAGGGCTGATCTCCTTCAGAATGGACTGGTTGGATCTCCTTGCAATCCAAGGAACTCTCAAGAGTCTTTTCCAAGACCATAGTTCAAAAGCATCATTTCTTTGGCGCTCAGCCTTCTTCACAGTCCAACTCTCACATCCACACATGACTACTGGAAAAATCATAGCCTTGACTAGATGGACCTTAGTGAGCAGAGTAATGTCTCTGCTTTTGAATATACTATCTAGATTGGTCATAACTTTTCTTCCAAGGAGTAAGCATCTTTTAATTTCATGGCTGCAGTCACCATCTGCAGTGATTTTGGAGCCCCCCAAAATAAAGTCTGACACTGTTTCCACTGTTTCCCCATCTATTTCCCATGAAGTGATGGGACTGGATGCCATGATCTTCGTTTTCTGAATGTTGAGCTTTAGGCCAACTTTTTCACTCTCCTCTTTCACTTTCATCAAGAGGCTTTTTAGTTCCTCTTCACTTTCTGCCATAAGGGTGGTGTCATCTGCATATCTGAGGTTATTGATATTTCTCCCGGCAATCTTGATTCCAGCTTGTGTTTCTTCCAGTCCAGCGTTTCTCATGATGTACTCTGCATAGAAGTTAAATAAGCAGGGTGACAATATACAGCCTTGTCGTACTCCTTTTCCTATTTGGAACCAGTCTGTTGTTCCATGTCCAGTTCCTCTCAGGGGTTGTTAAAGGTTGACAGCTGCAGCAACACAAGGTGCAGTCTCCACAGAGCTCTGCTGTGCCGTGCTTAGTCGCTTAGTTCTGTCCAACTCTGCGACCCCATGGACTGCAGCCCACCAGGCTCTTCTGTCCATGGTGATTCTCCAGGCAAGAATACTGGAGTGGGTTGCCATGCCCTCCTCCAGGGGATCCTTCCAACTTGGGGATCGAACCCATGTCTCTCGCATTGCAGGCAGATTTTTTACTGTCTGAGCCACCAGAGGCAGATGGCAAATGCCCTTGCTGTTGGTCAGTTGCTGGCAACTCTTGGCAAGTGCCAATTTGTAGTTGACAAAGCCTTGTCAACCCAGTGGCTGGTGTCCCACATTTTCTAGTCTTCCAGAACTACCTTTTACTTAAATATTCAAAGAAAATAGCTCATGCTCTGAGATCAGAGGAAGTCAGTCCCCTCTCAAATACTGCTAGGGATTCTCAGATGCGCATCTGCACTCATGGTCTGTCTTCTCTCACTCCATTCTGCTCCCCCATCACAGGTTCTATATACAGCTCATTCCCTCTGAACTGCTTTGCTTTCAAACAGGGACATGCCCATTATTTCTGAGGCAGAGCTATCTGGAGAGAACCAGGTTTTAGGATGCTTAATCACCCTTGTAAGGGTTTTAACAACACAGGTCAGGAGAATTCCACCTAGTACTCGGCACAGAGAGCCCCCAAATCCTCTGGTCATACTGTGTTGAGGCCTTTATTCAGGGTTTCTCTCTGGCCCTGCTCAAACCCAGTCCTCTCTGAGACTCCAGGCCCAAATTGCTGCTTCCAGGATCATCAAAGGAAAAAGAAGCCCTTCAATGTTGACTTTATTATGGGGAACCATTTAGCCACAGTTCACTTCAACCTGGCCCCAGGGGCTTACCTTTGCATAACCGAAGGGCCCATTAAAGTGTTTTCCAAACAAAAGATAAGATTCTTTGCCAAGAAGAATTCCTCTCCTACTCTTGGAATGTGGAAATACTGCAGTTAAAAAAATATAACAAAGCACAAACAGCTCCTTTTATTTCCAGTTCCATTGTTTATAACAGAAATAAAGTGCTAGCATGTGTGTTGTTTTGTAAAAGACTCAGATTTCACATCACAACATATACTAATTAAGACACACCCTCACACAACATAAATCAAAAGAAACAATACCTATACTTAATACTTGGGATGCCTGTTGACGCTTTCTATTCTCCTAAAATTTTCAAATGGTGATCAGGACCCACTACATTTTTTTCATGACCTGCTGATGACTCACAACCTGCTCTTCGAAAAGCACTGCGCTAAACAGAATAGCCCCTTCTCTCCCCTCCCAAGCATAAGATAAGCATTTGTGTAATGCTCTAATGTTTGCAAAGCAGGTTTTAAAGCATCGCTTATCCCACTTAATCCTCACACAACCCTAAAATGGGAAGAATAACTCCCTTTTTACAGATGGGGGAACCGAGGTCTAAACCGTTAAAGAAGCTTTGCTCAGTTTTGTGACCAGAAAGGGAAGACTGTGGATGCAAATCAGTGAATCTAAATCTGTAAGGTATAGTTTGGGCCAAGGCAGAAAAAGGAAAGGCAACCTCAACAGAAGTACGTAACCTTTGTTCAGGCAAGGAGGGGTGACAGTCGGCCTAAAAACCAGGCTGAACTGCGGAGAGGGATCAGGGAGGCTCCATATTTATAGGGAGGTTTGTGGAAGCAATAAGGGAAACGCTAATCAGGTGGGATGTTTTGGGTATTCTTTAGTTGAGATGGCATTTGTAGTTGGGCAGGGGGTGATAAGTCTTCTGGGCAGGCGTAGGGGGTGGAAGCTTTCTGGACAGGGGGTGATAGCTCCCTATGGATGCAACCCACCTGGAGCATCAGGGCGGGACCTAAAGTTCTGTTTTGTTTTCTCCGAAGTTAGATGATTCAGCAAGGGCCTTTGAGACTGTTTTCTTTTCTAGGCCCAAAAGACTCCTTCAACATCTAGTGTTCTTTACATTCAAACCAGGCCCCTAGTGTTACCAGAAGGGGGACCCCTTCCAGGGCTTGAGAGTGGGCTGTTGTCTAACACTCAGAAATGAATTGTCTGAGGAGACACTCTTGCTGACAAAAAAAGACTATTGGCAAGGGGCACCTGGTGGAAAGCAGCAGGGTAAGGGAACCCAGGAGAAGTGCTTTGCCACATGACTTTCAGTCTCAGGTTTTATGGTAATGAAGTTAGTTTCCAGATTGTCTCTGGCCTGTCATCTTGCTTGTGCCCATATTTGGTCTGACTCAGGATCCTTCCTGGTGTCTTGTGCATCTCTCAGCCAAAATGGATTTTTAGTGTGAGGATTTCTGGGAGGTTGGCAGGACATACTATGGGCTGGTGTCTCCTCCATCCTTTTGGCCCCTCCTGAATTCTCCTGGTTATTTTTGGTGGCAGCACTGTGTTCCTTAATGGGACCTCCTGTTACGAGACAACTCATGCAAGCTGTTTTTCTTGTGCCTAGCCAAGGTGGGCAGTTTCGGTCAATCATTCTGAGACAGGAAGTGAGCAGGTACAACCTTTAAAAGAATGACATAGCCCAAGGATGGGATATAAACTCATTAGAACCAGCTAGGTCCAAGATGTCAGACTAGCTTGACCTCCAGCTTCAGTATATGCTTACTGTAATACATCAAAGGGCTTCCCAGATGACTGAATGGTAAAGAATCTGCCTGCCAATGCAGGAGATGTAGTTTCAGTCCCTGAGTTGGGAAGATCCCCTGAAGAAGGAAATGGCAACCTGCTCCAGTTTCTTGCTTGGGAAATTCCATGGACAGAGGGCTATAGTCCACTGCGGGGGGGTGGGGTGGGGCTCTCAAAGAATCGGACACAGCTTAGTGACTAAACAACAGTAACACATCAAAACACTAAATGACCCATCCCAGGTGCCATGATGGTCCCAGGGATGACCACCCAGGGTGAAAAAGTGGGTGGTGGCTCTATTCTTAAAAACCCCCACCCTTTCCCCCAAATAGCTGGAATACTCCTCCCACTCATTGACCTATGAAATTACCCACCCCTATAAAAACTGACAACCACGGACCCTAATGCCTCTCTTGCTTCCTGAGATGGCCCACACTGTGTTTACGGGTATGCTTCCTTCTTGAGTAAACCTTCTTTCACTGGACTATGTCTTGCTCTTGAATTCTTTCCTGTGAGAAGCCAAGCACCCACACTTGGCTGCCATCCCAGGGACTCAGATGTGACCTAAGATATGCCCGTCCTTCCACGCCCGATTCTTTTTCCTGCAACAGTTCCTTAACATTAGTCTCACTGTATACAATACTCTTAACTCTTATGGTACGGGTTTAGGTTAAGCTAGACAATGTAAGCTCTTTTTCGCGTATGTTGGATTCCCAGTGCTCACAGAAATCTCATACTTCATATCCTCTTTGTCAGCCTGAAGTTGGCATACCTGTCCTCCTCCTCTTCCCCTAGACCAGGTTGTGGAGCAGAGCTAGCAAGCCTTTGGAAGGTTAAGGTGCATTTGTCCCCAGGGCATGGGGCCCTAGCACCTGCCTCAGGCCTTCAAACTGTGGCCTCTGAGCAGAGCAGGAGGTCGTAGTCCCTGCCTTGGGCTGGAGTGGAAGTTTCTTAGTGCAGGAAGCTGAGAAATGATACTATGAAAGACAATCCCAGAGGAGGGGTGAGCTGACCCTGAGGACAAGGTGCTTTGGGCGGAGCAGGCCCTCAGGAAATGTCAACTCACTGAACTAATAAAAGAAACCAGACATCACAGAACCAGGAAATGCTGAGCAGGCCTGGGTAAATGAAAGAAAATCTGGGGACTGAAGATGTGGATACTGGTTTCCAAGTTTAAACACTGCCTCTTCCTCTTTCTCTCTTTGATGATTCTTCTTTCTTGGGTTTTCTACATAGGGCAGCAATTGGGAGGGGTTTACCAACATTTTAAACACTTGGACTCTGTGTAGGTGATGGGGCTCAGGATATGCCATCACTTTGGCGTATCGACTAATTAGAATTAAAGTTATTTGAGAAACAGCCTGTGCAAGGAGGACACTATAACCTTCCTCCATCATCTTGAAAGCAGGAAATACATCCTCCACGTGAAAGGTATCCTCCCTGCAGCAGGAGGTAGAGAGACAGCCTTATATTCAGAGACAGGGAGTTCAGGGCCAGAAGTCTTGTAAACAAACTCTTTTTTGTTTCTTCACCACTTAGTACATAAACCTAAGTTTGTTTGTCTTGTTAGTTCCTTACATATTTATTGCTTTTTGTATATAAGGTATATAAACAGACTGCTTTGACTCCTTATTGGGTCCTATAGCTATGAGACATTTGCATGTACAAAGTTAATTTCTTTTCCCTTCTGTTAAGCTGCCTTGTGTCAATGTAATTATTAGACCAGCCAAATATTCATCAATTCAGTCGCTCAGTCGTGTCCGACTCTCTGCGACCCCATGAACTGCAGCATGCCAGGCCTCCCTGTCCATCACCAACTCCCGGAATTTACCCAAACTCATGTCCACTGAGTCAGTGATGCCATCCAGCCATCTCATCCTCTGTCGTTCCCTTCTCCTCCTGCCCTCAATCTTTCCCAGCATCAGGGTCTTTTCAAATGAGTCAGCTCTTCACATCAGGAGGCCAAAGTATTGGAGTGTCAGCTTCAACATCAGTCCTTCCAATGAACACCCAGAACTGATCTCCTTGGAAGGACTAATGCTGAAGCCAAAACTCCAATACTTTGGCCACCTGATGCAAAGAGCCAGCTCCTTGGAAAAGATCTTGATGCTGGGAAAGATTGAGGGTAGGAGAAGAGGGGTAACAGAGGATGAGATGGTTGGATGAGTTTGAGCAAACTCTGGGAGATAGTGAAGGACAGGGAAGCCTGGCATGCTGCAGTCCATGGGGTTGCAGAGTCGGACACAACTTAGCGACTGAAAAACAACAAGCCAAAAGAGCCAAGAGGAGTAGGGGGAAGTTTTCCCCTCCCTGATCATTTTGGTCCAATTGGTTGGATACTGCTTGGGTACTGCCTGCTCCTGGGACTGTTGCAATAAAGAAATCCTAGAACCTCTGACATGAACCTGGCAAAAACTGAGAATTCTTACCACTTCAGCCTCTTGGATCTGTGGAGTCTGATGGAAGTGAAGGGGTACGAGTCCTTTTCCTCTATTTCTCTTTCTTTCTTTTCCTCATTTTAAAAATTTAAACTAGCAGAAGAAAATATTTGTGGAATTAGTCCTTGTCTACAGGAATTCTAGTAAATATTTGATAAATGAGTACTCTTGGTTTAATTGATCCTTTCCCTCCCAGTGTGTGCATGCCAAGTTGCTTTAGTTGTGTCTGACTCTTTGAGACCATGTGGTTTGTAGCCCGCCAGGCTCCTCTGTCCATGGGAATCTCCAGACAAGAGTACTGGAGTGGGTTGCCACATGCTCCCTCCTCCAGGGGATCTTCCGGACCCAGGAATCTGACCAGTCTCTTATGTCTCCTGCCCCGGCAAGTGCATTCTTTACCACTTGCGCCACGTGGGAAGCCCTTTCCTCCCAGAACTGGTCACTGTTTTTCTTTGTCTCTTAGGGCAGAACACAGGCATGGGCCTTATAAGCCTGCTGTTGGAGTTGGCCTCACAGACTGCCAAGTTCGTGGTTCTTACCAGACTGGTGTCTGTTTAGACCAACCATACTATGGGTCCCTTATGTAAAAACTAGATGAGGTTTTTCCATTTGTCTTGTCCTGTGTTCTGAAAGCTTGGTTTTTTGACCAGTGAGAGTATTCTGTCTGGTCTTTCCCATTCTGTCTAGGGTGCCCCTTGGTGGTCAGTTTAATAGACTGGGGTTCCAAAGCATGAACTCACGAGCAGCCATGCTAGCATTCAAGGAACTTTGTCATAAAGGGTCCCAGTCCATAAGAGGACTTTGTCATCTCCACCTTTCTTGTTTTTGGTTAGTACTGGAAAAGTCCCATTCCAGTAGTGCCTGCCTGGTGTCACAGATTAGTGAGTCTGTCATGGAGGTGTTTCATGTTCCCCATTGTCACTACACCATCCTTACCACCTCTGTAACAAAGGCCTTTGCTTTCTTAGGCTACCTGAGAGTGAACTTTCTGGATCTCGTGAGGGTTGTATCTCTTTTGCAGCCTTTTGTGGAAGTTTCTTATGTTTTTGGTTAAGCTATAAAAAGGTTTATAGGTTTGAATTGTTATTAAGATTAATAGATACTACTCGTCAATGGCCAGATGATGATTGTTTTAGAGTGGAAAAGATTCTATATTTGAAAAAAAAAATTTTTGGAGAATTGTTAATCATTTTATTTGTTACTGTTTTTTTAAAGACCAAATTAAAAAGCTAATACAGAGAAAATAGCCTTCCTCAGTGATCAATGCAAAGAAATAGAGGAAAACAATAGAAAGAGAAAGATTAGAGATCTCTTCAAGAAAATTAGAGATACCAAGGGAACATTTCATGCAAAGATGGGCTCAATAGGGACAGAAATGGTATGGACTTAACAGATGCAGAAGATATTAAGAACAGGTGGCAAGAATACACAGAAGAACTATACATAAAAGATCTTCATGACCCAGGTAATCACGATGGTGTGATCACTCACCTAGAGCCAGACATCCTAGAATGTGAAGTCAAGTGGGCCTTAGGAAGCATCACTACAAACAAAGCTAGTGGAGGTGATGGAATTCCAGTTGAGCTATTTCAAGTCCTAAAAGATGATGGTGTGAAAGTGGTGCACTCAATATGCCAGCAAATTTGGAAAACTCAGCAATGGCCACAGGACTGGAAAAGGTCAGTTTTCATTCCAATCCCAAAGAAAGGCAATGCCAAAGAATGCTCAAATGACTGCACAGTTGCACTCATCTCACACACTAGAAAAGTAATGCTCAAAATTCTCCAAGCCAGGCTTCAGCAATACGTGAACTGTGAACTTCCAGATGTTCAAGCTGGTTTTAGAAAAGGCAGAACCAGAGATCAAATTGCCAACATCCACTGATCATGGAAAAAGCAAGAGAGTTCCAGAAAAACATCTATTTCTACTTTATTGACTATGCTAAAGCCTTTGACTGTGTGGATCACAATAAACTGTGGAAAATTCTGAAAGAGATGGGAATACCAGACCACCTGACCTGCCTCTTGAGAAACCTATGTGCAGGTCATGAAGCAATGGTTAGAACTGGACATGGAACAACAGATTGGTTCCAAATAGGAAAAGGAGTCCGTCAAGGCTGTGTGTTGTCACCCTGCTTATTTAACTTCTATGCAGAGTACATCATGAGAAATGCGGGGCTGGAGGAAGCACAAGCTGGAATCAAGATTGCTGGGAAAAATATCAATAACTTCAGATATGCAGATGACACCACCCTTATAGCAGAAAGTGAAGAGGAACTAAAAAGCCTCTTGATGAAAGTGAAAGAGGAGAGTAAAAAAATTGGCTTAAAGCTCAACATTCAGAAAACTAAGATCATGACATCCAGTCCCATCACTTCATGGCAAATAGGGAAACAGTGAAAACAGGGGCTTGCTTTATTTTTCTTGGCTCCAAAATCACTACGGACGGTGATTGCAGCCATGAAATTAAAAGACGCTTACTCCTTAAGGAAAGTTATGACCAACCTAGAGAGCGTATTAAAAAGCAGAGATATTACTTTGCCTACAAAGGTCCATCTAGTCAAGGCTATGGTTTTTCCAGTGGTCATGTGTGGATGTGAGAATTGGACTAAAAAGAGGGCAGAGTGCTGAAGAATTGATGTTTTTGAACTGTGGTGTTGGAGAAGACTCTTGGGAATCTCTTGGACTGCAAGGAGAGCCAACCATCCTAAAGGAGATCAGTCCTGGGTGTTCATTAGAAGGACTGATGTTGAAGCTGAAACTCCAATACTTTGGCTACCTGATGCGAAGAGCTGACTTATTTGGAAAAGATTGAGGGCAGGAGAAGAAGGAGATGACAGAAGATGAGATGGTTGGATGGCATCACCGACTCAATGGACATGAGTTTGGTTAAACTCTGGGAGTTGGTGATGGAGGGAGGCCTGGCATGCTGTGGTTCATGGGGTCGCAAAGAGTTGGACACGACTGAGCGACTAAACTGACAGAGAAATATAACATCTAGTTTAGCAACTCTCGTAAGAAGATGGAAGAATAGAATTTAAACTTAGAAAAAATTAGTTCCCATTCTACATACAATCACCTTCTTAAAAATCTGACCCCATCTTCTCAGCAAATTCCTCTGACTCCTCAAACTCCTCTACCTTCCCCAGAAAATCCCTGAAACACTCAGCTGCTTGTTTAACTTCCCTTTGCCTACAAGATTTACAGAGAGCCCTCCAGCCTAATCTCTAGGCCCAGCGTTTACAAGTAACTTGCATAAATGCTAAAAGCAAGGAAATAAATTTAGCAGAAACATCTGGGATGGACAATAAGTCTCATTTTGCTCAGCTCCATAATCAGGCTTTGGGCCTTCCTATGCTATGTCCTTTGCAGATATATTCTAGATCTCCACCTGAAGAAGTTATGTCTCCTGGTCCACAGAGCATAGAAATCTTTTATTTCCATTTAGCTGGAAATTTTCTCTGTGGTATAAAAAGGCGAAAACAAGATAGTATGACTGAGTGGGCAAATCAGCTTCTAAACATGATGATGGAAAAGCCTCCCCAGTTCTTTGAAGGTAGCTTGCAGGAATGCAGAGGAAAAAAAGAATTAAAATCAACAACTTGACTCTTTACAAAAACAAAAGCATAACTTGAAAAGCAGCTCCAAGCATCTCTCTTCCTAATTGCCTTCAGATATTTGCAGATACTGTGAAAAAGCAGGACATTGGAAATACAGTTGTCCTGCACTTGAAAAATGGAAGGAAAATTTAAGATTGTAAATATTCTAAACTACTGGTAATAGAAAAATAAACCCCAAATTCCTAAGAGGAAATTTACATTCTTTCTCTGTCTCTTAAAGTTGTAAATCTTATCATGTCTTTGAAAAGTAAATACAGCCCTCATTGCCTGGAGACTAAAGGAAAAAATATTTAAAAGGAGGAAGTAGGTCTTTTAAAAATACAAACTGCTAAAAGGGCTCTCTTGCCCAAATCCTAGACCACAGCCTCTTTAAGATTACTTGTCAAAGACAAATACAAATATTAAAAGTTATCTCCACAAATAGTAAAAAGCTTTAGCTGTCTGAATGGATAAACTCAACTTTCTCCAACTGTTATTTATAAATTCACTTAGAATATACTGTTGATACTTGAATCAATATACTTGATTTATGGCTAACATTTTAAAGTGAACATCTCTGTGTTTGTTTTTATGTATGTCTATGTAGGTGCATTATAGATATAGATATAGTATTTTTCTACTTTTGAATAGCACTGCCACACTTAATTTGTTAAAGAGCTCTATTTAATTAGCTTAATAAGCACTTATTATCTGTAAGTCTCAGAAATAGAAACAAATACAGATATTTTTCAAGTGCACATGATCAAGGATAATTTTCAGTAAATAAAAAGTAGTTTAGGTTTATTGACTTAAATAATTCAGGTGTGTTTTAGAGTAATCAGCATTAAGTATAATATTTTTAATTTACCGAAGTGAAATAAGATCATGTTATCTGTTATAAAAGTTTTCAGCAAGAAAATAACTTAATGTGATGATTACCTGTTTTAATGTATCATGAGCATTTCATGAGTATAATTGTCAAGAATAAATTAATTAGATAGATGTTAATGAGGTGTTTTAGGTAAACTTTTTAGCCATGGTTGCTTGGTGATAAGTCTGCTTAGCTTCCCATATCTCTTTGGTTACTTTAGAATTTTGCTAAGCTAAATTAAATGCTGAGAATTCATTGCATGTCTGTATCATTTTCAAATAAGATAGAATGCTGAAACATTAATTGCTAAACCAATCTAAGTTTATCTACTTTGACCTTTTATTATGGAGACTAAAGATATTTGAGTAAACATGTAGTAAACAAACATATTAGTAAACATGTTTTGTGCCACACTGAAAAATTGAGCTACGAGGAAAAATGTATGTTTTAAGAAATTATTAAATCTATTCATAAATTTGCCCAACTAAGGTATGCTTGTATAACAGGCAATTCACAATTGCTTACTTATTTTTCACTAGAAATTAAGGCTTTTAAGGATTGAGAATTCAAGTAAATACAGGCATACCTTGGAATTTGGTTCTAGACCACTGCAATAAGGCAAGTATTGCAATAAAGTAAGACACAAGAAATTTTTGGTTTCTCAGGGCTTATAAAAGTAATATTTACACTATACTGTATAGTCTATTAAATATGCAATAGCATTATGTTTAAAGAAACACTGTACATGTGTGTGCTTAGTCACTTCAGTTGTGTCCAACTCTTCACAACCCCATGGACTGCAGCCTGCCAGGCTACTCTGTCCATGGGATTTTCCCAGCAAGATTACTGGAGTGGGTTGTCATGCCCTGCTCCAGGGAATTGTCCCTGACCCAGGGATGGAACCCATGTCTCCTGCATCTCCTGCATTGCAGGAGGGTTCTTTACCACTAGTTCCACCTGGGAAGCCAGTGTACATGCCTTAATTAAAAATGCTTTTTTGCTAAAATATGCTATCATCTGAACCTTGAGAAAGTCATAGTTTTCTTGCTGGTAGAGGGTCTTGCCTCAATGTTGATGGCTACTGTCTGATCAGTGTGGTGGTTGCTATGGCAATTTCTTAAAATATGACAATAAAGTTTGCCACATCAACTGACTCTTCTTTTCACAAACCATTTCTCTGTAGCATGCAATGTTGTTTGATAGCATTTTCCCCAGAGTAGAACTTCTTTCAAAATTAGAGTCAAAACTTTCAAACCATACTGCTGTTTATATAATCTCAGTGCTTTGTTGTTATTTTAGCAGTTATCACAGCATCTTTACCAGGAGTAGATTACACCTCAATAAACCACTTTCTTTGCTCATTCATAAGAAGCCACCCCTCATCTTTTAAAGTTTTATCAGGAGATTATAGCAATTTAGTCCCATCTTCAGGTTCCACTTCTAGTTCTTTTGCTGTTTCTACCACATCTGTACTTCCTTCCTCCACTGAAATCTTGAACCTTTTCAAAGTCATCCGTGAGCATCAGAATCAACTTCTTCCAAACTCCTGTTGATGTTGATATTTTGATTCTTCCCATAAATCGTGAATGTTTTTAATGATATCAAGAGTGGTGAATCTTTTTCAGAAGATTTTCAATTTACTTTGCCCAGATCCATCAGAGGAATTACTATCTGCAGCAGCTGTCATTTTGCGAAGTGTATTCCTTAAATAATAAGACTTCAAAGTTTAAAGAGTCCTTGGTCCACAGGCTGCAGCATGGATGTTGTGTTAGCAGGCATGAAAACAATATTAATCTCATTGTACATCTTCATCAGAGCTCTTGGATGACCTGTTAAATTGCCAGTGTAGCATTTTAAAAGGAGTTTCTTTTTCTGAGCAGTAGATCTCAACAGTAGTCTTAAAATATTCATTGAAACCATGTGGAAAACAGACGTGCTGTTATCCAGGCTTTATTGTTCCACTTATAGACCACAGGCAAAGTAGATTTAGTAGAATCCTTAAGGGCTGTAGGGTTTTTGGAATGGTAAATGAGCATTAGGTCACCAGCTGCATTAGCCCCTAACAAAAGGGTCAGTCTATCTTTTGAGGCAGGCACTGACTTCTCTCTAGTTATGAAAGTCCTAGATGGCATCTTCTTCCCATAGGAAGCTATTTTGTCTACATTGAAAATCTTTGTTTTAGCATAGCCACCTTCATCAATTATCTTAGCTAGAGCTGGATAACTTGCTGCAGCTTTCATATCAGCACTTACTCTTTCCCCCTTGTACCTCTATGTTGTGGAGATGGCTTCTTTCCTTAAAGCTCATGAAAAACCTCTGCTAGCTTCAAACCTTTCTTCTGCATCTTTCTTGTTCCTTTCAGCCTTCATAAAATTGAAGAGAGTGGGGTTTTACTCTGGATTAGGTTCTGGTTTAAGGGAACATTGTGACTGGTTTGGTCTTCTACCCAAGCCACTAAAACTTTCTCCATATTAGCAGTGAGGCTAATTTGCTTACTTATCATTCATGTGTTCAGTGGAATAGCACTTTTAATTTCCTTCAAAAACTTCCTTTGCATTTGCAACTTGGCTAACTGGCATAAGAAGGTTCACTTTCAGTTTATTTTGGCTTTCAATATGCCTTTCTCACTAAGCTTATTTCTAGCTTCTGATTTAAAGTGAGAGACATACAACTCTTCTTTTCACTTGAACACTTAAAGGCCATTGTAGGGTTATTAATTTGCCTTATTTCAGTATTGCTGTGTCTCAGAGAACAGAGAGGTCTGAGGAGAGAGATGGGGGACATTCAGTTGGTAAAGCAGTCAGAACACACACAACATTTATCGATTAAGTTCATGTCCTATATGAGCATGGTTTGTGGTGCCCTAAAGCAGTCGCAATAGTAGCATCAAAAACCGCTGATCACAGATCATAACAAATATTTATTAAATGAAAAAGTTTGAAATGTGAGAATCACCAAAATGTGACACAAAGTCATGAAGTGAGCAATTGCTGTTGGAAAATGGCACTGACAGATTAATTGGTACAGAGTTGCTATAAACCTTCAATTTGTAGAAAACACAATAAATCTGCAAAATGCAATA
Organism: Budorcas taxicolor; assembly: GCF_023091745.1. Classification (NCBI taxonomy): domain Eukaryota; kingdom Metazoa; phylum Chordata; class Mammalia; order Artiodactyla; family Bovidae; genus Budorcas; species Budorcas taxicolor. The sequence goes on from NC_068920.1 coordinate 120,274,548, forward strand.
AAATGAGGTAGGCCTGTATATGTAATTAAAGCTACTAAAAATAATAAGGGAAACAATTCTGTATGGAAGAAAAGTTCAGTTTAGTCGCTCAGTCGTGTCCGACTCTTTGCAACACCATGAACCGCAGCATGCCAGGCCTCCCTGTCCCTCATCAACTCCTGCTGCTGCTGCTGCTAAGTCACTTCAGTCATGTCCAACTCTGTGCGACCCCATAGACGGCAGCCCACCAGGCTCCGCTCTCCCTGGGATTCTCAAGGCAAGAACACTGGAGTGGGTTGCCATTTCCTTCTCCAATGCATGAAAGTGAAAAGTGAAAGAGACGTCACTGAGTCGTGTCCAACTCTCAGCGACCCCATGGACTGCAGCACACCAGGCTCCTCCGTCCATGGGATTCTCCAGGCAAGAGTACTGGAGTGGGGTGCCATTGCTTTCTCCAATCATCAACTCCTGGAGTCCACAAAACCCATGTCCATTGAGTTGATGATGCCATCCAACCATCTCATCCTCTGTCATCCCCTTCTCCTCCTGCCCTCAATCTTTCCCAGCATCAGAGTCTTTTCAAATGAGTCAGCTCTTCCCATCAGTTGGCCAAAGTATTGGAGTTTCAGCTTCAACATCAGTCCTTCCAATGAACACTGAGGACTGATCTCCTTTAGGATAGACTGGTTGGATCTCCGTGAAGTTCAAGGGACCCTCAAGAGTCTTCTCCAACACCACAGTTCAAAAGCATCAATTCTTTGGCACTCAGCTTTCTTTATAGTCCAACTCTCACATCCACACATGACCACTGGAAAAACCATAGCCTTGACTAGACAGACCTTTGTTGACAAAGTAATGTCTCTGCTTTTCAATATGCTGTCTAGGTTGGTCATAACTTTCCTTCCAAGGAGTAAGCATCTTTTAATTTCATGCCTGCAATCACCATCTGCAGTGATTTTGGAGCTGAGAAAAATAAAGTCAGCCACTGTTTCCACTGTTTCCTTATCTATTTGCCATGAAGTGATGAGACTGGATGCCATGATCTTAGTTTTCTAAATGTTGAGCTTTAAGCCAACTTTTTCACTCTTCTCTTTCACTTTGATCAAGAGGTTCTTTAGTTCTTCTTCTCTTTCTGCCATAAGGGTGGTTTCATCTGCATATCTGAGGTTATGGAAGAGAAGTAGAATATGTTCATTTTGGTGTAAAAAATGATATGAGGGATGGAGATGCATTTTTATTGAAGGAAAAGGAAGTAATTTTATTTTAAAGTAATGCTGATTATTTCTCAATGCAAATGAGAACAACTGACAAACTAAAATAGGCATTAAAATGTATAGAAGTTTTAGGAAGAATCAATATTGTCAAAATGACTATATTATCCAAGACAATATACAGATTCAATGCAATCCCTATCAAATTACCAATGGTCTTTTTTGCAGACCTAGAATAAAAATTCTTAAAATTTGTATGGAAACACAAAAGACCTCGAATAGTCAAAGCAATCTTGAGAAAGAAAAACAGAGGAATCAGGTTTCCTGACTTCAGACTATACTATAAAGCTACAACAGTAATCAAAACAACATGGTACTTAGGACTGCCCTGGTGTTAAGACTCTGTGATCCCAATGCAGGGGGCCTGGATTTGATCCCTGATCTGGGAACTAGATCCCACCTGCTGCAACTAAAAACCCTACATGCCACAACTAAAGATCCCACATGCCGCAATGAAGACCTGGAACAGCTAAAATAATTTTTTTTTTTTTTAATTTCCCTTTCCTTAACAAAAAAACAACAAAAAACTAAAACAATGGTACCAGCACAAAGACAAACATAGATCAATGAAACAGAATAGAAAGCCCAGAAACAAAGCTACACACCTGTAGTCAATTAATTTATGACAAAGAGGCAAGAATATACAATGGAGAGAAGATTGTCTCTTCAGTAAGTGGTTCTGGGGAAACTGGACAACCACATGTAAAAGAATGAAATTAGAACATTCTCTTACACGATATACCAGAATAAACTTAAAGTGTGTTAAAGACCTAAATGTAAGACTGGATGCTATAAAATTATTAGAGGGAAACATAGGCAGAATACTCTTTGACATAAATTGCAGCAATATCTTTTTGAATCCATCTTCTAGAATAATGAAAATAAAAACAACAATGAACAAATGGAACCAAGTTAAACTTAAAAGCTTTTGCACAGCAAAGAGAACCATAGACAAAATGAAAAGACAGCCCGCAGAATGGGAGAAAATATTTGCAAATGATGAGACCAAGGGACTAATCTCCAATATACACAAATAGCTCGTGCAGCTCAATATAAAAAACAAAACAGCCCAATCAAAAAATAGGTAGATCAAAACAGACATTTCTCCAAAGAAGACATACAGATGGCCAAAAATCACATGAAAAGATGCCCAACATCACTATTAGAGAAATGCAAATCAAAGCTACAATGAGGTATCGCCTCACAATAGTCAAAATGGCCTTCATTAAAAAGTCTGTAAGCAATACATATTGAAGAGGGTGTGGAGAAAAGGGAACCCTCCTGCACTGTTGGTGAGAATGTAAATTGGTACAGCCACTATGGAGAACAGTATGGAGGCTCCTTAAAAAACTAAAAATAGAGTTACCATATGATCCAGCAATTATACAACTGGGAGTATTTATAGAGAAAATCATAATTCAAAAAGAAACGTGCTCCAGTGTTCATTGCAGCACTATTTACAATAGCCAAGACAAACAAGGAACCTAAATGTCCATCTCAGAGAAACTGATAAAGAAAATATGGTACATATGTACCATAGAATACTACGCGGTTATGAAAAAGACTGAAATAATGCCATTTGTGGCAACGTGGATGGACGCAGAGATTGTCATACTAACTGAAGTAAATCAGAGAAAGAAAAATATCATTTATATGTGGAATTAAAAAAAATGATACAGATGAGCCTATTTACAAAACAGAGAGTCACAGAATTAGAAAACAAACTACGATTACTGAAGGAGAGACATGCGGGATAAATCAGGAAGCTGGGAATAGCATATACACACTTCTATATATAAAATAGATCAAGGATCTACTATATAGAATGGGGAACTAAATTCTAGACTCTGTAATAACTTATAATGGGAAAAGAGTCTGAAAAAGAATAGACATATGTATATATGAAACTGAATCACTCCGCTATGACGGCACCCCACTCCAGTACTCTTGCCTGGAAAATCCTATGGACGGTGAAGCCTGGTCGGCTGCAGTCCATGGGGTCGCTATGAGTCAGACACGACTGAGCGACTTCACTTTCACGCATTGGAGAAGGAAATGGCGACCCACTCCAGGGTTCATGCCTGGAGAATCCCAGGGACAGGGGAGCCTGGTCGGCTGCAGTCCATGGGGTCGCTATGAGTCAGACACGACTGAGCGACTTCACTTTCACGCATTGGAGAAGGAAATGGCGACCCACTCCAGGGTTCATGCCTGGAGAATCCCAGGGACAGGGGAGCCTGGTCGGCTGCCGTCCATGGGGTCGCACAGAGTCGGACATGACTGAAGTGACTTGGCAGCAGCAGCAGCAGCATACACCTGAGACTAACAATGTAAATCAACTATCTTCCAATATAAAAGAAAAAAAATTTTTAAAGGATAAATTTTGTAAAAATGGAATCTTGAAAAAGGAATTTTATGTGTGATCAAGCTGAATAAGACTAAATACATTTATTATTTGGATCTTTGAAAGTTTGAAATTTGAAGGTTCGTGTACTTACTGTAGTCTTATTATGGTTATTTTTGATAAAAAATGAGGGTAATTATAAGAGAGATTTTTTCAGTAGAAGCTATAATATATACTTATGAATATTAAATTCTAGTTCTGTTAATTGTTTCAGCTTTGTTTTCTACCTGTAAACTGACTAGATCTTAAAATTCTAGTTTCTTCCGATATCTGGCTACAACTTTCCAAACAAAAATTTCCAATTTATCTCCCACCCTTCTGACTTATGAGAACTAACACCACCCTTTTTCTGAAGCCATGTAAATTAAGGTTGGACAATGTGATGTAAACTTTGGAGAAAACAGTCCAGCAGCTTGTGTGTGGACAGTCTTCATGCCTGTTGCTATGTGGCCCCTCAGAAAGAACATGAGGCATTCAAACTACAAACCAGGAGAACCTATCAGATTACAACTGCTTGCTGTCACTCCATCTAAAGATGCTTCAAACCTAACATCTAGAAATCATCTTGACTGGCTATCTTCAGAAGTCAAAAACTCGTTCACAGTTTGCTCCAATTATTAGCCATTGTTTTTCTTTTGTTTCCATGTAAATGCCTCTTATTAAATACCTGGTTGATCGTCCAGTTGTAGGCCTAAACTTGGGAACCCACCTGCATCATTGCCTCCTAAATTGAGTTTAGCTGATCTGACCTATTCTCAGGGCTGAGAAACTGGTTTATTGAGATATGGAACAATCTACCATTCAGCTATTAATCTATTCTACTCTCTACAATCAAGTCAGCTTTTAATTATGAAACTTCCAGAGATATTTCAGAAGAGGGAACTGATGGATCTCCTGATAGGTGATCAATATTGGCATATTGATGATTTTAAAGTTACTTAAGAAACAGCCCATGCAAAGAAAGATATAGTTCTTCCTCTGTCCCCTTGAAAGCAGGAAAGCAGCCCACCAGGCTCCCCCATCCCTGGGATTCTCCAGGCAAGAACCCTGGAGTGGGTTGCCATTTCCTTCTCCAATGCATGAAAGTGAAAAGTGAAAGTGAAGTCGCTCAGTCGTGTCCAACTCTTAGCCACCCCTGACTGCAGCCTACCAGGCTCCTCCGTCCATGGGATTTTCAGTCAAGAGTACTGGAGTGGGGTGCCATTGCCTTCTCCGCATTTCTTCACTACTTAGTACATAAACCTAAGTTTGTTTGTCTTGTCATTTCTTTACAGACTTACTGTTTCTTTGTCTAAAAGGTATATAAGCAGCTTGCTTTGGTCACTTCTTGGGTCTCATAGCCATGTATATTGTGATCTCTGTACATATGAAGTTAAATTTGTTTTTTCTTCCTATTAACCTGCCTTGTGTCACTTTAATTATTGCACTAGCCAAAAGAACTAAGAGGGGTAGGGGGAAATTTTCCACTCATTGATGTAGGGAAAGCTATTGATGTTTTCAAACACCAACCTGTCTGGAGAAACAGGTGAATAAGAGTTTTTTGAATGAGAGGCTGGGCTGTACAGGTCCATGAAGGGACCCCTGAGCTTAGAACAAGGCTCATGAGGACCAAGAGGGCTGGATGGGTGGAGGGGATGGTTTCTACGGTCTCTGGATGCAGCCCTGAGTGCCCAGGGCATCCAGCACTGTGCCTCCTTCTAGCACCAGCAATGACCACCCCACCCACTCCCATGCAGACTGTTGGGTTTTGATTACTCATATTTCATCCAGTTTGAGATATCATCAGCTGTAAACTGTACCATTTTTTATGTATGGCTAAGCAAGAAAAACCGCTGAAGAGGGAGACTCCGCATCAGAGCTGGGACACCAGAGATTAAGAAATTTTCCCAAAGAAGAGACTGGCTGCAAACATGCATGTCTTAATCCTGGTACTGTGTGGAAGGAGAAAAAATAATTCTGAGAATCTGAACCACAAGTCTGTCCTCATGCAGGTTTGATTTCATTCTTAAGTATGTTCTAAAAATATTCCAATACTTTGGTCACTTGATGCAGAGAGCCGACTCCTTGGAAAACACCCAGATGCTGGGAAAAATCGAAGGTAGGAGGAGATGGGGATGAGAGAGGATGAGATGGTTGGATGGCATCACCAACTCAATGGTCATGAGTTTGAGCAAACTCCAGGAGATAGAGAAGGATAGGGAAGCCTGGCATGCTGCAGTCCATGGAGTCACAAAGAGATGGACATGAGTGACTGAAAAACAACAACACATGTTCTAGAAAAGTCAAGCAGAAAATTAAGGTCATGTCATGTTGGTAGTGCCTCAGAAGTGACTGTGAAACACACATCTTCTCCTGGAGAACCTTGCTGCTTTCCTGGCTGACAGCTGTCGTAGGATACCATCGATTTTAAGACACATCCCAATTTCAGTGATGTTAAATGTGCAGAAGCGTGCTCCTCAGAATTAATAATATTATGGGCATGAAACAGATGTGCTGTTGGCTGCACTGGTGATCAATTCACCCGGATTTGCCTGGAACTTTCCTGGCTTTAGTCTGGAGTCATCTTCATTGAACTCTCTCAGTCCTGGACAAAGGTTGACCACTCTACCTACCTCAGTCCTCTTCTGGGGTTGTCTCCTCTGGTCTAGGGGCCTGGTCTGCTACCCGCGTCCTTGCCCAGAGGTAGAATAATTGCACCAGGCTATGGACACCTGACCCAGGGCTTTCTGCCCACAGGTCAGCCACATATAGGAGTCGAGGTCAAATGTGGAAGGATGAGAGAATGGAAATCTGAGCTTGGGAATCTAAAGACTCGAGACCATGCACTAGGCCTCGCCTTGCTGTCGGGTTCCCTTGGGTTCCTGTGCACTGAAAAATTGCAATAAACTCTCCCTCTTGTTTATTTACTTTTTGGAGGGTGAAGGAGTTAACTTCAGTATGCTTTTGGCCCTTCTGGCGTAAGGGGTCCTGACTGAGGCACAGAGGCTGTTCTGCAAGGCTTTTTAGAATCTCCATGTCTGTCCTAGGAGCTGTGAAGCGGGGACCAGTGATGCCTGTCAGTGGGTCTAAGAGCTTGGGACACAGGCACTCCTCAGGTTCAGGTGTATAAATGAAGAGAAGTAGCATGAGCTCCATCCATTGTAATTAGCAGGATGACATGAATTATTTTCTAAACAAAGGCCAAGAGAACAGCTAAACAATCTGTTTTATCTATGTACTAAGTAACTGTACTTGGAGATGTATTTGTTTCCAAGCTCATTTTCACATGTTTTCCATTCTCTCTTCCCCCTACTCCATCAGGAGACTTCTCCAGGGAGGAATTGTGTCTCTTTTCTCATATCTGCCCCACATAGGACCCAGCACAGATGCATATTTTCTTGTAAGCTTCCCAATGACAGGCTTCCCTTGTGGCTCAGCTAATAAAGAATCCGCGTGCAATACAGGAGGCCTGGGTTTGATCCCTGGGTTGAGAAGATCTCCTGGAGAAGGGAAAGGCTACCCACTCCAATATTCTGGCCTGAGAATTCCATGGACTGTATAGTCCATGGGGTTGCAAAGATTTGGACACGGCTGAGCGACTTTCACTTCGTTTCACTTCCCCAGTGACAGGGAGCAGATCTTTGTGGCTTGCTAACACTGAGCACTATCATGGCACCTAATAAGTTCTCAGTGAGTGAGTATGGAACTGAGATGAGCTTTAGACTCAACATACCTGAGCTGTGAATGGAGTTCTTCATTCATTCCTTCACTGAGTATTTAATGAACTACTGCTGCTACTGCAGCTAAGTCACTTCAGTCGTGTCCAACTCTGTGCGACCCCATAGACGGCAGCCCACCAGGCTCCCCCGTCCCTGGGATTCTCCAGGCAAGAACACTGGAGTGGGTTGCCATTTCCTTCTCCAATGCATGAAAGTGAAAAGTGAAAGTGAAGTCACTCAGTCATATCCGACTCTTCACGACCCCATGGACTGCAGCCTACCAGGCTCCTCCATCCATGGATTTTTCAGGCAAGAGTACTGGAGGGGGTGCCACTGTGCCAAATATTATAGTAGGCCAGGAGTATTCAGTGATGAATGGGACAGGTGCTGTCCCTGCCTCCATACACCTTATACTCTAATGGAAGTTCAGACAAAAACTTAATAAGCAGACAAATAAATAAAGTCATAAGTTATGATAAATGCTATGAAAAGTGGCAGAGATAAAATGGTTAGGGAACACCCCCTCTTAGGTGGTGACAACTGTCAGGGAGGAAAAACTTTTCCTCTCCCCTCTTGGGTTTAGTAATAGGGGCCTATGAATTAAAGTGACAAAAAAAAAAAAAAATTAGCGAGAGAAAAGACAGAATTTTACTCTTGTATGTATGTAGGAGTTCACAGAAAAATGTGACTCAAAGAGGCTGTTACAATTTAAGACCTATATACTATCTTAATAGAGGAAGGAAAGAGGGAGAAAAGCACTTATGGGAAAAGATATGACTTTTAGAAAAGATATATGGCCCTCAGGAGAACAGATGGGAGAGGTGATATAGTTTTGTGACAACGTCTAAGAGATTTCTTGTCCCCTTGCAACTTCTGTCTGAGTGAAAGAAGTCAATCTTTCCTGGTGCAAAAGTCTTAGGGAGAAGATTGACAGTTGAGTTCTTCTTTTTTTTTTTTTAAATTTATTTATTTTTTAATTGAAGGATAATTGCTTTACAGAATTTTGTTGTTTTCTGTCAGACCTCAACATGAATCAGTCATATGACAATTGAATTCTTTGGGGAGGCTCTTCTTTTAGGAAGAAAAAAGGAGTTCAGGGAAAAACATTTTCAGCATGGTATATTCCAGACCCCTTCACCATGAAGGTGGAATCTCAAAGGGCAGGGAGGAGCTGGCCTCATACCCCTGAGTCAGGTGTTCTAGGCAGAGGGACTGTGGGCAGAGTCCCTGTAGCGGGAAGGGCTTTCTTCCCAGAATATAAGGAACAGGAAGAGAAGTAAGGGTAGATTTGGAACAGGAAGGCAGGTCAGACCATGAGCTGGGTTTGGGAGATCGTGGCAGGATTTGTGAGCTCTGGTATTTTGTGGTGAGCTTTTTAGAAGCCACGAGCCTCATGATTTCTGTGAGGCTTCCACTCCCAGATGAGGAAGCCCAAGGCAGCTTCTCTGTGGATTGCAAAGGTTTACAGCTGGAATGACCCTAAGCAGTGACAGGTTCCACTTTATTTTACAGCTGTGCCCTCTGTGGGGCCCTGCAGCCCTCCTCACTGTGAAGCCTCCCCAGAGCACACCTGGGACGCAAGAGCAAAGGCCCAATATGCCTTCACCGACCGAGCCACATGGCTGGACTCTCAACTCAGTGATGGGCATAAAAGCAGGTAACTGGTGAGTTCATGAGCAGTCACTGGGTGTTCTGGACCTGGCGCTGAGCTATTACCTCATGTTTACCCAGGACTTTGTGCTTCTCAAGGTGGTTTCATACAAATTAAATCATGTAGACTTCTCTGCAGCCCTGTGAGGGCTACATGATGGGGTGAAAGAGCTCGGGCCTTGGGGTGGGGACAGCTGGGCCTGGATCCCAGCTCTCCTTCTTGTAAGCAGCGTGATCTCGCGAATGTTACCTCTCTTCTCTGAGCCTTACTTGTCTTCAACTGTAAGATGGGATCCTGGTCTCCATAAGGATCCAAAGAACCTGTGTGTGGAGTACCGTTGGGGTGCCAGCACACAGCAGGTTCTGCTACAAGCTAAGGTGTTGCTGCCATGAGAGCGTGATGAGACAGGTCCCATTCAATAGAGGAAGAAACAGGTAAATGGTCCTTGTATTGTTTCACTGAATGTTCACCAACTATCAGCTGAGGATGAGCAAAGTCAAGCAGCTTGGCCAAGGTCACTGAGTACAGAAGGTGCCAGCTGGAGCTAGCTCTGAGTCACTTGCATGGGGTAGGGCAGAGGTGGGTAGGACCACCGAAAGCTTCAGAGGAGGGATGTTACACTGACCTCACTATGCCTTCCTTCCTCACAGTCACTGTCATCTCAGACCCTCTGCCCTAAGGTACCTGCAGGGCTAGGGAGGGGTCCTGTCATGGATACTCCACATCTGTTCAGGTAGGGCAGTCATGTCCTCTTCCTTTCTCCTGGGTTTCTTAACCTTCTGATCAAGTGTTGAGCTTGCCTGAGTATCCTTGCTTCCTGGCCAAGGGCAGCAGTGAACCAGGGGCTAAGCACAGAGGCTCAGAGCCAGAGGCCAGTGGTGGCCTTAAAAATATGTGCAGAAATGAATTCTAAGCCAAGGTAGCTTTTTCCCCCTCTCTTAAAGTCATTCTTTATTAAATACCTTCTCAAAAAATTTTAAGAATGGACATGTACCCAGTGAAACTATTCAAAGGAAAAAAACAAACAAACTAAAACCACCCTCACCTGATCCACTGTCCCTCAGATGATCATTGTTAATGTTTGTGGGTCACCTTTCAAAACTTTCCCTATACTCATTGTTAGGGACTGAATTGTGCCCACTGCCCCATTTGTCCCTAACCCCCAGTGTGTTTATTTGGAGATGGTCTATAAGGAAGTAATAAAGGTTCAGTGAGGGTTTGAGAATGGAGCCTTCCAGAGCAGAGGCCGTGTGAGAAGACAGCTATCTACAAGCCAGGAAGAGAGGCCTCACGACAAACAACCCTGATGGCATCTTTGTCTTGGACTTCTGGCCTCCAGAACTGCATTTCTGTTGTTTAAGCTACCCAGTTTGTAGCAATTTGTTATGGCAGCCCTAGGAGACTAATACACTCCTAGGGCTGGATGAGAAGATCCAGGCACAAGGAGGAGAGCTTTTTAATTTTTTAAACATCAAACACATTTTGTATTGGGGTGTAGCCGATTAACAATATTGTGATAGTTTCAGGTGAACAGTGAAGGGACTCAGCCATACATTTACATATATTCATTCTCCCCCAAATCCTGTCCCATCCAGGGTGGCACATAACATTGAGCAGAGTTCCACATGCTATATAGGGTAGGTTTTTGTTGGTTATCCATTTTAAATATAGCAGTGTGTACACGACCTTCCCAAAGTCCTCAACCATCCCTTCCCCCGACTGGCAACCATGAGTTCATTTTCTAAGTCTGTGAGTCTCTTTCTGTTTTGTAAGTAAGTTCATTTGTATCATTTCTTTTTAGATTCCAGATATAAGGAATGTCGTGTGATATTTCTCCTTTTCTGTCTGACTTACTTCACTCAGTATGACATTCTCTAGGTCCATCCATGTTGCTGCAAATGGTCTTATTTCATTCTTTTTAATGGCTGAGTAATATTCCATTGTGTATGTGTCAAAGTCAAGTCACTCAGTCGTGTCCGACTCTTTGTGACCCCGTGGACTGCAGCCCACCAGGCTCCTCAGTCCATGGGATTCTCCAGGCAAGAATACTGGAGTGGGTTTCCATTTCCTTCTCCAGGGGATCTTCCCGACCCAGGGATTGAACCCGGGTCTCCTGCATTGGAGGCAGACGCTTTAACCTCTGAGCCACCAGGGAAGCCCTCCATTCCTCTGCTGATGGACATTTAGGTTGTCTCCATGTCTTATCTGTTGTGAAGTGTTGCCATGAATATTGTGGTGCATGTATATTTTCGAGCCATGTTTTTCTCTGGATAAAGGCCCAGGAGTGGGACTGCAGGGTCATATGGTAGCTCTATTTTTACTTTTTCAAGGAACCTCCATAGTGTTCTCCACAGTGGCTGTACCAATTTACATTCCCATCAACAGTGCAGGAGGATTCCCTTCTCTCCACACAGAGAGAGTGTTTTATTTGTTGTTTATTTGAGCAGAAATGGGATCATCCTATAATTATATTACTGTGGAACTAGCTTTTCTCATTAACACAATGTAAAGGCCATCTGGCTCCTTACTCACACCCACCTCCGATTCCATTATGGCATCCACAGCCCCCATTCCTCTTCAAAACCTATCCAGAATCCCTTTGCTTCTCCCAGCTGGCTGCTTCCACCTTGGTGTAAGTGCCATCCTCTCTCTCTCAGGGCAGCAGCCTTTTCACTCTTATCTGCTTCCAGTCTTGCCCTCTTTGGTCTACTGTCCTCACAGTAGCCAGAGGGATACTTTACAACTGTAAGTCAGGGGACTTCCCTGGTGATCCAGTGGTTAAGAATCCACCTGCCAATGCAAGGACAGATCCTACATGCCATGGGGCAGCGAAGCCCAGTGAGCTATTGAGTCCGTGCTCTAGAGCCCACGAGCCGCAGCTACTGAAGCCCGTGCACTCAGAACCCATGCTCCGCAAGAGAAGCCACTGCAATGAGAAGCTCATGCACCACAACTAAACAGTAGCTCCTGCTTGCCATGACTCGAGAAAGCCCGTGTGCAGCAATGAAGACCCAGTGCAGCCAAAATTTTTTTAATTTAATTTTTAAAAAAACCAAAACAACCCTAAGTCAGGTCCTGTTGCTCCTCAGCTCAAAGCCCTCCAGTGGCTTCTCACCCCATGCAGAGTAAAACCAAAATTCTCACCAGGGGCCACAAGACCCTATGTGATCTGGGCATACACACACACACACAGACTCACACCAACTGTACCTCTCTTCTCTCTCATCTCACCTGCTCCACCCTGGCCTACTTGAGCTCTCTGTTCCCATCAAGCACACTCCCAAAGCAGGTCTTTGCACTTGCTATTTCCTCAGCCTTGGCTGCCTTTCTTCCAGGTTGCCATAGAGCCCCTTCCCTCCCTTCCTTCCAGACTCTGTCTCCTGTCCCACCTTTATCATTCTTTATAGCACTAACCACCATCTGACATATTACTTCATTATTTGTTTATGGTCTGTCTTTCCTCATTAAGATGTGGATTTCATAAGCAATAAACCTTGTCCTGTTCCCTGCTGTATCCCTAGTACTTAGAAGACTACCAGGTTTATGGCTGATGCTTGGTAAATGTTTAATGAATGACAATATGAATAAATCTCTCCAAGTCAATAGATGTAACAACCTTTTCAACAGTTGCATAGCATTTGCTAATATGGATGGACCATGATTCACTTAACCAGGCATTATCAATGATGTTTTTCTATTTTTTCTTACTTTAAACAATATATGTGATAAACATTTTTGCATAGCTACTTTAATTATGGGGCTTCCCTATTGGCTCAGATGGTAAAGAATCTGCCTGTAAGGCAAGAGACATAAAAGACATGGATTCAATCCCTGGGTCGGGAAGATCCCCTAGAAAAGGAAATGGTTACCCACTCCATTATTCTTGCCTGGAGAATCCCATGGATAGAGGAGACTGGCCAGCTCCTCTGGGGTCCTGAGTCCAGGCCAGCTCCTGAGTCCATGGGGTCGCAAAGAGCTGGACATGACAGAGTGACTGACACTCACCACTTTAATATATTGGTTCTTTTAATTCTATGGGATATTTTCCCTAAAGCTGGGTTGATGTATCAAGAGACAGGCATATTTTACATTTGATAGCCATTACCAATTTTCCTTAGTCACAGTTCATAGGCAAATCCTGAAAAAAAAGGCCTCAATCCTTTCCCCAAACTGAAGCCAGGGTAAGATTGCCCTTAGGTCGGGAAAAGAGGGCTCTGTCCTAGGCCTGTACACTTTAGAGGGCTTTGTATGTCACAAAGACAAAAAATCAAGTTTATTAATGACCACACAGGACTTTTTCTCACTTGGGATCCTGCATCGAGCACTGGGTTGGCACAGGGTGACCTGCAACCCTGAACATGAAAGCTCGTGATTAACACCATCTCCACATTTCCTCCTATTCTCTTGAAACAGAAAACTTCTGAGTCCAAATGCTGTGAAGTCTTGTGGGTTGTACCCTTGCTGACCTAGGAGACAGTCACTACTTTGGAGGCAGAAAGAATTTATTGGGCTGATATTTGTAGATAAAAGACTCATTTGTTGTGTCCCTCCTCTCAGTATGGGTTCAGTAGGTCATACTGTAATCAAATACTATTTTTCAATAGTTCTATGCAGAGTACATTTTGAGAAACGTTGGGCTGGAAGAAGCACAGCTGGAATCAAGATTGCCGAGAGAAATATCAATAACCTCAGATATGCAGATGACACCACCCTTATGGCAGAAAGTGAAGAAGAACTAAAGAGCCTCTTGATGAAAGTGAAAGAGGAGAGTGAAAAAGTTGGCTTAAAGCTCAACATTCAGAAAACTAAGATCATGGCATCTGATCCCATCACTTCATGGCAAATAGATGGGGAAACAGTGGAAATAGTGGCTGACTTTATTTTTGGGGCCTCCAAAATCACTGCAGATGGTGACTGCAGCCGTGAAATTAAAAGACACTTGCTCCTTGGAAAAAAAGTTATGACCAACCTAGACAGCATATTAAAAAGCAGAGACCTTGTCAACAAAGGTCCGTCTAGTCAAGGCTATGGTTTTTCCAGTGGTCATGTATGGATGTGAGAGTTGATGCTTTTGAACTGTGATGTTGGAGAAGACTCTTGAGAGTCCCTTGGACTGCAAGGAGATCCAGCCAGTCCATCCTAAAGGAAATCAGTCCTGAGCATTCATTGGAAGGACTGATGTTGAAACTCCAATACTTTGGCCACTTGATGAGAAGAACTAACTCATTTGAAAAGACCCTGATGCTGGGAAGGATTGAGGGCAGGAGGAGAAGGGGACAACAGAGGATGAAATGATTGGATAGCATCACCAACTCAGTGGACATGAGTTTGAGTAGACTCTGGGAGCTGGTAATGGACAGGGAGGCCTGGTGTGCTGCAGTCCATGGGGTCGCAGAGTCAGACCTGACTGAGCCACTGAACTAAACTGAATTGAATGGGTGCTCAATAAAAATTGCTGTTATTGTTAAAAAAAAAATAGTCTTTCAAACTAGTCTCAAAAAAAGAAAGTCATTTGCATCTTTTATGCTCCTTGACCAAAAAAGCAGAAATACACAAGTGTCCTCCTCTCTATAACAGTGGAGAAAGAGAATTAAGGTCAAATTCATGTAAGTTAACATAAGAAAAACATGTTGCGGGGTAGAGGGAGGGGAGTTCTTTTTTAAAATCTAAGGTCCCTTTCATTAGAATTAACTAGTAAAACCAATATATTTATTAATACATTTTAACTGATTGATTTCAAAGAGTTACCACTCTGACTGATTTAGTAAGATGCAGAATATAGTTCAGGAACTTTTGAAGAAAAAATAAAAAGTCCATCCAAAATGCCATCAATTTCATCCTGTAGATTCAACTCCACCTTAGAATGAAGTTTAGATAAGAATTTGACTGGACCGAGATCAACTAAATGCTAGACTGCTGAGGGATTCTTAAGACTAATCTGTTCAACAGACTCAGAACCTCTTCTTTCATTGGAACAGGTAGAAAATTGAATCATTCCAGCAAATGGAGAAAAAGTACCTCTCCTGGGCCAGAATATCATAGCAGATTAAGTTGTGCTCAGTTTTGCAGAGAATATTCTTGAGATCATATTCTCTGATCTTGGCCAGCTGATGACTGAGTTTCCTGGTGGGCCCTGTGAGGACCATCTTGTCCTACTTGACTAGCTGCCATTGGAAAATTCTGAGTTTTTTTTTTTTTTTTTTTTTAAATATTTTTACTTGCTTACTTGGCTGCACCAGGTCTTAGCTGCCACACACGGAGTCTTCGATCTTCGTTGCAGCATGTGGGATCTAGTTCCACGACCCGAGAGTAAACCTGGGCTCCTTACATTGGGTACCCAGAGCCTTAGCCACTGGACCACCAGGGAAGTTCCTGAAGTTTTATTTTTATAATAATATTTAATATGATTTAATTGAAAAGTAAAATATATAAATTAATAATTCATCTTTATTTAAATACTTTTGATTTTAAAATTTTATATTTATTAAAGTTGTGTTTTGCTTTGTAATATTAATAAATTTGAATGTTTTAGAAGAGTGATTTTATTTTGTAAATTCTTAGATCACTGGGAATGAGTACAAAGTTGAGTTGGGATCAATTTAGAAATATGACAGTGCAACTCAAAAAAGACAAAGCCAGAGAAGGAAAGTCAAAAAGGTAATCTGCTTAAATTTTTACAAACCAAAAACACTGAACATGAGCAATTTTCTGTTGAGGCAGTTTCTCATAAAATATGTGAGCAGAGAACTTCACAAATTATCTAATGTACTTTTTATTATTATTATCCAGTCCATGGGGGTTGCAAAGAGTTAGACACGACTGAGTGGCTAAGCACACTTTTTATTGCTGATTAAAAACTGAAAATGAACAGGGAAAATATTCTCATCAAATTCACAACTTGAGGGACTTCCTTGGTGGTTCAGTGGCTGATTCCACACTCCCAATGCAAGGGACCCAGGTTTGATCCCTGGCCAGGAAATTAGATCCCCCTTGCCACAACTAAGACCCAGCACATCCAAATACATTTTAAAAAAATTCATGACTTGAACAAGTTGAATGAAATCCTTGCAACTTTATATTTTTTACTGAATGAAGATTTACTTACAGAATGAGAATGTACTTGGCCTCCATTTGCACTTCAAAGACTTAGGGGTGGGTGGTGAAAATGTGCCCGTTAGCCTCTCTCCAGAGTCTGTTCCCAGATGAGGCAGGAGAACAGGGCAGTCATTCCTGGAAGTCTCTGCTTATCAGACTCTTCAGGGGGGATGCGCCTCTTGGGACACTGGGCTCCTGGTAGGGCTGGAGAAAGAACCATGCAGACTCCTGCCAGAGGGTGGGTCCTGATGTCCCCATGTCTGATGCTCCTGCCCCCTACCTACGCTGCACCCCTGTCATCTGGAGTAGCTACCGGTGTCACCTCTGGAAATGAAGGCAGCTGCTTTTCTGTTTCCACTTTTCTCCTAACACAGGCAGCCCAGAGCCCTATTTACCCACAGGAACCACCGCAAAGTGACAGTCCCTGTCGGATCTGGTACCTCTAGCAGCTGCCACAAGTCACTCAGTATAGTGTTGGAGCATCAGTGCCAAGGGAGGAAGTAGAACAGGTTCCTCATCCCTGGGCTGAGGCAATGGAGGCCCAGAGTGGGAAGAGGTTTCTTCAAGATCACATAGCTCTTCAGCAGCAGAACTAAGACTGTCAGTGTCCAGTTCAGACTCTTCCATTGTGTGAATTAGGACTACTGAGCTGTCCTCACATCTTGGTAGTAGCTTGTTGTTTTGGTTTTTCCCTTTTTCATAAGACAACTCTATCTTGGTAATTAGTAAACATCCACGGACTCAGGGATTTGGGTAAATCTATGGATTAGAATATAAAAATGTTAAATAAATATAATGACATTCTCCCTTTTCTAGGACCCTCTGCTTCCTGAAGCCATCCCACATCCAGTCATTAAACCCTGTAGGAGACTTTTGCTCAGTCTGGGATGTGGGCTACACTTTCAATTGCGTAAATTTCGAACCAAAGTTAGGGAGTCATTAAATGACCTCAGCATCCTTTTTCTTATGACATTTGAAAAGTATCCAGACTCCCTGATGTGTTTGTTTTTTTTTTTTTTAATTAAAAATATGTGTTTAGCTGCACTGGGTCTTGGTTGTGGCATGCAAACTCTTAGTTGTGGCATGTGGGATCTGGTTCCATGACCAGGGATCAAACCCAGGATCCCTGCATTAGGAACATGGAGTCTTAGCCACTGGATCAACAGGGAAGTCCCAGACTCCCTGATTTTTAATAGCAGAAGTTTGGAAATAAGCTTAATTGTCCATCAAAAGTGGACTGATGAAATGGCTTATCCTACAGCAGCCTACTCCAGAGCCATTAAAAAAAGAAATAATACAAGAGCTTTCCTTTTTAAAGTCTTTAGCTAACTAATAATCTACACCTTCCCATTCTGTCTCCCAGCCACCAAGTTCACCTTCCTGCATTGATCAGCTTGGCTTACTCCTTATGTAATCCTTTAAAAGATATTTCATGCGCATAGAAGCATATACATGAATAGTCTTTAAAAGAAGAACATTCGCCACATCTTTTTTTCACATAATACATTCATTTATTCAATAAATATTTACTGAGTACCTACTCTGTGCCAAGCACTCTTTTAGTTATTTGAAATTTGGTAGTGACCACCAAAACATTTCTTCCCTTCATGAAGCTTGTATTTTTGTGGGCCATAAATAAATAAGTATAAAGTGATTTGTGGTAAGTGCTATGCAAAAAAGCAGGATAAGGGGATAGGTAGTATGTGTGTGTCTCAGTGTATTTCTGGGGGGACTGTTGCTATTTTACATGGGGTAATCAGCAAAAGCCTTGCAGATTAAGTGATATTTGAGCCAGGGCCTGAAGAAATGAGGGAGTGACCCATGTGTGAGTCTGGAGTTGAAGGTTGGAGGCAGAGGGAACTTCCCATGCTAAGTCCCTAAGGGAGGAGGGGACTTGCATAAAGAGCAACAAGGTGGCCATTGTAGCTGGAACTGAGTGACTACGTCTCAGATATTCTGTATCGTTATTTCTCATTATTTTTCACATCTGCATTTTGTTCCATTGTGTGTGTGTGCATGTGCGTGTGTATGTATGTGTCATAGTTTAATTAAGCAGTCTGGAAATTTCGGAGACTTTCAGTCTCTTGTGATTGCAATGGATAACCTTATCAAGGGACCCTTTGCACATGTGGAAGTTTAGTTGTCTGCAGGATTAATTCCTAGAAGTGGAATTGCTAGGAGGACAAGGCGGTGTGTATTTGTAAATTTTACAGATTTTGCCAGGCTGGAACCAACAAAGAAATTGTACTATATTTGCCCCAGTGCTAACAACATATTGGTTTTTTTAGTATTCAACAAATATTTATTGAGCTCTTACCAGGGACCAGATAAATGCACATCACTGAGAATGAAAGCAGAAACCACAACTTGTCCTGACTCACAGAACAGATGTACTGTGCTGGACCGAGCCATGATGTGCTTCACACACTGTCAAAGCACAAACAGGCAGCACCAGTTTGTTCAGACCCAGAAGTCCAAGATAAGATCACTGGCACTTCCATTGATTCTCTAGGTTACAATATCTAATCAGTCCTTGCAAAGAGCTCCCTATGACTAAATACTTTCTAGGGCAAAATGCACATGACAGTTAAGGAGTTCATCTTTTTTAGGCTAGGGCAATAGGGGAAATGTTCATGAAGGAGAGAGGTCTCAAAGAAGAAGAAAACTTTTGGCTTTCTAAAGCAAAGGAGTCATGGGGGAAGAGCAGAGGTGGTTCTTATCTTAGATAAGAGCAGTTCTTATCTTAGAACTGTACACTCTTTTCCAGTGAACTAGTCCCTGGTTTTTCGTATATTCACAAAGTTGTGCAACCTTCATCACAATCAATTTTAGAATGTTTTCACCACTCCAAAAAGAAACCCGGGGCCATTAGCAGACCCTCTCCATTTCCCACTGCCCAGTCCTAAGCAACTGTTACTTTACTTCCTGCCTTTATAGATTTACCTGTTCTGGACATTTATTATAAATGGAATCATACAATATGTGGTCTTTTGTGACTGGCTTCTTTCATTTAGCATAATGTTTTCAACTTTCATGTGGTAGCATGCATTAGCACTTCTTTTTATTGCCTGCTGCTGCTAAGTCGCTTCAGTCATGTCCGACTCTGTGTGACCCCATAGATGGCAGCCCACCCGGCTCTCCCGTCCCTGGGATTCTCCAGGCAAGAATACTGGAGTGGGTTGCATTTCCTTCTGCAATGCATGAAAGTGAAAGTGAAATCGTGTCCAACTCCTAGCGATCCCGTGGACTGCAGCCTCCCAGGCTCCTCCATCCATGGGACCTTCCCGGCAAGAGTACTGGAGTGGGTTGCCATTGCCTTCTCCGTTTTATTGCTTAATAATATTCAACTGTATGTCACATTTTATTTACCTATTCATCATCTGTGTTTTTTCCATTTTTTGGCTATTATGAATAATGCTGCTGTGAACATTTGGGTACACATATTTATGTGAGTGTATGTTTTTTATTCTTTTGGCTCTGTACCTAGGTCTGATGGTAACTCTATGTTTAGAACTGCCAAAGTGTTTTCCATAGTGGTACACCATTTTTACATTCCTAGCAACAATGCAGGAGGGTTCCAATTTCTCCACATCCTTGCCAATACTATTTTACTTATTACAGCTATGCTAGTGGACATGAAGTTGAATCTCATTGTGATTTTGACTGGCATTTCTCTTTTTTCCTTCACCCTCCTAGATTTGATGCACAGAGGGCATTTAACAAAGATACAAGACTCAAGAAGGAGGCCAGAAGATGAGGCTTATATTTCATCTTAGGCTAAACAAAGGAAAGAGGGTTTTGGGCTTTTTGAGTTGAGAGATAGTTATAAATATCCAAGTGATAAGGTCTTATTATTTTCTGGCTCTATAATTAATTTCTAGTTTTGCTACATTATGATTAGAGAATGGTATCTATAGACTTGGGGATTTATTGATATTTTCAATAAATTCTTACTGAAGAATTATGGAAGGTATCAGAATATTACCCCAAAATATGCCACTTTGGCACATACAGATTATTTTGAGCTAATTGAGAGGCAATTGAGAACCAGAAGACACAGAAAAAGCTCTTTACCTTCTCTACTTGCCTAAAAATAAAGGATTCCCCCTTATGTAGAGGAAATGTACAGTTATGAAGGAAATTTCCATTTGTGAAGAGGTCTCCATACTAAGAAGAAAGCTACTTTAGAGACAATGCTTATCATCTGAGACTCTTAACTACATAACAAGACAGTCTTATATACCTTACCCCTCACCAAAATTTCCATATATAAGATCATGTCATCTGTAATCAGAAATAATTTTGCTTCCTTTTTGCTAATTTGGTTTGAATGCATTTTATTTCTTTTTCACTCTGGCTAAGACATCTAGTACTGCATTGAATTGAAGTTCTATGAATTTTCTTTGTAGAAGCTCATCCTGGTTTTAGCACTGAAAGTCCCATGTCCTAGGAAGCTCTCAATCCCTGGAAAACCAGGAGAGTTGGTTACCCTAGTTTTCTTTTACAAGCAATAATGGAATTACCATATTTTCTCTTCCTTTCACTTCCTTTATCAGGAAGCTTTTTCTATAACAATGGTATGCAACCTTGGTGGCATCTAAAGGAGTTTAAAAAATCCTGATGCCTGTGCCCACCCCCATAGATTCTAATTTAATTGGTTTGGATGTGGCTTGGGCGTTCAGAACTTTTTAAAGCTACTCAGATAGTTCTAATGTTCAACCAAGGTTGAGAACCATTGATGTGCGGAGATAGGGAACTATCTCCAAGATACACTGAGTGCAGCATGGTGTGCATAATATACTACCACTATGTGTAAGATGGAATTGTTAGGTAGTTAGAATAGGGGAAAGGAGTACAAAATGGCGGTGGCTAAAAGACAAGGAAGGGAAAAGCCCGCAAAAATAGAACAGAGGAAGGTCACAGGAAGGTCCGAGGACCGGAGTGAGGACTTCAGGTAGAACAGCACTTCTGACTAAGCCCAATTTGCATAGGGCAGGCCCAGGGGGAAGAAAAAAACATACAAAAAGAGGAGTCAAAGGGCTCTCTCTCTCTTTCTCTCTCTACACCCCCCAACCCCGCCCCACCTCCGTGCACGCGTTGGCACACTCCTCCACTCTCTTCTCTCCTTTGAGGATGGATTCTCCTGCTATCTTCTGAATAAAATAGAGCTGTAACACTAATTTGTCTAAGAACTATGACATGGTTTGTTCAAGACTCGAGAGCTGTGACGCGCTGAAGGCTTTAATGTCCGTTGCTCCAAATCATTGTTGTGACGAGTCAAGAACCGAGAAGCATATACTCGCCTGACAGAATAAAAAAAATTTATATATTTGCTTTGTATATAAAACTATCTTTGGAATAACATAGAAGGATCTGTTAACATTGGTTACTGCCAGGGGTATCAACTGGGAATAGGGAGGGAAACTTTTCACTGTGTACTTTTCTGAACTTGTGAAACTATCATTTATTTTTAAGTTATTTTTAAATTCTGTCTCTTTAATCTAGAAAAAAAACATTCACTGTCCTGAAAAAGTAGATATATAAATGAATAGACAGTTCAATCTTTTTTTTCTTTAAAGCCCTCAAACCACACAAATTTAACACCACCACCACTAGCAACAGTAGTTACGCATAAAAACTTTCTGAGGAAGGAAATGTAAAATACATTAAATACAAAATTATGTTAATGTAATACATTATAAAATTAAAATACATATTTATAAATATACATGAATATATATGTACGTGTGTGTGTGTTAAGTCTCATTCATTGTGTCCAACTCTTTGTGACCCCAAGGACTGTAGCCTGCCAGGCTCCTCTGTCCATTGAGATTCTCTAGGCAAGAGTACTAGAGTGGGTTGCCACGCCCTCCTCCACGGAATCTTCCCAACCCAGGGATTGCACCCATGTCTCTTATGTCTCCTGCATTGGCAGGTGGGTTCTTTACCACCAGCACCACCTAGGAAAAGTGAAGTTGCTCATTCGTGTCCGACTATCTGGGACCCCATGGACTGTAGCCTACTAGCCTCCTTGGAGCTCATGTACATATATATGTGTATGTTATGTGCCCAGGCAACACCAAAGGGAGTTTACTGATAGAATTATAGTGCTTTTGTCTCTTAGATTAAAAAATATGTAAACCATATTTATTATTTTTGTAATAAAAAGGGAAAAGAAACCTGATAATCAGGTGTTACTCTAAAGGTGGAGCTTTTGCTCCCCTGGAAGGAGTCAGCTTTGCCTTGCTGATGTGGTGGCTTTTGCTCCTCTCCCTTTCATCCTGTGCCTTGTGGGATCCTCTCTTCTTGCTCATGAGGAAGCCCAACCCCTGAGGTTTCAAAATCAGCCCAGCTACCTCAAGGCCCTGGCTGGAGGAGGGCCACCCCTGGAGCCGGGCAGCTGCCAGCAGATTCCCAGACAGACTTCATTGAGTGCCTCCCACACGACAGCATGCTAGGCTGTGTGTGGGAAAAATGATCAGGAGACGGGACTCTGCCAACAAGGCCTTGCCTGTGTGAAGTGGCAGCCAGGACGAATGCACAGAAGCAGGCCTGTCCTAATATTTATGAGGCCAGGATGAGAGTATTAATAGAGGCCCACATCCCATGTGTCTAAAGATTTAAAAGTTGTAACTCAAGCTACCACACTGTTGACTAAAATATTATCTGTTCTCCTCCTGTAATAAATATAATTTTGAAGCCCCAGAGAAGGCCAGGTTTGAATGTAGAGTTCCCTCTGTGATTCCTTGGAGTTCTGTGTTTGGATAAGGCTGTGGCAGGCAGCTTCTCAAATGGTGCCCAGTGAGCTCCATCTCTTACACTCTTGTGTAATCCCCTCCTCTTGAGTATGGACATGAACCACCACTTCTTTATTTGTTTGTTAATTTATTTACTTATTTATTGACTGTGCTGGGTCTTCTTTGCTGCAAGCAGGCTTTTCTCTAGTAGCAGCAAGCAGGGGCTGCTCTCTAGTTTGGTGCACAGGCTTCTCCTCGTGGTGAATTCTCTTGTTGCAGAGTGTGGGCTCAGGCTTCAGTAGTTGTGGTGGGTGGGCTTAATTGCCTCACTGCTTGTGGGATCTTCTTTGACCAGGGATTGAATTGTGTCCCCTACATTGGCAGGCAGATTGTTTTGTTGTTGTTGTTGTTGTTGTTGTTAAATATTTATTTATTTGACTTTGCTGGGTCTTAGTTGCAGCTCATGGGATCTTTAGTTGTGGCATGTGGGATCTAGTTCCCTGGCTAGCAATAGAACCCCTGGCCCCCTGCATTGGGAGCTCAGATCTTAGCCACTGGACCACCAGAGAAGAATCTGGCAGGCAGATTCTTAACCACTGGAAAGTCCACATTTATTTAATTTTTAATTGAAGCATAGTGGTTTTTCCATGAATTGCTTCTAACCAATAGAATGTATTAAATGGGATGGGATATCACATCTATGATTAGGTTATACAAGATAGTGGTTTTTCCCTTGCTAGTAGACTCTTTCCCTTCCAGGTTTTGATGAAGCAAGTTGCTGTGTGGAAAGGCCTATGTGACAAGCACACAAGGGTGGTCTTGTCCAACAGCCAGCAAGGAGCAACGCTTGCAGTCCAATGACCCTAGAAGAACTGAAATTCTGCCAGTAGCTACAATCTTAGAAGCAGATCCTTTCCCAAACAAGCCTTCAGGTAAGACCTCAGCCCTGGACAGCACCCCATGAGAGACCCCGAAATAGAGTACCCAGCTAAGCTCTGCCCAGATTCCTAACTCACAGCAATTGTGAGATAATAAATATGTATTAAGTCACTAAGTTTTCAGTAATTTGGTACACAACAACAGAAAATGAATACAATGACACTGCTGGGAGAGTTGGCCGGCAGTCCCAGCCCCCAGCTAGTTATTCACATTCTCTTCCCACCCCCTCTTTATTTTGAGTCTTGAGGGACTTTGTGTTCATTCTTATAGACACCCACTTTTCATGTCAGTTCTGTCTCCCCTGCTTCCCTCTTCTAGACATCCTTCAGGTCTAGAGGGAGGGCATATCCTTAGCTGGTGTAACCCATGGGAGCAATGCCGCCCTTGGAAGAGTGGGGCAGGGGATGATTGCAGGACCATTCATGCAGGGAATTCCAGGGTCCCAGGTACTCAGTTCAGTTCAGTTGCTCAGTCGTGTCTGACTCTTTGTGACCCCATGGACTGCAGCACGCCAGGCCTCTCTGTCCATCACCAACTCCCGGAGTTTACTCAAATTCATGTCCATTGAGTTGGTGATTTCATCCAACCATCTCATCCTCTGTTGTCCCCTTCAATCTTTCCCCAATCTTGTCCCCTGCCTTCAATCTTTCCCAGCATCAGGGTTTTTTCCAAGGAGTCAGTTCTTCGTATCAGGTGGCCAAAGGATTAGAGTTTCAGCTTCAGCATCAGTTCTTCCAGTGAGTATTCAGGACTGATTTCCTTTAGGATGGACTGGTTGGATCTCCTTGCTGCTGCTGCTGCTGCTAAGTCACTTCAGTCGTGTCCAACTATGTGTGACCCCATAAATGGCAGCCCACCAGTCTCCCCCGTCCCTGGGATTCTCCAGGCAAGAACACTGGAGTGGGTTGCCATGTCCTTCTCCAATGCATGAAAGTGAAAAGTGAAAGTGAAGTTGCTCAGTCGTGTCTGACTTAGCGACCCCATGGACTGCAGCCCACCAGGCTCCTCCATCCACGGGGTTTTCCAGGCAAGAGTACTGGAGTGGGTTGCCATTGCCTTCTCCGGGATCTCCCTGCAGTCCAAGGGATTCTCAAGTACTCCCAGGTACTCAGAACATTCTATAAGAGGGGATCCAGGTCCTTGCCCTCTCTCCTCGGGCTCCCAACCCACTGGAAAGGGCATGGCTAGAAAAGGGGCAGAGTAAGGCCCTCCAAAGCCCAGGGCAGGGCTGGGGCCATTCTCACCTCCTATAAGGCCAGCACTGCCTTCATAAGAAGCCCTGGCTCCCTGGCTGAGGGCCAGGTGGGTTGGATTAGACCCAGAGTGCTGCCCACTGAGTGTAAATGAGCAGAGCCACCCCACCTCTGAGGGAAGTCTTCAAAGGGAGCTGTGGTTGAGCTGGACCATAAAGGTGGGATGGCCTCCAGCAAGGCAGCTGGCATTGAGTTTTTGTTCCCCAACAAGGTGGTTTCTTTAGGGTAGGATGGTGAGGAGTTTGCCTGTAGCTCAGAGCGCATCCGTTAAAATTCTGCCTCTATACATTGGTTGTGTTGTTTGTTGTTCCATCGCTAAGTTTTGTCTGGCTGTTTGTGACCCCATGAACTGCAGCATGCCAGGCTTCCCTGTCCTTCACTATCTCCCAGAGTTTATGCAAACTCATGTCCATTGAGTTGGTGATGCCATCCAACTATCTCATTCTCTGTCATCCCTTCTCCTCCTGCCCTAAATCTTTCCCAGCATTAGAGTCTTTCCCTGCCTTGCCTCATAGATGGAAGGGAGAAGTGAATTTATTTAGTTGCTGATATTCTAGTTTGCTCAATAAGCACTGATAGAAACTTTCAGAGCCTGGTCGTAACTCACGTCCTCCTTCCTCAGACT
This sequence comes from Budorcas taxicolor, assembly GCF_023091745.1. Lineage (NCBI taxonomy): Eukaryota > Metazoa > Chordata > Mammalia > Artiodactyla > Bovidae > Budorcas > Budorcas taxicolor. Next base: position 120,300,200 of record NC_068920.1, read on the forward strand.
CTGAGAGCCACGATGAGGTGTCAGAAGTGTGGAGGTCTGGGTTCTGTGGTGCCTGCCCTTAAGGAGTGTGCATCAGGCAGGGCACCCAGTCTCTGCTGCTTCCTCTGTGAAGTGGAGCGGTTACTGCTGTCCCTCCAAGTGTGGACCACAGGCCTGCCGCCTCAGCATCACCTGGAGCCTGTTTGCAGGGCAAAATCTCAGGCCCCACCCCCGACTTACTGAGTCAGAATCTCTGGAGCTGGGGCCTGAGAATTTGCCTAACACATTTGCTAGGTGATTTTCCATCCAACAGTTTGAGGATCACTGAGATGGACTGTCAGAGGTCTTCACAGACCTGGCTCCACAGACTCCCCCCACTCACCCTTGTCCAGGTACTGATGCAAGAGGTATGAGGGCTGGGCCCCCCAACGCAGCAGAACTGATGGGTTTCTGAGGAGTCAGATGTTTCACTTCTATTGTTAGAGACTGCTTGTTATGCTCTGAATGCTTGTGTCCTCCCAAATTTGTACATTGAAATCCTAACCCACAAAGTAGGAGGTGGGGCTTTGCTCAGGTGCTTCAGTTTTGAGGGTGGGGCCGTCTTGAGTAGGATTAGTGGTTTTTATACAGGAGGCTCCCTGCTGTCTTCACCTGGAGAGGAGACCCTAAGTCTGTGGCCCTCACCCACCCATGCTGGCTCCCTGATCTCAGACTTCCAGCCTCCAGAACTGTAACATGAAAATTTCTGTTGTTCCTAAGGCACCTAGTGTGTTCTATTTTGTTATAGCAGCTCAAACAGATGAAGATACTGCTGGGCTAGGGGGCAGGGCCATCCAGTGCAAAATGAAAATGCAGGGTGACTTGTTCAAAAGGCAGGAGGAACGCCTTTTTCTTTTCTCTGTGGTCTTCTTGTCTCATCATGTGTTTTAAAAGTTGCTATTTAGTGTCATGCCATCTCAGGAAGGGGACAGACCCTCACAGGCTTCTGGGGCTCTGTCTCAACCCCCACCCTTGCTGAGCCCATGCCCAGGCCCCTGCGGAGGGCCCTGCAGCTGATGGGGAGACTGCTGAGCTCTGGCTGGAGCAAAAGTGATTGCAGCTGGAAGAAGGCAGTGCAGCCAGCAGCCCCTGGGGTACTTAGGGTGATTAATGAATGCATTTGGAAATTTCCTCCTGCTTCGGCCTCAGCTGGCACCTGAACTGTGGTCGATGCTGCAGTACATTTCTGTATAATCTCTTTTGACAGCTGGGAGGAGGGCAAACCCACAAGACTAACCCAATTACAGTAAAAAGAGAGATCTGGCTGCTCCCTGCTGACAAGGGGAACACAAGGGCATCCCAATTCAGAGATGTAATGCTTCAGGACCGGTGAGCTGCTAGCACAGCAAGTACTTGCCTGTCCAGCTTCCTGGCATATTTTTACTTCTTGACAAATGGTGGCTGTCACTGTTCAGCTGTGTCAGGGAGGGTGATGTGGAGGGAGCTGAGGGGGTTGGGCTCCCCACACTCCCATCACCAAGCCTGAGATGCATCAACCCAAGAGGGGATTGACAATGATAAGATCCCTGATCAGGGACTCAGAAAAGCTGGTGTCTCCTCTGGTTCTCTGTCTCATGGGGTGGCCTCCTCTCATACATTCAGCCTGCCCAGCCTCAGTATTCCCATCTGTAACATGGAGGTATTCAATGAGATTATACCCCAGGTCCACCTCTTTCATATTTATACATTTCGTATGATTCATATGATGAAAGATTGAGAGAGATTTCAGCCTGTGCAGTTAGTTGTACAGGAGGATCATTAAGAATGTAGCACAGACCCTGGATGGTGTTTTGGTCACATCACAAAAACGTCAGGAGGACCATTAAGAATGTAGGGCCGAGTGGGATATACCCCAGATGGTCAGTAGGTCACATCACAAAAATGTCATAAAGAATCTGATGCTTGTTTGTTGGCTATGGGGGACCACTGAAGGCATCTTAAGGGGATAGGGGTTATGTTCAAAGTTGAACCTGAGATGAACTAGAATGCCAAGTTTCAGAACTGAGAATAAAAAAAGCCAGTTGTGGGGCTACGCCCAGATGTCTTTGCCCTTGGACAGCTCCGCTGCCTTCCTAAGGATGGTCCTAATTCACAACCAGCAGGCTGAGTTCTCATTCTGTCATAATCTCACCATTGCTTGGTTCCATCATAACCTTGGTTTGGTCATAATCTCACAATCATTTGGCGTTATCAGACCTCTGCATTTTTGCCAACTAAATGGGTATGAATTGATATTTCACTGTAATTTTAATTTGCATTTTCCTGGTTAGTAGTGTGGTTGAACATCTCTTTGTATATTAATTGGATAGTTATGTTCCCTCTTCTGTGAGTTTGTCTGTGTTTTCTTATGTTGTTAAAAAATCCACTCCCCTGCCCCCACCATAGATTCTGGTTACTAATCTTTCATCAGTTACATGCAGTGCAAATGTATTTTCCCAGATTGTAGTTGGCCTTTTAACTTTGTCAATGGTGGCTTTAGAAAAGCAAGCAGATAATTGTCACATAGGTGAATTTATCAACATTTTTATTATACTTATGTTTACTCTTTGTTATTACTTTAAGGAATCCTTCTTGCTCTCAAATCATAAAGCTATGTTTGATTTCTCCTCTAAAAGTGTTCATGTTTTCCTTTCATCTTTAGGTCTTTGCATACTAAATTTATTTTTTATATGGTGTAAGATAAGGAAGAATCAGATTGGCTCCAATTTTCTCTCTTTTAAAGGGATACCAACTTGTCCAGTACCACATAGTGAGTGGTTCAAGGCTCAGTGCTCGTGCCCCACCTGGGAGAGGGTGATGTAAGTAGGTGCCCACTCTCAGGTGGATGAGGGTCTGCAGCACAGAGTGAGCCCTTTCTTCAATTTTGTGTCCTGGGCGCCTTGCTTGCCTCACCCTATTCAGGCCCTGAGGTCGCTCTCCCCTTCCCTCCAGAGGACCCAGCCTGTGGCAGGAAGGCTTGTCCTGATAATATGCACCAGGATTTTGGGTCTCCTGCCCAGGAATATTGGTTCTCCAGGCAGAAGCGTCTTTGTGAAGAGGGAGGGAAAGGAGCCCTGTAATCTCCAGCTGGGGAAGGAGGGATGTCTGGGACTGGAGGGGGCGGGATGGGGGGCAGGGGTGCTGGGGCTAGAGCCCCGGAAGTGCTGTTTTCTGAGGCTTCCGGGGCAAGTGGCTGGTGCATAGAAGCCTTTCCCCTCTGTGAGGTCTTGAGTGAACCCTGCAGGGTCAGTGCTGTGGGTCCCACCCATGCCTTCTCCATAGAGTGTGGGAGGTCTTGAGGGCACCCAGAGGTTTAAATTACTGCATAGACTTGTAACAGATAACAGAATAGAGAAAGACTTTTTTCTTTCAATCCTTCTAATTGTATCCAGGAGAGAGTCTCCTTTTGGTCTGACTTGTCTAATACTTGCTAATCCCCTCTTTTAATTCCTGAGGCTGGACCTCAGGCTTTGCAGCCTTGGTAGCTATGGTATCTGTTGTTCAGTCGCTCAGTCATGTCCAGCTTTTTGTGACCCCATGGAATGCAGCATGCCAGGCTTGCCTGTCCTTCACTATCTCCCAGAGTTTGCGCAAACTCATGTCCATTGAGTCAGTGATACCATCCAACCATCTCATCTTCTGTCACCTCCTTCTCCCTGGTGGCTCAGATGGTAAAGCGTCTCCCTGCAATGTGGGAGACCCAGGCTCAATCCCTGAGTCAGGAAGATCCTCTGGAGAAGGAAATGGCAACCCACTCTAGTACTCATGCCTGGAAAATTCCATGGATGGAGAAGCCTGGTGGGCTACAGTCCATGAGGTCGCAAAGAGTAGGACACGACTGAACGACTTCACTCTCCTTATCTGACTAGATAGTTAATCACACTTTTGTTTTCACTGTATTTATATTGGGAGGGCTGTCTTCTATTCTGGCAAGTGATGGCAGTTTGCTGTTAGTGATGCTTACAGAAAGTTTCCTTTTCTGATACACGTATTCTGAGCACAGAATTTCACCTAGATATATAAAGTCACATTTCTGTGTGTATTTGGATAAAGAGAGGTATGTTGATGGTAGTGATCTCATGTTTTTTTTGTCTTCCTTAACCTTTGTAGTTTGCAGTTTTTACAATGAGCATACATTCTTTACATAATCAGAAAATAACTAGTTTTGTTAAGGAAGAAGGAATGAATGTTTAAAAAGGAACACGTTAAGTGTAGAATAACACAAGGACTATGGGTTTGGCGACATAGTTGACAGCCAGGGTAGGGCTCCCCCTGGAAGACTGAAGAAGAGGTAGGAGCTGACTGAACAGAGGACAAGGACAGCCTTCCTCTTGGCGGAAATTCAGGTGCCTGCTGCCCTAGGGCTTGGCTTTGTCCCTTCAGCATTGTTCAGAGGATTCTGTTTCAGAGTCTCATTTACAAGTTTTGAATCACGTAAAGCACTGATCATTGGGGAAGATGAGGCCAAGTACATGCCCCAGGTTGGGGTGGACAAAGGGAACCTGGTGGGGTCTAAACATCTCTTATTTGGGAATGCTGTCCTTTGAGTGGTCCGTTGTACCAGAGCTGACAAGTGACAGCCTTCTCCCTGCTGGGCTGCTCCCCCTCTGTGGTGACCACTGTCTGGTTCTCTTCCCAGAGAGTCCTGGCAGCCTGTGCCAGGACACAGGGCCACCCTTCCCCAGTGTAACAGGAGCCCCTGGGGCAAAGGATTCCTGCGACACAGCCCTCTGACTCCTCAGTTCACTGCTCTCAGGAAAAGGCTCTTTTCCAGATCACATCCAGAGTTACTATTTAATCTTTAATGGGGTTGACAGAATCCAGACACCACACGGAGCAGATAATTCATCCCAGACCTACCCGGGATTTACCTGGCTTCATGGTCTGATTCCGGGGCCTCTGATTATGGAACAGACCACATGGCCACTAGTCAGTAAGCACTGCATTCAGCGTGACGAGACAGTCACAGGTCCTGCTCCCCTGGAGGCAGCAGTCCGATGGAGAAGGCAGGCAAAGGATGGAGGTGTGGAGAGGGTTTGCAGGATGAGGGGGTGGGCAGCCGCGGTCAGCACTCAGCCCTTATGTCTAAGACAGGGCAGGAGACAGTTAGACAGAGACACACAGAAAGAGTTTGCCAGGTGAGGAGATGTGGGGAGGAGCAATCCAGGAAGAAGGAATAGTGTGTGGAGAGATCCAGAGGCCAGAGGGACCCTGCTGTGTTCAGCTGGGGGATGCCCTTTAAGTGGCTAAAGAGGAGAAACAAGGGTGGGGAAATGAGAAGGGCCCAGATCCTACAGGACCTTTTTGAACAGTGGTGCTTAATGTGGGTGGGATGCTTTTGTCCCCCAGGGACATTTAGCAAGGTTGTCATAACTTGTCACAAGTGTGTGTGTGGAGAGGGATGGAGCTGGGGAACCAGTGAAGTTGCTCAGTCGTGTCCAACTCTTTGCGACCCCATGGACTGTGGCCTACCAGGCTCCTCGATCCATGGAATTTTCCAGGCAAGAGTACTGGAGTGGGTTGCCATTTCCTTTGCCAGGGGATCTTCCCAACCTAGGGGCTGAACCCAGGTCTCCCTCATTCCAGGCAGATGCTTTACCATCTGAGCCACCACTATTGGCATCTCGTGGGTGGAAACCCAGATGCTGCTAAATGTCCTACAGTGCACAGGATGTCCCGGCAACAAAGAATGACCCAGTCCAAAATGTCAGTAATACTGAGCTTCAGAAATCTTTGTGTGGGACCACTTCAAGGGCTTAGTTCTTTATTCTAAAGCCAGGGGGAAGCCATGATGGGATTTCACACTGGAGAGGGACAGGATCAAATTTATGTTTTAAAGCGATCACTCTGGCTGTTCCAAGGAAAGTATTGATAGTTTTAAACCCATTCATTCTTTAGCTTGGGAATTTCCAGCCTCTGTGAATCCCCTCCGTGAGGGCTTAACTTTAACTGCCTTGTAGCCATCTGGGTCTTTACCACGGCAGGGAAACCAATTCAGAACTTAGGAACTGAGCAGGCCAGGGGCTTTCCACCAGGCATTATAGGTGCTGCCCTAGAGACTATAAAACGTTTAAGGCCTGTGTGGCAGACAGAAAATGTCCCCCAAAATGTTTGTGTTCTAATTCCCAAACCAGTGAATGTGTTACCGAATATGGCAAAACAGATTGTGATCAAGATAAGGAACTTGAAATGGGAAGATTATCCTGGGTTGTTTGAATGAACTGGTGAAATACAAAGGTCCTTAAGAGGAGCAAGAGGGTCAGGTTCAGACACGTGGTACCAAAGACAGAGGCCAGGGAGAGATTTGAAGAGTCTAGACTGCTGGCTTTGAGGATGGAGGAAGGGGACCAAAACTCTAAAATAATGAATGTGTATACTACTAAATTAATGGTAATTTTTTTTAATTTAAAAAAATTTTATTTTTACTTTATTTTGCTTTACAATACTGTATTTGTTTTGCCATACATTGACATGAATCAGCCACGGGTGTGCATGAGTTCCCGATCCTGAACCCCCCTCCCAACTCCCACTCCATATCATCTCTCTGGATCATCCCGGTGCACCAGCCCCAAGCATCCTGTATCCTGTATCGAACATAGACTGGCGATTCGTTTCTTACATGATAGTATACATGTTTCAATGCCATTCTCCCAAATCATCCCACCCTCTCCCATTAAAAAGAATACATTTGAATCATTTATAATGAGGTGGATGAAACTGGAGCCTATTATACAGAATGAAGCCAGAAAGAAAAACACCAATACAGTATACTAACACAAATGTATAGAACGGACTTTTGGACTAAATTAATGGTAATTTGTTAAAACAGCAACAGGGGGACTTCCCTGGTAGTCCAGTAGTTAGGAACCACCTGTCAATGCAGAGAATGCGGGTTTGATCCCTGGGAACTAAGGTCCCACATGCCATGGGGCAACTAAGCCCATGTGCCTCGTCTAAAGAGAAGCCTGTGTGCTGCAACATGACCTGATGCAGCCAAATAACAAATAAATAAATATTTAAAAAAGTACCAAACAGCAACAGGGAACTGATGTAGGCTGGATAAAGTTGTAATTCTGAAATAAAAAAACCTGCATGATAGAAATTAAGAAATGTTATTTATTTAAAGGGCTTCCCAGGTGACTCTAGTGGTAAAGAAGTCACCTGCCAATGCCGAGATTCAAGGGACATGAATTTGATTACTGGATTGGGAAGATCTCCTGGAGAAGGAAATGGCAACCCATTCCAGTATTCTTGCCTGTAAAATCCCACCGACAGGGGAGCCTGACAGGCTACAGTCCATGGGGTCACAAAATAGTTGGACACAACTGAGCACACACACATTTTATTGAAAATTTTATTTTATATTATTTAATATATTCAAAAATGTGTAGAGTAAATATAACACACAACCAGATATACTTACCTAACTCAAGAAATCAAGCAGTTTTCATACAGCTGAAGCCCCTTGCAGATCTGCAAAATCTGAATCTCATTTCCCTCTCTTCCTTCCAGAGGTAATCAACATCCTAAAATTGGTATTTATTATCCCCATACATTTTTTGTACCTGCGTCTCCAAACACTATATATAGTACTGCTTTGCATGCTATTTTACGTGCATGACATCATAATGCTTGTATTCTTAAGCAACTTACTTTTTGTATCTAACATGTTTTGAGAACTGTTTTGGTTGACGGATGCAGTGATTGCATATTACCCTATTGTATGAATAGGTTATAATTTATTCTGCTGATAAGCATTTAAGTTGTTATCAGTTTCAGCTATTACAAACAATGTGGCCATAAACACTTTTGTGCCTGTGTTTTGGTGCACTTCTGCAAGGGTTTCTCTGGAACTGATTTCCTAGGAGTGAAACCCTGGGGATCTTGGATAACCAGCTTCTTCAGAGAGTTCCAAACTGCTCTTCAAAGAGGTCAGGCCAATCTATACTCAACCAGCAAAGCATAGACTTGGTAGTGATGGTAGTACTGGTAGCCTGTAACAGTTTTATTGATATGACAGGTGTAAAATGGTATTTTATTGTATTTTTAACTTTTATGTTCTGGATTCTTATGGAATTGAGTATCTTTTCCTATGTTTATAGATCTACTCTGTTTCTTCATGAATTGCCTGTTCATCTTTTTGCCCATTTTCCCATAGAGCTTTCTATTATTAGTATGTAAAAATGTTTTATATTATTTTGGATACTAATCCTCTGAAGCTAGATATGTTGTAATTGTCTTCTCCAACTTTGTGTTTGTGTTTTCATGATGACATGTGTCTACTGAGGTGGGGTATCACTTTACTCTGAGGCAGCTACAAACCCCGTAGGACCCTGATCTCTTACTTTTTGTCAAGGCTCAGCTGATGCAGATCATAGAGAGCTGCTCCATAAAATGATTTTCAAAGATGAAGAGGATCATCCTCTGAATTATTAACATAATTTATTATGAAATGATATTCAGTTCAGTTCAGTTCAGTCGCTCAATCATGTCCGACTCTTTGCGACCGCATGTATTGCAGCACAGCAGGCCTCCCTGTCCATCACCAACTCCTGGAGTTCACTCAAACTCATGTCCATTGAGTCAGTGATGCCATCCAGCCATCTCATCCTCTATCGTCCCCTTCTCCTCCTGCCCCCAATCCCTCCCAGCATCAGAGTATTTTCCAATGAGTCAACTGTTTGCACGAGGTGGCCAAAGTACTAGAGTTTCAGCTTTAGCATCAATCCTTCCAATGAACACCCAGGACTGATCTCCTTTAGAATGGACTGGTTGGATCTCCTTGCATTCCGAGGGACTCTCAAGAGTCTTCTCCAACACCACAGTTCAAAAGCATCAATTCTTCAGCACTCAGCTTTCTTCACAGTCCAACTCTCACATTCATACATGATTATGAAATGATATACACATATTTATTTAAACCAGAGATCACAAACTTCATGCCTGCAGGGAACCAGGTGAGTGACATAAAAGATTAGAGTGGGCTGGGTAGGACGTGTGGTCCTCTCAGAGGCACTTATTTGAGGCTGCCCATGGGCTTCCCTGATGGCTTAGTCAGTAAAGAACCCCCCACTGTAACCTATGAAGTAGGTTACAGTATTATACTCATCTTACAGATAAGGAAATCATAGGTTTGGAGAGCATAAGCAACTTACCCAAAGTCACATAACTAGAAAGTAAAAGAGCCAAGATTCAAAAGAATCCTAAGGGCTGTTAGCATTTTTAACTATAATGCTGCAATGGTCATCAGGGTATAAGAAGTAGTTGACGTCTTCTTAACTGCGATAAGAAGCATGGCAGTGGAGGAGAGAGTGTAACTGGCAGCTGGGATAGGATCTCAGTGATGGGGATTGTCAGCACCCAGTGAGGACTGTAGCCAACGGGAGAGGAAAGGCCTGTTACCTGGGTTCTCCATTCCAGCTGCCTGATGTCAGCAGGGAACGCAGACCAAGTGTTGACCGATCTTTTTTTTTCCCCAAGAAAAGCTGAAAATCCAGATTTTAATGGAAATGGTAATTGATTTTTAAGTATTGGCTATTTATCAAATTAAATAATTTCATCATAATTCTCGGGCCAAATAAAACATTTTTGTGAGCTGAAACTTTATGACTTTTGATTTAGCCCAGAATAAATTGTTTATAGCCTGAACTACTTTTGTGAGTAACCAGTTCCATAAGAATCATATGAAATAACATTTCCTTCTACTTGCACTAAATAACATCAAGGAAGTACCAAGTGTCTCCCTGTATTATAATGCTTACAAATTTGGAGTCTCTAATACAATCTCACAGACTTCAATCATATCTTATATTTATCATCATCTTTCTAGACAGAAGTTACAACTGATGAAATTAGGCACAGAACCTGGAACTGACGGTCCTGGTATTGACTAGCTTTCCACTGAACTTTATGAAAATGATTGTTTTTTTTTTCCTTCAGACCAAGGCAAGTGTCTTGATATCAATAATTTACTTGAAACTACTGCAGCATTGATGGTGTAACACTGTGTACTTACAAGTTAGATTAAGCTTCAATTATAGGGGCAGTCTGTACCCCAGGGTGTCAGCTAGCGCTGACAGAAAGGCCACACCAAGGTGGCCCCCATGAGTGCAGGAGTAGTTTATACCTTGATCCGCAGCAGACACTGCCAATCAGCACAGTGAATATCCGAAATGGATTTGATGTGATGGAATTAGTGCCTTGGTAATTAGCATGAAGAATGATAGAAAAGGACTCTCACTGACAAAGTTAAAGATAGTCAAGGTATGTGAATAAGGTAAAATATTTTAGAGGTGCTCCTCATGTTTGCCTGAACAGAGTATAAGAGCCTAGCATAAACCTGTGAAGACCAGTGCCAAACACTTTGTCCTGAGCTGTTTCTGTCTCCAAATGTAGCTGTAGGAGGATTCTGGTTGTGTGATGCTGCTACCATGAAGATAATAAAATCGTGTCTCTGAAATGTTGTTGGTTCTGCTTCCAACAAATTGACAGGTAGTGGTTGGAATGCCTGAAAGGACAAGAGCTGGAACTTTGTGAAATCCATGGAGCCAGTTGCATGAAATATTCTGTGCCTAATTGTTTGTGAATGTTTGTTTTACAAATGTCTATATAGGGGGTTGAGGGGGTTTGGCCTTCCCAGGTGGCTCAGTGGTAAAGAATCTGCCTGCCAATGTAGGAGATGAAGGTTTGATCCCTGGGTTAGGAAGATTCCCTGGAGGAGGAAATGGCAACCCACTCCAGTATTCTTGCCTGGAAAATCCCACTGATAGAGGAGCCTGGTAGGCTGTAGTCCTTGGAGTCACAAAGAGTCGGACACAACTGAGCTACTGAACACACACGCATACACACACATGTAGGGGGTACATTTTGGTCTGAGATTTGCTTTCATTATAACTTAATAGCCAGATAATGAATGAGCAGCTGACTCTCACACACTTCCAAATATTTGGGCTACTTGTGGACTAAAACAATCTTAGGTCAGTTCCCAACAATAGGAAAATGGAGCCAGACCTCAGGATGAAAGGTGTAACTGAAGGCCTCAGGAGAATGCATGCTATCATCCTTTCTTCCCATACCCTCCACGCTGCTGCCACCCATGGGCCTTTGAGACCAGACTGGAGACACCTCTTTTCTCTTCTCTTCCCTAGCCTTGGAGGTTGCCTGTGAGGTCTGAAAATGTGCCAAGTAGAATCAAATAGTTCCCATAAGGCTGGCCCCTCCCAAAAAGGAAACACACAGAAAAGCTGGGCTGCAGAGAACCAGCCCTGTGGAATGCTCGCCAGTGAACATTTTAATCTCAAATCTGAATTAGTCACAGCAGTAGCTTTTTAGTATCTGTATTTTTAAAAGTATCCTCCATGCTGTGCCGGATTACAGAAGCCTATAGACATGTTCCTTGCCCTTAAAAGGTTAACAGGATATCTTTTTATTTTAATACATAGATTGATAAATATCAAGCTCTCCTTCTGTGATCACCACAGCACAAACCAATTCTTCCCTTGGAGAAGAATCTCCTGTGGTTTTCCTTTTTCTTTAAGTCCATTCCTTTTTCTGTGAAATCTTGACTTCCTAAATCTTTCTCTTTTCCTCTTTGTTTTTTCCTGCCCTACAAAGCTTCCTGTGGTTCCCCTTCAGACTTCAGCCTCCATCATTCCTTAAGGTTTTACTCACTCTCCGGCTGGAATCTTAATCTTTGAAATTCCACTCGATGCAGGGACTATCCCCTGTTCTCAAAGAGATGAGTGTCACTGGATTCCCAAAACATTCCTCTGAATAGATATCTTTTCTCCTCAACTACATTTCAGACCTATCAAGGACAGGGTCTATTTTTAGCTTCTTTTGTATCTCTCTGCCTTACAGTACCTGCTCTACAAATAAATTCTCAGTAGACCATCACTTCTTTCCCCATCTGGGAGATGTATCCGTAAATGTATGAGTCTAGGTAGTAGAGACGGAAAGCTATAGATCTGAGTGTGGGGCACCATTATCATAGATAACATTTTTTTAGCATTTATTAATTTAGCATTTCTCTTCATCATCATAGGAAAATCCTATAAAGTAGTTATAAATGCTATTATTATATCCAATAACCAGTGAAAAAATTGCAGCACAATGAAGTTTAGTAATTTGTCCAGGGTCAGGAGGAGCCCTGCACTGAGGGGAATCCCAAACACTGCAGAATGATCTGGTAGAAAACAGGGAAGCGTTGTATGGGGGTGGGGGTGGGGGTGGGGTTGCTTCTCAGCAAGACTATAAAGTAAGGCCTCTTAACTGGTTTGGTAGTTCAAACATATATTCACAAATCCCTTCCAAATGTGGAGCCAAAATATCTCCCCTCGAGTATGGGTTAGCCTGCTTATAGGACTAGCATATGGCAGGAGTGACAATGTTTGACCCTTGAGACTAGGTTATAAGAGGCATTGTGGCTTCTTCCTTGCTCTCTCTCCTGCTCACTTTCTCTGGAGGAAGCCAGCTGCCATGTTGTGAGGATACTCACTCAGGCAGCCCAATGGAGAGGTCCACATAACAAGGAGTGGAGGCCTTCTGCAGACAGCCAACAAGGAGTGAGGCCTTCTGCCAACAGCTGTATGAACAAACCAAATTATTGGAAGCAGATTCTCTGGCCCTAGTCAAGCCTTCAGATGATAGTATCCCATCTGACTTCTTGACTGCAAAATCACAAGAGACCCTGAGCCAAGCCACTTGGGTAGACCTCTCCTCAATTCCTTATCCATTCAACCTGTGAGATGATAAATGTTGGCTTCATTACACTGCTAAGTTTTGGGATAATTTGTTATACAGCATTTGATAACCAATGTGACTAAGTTAACCTCTAAGTAAGTAGTTCTTATTCTTTGGTGAGGTATCAGGAGCCCCTTTGAGAATCTCATAAGAGCTATGAACCATCTCAGAAAAATGCACAGACACAGAAACACAGTTTCTTGAAGATCATATATTCTGATAAAGCCCATTCAAGGATCTCAGGTTAAAAATTCCTTCTCTAAATACTAGAATAGTCCAAGTATAAATTCTTTCCCACAAAACTCTTTTCCTGTGGATGACTAATTTAAAGCATTTTAAACAAATTCTTACCCTCAATTTATTTTTTCTTTGAGATGGAAGAATTGGTTAAGGAAGAACTCTCCCCACCCCTCATCCCTGCCCCTCACCCCAACCCAATTCCCTAGGCTCTTTCAACCCAGCACATTCCAGAAAGCAAAGGGGTCAATCTAAGTTTTCTCATGGTTCTATTTTTGTGACTCAATTCTTTTGGAAGAGAGAGGGTAACTGGTAAGATTTCCAGAAAAGTCAAAGAGTAGTTGCTAGAAATACAGGAAGGAAGTATGTTCTTGAAAGATTAAAGCTCCAGGGCTCAGAACTAAATGAGATGGTCAGTTTGTATTCTTAGGACACATTGGAGCTTTGGCGAAAATCCTACTGTGCTCACTCTTCATCTACTTGAGCACCCCACTCTGTGTTTTCACGTATACCCATCTCCAGGCTGACATCACTTGTGCGAAGGAGAAGCATAGTTATTCTTCTCCATTTTCTACCTCGGAAGATAAAGACTTCAAAAGGGACACAGACACAGGAGGAAGAGCATTAAACTTCCTGTATGAAGTCAGTATCTGCTGAATCCCTGGAGGCCATGGTTTCCGATCAAACAGTAATTGTGACTCTGATTCACTTCTGCTTTAGGGACCCAGAATGGTTTTCGATTCTATTCATGGATGCATATCTCTGGGCTGCAGAAATGTGCATAATGCAATGCAAGAAATGTAACCCAGGAAGTGAGAGGGAGCTTTGGGGGCACCATGGTATGTTCAACTGGGGCAAATTAAGGCAACCCTATAGGGTTTGGGTATATGGCAGTGATCCCCAGTCGTTTTGGCACCAGGGCCCAGTTTCGTGGAAGACAGTTTTTCCACAGACCAGGAATAAAGGGGGATGGTTTTGGAATGATTCAAGCACATTACATTTGTTGTGCCCTTTAATCTAATGCTGCTGCTAATCAGACAGGAGGTTGCATGGCCCAGAGGCTGGGGACCCCTGAGTGGAAATGGAACTCTGGAGAGGTCTGGGTTGGGAGATATTTAGTAGTTAAAATGTGAGGATAAAAGAGCTTCCTCATTGAGAATAGAACTCTGAAAGCTTATGGGTTGGAGAGGAATAGAAGCCCACTGAAGAGTGGGAGGAATGATTGTGAAGCTGGTGAGAAAACTGACAGAGAGAAAAATGTGAGAGAAATCAATGGAGAAGGGAATTTAAAGATAGAGAGAAAGTATGTGAGAAAGATAGAATTTCGCATGTGAGCAGATGGATTAGGGAAGTGACAGCCAAAGCACGTCAATCATTTTTAGCATGAATAGGGGCTCACTGATGGTCTTTGAAAGAGTATATCAGTGTGATAGAGGAGGCAGAAGCCAATATGAGCAGGCTGAGGAGTGAATGAGCTGAGGAATTGGCTCACATAAATATGGCTGAACAGAGTCACTCAAGATTTGAAACCAGAATGGGCAGAGATTTTTGTCAGCTCTTATTGTGGGTAGCTGGAAGACTGTAGTGAATGGACCATATTCACTTTGCTGTTTGTTCATAAAATCTACCTTCACTCAGACTTCTCAGGTGGTGCTAGTGGTAAAGAATCCACCTGCCAGTGCAAGAGACACAAGAGACTCAGGTTCAGTCCCTAGGTTGGGAAAATCTCTTGGAGGAAGAAATGGCAACCCACTCCAGTATTCTGCCTGAAGAATCCCCATGGCCAGAGGAGCCTGGTGGCTTTATAGTCCATAGGGTCACACAGAGTCGGACACGACTGAAGTGACTGAGCACACACATACTTTCACTCAATGAATAAAATCATGTTTTTAATAAACTGAGGGAGCTCTCTAGAGATATAAATTTTGGTATAGAGAAGATTTGGCTAAATGAGCAAAAGTCATCTGCCCAAATTAGAGCTATCAGAAGAAAAAGCCTTGCCAGGTAGTGACACACAAGAAATTGATCAGGAACCAAGGAACTGAAGGGTACAGGGTAGTGAGGGAGCCACAGGTAATCCAAAGGTCAGGGCAGGAGGTAAGATGGCCTCTGCTGCCTCATCTGAATGCAATAACCTCTGAGACTTGGCCTCTCTGAATAATCAACCCTAGTCTTAGATGTATCTAGAGGACAAAGTTCTGGGAAATCCCACGGACAGAGAAGCCTGGTAGGCTACAGTCCATGGGGTTGCAAAGAGTCTGACACAACTGAGCAACTAACACTTATACTTACTTAGAGGGCAAAGAGGAGACAGACAAATCGCAACAGACAATTCTAGGACTTAGATTCAGAACATAGGCATCATGGGATTTGTAAAATTATTTTGTTTCAAATAAATTGATTACCTGTGTGTTTTAACAAATAATTTTATTATCTTTCTGGGTTTAAAAAAAGTGAGTAAAGACAACATTTTCTAAGTTTTTCCAGGCCACTGGCAGGGGCTGCCCTCAGACTCCTGCGGTGTTTCTCTGTGCTTCTCGAGGGCCTACCCCTGCCTCTATTACTGTGTTACTTTGACAACCTGTCCAGGGATTCTGTCCCCTGAAGATACTAGTTGCATGTGATCCCCAGCCCAACAGCAGAGCCCAGTCTGCTCTCGGCCTGCATTCAGGCATAGGTAGTACTCCTAGGGCTCAGGCCCCACAGGACTTGCTGGTGAAGTCAGACCCTGTTCCCACTGCAGATGGCCTGCCTCTGCGCCCCTGCTTTGTTCCTGAACCTGCTGCTGCCACCGAGCTGGTGTCTCCTGCTGAGACATCTGTTGTGTTATGTAGGCTAGACAGGGAATGTGAGGGCCAGCACCAACTTTCAGGAAGTAAGGCTGGAAGCCTACAACTTTTTTGGGGTGTACTCTGCCTTACAAAACCTCAGCTGGCTGCCTGCTGTATCCACGGAAACCTCCACTAAAATTCAGGAAGAGAAGTAGACAAAGAAAAATTTCTTGTTGAACATTTGGTGACCACCAGACATAAGAAGAGTAACAATCTAATATGCAAATCATGATGATTGTTATGAGCCCAGAAACCCTTCCTGTTGAAAAAATCCTTCCTGTCTAGCTTGTAGGATGGAGTGGAAACTTGGCCACACAGCTGTGTCCTGTGGTCACACAGGACAGTCTCATGGGCAGCTCTCTTGCTGGGAGTCCAGAAGAATGGAGCCAGCCTCTGGTTTGATTCCTGGAGGCACTGGCTTCTTCAGTGTCACAATAAAGCAAAAACTTGGACTTTGTCAAAAATTGGAAGGCAGCCCTGGCTCATTTTGCTGAATTTAAAGCCATGTGTCTTTGGGGACTGGATCTGACTGTGGAAAGTCCTTAATGCCTGTGGTGGCATTTTCCCTTGAGGAGTTTTCTGCCACAATTGCTGTGAAACCAGACCCCCAGCTGGAAAAGGGCCTCCTAATAGCCCAGTCACCTTGAGTCGGCTGTCACAGCACCCTGAGATCCCACCCCCTGCCTCCTGGTTTTGCCACCTCCTAGGACCTGAAGTTGAGTCCCACTCCTAATGTCTACCAAGCAAGCTTTTGGGAAAATAATGTGAAACAATGATCTTATTGTTTTTTGTTTAAAATAACATATATTCATTATAAAAAGTAATATAGAAAAAAGTACAATAAAAATAGTAAAAAAAAAAAAAACTCACTATGAATCCTATAACTATTCCCAATAGAAAACAAAACATTCTTGGAGACTCTGTTGTGTGTATGTGGATAAATAGAATAACTAAAAGAATTTTACAAAATGGGATTATACTCTGCATACCATTTTAGATGAAAAAAATTTAGTATTGTTTTACTTGAATTTAATGTTAGACGGAATTGAAGCAAAACTTAGAAATGACTAAACTGATTGCTTCTTCACCACAAGTTCTTAACAGTTTAATTCTCTTAGGATTAAAAACAGAATGAAAAACATTAAAAGACTGAATTTGCTATGCTTTAAAAAATAGAGAAGTTTCAATTTTAAGTATTTAGTATCTATTGACTTTCTGCTTGAATGATGAGGAATTTCCCACACTTACACTTTAGACCGTATCCAACTCTATCTCTTGACCTTTATTATATTCCCTTGTTGATGTTTACCTCACTTAATTTTGTTCTCTAAATGTACTTCTTGCTGTTTAGTTTTCGTTTTATATTTAATGGACTCAGTGCTACCTTCCATGTTACCCCATTGTTATGTGTTCAGTTGTGTCCTCTCCAAAAAGGTATGTTTGTGTCCTAATTCCCAGTACCTCAGCATGTGACCAATTTGAAAATAGAGTGCTTACAGGGGTGATCAAATTAAAATGAAGTCATTAGAGTAGGCTTTAATCCAATATGACTGGTGTCCTTATACAAGGGGACATTTGAACCTAGACCTGCACAGAGGGAAGACTACGTAAAGAGATGTAGGGAGAGCACCATGTGAAGATTGGAGTTATGCTGACCCAAACCAAAGAATGGCTGTTACTAAAAGAAGCTGGAAGAGGCAAGGAAGGATCCTTCCTTAGCTCCTTCAGAGGGAGCATGGCCTGGCCCTCACCTTGATTTCAGAATTCTAGACTCCAGAATTGTGCAACAATATTGTTCTAAGCCATCCAATTTGTGGTGTTTTGTTATGGCAACCCTAGGAAACGAATGCACTTAGGTTCTATATTCTAGAATTTATTTTCACTCATTGCTTGGTTGAATAGATTTCATTTAAAAGTTGTTTTTCTAGAAGTTTCCTGAGCATTTTATTCCCTAAAGTTTTTGCATGCCTAAGAATGTTTGTCTATTGCCCAATTTACCTGAGGGATAACTTGGCATGTTCCCAATCCTTGAATCATATTTTCTTTCCTTCAGACTTTTCTAGATGTTGGTCTTCTGTCTTTGGCATTGGGAAGGAGCCTGGAAAAACTTGATTTTTCTCTCTTTATATGGTTTACTAACTATCTGACCATCCACATGAAACTTTCTTTATTGCTACTGTTTTATAACTTCAGTAGGATATATTCTGATGTTGAAGAGTATATACCAATTTTGCTTGGAATGTATCAGTATATGCCCTTTTGATTTGTAGGTTTAAGTCATCTTTGTTTCAAGAAAGTTCTCATCTATTTTATTTTTGAAAATAATTGATATTTAATTCCTTATATTTTCCTTCGTCAGAAATGCCAAGGATCCCTATTGGTCTTCTATAACAAGCAGTTTACTCTAGAAACATAAACAAATTATGTTTTTTGTTGTTGTTCATTTTGTGTAATTTCCTGGATTCTTTCCAGTATGGTTCCAGCTGCTCAGTCAGTTATTTGCATTCTATATCCTGTTGCAGCTAATGTAGATTCCATCTCTATTGAGTCTTACTCTTCCATTTTTATCCTACATCTACTAGCTTGCTTTTAATATTTTTCTTTCATTTTAAAAATTACTTCTTTGAACTCTTATGTCTTTTCTTTGGGGTCTTTTTCTAGAAAGATGTGTTAGCTGAAATTTCTTTGAGAATATAGAAAATTTATCTGAATATCTCTTCTGTTTCCTTGGGTAATTCCTCTTGTGATATTTATTTTTTTAAGTAGCTTTTGTGTGTATTCCCTTTCTCTACAATTCCTATGTGTAAATCCCATTAATGTTTCTTTTTGTAAGTAGTTTTTTTTTCTTTTTGGTGTGGATCATTTTTTTAAGCCTTTATTGAATTAGTTATAATATTGCTTTGTTTTATGTTTTTGGTTTTTTGGTCATGAGATACACGGGATCTTAACTCCCTGATCAGGGATTGAACCCATGCCCCTGCATTGGAAGCTTGAAATCTTAACCACTGGACTGCCAGGAAAGTACCTATGGTTTCTTTTTGATTATTACTTGTCATTGAATAAGGTCTGCTACTGGCTGAATAACAATATGACAAGTAGAGAAGCTGGTGAGGGAATTTAAGTCTTTCAACTTCAACAGTTCTTATTTATCAAACACCCTTTCAGTTATTTCCTTTCCCTTGGGGACCTTCTCCTTTTAGCTTTTAGTATTCTGGAAACCTGTGTTAGACTCATAAACTTCCTGTAATGCAGTCTGGTGGCCCCTGCTTCTACTTCCTCTACCCCTTATTTCATCCTGTGCATTGTTGCCACATGTCTCCCACTCTGGAGGCAAGGTCAGCAGGTGACTCCTGCAGCCCTGCCTCTTCTGACCCTCTGCAGTATAGATCCCACTCTTCATGGGACATTCTCCAATCTCTACAGGCAGCCTGTGCTACCATATCTCATAAATGCAATAAAGATGTTATCAGCCAACTTTCCATCATGGTCCTTTGAGAATATCTGGGTCCTACCGTGGATCTGAGGAGGTACCTGGCATCTCTCTTCCCTGTTCTGGTTCTGATCCCACAGTAATCAACAGATTGACTTAACAGCTTCTCATTGACAGGTTTGGTCCTTCCTTGTCTCATTGAAAACGGAGGTCTCCCTCTATTTTTCATTTCTTTTGCTTTGTTCATTGGGTTTCATAAAATGAGAGTGGGATAAATAATTTAACAGGAAGTTTCTTGTCTTGAAAGGCTAATTGGTTATATAGCCTATATATAGCTTGAGAAGATTTATCTGTATTATATTTATATGTGAGTGTGCTATAAATTATAAATAGGAACATGATCTATTTTTCCATTAGTTTATATTATTCTGCTTCCTTAGTCTTAAAAGTGTCCTTGTTTGTCATGAATAGCACTCCTTAGATTCTGTTGGTTTCTTTTCAAAATGAAGATATCTTTGTGACTTTTTATTATAAAAATAGCAAATATTCATTGTAAAACATCAAACAATATTGAAAACAAAAATCACAATGAAAATCATTGAAAACCCCTCTATGTAACTACTATTAAGTTTGAGTGATCATCTTTTGAGAGATTTTCTAAGTATACACAAATGTGTCTGTAATTTGACAAAATGGAATCACAAATGCTGTTCTGTAAAGTTTTAAAAATTATAAAAATTCTGTGTTAATACATTATCATTAGAAGAAATTCAAAGGATGCTGAAAAGCCCTTCCTTACTCTTTCCATCCTTTTCCCTTCTTTTGGGAAAAGCACTGGTCTCAGACTTCCAGGTGTCTCCATTATTCATTTAAATACATTTATAAACACATGAAACCTACATGATTTTTGAAAACATGAATTAGATCATACTGAATATGACTGAAATTCTAAATTTGGTATTTTCTTTATTGTTGTTGTGAATAGGATCTCATTTTTAATTAATATTTCTAATTAGCTCAAAGGAATTGTGTTTTGAATATACACTGTATCTTATATTCATCCACTTTACTCAACTGTTTTGTTAATTCACATGAAGGCTCCATGTCACTGCAGTGGCCAGAAGATCATTTTACGTGACTGGGGTTCCTGTTTTGCTTCTATTTTTAATAACTGCTTTACATTAAAGATAAAACCAGCTTTGTTTTAAGTAACTCTATATGATGTTATTAGAATATATTCCTATTCCTCTTTTTGTACATGAAAAGTGACTATTGAATTTTATCAAGTGCTGTTTCAGTATCTGTTGAAGTCATCACATTTTTCATTATTTAATCCAGTGAATTGGGTGATATTTTATTGTAATTATTACTAACAATTGCCTCTGTGTCAAACACTTCAATCATTCTTGGGATAAAGCCTCTTTGGCCGTAAATAAATATTAGTGAAACCTATGTTTATTTTAATGTGGGATTTGTGGGTGGCTTTGATCAGGTGAAGATTCCCTCTGTTGGGGCCAGTGTGAGGAAAGCAGGAGAGACTCCGTCTTGACACCTGCCATCCATTTTAAAGACAGGATGTGAACTGGGCCTGAACCCCGCCCAAGAGTGAGGAAACCATTGCTAGTGGAGAAATAAATGCTGTTCTCTCCTGGAGACTCTCCTGGAGACTTCCCTCCCTACAGATGACAAACGGAGATTACAGTTGAGGCCAGACTGCCCCTGTTAGATTGACCATGGAGACATCCCCCTTGATGTATAATCATGTCCCCCTTTATTGCTTTAACCTTAATTGCTTGTTCTCCTAGCACCTATTTGTTGTAGAACTCAATCATATACAAGAAAGAGGTTGCTAACATGTAACCAGTCACATAGTGCGGGGTATAAAACTGGGCCTCTCAGAAACATCAGGGTCCTTGTTGGGAACTGATTCCCCTTGGACCTGCTGGTATAATAAACTGTACTCCTCTGTCTTGAGTGTCCTCTGAGGTGTGTTTTGCAACTCTGGATTCCACAACACCTAAAGCAGTGCTTCTTACCCTTTTCCTCATTACCCATAGTAAGGATTTTTGACATTTTTTTCTTAATTGACTCCCATGTAATTTTAATTCCACAGATATATTATATATCTGTATATATACTGTCTGTATAACTGCATTTTCTATGTAAAAATGAATAAGATTTTTTTAGCCCCCTCAAGAAACAAATTGCTCCAACAGATTACATTGAGCTGTCACTCTGTTGTGAATACATGGCCTATAGTATTCTTTGTACATTACCTTTATTAGATTTCAGGATCAAGCCCTGTGTGTTTTTATATCTTGGGATAAACTATGCAATAGGCCATGCATTCAAGGTTCAGAAACAAGGTATGGAATAGCAGAGCTGCTTTAAGTGAAGACCAAGTCTGTTCCTCAACTCCCCTGTGAACATCCTGATAAAGACAGACCAAGAAATACATTTGACCTTTGTCATCACTAACAAAGTCAGCCCCAGGGCTTTCCAATATCACTCCAATCCATCCCTAGAAGGCCTTTGCTAGGCAAGACATTGTAAACTGTGGCCCACAGCTCTTCACAATGTCAATCACAGGCCCTTTAGCATGTGGATCAGAGAGTTTGCAATACTTAGTGGAAAAGAGAGGTTATAGGACAGGAGAGGAAACCAAGAGGTGATGACCTAGAATGTTATTAGATTCCTAAAGCTGTATGCATTGTGCATATGGCCTTAGCTGGACAGCATGACAGTCAGAGAGAACAAGACTCCATAGGGAAAGCTGCTTATAAAGCCAAGAAAGTGAAATCAAAGATTGACAGTACAATAGAGTTTGAACCCAGAGAGAAGTGGAGGACAGAGGTTGGAGCCACAGACTGAGCTGTAGACTGGGATGCTGCAGTAAGTATTAAAGTACATATGGATGAGAGCCCAAGGCTGTGTGCTCAGTTTGGTTCAATTCAGTTCAGTTGCTCAGTCGTGTCCAACTCCGCAACGTCAGGCCTCCCTGTCCATCACCAACTCCCGGAGCTTACTCAAACTCATGTCCAACAAGTCAGTGATGTCATCCAACCATCTCATCCTCTGTCGTCCCCTTCTCCTGCCTTCAATCTTTCCCAACATCAAGATCTTTTCAAATGAGGTGATTTTTCACATCAGGTGGCCAAAGGATTGGAGTTGCAGCTTCAACATGAGTCCTTCCAATGGATCTTTGCCAGGAGCCAGCACGGGAGATTCCACCCATGACAAGGTCATGCGAAGGAGACCTGATAAGCAAGGCTTCAGTACTCGAGGGATTCCCTGGGCTGACCCTACCCATGACAAGGTCATGCAGAAGAGACCTGACGAGCAAGGCGGATCAGAGGGACCCCCTGGACCTGCTCGAGCATCTACCCCAAAACCAGAATCTGTCTTACTATTTTGTGCCTTTCACCAACTCTTCTGACATTAACAGGGGGCTATCCCTGACCACCTTTCTCTGAAAAAATTCAACTTAGGGCTTTAGTTAATAAGTCTCCTGGACATGATAGGAGTGTTTCAATTCAAACCCCTCTGATGGCTTTCTAGCTTGCTTGGCAGGTTTATCCAGACTCTTGCAGCTACGCTTGTGATTGTTCACAGCCTCCCAACTGTGAGAGGCATGGGAAGCCTAAAACATTCTAAAAATATAGAGCCTTTAGAAGAGTTAAAAACTATTAGAATAGTGCTGGTGTAGGATTTCACTGTTGAGCCAATGCTTGCTGCCAAGTTCCCATATCCCTTTTCCATTGTGCACCTGGGAGTGCATTAGTTAACATAGTTCAGTTCAGTTGCTCAGTCGTGTCCGACTCTTTGTGACCCCATGAATCGCAGCACACCAGGCCTCCCTGTCCATCACCATCTCCCGGAGTTCACTCAGACTCACATCCATCGAGTCTATGATGCCATCCAGCCATCTCATCCTGGGTCGTCCCCTTCTCCTCCTGCCCCCAACCCCTCCCAGCATCAGAGTCTTTTCCAATGAGTCAATTCTTCACATGAGGTGTCCAAAGTACTGGAGCTTCAGCTTCAGCATCATTCCTTCCAAAGAAATCCCAGGGTTGATCTCCTTCAGAATGGACTGGTTGGATCTCCTTGCAGTCCAAGGGACTCTCAAGAGTCTTCTCCAACACCACAGTTCAAATGCATCAATTCTGCAGTGCTCAGCCTTCTTCGCAGTCCAACTCTCACATCCATACATGACCACAGGAAAAACCATAGCCTTGACTAGACGGACCTTAGTTGGTAAAGTAATGTCTCTGCTTTTGAATATACTATCTAGGTTGGTCATAACTTTTCTTCATAGTTGGAATGTAAGAAAAACAAGTAGTAGCCTTGGAATTAACCACATCAGACCTTTGAGCTAATTGGTTCTTTCTTTGTTGTAACTCACTGCACCTTTGCTCCCTGAGAATGTAACTCTGTTTAATACTTTCTGAGGCTGACATAGATTAGAAATATAAAGAAAAAACACTTCAAGGGAAAATAAGTTTTCTGGTTGAGCAGCCTTTATCAAAAGAGGGTCATAAAATGTCCACAGGCCTCCAAGGCCAGGAGATAATGTACACAACATTGTTTATGGGAAAGGTAAGCAGAAAAAATCCTGGTTTCAATAAGGGCAAAGCTGCTGGAGTGTTTGGGCTGATTCTGCATGACCTTGCATCCTTCATTTCCCTCTATGTACAAGTCAGGGTATAAAAGCTCCTTTTGAAAATAAAGTTACAGGCCTCGCTCACTGAAGCTTGGTCTCCCCATGTCATTCATTCGCCAGCGTCGTCCATCCTGAGGGTATCCCTCGACTCTGCTGAGGCTGGACCCCAGCAAATATTCAGGACTGATTTCCTTTAGGATGGACTGGTTGGATCTCCTTGCAGTCCAAGGGACTCTCAAGAGTCATCTCCAACACCACAGTTCAAAAGTATCAATTCTTCAGCACTCAACTTCCCTTATAGTCCAATTCTCACACCCATACATGACTATTGGAAAAACCATAGCTTTGACTAGACAGACCTTTGTTTGCAAAGTAGTGTCTCTGCTTTTTCATATGCTGTCTAAGTTGGCCATAACTTTCCTTCCAAGGAGTAAGCGTCTTTTAATTACATGGCTGCAGTCACCATCTGCAGTGATTTTGGAGCCCCCCAAAACAGTCTCTCACTGTTTCCATTGTTTCCCCATTAATCTGCCATGAAGTGATGGGACCAGATGTCATGATCTTCATTTTCTGAATGTTGAGATTTAAGCCAACTTTTTCAGTCTCCTCTTTCACTTTCATCAAGAGGCTCTTTAGTTCTTCTTCATTTTCTACCTTAAGGGTGGTGTCTTCTGCATATCTGAGGTTATTGATATTTCTCCTGGAAATCTTGATTCTAGCTTGTGCTTCATCCAGTCCAGCATTTCTCATGGAAGTGGTCAAATAGAAGATGGCAAGAGTGAACATGAACATTTTAGGACTCAGGAAACTAAAATGGACTGGAATGGATGAATTTAACTCAGATGACTATTATATCTACTACTGTGGGCAAGAATCCCTTAGAAGAAATGGAGTAGTCATCATAGTCAACAAGAGTCTGAAATGCAGTACTTGGATGCAATCTCAAGAACAACAGAATGATCTCTGTTTGTTTCCAAGGCAAACCATTCAATATCACAGTAATCCAAGTCTATGCCCCAACCAGTAATGCTGTGTTCTCAAAGGCTTAGTATTAATATATTGCCTACAGCACGAATGTCTCTTTTGAAAAGTTAGACCTGCCTTTAAGGGATAGAACTCCTTGATTTCTGCTTTTCAAAGTAGGTAATTAGTCTTGGAAAGTTTGGGAGGATTTAGCATTCACCCATTTTGTAGTGGGGTCTTCCCAGGTGGCACATTGGTGAAGAATCCACTGCCAGTGCAGGAGATATGAGTTCAATCTCTGGGTCAGGCAGATCCCCTAGTTAAGTCACCAGATGAGAATGCTTTGATTACCACCTGTGAAACTCTGAGCCAGAAACCCAACTAAGCTGTACCTGAACTCCTGAGCCAGAGAAACTGTAAGATAAAAATATGTGTTATTTTAAGTAACTGAATTTGTGGTAATTTGTTATGCAGCAACAGACACCATTGCTATACACATATATATACACCTGTATACTTCCAGTTGAGTAACTTTCAAATTTCCTTCCCCCTCCCCAAGTTATTAGTTTAATATTTACTAGGTTAAACATGGACTTTAATATTGTAAAAAAAAATTGTATTTTTCTTTCATATGTTCAAATTTTATTAGCATATGTTTTATGTTCTATATTTATTTAAAAATTTAAATATTAGGGGCTTCTCTAGTAGCTCGGCTGGCAAAGAATGCCTGCAAAGCAGGAGACCCTGATTTGATTCCTGGGTCAGAAAGCTCCATTGGAGAAGGGATAGGCTACCCACTCCAGTATTCTTAGTCTTCCTTGGTGGCTTAGCTGGCAAAGAATCCGCCTGTAATGTGGGAGACCTGGGTTCAATCCCTGGGTTGAATTCAATCCCTGGGTTGGGAAGATCCCATGGAAAAGGGGATGGCTATCCATTCCAGTATTCTGGCCTGGAGAATTCCATAGTCCATGGGATCACAAAGAGTTGGACATGACTAAAAGGCTAAATATCCTTCTAATTTTCTAAATTTCCTTCTCCCTCCCCAAGTTATTGGTTTAATATTTACTAGGTTAAATGTAGACTTTAATATTGTAAAAAAAAACTGTACTTTTCATTCATGTGTTCAAATTTTATTAGCATATGCTTTTGTGTTCTACTTTCATTTAACTTTTATATATTGGTTATTATCTCCTTTCTCAATTCATATTTTATTGAAATGCCTTTACTTTTCAAATACTGAGCTTTTGTTTTTATTTACTGATCCAGAGAAGTTATTTTTCACTTTGAAAATGATGTCCTTCCGCTTTTATGGTCATATTTTCTTCTTCCTCTTTAGTCTGGCTCTCTTCTCTATTCCTTTCTTGTATTATCGGTTGAATTCTTTCTAAAATGTTCCCTTTTACCAACCACCAAAAATAAGAAAATTTTAAAACATAAAATTTCCTAAAAGTACTGCTTTCACTGCATTCCACAGAGATTACTGTGGCATTTTTTGTTTTGTTTTGTTTTTTGCTTGTTTTTTTTTTGTATTTTACTGTGGCATGTTTTAAACATCATTGTTTTCTGAATAAACTCTTTATGTGTTCTTGATTTCCTTTCCAATTCAACAGTTGACTCAGTAAGAATTTTTATGTTTCCAAGTACTTGGTTTATTTTTATTTATTTTGGTTGTTACTTTACATTTCATCCTCTTTTGGCCTGAGAACATAGCACGTATCATTTCTGTTCTTTTTGAACTAGTAGAGATCATGTCTGTGGCTTAGCCTGTGATGTATGACACCATATGGGCAATTGCCATGAGCAGTTGGAAGTTATACATAGTACAAGATATTTATTAATTATATCTCTAAGAGATTTTTTTCTCCGAGGCTGGGACAGGCTCAGGGGCTAAAGTGAGAGTTGAAGAACATTCAAGGGTATATTCACAGGGGTATCCTGATTCCAGGCTTATCTGGGAATGGCACCACTCAAACAGCCTAGGAGTATGTTGCTGAAATAGAGGGGACTAGAGCCTGGTGGGCTGCCGTCTATGGGGTCATGCAGAGTCGGACACAACTGGAGCGACTTAGCAGCAGCAGCAGCAGTTAAGAGAAGAGCTGGTGGGACCGGCCAGAGAGATGGAGAAATGGTGTGTCCCTTGCATGGTGAGGCAGGTCTGACAGTAGACAAGCAGAGAAGCTGAAGAGGGGATAGGGAGAGAGGGGTGGATCTCTGGTGTGTTTCAGGGTGGCATGTTCTGCTATCCGTCAAGGTCATGAATACCACACTAGAGCACAGCCTGAAGTTAGGAGGAGATAATTTCCATACTCTACTGGTTCTGGAGGCCTGCCAGACTTGCCCTTAGTTAGGAAAAGTACTCTCTTTAATTAAGCTGCCATATTTGCATTTCTTTTATTGTGCAGTTGAATTTGAGCCTCACTGAGGATAGGACAGTAAAATCTCTTACTATAATTGTTTTTCTAAAATGAAATTTTCTTATGTTTATGCCCATTTTCCTTTCTGTATTTTATAGCTATATTTTAGGGTCATAAATACTCAGTATTCTTAATTTTGTATTATTAAACATGTCTTTTCCACTATATGATGATCTTTTTCATTCTTTTGAATACTTTTTGCTTTTATTTGGTAGTCATGCATGCATGCTAAGTTGTTTCAGTCATGTCCAACTCTTTGCAGCTCTATGGAATGTAGCCTGCCAGGTTCCTCTGTCCATGGGATTCTCTAGGCAAGAATACTGGAGTGGGTTGCCATTCCCTTCTCTAGGGGATCTTCCCCACCCAGGGATTAAACCCATGTCTCCTGTGTCTCCTGCGTTGGCAGGCAGGTTCTTTTGCCACTGGTGCCACCTGGGAAGCCCATTTGGTAGGCAGTGTAAAGCAAAAAAAATTTTTTTTCGTACAAAAGAATTAAAGTTCTGATTATTGTTAGTTAGGACCAAAGGTAGAAAAGAAAATGTTTATTGTTTGTTTTAAGTTAATTGCCCGTACTGCTAAAAAACAATTGACTTACCACATATACTTACTTGCAAGATACAAGTAAACAAAAGACTTAATGGAAAAGTGATAAGCAAATACAAAAATTAAAATAAAATATAAACTCAGGAAATGACTAAACATGACAGTAAATGAATATAGTAAAAATTTTTCTACTGTAAACAAAGTGCCCCAGTTCAGATTGAAAAACAAAATCTGTTGGTAAATTATGAGGTACACTCAAAGGTTTTTAAAAGACAAAGTCCAGAAAGTTAGAAAAACAACACAAGCTTCTCTGTTTTCCTTGACACAACTGCACTTCTAGTTCCAGTTTCCCATGCCGTCAATGTCTCAGTCTTCATCTCAGCCACATGGGGTCTGCTCCTGTTTCTTCGGGGTGTCTAGTTCTGGAGGACTTCCCATGGCAGGAGATGAGGGGGCTCTGGGGGCACAGGGTCCCTCAGGACTGGGCGTCCTTCCACAGCTGTGCTGCCCTTCCGTGCCTGCAGATCACGCTGCCAGGCCATGCCAGGCTCTGTCTGCCTTGACGTGCTGCACACACCTCCCTTCTCCAAGGCCTTGATAGCTCTCTGAATGGGATTCTGTCTGAAAATGAGGTGTGCGCGTGCTCACTCATTCAGTTGTGTCCTGCTCTTTGTGACCCCATAGACTGTAGCCTGCCAGGCTCCTCTGTCCATGGAATTTTCCAGCCAAGAATACTGGAGCAGGTTGCCATTTCCTCCTTCAGGGGATCGTCCCAACCCAGGGATCAAACTCGCACCTCCTGTGTCTCCTGCATTAGCAGGCAGATTCTTCACCACTGAGCCACCTAGGAAGCCCAGAAAATGAGACACAGGTCTGTTCTACATGCTCATTCAGAATTTTGTTCTCTCCCTGGGGGCTCTGCTCAGGACAAAGTTCTCTGAAACTTTTTGTCTGTGATCTACTAACATCTAAGACAGGGGTAGCAAATTAGTAGCTTACAGGCTAGATACAGTCCCAGAGGTTTTTATCTGGCTCAGACAGTATTTAAAGATTCTTTTGCAAAGATTATGAACATTTTTTTTTAATGAGAGGTTTAGCATTTATATCCAGCTACCAATTTACAGCAAATGCAGAAGACAGAGGAAACATGTTAAATAACACTACAAAATCCAGACTCTAGAACACTCTATACAATAAAGGACCTGCCTTCATTAACAGATATATCACCAGGGTCAAAAAGGTGGGGAGTGAATCCAGAGATTAAAGGAAACTTAAAAACATTAATCACTTGCACTGTGTAAACTTTGGATCCTATTTCAAACACACTACAAAAATTAAAATAATGTAAAATAAACCTTTATAACTACCATGAGAAACTGTAAAGTTTAACACTGACAGACTATTTGAAAATTATTGTGGTTTATTTAGTTATGATACTGTGTTATGGTTTTAAAAAAAATATGAGTTCTTATCTTTACAAAGAAAATTATGAGTCTGGGATTTACTTTAAACTCACCCAGGACTAGAGACGGGTGGGGTTATAGAAGAAACAAAATTGGTCATGAGTTGATAATTGTTGAAACTTAGTCATGGGTACAAGGAAGTTCACTATACTGTTTTCCCTAACTTTAAAAAATTTTTTTGCCTAACTTGAAATACGTTTGTAATTTCGCATAGTGACCTTTTGTTTTTTTTGAAGGCGAGCTTCCACATAAAAATTCTAATTTTGGATTCTTTTGGGAGAATGAAAATATCTGGTAATATTATTATCTGGTAAAATAATAAATTATCCATAACAACTAGCCAAATGGAGAAGTATTACATGAAGTCACCATCCAGGGAACCGCAGACCCTGACGCTCCTTAGTGCCCTTAAAGCCCATTTCCTGTATCTCTGCTGCTGCCTCAACATCAGTGTCTGGTTTGCAAACCACAGAACTTTTCTTTCCTTCCTGTTTGACATTCTACTTCACTCAGCCCAGCCATCATGGTTTAGGTCAGGCTGGGCCAAAGTGAGTGCTTGACTTCCCCCTTTTCTCCATAATATTTTTCTCCTAAATCTTTTTTCTGTGCTCTGAAACGTCTTTGGTTCCCCCATGAGTGAAGGATTTTGAAACTCAAAAGCCAGAAGGAGATACTTCTCCCTCCTCCATCCCTCCTGGTACTTCCGGTGTCACATCCCTTCCCTGAGCCTGTGAGAAAGAACAGTGTGAGGCTTTGGAAGGGGAAGCAGTAGGCCAAGACAGGAAGGAAACCCGGAGGTAAATGCGGTTAAGAAGGAGAGATGGGTCTTACACATGCCCGATTGGCAAGTGTTAAAATGTTGGCTGATATCAAGTGCCACCAAAGGTGAAGGAAAGCAGAAAGCCTCATGGGAATGCTAATGGGTATAGTCTTTCTGGGAAGCAGATTGAAATGGAATAAAATGGAATATGGACCAGTTAATTCTACAACCTTGTACTCAGGGATGCTGAGCCCAGAGACATTCTTGCCCAGGCCCCCAAAGAAATGTGTGGGTATGTTCTTGTAGAATTGTTTGTAATGGTGAAGATTTGGAAACACCTAGAAGCTTATTCGTAGGAAAGTAGATAAATAAATTGTTATATGAAAATGATGAATACCATTCAGCAGATAAAAGGTCCATTTTTTCTTTTATATTAACTTGGAACCATCTCAAAATCTCATAATCTTGACTGGAAAAAAAAAAGTGAGAAAAGAATGACATGTAAACCAAAAGACCACTTAAGGATGTTTTCAAAGATACGCACAAAATAATATTAATCTTGGGCCTAGATACAAATAGAAATACAGATTGGCTGGACAAAAAGAATGATAGAAGAGAAAAATGAGATTGCGGATGGAGTGAAGGGGTCAAAATATCAAGTTAAACAATAGTGAGCTCTGCATATGGTAATAAAGATGGCGCACGTATGGCTAAGCCCTCCTGAGCACAGGTGGTCTCAGCAAACAAAACTGAATCAAAACAAACAGAGTTAATGTTTAAAATATTAACCTGATGCCTGTGGGAAGAGAAGTCTGTGAATAACTGGAGGTCTGATGTGTGCCCAGAAGTGGCAGAGCAGTCCTACGGGCTCTGAGATTCCCACAACTGATCTCCTGCTGGGTCACCCCATAGCTTGGCCTTGAGTTGCTTCTATCACAGACGTTCAGCCTCCTCCCAGCACTACTGACTGCTCTCAGGAAATCTGCTCGATCCTGAGATTTCCCCGCAGAGACTGTCACCATGGGCTGCTTTCCTCTGCTTTCTTTAAACTGGAGTTTAGTTGGCTTTAGGTGATGCAGTAAAGAATCCACCTGCCCGTGCAGGAGACTCAAGAGACACAGGTTTGATCCCAGAGTTGGGGAGGTCCTCTGAAGGAGGAAATGGCATCCCACTCCAGTATTCTTGCCTGGAGAATCCCATGAACAGAGGAGGCTTGTGGGCTACAGTCCGTGGAGTCGCAGTCACACGTGACTGAGCACACACACATAGTTGCTTTACAGTGTTCTGTTAGTTTCTGCTGTATAGCAAAGTCAGTCAGCCACACATCCACATATACCCCCTCTTCCTTGGATTTCCTTCCCCTCTTCCTTAGATTTGCTTCTCATTTAGGTCACTACAGAGCACTGAGTAGAGTGCCCTGTGCTATATAGTTGGTTTTTATTAGTTATCTATTTTATACATACTAGTATATATATATATATATATATATATATATATATATGTGCTTCCCTGGTGGCTCAGAGGTTAAAGCATCTGCCTAGAATGCAGGAGACCCGGGTTCGATCCCTGGGTTGGGAAGATCCCCTGGAGAAGGCAATGGCAACCCACTCCAATACTCTTGCCTGGAGAATCCCATGGAGGGAGGAGCCTGGTAGGGGTCGCAAAGAATCGGACATGACTGAGCGACTTTACTTTACTTTATATGTATATATATGTCAGTCCCAATCTCCCAATCCATCCCACCCCTTGCCCCCAAACATGCTGTGTTTTCAATCTGTTATCAGCCTTAAATTTCTCCAACAAAGTCGGGATATTCTGGGAACACATACTCTTCCAGCCCCTGAACCCTCTGTTTTTGTGCCCCTTCAGCACCAAACATGATGTCTCTGAGAGTTATATGATGTCCAGCTTGTTTTGTTTGGGGTGTGGAGGACAGAGGAGAGTGGTTCTGGTTCCACTTGGAGCCTCACTCTTGGGGAATGAAGGGAAGAAAGAGAGATGATGAGTCATTTGCTGTCTCCCGAATACATCTATCTTTCTCTTCCTTTCCCTGACCTCTTCTTACAAACATATATTCAGTGCTGAGTGTGCACAAGGCATATTGAATCTGATTGTCACCTGCCCTCAAGGAGAGTCAAGTCTAGTGGGGAGCAAGCAGTGAGTGTGGTCAAGCATGGTAGGGATTTATGAGACCTCAGAGATGTATCAGATGGGGGGTCTTCTTGAAGGTGGTCCTCTTTGAGCTGAGTCTAAAGGATTAAATAACAGTTAACAAGAGAGGGTGAATAATAGGGGAGA
Organism: Budorcas taxicolor; assembly: GCF_023091745.1. Lineage (NCBI taxonomy): Eukaryota > Metazoa > Chordata > Mammalia > Artiodactyla > Bovidae > Budorcas > Budorcas taxicolor. The sequence continues at coordinate 120,332,537 of NC_068920.1, forward strand.
GGTTTCTGCTGGTGGGAAGAGCCCTACTCAGACCCATCCCCCTGCTGCCCACTTGTGTTAAGTTGGTCTACGAACCTTTACCTCTGGTTCCTCATGAGTTACTCATTACACTGCCCTCAGGGTGTGCACAAACTTCTTTCCTCCTGTTAATCTGGCCCAACCCCCAACCCTTGAACCTAAATCCCTAAATTGGTAGAGAAAAGTTTTTTCCCCATTACTCTAATCCCCAGACCTGTTGAATGGGAAGTTCTGGAACTCTTTGCACTGAATTTGCTCTCTGCTCAAATGAACTTTCCTTAAAAACAGTTACCTCTGCAGGGGAGCTGCTCCAGGGATTCTCAACCCCACCCCTGGCACAGGTGGCCAGGGACCCCCAGAAACACAACTGTTCGTCCTGAGGTCACAGCAGGGGCAAATTCTGATTTACAGAAGCTGCACCTCCTGGTCTGCCTTTCAGATTTTGGCTTATTTAGCGAACTCTTAGTGCTTGCTCTGTGCTAGGCTCTGTTCTAAGTACTTAAAGAGCATTAAGTCTTTTAATCCTCATAACAACCTTGTTGTCTTCATTTTACAGATAAGGATCCTAAGGGTACAGAGAGGTTAAGCAGTTTGCCCAAGGTTACACAGTGAGTAGCAGCAGAGTGGGAATTCACACCTGGTCAGCCTGGCTGTGCACTCTGTCCTGAGATGAGAACCGTCCTTTCAGTGACCATTCTGTAGCACTAGGGCACTGTTTCTTGACCAGGGTTCCTAGGGCCAGACTGGGTTACAATTTTGAGTTCTGGCTATGGGGAATCCAGCGGTCCCCACATGCCAGCAGGGCACTGCCTCCTAAGGAAACCAGGCCATGTCCTTACGAGGGAAAACCACAGGGGTTTACCTTCTGTACTCAATCCCTAGAAGCCACCTGAGCCTCGCCTGGGGCAGGAGGACCTCCTCTCTGACCATGCTCATTCCTGCCACCTCACCTTGGCTCAGCCAGGTACCTGTGGAGAGGCCTCCACACTTCCCCATCTGCATAGACCAGTGGTCCTCAACCAAGAGCAATTTTGCCCCCCAAAGGACATGTGGTGATTTCTAGAGACATTTTCCATTGTTGTGACTAGAAGGCTGCTACTGGCACCTAGTGAGTTGAGGCCGAAGATGATGCTAAATGATGTTCTGAAATGTATCGGATGAGGTCTCACAACAAAAGGATTACCTGGTCCAAAAAAAAAAAGTCAGTAATGCTGAGGTGGAGAAACTGATCTGGGCCCATCTCACAGCCTCCTTAAGGCTGGGGATCCTACATATACATATACACACACACACACATGCATGCACACACACATATACACATATGTGCACACACACACACACAGAGGATCTGATTTCTGTCACAGTGGTGCTCCAGGGTCCTGGGGGAGGCTGGGAGAACATGCATCTTCAAGCAAGCATCTCTTAGAGCCCACATCAGAACATGAAAGACGGTTTGCACTGCACCTACAAGTTCTTGGAAATAAGAATTTTGAGCTACTGACATGTAGCTAACGTGATTTTGTATCAGGCTCTGTATTAAGCAAGCATTTTACATCTTTTATCTTAGGTAATTTTCATAAGCCAGTCTTAGATGCTATTATTATCCTTATTTCAGAGATTGGGAAACTGAGGCTTAAAGAGATCAAGGAACTTAACCTGTGTGTCACGGTCACACAGCAAACAGCTGATGGGGCCAGGTTTCCAGCCGACCCAGGCAGACTGACTGGCACTTGTGTACATAACTCGGCAAAATCAAGATGGCACATTTCCAGGGAGAGCCCACCTGATACTCACCCTGGGCCTGCCGAAGGTCAGAGGCTTGGTGCCCTCCGCTGGGATGGAGGGATGAGCACCCCTCCCTCCTCTCTCAGCCGAGAGTATGAGCTGGGCAAAGAGCGGCTTGACGTGCTGTGGTTCTTAAAGACCGAGGAGTGGAGAGAAGGGAGAGGCGGGTTGGTTTTGTATACGGACATTAAAGACAAAATCCCCGGGAGAGATGGGTGAAGAAGGCAGGCTTGGAAGCTCTTCTTTATTTACTATAGCAGGGGAAAGAATGGGAGATTTGTTTCTCAGTCATAAATACTCTCCTTTGATCCCTGTGCATATCAGAGATAAATGAGTCACTTAGGCCTCAGAAATTAATGATTGTTCTAATTATTGCCTTAAATGACCTAGCTGCTGTAATTCTCACCACTCCCGGCAAAGTAGCTGTGTCAGGGTTTGACCGGGGTTGGGGAAGAGACTGGTTTGAAGTGGGAGTGATTTCCTTCAGTGATGGAGCTCAGTCTGCAAAGAGGAAATCGGGCCTCAACATTTAAGGCCAGAGAATAGTTAGGCTCAGACCCTAACTTCTGGGCTTTACCTTCTGTCTTTGTCTTCAGGGTCTTGTTGAATCCTGACCCCACTGAGCGGGTTGGACCAGAAATGTCTGCAGAGTGCAGGGCCATCGGAAAGCAAGAGGGCATTTGGTGCAAAGTGAACATGACCTTTCGAAGGCCCCTTCCCAATCAGATTCGAGGAAGAGCTTTGAAGTTTCCTTTGTGTTCATGTTTTCATAGCCCTGATCCTGCTGTACTGGAATTAGCCTGCAACCCTGCCCATCCCTGGAGATTTATTTCCCAGCTACAAAAATCTACAAAAATACTGCAAGCTCCACCCACCACTCCAAGCCACTGATCTGCTTTTTCCTCAGGCTAAAATACAAAGGAGAATTCAGAACCCCCACCAGGACACATGCTGTACATGTTTATAATTTCTCTAGAGTCATTCCGATGACCCCCTGGAACCAGATCTCAGGGCAGGAGCTTGCAAGATGGGTGTGCTGGGAGGTGGGGCGAACACAGTAAGAAGGGGAAGGGTGAGAGAACAGATTGTCCCTGAAGCCGCCAAGCAGTGGCCCAGGGCCTGGGCAGTATCAGCAAGAGCCAGAGAGAATAAAAGCAGGTGGACTGAGCCTTTCTAGTCATACTGAATGAACCAACCACTGCATTTTGTGTAGACAAACATCAGTCTCAGGAATCTTTGCTGTTCCGAGCGTCGCAAAAGGGCCTCTGCTGTCATATTGGCCAAGCCCACCAGAAAGTCAGTATTGTGGTGGGGGTGCGCAGAGGGAGCAGCGAGTGGAGGAAGAAGACTGAAACAGATAGATGGACAGAGGGAAGCTGGGAATCCCAAAGCAGCCTTAGATTTTGCTTACCCTATTTGCTTTTCAAAGGAAAACCTCTGAGCAATAGTGCCATCTTGTGGCCATGAGGAGGAATTACAGTCTCTTCGTCTCCCTCCCTCTTTCCTTCTCTATCTGCCTCTCTCTATTGAGCACATAAATTGATCACATAATGGGAAGTAGTAATAAGTGTAAGGAAGAGAAATCAAGTGAGGGAATAGTAAGGCTATTTCAGGTTCTCAGGTAGTAATTGACCAGGCACAACTTTTATAAGCAGCTGACATCGCTCAGAGGCCTGAATGAGGTGAGGGAGCAGGCTGAGCCATGCAAAGTCCTGAAGCCTCTTGTGGCTCTTCTCAGGGCTGTGGCTCCAGCAGAAGCAGCTGTAGGAGATGACACGGAGGTGATCAAGGGGTCTGGAGTCCAGGGGCTAAGAATAGATCTCATATGCATCCCTTCTCTGGCCAGTCCTGTCATTGGCATCCAAAGATACCTTTAGAGAAATTTACCTGCTCAGGACCCACAGATCGTGTGGGGAGGCCATGCTTTCCATAGTCAGCACAGTCAGGACATTTTCTGGCTCCCATCCTTCCAAATACAGAAGCTGACTTTTTCCTCCGGATGGAGAAACTTAATTAACATGCAATAAGAAAATTATAATTTCTAGAGTCTCAAAGATTTCCCTAAAACTCCATAAAAATAGAACTGACCCCATTTCTTAGGGCTTCATTTCTGCTTTATTTCTTTCTTTTTTTTTTTTTTTCTTCTTTTTTTTTTTTTTTTTAATTTTTTTTTAATTTTAAAATCTTTAATTCTTACATGTGTTCCCAAACATGAACCCCCCTCCCACCTCCCTCCCCATAACATCTCTGTGGGTCATCCCCATGCACCAGCCCCAAGCATGCTGTATCCTGCGTCAGACATAGACTAGCGATTCAATTCTTACATGATAGTATACATGATAGAATGCCATTCTCCCATATCATCCCACCCTCTCCCTCTCCCTCTGAGTCCAAAAGTCCGTTATAGACAGCTGCGTCTTTTTTCCCGTCTTGCATACAGGGTCGTCATTGCCATCTTTCTAAATTCCATATATATGTGTTAGTATACTGTATTGGTGTTTTTCTTTCTGGCTTACTTCACTCTGTATAATCGGCTCCAGTTTCGTCCATCTCATCAGAACTGATTCAAATGAATTCTTTTTAACGGCTGAGTAATACTCCATTGTGTATATGTACAACAGCTTTCTTATCCATTCATCTGCTGATGGACATCTAGGTTGTTTCCATGTCCTGGCTATTATAATCAGCGCTGCGATGAACATTGGGGTACATGTGTCTCTTTCAATTCTGGTTTCCTCGGTGTGTATGCCCAGCAGTGGGATTGCTGGGTCATAAGGGAGTTCTATTTGCAATTTTTTAAGGAATCTCCACACTGTTCTCCATAGTGGCTGTACTAGTTTGCATTCCCACCAACAGTGTAGGAGGGTTCCCTTTTCTCCACACCCTCTCCAGCATTTATTGCTTGCAGATTTTTGGATCGCAGCCATTCTGACTGGTGTGAAGTGGTACCTCATTGTGGTTTTGATTTGCATTTCTCTGATAATGAGTGATGTTGAGCATCTTTTCATGTGTTTGTTAGCCATCCGTATGTCTTCTTTGGAGAAATGTCTATTTAGTTCTTTGGCCCATTTTTTGATTGGGTCGTTTATTTTTCTGGAATTGAGCTGCATAAGTTGCTTGTATATTTTTGAGATTAGTTGTTTGTCAGTTGCTTCATTTGCTATTATTTTCTCCCATTCAGAAGGCTGTCTTTTCACCTTGCTGATATTTTCCTTTGTTGTGCAGAAGCTTTTAATTTTAATTAGATCCCATTTGTTTATTTTTGCTTTTATTTCCAGAATTCTGGGAGGTGGATCATAGAGGATCCTGCTGTGATTTATGTCTGAGAGTGTTTTGCCTATGTTCTCCTCTAGGAGTTTTATAGTTTCTGGTCTTACATTTAGATCTTTAATCCATTTTGAGTTTATTTTTGTGTGTGGTGTTAGAAAGTGATCTAGTTTCATTCTTTTACAAGTGGTTGACCAGTTTTCCCAGCACCACTTGTTAAAGAGATTGTCTTTACTCCATTGTATATTCTTGCCTCCTTTGTCAAAGATAAGGTGTCCATATGTGTGTGGATTTATCTCTGGGCTTTCTATTTTGTTCCATTGATCTATATGTCTGTCTTTGTGCCAGTACCATACTGTTTTGATGACTGTGGCTTTGTAGTAGAGCCTGAAGTCAGGCAAGTTGATTCCTCCAGTTCCATTCTTCTTTCTCAAGATTGCTTTGGCAATTCGAGGTTTTTTGTATTTCCATACAAATCTTGAAATTATTTGTTCTAGTTCTGTGAAAAATATGGCTGGTAGCTTGATAGGGATTGCATTGAATTTGTAAATTGCTTTGGGTAGTATACTCATTTTCACTATATTGATTCTTCCGATCCATGAACATGGTATATTTCTCCATCTATTAGTGTCCTCTTTGATTTCTTTCATCAGTCTTTTATAGTTTTCTATATATAGGTCTTTAGTTTCTTTGGGTAGATATATTCCTAAGTATTTTATTCTTTTCGTTGCAATGGTGAATGGAATTGTTTCCTTAATTGCTTTTTCTACTTTCTCATTATTGGTGTATAGGAATGCAAGGGATTTCTGTGTGTTGATTTTATATCCTGCAACTTTACTATATTCATTGATGAGCTCTAGTAATTTTCTGGTGGAGTCTTTAGGGTTTTCTATGTAGAGGATCATGTCATCTGCAAACAGTGAGAGTTTTACTTCTTCTTTTCCAATTTGGATTCCTTTTATTTCTTTTTCTGCTCTGATTGCTGTGGCCAGAACTTCCAGAACTATGTTGAATAGTAGCGGTGAAAGTGGACACCCTTGTCTTGTTCCTGACTTTAGGGGAAATGCTTTCAATTTTTCACCATTGAGGATAATGTTTGCTGTGGGTTTGTCATATATAGCTTTTATTATGTTGAGGTATGTTCCTTCTATTCCTGCTTTCTGGAGAGTTTTTATCATAAATGGATGTTGAATTTTGTCAAAGGCCTTCTCTGCATCTATTGAGATAATCATATGGTTTTTATTTTTCAATTTGTTAATGTGGTGAATTACATTGATTGATTTGCGGATATTGAAGAATCCTTGCATCCCTGGGATAAAGCCCACTTGGTCATGGTGTATGATCTTTTTAATGTGTTGTTGGATTCTGATTGCTAGAATTTTGTTGAGGATTTTTGCATCTATGTTCATCAGTGATATTGGCCTGTAGTTTTCTTTTTTTGTGACATCTTTGTCAGGTTTTGGTATTAGAGTGATGGTGGCCTCATAGAATGAGTTTGGAAGTTTACCTTCCTCTGCAATTTTCTGGAAGAGTTTGAGTAGGATAGGTGTTAGCTCTTCTCGAAATTTTTGGTAGAATTCAGCTGTGAAGCCGTCTGGACCTGGGCTTTTGTTTGCTGGAAGATTTCTGATTACAGTTTCAATTTCCGTGCTTGTGATGGGTCTGCTAAGATTTTCTATTTCTTCCTGGTTCAGTTTTGGAAAATTGTACTTTTCTAAGAATTTGTCCATTTCTTCCACGTTGTCCATTTTATTGGCATACAACTGCTGATAGTAGTCTCTTATGATCCTTTGTATTTCTGTGTTGTCTGTTGTGATCTCTCCATTTTCATTTCTAATTTTATTGATTTGATTTTTCTCTCTTTGCTTCTTGATGAGTCTTGCTAATGGTTTGTCAATTTTATTTATCCTTTCAAAGAACCAGCTTTTGGCTTTGTTGATTTTTGCTATGGTCTCTTTTGTTTCTTTTGCATTTATTTCTGCCCTAATTTTTAAGATTTCTTTCCTTCTACTAACTCTGGGGTTCTCCAATTCTTCCTTTTCTAGTTGCTTTAGTTGTAGAGTTAGGTTATTTATTTGACTTTTTTCTTGTTTCTTGAGGTATGCCTGTATTGCTATGAACTTTCCTCTTAGCACTGCTTTTATAGTGTCCCACAGGTTTTGGGTTGTTGTGTTTTCATTTTCATTAGTTTCTATGCATATTTTGATTTCTTTTTTGATTTCTTCTGTGATTTGTTGGTTATTCAGAAGTGTGTTGTTCAACCTCCATATGTTGGAATTTTTAGTAGGTTTTCTCCTGTAATTGAGATCTAATCTTAATGCATTATGGTCAGAAAAGATGCTTGGAATGATTTCGATTTTTTTGAATTTATCAAGTTTAGATTTATGGCCCAGGATGTGATCTATCCTGGAGAAGGTTCCATGAGCACTTGAGAAAAAGGTGAAATTCATTGTTTTGGGGTGAAATGTCCTATAGATATCAATTAGGTCTAATTGATCTAATGTATCATTTAAAGTTTGCGTTTCTTTGTTAATTTTCTGTTTAGTTGATCTGTCCATAGGTGTGAGTGGGGTATTAAAGTCTCCCACTATTATTGTGTTATTGTTGATTTCCCCTTTCATACTTGTTAGCATTTGTCTTACATATTGCGGTGCTCCTATGTTGGGTGCATATATATTTATAATTGTTATATCTTCTTCTTGGATTGATCCTTTGATCATTATGTAGTGGCCTTCTTTGTCTCTTTTCACAGCCTTTGTTTTAAAGTCTATTTTATCGGATATGAGTATTGCCACTCCTGCTTTCTTTTGGTCTCTATTTGCGTGGTATATCTTTTTCCAGCCCTTCACTTTCAGTCTGTATGTGTCCCTTGTTTTGAAGTGGGTCTCTTGTAAGCAGCATATAGAGGGGTCTTGTTTTTGTATCCATTCGGCCAGTCTTTGCCTTTTGGTTGGGGCATTCAACCCATTTACGTTTAAGGTAATTATTGATAAGTATGATCCTGTTATCATTTACTTTATTGTTTTGGGTTCGTGTTTATACACCCTTTTCGTGTTTCCTGTCTAGAGAATATCCTTTAGAATTTGTTGGAGAGCTGGTTTGGTGGTGCTGAATTCTCTCAGCTTTTGCTTGTCTGTAAAGCTTTTGATTTCTCCTTCGTATTTGAATGAGATCCTTGCTGGGTACAGTAATCTGGGATGTAGGTTATTGTCTTTCATCACTTTAAGTATGTCTTGCCATTCCCTCCTGGCCTGAAGAGTTTCTATTGAAAGATCAGCTGTTATCCTTATGGGAATCCCCTTGTGTGTTATTTGTTGTTTTTCCCTTGCTGCTTTTAATATTTGTTCTTTGTGTTTGATCTTTGTTAATTTGATTAATATGTGTCTTGGGGTGTTTCGCCTTGGGTTTATCCTATTTGGAACTCTCTGTGTTTCTTGGACTTGGGTGATTATTTCCTTCCCCATTTTAGGGAAGTTTTCAACTATTATCTCCTCAAGGATTTTCTCATGATCTTTCTTTCTGTCTTCTTCTTCTGGGACTCCTATAATTCGAATGTTGGAGCGTTTCATATTGTCCTGGAGGTCTCTGAGATTGTCCTCGTTTCTTTTAATTCGTTTTTCTTGTTTCCTCTCTGATTCATTTATTTCTACCATTCTATCTTCTATTTCACTAATCCTATCTTCTGCCTCCGTTATTCTACTATTTGTTGCCTCCAGAGTGTTTCTGATCTCATTTATTGCGTTATTCATTATATTTTGACTCTTTTTTATTTCTTCTAGGTCCTTGTTAAACCTTTCTTGCATCTTCTCAATCCTTGTCTCTAGACTATTTATCTGTGATTCTATTTTGATTTCAAGATTTTGGATCATTTTCACTATCAATATTCGGAATTCCTTCTCAGGTAGATTCCCTACTTCTTCCTCTTTTGTTTGGTTTGGTGGGCAACTCTCCTGTTCCTTTACCTGCTGAGTATTCCTCTGTCTCTTCATCTTGGTTATATTGCTGGGTTTGGGGTGGCCTTTTTATATTCTGGTAGTTTGTGGAGTTTTCTTTATTATGGAGCTTCCTCACTGTGGGTGGGGTTGTATCAGTGGCTTGTCAAGGTTTCCTGGTTAGGGAGGCTTGTGTTGGAGTTCTGGTGGGTGGAGCTGGGTTTCTTCTCTCTGGAGTGCAGTGGAGTGACCAGTAATGGGTTATGAGACATCAAGGGTTTTGGAATAATTTTGAGCTGCCTGTATATTGAAGCTCAGGGGAGTGTTCCTGTGTTGCTGGAGAATTTGAGTGGTATGTCTTGTTTTGGAACTTGTTGGCCCTTGGGTGGAGCTTGGTTTCAGTGTAGGTATGAAGGCATTTGATGAGCTCCTATTGCTTAATGTTCCCTGAATTCAAGAGTTCTCTAATGTTTTCAGGCTTTGGATTTAAGCCTCCTGCTTCTGGTTTTCAGTTTTATTTTTACAGTAGCCTCTAGACTTCTCCATCTATACAGCACCGATGATAAAACATCTAGGTTAAAGATGAAAAGTTTCTCCACATTGAGGGACACTCAGAGAGGTTCACTGAGTTACAAGGAGAAGAGAAGATGGAGGGGGTAGTTAGAGGTAACTGGAGTTAGATGTGGTGAGATCAAAAGAGGAGAGAGCAAGCTAGCCAGTAGTCACTTCCTTATGTGTGCTCTATAGTCTGGACCGCTCAGAGGTATTTACGGAGTTATACGGGGAAGAGGAGAGGGAGGAAGTAGACAGAGGTGACCAGGAGGATAAGAGAGAGGAATGAGAAGGAGAGAGACAAATCCTGCCAGTAACCAGTTCCTTAGGTGTTCTCCACCGTCTGGAACACACAGAGATTCACAGAGTTGGATAGAGAAGAGATGGGGGAGAAAAGAGACAGAGGCCACCTGGTGGAGAAAAAGGAGAGTCCAAAGGAGGAGAGAGTGGTCAAGCCAGTAATCTCGCTCTCAGGTAAACTTGGGTAGTGAAGTTTGGGTTTTTAAATGTACAAAATTGACAACAGAAACCTAAGAGCAAAGATTAAAAATCTAGAGTAGAGGTTGGATTTTAAAAAATACAATATTAAAGAAAAGAAGCAGAAGGAAAAAGGAAGAAAGAAAAAAAAAACACAAGAATTATTTAAAAAACAAACAAACAAAAAAACAAAACAAACCAAAAAAAAACAAAAAACCACCAACAACCATCCAAAGGCTATATATGGTGTTTGCCTTAAAAAAAAAAAAAAAAAAGTCTTTTTTTTTTTTTTAATAGTAATAGTAGGTTATAGAAATAAAAATTAGAGGATAAATAGAAGACTTAACAATTAAAAAAATAGTTAGAAAAAAAAGAAGAAAAAAAAGAAAAAAAAAAAAGGAATGATTTTAAAATTATTAAAAATATATCTGGCCGTTCTCTGATGTTTTGGGCCGTGTGGGATCACTTCCAAGGTGGTTCCCTCTGTTTAACTTCTTCTGTTTGCTGGTTTTTTAGGCTCACTAGTTCAGTCGCGCTGTGGGGAGGGGGGATGCTGCAAACAAATAGCACTGTCGTGTGCACAGTGTCTCAGCCCCGCCTGACTTGTCCCTTCTTGTGGCGTACAAACCGCTCCGGCTCTACGATGCTCAGCCGGGAACCGTCTGGGGCCGGCCCGAGGCTGCATGCACTTCCCCGGTCCAAGCTGCTCAGGCCGCCCTCAGAGGCACAGATTCGGCTGGGACTGCGTTTTGTGCGCTTCCCAGGTCCGAGTAGCTCAGGAGTTTGGCGAGCACGATCGCCTCGGCGTGTCACCTTTTCTGCCGCTGCTGCTCAGCTTTCTGGGTGGACCGCTGGCGTCCCCCGTGAGGCAGATTGTGAGTGTCCAGCACCCCCAGAAGTCTTAGCAAAGAGGCCTGCTTGCAGTTAGGTAAGTAAAGTCTCTCCGGGTCTGCAATTGCCCCTTTCCAGTCCTTACGGCTCTGGCTGCCTGTCCCCGGCGGGGGATGGTCTGCAGCCGGCTTTTTCCGTTCCGTCCTTTGTTCTGTGCTGGGTCCTGGCGCTGTCTTATGTTCCAGCTTTTCGGGCGGTAGCTATCCCACAGTCTGGTTTGCTAGCCCAGGTTAGATCATTCTGGTTGCGCGTGGGGCGTTCCTGCCCGATTCTTACAAAGCACTGCAGCCCGCGCCTCCCGCGCGTCCCTGCCCTGCCCCCACTTCCCAGTGGCGGATGCAGGCGTCTGTGCCGCTTTTGCGCTGGGGGAGTTACTGTTGGGCTTGTAATCTCTTGGTCTTAATTATTTCTTTATTTTTCCTTCCTGTTATGTTTCCCTCTGTGTTTCCAAGACTCGCCACCGACTCGGCAGGGAGAGTGTTTCCTGGTGTTTGGAAACCTCTCTTCTTAAAATTCCTTTCCCGGGACGGGCTTCCCTTCCTGGGACGGAGCTCCCTCCCCACCTCCTTTGTCTCCTTTTTCGTCTTTTATATTTTTTCCTACCTGTTTTTGAAGACAATGGTCTGCTTTTCTGGATGCCTGATGACCTCTGCCAGCCTACAGAAGTTGTTTTGTGGAGTTTGCTCGGAGTTGAAATGTTCTTTTGAGGAATTTGTGAGGGAGAAAGTGGTCTTCCCGTCCTATTCCTCCGCCATCTTTATCCCGTCCCCCGCTTTATTTCTTTCTTATTTCCTTTTTAGCAACATTTAATTTTTGTAAACAAATAATATGTATTCATAGTTTAAAAGTCAATGGTGTTGGGTTAGGGTTGTTTGTAATACAAAAGAGCATCCTTCCTACCTCCTAGCCCCTTTCTCCAGAGGCAAGCACATCTAGTACTTTTGAGTATGTCTTCCCCTATTTGAGAATTTGACTTTTTTTTTTAATTGGTGGAAAATTGCTTTATAATTTTGTTTTAGTTTCTGTCATACAACAATGTGAATCAGTCATAATTATATAGCTATCCCTTCGCTCCTGAGCCTTGCCTGCTTACCCCCATCGTGTCCCTTTAGGTAGTCACAGAGTGCCAGACTGGGCTCCCTGTGTTACTTAGCAACTTCCCACTAACTGTCTATTTTACGTGTTGATGTCAATGCCACTTTCTCAATTCGTCCTACCCTCACCTTCCCCCGCTGTGCCTACAAGTCTGTACTCTGAGGTTCATCAGCACCATTTTTCTAGCTTCCAGGTATATATATATACACACACACATATATATATATGTTAATACACAATACTTATTTTTCTCTTTTTTACTTACCTCACTCTGTGTAAGAGGCTCTAGATTCATCCACCTCATTACAACTGACTCAAATTCGTTCCTTTTGATGGCTGAGTAATAATCCATTGTATAAATGTACCGCAACTTCTTTATCCATTCATCTTTCCATGGACATTTAGGTTGCTTCTATGTCCTGGCTACTGTAAATATTGCTGCGATGAACATTGGGGTACATACGTCTTTTAGAATTGTGATTTTCTCAGGGTATATGCCAGTAGTGGGATTGCTGGGTCGTATGGTAGATTTATTTCTAGTTCTTAAAGGAATCTCCATACTGTTTTCCATAATGGCTATATCAGTTTTTATATTCCTACCAACAGTGCAGAGGGCTTCTTTTTATCCACATCCTCTCCAGCATTTATTGTTTGCAGATTTTTTGATGATGGCAATTCTGACTGGTGTGAGGTGATACCTCATTGTAGTTTTGATTTGCATTTCTCTAATAATGAGCAACATTGAGCATCTTTTCATGGGTTTATTGGCCATCTGTAAGTCTTTGGAGAAATGTTTGTTTGGAATGTGTTTCTGCACATTTTTTGATTAGGTTGTTTGTTTTTCTGATATTGAACTGTATGAGCTGCTTATATATTTTGGAGATTAACCCTGTGTCAGTTACTTTGTTTGCAATTATTTTCTCCCATTCTGAGAGTTGTGTTTTCATCTTGTTTATTGTTTCTTTTGCTGTGCAGAAGCATTTGAGTTTAATTAGGTCTCACTTGTTTATTTTTGCTTTTATTTCCATTAATCTTGGAGGTAGGTCAGAGAGAATCATGCTGTGATTTATGTCAAAGAGTGTACTGCCTATGTTTATAGTTTCTGGCCTTACATTTAAGTCTTTAATCCATTTTGAGGTTTTTCTGTGTATGTGTAGGGTGTTAGGACAGAGAAGGCAATGGCACCCCACTCCAGTACTCTTGCCTGGAAAATCCCATGGACAGAGGAGCCTGGTAGGCTGCAGTCCATGGGGTCGCTAAGAGTCGGACACGACTGAGTGACTTCACTTTCACTTTTCACTTTCATGCATTGGAGAAGGAAATGACAACCCACTCCAGTGTTCTTGCCTGGAGAATCCCAGAGACGGGGGAGACTGGCGGGCTGCCGTCTATGGGGTCGCACAGAGTTGGACACGACTGAAGCAACTTAGCAGCAGCAGCAGCAGCAGCAGCAGCAGGGTGTTAGGAAGTGTTCTAATTTCATTCTTTTATATGTAGCTGTCCAGTTTTCCACTTGTTTGAAGACGCTGTCTTTTCTCCATTGTGTATTTTTGCCTCCTTTGTCAAAGATCCAGTGCCCGTAGGTGCGTGGGTTTGTCTCTTACTCCATTGGCCTATATTTCTGGTTTTGTGCCAGTACCATAGTGTCTTGATGACTGCAGCTTTATAGAATAATTTGAAGCCAGGGCTAGCTCTGTTTTTCTTTCTCAAGACGGCTTTGGCTATTTGGGGGTCTTTTGGGTTTCCATACAAATTGTGAAATTTTTTGTTCTAGTTCTGTGAACAATGCCATTGGTCATTTGATAGGGATTGCACTGAATCTGTAGATTGCTTTGGGGTCGTATAGTCATTTTGGTAACATTGGTTTTTCCAATCCAGGAGCACGGTATGTCTCTACCTGTTTGTGTTGTCTTTGATTTTGTTCATCAGTGGCTTACAGTTTTCTGAATATAGGTCTTTTGTCTCTTTAGGTAGGTTTATTCTTAGGTGTTTTATTCTTTTTATTGCAATGATAAATGAGATTGTTTCCTCAATTTCTCTTTCTGATTTTTCATTGTTAGTGTGTAGGAATTCAAGGGATTTCTGTGTATTAATTTTATATCCTATGACTTTACTAAATTCACTGATTATCTCTAGTAGGTTTTCTGTGTGTGTGCGTGTGTGGTGTTATCTGCAAATAGTGAGAGTTTTACTTATTCTTTTCCAATCTGGATTCCTTTTCTTTCTTTTTATTCTCTGATTTCCATGGCTAGGACTTCCAAAACTATACCGAATAATAGTGAGGAGGCAGGGCACCCTGGTCCCTGATCGTAGAGGAAACACTTTCAGTTTTTCACCATTGAGAACAGTGCTTGCCATGAGTTTGTCATATATGGCTTTTATTATGTTGAGGTAGGTTCCTTCTTTGCTGATTTTATGGGCAGCTTTTTTTTTTTTTTTGAACACAAATCGGTGTTGAATTTTGTTGAAAGCTCTCTGTGCATCTAATGTGTGATGATCATATGGTTTTTATCTTTCAATTTGTTAATATGGTATATAACATTGATTGATTTGTGTATACTGAAGAATCCTTGCATTCCTGAGATAAATCCCATTTGATCATGGTGTATGATTCTTTAATGTGTTGCTGGAATCTGTTTGTTAGAACTTTGTTGACGATTTTTGCATCTATGTTCATCAGTGACATTGGCCTGTAATTTTCTTTTTCTGTGGTATCTTTGGTTTTGGTATCAGGGTAATGGTAGCCTCGTAAAATGAGTTTGGGAATTTTCTTTCCTCTGCAATTTTTGAGAATGGTTTGACCAGGATAGTTGTTAGCTCTTTTCTGAGCTTTTGGTGGAATTCAGCTGTGAAGCCCTCTGGCCTGGGCTTTTTTGATCAGAGTTTCAACTTCAGTGTTTATGATTGGTCTGTTCATATTTTCTGTTTCTTCCTGGTTCAGTTTTGGAAGGTTGTACTTTTCTAAGAACTTGTCCATTTCTTCTGAGTTGTCCATTTTATTGGCATATGGTTGCTCATACGATCCTTTGTATTTCTGCATTGCTTGTTGTAACTTCTTTTTCATTTCTAATCTTATTGATTTGAGTTTTCTCCCTTTTATCCTGATGAGTCTGGCTGACAGCTTGTCAATTTTGTTTAATCTTCTCAAAGAATCAGCTTTTAGTTTTATTGATATTTGCTATTGTTTCCTCCATTTCCTTTTAATTTATTTCAGCTCTGGATCTTTATGATTTTTTGCTTGTACTAACTTTGGGGGTTTTTTTTTCTTCTTTTTCGAGTTGCTCTAGGTGTAGGGTTTGCCCGTTTATTTGGTATTTTTCTTATTTTTTGTGGTAGGCTTGTATTGTTATAAACTTCCCTCTTAGCACTGCTTTCACTGCATCCCATAGGTTTTGAGTTGTTGTGTTTTCATTGTCATTTGTTTCTAGATATTTTTAAATTTCCTCTTTGATTTCTTCAGCGACCTCTTGGCTATTTAGAAGCACGTTGTTTAGCCTCTGTATGCTTGTGTTTTGTACAAGGTTTTGATTCCCCCCCCCGCCCCCCCACCCCAGTAATTGATGTCTAATCTTATGGCATTGTGGTCAGAAAAAAATGCTTGATACAATTTCAGTTTTCTTAAATATACCAAGGCTTGATTTGTGACCCAAGATGTGATCTCTCCTAGAGAATGTTCTGTGTGAACTTGAGAAAAAAGTGTAGTCTGCCGTTTTTAGATGGAATGTCCTATAGGTCTTCCAATAGATAGACCTAATTTAAGGCTTGTGTTTCCTTCTTAATTTTCTGTTTGGATGACCTGTTCATTGATGTTAGTGGGGTGTTAAAGTCCCACAATACTATTGTGTCAATGTTGATTCCCCCTTTTATAGTTGTTAGCATTTTCCATATGTATTGAGGTGCTCCTTTGTTGGGTACATATATTTATAATTGTTATATCTTCTTGGATTGATCCCTTGATCATTATGTACTGTCCTTCTTTGTCTCTTTTAACAGTCTTTATTTTTAAATCTATTTTATCTGATATGAGTATTGCTACTCCCATTTTCTTTTGATTTTCATTTGCATGCTACTGCTACTGCTAAGTCACTTCAGTCATGTCCAACTCTGTGTGACCCCATAAACGGCAGCCCACCAGGCTCCGCCATCCCTGGGATTCTCCAGGCAAGAACACTGGAGTGGGTTGCCATTTCCCTCTCTAATAGAATATCTTTTTCCAGCCCCTCATTTCAGTCTGTATGTGTCCCTAGGTCTGAAGTGGGTCTCTTGTAGACAGCATATATAGGTCCTGTCTTTGTATCTATTTAGCCAGTCTGTGTCTTTTGGTTGGAGCATTTAATCCATTTATATTTAAGGTAATTGTTGATATAAGGCTTCCCTGATAGCTCAGTTGGTAAAGAATCCGCCTGCAGTGCAGGAGACCTTGGCTCGATTCCTGGGTCAGGAAGATCCCCTGGAGAAGGGAAAGGCCACCACTCCAGTGTTCTGGCCTGGAGAATTCCATGGACTGTATAGTCCATGGGGTAACAAAGAGTCGGACTGAGAGACTTTGACTTTCACTTTCACAGTTGTTGATATGTCTGATCCTATTACTATTTACTTTAGGTTTGGGTTTGTTTTTGTAGTCTTTTCTTTCTCTTGTGTTTCCTGTCTAGAGAAGTTCTTTTAGCATTTGTTGTAGAGCTGGTTTGGTGGTTGTAAATTCTCTTAACTTTTGCCTATCTGTAAAGCTTTTGATTTCTCCATCAAATCTGAATGAGATCCTTGCTGGGTAGAGTAATCTTGGCTGTAGGATTTTTCCTTTCATCACTTTAAGTGTATCCTGCCACTCCCTTCTTGTCTACAGAGTTTTTGCAGAAAGATCAGCTGTTAACCTTATGGGGATTCCTTTATACCTTACTTGTGGCTTTTCCCTTGGAGCTTTTAAGATTTTTTCTTTGTGTTTAATTTTTGTTAGTTTGATTAATTTGTGTCTTGATGTGTTTCTTTTTGAAAGTGAAAGCCGTTCAGTCATGTCTGACTTTTTGTGACCCCATGGACTATACAGTGCATGGAATCCTCTTCTGCTGCTGCTGCTAAGTCGCTTCAGTCATGTCCGACTCTGTGCGACCCCATAGATGGCAGCCCAGCAGACTCCCCTGTCCCTGGGGTTCTCCAGGCAAGACTATTGGAGTGGGATGCCATTTCTTTCTCCAATGCATGAAAGTGAAAAGTGAAAGTGAAGTTGCTCAGTTGTGTCCAACTCGTAGCAACCCCATGGACTGCAGCCTACCAGGCTCCAGGCCAGAATACTAGAGCAGGTAGCCTTTCCCTACTCCAGGGGTTCTTCCCAGCCCAGGGATCGAACCCAGGTCTCCTGCATTGCAGGCGGATTCTTTACCAGCTGAGCCACTATCCCATATGGCACTCTCTGGGCTTCCTGGACTTGGTGGCTATTTCTTCTCCCATACTAGGAAAGTTTTCAACTGTAATCTCCTCAAATATTTTCTCATACCCTTTCTTTTTCTATTCTTCTTCTGGGACCACTTTAATTCAAATATTGCTGCACTTTAATGTTGTCCCGGAGGTTTCTGAGATCGTCCTCATTTCTTTTAATTCTTTTTTCTCTATTCTGCTCTGCTCTAGTCATTCCCGCCATTCTGTCTCCCAGCTCACATATTGGTTCTTTTGCTTCAGTATCCTACTGTTGTTTCCCTCTAGTGTATTTCTCATTTCAGCTGTTACGTTGTTCATTCTTGATTGTCTAGATCCTTGTTCAGTTCAGTCCAGTCGCCCAGTCGTGTCCGACTCTGCGACCCCATGAACCGCAGCACGCCGGGCCTCCCTGTCCATCACCAACTCCCGGAGTCCACTCAGACTCATGTCCACTGAGTTGGTGATGCCGTCCAGCCATCTCATCCTCTATCGTCCCCTTCTCTTGACTAGACGGACCTTTATTGGCAAAGTAATGTCTCTGCTTTTTAATATGCTGTCTAGGTTGGTCATAATTTTCCTTCCAAGGAGTAAGCATCCTTTAATTTCACGACTGCAATCAACATCTGCAGTGATTTTGGAGTCACTCCGCCAAAACAGTCTGACACCGTTTCCACTTTTTCCCATCTATTTGCCATGAAGTGATGGGACTGGATGCCATGATCTTAGTTTTCTGAATGTTGAGCTTTAAGCCAACTTTTTCACTCTCCTCCTTCACTTTCATCAAGAGGCTTTTTAGTTCCTCTTCACTTTCTGCCATAAGGGTGGTATCATCTGCATATCTGAGGTTATTGATATTTCTCCCAGCAATCTTGATTCCAGCTTGTACTTCTTCCAGCCCAGTGTTTCTCATGATGTACTCTGCATAGAAGTTAAATAAGCAGGGTGACAATATACAGCCTTGACGTACTCCTTTTCCTATTTGGAACCAATCTATTGTTCCATGTCCAGTTCTAACCGTTGCTTCATGACCTGCATATAGGTTTCTCAAGAGGCAGGTCAGGTGGTCTGATATTCCAATCTCTTTCAGAATTTTCCAGTTTATTGTGATCCACACAAAGGCTTTGGCATAGTCAATAAAGCAGAAATAGATGTTTTTCTGGAACTCTTTTGCTTTTTCCATGATCCAGTGGATGTTGGCAATTTGATCTCTGGTTCTTCTGCCTTTTCTAAAACCAGCTTGAACATCTGGGAATTCACAGTTCATGTATTGCTGAAGCCTGGCTTGGAGAATTTTGAGCATTACTTTTCTAGTGTGTGAGATGAGTGCAACTGTGCAGTCGTTTGAGCATTCTTTGGCATTGCCTTTCTTTGGGATTGGAATGAAAACTGACCTTTTCCAGTCCTGAGGCCACTGCTGAGTTTTCCATATTTGCTGGCATATTGAGTGCAGCACTTTCACACCATCATCTTTTAGGACTTGAAATAGCTCAACTGGAATTCCATCACCTCCACTAGCTTTGTTTGTAGTGATGCTTCCTAAGGCCCACTTGACTTCACATTCTAGGATGTCTGGCTGTAGGTGAGTGATCACACCATCGTGATTACCTGGGCCACGAAGATCTTTTATGTATAGTTCTTCTGTGTATTCTTGCCACCTGTTCTTAATATCTTCTGCATCTGTAAGTCCATACAATTTCTGTCCTTTATTGAGCCCATCTTTGCATGAAGATTTCCCTTGGTATCTCTAATTTTCTTGAAGAGATTTCTAGTCTTACCCATTCTATTGTTTTCCTCTATTTCTCATCCATGCCTCCATTCTATTTATCTGTGCCTCCATTTTATTTCTGAGATGTGGGTCATCTTTACTGTCATTACTTTGAATATTTTTGGGGGTAGATTGCCTATTTCCCCTTCATTTGTTTGGTCTGGTGGGTTTTTACCATGCTCCTTCATCTGCTGCATGTTTCTCTGTCTTTTCATTTTATTTAATTTACTGTGTTTGGGGTCTTCTTCATCAGGCTGCAAGGTCATAGTTCTTCTTACTTGTGGAGACTGTCCCCAGTGTGTGGGACTGGACCAGTACCTTATGAAGGTTTCTTGGTTGGGGGTCCTGGTTTCTGTGTTCTGGTGGGGGGAGCTGGATCTTGTCTCTTTAAAGGGTAATGTCACACCAAGTGGTGTCTTGTGGGGTGTCTGTGAGCTTGGTGTGACTGGGCAGCCTGTCTGCTAATGGGTAGGGCTGTGTTCCTATTTTGCTAGTTGTTTGGCATGGGGCATCTGGCACTGGACCTTGCTGGCCTTTAGATGTGGCCAGGTCTTAGTGTTGAGCCTTTGGCAGAGCTCCCGCCAATTTGTATTCCATGCAATCAGGGGTTCTCTGGTGGTTCAGCACCCTGGATTCAGGTATCAGAGCCGATCTGAGGAACCACTTCAGAGGTTCAGGCCTGAACGCTTGCTGGAGCACCAAGACTCCACAAGCCTCACAGTGCAGAAGGGAAAAGAAAGAAAGAAATAGGGAAAAAATCAAATCAACCTACAGACAAAAAAAGAACAGATAGACAAAACCCCAAAACAAATGGTAAAAGCAACATTAATCAGATAGCAACACACAAAGAAACTCACACTCACAAAGAGAAAAAAAAAAAGAAAAGAATAAGAGGGAATCAAAAAAGAAAAGAGAATCAAATCAATAAACAAATCCATAAATGAAAACAAACACTAAAAACTAGAGTAGCAAAAATGCAAAACCAAAAACATGGACAAAATGCAATATAACAAAAAGGTGGTATAGAAATAGGAAACAAATGAAGTGAATTTATTTAAAAGTAAAACAAAAAAGGAAAAAGTAAGTAAAGATAAAAAGGATTATTTTTAAAAAGGAACAACAATAGAACAAAATGAAAAAGAAAAAACAAAACTATGTGCATAGAGTGATAGTAAGAACATTATCCTATGACATCAGTTGTCACCACACAATGTGCTCCAGCCAATCTGCCTTCTCAGGAAGTCTTCCAATATTTCTAGGATGGGCTCTCGACCTGCTGTGGGAGCTGTGGGGTCAGTTCAGTCTCAGATCTGGCCTTGCTCCAGCCTGTACTTGCTCTCAGAGCCCACAGTTGCCCCGAGTGTCCACAGTCTCCGGTTCGTTGCAGGGATTTCCTCGGCTGCACCTCTGGCTGTAGGAGAGACTTCCCTTCCTCTTCCTCGGTCACACAGCCTTTGATGCTCTGCTTTAGTTTTGGCTCCACCTCTGCTTGTAGGCTACCCTCTGGTATTTGCTCCCTGCCCAGACAAAATGGGGTGAAGGCTGAGGCTTACCAAGGCTCACTTGCTCAGTCAGGCTGGGAGAGGGAGGGTTATGGCACCCACAGTTGGGATGTGCAGTGAGTGCTTGCAGAGGTGGAGGTCTAGTGGATGATGCTACAATCTGAGTTGGGTCGTGCCCTCTCCCAGAGGAACTGGCTCTGAGTTGTGGGTTGCTGGAAAGAGCCAACCTGCTTACGCTCGCAGGAGGGTGTGGGTAGTGACCTGCACCTGCTTACAGCTTGGCAGCCGCTGTGGTGGCCCTCATGCCCACCTCTGGGGTCACAGGCCCCAGTTCCATCTTGCCCCTCACCTCTGGTGCTCATGTCAGCCTTGGCAGCAGCAGGTCCACAGGTGTGCCCACCTCTGGGGTCAAAGACTGCAGCCAGCTCATCCCACCTTGTGAAGGTGAGGTCCTGCAGTCTGGGAGCACACAGTTAGAGGGTCCTTGGAGTTAGAGGGTCCCATGACAGTGATCTCTTGCCTCTGTGGCAGGCCCAGGCTCTTTTCCCTGGACTCCCTTGGCTGTGTTGTACTAGCCCCCTCAGAGTATCTTCATAGCAATCAACCCCAGTCTTCTCCCTAGGGTCCAGCCTCCGAAGCCTGAGCTTCAGCACACAGACTTCAGTTGCTGGGCAGGTGTGCAAACTGCTTCTCAGGTGGGAAGTGCTGGTCGGGAATGATCTCTGTGGTGGAGTCTCTCTGTTTTGCCTTCTGAGCACCTGTTGCTGCATTCCCCTTTGAGGTTCTGGAGCTCCCCCATCCCTGCCAGAGAAGGGGTTTCTGAGTGTGCAGAAACTTTTCCTCCTACCACTCCCTTCCCGAGGAGCAGGACCCATCTGGTTTTCTTTTAACTCTTCTTTTCTTATTGCTGTTTTCCTACTACTTTATACAGAGATTATTGTTGTTCAGTCACTCAGTTGTGTCCGACTCTTTGCAACCCCATGGACTGCAGCATGCTAGGCTTCCCTGTCCTTCACCGTCTCCTGGAGTTTGCTTAAATTCATGTCCATTGAGTCAGAGATGCCATCCAACCATCTCCTCCTCTGTCGTCCCCTTCTCCTCCTGCCTTCAATGTTTCCCAGCATCAGGGTCTTTTCCAGTGAGTCAGCTCTTTGCATCAGGTGGCCAAAGTATTGTAGCTTCATCATCAGCATCAGTCCTTCCAGGGAATATTCAGGGTTAATTTCCTTTAGGATTGACTGGTTTAATCTCCTTGCAGTCCAATGACAGTCTTCTCCAACACCACAGTTCGAAAGCATCAATTCTTCGGTGCTCAGTCTTCTTTATATGGAGGCAGGCCTGCCTTTTTGGAAGTCTGACGTCTTCTGCCACCCTTCAGGAGGTGTTCTGTAGGAACAGTTACACATGCAGCTGTATTCTGATGTATTTGTGGGGGAGGAAGATGATCTCCACATCTTACTCTTCCTCCGTCTTCCACGAGGCTTGAGAAGTTGACTTTTGATGTAAGAAATCCAACATGCTTTGCTGTCTGGCTCAGTGTTTTCTTTCCCCAAATTGTTGGCCCCAAAATTGTAGCCAGTGGTGATTCCACAGTTCTGCCTTTACTTGTATCAAACGGCACAGATGTCCAGCTGAATGTCCCGACTAAGAATGCGAAGGTGAAAAAAAAAAAAAAAAAAAAAAGGCAGTCTTTCAGAGAGAGAGAATGCCCAAGTGTTCAAGATCTGCTTGTTGGCCAGTTCATGCTCCAGGCCGGCTTACTCTTGCCCCTTGCTCGTTTCACAAATGGCACACAGTGTCCAGGTGTGTTTTGCTCCATTTCCAGGTTAACAAAAAGACCACAGTTTGCAGGTGTGCTTACAAAATATCACCTGGAACATTATTTGGGGGTAGGGCAGAGGGATCTAGGCTTTTATTCTTGATTTTGAAGCATTATAGTCTCTGTAGGCAGGGAGCCAGTTGCTTACAAGTAAAACTGCTCCAAACTAGATTGTTATCACAGCCCATTTGGGTTGGCTTTTCCAGCACATGAGTCAACAAGAATGAGTCAAGAGCTTCCTGAGTGGCCTCTGGGTAGATGAGGTGACTGGTTTAATCAGGTTCTTTGACTCAGAAGGTCTGAAATGCCCGCAACAAGAAGCCTGAGGACTTGATAGCTTTTCTCGGCTTTCGCATTCACAATCCTGTGCAAGGGGCCTCAGTCTTTTCCCAGAGAGCATTCTACAGCCTGGGTGGTGGCCAGATCAAATGACCGCTACCAAAATAAAATAACCAAAACGAAACAAAGGCCCACTGGAATGTTACGAAACAGTGAATTCAGTCTTTTCATTTTTGTGGTTTTGGTGACTGTTTTATCTGGGTGTGTTCTTGACAGTTGAAGGTTTCAGAGGGTTCTAGCCAAAAAGGAGTCCTTTGAAGAGAAAAGTGTAAGTTGCTCCTTGTAACATTCCCAGTGTTAGGGAACTTGGGCTGACTGTAGCTCCAAGCTCTTCCTCTGGGTTCTCCAAGGTCAGTGTCTCCTGCTCAGGTATGTTTTGCACTTCAGTTTGCTCAGACAATACTGTCTTGTCACAGCACTCCACAAGGGGCACCTGCCTGGGTCTGGGAAAGTCCCTGTGAGGAACTTTGTCTTTGGTTCAGCCTGTACCTGGGCCTGTGTGTAGGGAGGATGGGCTGGTCGCTGCTGCCTTGAAGCTAACCCGGTCTGGCCTGGATCACAAGCTCTAATAGACTCAGTGAGAGTCAAAACATTGGCTACAAAACAGGGCAAAGGAGGACGTAGCCATCCCCTCCCTGCCATTGCCACCTCTCCAGCAAGGGTGAGGATAACATTTACCTCTGTGGTTTTCAGTTTTAGGAAGATGGAGGCTGGGAGTGGGGGCACAGAGAAGCCTGGAAACTTTGATAAGGGCTTAGAGCAGGATTCTTGGGGTGCTGCCCACAGGTTGTCTGTGAACCATGGCAATATTTCATGAAGGCAGTTTGGTGATATGTATCATGCCCAGGTCCCTTCGGGCTTATTGTGAGTTATCAATTACTGTTAAGTTTTAAGATTACCCTTTTTCATTCTTAAAACTTTCCTGCTTTGGGGGATCAGTGATGTGACCACCCAGTATTTGGGGTACCTTTGGGAAAAGTATCCTAAGAATGTTTACAAAGATGTAGCTTCAGAGATGTTTAGCACAGGGCTACTAGGCATCAAGAAAAGTTATAGATAAATTATGTGTCATACAATAAACAATTAATTTAATTAGTTGAGTACATTATAGTGCCTTCACATAGTGGAATGCTGGAAAGTAGCTTCAGTCGTGTCCAACTCTGTGCAACCCCATAGATAGCAGCCCACCAGGCTCCCCGTCCCTGGGATTCTCCAGGCAAGAACACTGGAGTGGGTTGCCATTTCCTTCCCCAATGCATGAAAGTAAAAAGTGAAAGTGAAGTTGCTCAGTCGTGTCCGACTCTTAGCGACCCCATGGGCTGCAGCCTACCAGGCTCCTCCGCCCATGGGATTTTCCAGGCAAGAGTACTGGAGTGGGGTGCCATTGCCTTCTCCATAGTGGAATGCTAGGTAGCCATTAAAAATGAAATGTGGCAAAATAATAAATAGCATAAGAATATTTACATATTATTAAGGAAAATTACTAAACACCATGTTATATATATACAGATAGATAGGTATCTATCTATATAGTTATCGTATCAGTCAAACCTAGTTTACAAAGGAAAAGAAGCATATGCATTTAACAAAGGATTGAATGAATATATACTAAATTGTTTGTGGTTATCTCTGGAAGTGGGGGCTTCCCTGGTGGCTCAGTGGTAAAGAATTCACCTGCAATGCAAGAGACCCAGGTTTGATCCCTGAGTTGGGAAGATCCCCTGCAGGAAGGCATGGCAACCCACTCCAGTATTCTTGCCTGGAGAATCCCATGGACAGAGGAGTCTGGTGGCCTACAATCCATAGGGTCACAAAGAGTCAGACACAACTGAAGCAACTGAGCCCCACGCACGCTGGGAAGTAGGGTTAGAAATGGTTCCTATATTCTCCTTTATGCTTTTTTTGTGTTTCTAAATTTTCTACAATGAACGTGTAGAAGATTAGTGACAAGAGATATGTACATTCTAATCCTTAGCCTGTGAATATGTTAGCTTACGTGGCAAAAGGGAATTAAGTTTGCAGAGGAAGTCGTCACTGCTAATCAGCTGACCTGGAGAAGCAGAGAGCTGATGGAATAATCCAAGTGGGCCCAATGTCATTATATGCATGCTCAGTTGCCTCAGTCATGTCCAACTCTTTGCAACACCATGGACTGTAGCCCACAAGGCTCCTCTGTCCACAGGATTTCCCAGACTGAATACTGGAATGGGTTGCCATTTCCTCCTCCAGGGGATCTTCCCGACCCAGGGATCAAACCTGTGTCTCCTGTATCTCCTGCATTGGCAGGTGAATTTGGTAGAGCTGAAATACCTGGGAAGCTCAATGTCATCATAGGGGTCTCTAAATGTGGAAGAGGAAGGGAGATGCCTTGGGAGAAAGTCTCCATCATCTATTGAAGGGAGCATGGAGCCCAGAAATGCCAGTGGCTCATGGAAGTTGGAAAAGGCGAGAGAACGAGTTCTCTCCTAGAGCCTCTGGAAAAGGAATTCAGCCCTGCTGACACCCTGATTTTACCCCAGGGAGATCTGTTCTGGACTTCTGACATCTAAAACTTTAAGATGGTAAACTTGTGTTGCTTTAATCTTCTAGGTCTGTGGAGGTTGGTTACGGCCGCAATAGGAAACTTACACAACAAATTTCTTTTTCAAAAAGTCAGAAAAAAGATGATGATAAAAGTCATTTTACAAGAAATGTTTAGAAATCACTCTTTATAATGTAAACCAACAGCCATCTGAGGAGGAGAAGGTGGAAGAGCTAGGAGGAGGCCTGACACAATCTTTTTCCTACAAAAAATCTGCAGGAAGTGCCCATAGGCACAGCTGGCTGTTGGTTTCTTATTAGTAGAAAATAATGCAAGGGAGAAGTAAATAACCTGAGGGGCCAGTAGCCTGAGAACTGTCCTACAACAGGGCACAGTGAATTGCACAAAATGGGCAAAAGCAATGAGAATTTGGTTCTCCCAGAGGGGGAGAACCAGGGAGCTGCTGCCTCTGTGAACTCGGGGGTTAGGAAAGGAAACCATACTTGAAAGGAAACCCTCGTCAAGTGACAAATGAGTGGAAACTGATGGGCTCATGTGCTGGCTTGTGATGGCAAATCCCATTCTGGCACCAAGGAACAGAAGAGGTGTGATGGGCATGGCCCATAGGGAGGTTTTCCAGCCCCACCTAGGCAGGGAGCTGAGTGTGTTTGCTGCCTTGCCCATTCTGAACTGTTCACTGAAGCACTCTCATGTCGGAGAGTTCAGAGGATCTTTCTTAGATAAAACCTTTCCTGTTTACTTTGAAGGAAAATTTTATTTATCTTTTTGGCTGTGCTGGGTCTTAGTTGCAACATGTGGGATCTAGTTCCCTGACCAGGGGTCGAACCTGGGCCCCCTGCTTTGGGAGCGTGGCATCTTAGCCTCTGGGCCACTAGGCAAGTCTCTGAAGGAACTTTTAAGGAAATGCCAGACCCTTAGCAAAGGCTATAATGAATAAGGCATCTATAAATGGAAACAGCATTTTTTTTCCTTTGTTAGTGGGTCCAAAACCACTTCCCTTCCTGGAACAGAGAGAACTCTGTGGAGGTGGGTGCTGAGCTGGGCCCACTCACTCCACTGGCCACCACCTCCACTGTGTGGCTCTCAGCCCTGGACATGAGACAGGGTACTTCCTCTCCCAGTCAGGTCCCCAGGCATTCACCTGCCTATTGCTATCCTGGAGGTTCAGTCAGTCCACACAAGTGCTGAACATTCATAATTACTTGGTCAGTGAGGCTTCATTTTATTTGCTCAAGCTGTACATGCCACAAATTCCAGAAGGTGACACCTTTTCCTAGTATTTCAGATTTTGATGACCAAGTAGTTTGTTTTATTCATGCTGTTCATTATTGCCTATGTGTGTTTAAAAACCTCAATATATCATACATGCAAAGTAATATGTATTATGTACCTAGAACCATGCTTGAGTACTCCCCACCTCTTAGGACACTTACTGCTACCTTTGAAGTCCTCTGTGGTCCCCTCTCTCAGAGAGGTAGCCTGGGGATCACTGGGCCAGAAATTCTGATGTAGACTATCTCTGGCCCCTCTGTTGGCCAACACTGGCCACCGTGCCAGCAAGAATCAGGGGTGCGTGACCAGAAATATTTTCAACGTCCAAGCATTTCTCTTAGCTGGGTGTTTAATGAAGACCTGTCCCCCTGAGCTTTCCACACTGGGCTTGAGTAGAAATAAATCTTCCCTGAGACTTGAATTTCAGCACCTCATTCTTTTGTTTTCCTTCACAGTGTTACCACCTTCGTATGCATTCCAATACAACATGCCATTTACTTTTGCTAGTTTTTGAAAAAAATGCGTATAAATAGAATGCATTCCTCCTCTGTGATGCTTTCTTTTCCCGCAGCATTATGTTTCTGATACCCAGCCCTGCTGTGGCATGTCATCTTACATCTCAGGCAGGCCCCTCCTCAGCCTTCATACTTCCTGTGACCCTGAAGGCTGAAGGGCCATGGGCTTGGGGTTTGCCTTTGGCCAGCCGTCCTGCTGGAGACCCCCTTTCTTTCTCCTTACCCCCCTCTTGCCTCCTTCTCTGCATCTTCCACTATAGCCTCCTTCAAGTGCAAAGACCACCCCCTACCATTCCCACCCACACACCCACACTGGTGCATCCATGCACACGGTGTTCAGAGACAAAGGCACAACCATAATGATTACTTGGAGAGGGTTAACGACTGTGACTCTTCTACTTTGCTTGCTCTCCACTCCGCTGTGCTAGCCAGAGATGTCGTGCTGGTCCTGGCAGGGTCAGCTGAGCATGGGCACTGTCTGCACCTCCCTGGTGGGGCCAGGACCCAGGTCAGTGGACACATTTGGGCCACCAGTGATGCTTGTTAGAGAAGAAGCCATCTGAGCTACTGGGATATGTGGCAGTTTTCCTAAGAAGTGGCTAAACTGCCTTTTGTTTGTCATGAAATGAAAAACAGACGCTTGGAGTGCTGGGCGGAGCCTGGGACATGCTTGTCTTGGATTGATGGGGCTGAGGGACAGAGGGAGGGGACATCGGACAGTGAATGAGCCTGGCTCTGCACAGTGCAGACTGTGTGCAAACTGCACAGGCAGATTGAATGATAGTGTTGTTCAGTCCCTAAGCTGTGTCTGACTCTTTGCGACCCCATGGACTGCAGCATGCTAGGCTTCCCTGTCCTTCACCATCTCCCAGAGTTTGCTCAAACTCATGTCCACTGAGTCAATGATGCTATCTGACCATCTCATCCTCTGTCACCCACTTCTCCTTTTGCCTTCAATCTTTCCCAGCATCAGAGTCTTTTCCAATGAGTCAGCTTTTCACATCAGGTGGCCAAAGTATTGGAGCTTCAGCAATCAGTCCTTCCAGTGAATATTCAGGGTTGATTTCCTTTAGGATTCACTGATTTGATCTCCTTGGTGTCCAAGGGACTCTCAAGTCTTCTCCAGCACCAACAGAGGCCTTGGTGAGAAAATAAAGGCCCAGGGCCCCTGCCCCCCAGAGCTTGGAGTTTGTAAATAATTGCTGATGTGTACAAACTGAAGGCTTTGCTAGGTCAGCTGGGAATGCCTAGTGAGGGCATTTGGGATGAGCCTGACTCAAGGGATGCTTCAGAGGAAGAGAAACACCGGGTTTTACAGGGTGAATGGGAATCTGAAAGTCAGGAGAGGGCATTGCAGGCAGAGGAAATGTCCAGTACCGAGGCCTGAGAAGGTTCTGCAGGCTGCAGAGGGTCCGCTCACACAAACCCCCTGGAGCTGGCAAATTCAAAAAGACAGGAAGCAGAAGGGTGGTTATCAGGGTCTGAGGAGGGGGATGGGGAGTTAGTGTTTAATGGGTATAGTCTCAGTTTTGCAAGATGAACAGTTCTGTGGATTGATGGTGGTGATGGTTGCTGCTTCTGCTAAGTTGCTTCAGTTGTGTCCGACTCTGTGCGACCCCATAGACAGCACCCCACCAGGCTCCCCCATCCCTGAGATTTTCTAGGCAAGGATACTGGAGTGTGTTGCCAGTTCCTACACCAATGCGTGAAAGTGAAGTCGCTCAGTCATATCTGACTCCTAGCGACCCCATGGACTGCAGCCAACCAGGCTCCTCTGTCCATGGGATGTTCCAGGCAAGAGTACTGGAGTGGGTTGCCATTGCCTTCTCTGGGTGATGGTTGCACTCCATTATAAATGTACTTAATGCAACTGGATGGAGAGTGCACCATTTAAAAATGGTTAAGATGGAATATATATATGTGAAAAGTGAAAGTTGCGGAGTTGTGTCTGACTTTGCAACTCCATGGATTGCAACCCACCAGGCTCCCCTGTCCATGGGATTCTCCAGGCAAGAACACTGGGGTAGGTAGCCATTCCCTTCTCCAGGGGATCTTCCCAACCCAGGGGTTGAGCGCAGTCTCCTGCATTGCAGGCAGATTCTTAAGTGTCTGAGTCACCAAATATATATATATGTGTGTGTGTGTGTGTGTGTGTGTGTAGGATATAGGATTGGGCTTCCCAGGTGGCACAGTGGTAAAGAATCCACCTGCCAATGCTGGAGACATGGGTTCAATTCCTGGTTTGGGAAGATCCCGTGGAGTAGGAAATGGCAACCCACTCCACTATTCTTGCCTGAAAAAATCCATGGACAGAGGAGCCTGTCAGGCTTCAGTCCATGGGGTCACAAAGAGTTGGACATGACTCAGTGGCTAAGCATACACACACACACACACATATTGGGTCAGCCAAAAAATTCATTTGGTTATGGAAAGGTTATGGAAAAACCCGAACTTTTTGGCTGACCCAATATATTATTCCCAAGCATGGAAGTTGCTTGGTCCAGGGTGTGGCACTGAGCAGGCCCTTTGGAGAGCTGTGAGGGGGTGGGTTTTTGTGGGGTAGGAGTGGCCTGAGATAGACCCAGGGACAGGTAGGCGGGTGTCTGTGAGCCAGGCCTTCTGTCTTGCATCTTCGGATGATCCTCTTGAAGCTGTGTGGAGGGATTAGAGCTGGAATCAGGGCACCAGCTAGGAGACTGTCTGGAAAATGATTCTGAAGTCCTGACTGGTAAGTCAGACAAAGCCAAGGGAGACACCAGGGTTCAACAGGGCAGCATTTTGGTGTCTATATGGATGTATGATCCTGAGAACCTCGAGAAATATGTTAAGAATGACACTCAAAGTTCTAGAGATAGGAGAAGATGTTTACACTATTTAGAGAGCCAGGGAAATGCGGAGCCCAATCCAGTGATGAAGCCCATGGGCTGTAATCTGACTTGAAATTGTAAGCAGTGGTGACATATTTCTAAGGAAGGCAGACCCCTTCTTAACTTAGAGTGACCCTGCAGGGGCAGACACAGAGGGTTGAGGCGTCCTTTCAGAGTCGTTGTTGCTCAGTTGCTAAGTCATGTTAGACTCTGACCCCGTGTAAGGCAGCACTCCCAGCTTCCCTATCCTTCAGTATCTTCTGTAGTTTGCTCAAACTCATGTCCATTGAGACAGTAATGCCATCCAACCATCTCATTCTCTGTTGTCCCCTGCTCCTCCTGCCCTCAATCTTTCCCAGCATCAGGGTCTTTTCCAATGAATCAGCTCTTTGCATCAGGTGGCCAAAGTATTGGAGCTTCAGCTTCAGCATCAGTTCTTCCAATGAATATTCAGGGTTGATTTCCTTTAGGTTTGACTGGCTGGATCTCCTTGCTGTCCAAGGGACTTCCAAGAGCCTTCTCCAGCACCACAGTTTGAAAGCATCAATTCTTTGGTGCTCAGTCTTCTTTATGGTCCAACTCCCACATCTTAAAAAAATTATTAAGGCCCTGCCTGGGTGTCACCCCTAGAGATTCTGACTGACTTGGTGTTGAGTGGGGCCAGGTGACATTACTATGCAGACATCAGCAGTGAGAGCCGCATAACACCTGGCTGGCTACCTGGTGTCCCTGTTGGGGTTGAACCCTATCTGCCTGGTTTCTGGCACATGCTCTGCCTTGACATCTGTTGTGTTGGCCCAAGGAGACAGGACAAAGGAGAATGCTGCTCCTGGTATGTCACTGGGTGGTGTATTTCTGGCAGGCCAGGATTTAAAAGCTTCAGGTGAAGAGTGAATTTTCTGCTGTCTCCTTCTGTCTCCAGTCTATCTGGGATCTTAATGGCCCATGATGACACCATGTCCCAGCAGTCACTAGATACCCATTAGGGTTTCCCAGTGGGTGTGAGTTCCTGAGGCTAGGGGTCATTTCTGGGTGGTAGGGTTACATAGCAGCAGGCTGTCTGGAATCTTGGTCCTGCCATAGTTCTGAGCTCTTAATATGGATATTCACAACTTGGGCTTTCTCTTCTGCTTCTGGTTTGAGATGACGTAAGACAAGTATATACAGTCATTAGGAAAACTAGCAATTAGAAAGAGATCTAGTGTCTGAACTGTGGAAGAAGTTTCATGGGCAAGGGCACTGGGGAGACCAGTGCAGTCATGAAAGGCTCCACAGACGAGGTAAGACTTGAGTTGGAAGAACTTAGCTAAAGGGGTCAATAGAGGGTACTCTTTAGCAAAGGTGGGTGTAGATGTTGAAAGAAGAGATGACAAAATAGGATACATGTAGTGTAATGAGGGGCAAGGATGTTTGACTTTCTTCCAATAAATTCCACCCTGGTATTCTCTGGGCAGAAATGAAAACAAAATTTTTTTATAGTTCTCAAAAAAGAGGTCCCCAGACCAGAATCATTAGCATCACCTGAGAACTTGTTAGACATGCACACTCTCAGGCCCCAAACTACTGAATCAAAACAAACTCTGGGGATGAGGTCCAGTAATTTCTACCTTTCCAAGCCCTCCTGAAGCTCACTTGTTTGAAGGCCACTGTCCTACTCTGCACCCTTATCTGCTAGGTGGTCTCTGGTTATTATTGTCAGAGACAAGGGGCATGTTTATTCTGGGATATGTCACAGCCCTTGCAGTGGTCTATGGTTGGGTGATTACTGATCTTTTGTCCTGTCCAAGTGATACAGAGCCAAATAGTTGACAGACTCTTGTTTTAAAAGAAATATTGTAATTTTATTGGAGTATAGTTGATTAACAATGTTGTGCTAGTTTTAGGCATACAGCAAAGTGATTTAGTTATACACACACACACACACACACACACACATGTATGTTCATTCTTTTTTAGATTCTTTTCTCATAGAGGTTGTCACACAATATTGGGTAGAGGTCCCTGTGCTATACAGTAGGTCTTGTTGATCATCTGTCTCATGTATAGGAGTGTGTGTGTGTGTGTTCATCCCAAGTTTCTATTCCATCCCTCCTCCCGTAGCCATAAGTTTGTTTTCAATATTTGTAAGTCTACTTCTGTAAGTTCAGTTGTATCTTTTTTAAAACTTAGCTTCCATATATGAGTGATACTTGTCTTTCTCTGACTTACTTCACTCAGTATGATAATCTCTAGATCCATCCATGTTGCTATAAATAGCATTGCTGCTGCTGCTGCTAAGCCGCTTCAGTCGTGTCCGACTCTGTGTGACCCCATAGACGGCAGCCCACCAGGCTCTGCCATGCCTGGGATTCTCCAGGCAAGAACACTGGAGTGGGTTGCCATTTCCTTCTCCAGTGCATGAAAGCGTTACTTTATTCTGTTTCATGGCTGAGTAATATTCCATTGTATTTATGTACCACATCTTCTTTATCCATTCCTCTGTTGATGGACATTTAGAGTAACAGACTCTTAGTCGTGTACTTGGGCAACATTTATTGAACAGCTGCCATTTCCTAGGTGCTACTCTATGCTAAGCCCTGGGAATGCAGAGGTGTACTAAATCAAGGTGTGTATTTCCATGAAGCTTGTGTTCTAGTTGAGGGACAATCCATCAATTAAGCATAAAAATATTTGGTAGTTCTAGATTTGAGGAGGAAAAATAGAAGTGATGGGGAAGGGTCTTTTTTGGACTGTGATTAGAGAAGATTTATCTGAGGTGATACGCAAGCAGAAAGCTGGTTGAAATAAGGGAGAAAGCTACATGAACTTGAGGGAGATTGCCCCAGGAAGGGGGAGCGGAAGTGTCGAATCCCTGAGGTCCCTGAGGCAGCAACAGAATGTTCTCAGAAGAGAATGGAAGCCAGTGCAATGGGGAGAGAGGCAGTGCTGGGAGGCAATGGCTGGATCAAGAAAGGCCTTGCTGATCCTGTTCGGGTGACTTGCCTGGGAGTAAGGGCAGCCTGCTGGAGGGTGTTGGTTTGCATGATGTGTGTCTCTCTGAACAAGAATCTCTCTGAACAATGGAGCATTCCATAAGAGGAGAAGCAGGGAGGCAAGTTAGGAAGGTATTGGAATAATCCATGTGAGAGATCTGGCATAGAGGTAGAAGTAAAAAGGAGTTTGATTCTAGGTTTTGAAGGAGGGAGCAAGAGGCCAAGTGGATGGATTCCTCTGGGGTGGAGAAGGCTCAACAATGGCTTGACTTTAGGTGACTGGAGCCCCCCTTTTCTGTAGTCTAAAGGCCTCTGTCCTCCTGCAGTTCCATACCCACAGGAAGGATGGTAACAACCCAGCAGGGTTCCCTTCTCTCAACTCCACATTGGCCATAAGAGGTGTTAGGGACCAAACGACGGGCTCTAGGACCTGAGTCATGTTTACCAGAAAGAGACAGGACATGTGCTCATCCTGCCTGGCCAATCATGTAACGCCAGCTACTCCTGTAACTGAGACAAAGAACTGCCTGTATATAAGCCGCCATACTCCTTTGTTCGGGGCTCTTGTCGGATTCCACTGTGCTGGAAGAGACTTGGGCCCTAGCGCGCTAGAAATAAACTCCCTTCTTGCCTTTGCATTACTGTGGTGGACTTGCTCTCTCGGTCGGTTTGGAGATACAGGCTCGGTGCATAACATTTGGGGGCTCGTCCGGGATCTCCGTCCCGCCGGGGAGGACAACTCTCCTGGTAGAAGGGAGTAACCTCGTTAGGAGATAAGAGCTCTGAGCACCGGTGCTAACATTGCAGAAGCCCAGATTAAGTCCGGGGCCCAGTATCGTACTGGGGAGGCATCTGGGTGTAAAGTGCAGAGGCAAGTCTGGTGTAAGGCCGAGGCCTGGTATCATGCTGGGGAGGCAGCTGGCTCTGGTTACTAGATTAAGTCCGGCATAAGGCCAAGGCCCAGTATCGTGCTGGGGAGGCAGCTGGCTCTGGTTGCTAGATTAAGTCTGGCATAAGGCCGAGGCCCGGTATCGTGCTGGGGAGACGGCTGGCTCTGGTTACTGGATTAGGTCCAGTGTAACGCCGAGGCCCAGTATTGTGCCGGGGAGGCGGCTGGCTCTGGTTACTGGATTAAGTCAGCGTAAGGCCGGGGCCTGGTTTCGTGCTGGGGAGGCGGCTGGCTCTGTGAACATCCTGCAGGTAAGATTGAGTGCATTGTCGGTGGCCACCTTGCGTTTGTTATCTGTTTGTCTATTTGTGGTGTCTGCGTTGCTCTTTGTGCGCTCTGTTGGCTCCCAGTGTACTTTTCTGTGATCATGGGACAAACAACTTCTACTCCTTTATCTCTTATGATTAACCACTTCTCTGATTTCAAGTCTAGAGCTCAGAATCTTTCGTTACTGGTGAAGAAGAGCAAACTGGTGACTTGCTGTTCCGCTGAGTGGCCCACCTTTGATGTCGGATGGCCACAAGAGGGAACCTTCAATCCCCAAATTATCCAGGCAGTCAAAGAGAGGGTGCTTACTCCTAGTCCTGCCGGGCACCCAGATCAGACTCCCTACATTCTGGTCTGGCAGGATCTAGTGAGAAACCCGCCGGAATGGCTTAAACCCTTTGTTCTCGCTCCTTTGAAACCTCCTAAACCTCCCCGTCCCTCTTCCCCAACTCCAACCTTGCCAAGCCCACAGGTGCTAGTCATTAAGTCTTCCGAAGAAAAAGAAGGAAAAAAGGACGAGAATCGACCAAAGCCGGTCTTCCAGGAATCTTCTCTGTATCCTAATCTGATAGATCTGGAGACCAAATTGTTCCCACCCCCATATGCGGATCCACATCCGCCCTTGCTTCCACAGGTTCCACAGGTTTCATCGGGAGAAGCCAGGAGGAGAACCGAGCCTTCAGCTCCTCCCAGAGAAGGGGGCCCCGCCCAGGGAACTCGGGGAAGAACAAGGGAAATGGCCAGCGTAGTGGAAAAAGAAGACCCAGAAGTCCCCTCCTCCACCGTTCACGCGTTTCTGGTCCGGGCGGGGCCAGCCAGAGAGGGTGGAGAGCGGACATATCAGTATTGGCCCTTCTCCACTAGTGATTTGTACAATTGGAAACCCAGATTCCCTCCTTCTCTGAAAAACCACAGGGTCTTATTGATCTTTTGGAGTCTATCCTTTTTACTCACAATCCCACTTGGGATGATTGTCAGCAACTGTTACAGGTGCTTTTCACTACAGAAGAGCGTGAGCAGATCCTGTCAGAAGCTCGGAAGAATGTGCCAGGGGTGGATGGGAGGCCCACAATACAGCCTAACCTCATTGAGGAGGGGTTCCCCTTGGTGCGACCCAACTGGGACTTCGAACGCGCTGAAGGTAGGGAGTGTCTCCGAGTGTACCGCCAGACTCTTATGGCTGGCCTTAGAGCGGCCGCCAAAAAGCCAACTAATTTGGCCAAAATAAATCCAGTGAGACAAGAGCCAAATGAGAGCCCAGGAGCCAAATGAGAGCCCAGCAGCCTTCCTTGAAAGGATAATGGAAGCTTTTAGACAGTATACCCCTATGTACCCACAGGCAGATGAGTCATGAGTGGCAGTTATGTTAGCATTTGTAAATCAAGCAGCCCCCGATATTAGAAGAAAGTTACAAAAGATAGAGAAGTTAAGTGAACAATCCTTGCAAGATCTAGTGAGGGCAGCCGAGAGAGTTTTTAATCATAGAGAGACCCCAGAAGAGAGAGAGGACTGCATTAGAAGAGAAGAAAGAGAATTTAGAGCTGAAGAAAACCGTAAAAATCAAAAAGAGCTGGCCCAGATATTTTTTGCTGGGGTTGAAAACAAAAACAGGTTCCAAAAAGGGAAAAAATTAGACTCAAAAACTGAAGGAAAAACGACAAGGTGTAAGCTTGAGAAAAGCCAATGTGCGTTTTGTAAAGAGTTTGGACATTGGAAAGATAAATGCCCCAAGAAAAATCTAAAAGAGGGGCCCAAGAACCCCAAGAACGAGACTCCCTCTCCAGACAGTCATATCCTCTACGCGGGTGAGGATAGCGACTAGGGGGGTCAGGGCTCGAAGCCCCTCCCCGAGTCCTGGGTAACTATAAATGTGGAGGGGAAATCGGTTGGCTTCATGGTGGACACAGGAGCCCAATACTCAGTCTTAAACCAAAAAGATGGACCCATGTCTAAGAAAAGTAGCTGGGTACAGGGAGCAACCAGGACTAAACGATATGGATGGACTACAAAACGGCATGTGAACTTGGGGGCCCACCAGGTAACCCATTCTTTTCTGGTGATACCTGAGTGTCCAGCACCCTCGTTGGGAAGAGATTTACTGTCTAAAGTGAATGCCCAAATTCATTTCAACCACGGACAAGTGTCGGTTCTAGATGGGACCAGGCTTCAGGTCCTGTCTCTGGCATTAAAAGATGAATACAGACTCTACTTGCCAGAGGCCCCAGCGACAATAAGCCCCAAAGTACAACCATGGGTTCAAAGATACCCTCAGGCCTGGGCTGAAACAGCAGGAATGGGACTGGCCAAACAGAGGCCCCGTATCATTGTGGAACTGAAAGCCAGTGCTTCCCCGGTGAGGGTACGGCAGTATCCCATGAGTCAAGAGGCTCGATAAGGAATTACTCCTCATATACAATGCCTCATAGACGCTGGGGTCCTGAAAAGGTGCCGGTCCCCATGGAACACTCCCCTGTTGCCTGTGAAAAAGCTTGGGGGAACTGATTTTAGACCGGTACAAGATCTACGAGAAGTCAACAAATGGGTGAGTGATATTCATCCTACGGTTCCTAACCCTTATACATTGCTAAGCAACTTGCCTCCAAACTACATTTGGTATACTGTTTTAGATTTAAAAGATGCCTTTTTCAGTTTGCCTCTTGCCCCCGCAAGCCAAGAGATCTTTGCCTTCGAATGGCAGGAAGACGGTGGTCAGACCCCTGTGCAGCTGACATGGACTCGCTTACCACAGGGTTTCAAAAACTCGCCCACGTTATTTAATGAGGCCCTGGACGAAGACCTCCGTGAGTATCGGGTTGAACACCCTACCATTGTTTTATTACAATATGTTGATGACCTTATGCTGGCAGCGGCTACAGAGAAAGAGTGCCAAGAGGCAACAGGTGAACTTCTCCAAACCTTGGGGACTTTAGGTTACAGGGCCAGTGCCAAAAAGGCCCAGATTGCCAAGCAAGAGGTTACATACCTCGGTTATAAGATAAAGCAGGGCCAGAGGTGGCTAACACAGGCTATGAAAGAAACCATCCTCCAGATCCCTGAGCCGTCTAACCCTAGACAAGTGAGAGAATTTCTGGGAACTGTGGGATATTGCCGGTTATGGATCTTGGGGTTTGCAGAAAAGGCCAGGCCCCTATATGAAGGGACCAAAGAAAACAAGGACTGGAAATGGACTGAGCCAATGAAAGAGGCCTTCCAAGAGCTCAGGCGAGCCTTGCTAGAAGCTCCTGCCCTTGCCCTCCCTGATCCATCTAAGCCTTTCCAATTATTTGTAGATGAAAAGCGGGGGATAGGAAAAGGGGTACTAACACAGAGATGGGGACCATGGAAGCGACCTGTAGTTTACCTTTCCAAGAGACTGGACCCAGTGGCAGCCGGATGGCCACCTTGCCTCCGTATCATTGCAGCCACCGCGCTCTTAGTCCACGGTGGTGATAAACTGACTTATGGACAGAGACTCTTGGTCTACACTCCTCATGCCATAGAGAGAGTTTTAAAGCAACCCCCAGGTAAATGGATTTCTAATGCCCGCTTGACGCACTACCAGGCCTTGCTACTTGACACCCCACGGATTCATTTCCAAACGCCCTGCACTCTAAGTCCGGCCACTCTTTTGCCCAATCCGGAGGAAAATAGCCCCCTCCATGATTGTGATGAGATACTGGCCGGGGTAACAGCAATATGAAAGAACTTAACCGATACTCCACTGGATAACAGTGAGCTAAAATGGTTCACAGATGGCAGCAGTTATGTGAAAGATGGACAGAGACGGGCGGTAGCTGCAATAGTAGATGACTCTGGACAGACGATATGGGCAGAGGCCCTTCCCCCGGATACCTCAGCACAAAAGGCAGAGTTAATTGCCCTGATTCAAGCATTAGAGAGAGCCAAAGGAAAAAAAATAACTATTTTCACTGACAGTCGCTATGCTTTTGGCACAGTACACATCCAGGGCCTGATATATCAGGAACGGGGGTTTTTGACAGCTGAAGGAAAAGAAATTAAAAATTTGCCTGAAATCCGTAGACTTTTAGAGGCTGTACAGATGCCTCGGGCTGTGTCAATAGTACACGTACCTGGACATCAGAAGGGTGACAGCCCCACGGCACGAGGGAATCGTGCCACAGACCTGGCAGCTCGAAAAGTAGCTGATGAAGATTTCATCACCCCTGTGTTGGCGATCGGACTTCCACCTCCAGGTATGGGAACTCTGCCCCCAACCCCTGAGTATTCATCCACAGACCTTGCTTGGATCCAAGAACACACCAACCTTCAAAAAGGTGAAGATGGATGGTACCGAGACTCAGACGGCTACTTGATACTCCCTGCTCAGTTGGGACGGCAACTATGTGAGCATTTACACTTGTCTACTCATCTGGGATAAAAGAAGACTCTGATGCTGTTTCAAACTGCGCGCCTGCGATTTCCCCGGCACCAGACAACTGTAAAGAACATAGTGCATGCTTGTAAGGCATGTCAACAGATGAGGCCAGGAAGAGGACAACATGCAGGACTGAGGTATCGGGGAGAAGGACCAGGGCAACACTGGGAAATAGATTTCACCGAGGTAAGGCCAGGCAAGTATGGTTACGGGTACTTGTTAGTGTTGGTGGATACCTTCTCAGGGTGGGTGGAAGCTTTTCCTACAAAGGGAGAAACCGCGATGATAGTGGCGAAAAAGATTTTAGAAGAAATAGTTCCCAGGTTTGGCCTACCAGTGACCATCGGCTCTGATAATGGACCTGCTTTTGTGAGTCAAATAGTTCAGAGCCTTGTCCTAGCCCTGGGGACTAAATGGAAGTTACATTGTGAATACAGTCCACAGAGCTCAGGGCAAGTAGAAAGAATGAATTGGACCCTAAAAGAAACTTTAACTAAATTGGCTATAGAGACTGGCGGGGACTGGGTGACCCTCCTTCCCTTCGCCCTCTTCCGTGCGCGTAATACTCCTTATCAACTTAATCTGACCCCATTTGAAATTCTGTATGGGAGACCTCCCCCTGTATGTCCAATATTTGAAGGGAAGAAACTACCGCCTCCCACGTTGGGACAATTCCAAGAGGCCTTGATGGCCTTAAGCAAGGTGCACTCTTGTGTCTGGAAACTGCTCCGGGAAATACATGTGGATCAAAATAAGGGAACTATTCCCTCACATGACATTGGCCCAGGAGATTGGGTATGGGTCAAAAGGCACCAAACCAAGGCACTAGAACCCAAATGGAAGGGTCCTTATGTTGTCCTTCTTACCACCCCAACTGCCCTAAAGGTCGACAGTATCAGGCCTTGGGTGCATTGCAACCATGTACGCCCAGCTACTTCAGCAGAGCAGGAAGACGCTAAAAAAGAATGGGAAGCATCTCTGCACCCGTCCAACCCCCTGAGGCTGAAGCTCTGGCGTCGTCGACAGGACCAAGACAACTCATCTGGACCATCTTATGGATGACCATGTTACTCTGCTCCGAAGCTGCCAGCGTGAACCCGCACCAACCCGTCAGAATCACCTGGAAACTGCAAAATGGACTAACACGTGAGATGCTTAACTCCACCACCGCAATACATCCACCAAATACTTGGTGGCCAGACTTATACTTTGACCTTAAGCCAGTGGTAAATGTACCCCGGAAGAGGGGCAAGCTCTGGAATCATGCATTCTGGGCATGTCCAGGTGCACCCAGGCATAACTGGAAGATCTGTGGGGGGATACAGGACTCTTATTGTAAATCTTGGGACTGCGTAACTTCCAATGATGGGTCGGAGACTCCAGGGTATAGACGGTGGGATGTAGGAAATCGGGACTTGCTTAACTTCTCATTTGTAGGACCCGTACCTCTGTACTCCGATTGGGAAAAGGATCATAACTTTGCCCAGGTAAAAATAAGGTTTAACATTGACAAAGCAAAAAAAGAAAAGGCCTGGGTCAATGGGATATCATGGGGGCTTCAGACCAGAACTGACGGGTTCCCATACCGGGAGTATTATAATGGGATCATTGTTGTGAGTCAAGTTTTAGAACCGGTACAAATACATAGTATCAGTCCAAACCCCGTTGAACAGGTCCATGCAACTCTCTACCCGACAACCTCCCTACCTACATCCCAGGGACCAACAAAAGACCCAGAGGCGGGCCCCCTTGCTAAACTCGGACAAACAGATCCACTATGGAAATTAGTAAAGGCAGCTTATGCTACCTTAAATCAAACCCATCCTGAGGCAACTAAATCCTGTTGGTTATGTTACAACTTAATTCCCCCTTATTATGAGGCAGTAGGCCTCAACGCCTCTTATGACCTGGCCAACGGCACCGATCCTCCTCAATGTCAATGGGGAGACCGAAAAGTAGGCCTTACAATGAGAGAGGTATG
Source organism: Budorcas taxicolor (assembly GCF_023091745.1). Taxonomy (NCBI): domain Eukaryota; kingdom Metazoa; phylum Chordata; class Mammalia; order Artiodactyla; family Bovidae; genus Budorcas; species Budorcas taxicolor. Next base: position 120,373,152 of record NC_068920.1, read on the forward strand.
GGGAAAAGGGTTATGTATGGGCAAGGTATTATCAGGGAGGTCTCCACTGTGTGCGCATGTCGTTGAGCCTACGGACTTGCCCATAGCCAGGTGGCTAATACCACGGATGGGAGGATGGTGGGTCTGTTCACACACAGGGCTGACTCCATGCTTACACAGCTCAATCTTTGATCCCAAAGAAGAATTCTGTGTTATGGTAGCAGTCGTGCCAAAAATTCTGTACCGACCAGAGGAAACAATATATGATTACTGGGCCCAAAAATTGACCCTAAATTCTCAAGAAAGAACTTACAAAGTCAAGAGGGAACCTCTTACTGCCATAACCATAGCAACTATGTTTGGTCTTGGAATAGCCAGGGCCGGAACAGGAATAACAGCTTTGTCCCTGCAAAGCCAAGGATTTAACTCCCTGAGAGCGGCCATAGATGAGGACATCACCCGTATAGAGCAATCTATTAGTCATTTAGAATCGTCTTTAACTTCACTATCTGAAGTAGTTCTGCAAAACAGAAGAGGATTAGATCTGCTCTTTCTGCAACAGGGGGGACTCTGTGCTGCCCTAGGAGAAGAGTGTTGTTTTTATGCTGATCACACAGGAATAGTTAGAGAATCTATAGCCAAAGTAAGAGAGGGACTAGCCCAATGTAAACGAGAACGTGAGGCTCAATAAGGATGGTTTGAGTCTTGGTTTCAACAATCCCCTTGGTTGACCACCCTAATCTCCACCTTGCTGGGACCCCTGCTAATACTTCTACTGATGCTTACCTTTGGCCCATGTATTATCAATAGTCTTGTAGCCTTTGTAAAGGAACACCTAAACATAGTACAGCTGTTTGTGCTTCGGCAACAATATCAAACTGTGTCTCAGGACCTAGAGGAAGATTCCTCTATATGATCTAAGAACAGGGGGGAATGTTAGGGACCAAACGACGGGCTCTAGGACCTGAGTCATGTTTACCAGAAAGAGACAGGACATGCGCTCATCCTGCCTGGCCAATCATGTAACGCCAGCTACTCCTGTAACTGAGACAAAGAACTGCCTGTATATAAGCCACCATACTCCTTTGTTCGGGGCTCTTGTTGGATTCCACAGTGCTGGAAGAGACTTGGGCCCTAGCGCGCTAGAAATAAACTCCCTTCTTCCCTTTGCAGTACTGTGGTGGACTTGCTCTCTCGGTCGGTTCAGAGATACGGGCTCGGTGCATAACAAGAGGCTTCCTCATAAGCTTTTTTCCTTATAAATGTCATGATTTTCCCATAACTGAACTGTGTTCTCAAGGCTATAGCTAAGTTTCTCTGAGTGCCCCCACCCCATTCACTCCCAATAGAATAAAAACAGCTGTGAGAACATAAAAAATCATGCTATGGATTAAACCTTGCCTAAAACCCTGTGAAGCACAAATGGAGTCTTTTTTTGGTTTGTTGTTTTACTTTTCTTGCAAAGTCTTAAAGTTTTTTTTTTTTTTTTTAATTTTTATTTTGTATTGGGGTATAGCTGATGAACAGTGTTGCGATAGTTTCCAGTGAAGAGTGAAGGGACTTAGCCATACCTACACGTGAATCTGAGTGAACTCCGGGAGTTGGTGATGGACAGGGAGGCCTGGCGTGCTGCGATTCATGGGGTCGCAAAGAGTCGGACACGACTGAGCAACTGAACTGAACTGACACATGTATCTATTCTCTCCCAAACGCCCCTCCCATCCAGGCTGTCACATAACATTGAGCAGTGTTTCATGTGCTATACAGTAGGTCCTTATTGGTTATCTGTTTCAAATGTAGCAGTTTGTACCTGTCCATCCCAAACTCCCTTACTATCCCTTCCCCCTGTCCTTTCCCCAGGGGAAGCGTAACTCCCTTCTCTAGTCTGTGAGTTTCTTTCTCTTTTGTAAATTTAAGTTCATTTGTATCATTTATTTTTAGGTTCCACTTATAAGGGATGTAATAGCATATCAGAAACAGCAGTCTTAAAGACAAGGAAACTGAAATTCAGGGAGTGAAGCTACCAGCCTGGTAATAGCTACCCCTTAAGAGAGCTTCCTGCCTGCTAGGGAGCTTTGGATGGTCGTGTGTGTGTGTGTGTGTGTGTGTGTGTGTTACCACCACCAAAGAATTCTCCACACCAGCTGAGTGCCTACCATTCAACTCAATTCTGAAACTATCTACCCAGAGACAGCATCAGATCCCACTGGTTAAGGGCTCCGTCCCACACGTCTGCCCTCACTTTAGAGGGCACACCTCCAAGTTGTTCTTTGTGCCTTTGATTTACGGCCTGTACACCTGAGGTTCCCATGACCCCTACTCAGGTTTGATTAATTTGCTGGAGTGGCTTATAGAACTCAGAAAAAAGCTACTGATTAGATTACTGGTTGCTGTAATCTAATTGCAGTAAGCTGGTTACTGTAACTCAGGGACAGCCGCATGGGAGAAATGCATAGGGCAAGGTATGGGCAAGGGGCACAGAGCTTCCGGCTCTGAGGGTGCCACTCTCCCAGCACCTCCGTGCATTCTTTCCCTGGAAGTTCTCTGCATCCCACCCTTCTGGATGTTCTTGGAGGCTTCACTACATAGCATGAATGATTAAGTCACTGGTAACTAAATTTCTAGCCCCTCTTTCTTCCCCAGAGCTCCTGTGGTGGGACTGAAATTTCCATTCCTCTAATTACCTGGTTGGTTTCCCCTAGAAACCAGCCCCCATCCTTAGGTGCTTTCTAAATGTTATTAACATAAAAGACACATGTATGAGTCTCTTCACTTAAACTCCAGGGTTTTAGGAGCTCTGTGCCAGGAGTGGGGAAGACTAAATATACAATTATAAATTACAATATCACAGGTGGCAAAATGGCTGAGCTTGGTATAGCCCTTATAACTTCTCAGGTTGTCTTCATGCTGAGCATCCCTGTCCCCCTGTCCCCACCCATCTAGTCTGAGCAGGTACCAGAGCTGCCTTTGCAGTGTCTTCTGTGAAGATGCTTTTCCCCTGTGAGTGCCTTCATCCTTAATCCCCCCATGTCCCTCCCCTTTGAGGGAATCAGTCTTAACTGCCAGCTGAAGGGAGCATCATCTCCCACAAGTTGGATGTGATGTATTTTGGCTCATATCTTTTAAACAAACTCTCCTCACATCTTCGCCTCATCAGCTTAAAGGTGCTAGTCTCCTAGGCCAGGCACAGGAAAAGTATGAAAAAGAAAACTATGAGCTTTGCTCTTGAGAGCACTCATTTGGACAGGGTTTCTTCCCAGTACCTCTAACTGGTTGCGTTTCTCTTGCAGGACTTGGAGCTTCTTGGACAGAAATCCCACACTGTCCTGAAAAGCTAGGTGGGTGAATTCTCCATCCTGGGGATGCAGAGTCAGTGTCCTCAGAACATCTGATGCAGCTGGACCATCTGAGCTGTCCCCCAAAGTGCATCTCAGTGGCTTTATGGTCACAGGAAATGATGACTGTGGGGTGAATTCCTATAAGATAGTGTTTCGAGGGGTCTCCCCTATGGCAGAAAGCAAGCTGGTTCCTGCCTGTTGGACAAAAAGGGTGCATGTTGATGTCACTCAAGCTCTGGCTGTCCTGTGGTCCCACTGTCTCAGCACTGTGCTTGAGGAGGGAGACACTTCCAGGGGAAGTGTTATGTCTTCTGAGATCCCAGAGCAGATTCAGGGCAAAGGATGTGAAGCCTCACGATCACAGTCTCCCGTCCGTTTTCAGAGACTTTCCTTCAAACCCACTGCTAGCATCACTGGGCCATAGACTCAAACAGAGAGGAAACTTGGTGTTTCCGGAACAATCTTCTTCATGTTCCTCAGCACACTTGCAGAAGGTGACATCCTGGTCACCACATCACTAGAAGCAAGTGTGAAGGATTTTGGAAAAACAGCCTCTGCTCCAGCCCTAGTGGAAACAGCCATCTCTGATCCGAGGCGGCCAGAGAACCCAGAAAAAACAGCCTTGCCAGGCCCTCAGCCAGGGAAGCCCTTCCAGCACTGTGGTTCCTACAGGAAGCTCCCTGGCAGCCAATCACTGGGCAGTTTGGTCCTCTGTAGGATGGAGAAGCCTAGAAGGCACTTCAGAGGATGGGATCAGCCAACCGCTTTCTCCCAGCCTGTCCCAGGTGGTGAAGAGCAATCCTGGAGGATGCCAGCAAATGAACAAATGCCTGTCCAGACAAGAGTCTTTTCTGGTGAAACACTATGCTTCCTATGGAATAAAGGGCAAGCATGGCTGCTGAGGCCCAGCAGTCCTCGGAGGGCAGGTCATCTCTCTCCCTGTCGTCACACAGCTTTCTCACCTTGCCAAGTCCTCTTCTCCTGTGTCCCAAGCTGAGAGCGGTCTGGCTGACTCTGGGGAATTCTTGCTGTTCCTGAAGACACCCCAACTTCTACATCGAGGCCTTGGCTAAGTGCTGGGCTCATCTCCAGCGAGGCAGGGGTAACCTTTCCAGGTGGCTGCATCTCCGGGTGGTGAAGCGTCGTTACCACCTACTCTCTCCATGGTCTTCAAGTGACTCCCTCTGAGGCAGAGTCATAGCTTGTCTCTTGGATGGCCTGGACCTTCCAGAGCCAGGACAGACAGCCTGCCCCTGAGTGTCTCCTCATGGAGTCATGGGCGTCTTACAGAAAGAGACCCAATATACACTTCCTGGAGTCCAGAGGTGGCCACAGAGCCACTGGAGGGCTGGGCCAGGGTGACGCTAACCACAGCCCCCACTAGGTTCTTCTAGCCACCGCTACCCCTCACTGGCGTTCCTGCCCTCGCTGACCACAGAGGTTCTGGGATACCAGGGAGGCCATCTGGACCAGCTCCACGGCCAGTGTCAGGTTTAAAGTTGCCTTCAGATGCCTTGAGACTGGAAATGTCTCAGATAGAGACTGAGTCCAGCCATAGCCTAGGTCTGGTCCCGTCAAGGAGAGAGCATAGTGGCTGCTGGCCTCGCTGCTGTGTTCCCTGGGAGCTGCCGTTCAAGCTTTCTGCGACTAACACTTTCCTTCTGTAGAGCTCACTGGTTTTCCTGGCTCCCTCTCCAAGTCTGGCCAGAGCAGAGCTGGCATCTAGAAGTTTATTTTTTAAACAATGTTAAGTATTATTTGCAGTGTTTTTTTCAAGTAAATGAATTTATTTTCGCTGTTGGGTCTTCGTTTCTACGCATGAACTTTCTCTAGTTGCAGCGAGTGGGGGCTACTCGTCATTGCGGTGCACAAGCTTCTCATGTGGTGGCTTCTCTCTTTGTGGAGCATGGGCTCTAGGCACACGAGCTTTAGTAGCTACTGTGTGTAGGCTCAATAGCTGGCGTTCCTGAGCTCTAGAGCACAGGCTCGATCGTTGCGGTACAGGGCCTTTGTCGCTCCACAGCATGTGGAATCTTCCCAGGCCAGGGATTGAACCGGTGTCCCCTGCGTTGGCAGAAGGCTTCTTAACCACTAGACCACCCAGGAAGCCCCCATCTAGAAGTGTAGTAAGTGCTTCCTGGCCTGAGCCTGAGGAAGCAATTTCTAGTGGGGCGGTGGCTGGTCCACGCTGCTTGAGGAGGAGTGGGAACTTGCTTCCCACCACATCCTAGAAGAGAGAGCACAGAAGCAGCAGGACTCCTTAAAGGAAGAAGACTGGATGGCGCTCTGTGCCCTGTTGCTGCTGAGATAGTTTTCTGGTTCTGTTGCATAGCAAACTGCCCCAAACCTTAGTGACTGAAAGAAACAGCCATTTTTTTCATCTCATTTTTGTGGGTCAGAAATTTAGGCAGGTCTCAGCTGAGTGATTCTTACACTCCTTGTGGGATTTACTGAAGTTTCTTGGTGGTATTTAGCTGAAACTTGGGCTGGTCTGAAGGGTGCAAGATGTCTTTGCTTATAGGCATTCATAACATGAATGTTAGGGGGACAGCTGGAGGGCTAGATGCAATGTGACCTTGTTTATATAGTCCTGAGAACTCTTTAGTCAAATTTCTACAAGGTTGCTGGATTTCCCCTGAGACCAAGAGACCAAGATAGAGGCTGAATAGTCTTGATGTAGCTTCAGGTGTCATGCATGCCGCGTGACTTCCGCTGTGGTCCCATTGATCAAGTTGGTTGCTGAAGCCAGGCAGATGCAAGGGGAGGATAATAGGACTCTACCTTTCAGTGAGTGGAGTATCAGAGTTTTTATGGTCACCTTTTCCTAAATAGGTGATAGGCCTTTATTTAATTATTTGGCTGTGCTGGGTCTTCATTGCAGCATGTGGGATCCAGTTCCCGGCCCCCGGCCCCATGCATTGGGAGTGTGGAGTCTTAGCCACTGGACCACCAGGGAAGTCCCTATGGCTACCTTTAATTACTAATTTATGCATCTTGAATCTGTGGATGCATATTTTTTTGTACATTCAAGAAAACTTGCAGCAATTTCTTCCTCAGCTGAATATGGGATCCTCCCAGACTAGGGACTGAACTAGCATCCTCCACACTGCAAGGCAGATTCCCAACCACTAGACCACCAGGGAAGCCCTGTCTCACTCCTTTATCCTCTAAGTCTCAGCTCAGATGCCACCAACAGTTTCTGTCACATCACCCTGTTCAATTCTATCAGAGCACTTATTGCTATCGGCAGTTTTCTTGTCTTTCTCACTGGAATCCATGTGTCACAAAGGCATGTCCCCTGACTTGTTCACTCATGTATCCCCAGGTCCCAGCAAGTTCTGGGCATATAGCTCATATCTGATGCATGAATGCTACCTCTCCTTGGAGTATCTTTTGTAGGAACTTCAGGAAATACAATGATAAAGATTGAAGAATAGCTTATACTTTTAGACTTTATGGAATCCTAATGAGGGAGGGCTTTGAGCAACCGGGAGGGTCTTAAAAAATGCTCTAGAAGTATTTTCTCAGTTCTAGGGGGCCTTGTTTATTTCCATTAGTAGGGATCCACTGAGTTGAATGAGTACCAGTTATTCTTTCTCAAATACCTTATAGAAAAATAGATGTATTTATTCCAGCTTTTGAACCCCTCTATCCAACTCTGCCAAGTTATTAAGTTTTAGAATCCCATCAGATTTAAGTTAAACTTCTTTCTCCAAAGCCCATGGTCTGAAGTTGGTGGGTTACTGGGGCTGGTGGAGCTCAGGAACCTGATTTTACCCTAAGTGAGTAAGTGCTGGGTCCCCTGGGTCCCTGGAATGTGGGGGTGTAGGCAGGAGTCCCTCCACTGGAGTGATTGTGTCATAAATGGGCAGGAAGCCTTGCAGATGCCCGACAGCCCTGTGACTTGGACATGGGTCTGCCAAGTGTTCCGTAGGGTTTTTATTGCCCCGTGACTCATGGAGCAAAAAGCAACTAGTTGACGTTTAAAATAAGACAGCACTATTCATTTCCCGTCAGGACCTGTATGTGAACAGTGAATGCACATCTGTAGCTAGAGGTGCTCGTTCTGGGAGGGTGTTTACGGAATTTCATTCCCGAGTTGGCTCTGCCTGGAATGAACCAGTTTCACCAAGCAGAGAGTCGTTCCTAGGGAGACCTTGAACTCAGCCACAAGGCTGCATAAAATCTCAGTTCCTTCTTGATGGTGTCTTCCTCCCTCCCTTCCACTGCCCTTCTCTGCCTGCTCTGGGATCACAGGGCAGGTGGCCCTGGAACCTCTGAAGTTGGAGGGCAGAAGCTCATAGCCCGGGTTCTTGCTGCAGCTGCTGGAAGAGCTGTTGACTAAGATCTCAGGCGGAGGCCTTTCTCCTGGTTTATCAGTAACTTCTGGGCTTTTGTAATCCTAAGCATTTTCATTTCAAGGAAAGCTGTTAAGTCCAATCAGGAAAAAAAAAAAAAAAAAGATGGGGGAAGAAGGAAAAAGTGTTGGACGGTTGTCAGCTCTGAGGTCTGCCAGGTGGTGTGAGAAGGATCTAGGAAATATTGAGGGGAAACCCCATTCTTTAAAGGAATTTAATCACCGAGCTGTGTCAGTCAGAGTTCTTGTTTAGTCGCTAAGTCATGTCTGACTCTTGCGACCCCATGGACTGTGGCCCTCCAGGCGCCTCTGTCCAGGGGATTTCCCAGGCAAGAATACTGGAGTGGGTTGCCATTTCCTTCTTCAGGGGATCTTCCTGACCCAGGGATCAAACCCATGTCTCCTGCATTGGCAGGTGGATTCTTTACCAATGAGCCTCCAGGGAAGCCCATCAGAGACACAAAGTTATATTGTGGTAGCAAAACTCACCACCATCCCAGTGACTTAAAGATTTTTTTTCTCTCAGGCTATACTCCATCCCATTTGGCAGGTGGGCTCTGCTCTCAGAAGGCCCTGGGTACCCAGCTAGTGGTCCCTGGATGGGGAAGAGGGGAAGAGCTCTAGAGGAACTGTCTTTGCACTGGCAGTTAAATGCTGTGACCCAGCGGTGAACTCGTTGGCTGGGAGTAGTCTCATGAGAAAGCCCCAACACAGAAGGGTCAGGAAGGACAATCTGACAGTGTCTGGGTGGGAGGAAGAGCTGGAAACAGGGAGCAGTCCCAACGTTAGTAACTGGAGTTGACTGAGTTGGCATTTCACACTTCAGAATGGTTCACAACAAAAGTTCTGAGGCTTTGACTCGAGATTTGTTTTAGTCATTTAGTGGGCTTGAGGGCTTGGTTGCATGACCTTGTTCTCCTGCTCTGGCCTGGAGAGCTATCACAGTGTTTATTTTTTCAGAGGCCTCTTTGTAGTCAGTCAGTATGAACAGGCAGCTTTGGAGGTTGAAGAGCAGACCAGAGATCTGGTATTATAGGTGTGGCTATTTTAATGCTGTTTGGAGAATACAAACTTGGGTCACATTCACGGATGTAGAAGATGGAGGTGAAAGGAGGGGATCGTATTTCTTTATTCTGCTGTAGTTATACTCGGCCTGGCACAGTTCTTCTGTTCTGTATCAAATTTTGAAGGCAGCTTTGACTAACTTTGTCTAGCTGGGATCCAGGAAGGGTTATCAGAGGGATTCAGGAGTCTTAAAGTTTGTTGAAAGGGGTACCTTGGCAGCAGCTGTATTTGAAGATCTGTCAGAAGTTTTCCTTTTACTGGGTGAGGAACCTACCTCCCTGTATTGAGATGGATTGGACTGAATGATAAACAGCCTACTTATTACTACGTGACCAAAGACAGCTGGAGGAGGCAGTTTGACCCTCCAAACAAAGGGTGGTTGTAAGAGGCAGCTTCCTGGGGCCTTTCCAACTCTGTCATGATAATTCTCTGATTCCGTTTTTTTCTCAGAAATGAAAATAATCCTTTCCTCATGGGAAAGGGAGTGAATGCCAGTTGAGACTCCACCGTATAAAATACTGCTGCTCACAAATGCTCTGCTGCTGATAATTCCTAGAGGATCTTGAAGTTGGTGGTAGAAACTCCATTTTACAGGTGAGGTAACTGAGGCTGAGGATGCAGGAAGTCAGGCACACATACAATCTTACAAGATGTTTTGCTTTAAGTATAGAGTCTGGAGCCAGACAGCTAGGGTCTGAACCCTGGTTCTGCAGTTTTCTAGCTGTGTGACCTCAGGTAAGTCATTTAACCTCTCTGGTTTATCCTCTGGAAAATGGAAATGATAGCAGGTCATATGGTTGTGAGGATTAACCAACTTAATTATAGACAGCATATTGAACATCAGTACCTTGGCACAGAACGTGAGCTAAATAAGTTCGTCTATTATTAAAATCATTATCAATGTCTGAATTAAGTTTGAAACACTATAGGAATTTGGTTCATACAATTAAGAAAACAAAATTTCTCTTTCACTTGCTCCTATTCCCATGTAGATAAAACAATATTTTTTTCGTTTTCTGGGAATGGCTCTGTTCTAGCATTTCAACATAATCTAGAAAGTAAGATTTCATCATTGGAGAGCACTAGATACATTCCAAATCCATTCATTGTGTTTAGAGACCTGAATCCTCTAAACTCATCCTGTAAGTTCAGGCCACAAAGAATTGTCTTCACTAGTCACATCAACAAATTGACAAAAGCAGTCTTTCTGATCTGGACTTCAAGCTATGTGCCTCCCCAACCGTTATGAATACACAAACATTTTCAAAAGTATATTTTAGTATCTAGTATATATATATAGTACATATATTTTAAATACATTTAGTATACAATCTAACGTTTTGTTTATCTGTCTTAACCTGAATAGCCACATGAGCCAGGGGCCATTGTCTCCGAATCCATTCCCAAGTCTAGTATAAACTCAAACGTCAGTGCAAGCAATGAGGACAAGCTTTAGGTCAGTTTAGGGGGGAAATTCCCAAAAAGGCTTGTGAGACTGAAGCACTGTCAGTATGTTTTGTTGCTATGTCCCCCAGCTGCCCCCCTGCTGATGTTTTAGGTTGATGGTTAAGTCAGACTGCCTGAAAGAGCCTTTGAGTGGAGACACTTCCACAGTGTTAACATCTGTGGGGAGAGAAATTAAGCCAGAAGTAAGCTGAGGATTGAACTAAGCGGCTGTCGACCCATCACATTTCTTGTTCTGGTGACAAGGCCAATAGTCCCTGGTGGGAATCCCCACCCAATGGACATTCTCGTCTTCTCTCTTTCTCCCCCTTTCCACTTTACTACCCCCGCCCCCACCCCCTTCTCCTCTGCTCCTGGCTTTTGGCTCTTACCCAGGTGGAGAACTTTCCACTACATCCTAACTTGCTGGTCCACCTTCTGGGTGGGATGAGGGAGCACAACTCAGGGGCACCAGTCACGATGAGGGGTGATTAGGCTCTGATCATCTAACCAGGTGAGCCCCTCCTGGGTTTCTGGACAAAGTCTCCATTCCAGTTCTGCTTTCTTAGTTCTGTTAAGTCCTCCTGTGCATATGCATTTACTTCTGGCTGCGCTGGGTCTTCACTGCTGCCTGCAGGCTTTCTCTAAGCGGCTTTCTCATTGCGGCGGCTTCTCTTGCGGTGGAGCATGGGGTCTAGAGTGTGCAGGCTCAGTAGTTGTGGCACACAGGCTTAGTTGCCCCACGGGATGTGGGATCTTAGTTCCCTGACCAGGGATCAAACCCATATCCCTTCCCCTTGCATTGTCAGGTGGATTCCTAACCACTGGACAACCAGCGAAGTCCCATGTGTGAGTTTAACAAAGGTTCTAGTTCTAAATGTTTCTCACTGGCTGAAACCTAATTGGCCAAGGAACTACACCCTGCCTTATTGCCAAATCTCAGCTGTGCTGGGGGAGGGACCATCCCATCCCATACTCCTTATCTCTTTTGCTGTAAGAGACATCAGTGATAGTGATAGAGTTGTCAGTGCCCTTCAACCTTCACCTTCAGTTGGCAAAATTCATTCGTCCTCAAACTAGAATCTTTTTCCTCCTATAAAAAGAGATCTGCCATAACTTCTGTGCCTCAGCTACCTCTTCTATAAAATGAGAACAATAATAGTGCTTACCTCATAAGATTGTTATAAAGATTAAATGAGTTCATATGAACAGTGCCTGGCACATTATACAAGTTACAAAGTGTTAGTGGTTGTAAGACATTGCTTATCGTGCTGTAAATTGCCATGTACCTTCTGGAAAACAGGGTAACACGCAAATTAAAAGCCCAAAACAAAGGGCTCTCAAACATACCCAACTTCGACAAATCCCCAAAAGATATTACTTGTTAAACTTGTTAAACCAACATATTTCTCACAGGATTATTATAATAAAAGTTAGAAATATGAACATTGAAATCATATTGGTCAAAATCATGGTACCTTCTACATGACTGACTCCTGTACAGCTGCTAAAAGACTATAGCAATAGATGTTTTTTTTTTTTTTTATCTACAAATCTGTGTGCACATTAGTACAATGATGAACACTGTGAAAAATGAATGTACACACTGGAGGGTGTGGGCCTTTGTGAGTTTTCCTTTTTCTTTCATAACTAAAGAGGAGATCTGCAGCAGAGGCTAAAGATGGTCAAGTAAAGCCAAATATGGGAACAGAAGACTATTCTTTTTTTTTTTTACTTTTCTTCTGAAGATTTGACTTTAATGATAATTGTCACTTAGCAGTTCTTGCCTTAAACTAGTTGCCTTTCACTTTTGAATTGGGATTTTGTTAAACTGTTTTTTGTTTGTTTCTCTGTGTGGCTTGCGGGATATTACTTCCCTGACCAGGAATAGAATCTGTGGCCCCTACATTGGAAGGGTGGAGCCTTAACCAGTGGACCATGAAGGAAGTCCTGCTTTTCACTTTTATTCTTGAAGACGGTTTGTTTGGAAAAAGACAATCCTGTTAGAGATAAGCAGCAGCTATCTACCTAATGCTGCAGGGCACTGGGTCTTTTTTTGGGCACCATTCCCTTGTGTTCTGGGGCTGAAGGCAGCCTCCATAATCAATTGGTAGGATGTTTGAGTCTTGACCAGGTGTAATAAAGAGCAAAGGTGCTCTCACACAACCTCTACTTTGGCTTACAGCTGTTAGGAAGAAAAGACTCTTTCCACCCTCAAATGATGAAGGCAGGCTGACTGGAATGGAGAAGAACATGTTCTGGAAGTTTAGCTGTTTTATTATTCAAGATGTGTTAATGTGTGGTTATTCCATTTGCAAAGGAAAAAAGCCTAATTCATTTCTGTTATAGTCCAAGTACCCAAATTAAGGAGAAAAAGCCCCATCAAGTGTTATAAATTGATGTCAGTCAAGACCTTGACAAGGCTTTCCCTTAACTTGTAGTAAATGGGAGACTAACCTGTTTACTAGTTATGTGTAACTGGTACACATACAACACAATGAACTGTGGCCACAACAACTGATATCACTAATGTCCCAGGTGGAGTGTGGCTAAAAACCACCTCCTGTGCTAAATTTTCATGTGAGAGAGGAACTTTCCTACAGACACAAACCAAAACTTCTTCCTTCATGGAAAAGACACGAGTTTAAATAAGACGCTGAATGAATTCAAGAGCCCATAATGTAGTTTCATAACTATATTGCTTAGCCTTAGATTCTTTAGAAGCTAACATTTCTCTACCAAGAGGTATTTAGGTTGTGTTTCCTTTTTCTCCCTTCTTCATGCATTGGAGAAGGAAATGGCAACCCACTCCAGTATTCTTGCCTGGAGAATCCCAGGGACAGAGGAGCCTGGTGGGCTGCCGTCTATGGGGTTGCACAGAGTCGGACATGACTGAAGTGACTTAGCAGCAGCAGCAGCAGCAACAGCAGCAGCAGCAGCAGCAGCAGCAAAGTACTCCTAGAAGAGATGCTGTGAATGTCACATATGTTTTCAGGCTACACTTATGGTCTTAAAGGGTAAGTGTGCCTAATTTCTTATCTTTCCCGCTAAGGACCCTCATGAGGAACTTATAAGGCAGAGAAAAGATGGCTCTTCCTCAAAGGTTTGGATGGGTTTTTTGGCTGTTGGTGGCAGTTGGTAGTTACTGTACTTGGAGGTTAGGCATCAAGTGAACTACAAGTCCTTAGTGCTGTAGAAGAGCAAGCCTCCTCTCAGTCTTCACCATGGAAAAGTTATGCTTGTACCCCAGCCCAAGTAAGAGTCAACTATGAATTCATGCATTTATGTTGTATTTTGTTGCATTCTCTCTACAGATCAGGCAGAGTCCTGGGGATTCATTAGTGAACCTAAACGACTAATCCTTTTCCTTACGGACTTCACAGTCTAGCCAGAAGACAGACAAAATTGTTTATCAACTATCTATTAGTTGATAAATTCCATGGAGAAAAATCAGAGAAAGGAGAATAGAAAAGGGGCGGTGGTGTTATTAAGGTCTGTAAAAGGTGGTAAGGGAAAGCCTCATTGAGAAGACACAGGAGACAGCCACACATCTTAGCCATCAGGGTAAGAAGCTTCCAGATGGTATTGTGGCCCCAAAGCAGGGTTGTGCTTGATGTGTTCAAGGAGCGGCATGGAGACCAGCCAGAGAGGGAAGGACAGAGGAAAAGCCTTTGGAACAGTCTGCTGTGGCAAAAGGGACAAGATAGTGAGGCTTACCAGAACCATCTGTTTCTCCTGGTTTTAGATGTGAATGAGTGTAAAACTGGCCTGGAGCCGTGTGGGGACAAAGTAGAATGTGTCAACAGGGTTGGTTGGCCCTTTCTGAATAATATAGTATTTCATCCTGCATACCACATTTTCATTCACTGTTGAACTTCTATTTCCATGTTCTGGCTATTGTGAGTAACACAGCTGTGAACATTCATGTCCATGTCTTTGGATATGAATATTAGGTTTTTCTTGGGTAGATTTCTGGGAGTGGAGTTACTGGGTCAACTGGGAATTCATGTTTAACTTTTTAAAGAAACTGGCAAACTATTTCCCAAAGTGGTCACACCATTTTGCAATCCCATCAGTAAAATACGAGGATTCCCAGTTTTTCCATATTCTTGCCAAAGCTTATTACTGTCTCTGTTATCACAGCTCTCCAAGGAGCTGTGCCGTGGTATCTTACCATGGTTTTAATAATCCCTGCCCTCCCTAATGAGAGTGATCTTGAGCATCTTCCATATGCTTGCCTGCTAAGTCACTTCAGTCATGTCTGACTCTTTGCAACCCCATGGACTGTAGCCCACCAGCCTCCTCTATCCATGGGATTCTCCAGGCAAGGATACTGGAGTAGGTTGCCATTTCCTTCTCCAGGGGATCTTCCCAACCCAGAGACTGAACCTGCATCTCCTGTGGCTTCTGCATTGCTGGCGGATTCTTGACTGCTGAGCCACTGGGGAAGCCCATGTGCTTTTGGGTTAGTTATATATTTCACCACAGGAGATACGTGACTTTTTGATTGCTGTTTTTTAAAATCTCAAGAAAAGAAGATTATAAACTTCCCTAGAGGTGGATGTAGAGGTCTGTCCTATTCATGTATTCGTTTCTGATGGCTGCTGTAACCAATTACCACAGACTTGGTGGCTTAAAAACAGCATGTGTTCATGCTTTTACAGACCTGAAATCTGACATCAGTTTTGCAGACCCAACATCTGACATCAGTTTTGTGGGGCCAAATCTGGGTATCAGTAGAGCCTCCATGGAAGAATCCATTTTCTTGTCTTATCCCATTTTTCAGTTCAGTTCAGTCACTCAGTCGTGTCCGACTCTTTGCGACCCCATGAATCGCAGCACGCCAGGCCTCCCTGTCCATCACCATCTCCCGGAGTTCACTCAGACTCACGTCCATCGAGTCTGTGATGCCATCCAGCCATCTCATCCTGGGTCGTCTCCTTCTCCTCCTGCCCCCAATCCTTCCCAGCATCAGAGTTTTTTCCAATGAGTCAACTCTTCGCATGAGGTGGCCAAAGTACTGGAGCTTCAGCGTCAGCATCATTCCTTCCAAAGAAATCCCAGGGCTGATCTCCTTCAGAATGGACTGGTTGGATCTCCTTGCAGTCCAAGGGACTCTCAAGAGTCTTCTCCAACACCACAGTTCAAAAGCATCAATTCTTTGGCACTCAGCCTTCTTCATAGTCCAACTCTCACATCCATACATGACCACTGGAAAAACCATAGCCTTGACTAGACAGACCTTAGTCGGCAAAGTAATGTCTCTGCTTTTGAATATACTATCTAGATTGGTCATAA
The DNA here is from genome assembly GCF_023091745.1 of Budorcas taxicolor. Taxonomy (NCBI): domain Eukaryota; kingdom Metazoa; phylum Chordata; class Mammalia; order Artiodactyla; family Bovidae; genus Budorcas; species Budorcas taxicolor. The sequence continues at coordinate 120,388,632 of NC_068920.1, forward strand.
CTTTTCTTCCAAGGAGTAAGCGTCTTTTAATTTCATGGCTGCAGTCACCATCTGCAGTGATTTTGGAGCCCCCCAAAATAAAGTCTGACACTGTTTCCACTGTTTCCCCATCTATTTCCCATGAAGTGATGGGACCGGATGCCATGATCTTCGTTTTCTGAATGTTGAGCTTTAAGTCAACTTTTTCGCTCTCCTCTTTCACTTTCATCAAGAGGCTTTTTAGTTTCTCTTCACTTTGTGCCATAAGGGTGGTGTCATCTGCATATCTGAGGTTATTGATATTTCTTCCGGCATTCTTGATTCCAGCTTGTGTTTCTTCCAGTCCAGCATTTTTCAGGATGTACTCTGCATAGAAGTTAAATAAGCAGCGTGACAATATACAGCCTTGACGTACTCCTTTTCCTATTTGGAACCAGTCTGTTGTTCCATGTCCAGTTCTAACTGTTGCTTCCTGACCTGCATACAGATTTCTTAAGAGGCATGTTAGGTGGTCTGGTATTTCCATCTCTTTCAGAATTTTCCCCAGTTTATTGTGATTCACACAGTCAAAGGCTTTGGCATAGTCAATAAAGCAGAAAAGCTGCATTTTTTGCTTTCTTTAGCCCATGACTCCATCTTCAAAATGAGCTGAGTAGCATCTTAAATCTCTTTCTCCGCTTCCTTTGTAATGTGGGTTTTTTAATCTCCTGTACTAAAAGCTCCCTCTCCCCGCCTCTTATGAGGACGCTTGTGGTAACGTTTAAGACCTACCTGAGGAATCCAGGATAATCTCCCCATCGCAATTCCCTTAACTTAACCACACCTGCTACGTCCCTTCTGCCTTATAAGGGAATATCCACAGGTTCCCGGAATTAGGACCTTGATATGGTTGGGAGCCATTACGCAGCCCACCAGTCACTAACCATCCAGCTTGGCCTCACTAGCTCCAAACTTGGAGTTGGCTGGTCCAGAGGAAGACCCTGATGGGGGAAGCGTTTTGGAGGCACAGGTAGGCCCTGGAGGGATTCTAGCGCCGTTTATACTGCAGCTCTCTCACTTTGGTGCTGCTGCTAAGTCACTTCAGTCGTGTCCGACTCTGTGCGACCCCATAGACGGCAGCCCACCACTTTCCCCACTTGCTTATCGCCTCCTAAGACATGAGGAGCTGAGGGCATTTGAGAGCTGGGGGAGGCTGCCAACCCCGTTACCGCGTGGTGTGTATGGGGGTGGAGTGGGGAGTGGGCAGGACTGGAACTCAGGGCTTCGGATGCTCACGTCCTCCCGGTCCCTGCCTTTCCCCCACCACCCCCTCCAGGCCCTCTTCCCCCTGGCGGGATGACCCACTGTCACAGTCTCGGCAGCAGGCACGCTGCGTTCCCGCGCGCGGCCAGCAGGGGTCAGCATCCTCCGCGCAAAGCGCTGCCGGCGCCCCGTGGGCCTCCTCCCGGCCTTTCTTCCAGCCCCCGTCAGTTTTGTTTGTGTTGCTGCGTCACGGTCTTAGGTGCCCGGCCTTTTGAGTCTTTTTTAGTTCTCACCTGAACGCGCCTTTCCCCGGTCCGCTTGACATCTCACCCTAGACTAGGCAGATAGCCGCCTCTTTGGCGTAGCAGCCGGCAAGTGGGCTGATGGAGGGCTGAAGCGAGGGGGCGTGCTCCTCCGCCGGGCCTGGAGGAAGAACGGCCGTGTCCCCAAGGCCAGCGGAAGGAGTGTGTGCCTGGGTGTGGTCGTGCCAGGAGGAATGAAGGGCGCAAGGGTGGGAGGCTGCAGTTTCTTTGCGCCCTGAAAAGTCCAAGGGAGGACTTCCTGGTAGCAGTGAACTACAGACGGTTTTAACTGATGTAGGATGGTTCAACTTACAATTTTTTGACTTTATGATGGTGTGGTAGTGATATGCATTCAGTAGAAACTGGATCTTGAAGTTTGAATTTGGACCTTTCCTCCGGGGCCGGGGATGTGTAGATACGGGGCAGGTCCTCTGCACAGCCCCATCACGAAGGTGAACAACTCATAACATGTCTGGACCTGGATACCATTTGTTTTTCACCTTTAATACCATATTCAATAAATTACATGAGATGATTCACACTTTGTTATAAAATAAGCTTTGTAGTAGATGATTTTGCCCAACTGTAAGTGTAAAGCAAGACTAAGCTGTAATGTTGGGTAAGTTAGGTATATTAAATTCATTTTCCACTTAGGATATTTTCAATAGGTTTATCAGGACCTAACCCCATCGTTAGTGCAGGAAGATCTGTATTAGATTTGGAATGAACTGGTCACTAAGCTCATGAGAGCTTCCCAACCAGACTTTTGACCAAAATTAATCTGATTAGGAAGTTGACATGGTTCCAAGTGGGTGAGTGCCCATCTCCACAAAGTGGGGGTGGGGATGGGCTACCCAGTAGGAATTTTTTTAGCCCTGGGGCAGAGTAGTGGGCAACAACAAGCTTTTGTTATGGGCTGTGAGCCAAGCCTGTGATTAAGGCCTTCATCCAACTGGCTGCTCTCCCTCTTGTTTGTGGCCTGACCTGAAGTTTTACCCCGCCTGCGCACGCCCTCCAGCAGCCCCTGGTCCCACCACTGCTTTGCCACAGAACCCAGAAATGGCTGTTCTACTGCAAAGGAGCTAAGACCTTAATTTTTTGGACCAGCATCTCCTGCATGGCTTATTCCTCTCACCTTCAAGAGGACAGAGTGATGACCCAGGTGGTGAACACATGGATTTTAATACTAAAGAACAGAAGATGTTTTGAGTAGAAAATCCAAGATAGTCGGGCTTTCTGGAGAGGCTCTTGCAAAGAGCTGGTCAACTAGCTAGTGTCTGCAGCAAATCCAGGCCAGGGCAGTGCTTAAGGGTTCCTGGATACTTGTGAGCATGACAGAACACCTTCAGAACACCCCAGAAACACCTTCAGACACTGTCAATATGGAATCCTTTTGACAGTTCAAGGAAAAACTAAATTCTGGTTTAGAAGTAAATTCACTTCAGTCTTTAAAGAGGATTGACAATCTATTATGAATAAAGCTGCTATGAAGGTTCGTGCACAACTTCACTTGGATGACTGTTTAGAAGTACAATTTGGGGGTCATATAGTTTCCATGCTTATAGAATTTCTGGTCAAAAGTTGTGAGGTAGTTGAAGAATTGCTGCCCTCAGTCAGAGGTGACAGGGAGAATGCCACAGGTGTTACTGGGAGTAGATTGTTTTCATGAATAATGAGCAGCATATCTGTGTGCATGTGTGTTGGGAGGGGGTTGCCTTCCATGCTGTCTCAGGAAGGCCAGGGCACACCTGTTCTTAGGGCATCTGCTGTGGCTGCAGAGAGGCAGGGCCTTGGCCTGACCCCTCAGTGGCCCACTGAAATCTACATCCACTTGGGCTTAGGGACTGTTTCTTTGGAACTTCTTTATGGTCAGCTTGATTCAAGGTAAAATCACTTAGAATTAAGAGGCTTTCTTTTGAAGGCCAGACTTGGGTCCCAGACACACAGCATTCATGCAAGGCCATGTTTCTGCTTCCTAGCCAAGTTTCTTGACCAAGTCCCTACATGGAGCACCCACTTTCTCATCCGGTTCATTTTCCTGCCTGTCACAGCAAGAGACTTCTGTAGAGAATCAAAACAGGGAGAAGACTTTTAATTTCCATAAACAGTGCCAAAACTGCCTTATGCAGTAACTTAACTTACAAAACAAACTGTCCTGCTTAATTGACTTTTCATGTGTTCCTAACCAGAAGGGGGAAAGAGGACATTCACAATCAGCCCAAATATCATTGAACATTATAAAAAGTATCATCTTGCTGTAAACATTGAGTGCTACCTTTTTTTCAGGCCCTGATGAAGTGGTTTTCCTTCAGTAAGCAAGGCAATAAGGACAAATCTTAAAACCAAGAAAAAGAGAAAAAGTAAAAGTAAGAGGGAATGGAGTTCATGGCCTGTTCAGTTACAGGAGTAACTGCTAAGTGCCTCTGTTTTCTACACCAGAGTGCAGACTGTTAAACGTTTAGCCAGGCCAAGGTATGATTGGATCTGGTCTCAGGAAAAGCATCTACTAGCCCTCCTGTGATATTATTTAATCCTCATAAACAAACATGATTGTTGCACACACCTTCCAGGAGACAAAATTGAGGCTCCATGAAGTAGACTAGCTGTCCTTCTTCCCTTTTCTGCAATTTCGTGGCTCAGGTGAGCTGATCATGGAGCCAGTGGGCCGAACGCCCTACGGTGTGACTCAGTGAGCTTTATGGCTTCTCCCTGCCAGTGTTGCCACATGTTTGTCATAAATGTCTTGAGGCCATTGGCTACTCTTAGCCACAAACCCTAACTCTGTTTTACTAAATAAAAGATTTCACCTTTACATGCCCTCTCCCGGAAGTTGGTTATTAGGCCTGGGATTCCCACCTGAGTTTTAGAGTATCCGCATCTTCTTTCATTTTCACCCACTTTCCACAGAAGTAGCTGCTCAGAACCTATCAGACAGACCCCCAAACAAATAATGAAGGTTGTATTTTTTTTTTTTCCCAGTTATTTCCTTGAATAGTGGTTTTCTGAAAGTTCTTTCCATATGGGCTGCAGATACCTCCTCCTCAGCCTTTCTGGCTCCTGGGGAACCTGCTGTCATCCCACACCTCCCTCACCACCAGGGGCCACCTTAGACCCAGACAGGCAGTAGGTTTTGACTTCCGCCAGCTCTTCTGGACCAAGGATCCCAATGGTCTCTGTGTCTTTTGTGGGATAAATATGAGTCCTCAGAGTCAAGAGGAACTCCTTCATTCTTAGGCCACACTTCCATCATAATTGCCAGCTCTGCGTGCAGGTCTTGTGGGGCTGTGTGTTTTCCTGGGGAAAATTTTTTTCCCTGTGTACCATCCTTTTTTGTTTTATAAGGTAGAACACCATTTACTCAATTTGAAGCTCAGAAAAAAAATTGATGCTAAGTATTGTCCCTTGCCATTCCTACTTTTGCAGCTTATTCTGGGGGCTCCTTTAGATATCCCTAGTACTAAATTATGAGTAGTTATTATTGCCAGGAATTATTATAGGGTATTATTTGTAAAATGGTTATTTTAATAAACTCTGGCAACCTATAAGATGATTATATCGATGATTTTTCTGAAATAATAACAAAGCACAATCGTTGCTTCACTTTTTGAACTGGAAGACTAACCTCCTTGCCTTATTCAATTCTATTTTAATTTGATGAACAGCTGCATATGCACCAAGCTCCCAGGAAAATAAAAATGGGACAATCCCTACTTCCAGTAGGGCAGGAAATGGGCACTAAAATGGTTAACAGTGTTGTAGGGGAAAAAAAGCAGGTAATTTTGGTTGGGGGGATGGGGATGGCTTTATGGAGTAAGGAGGTTTTGAAGGTTGGAGTTTTGATGGCGAATAGAGTGGGACAAATTGAGATTCAAAGCTATAAACTGGTGAGTACAGATTCCCCGCAGAGGAGCTGGGTCCTGGGATCTCTGGGCAGCCCCTTGGGTCTGTTAGTTCTCATCAACATGTTGACCTCTGGAATTTTGGAAAACACAAAGTACTTCCAGGGCTTATGCCCTGAACTCTGCTCTCTGACATACAAATATGTTCAAATGAGCTTTGGCCTGGTTAGGATTTGAAGTGGCCAGGCCAACCCAGGGAATGGGAGGTGGAGGTCAGTGTGACTTGAAACCTGAACAGACAGCATGGAGGTTCTGTGGCTCCAGTTCAGCTCCCCTAAGCCTGGGTGCTGGTTCCCTGTGGGCAGGTGTCTTGCTTGGTCACCCAGCCTCTTCTGCTGGACCACACCTACCAATAAACAGGGGCATCCTGAAGGTGATGACCTCCCCTCTGTGTGGCCCCAGGAACTTGACTTTTTCAGGGAAATGCTGTGAAGGACCCCAGAGGTGACCAAGTCCATTTTTGGTCAAAATGTGGCCCAGGATTGAGGATGGCCCAGGGTCACCTTACAGCACGGGTTAGCCAGACATGTCCCTCAATCTCATTCCAGGTCCCCAGCACCCCATCTCTGGGGTGGACCTGGGATTTTCCAGGTCACAAGTCCTCTGACTGATTCAGACTGAGAATGCTCTGAGTCAGCCCCCTGCATTCAGTGAGTGGACTGGAGTCTGATTGGCAAAGGGATCTGTCCTGAGACTAGGATGAGAGCCCAAGGCTGCTCCTAGTCCAAGGCTGGTCATCACACTTGGCATCCATTCTTCACGTCTACCTTCCTTTCACTGTGCAAACCTGGAGTTCAGGTCCTGAGCGTTCAGTCCTGGCTACCAGATCAGTGGGCTGTCAGTTGCTGCAGGAACAGAGAAGCCAGGAATTGGAAACTGAATCCTGAAACTGGCGCCCTAAGACTGATTCTATGTTTTCTGCCTATGATTTCCTTATGAATAATCCCCTCCTCCATCCAGCCCCCAGCCCTCCCCTATGGCCCAGCTCCCTGCCCTCAGCTCCGGCCCTACATGTGTGCACATCTTCATAAACACCCACATCACACTCAACACTCTGAGACCTCAGGGCTCTTAGGCTCCTCCATCATGTGTTCCCTGCATCAGAAAGTGAACAAAGATGAATGTGCCCTGAAATGTGCATTGAAAGACTGACGTTGCAGCCCTGTGCAGCCTTGAGCCCATCACCGCCCTTCTCTAGCCTATGGAGGATATCACTCAGTGTTTATCACTTTGCCTTCTTATTCTGGCTTAGATCACCCCACCCATGACCTGGGAAGACACGGCAGACAAAACCAGCCCCTGTTCAATGTGTCGTGGGGACCCCGATTTTTTGTTTTTGCTGCATTGGGTCTTTGTTTCGATGCACAAGCTCCCTAGTTGTGGTGTGCAGGCTCAATGTGGGTGTAGTTGCCTTTCGGCACGTGGGATCTTAGTTTCCCTACCAGTGATTGAAGCGACACCGCCTGCATTGAAAGGCAGATTCTTAACCACTGGACCACCAGGAAGTCCCAGGGATCCCTGGTTTTGCTCAGTTTTCTTCCCCGCAGTTAGCACACTGCTACTGCTGCTGCTGCTAAGTCGCTTCAGTCATGTCTGACTCTCTGCGACCCCATAGACGGCAGCCCACCAGGCTCCCCTGTCCCTGCTGCCACATAAAGGTACTCAGTGAGTATTTGTTGAATTACAGATAAAGGTAAATGTAGAGGCATAGAGATGCTAGAAATCAGGGGAAGCCCTTGAGCTGAAAAGGGCTTCCCTGGTGGCACAGATGGTAAAGAACCTGCGATCCCTGGATGGGGAAGATCCCCTGAAGAAGGGAATGGTAACCCACTCCAGTATGCTTGCCTGGAGAATTCCATGGATAGTGGAGCCTGGCAGGCAACAGTCCATGGGATCACTAAGAATCGGAAATGACTGAGTGACCAACACTTGAGCTGAAAAGGCCCCTCAAACTTCAGCTCCAGAAAGGCAGTAGGAAGTACCTATGTGAAAAAGGGGTGATGTCACCTAAGAAGTTCCTTCATTTCAGAAAGGTCCCCACTGCCTTGTGGATCTGGTTAGTCACTGACAAAGGACAAAGGATTGGACAGGGAAGGAACCTTCTGAGGAGTTAGCCAGGAGTGTGGGCTGTAAAGGGGCTTCCCTGGTGGCTCAGAGGGTGAAGCGTCTGCCTGCAATGCAGGAGACCTGGGTTTGATCCCTGGGTCAGGAAGATCCCCTGGAGAAGGAAATGGCAACCCACTCCAGTACTCTTGCTTGGAGAATCCCATGGATGGAGGAGCCTCGTGGGCTATAGTCCATGGAGTCACAAAGAGTTGGACACAACTGAGCGACTTCAAGAGAGCAAGAAAACCCAGCACACAGTTTAGGATCACACTGGGAGATGTTAGGGGTGGGAGCGGTGCTGCAGTTGGTGCTCTGAGCTGAGGGGGTGGGGAAAGCAGGCCGAACATCTCTGGGGCCCCGGGAAGCTGAGCATCCTGTGTAGAAGCCGAAGCCTGTTTGCTCCTTCTTGGTCCCAGATGCTGAAAGGCAACAGAGAAAACAAGGATCCTAGGAAGCAGTCCAGGAACGTTCAGTGTCTGCTGGGAAGTCAACCCAAATGCCACAGGAATGTGACTTGCTGTGTTCTAAGAGTGGGGAGGCCCGACAGCACGTGGCCACATAAGGAGACTGTGAAAGAGGCTTGAGTTCAGGTTTGCTGTGTGGGTGAGAGGGAGTGTTCCTGCTAGGAGCTTCCTGATACACTGGGAGGGGCAGCCCACTCTCTCCCTGAGATGGAGCTGAGCTCCCTCCCTGGAGGCCTTGGGGAGCTGCCCATTTGAGGGATCACTGAAGAGGGGATCCCATTTGAGGGATCACTGTGCCCCACTGAAGAGGGGGCACAGACTGAACTGACTAGAGGACCTGAGTGAAGGCCTGACCAGGACCACCTGCTCTAAGTGCAGCTCCATCATTTCTGTCTGAGACGAAGGGCTCCTGAAGCATGAAGTTAAAGCACATGGGACCAGAGCGTGACTTGCTATATGGGGTGGAAGGTGTGGGTAGCTCAGCCACTCAGTTGCACGTGGGGACCACTCAGTGTCTAGCCCAGTGTTTTCAATCCTGGCTGCCCAGCAGAATCACCTGGTGACCCCTTTCTGAAAACCTCAGTGCCAGGGTCCCAGCCCCTTTTGTTGCTGTTGTTCAGTTGTCAAGTCGTGTCTGACTCTCTGCGACCCCATGGACTGTAGCACACTAGACTTCCCTGTCTATCACCATCTCCAGAATTTCTTCAAGTTCATATCCATTGAATTGGTGATGCCATCCAACTATCTCATCCTTTGTTTCTCTCTTCTCCTTCTGCCCTCATTCTTTCCCAGGATCAGGGTCTTTACCAATGAGTTGGCTCTTCACATCAGGTGGACAAAGTATTGGAGCTTCAGCTTCAGTATCACTCCTTCCAATGAATATTCAGGGTTGATTTCCTTTAGGATCAACTGATTTGATCTTCTTGCTGTCCAAGGGACTCTCAAGAGTCTTCTCCAGCACCACAGTTGGAAAGAATCAATTCTTCAGCACCCTCTCAGCCCCCATGTTCTTAGTTGCTCAGTCGTGTCTGACTCTTTGCAACCTGGCTGCAGCCAGCCAGGCTTCTCTGCCCATAATGATTCTCCAGGCAAGAATACTGGAGTGGGTTGCCCTAACTTCCTCCTCCAGGGGGTCTTCCCAACCCAGAGATCGAACCTAGGTCTCCCAAATTTGCAGGCGGATTCTTTGCAGTCTGAACCACCAGGGAAGGCCTCTCTAGACATTTCAATTTAATAGGTTCCAGGTGAGACCAAGGCATGGCTAGTTTTAGGGTATTAGTAGTTTCCGTTTTTTAACTTTTTATTCTGAAAAACAAAGTGAACAGAACAATGTTTCCTCTCCTCTTTGACACCTGCCCCCACCAACCCCGACCCATTTGCCCATTGCCCTGCTTAAACAATTTCCAATTCTTGGAGCCCCGTCTGAGGGCAGCAGTTCCTCCACCAACTCCCCCAGAACCTGCCCCCGGGTGACTTGGAAGCAGCAGGGCATCCCCAGGTGGTTCCCATGTGCAGACTGGGTTGGGGCCTGCAGATCTGGTCTAGTCTCTTCATACAGATATGCAAACTGTGGCCCAGAGAGGAGAAAGGCCTTGTAAAAATCCCACAAAATGTCCCTTCCTACTTTAACATTCTATAAACTTGTGAACTTGGAAGCACCATAGAGACTTTCAGAGAATCTTTGTCAAAGCACGTCTGAGACGCCTCACCCTGGTACCAAGCCCAGGCCTCCCAAGGGAGAGTGGGCCTCTGCCCCAGGTGCCAACAGAAGGTTTCTTTTCTTCTGGTTCCTGGCGGAGCTCCATCCGGCTTTGTTCTTCTTAGCCTCATAGCACTATGGCCCACTGGTGGCCCTTTGTGAATGCTCTCAAGCTCTCGGGTCCTTTGGTTGAAATTCAGTGTTTCTGTTTTGGGGACTGCAGGACCAGGTGGGGCTGTGATGATGCAGGGCTGGGAGAGCTGGGAGTTGGTGGCCCGAGGGGCTCCTCCAAGCTCCAGAGGCACGGAGGCACATGTTCACAGAGGTTCCTGCTCTCTGAGGGTTGAGTGGCAGACCCTGATGTGAGTGTCTGCGGTTGGCCTCTCACACACCACGTCTGTCTGCGTTTCTAATCAGAGTACACATCCTCTCTGTGAAACGGCCGTTATTGACTCAGGACCTCTTTAGGAGGAACTGAATCCTGAACAGGTGGGTCTGACTCCCCAAGGCTGGGGATCCCTAGTGGTTATAGCAGCCCCAGAGTTGAGGGGAGCTTCCAGGCTTGGAGTGGCTTTGGTCAATGTGTAGAGGCTGGAGTTGTTTCCTCTCCTGCTTTTCAGATTTCCTTCTGTATCATCCCTCCAGCTGGGGTGGGCCCTGATCCTGGTGTTCTTCCATGCCATCCTTCAGAGGCAGCCAACACCACCTCCTTCCTGCTCTACTAGAGAGGCTGTTGTGGGGGCCAGGGCTATGTGTGGGTCAGGGAGGTGGGGGGCATGTCAGCACACTGCTTCACGGGTCCACACCCAAGAATTAAAGGATCAGGGACCCCACATCTTCACTTGACATTTAGCCTGAAGTCCCAGGGACACTCATATATTCATTACCTTAAAGCAGTAGCTTCCAGGAGAGTTAAAACTGGGGCCCTGACTCAAGCTCTTCCTGTGTTTGTCACCTACTGGTGAAATCTCCAGATTGCTGGATAGAACTGCTATGCATTTGAGTGTTGAGAGAGTGGGGTTGTCAGAGTAGAAACTGGGTCTCCATCACAGACACACCTCTGAGAAGAGGGAGGGGGGCAGAGTAAGATCCTTCACTGTCTAGCTAAAAGGCAGAGCAGGTACATGGGAGATCCCCAAAGATGCTTAGATTTCTGTATGCCAACAGGTCTGACCTCAAGGATATATATTCACTATCTCTGTTGGGGAGTTCAGGGGAGACTTGCTAGAGGTGGGGAGGAGAGCGACAGAGCTAAGTGATGGTCTTGGAACAGGGAACGTAACTTATGAGCACCACACCCCATCTCTGAATGTGCACCGTGGAGTTGGCTCAGTTCTAAGTCATGTCAAGCTCAGCCACCTCTTTTACCTTCTGTCAGGTCATCCTCAAAGGGCCAAGCTGAATACCACCTTTATTTTCCCAGAAAGGTACACATGCCCTTGTTATTTCAGGCACACATGTAATTTTTATTTTGTGAAAATTTATATGCTATAGAGGCAACTCTTAGGATAATATATAAGAATGTATATACTTTCCTAAAATAGCTAGTTGCATAGTCCAGCCTCAGGTTAGACCTGGTGGAGGTGATTGGGCGCAGCTCTTCCTTCTAAATGGGCCCAGGGTGGTATTGATGAAATCAGCAAGGCTGGGAATTCACCTGGCCCTGTCACGTGTGATACAGGGGATATGCAAATTTTGCTAAGACTTTTATTTTCATTTTCAAACTTCATGGACTAATTTAGCTTCTTGCTATGATCGTTTTCAGTCAATTCTTGTTTTTTAAATTGAAGCTAGTTGATTTACAATGTTGTGTTAATTTTTGCTGTACAGCAAAGTAATTCAGTTACACATATATATACATTTAAAATATTCTCCATTGTGGTTTATCATAGGATATTGAATATAGTTCTTTGTGCTGTACAGTAGAACCTTGTTGTTTATCCATTCTTTGTGGATACGTATAATAGCTTACATCTGCAAACCTCAATATTTCACTCGACCCCTTCCCCCAGCCCCCTCCCCCTTGGCAACCTCAAGTCTGGTCTCTATGTCTGTGAGTCGTCTTCTGTTTCATAAATAGGTTTATTTATGTCATATATTAGAGTCCGCAGATAAGTGATATCATATGGTATTTGACTTTCTCTTTCTGACTTCACTTAGTATAATAATCTTTAGTTACGTTCATGTTGCTGCAAATGGTATTATTTCATTCTTTTTTATGGCTGAGTAGTATTCCATTGTATACATTAACCACATCTTCTTTATCCATTCATCTGTTGACGGACATTTAGGCTGTTCCCATGTCTTGACTATTGTAAATAGTGCTGCTGTTAACACTGGGGTGCATGTATCTTTTTGAATTGGAGTTTTGTCTGGATATATGCCTAGGAGTGGGATTGCTAGACCATATAGTAATTCTCTTTTTAGTTTTCCATAGTGGCTGTGCCAACTTATATTCCCACCAGTTGTAAGGGCGTTCTCTTTCCTCCACATCCTGCCCAGCATTTGTTATTTATAATTTTTAATGATGGCTATTCTGACTGGGGTGAGGTGGAAACTTGTAATTTTGATTTGTACTTCTCTAACAATTATTGGGCTCCAAAATCACTGCAGATGGTGACTGCAGCCGTGAAACTAAAAGATGCTTGCTCCTTGGAAGGAAAGTTATGAAGGAAAGTTAGGAAGGAAACCTAGACAGCATGTTTAAAAGCAGAGACATTACTTTGCCAACAAAGTCCGTCTAGTCAAGGCTATGGTTTTTCCAGTGGTCATGTATGGATGTGAAAGTTGGACCATAAAGAAAGCTGAGTGCTGAAGAATTCATGCTTTTGCACTGTGGTGTTGGAGAAGACTCTTGAGAGTCCCTTGGACCTCACGGAGATCCAACCAGTCCTTCCTAAAGGAGATTAGTCCTGATTGTTCACTGGAAGGACTGATGTTGAAGCTGGAACTCCAATACTTTGGCCACCCAATGCAAAGAGCTGACTCATTTCAAAAGACCCTGATGCTGGGAAAGAGTGGAGGCAGGAGGAGAAGGGGACAACAGAGGATGAGATGGTTGGATGGTATCACTGACTCAATGGACATGAGTTTGGGTAAACTCCAGGAGTTGGTGATGGACAGGGAGGCCTGGCGTGCTGTGGTCCATGGGGTTGCAAAGAGTCGGCCGTGACTGAACTGAACTGAACAGTTATCAATGTTGAGCATCTTTTCATTCATATAAATTGTCAATAGGCCATTTTCTTGTCTGGAAAAATGTTTATTCTTCTGTCCATTTTTAAATTGGATTTGATTTTTTTGTTGTTGAGTTGTATGAGCTGTTTGGAAATTAAGCCCTTGTTGGTCATATTGTTTGCAAATATTTTCTCCCATTCTACAGATTGTCTTTTCATTTTATTTATGGTTTCCTTAGTTAATTCTTTTTATCTCACCCTGTTTTGTTTGTTTTCTAAATGAAAAGTCCAGAGATTTACCTGTTGGTCCAGTGGTTAAAACTGCACTTCCACTGCAGGGGACGTGGGTCCTTGGTGGTGGAACTAAGATCCCACATGCCTCACAGCATGCCCTCCCCACCACCCCAAGTCCAGAGATTGGTTTGCCCTGAAAAATGGAAACATTCAATGATGTTACCAAATTAGAATTTCTTCTCACTTTCAGAGTTCATTCTAAGAAATTTTATTTCAAGAAAACAGAAATGAAAATAAAGGTATGAGTTTCTCATTCTGCTTGTTACCTGTTGCCAGTGATGGCAGGCAAATAGCATTTGGAAACTATCCGGCCGTTCTGCTGCATGTAAGCTGGTGAGGTCAGGGCAACAGAAGGAGGCGGCACATTCCTGGCTCCTGAGTAGGAAAGAGTATAAGGAGGCCCAGGTGGCTTTTCCGTTGGCTGGAGCTCTGTGGTCTACGGGAGAGGCTATGTCTGGTGCCCCAGAAGCAGGCTGTCTCGTGTCCTCCCTGCCTGGCCGGCCTGGGTCCTACTAGCTGGCTGCCAGTTTGTCTCAGGTTGTCCAGTCTCTCTCCCTTCCCCTGCCTTTGAGGAAGCCCTTCCCTGCCCCAGCATCTCCACCTCTGTATCTTGATGTCCTCCTGGCCTTGAACACTCTTTCAGAGTTTGTCTTCTCTTTTCCCTGGCCCCCAAAGTAAGGTCACCTCTGAGGCCAGCAAGCTGCCTTCCTCCAGGTCTTCAAGCTCTAGGAAGATGGCCCTACAGTTGTCCTATTTCCCTTTGGCATAAGCAGGCCTCACTAGTCATCACCCCACCGCACTGACCACCTGTGCCTGTGGGGTAAGGGGGCACCTTTGCTCTCTCTATTCTTAGCACTTCCCTCCCTGTTCCTCCACCCCTGGGGACTTCATTCCAAGGCCCCGAGGCTTCTCTCCCAACTCACTGGATACTGAAGCCAGCTCTGGAGAGAGAATTAAGTGGACATTTAAATAGATACAAAGAAAACAAGCAAATATTCAGTAAGGTTCTGACTTGATCTAAATGTTCCCATGCAAAGTCCTCACTTCCTGCTTCCCAAATTCCTCTGCCTGCTACTGCAGCCCTTAGAGAACAAACACCCGCAGGTGGAGCTGCCTGTGGCATTGACAGGTGCCTAGGAGAATGGAGGGCCTTTCAGACAAGGGACAGGCTGAGTCTGGCCACTGGGGCAGGAAAGGGGTACACATGGCGAGAAGAGGCCCGTCTGCCTTGCTGTTTGCGACAGTTTCTGGACAGCAAAGTATTTAGTGTCTGGACTCTTCTCCAAGGGCTACTGACTGCAGTAAGGCTGTGGTGTTTCAGCCCATCTGGCAGAGGACTCTTGGCCCTATGAATATGCCTTTATCTTTACTGGAGCAGAGCAAAAACTCAAACAGAGAGGCAGACTCTGGCTGGAAGGAGGGGACTGGTCTGCAGCCCCAGGAGCAGCAGTGTTAAAGTAGGACTTGGCGGGGTTTCACCCTCTGCAGTGGGTAGCTGAGAGTGTGGGTGGGAATACTGATGTTTTGTTCAGAGAACCAGAAGGAATTTATAGTTCTTTATGGAAAATAGGATAGGTTAGCTCACTTATTACTCAGCCAGTCTTTTCAAGAATAACACAGGCTTAATGCTAATCTAAAAGCATTTTCCAACAAAGGCCGTAAAATGCCTGAAGGACCCTAGAGACACCACAAACAGCTCCCTTTTCAGTAAAATAAGGGTGGCCATGGAGAAACCGCTGCAGAGCCGGGGCACTTTCCCTCCTGCCTGGAATTATGGCCCCTTCATCTTCTGTGTCTGTTTTATTACTGCAGACTTTAGGCTCAGCATTATTTCAGTGCACTGCTGAGGAAGTCAAACCGAGGGAGAGAGGATGTCTGTTTATTGGCTCTCGCTGGCATCTCCCCTGTCTGTCTCCCAGTAATGCTATTTGGGCTTACTCCAAGCTTCAGGGAGTGGACAGAGGCCAGGGCTCTAAGTCCTGTGAGTTATCACTCTATGATCCCAACTCACCAAATCCAAGGCAGTGTATTTGCCGATCTGCCTGTACCAGAGGTCCAAGGTCAAAGCGGGGTGGTCGGGGGTGGGGTGAGGGTCCCTCCAGTGTTACTTCTGCTGTTATGGACATCAGGCAGTGAGAGCTGGACAATTGCTTTCGGTTCTCCCAAGTGCTGTTGTGTCACGCCGCCAGTGCCTAGAACTGTGTTAGGCATAGTTGGGAGATAAAGAAATTGCACACAACAGAATTGTTGCGCTTCCTTCAAGAAGCACACAGAGGTTTGAGAGATCAAGACAAACACCTCTGAAACATCACAAACAGACTATATCAGGGTGGGAGTGAAAGACTGCCTTTTTGGAACCTGGCCCTGACTGGCCTCTCAGGGAGGCAAAGTGCAGCACTGAAGGAGACCCAGGAGTGGCCACAGAGGAAAGTTCCTAGAGAGACCAGAACTGCCTCAGATGGTAAGAACCAAACCCAGAGATGGGAAAAGTTCCGGGCACAGGACTGATGCAGATCAGGTGGCCTCTCTCCCTGCTATTAAAAGAATGCTAAATAATAATAGCCAGCATTCCCTTTGTCTCAGACACTGTTCTAGTGTCTTTAACAAAAGTAGGTTACTTGATCCAATAATGCAGTGAGATCAGCACTGCTATTATCCCTATTTTATGGACGGGAAAACTAAGGTATGAGGAGGATCTAGCACACAACCAGAACCTGGGTAGCTGACTGTAGAGTTAGGTGCTTGATCATGTTCTCCGATGCTCCCTGTGGTGCTGAGTTGAGGATCTGGCCAAGATTTGGGAGCTGAGAACCAAACAGAACTGAAGCAGAGGTGCAGACAGCCTGTTCTGGAGGGACATCCAACACAGACTGACACCCAGGCCTCATGGCAGCAGAGCCAACATGACACTTTCCCTCTCTCCCTCACCCTCCCACTTTTTCTGACAATCCCTCATGGTGAGCAGGTGGGCAGACCATAGCCACCCAGGTTTTCACACAGTCCCAGGAATACCAGACTGAGATGGGTGGGCAGAGACCATATCAGCAAAGAATATGTTGGCAGAATGAATTACCTGATGACTTCTTGGAGGGATCACACGGGCTGGGCTGGGCAGTGTGATATGGACTCTGCTTTCTTTGGAAACTTGCAGAAGAGAGGAAGGCAGGTAGGACTTCCTGGAGGAGCCTAGGCTTGAGCTGACCATTGCAGAAGGAGAACAAGTAAGTGGGTAGGGTAGGGGCTGCCCAGACAGGTGGTGGGCAGGACCTTGGTCGGTCCCTGGGTTCGTGCAGGGAACCATCTGAGGATGGGAGGGGGCCAACGTGAGGGAGTGGGGAGGCCTCATTGTCACGGCCTGCCTGTCGGGCTTTGAGGGTCCTCCAAGAGTCCAAGCAGACAGCTACAATCTCCACAAATCCTCCTTCACTCTCTCTATGTAAAACTGAAGCAGAGAAGGAGAAAGAGAGAGAAACTTTTTATTCTCACTCTGTAAGAGATGAAACTTCTAAAATAGTTGCTTTTTGCAATCCAGCTCCTTTGATAGGAATTGTGTGCATAGGGATATTTAAATGAACTCTATATCTGTGGTGAGAATAGCTCCATTTCTCTTCGATGTTTGCAGCCATGGTGTTCTGTGTCCACAGGCTTGCAAATACTCTCCCAAAGCTCAGCCTTCAGCCTGCTTACCCACCCACTCCAAAGCTGCTTCTCTCTCTAGAACAAGTAATGCTATGTCTTTCTCAAAGCCAGGAAAGCACGGTAACATTCCTACACAAAATATCACCAGCTAGGGACCTTAGTTGAATTAAACAGGAGGCAGCAAATTTGGGAAATGGATAATGAGCACCTACAGCATGGCAGATATGGAGAAATACAAGCATGAATAATTCCATCCCTTTCTTCAAGAGGCTTAGGGCTCGGTGAACCCACATGGTAAAAGACAGCCCATGGCACCCTCAGAGCTAGTGGAGGGGGCACTGACTTTTCCAGTTTTAACACCAAGTCCTAGATCTCAGGAACACTTCCCCAAACCCACGCCCCAATTCCTGTCAAATAGGGACTGTTGTTCACCCCAGTAGGAGGCTGTGACTGTTGGAACTGACTTACTCCTCATCTCATTCCTTGCCTCCATCCTCACCTCTACAAACAGCCTTTTGAAATAAGCTTACATTGCTCTTAAAATAATAATAATTGGTAATGAAAACAGCAACAGTAATTTATTCTTTACCAGTAGTTCTTAAAGGGGATCAGAATATGCCCCCTTCAAATATGCCATTTTGGAATATGGATTATTTTAAGTTGAAGGCAATTGAGAAGCAAAAATTGCAGGAAGAGTTCTCTGCCCTCCCCTTATCCACCTAAAAGCAAGGCATAAATTTCTCTTTTGAAGACATACCCATTCCCACACCAGCAAGAGGAGAGCGACTCTTATCACCAAGAGTCAGCACCAAGATGAGTCTGCATAAGCAAACCTTACTAAAATTATCCTTATCTTCCACTGGTTTTCCACATATATTTCATTGTCACTTGCCCATAATTTATTGTCCCTTGGAGCCAAAGCCCTCTCTCCTTTGCTAAGGGCATATCGTTTTTGTGAATTCTGTGCATGTAAAATATTAATAAGTTTGTATGCCTTTTCTCCTGTTGGTCTGTATTTGTCATTAAATCTGAAGTCCCTCAGTACTGAATCTAAGAGGGTGAAGGAAAAGTTTCCTACCCCTGACATTCTCCACCTTGGCTACTGATTAGAATCCCTTGAGCAGCTTTTAAATCACATCAGCACACAGGACCCTCCCCAGAGTAATAGGTCAGGCTCTCCCCAGGTGCTGTGCAGCTGGGGTGAGAAACACTGCCCAGGGTTCAGGATGCCAGGGGGAAGCAGTGCACAGGGGTTTATTTAAATAAAGCAAATAAGCCAAAGCCTGGTTTATTTCCTGGAGTGGTTTCAGCTTTAGACCCAGATCAGAAATCACTCATGGATGATGGGGACAGACTCCAAAGGTAACAATGCAGATCCACAGGGACTTTACAGTTTCTGTCATGGGCCACTTTGTTGGGAAGTAGAAAGAATGCGGGGCTTCTCAGGTGGTGCTAGTGGTAAAGAACCTGCCTGCCAATGCAGGGGATGTAAAGAGATGTGGTTTGATCCCTGGATCAGGAAGATACCCTGGAGGAGGGCATGGCAACCCTTTCTAGTATTCTTGCCTGGAGAATCCCATGGACACAGGAGCCTGGCGGGCGACAGTCCATAGGGTCACAGAGTCAGACGCGACTGAGTGACTTAGCATGCACAGACAGAATGCAGGAGAAGCACGCCCACATGGTGAGGCTCACTGTGTCTTTTTGGAGGGACAGCTAAGCGCATGAGGTCCTCTCTGTTGGGCCAGGGAACCCAAGATAGTCCTCCCCCTGACCCACAGGCTCCTGCTTTGCTTCAAGAAGTTGTTCCGAGGCTGTTTTCCAGGCTGCCACTCCCTGGCGTTCTGGTTTTTCCATTTGTCACCTCTGCGAGAGAAATTAACAGTTTTGCCAGACCCCGTATAAACAGGAAGGCAAGCTGTTAACAAGAGCCTCCTGCCCCCGCTGCCAAGCCCAGCACTCATGTTTCCTTCCTCAGAGCCTGTCAATTGTGGGGAGAAGAAAGGCGAAGAATGGACCCTCTCCGGGCACTGTGTGGGTTCTCTTGTGGCCACTTGAATGCCAGTGTAGGGGCTTGCTGACAGCTGGGTCTGCAGCTGGCTGGTTTTGTCTGCTTTTTGAGGGACAGCCAGGGACAGCCACTGATTAAACGGGGAACAAAGCGAGGCTGCAGGCGTGGCTGCTCACACCAGTGCTGCTGAACAGCAGAGAACAATTAATTGCCGTGTTGTGGAATGTATGGATGGGGGCAGGGAGGCGGTGGGAAATGTAAGAATGTGCAGGAAAATGTCAAGCTGTGCTCTTGTTCATTAGAAGCCGAGAGAGGGCCAGCTCTCCATGTGTTCTCAGGACCCACCACAGCGTGGGGGCCCTGGTTCCTCACCTTCCCAACTAGGGTGGTCTGACACACTGGTGTGTCCAAATGGGGATGCTCTGCCAAGCAAGGTGGGGAGCCCCTGGCCCTTGGGATGGCAGTTTTAGCTATTGTGTCTATGGTACAAAAATGCCCGTTTCCCTGTATGCCATGACAGTAAAAAGGTCGTCTCCCTGCAGGTTTGCTGTAGGGACTATGCAAGCCAGGCTCTGTGTTTGTGCCCTAGAAGCTTGCAGTCTAACTTTTATCCCAGAACCAAAGGAGGAGGACATTGGGAAGAAGCCAGAGTCCCCCCTTCTGCCATCACCACTGAAGAAGATTGCTGCTGGCTCTTCAGGGAAGCTGAAATCAGGAGGACATTGCTAACTACATTCATGCAATAAAGGAATGGAAAAGAAGAACAGTAAGAATGGCATCCAAAGGGGTCTGGAGTAGCTGGAAGATGGTTTGGGACACAGACACAGGGAATTTAGAAAGTGTTGGCTCCTCTTTGATGCATCTTTATAGATACTGAAGGTTCAGATTCCTTTGTATGACACCATTATTGTTTGCCGGACTTCCTGCCAAGACTGAGCCTCAAGGGGCACTGGGATTTATTGAGGTTACACAGAAATATTATGTTTCCTATTCTGGGTCCACCCTCTAGAAGGCTGAGCCCAACCTAAAAGTGTGTATGTGGGTAGTTGATATGGAAGGTGACTTCAGGGAGCAGAAGCAAGCCATGGGGAAAAGGGGGAGGGAGGGGAAAGAAAGCCAATATAGACATCTTCCCTGGTGGCTCAGATGGTAAAGAATCTGCCTGCAATGCAGGAGACCTGGGTTCAATCCCGGGGTTGGGAAGATTCCCTGGAGAAGGGAATGGCTACCCACTCCAGTTATTCCATGGACAGTAAAGCCTGGCTGGCTATACTCCATGGGGTTGCAGAGTTGGACACAACTGAGCGACTAACACTACACCACCACACATCAAGGTCATAGCTCTGTAAATGGAGCTTAATCCCACCTGGGCTCGGCTCCCAGGCTGGTCTGCCTGATGATCAGCTGGAGACATACATCAGCTTCTGTTGCCCATTGAGGGTTCTGTGGGAGGCATTAACTCTGCTGCATGTCAGGGCTGTGCATGTATAAATTCAAGGGGGCTCCCACTAGTGTCTACAGCATCACAGACATTTTCAAGTGGAGGAAGCAAGAGACACAGGCCTGCTCTTGAGACAAGCTGCTATCAGGGTGAGGCTAGCTGGCATAGGTTGAGGTTGGAATCAGAGATGAGACCAAGGATTGGGGTCAGGAAGCCAGACGGAGCTGACCTACCATCACAGAGGACGCCCCTGATGTGACCCATGAAAGGACTGAGAGACCAGGCAGGAAGGATATGTGATCTCAGGCCAGGCTGTAGCCGAGGGAAGCTCAGGGCCTTTCTATATCCCTTAATGTGCCTTCTCCCACCTTGAGGGGGCCCCTGACTGACAGCCCTGCCTGTCACCAGAGCAACACAAGGCACTCATGTCATGGCGGCTCCTGAAACTCCCACTCATCACTGCCTCTCTCAGAGCACCCTTGTCCTACTGCCTGGACCCTATACCCTTGCCCCTAGAGCCCCACCAGCTGCCATTAAACCTCTTGCTCCTTACTAGAAGTGTCTCTAATTACTGTTACAAGGCAAAAAGATGATTCATATGGTTGTAACTTGGGTCCACAATAAATAAACTAGTGATACATTTCAGGTGGGCACATCTAAGCAAGAGAAACTTGAAGACAGAACTGGGAGGGAGGGTCAAGAAGTCAGTGAGCTTCCCTGTCCTGAGAGAAGTCTTGATGGAGCTCCAAAGTGAAATCACTTTTTCCTAAATCCACTTTGGGGGTTCATGTGACGGGATGGGAATACTTCCTTAGCCAGCATTGCCTGTTACAATTTCCCTACAGAGCAGAGAATGGAGCAGCATGTACTGCTTTGCTGTTTCCTGAATAGACAGGGGAGGGATGAGGAAGTCCAGAGAACACTGTCCTGGGCAGCTGCCACTGGGGACCCAGCCAAGCTTCCAAGTGCAGAAAGGAACATGGGCATGAAATTCCCATGGTGCATATATGTGTGTGTGTGTGTGTGTGTGTGTGTGTGTGTGTGTGTGTGTGTGTGTGAGATAGATACTCTTGTTCACCGGCCCTAGGCTTATGTGTAATTGGGCATAAAAGAATCCCTGCTCGATTTAAGTACCTGAACTCATCCCTTTGGCCCAAACATTTAATTGCCTCTTGTATGGGCTTTGCTACAATGTTGGGCAAGTACAAGCCAATGCAGGATCAATAATAAAGGGTACTGGTCCCATTTATTTCATTTACTGTGCATCTGGGTTGGGGGGTGGTTTGAATGTGGTGAGTGCCATGGTGTTTTGTGGTTTTTTCCCCTAGCTTTCTTTGTTTTTAAAAAATTATTATTTTGAAGCTTACACCTTGTCAGCTCTAGTTTTATTCCAGTTTTTGCTTCTCTTGAGACAATTTCTAAAGAGTCTTCTTTCCTTAAAGCTGAAAAGGGAGGTTGGGGTGAGTTTAGAAAAAATAAGTACTGGTCAGGATCCAGTGAGAGAGGTAAAATGACTTAAGAGATGTGTGTGTCTGTGTTAGAGAGAGAGAGACAGAACCACAAAGAGATTTGACCTTGTACAGTTACAGGAGCTGAAAGACAGGGAGGCCTGGCATGCTGCAGTCCATGGGGTCACAAAGAGTTGGACATGACTTAGCTACTGAGTTATGGGAGCTGGTTAAAGAGTCTCTATAAGGCTATTTTCTTTCATGTCTAATGCTTGAGTTTGAAGTCTTCAGAGAATGTATTTGGGAAGGGAAGATAGGTATAAAGTAGAGAACAAGGACAAGCAGGAACCCACAAGAATGAGGTGAAGCCCAAGGAGGATTGAAACCCATGTCAGTCCTCACTGCCTCTGACTTGATGACATGAGTGTCCTGTGGGAGAAGACGGTGCCCTCAGAACTAATTAGCCCGCAGAACTAATCACACACCTGAAGTCAGAGAAGCTGAAGAAGGTTCTAGGGGAAGGTTGAATTGTTGTAGGCTTGACTGCTACCCCTACACCAACAGAGTGAGCCAGCAGATTAAGTCACAGTGTGTGTGAGCTACAACATGGCTGCTGCCTCAACATGGCTGCTGCCTCCTTTCTACCTCTAAGGGACTCTCTCTTACAATTCAGTCTAACCAGAAACACACAGGAAAGGGAATTCTGGAAGATATAACTCAGCCTGGCCAAGTTGTCAGGTTACAAAGACACCGAGTGTTCTAAACAAAATAATAGTAAATTATTGTTTGGCAAAAATATTAGCTACTATCTTTTGAGCAATATGCCAAATGCATGTTACTTCATTTAATCTCATGATAGTCTTATGAGAAAAGTATTCTATCCCCACTTTACAGATGAGGAAACCAAGTCTGAGAAGTTGCAGTGAGCACATTGTTATGGACCATACAATACACAAGACTCTTCTTTCCTGTGAGGAGTTCATCCTGTGCAGTTTGGGTTTGGGTTTACAGTCTACCCTTGGGCAAAGGGAAGAACATGTGACCCAGACCTGACCAATCAGAGCACCCCATCCTCTTGGTCAGTGACTAACCCATAAATGGACATTGACCCAGAATGGGCCAATCAGAACCTTTCCTGGGAATTTTCTATCAGGGAAAATATGATCTTTGTGTCTTGGGGGCTTGTCAGGTTAAGTGTGGGGCTTGGTTTCTTGTACTAATATTACTCACCATATAGAACAAACTTATCTGAGCATGGAGAGAAAGATATCATATGGGTCCCTAGACTCAACCATGTCTAAAGTTTGCTGTATTCTCAAATCACCCAGCCTGCCTGAGTCTATACATTCCTTATTTACGTTAGATAGTTTGGGTTGGGGTTTTGTCAGTTGTCACCAGAAGAGACTAGTAAACAAAACTGGTGAAAAAAGAGTAAAAAAAAAAAAAAAAGTGAAAGATCCCACAATGTAGATTTCTTATACAAGGGGAACAAACATGTGGGTTTCTTGGGTATATAAACCAATACATTTTCAATTATTTAAAAAAATAAAATGTTGCTTGTAATGAAGAGAGTATGTCTAATACAAAGGTTAAAAGACTGGCCCAGGGTTGCCCAGCCAGTAAGAGAAAATGGCTAGAACTTGAATCCAGGGTTGTCTGATTCCAAAGCCTAGGCCCTTAACTTTGGTCCACACTATGCTGCTGCTGCTGCTGCTTCTGCTGCATCGCTTCAGTCGTGTCTGACTCTGTGCGACCCCTTAGATGGCAGCCCACCAGGCTCCCCTGTCCCTGGGATTCTCCAGGCAAGAACACTGGAGTGGGTTGCCACTTCCTTCTCCAATGCATGAAAGTGAAAAACGAAAGTGAAGTCACTCAGTCATGTCTGACTCTTCACGGACCACATGGATTGCAGCCCACCAAGCTCCTCCATCCATGGGATTTTCCAGGCAAGAGTACTGGAGTGGGGTGCCATTGCCTTCTCCAGCCCACACTATAGCCACACTCATTTAGTTAGTGCCTCTGAGGTCAGTCACCACAGGCTCGGTCTCTAGCATGTCAAAGAAGATTCAATGGTTTGCTTAAAGGAACACCTGATGTGAGCTTTCCTAATCTGCTTTGGAGACAAAGGAGACTAAGGGATGAAGAAAAAGTAGCCAGGTTGTACCACATAGAATTTTAGTTCCCTGCCAGGGATGGAACCTGCAGCTCCTGCAGTGGAAGCATGGAGTCCTAACCACTGGACTGCCAGGGAGGTCCCTAAAAGTAACCGGATCTGAGATCAAGATCTAAGGCCGTGATTTGGGATTCATGCAGCCAACCTCCACTGTGCCTGTCACTTGAGTATTCTATGTCCTGAACTCAAACTGACCAAATCGGTGATTAAGGCAAAGTTCATGCTAGTCAATCCAGATGTCATATTGCTACTCTATTTTTAAAGCTTTCCCAGGATGCAAATTTGACAGTGTTCCTTCCTATTCTCATCCAGTGTCCAGTCACCTCACAATGAGAAGTTCTTTATGACTAACTTGCTTCCTGTTGGAGCTCTTCAAACAAGTGGAAAACATCTGGTCTTTGCTCAGCAGTTAACATAGTTTTAAAGCCCAAATTAACTTCTTACCTTTTTCCTTTCAAAGTTTAAGAAACTTAATTTAGTCTTAATGCCTCTTTTAAAGGTTCTATTTTCCAATGATGTTGGTGCTACTTGTCCAGACTATTTCTAGGGCTCCTCTATCTCTAGGGAAGCAGCATCCTATGGGAATGTTCTAGATCTGTGTTGTTCAGTACAGTAGCCACTGGCCATGTGTGCCTATTGAACACTTGAAATATGGACTGACTGATGAATTTGAATTTGTATTTAATTTTAATTTATTTAAATTTAAATAGCCACATGTAGCCAACTCCTCCCATTGTATATAACACATACATGTTTTGATCTTGTTTCTGGCCTCCCAAGTATTATCTTTATCCTTTAAAGACCTGCTGACTTTTGTTTAGTTAGTGGTTCACTAGGACCCTCCACTCTGTGTGACATTTTTAGTTTCCAGCTTCTATTTGAGTACTTTGATATTTTTTTCATGTCACCAAGTCTGTATTTATCTCTACTGGAATTCTATTTCTACCCCTGTTTCTCATATTGTTTAGAATAGTTTGGCTTTGACCAAAAAGGGTGGTCATACTGTAAAGTCAGCTGGTGGATAATTACATAAGAATTCCTCAGCTAGAGCAATAAGAGAAGAGCAGTCATGACTTTCCCGAGTCATGATTTCTTTGGTGGGGCTGTCTATTGCTGCAAAAAAGAGGGAAAATTTAATATTGATTTCACGCTTTCCTGCTTCTTCCCCTGAAAACCTTGCCTGATCTTTTTGCTTTCTACATGTGTGATTTTACCCCAGTGTTTGGAAATACTATGTCAAACTGATCTCACTGATTCTCAGAGCGGGGAGATTACAAAACTTCAAGAAAAATATTCATGAAATGCAAGTGGCTCTAAGGGTCTGAGAGTGAGTGTATTGGCCACCACCACTTTCTTCTCTTCATTGTCCTTTTATTTTTTCACTGACCTGTGCTTTTGACCTCGCATTATTCAAGGAAGAGTGGTACAAGGGTTTTTTTTTTTTTTTTATGTAGGATATGTGTTCTAAGATCCAAGCGATTGGGGAGGGTATCTTTCATTCGGTTAATCCAGTGTGTCCTTTTAACAGTTCCTATGCACAGTTCTATTTTGCAGTTAGTACAGGGCTAAAGCCTGCTGAAAGTTGACTTTAGGAGATGGCAACAGAAGATGACCAGCTATTGACTCGTTTTCTGGCACTGCTGAGTTATATTTGTCTGCATGCTCAGCATCTGCCCGAATCAAATGACGATTCTCCTGAGCAGTCGCAAGAGCCCCAGGGCCTCAACTCCCTGCATGGAGCCAGTGCTACTACTCTCTGCCACTTCAAGCAGACTTGCACAGAATTAGCCTTACACAGTTAATGTTTAATTTTAAAAGCTGCATTTTTTGTGTGTGTATTTCCATTTTGGTGAGCAGACCAGATGCTCTGCCAAATTTACCCTCAGCTAATTGCGTAGTTCAGTGTCCTGAAATGTGCCCTTGTTTGCTTAAAACCTGCTGATTTGCAAAAGAAACGGTTCCAGGAATGTGGGTCAGAGTGGACACTCCTGTGGAAGCTAAACTGATCAAGAAAGAGCCTCAGAGTCCTGGCTGGGGTGCTGGGTGTGTGTCAATCTGGTAGGAATAGAGAACTCTCCAGGGCAGGATTGTCATTTTAATGATAAAGCTGCTGGGGTGGGGTCGGGGGAGGGCTGGAGACATGGACAAAAATCAGTTTGGCTCCAATCCATCCTTGGAACCCCCTCAAGCTTTTCATTTCGAGCAGGCTTTGGGGCAAGATTGGAATAAAATATTCATGCACAGCTGGAGGAAAATAATTTTCAAATCTGACATTTGCTGTGCCTCTGTCCCTGGAGGCCCTCTGATGAGATGTGTGTGAAGCAGGAGTGATCGTCTAACGAGAATAGAGTGAAGATGAAGTTGCTCAGTTACTCTGCCCTGTTCCTCAGCCTGGAACCTGATGGCAGAGGTGTCCCTAGGGGCTTGGCTCAAAGCAGATCACAGTGTTCTGACCCCTGCTGCCTGGGAAGTGAGCTGAGAGCAGTCCGGAGGGGATTGAAAAGCAGAGTGGGGAACTGAAAGGGAGACCAAAGTGGAGGCAGCTCCAGCGGAGGGACAACAAACAAGGGGACGATCACCTGCCCATCTTGGTGGTAGCAGGGGGGTGGGGGGAAGGGTGTTCCCACCTATCAGTGGGGCAGGGGATCAACCTCATCATTTTTAGCACGTGCTCCTACTCAGGGTGTCCTGGGGGCAGCTCCCCTCTGGGCTTTTCACTCCCTTGTTGAGTGTGTGTTCCTGCCAGTCTTGTGGCTGTCTTTCTCTTAAGAGATGTTTGGGGGGCTAAAAGGCAGGCTAAAAGGGAACAGTTCCACTGGATTTGATTCAACTCTTGTAATCCTTCAAGAATTTATTTCAGTCCATGGATGTTCAATTGTTTTAATAATTGCATTAGTTTCCTATGGCTACATATCAGATTACCACAAATTCAGTTGCTTGAAACAGCACAAACGGATCTCACTGGGCTGACACTGAGGTATAAGCAGGGCTGTGTTCCTTTCTGGAACAATCCTAGGAGACAGTCTGTTTCCTTACCTTTTGCATCTTCTAGAGGCTGCCTGCATTGCTTGATTTATGCCTCCTTCCAACTTCAAAGCCAATAATGGCCGGGTGAGTCTTCCTCATATTCCTTCCCTTTGACACTCTTCTGCTTTCCTCTTCTGCATTTAAGAACCCTGTGATCACACTGGACCCACCAGAATAAACCAGGATCATTTCCCTCTGTCAAAACCAGCTGCCTAGCAACCTGAATTCCATCTGCAAACTTACCTCCCACCACCTTTGCCATGTAAGCTAATATGTTCATGTGTCCTAGGGGTTAGGATGTGGATGTCTTTGGGGGACCATTGTTCTGCTCACTTTAATCATAAACCCTTGCCTTTCTCCAAGCCCTTTTATAGACCTTATTTGTGTCTAAAATGCTTCTGAGATAGGGGAGTGGGTGGGATTAATGTTTTTTAATAATAAGAAAGCTGAAGTAAAAGTAAAAAAAAAGTAAGCAAATAAAACTTGCACAGATCTCACCCTGAGTTTACTTTTTGTTTAAAAAAATATATATTTATTTATTTATATTTTTGGCTGTGCTGGATCTTCCTTTCTGTGTGGGCTTTTCTCTAGTTGTGGTGACCAGGTGGCTATCCTCTAGTTGCAGTGCGTGGGCTTCTAGTTGCGATGGCTTCTCTTGTTGCAGAGCACAGGCTCTAGGGCATGTGGACTTCAGTAGTTGCAGCTCCCATGCTCTGGAGCACAGGCTCAATAACTGTGGCACTCGGGGCGTGTGGGATCTTTCCGGATCAGGGATTAAAACTATGTCTCCTACATTGGCACACCGATTCTTTACCACTGAGCCACCAGGGACCCCCTGAGTTTACTTTGAAAGAGAAAATTGTTAAGATACAGGTCATGATGTTCAATCCATTTCCAGGCTATAACTCTAGGTATAACTCTAGGTAATAATCTCAGAAAGAGGAATGTAGGGCAAGTATGGCCTTGTAGGACCAATGGTCAGACCTGGATCCAAGTTTTTTGTTCACATGAACTTGAGCTTGCTCTGTCATTTCCTCTTCCTGAGTCTGTGAGTCCTTGTTTTTGCCTTTCCAAGTAGCTTTGAAAGTGACCAAGATGATAGCTTAAACACAGATCCTTACTGTAGGAAGATATGACCCAAATGCAAAGCTGTTTATATTTATTAAGATGAATGCCATTAAAAGATGCTGCATGGAAAATAAAAGCCATGGCCTTGGTACTGACCTTGGTGAATTTTCCATGAAGAAGGAATAGACTATCTGTAACACGCAATCAAGATATGAACAACATTTTTTTTAAATAACAAATGAGCTTTTTCATAAAATAGTTAGAATTATATTTACGGCAATCCTAAAAAAAACAAACTGTTTCCAAATATGAAAAGGAGTACGTCAAGGCTGGATATTGTCACCCTGCTTATTTAACTTATATGCAGAGTACATCATGAGAAACGCTGGGCTGGGAGAAGCACAGCAGGAATCAAGATTGCTGGGAGAAATATCAATAACCTCAGATATGCAGATGACACCACCCTTATGGCACAAAGTGAAGAAGAACTAAAGAGCCTCTTGATGAAAGTGAAAGAGGAGCGTGAAAAAGTTGGCCTAAAGCTCAACATTCAGAAAACTAAGATCATGGCATCTGGTCCCATCAGTTCATGGGAAATAGATGGGGAAACAGCAGAAACAGTGTCAGACTTTATTTTTTGGGGCTCCAAAATCACTGCAGATGGTGATTGCAGCCATGAAATTAAAAGTCACTTACTCCTTGGAATGAAAGTTATGACCAACCTAGATAGCATATTCAAAAGCAGAAACATTACTTTGCCAGCAAAGGTCTGTCTAGTCAAGGCTATGGTATTTCCAGTGGTCATGTATGGATGTGAGAGTTGGACTGTGAAGAAAGCTGAGTGCTGAAGAATTGATGGTTTTGAACTGTGGTGTTGGAGAAGACTCAAGAGTCCCTTGGAGTGCAAGGAGATCCAACCAGTCCATCCTAAAGGAGATCAGTCCTGGGTGTTCATTGTAAGGACTGATGCTAAAGCTGAAACTCCAGTACTTTGGCCACCTCATGAGAAGAGTTGACTCATTGGAAAAGACCCTGATGCTGGGAGGGATTGGGGGCAGGAGGAGAAGGGAACGATAGAGGATGAGATGGCTGGATGGCAGCACCGACTCAATGGACATGAGTTTGAGTAAACTCCGGGAGTTGGTGATGGACAGGGAGGCCTGGTGTGGTGCGATTCATGGGGTTGCAAAGAGTCGGACACGACTGAGCGACTGAACTGAACTGAAAAGCAACTAGCGAGGAGCAACTCTGCCTGCCTTTCCGTGATTGCCACTCAGATACACAGGACTCAATTATGCAGTTCTCCTAAAAGCTACATTTCCTTTGCAATTTGACTGGGAATCCTGAATCTAGGGAAATCAATGAAGAAAGAAACAGGAAGTCCCTAACCTATTAACAGGTTGGATTTAAAAGGCTAATACTGAGCCCCTTCTTGCTGACACTCTTTCTCTGTTTTATTCTGTTTCTTTTGGAGAGTGGAATTAAAGACTTCCCTAATCTTAGCACAGTGTCTTTGCTCAGGGGCCTGATTTAAAAATAATACACACACACACACACACACACACACACACACACAACCCTCTTGGGGTATTTGGTTATCTTTTCACCAATAATAAAGGAGCTTATTACTATTAAGGCAGGACTTAAACTTGAAAACAACATGCCTTCCTCAAATGGACACCTTTACCAGGTGATTGAGTTTGGTAGTGTATACTGCATGGACACCCTGAGGCTTGGAAAGGCTAACTGTATTATGAGCAACCTGCATCTCAGAAAGCAATTATAGTAAAACACTCCTAGGGCAGGTTTGCCCAAAGGCTAAGTTGTGACTGATTCTTCCTCTTCTAGCTCTGGAGCTTGGCTATCTCAAAAATAATTAAATTGAAAAGGGAAGGAATGTTTTCATTGGAGAGTCCTGACACAGTTTCCAGCATATTTTCCATTTGCTTGACTTTACTCTTGGCCCTGAATGAAGTAGAAGGTGGAATTTTCTCTACTGGAATCGTGAAAACCTGGCATGTGTGCTCATATCTGCTCTTGATATTGCTCATGCTGTTAACTACAGCTGTGTTTGCTCTAAGTGAATTGCTTTTGTCTTCGGTGAGGATCACATTGCCTTGTGATTGCTCTGTGATTGGAGTGGGCATTTTCATGAGAGGCTTGGTTGTTCTTGTATTTTTGTTGTGTCTTTTTCAGTTTTCAATCCATGTGCTGATGTGGGCTTGTTTGCAAAGGGAAGAGGTATTTGGCTATTCCATTTCACACAGTAAAGGTAGCAGCTTACTGGGGGCTGTTTTTATAACCTAGAAGACTGAAGTTTTTGAAATAAATTTGGCAAGCCATAGGTGTTATTAAGATTTTATGTGATATGGAGCCGCACAATAACACCCTGCACATGGGCCTCTCTTTTAACTCTATTTTAAGTTTTAAAAGCAAAACAAAACAAAACCTCCCATCAAAATGTTATTAGGTAAGTTTGGACATTTAAGCTCGACAGTGTTTACATCTATGAAATCCAGAATCATTCCATTTTGTTTCTGTAGGACCAAAAATCGGAGAAGGCAATGGCACCCCACTCCAGTACTCTTGCCTGGAAAATCCCATGGACGGAGGAGTCTGGTAGGCTGCAGTCCAAGGGGTCGCTGAGGGTCAGACATGACTGAGCCACTTCACTTTCACTTTTCACTTTCATGCATTGGAGAAGGAAATAGCAACTCACTCCAGTGTTCTTGCCTGGAGAATCCCAGGGACAGGGGAACCTGGTGGGCTGCCATCTATGGGGTCACACAGAGTCGGACACGACTGAAGTGACTTAGCAGCAGCAGCAGCAGGATCAAAAATGGATTTCAGAAAATATTTAACTCTGATATTAAAAAAAAACACAAAACCTTACAATAAATGCTGAGGTATAAATACTGAGAAAGATCAGGCAACTTTTCATTAAAGTTTAGAAACACTCCGAGTTATAGATTAATAGGATGCAGGAAGTTATGCATTTGTGGAAAGGTTTTTATATTTTAAAATTTTAATACCAGGCCCTTTACTAAGAGAAACAGAAAAGCATGGTATCTTAACTGGCATGGAACCCCTAAGGGTTTAAATTGCCTCTCAGAATCCTTCTCTGACTACCTCATATGACTGTGCACTATTCTCTTTTGTCAGCTTCTGTGTGAACTCTCAGTTTGTACTTCATTAATTTGTATCTGCAGAAATTTTGTATTATAAAACGTGGCCTCGGGTTTTGTTCTAGGAGAAGGAAACAAGAGTGCATGCATGCCAAGCTGCTCTAAAGCACTGCTGTTTCCTGCCTCCAACAGTGGGTTGATGCTCGGAAAGCCTTGGCTATTTGAAGTGGGACAGAATGCCAGCCAGTGGGGCCTAGAGTCCTCCCCAACACCCCTTTATTACTCTCTGACACCCCAAGTTTTGAGAGGTGTACTGGACTGTAGGTCTCTTGAACAGTATTTTAACTCATCTTATTATAGAATCCCATGTGCCCAGCAAACAATAGAACCTCCATTCATCTGTAGAACTGAACTGTGTGGTTAAGCTTTGGGATTGGACATACCTCAGTTTGAATCCCATTTGTGCCAATTTTGGGCTATGTAATCTTGATAACTTACTAGAGCTCTGTTACTCAGGTTTTCTCATTTGTAAAATGGAAAATGACATTATTATAATGATTATAGATGTCCCTGAGTTACAGTGGTTTTACTTACAACTTTTGGACTTTGGTGCAAAAGTCATGCATTCAGTAGAAACCGTACTTCAGATTTTGAATTTGGACCCGTTCTTGGTCTGGCAGTATGTTGCATGATGCTCCCACATGCTGCTGGGCAGGGCAGCTGTGGATCCCAGTCAGCCACACGACCATGAGGGGAAACAACTGATACACTAAAACCACCCTGGACCCACACAACCGTTCTGCTTTTCACTTTCAGTACAGAATCCAATACATTTTCATGAGATAGTCAATACTCTATTATAAAAGAGGCTTTGTGTTAGGTGATTTTGCCCAACTGTAGGCTAATGGAAGTGTTCTGAGCATGTTTAAGATAGGCGAGGCTAAGCTATGATGTTTGGTGGGCTAGTTGTATGAAATGCATTTTCAGTGTATGATATTTTCAACTTATCATGGATTTATTGGGACATAACCATATTGTAAGCTGATGATGTTAATGTAATGTATTATATTAATATAATCTAATAATAATACAATTATTTGAATTCCTTGGATGAGTAAATAAGATAGTGCATGAAGAAATTTAGCTTTTCACAAGGAACTGCCTCAGAAAACAACAGTCCTTTTAATTAGTTTGTTGAAAGCCTTCCTCATTTAAAAAATTAATCAAATGCATATCTCTTTAACTGTCAGTCAACTTGGGTGAACTTGAAATGACCAAGGTCAATGCTATGAGTTAGTGTAATTCCAACCAAAAGCAAAAGACTCAGATTTTTAGTTTGCTAAAACTTACTCAGCCTTTCCATAGGTAAACATATTCCATTTTTAAAAAAGCAATGAAAATAGCTTGTGTACCCCATTTTTACTGTTTTTCTTGACCTCTAGAGGTTTGGGGTCCAGAGAGGAGAAATAGCATCACTGTTCTTCCTTTGGCTTCCAGATTGGACAGATCTAAATCAACCCCTAAATACATTTTTGGAACATATATTTGGGGACAAGTGAAAAACCGTGGTCATTAGGGCCAAACAGACTTAAGTTTAAATCTTGTTGCTATTTACTTGTGTGACTCTGGAGAAGTTCTTTAACCTCTCCCAAATCCCAGTTTTCAGTTCAGTTCAGTTGCTCAGTCGTGTCCGACTCTTAGCGACCCCATGAGTCGCAGCACGCCAGGCATCCCTGTTCATCATCAACTCCCGGAGTTCACTCAGACTCATGTCCATCGAGTCAGTGATGCCATCCAGCCATCTCATCCTCTGTTGTCCCCTTCTCCTCCTGCCCCCAATCCCTCCCAGCATCAGGGTCTTTTCTAACGAGTCAACTCTTCGCATGAGGTGGCCAAAGTACTGGAGTTTCAGCTTTAGCATCATTCCTTCCAAAGAACACCCAGGACTGATCTTCAGAATGGACTGGTTGGATCTCCTTGCAGTCCAAGGGACTCTCAAGAGTCTTCTCCAACACCACAGTTCAAAAGCATCAATTCTTCGGCACTCAGCCTTCTTCATAGTCCAACTCTCACATCCATACATGACCACTGGAAAAACCATAGCCTTGACTAGACAGACCTTAGTCGGCAAAGTAATGTCTCTGCTTTTGAATATACTATCTAGGTTGCTCATAACTTTTCTTCCAAGGAGTAAGCGTCTTTTAATTTCATGGCTGCAGTCACCATCTCCAGTGATTCCCCCCCAAAAAAGTCTGACACTGTTTCCACTGTTTCCCCATCTATTTCCCATGAAGTGATGGGACCGGATGCCATGATCTTCGTTTTCTGAATGTTGAGCTTTAAGCCAACTTTTTCACTTTCCTCTTTCACTTTCATCAAGAGGCTTTTTAGCTCCTCTTCACTTTCTGCCATAAGGGTGGTGTCATCTGCATATCTGAGGTTAATGATATTTCTCCCGGCAATCTTGATTCCAGCTTGTGTTTCTTCCAGTCCAGCGTTTCTCATGATGTACTCTGCATAGAAGTTAAATAAGCAGGGTGACAATTTACAGCCTTGACCTCCTCCTTTTCCTATTTGGAACCAGTCTGTTGTTCCGTGTCCAGTTCTAACTGTTGCTTACTGACCTGCATACAAATTTCTCAGGAGGCAGGTTAGGTGGTCTGGTATTCCCATCTCTTTCAGAATTTTCCACAGTTTCTTGTGATCCACACAGTCAAAGGCTTTGGCATAGTCAATAAAGCAGAAATTGATATTTTTTTGGAACTCTCTTGCTTTTTCCATGATCCAGCGGATGTTGGCAATTTGATCTCTGGTTCCTCTGCCTTTTCTAAAACCAACTTGAACGTCAGGGAGTTCACGGTTCACGTATTGCTGAAGCCTGGCTTGGAGAATTTTGAGCATTACTTTACTAGCATGTGAGATGAGTGCAATTGTGCAGTAGTTTGAGCATTCTTTGGCATTGCCTTTCTTTGGGATTGGAATGAAAACTGACCTTTTCCAGTCCTGTGGCCACTGCTGAGTTTTCCAAATTTGCTGGCATATTGAGTGCAGCACTTTCACAGCATCATCTTTCAGGATTTGAAACAGCTCCACTGGAATTCCATCACCTCCACTAGCTTTGTTCATGGTGATGCTTTCTAAGGCCCACTTGACTTCACATTCCAAGATGTCTGGCTCTAGATTAGTGATCACATCATCATGATTATCTGGGTCATGAAGATCTTTTTTGTACAGTTCTTCCGTGTATTCTTGCCACCTCTTCTT
Source organism: Budorcas taxicolor (assembly GCF_023091745.1). Classification (NCBI taxonomy): domain Eukaryota; kingdom Metazoa; phylum Chordata; class Mammalia; order Artiodactyla; family Bovidae; genus Budorcas; species Budorcas taxicolor. Next base: position 120,422,986 of record NC_068920.1, read on the forward strand.
AATATCTTCTGCTTCTGTTAGGTCCAGACCATTTCTGTCCTTTATCGAGCCCATCTTTGCATGAAATGTTCCCTTGGTATCTCTAATTTTCTTGAAGAGATCTCTAGTCTTTCCCATTCTGTTGTTTTCCTCTATTTCTTTGCATTGATCACTGAAGAAGGCTTTCTTACCTCTTCTTGCTATTCTCTGGAACTCTGCATTCAGATGCTTATATCTTTCCTTTTCTCCTTGGCTTTTCACTTCTCTTCTTTTCACAGCTATTTGTAAGGCCTCTCCAGACAGCCATTTTGCTTTTTTGCAGTTTTTTCCATGGGGATGGTCTTGATCCCTGTCTCCTGTACAATGTCACGAACCTCATTCCATAGTTCATCAGGCACTCTATCTATCAGATCTAGTCCCTTAAATCTATTTCTCACTTCCACTGTATAATCATAAGGGATTTGATTTAGGTCATACCTGAATGGTCTAGCGGTTTCCCCTATTTTCTTCAATTTGAGTCTGAATTTGGTAATAAGGAGTTCATGATCTGAGCCACAGTCAGCTCCTGGTCTTGTTTTTGTTGACTGTATAGAGCTTCTCCATTTTTGGCTGCAAAGAATATAATCAATCTGATTTCAGTGTTGACCATCTGGTGATGTCCATGTGTAGAGTCTTCTCTTGTGTTGTTGGAAGAGGGTGTTTGCTATGACCAGTGCATTTTCTTGGCAAAACTCTATTAGTCTTTGCCCTGCTTCCTTCCATATTCCAAGGCCAAATTTGCCTGTTACTCCAGGTGTTTCTTGACTTCCTACTTTTGCATTTCAGTCCCCTATAATTAAAAGGACATCTTTTTTGGGTGTTAGTTCTAAAAGGTCTTGTAGGTCTTCATAAAACCATTCAACTTCAGTTTCTTCAGCATTACTGGTTGGGGCATAGACTTGGATAACTGTGATATTGAATGGTTTGCCTTGGAGATGAACAGAGATCATTCTGTCGTTTTTGAGATTGCATCCAAGTACTGCATTTCAGACTCTTTTGTTGACATTGATGGCTACTCCATTTCTTCTGAGGGATTCCTGCCCATAGTAGTAGATATAATGGTCATATGAGTTAAATTCACCCATTCCAGTCCATTTTAGTTCACTGATTCCTAGAATGTCAACGTTCACCCTTGCCATCTCTTGTTTGACCACTTCCAATTTGCCTTAATTCATGGACCTGACATTCCAGGTTCCTATGCAATATTGCTCTTTACAGCATCAGATCTTGCTTCTATCACCAGTCACATCCACAACTGGGTATTGTTTTTGCTTTGGCTCCATCCCTTCATTCTTTCTGGAGTTATTTCTCCACTGATCTCCAGTAGCATTATTGGGCACCTAATGACCTGGGGAGTTCCTCTTTTGGTATCCTATTGTTTTGCCTTTTCATACTGTTCATGGGGTTCTCAAGGCAAGAATACTGCCATTCCCTTCTCCAGTGGACCACATGCTGTCAGATCTCTCCACCATGACCCACCCATCTTGAGTTGCCCCGTAGGCATGGCTTGGTTTCATTGAGTTAGACAAGGCTGTGGTCCTAGTGTGATTAGATTGACTAGTTATCTGTGAGTATGGTTTCAGTGTGTCTGCCCTCTGATGCCCTCTTGCAACACCTACCATCTTACTTGGGTTTCTCTTACCTTGGGCGTGGGGTATCTCTTCACAGCTGCTCCAGCAAAGCACAGCCGCTGCTCCTTACCTTGTCTAGGGGTATCTCCTTACGGCTGCCGTTCCTGACCTTCAATTAAAATCCCAGTTTTAATTTCTGTAAAATGGGAATAATTCCTGCCTTATAGAATTGTCATGTAAGTCTAATGAGATAAGGATAAAGCCCTAGTACAGCATCTGATACATGGCTGACTTTCAGTTAAATGGTGGTGGCTGTTACTTGTTTTGGGAGTCTTGTCAAATTTAAAATTTTACTCTTAATGTAAGAGTGGTTATTGGCATAGGTGCTATTGGATATAAAAATTAATAATGACATATTCCTTGCCCTGAAGAAATTTGTAATCACCAGGATAATACATAAACAGTGATTGAACTGAAAATTGTATAATAATCAAAAGCAATGTACGAAAACAATAAAGGAATGAGTAGCATTTGGTAAAGTTAAAAAAAGAGTGGTTATTGGTTTTAAATTTAGGATTATTTTTTTGTGGCGAAAAGATTTTGATATGAATAAATGTGGTATTCTACTGTTAGGGAGCTTATCTATTAGAGAAATTACTGTGTATTAAGAACAGAAGCCCTGAGTTCTAACATGGCTTGTTTATTTATTCATGTGGGCTTACCAGTTGACACTAGTGGTAAAGAACCCACCTGCCAATGCAGGAGACATAAGAGACTCAGGTTTGATCCCTGGGCCAGGAAGATCCCCTGGAGGAGGGCTTGGCAACCTATCCCAGTATTCTTGCCTGGAGAATCCGATGGACAGAGGAGCCTGGCAGGCTATGATCCATAGGGTCGCAAAGAGTTGGACACAACTGATGCAACTTAGCATGCATGCACATTTTAGACAGCATTCTTAAATGCCTGCTATGTGTCGAGCATGGTTTTAGGTACTTGGTATACATTGAAAGCTCAACATTCAGAAAACTAAGATCATGGCACCTGGTCCCATCACTTCATGGCAAATAGATGGGGAAACAGTGGAAAAAGTGGCAGACTTTATTTTTTTTGGCTCCAGAATCACTGCAGATGGTGATTGCAGCCATGAAATTAAGACGCTTTCTCCTTGGAAGGAAAGTTATGACCAACCTAGATAATATATTCAAAAGCAGAGACATTACTTTGCCAACAAAGTTCCATCTAGTTAAGGCTATGGTTTTTCCAGTGGTCACGTATGGGTGTGAGAGTTGGCCTGTGAAGAAGGCTGAGCACCGAAGAATCGATGCTTTTGGACTGTGATGTTGGAGAAGACTCTTGAGAGTCCCTTGGACTGCAAGGAGATCCAACCAGTCCATCCTAAAGGAAATCAGTCCTGGGTGTTTATTGGAAGGACTGATGCTAAAGCTGAAACTCCAGTACTTTGGCCACCTCATGCGAAGTGTTGACTCATTGGAAAAGACCCTGATGTTGGGAGGGATTGGGGGCAGGAGGAGAAGGGGATGACAGAGGATGAGATGGCTGGATGGCATCACTGACTCGATGGACATGAGTTTGAGTGAACTCCGGGAGTTGATGATGGACAAGGAGGCCTGGCGTGCTGTGATTCATGGGGTCGCAAAGTGTCGGACACAACTGAGCAACTGAACTGAACTGAATACATTGAATAAGACCTGGTCCCTGTGCTCAGGATTCTCACTGATTATAGGGGAGACAGACACTCAGACTTGCCTTCTACCTCACAAAGACTTCTGCCCTGCCCTTTTCTGATTGTCTTTCAGGATTTCATTTAGTAGAAGCCCCAGGGTTCATTCCTTTTGCCACTATAAACAATCCCTGATAACCTTCTTACTGTTGTTTTTCCACTGCATTTGCTCAGTTGCTTCCTATACTCCTAACTCTGGATCAACTTAACCAACTACCTTCTATCCAAGAGTACCCAAATAGCTCTAGGTAATGACTCAATTGCATTGATTGAAATAGCTGCATACATCCATGGTTTCTACACCCAGCTGAGCTCTCAATACCACTTAATTCTTTGGTCTGCCCTGGTCACTCCTTCTAGCATTTTCTACATTCCATGATCTGGTCTCATGTACCTCTTCAGCCTGATCAGTCTGCTTTCTTCCTCTTAGCTCACCCTTTGAACATTACACATACTGAATGGGATTCCCTACACACAACATGAAATGAAATTTCTGCCTTCCCTGACTTTGTTGGTGGCATCCCCCAGTCCTGGAGAGAGGGAGCCCTGATCAGCATGGATTTAAGTAGTCAGTTCCTTGGCAGACACATCTCTGCAGTGAGATGAGTGCCTCAAGTTATAGCTGGATGACATGAACATCCATTTCTTTGATCTCATGGATAACAAGCAAATTTAATGATTATAATTTGGCTTTTAAAATAGATTTCTCATAGAAAAAATATACTGGAAGTTGTAGTTTGCATTATACATGAATGAATTTGTACCCTGGTTTGTACATTAGTCTTTTATGAGTTTAGTTACTGTAGTCACTCCTTTTGAGTCTGTTTAGTTTGGGATATACTAACAAAATTGAGTTTCTGGATGGAAAAGTCAAGGATCAAACTGCTAACCCCACACAGACCACACCAAAATAATTAGCTGTCTGTCTGAGATAATGTATCTATCTTACCTCTCTGTATCAGCAGTGACTTCTAAAGACCTTTTCAACTCCGAGATCATACTCCCTCAAGAGAAAGGCAAAACAACAAGAACAAAAAACCTTGGATGTGACCTATTCTAGTGGAAATGTCCCCAGTGGATGTACCCTAGCTGGTTAAAAACATCCTTGTAACAGTATCTGATTTCCTTCTTTTAAAGCAAACTCTGCAGTTGTAACTTGATCTCCCAAGTGGACCTGGCCCTTCAGGGAGTGTAAGCATTATGCCTGTTTTTGGTGTGCAGGGGACTCAGAGTAGATATAGCTCCTATTATACATTATCAGTAAGTCTTTATTAGTTTAGATCCATGAAGTTGCTCAGTCGTGTCCGACTCTTTGTGACCCCATGGACTGTAGCCCACCAGGCTCCTCCATCCATGGGATTTTTTAGGCAAGAATACTGGAGTGGGTTGCCATTTCCTTCTCCAGGGTATCTTCCCAACCCGGGGATTGAACCCGGGTCTCCCGCATTGCGGGCAGACGCTTTACCATCTGAGCCACCAGGGAATCCCTGAATTAGATTAGCTGGAGGTAATCAAAACCTCTGCCTGATCAAGTCTGAGGGTCAAGTTTCTGGGTCCATAAAGCAAAAGAGATTTTAAAGACCAAGAAGGATTTAAATTGCCCAGGAAATTCAGAATATAAAATCATAATAAGGATATTTACCATATATAAATGTTCATAGGGCTTCCCAAGTGGCGCTGGTGGTAAATGCAGGAGATATAAGAGATGTGGGTTCCATCCTTGGGTCAGGAAGATCCCGTGGAGGCAGGCACAGCAACCCACTCCAGTATTCTTGCTTGGAGAATCCCATGGACAGAGGAACCTGGCAGGCTATGGTTCACAGGGTCAAACAAAGTTGAACATAATTGAAGCAATTCAGCACCCATGAATGCTTATTCTATTTATCTCACTTAATTCTTGCAAAAGCCCTGTAAGCACTCATTTTAAAGATGAATGAACTAAGTGTTGAAAAAAAGTGAAAATGAAAGTGTTAGTTGCTTAGTCATGTCCGACTCTTTGTGATCCCATGGACTATTGCCTGCCAGGCTCCTCTGTCCATGGAATTCTCCAGGCAAAAGTACTGGAGTGGGTAACCATTCCCTTCTCCAGGGAATCTTCCCTACCCAGGAATCAAACCCAGGTCACTTGCATTGCAGGCAAATTCTTTACCATCTGAGCCACCTGTTAAGTTTAATACCTCAACCAAGCTGATAAATGGAGCAAAGACTTGTGCATAGATCTATCTGCCTCCAAAGCCTGTGCTTTTAACCACAGTGTAACACTGACTCCCCTTAATAAGTCCATTCATTTGTTTATTCACTGTCATGAGGAGGAAATTTTCTTTCAGGCTGGGTCTAAGAATTAAATTGACATGAGACATGTTTAACAGGAGAAATTCAAACAAAAGTTTAATAACACATGTATGTGGGAGAGACCCAGGAAAACTGTGTGACTTGCCAAAATAGCTGGAACCCTCACCTTGAATACCATTTTCAGCTAAAGACAAAAGAAGATGTTGCCAGTTAGCGGTTGGGGACTTCATTAGGGGAGGAAGGCAATTAACATGAAGATGGAAAAGCAAATGTTTGGTAAATGTTTGCTGGGCTATGCAGAGAAAATGGGACATAGAGTGGATTCTGGTCTCTGAGAGTTTCCCTCACCACACCCAGCCCATATTCATTGCAGGTGAGTATCTCTGGTGATGCTTACCTGTTCCACTGATATCTGTTCCACTCTGGGAACAGGCCCTCCTAAATTCTTTTTAGGCATTTGGGGGAAGGTCAAAGTTTCTTCCTAAGGCTTTGGGGCTTTGACTGCTTTCAGTTTGAAATTATCTACATGCCAGAGACATTTTGGGGTGGCAAATTTTGCTCCCCAGTATCACCATATATTTATCGAACACTTACAAAATTTAAGCACTGGAAATACAAGGATGCCTAGGACACTTACCACGAAGACTTTACAATTAAGTACTGTTGTTATTGTTTAGTGGCTAAGTTGTATCCGACTCTTTGCAACCCTGTGGATGGTAGCCTACCAGGGTCCTCTGTCCATGGGATTTCCCAGCCAAGAATACCGGAGTGGGTTGCCATTCCCTTCTCCAGGGGATCTTCCCAACCTAGGGATCGAACCCAGGTCTGCCGCATTGCAGGCATTTTCTTTACCTTCTGAGCCAGTAGTGCATGCTAAGTCACTTCAGTCGTGTCCAACTCTGAGACCCCATGGACTGTAGCCCAGCAGGCTTCTCTGTCCATGGGATTCTCCAGGCAAGAATACTGGAGTGGGTTGCCATCCCCTTCTCCAGGGGATCTTCCTGACCCAGGGATCAAAACTGTATCTCCTGTAGCTCCTGCATTGCAGGCAGATTCTTTACTGCTGAGCCAGTGGAGAACCCCCAATTAAGTACTGCTGCTGCTGCTGCTAAGTCGCTTCAGTCATGTCTGACTCATAGCGACCCCATGGACTGCAGCCCACCAGGCTCCTCCATCCATGGGATTCTCCAGGCAAGAGTACTGGAGTGGGGTGCCATTGCCTTCTCCAAATTAAGTACTAGTAGAGGTCTAATATGGGCTTCCCTGATAGCTCAGTTGGTAAAGAATCCACTTGCAACGCAGGAGACCCCGGTTTGATTCCTGGGTCGGGAAGATCTGCTGGAGAAGGGATAGGCTACCCACTCCAGTATTCTTGGGTTTCCCTTGTGGCTCAGCTGGTAAAGAATCCACCTGCAATGCAGGAGACCTGGGTTCGATCCCTGGGTTGGGATCCCCTGGAGAAGGGGAAGACTACTCACTCTAGTACTCTGGCCTAGAGAATTTCATGAACTCTATAGTTCGTGGAGTCGCAAGAGTCAGACATGACTGAGTGGCTTTCACTTCACTTCAGAGGTCTAATATATAAAAATACATGTAATTAATCATTTTAGATGCAGTCATAAAATATGAGGAGCAGTGAGACAAAGAAGAGAACCCAAGTGTTTCCTGGAAATGGGTAGGGGAAAAGGGGACATTCCATGGAGGACATGATGGTTGAGCCAGGCATTGTAAGATAAGCAGACTTTCAGTATGTGGATAAATTTACTTCAGGCTGAGAGAAGAATGGAGGGAAAAGGTCTGGAGGCAAAATCAAGAATGGTGTCCTGGAGGAGCTGCAGGTGTAGCATTGGAGGGGTGGCAAGATGAGCCAAATGGTGGGAAAGAGGCTAAGGTTCATGGGTGTTCTGCTGCAGGAAGTAGAGAGTCCAGTGGAATTTTAAGGGGAGTAGTGGTGTGATTAGATTTAGTTTTAGATTTCTCAATACATGTAACTGCAGGCAAGTTTACAATAAATGAGACATTTATTACTGCAACATGGGAAAGAACAGTGAGATTGTTCTTTTCCGTGATCTGGTCATTCAGTTCAGTCGCTCAGTCATGTCTGACTCTTTGCAACCCCTGGACCACAGTACACCAGGCCTCCCTGTACATCACCAACTCCTGGAGTCTAGCCATTATACTCCTGTTGACTACCTATTTTCCTTTGAAAAATAGCACATAATGAACTCCTTAATTATTAGTGAGATGATTTGAGAGGCTTATGTTGGAGGATGTGTGTCTCTGGGCGGGCGTGTGTATAAAATGTATTTGTACCAGCATTTCAACCATTATGAGATTCCTTTGAAATGTGATTGTTATCATCTACCAAATTACCTCTCTCAGCTTTCTATCATTTTCACCTTTGGTAGCAATGTCTTCTATTTCTGTTTCAATATAGATAACACCATTCATTGCCTACAGTATACAGTTCAAACTCTTTATTAAAAGACTGAGAACATTCCGATGCCAGTCTTTCCAGCTCATCTCAGGCCCTTCTCTACATACTTTATATTTTAGTCACATCAAACTACTTTTAGTTTTGTTCAGGCCTCATAATTTCAAATGTCTATACCTTTACTCATGCTGTTCCATCTGTCTGAAAGGCTATCTTGCCCCCTAGTCAGGATTCCTCACTTATCTTCATATTTTACGTAGTTCTATTACAAACATTATCATAAGCCATGATGATCACCTAAAATTTGTCTCCTCCGCTAGACCATGGCTGGAAGGGCAGGGATTCAATCCAATTTATCTTTTTGTCCTGGAGTATCAAGACATAGTGGATGGAGTATTGTTGGAGCTAAGTAAATTAAGTTTACTTTGCAGAACAAAATCATAGCATACTACAAATAAAAAGCATGAACATATCCTTTGCTGTTCTGCTTCATAAATTACCAATAAACAGTGAACTGTTCTCCTGCCTTCCTTAGCTGTGGCTTATTGGCAATCAGGAGCTCTAGTTTTCAGAAGAGCAAAAAATTTGACTTTTAATAGCTTTCATGCTTTCCAGAAAAGCTATTGAAGCAAAGTCCAAAACTTCCACTCTCTTTAGTGATCATTTTACTACTTCTAGGTACTAATGAGTCAGGCACTTATAAAACAGTTATTAAGTGTGCATATGAAACATTTTTTTGAATTTGAATATCAGACATTTTTCTCTTTTGAGCTATAACATTGAGCAGGATCTTCAATGTGTTTTTGATTAGAATATAAATAACTCAAGATCAGGAACTAAAAGCCTTTTGAGATGAATCGATTATACCACTTTCCTATCAGCCAAATATAGTGCTATTAGAGTTCTGAAAAATTAAAAGAGAAAGCCATTCTTGGTTGATTATTGTTTTTAAAATCTACATTTTTAATGTACCCAAGTGCTAAACACAGGCCTGTGGAACAATGAAGGACAAATAAATAGCAGTGATGTATACACTGTGATTGTAGAGACCTCTTTGGGTTAGGAAACCCTTTTCAAGGGTGTGGCTGTGGAGCTTGTTTAGATGACAAGCTAAATTTCCAAGTGTCTTTAATTTTTCATAGAATATACATTGTGTCTATCTTCTGGCCTGTGTCTTGTTTTTTGAGTTCTGTTCTTTCTTGACTTTTGTTAAAATGATTATACGCCTGATCCCTAGCCTCATTTGCAGAAAGATGGGCATCTGTGTAAGCACCAGGATAAATCTAAACATTTGGTCAAACCTGAATTTAAACAGATTTTTCTAGGGCCTGAATATTTTTAAATGCTTAATGCTTAAACACTGTGGTAGGGTGAAGGGTGGGGGGAATACAGAGGGTGGGGGATTGTTAGAATGATTCTTAGAATAAGTTTTAGAATGATGAACTATTTAGTTTTTTTTATTGACTAAAAACCCTCAGATTAACAGTCTTCAAACTAGAATAAAACATATACCCATAACAAATTAGTATTAATTGCACTTAAAAAATACATCATTAAAGCTTGCTGACAAACCTTTTCTAGGACCAAAAAGCTAATGTTTCACATCATAACAAATTTACAGGATAAACCATTCTACTAGCCTCATTGTTTTCTGCCTCTACGCCTATTTTGTTATGCAAAAGCTTTATGTCAATTTACTTTTTGAGCCGTTTAAGACCAAACCAAATTATTCCTTCAGCACATTTTAAACTATCCCTTAAAGACCCTCTTTTTCTTGGCTATGTTTCCAATCTTGGCTTATCACTGTAATATTTCATGCTCCATGCTTTTGAAAAAATTCAATATTCAAGAACAAAGTAATCCAGAGCTTTACTTCATTTCAGTCTTTTTATGTCCTAGGGCTGTCCCAACTCAATGACCCAGTTTGTATTGTGCCACATCTGTCTGTTGCTGACTGCAACCAGCTCGCCTAAGCCCTTGCCTGCCCCTTATCAGTTTTCCCTTAATTCAAAACTCTTTTTTTCCTAATTCTTTGCACTTCTCCTTTCACAGCTTCTAAGTTTTTTTCCTCCACAGGAGACTCTGTTCCTGTGATAGCTACTCAGAAACACAAAGATGAATAGGTCTCTAAGGTCTCTAAGTCTGTTCCTATCAACATTTTCGTTGTAATATCTTTAGAATTACAGAGAGTGGATAATATAATTCAGCAGTATGCATCAAGAATCCTCAAAAATGTTCATACCCTATGATCCAGCAGTTTCACTTCTGAGACTCTAGCTTACTAATTAAAGAACAGAATCATCTAAGATATGGAAAAAGATGCATACATGAGATGTTCGTTACAATGTTGTCTTGCTGGGAAGTTCTTTTGGATGGCCTAATAATTACATTGATGCAGATTAATAGAAAAACCTAATTTAATTCATATAAACAGAGATCTATAGAAATGGTATCTCCGAAGTGACCAAAGCAGGCTGTTTACATATCATTTTTAGACAAAGAAACAATTATTTGTGAAGATTTAACAAAGGGGCTTGTGCTTGGGGTAGCAGGCTAATGAAGAGGTAACAAAGTTTGTCTACAGAGTTTTCTCAGCCTTGAATTTCCTAACTCTGGTGATAAGGATGCTTTCTATCCTCTTGGTATAAGGAGGATACTTTCACATGGAGATTATTTCCTTCTTTTAAGGGGAAAGAGGGGGTCAGAGTGTTTTTCTATATCAGTTTTTCCTCCACTGGCTGTTTCTCAAGTAAGTTAAATTCAAAATAATCAATATGTTATTGTAGCATATCTTGAATGAGCCTGCTCTGAGGCTCAACAATATAAATGCAAAAGAAGAAAACAATACAAATATCCAACAATAGGAGAGAAGTTAAATAATCGTTTAAGATGATGGTTGCGTGACTATGTAAAAAGATGGGTAAAATTTTATGTTTTCAGAAAAGCAAGGTGCAAAGTTTCAAGTGCTAGTGGTCACAACTATGTTTTAAAAAGCATTTACAACAGGAAAACTGCAAGGAAAGAGGACATTTTGCTTATACTTGCTACTTTAGGGTGTGGAATTATAGATGATTTTTCTCTTTACTCTCAAAATCTTGACTCAATTTCTTTTAAAATTTAAGTTTTTGAAAAGTATAATCTTCACTGCTGCTGCTGCTGCTAAGTCGCTTCAGTCGTGTCCGACTCTGTGCGACCCCATAGACGGCAGCCCACCAGGCTCCCCCGTCCCTGGGATTCTCCAGGCAAGAACACTGGAGTGGGTTGCCATTTCCTTGTCCAATGCATGAAAGTGAAAAGTGAAAGTGAAGTCGCTGAGTCATGTCCAACTCTCAGCGACCCCATGGACTGCAGCCTACCAGGTTCCTCCGTCCATGTGATTTTCCAGGCAAGAGTACTGGAGTGGGGTGCCATTGCCTTCTCCAATAATCTTCACAAGTACAAGTTAAGAACTATTTAGGTATGTCTTGTAAAATAAAATTTATAAAAGACTATTTCAGACAGAGGATTATTTAAGTCTAGTAATAATCTAACAATGGCCAGGGGAGGCGGGGTGGATAAGACAGTGAGTATGTCATTTTGTTTACCATTGTGTGTAATCTTTAGACAGAAAAATAGGAAAAATTTTTCAATACCTATTTTAAAATATAATTTTAAAAAATCTGAATAGGTTCTACTCAAGTTAATTTTACCACCACTGACTTTATCCAGGACAGTTCTCCCCAAAGTTGTTCATCAAGTTCTACCTTTAGCCCAACATTTGCAGTACATTTTCCACAGTTTTCAGAGAAATTTTTCTGAAACCTAAATATGTGTGATATTCTACCATTTAAACTATGCAGAGTATTAGTCTTTAGCTTACTAGTGCCTTGGGAGGTTCTCTCTTATTCTGTGGCCTTTGTTTTCACGCACCCTTCCCACCAGTTTTATCGAACTACATGTAATACTTGAAACAGTACTCAGATCACTATTAGATGTCTCTTAATACTGAAACTAACACTGTATGTCTGCTCAGTCTTCTAATCTCAAAGTGTTAATTTTATTTGGAAGGCTTCCCAGATTCCTCATCTTTTATGCCTTCTCTTTGATCCTACAGTGCTCTCTCTGACCTGCTCATCTGCTTTTTGAACCAGACAGTAAACATCTTGTTATTGTGTACACGGGCAAGTGCGAGTGTGTACATGTGAGTAGAGTATACTTTATAGCAACCCCTGCCCTCCTCCCTGTTCTGACAGTGAGAGGAGTAGTGAAAGCTAAATGATGTTGATGAAAGGCCAGTGTGCTAACCCTGGACACTAAGTGCTGGGAACAAAGAGCGGAGATGCCCTGCATGCCAAGGGCTGTTTGCTGTCAGGTACGTATTAGGCAGAAACTCATTCCATGCACCTCCCTGATGAAGTGAGACTTTACCTGCAACACTGTACCCCTGAGAACAGGGAGCTCAGTTATTTGTGAACTCTCCACTATTCCTTGTACATAGAAGGCATTCAAACATATGTTGATTAAAATCCAATTTTTAAAAATCATTCCAATGTACAAAAATGTACATCTACTTTGTAGTTAGAAAAAAACACCTGAAAGAAAAAAATATGTGAAAGAGAAAGTATTTGTGAAGCTCAATAACTCCTAACTGAAAAACTTCAGAACAGTGTTGTGAACCTTGGAGAGGAAATGCAATAGTAATTAAGGATGAATAAATTTATAAAATAAAAATAAAGATTGCCTAAACTCCAAATGTGCTGACATGGAAATGTCTTTCCTATCTCAATTTTCCTATGCATACATAGAGCACCATGTATATACACCAAGAGAAAATGTTGGTTCAGACTAACACAAAATCATGGTTCTATTGTTTCATGAAAAACCAATGACTTGGTCATGTTCTCAGTTGACTTTCTTAGTTTCTTTTTTCTTCCCCTCATTATATCTACATTTTAAGCAATAATTATTGGAACAAAAACTTTTAAAATTTTTATAAATATATATTCCCCCATTTAACCATTAAACTTTTTTATTGTTATTCTTTATACTTTTAGTGATTTACCTTAAAGTTTAAATGTATCAAGAGGCTCTGCTATTTAAAATAAAACTCTGGAAATGATTGTTAAATAGAAAAGTCTTTCTTGATCATCACCTTAATTTATCTGTTATGTAGATTTAGTGTTCTTATTTTATATTTTCTTATAAACTCACCTATCTGGAAACAAATGTAAACAAATACATTTTATTAAACTATTCAAACAGAATTCTATTTTGAATTTCAAAGTATTGGAATATACCTAGTGACAGCTTTGGTATAGGGCAAAGGTTAGTTAGTTAGTGTACAGGGAAGAAAACTTTGACTGAACATTATATATAATAATAAAAAGCAGAAATAATAAAAAGAGTATAAAGAGAATAGTAAGGTGTGATTAACAGTGGGAAGTGAAAACATTTTCAAAATTAAGCAATATAAAAATGAATAAGGCATAATGTGGAAATCCTAAGATAAGCATGAATCACAAAACAGGAAAGATAGAAAAGATGATTTTTAATGTAGCTACAACTATCTCTCAATAAAATACAATACTTCAGGAAAGAAAATATTGCATCCCTTAAGACAACCCAATTATCACTTAAAAATAATGGTTCAGATATACCCAAGCAAGCTTTGTTCTTAACAGAATTTCCTTAAATAGGTTTCTCCTATTAGCAAGGGAATATGCTCATTTATGATCATGAGTCCCTTGGGCCATCCAAACTCTATATATTAACAGGCACCCTGATTATCAGATCAATCTTCATGTGAATTTACTGGGTATGAGCAGTTCTTCAGTGAATAATGACTTAACAGATCAGATCATGAGGGTTAATGTACCCAGGACAGTGGCAAATTACATAGAAGGCTCTCAAATACATATACTTTTCTCTTTTAACTTTATAATAAAAATAAACCCACAGCCCAAAAGAACTGTAAAAGACAAGAATGATTTCTAAAGATACTTCAACATAAATATTTTATAACTTATTGTGAAGACATTTTGCACACCACCACCATAAATACTGAACATGGCTGTATGAAAATAACAATTTTAGGATAAAAACATTTCCTAAATATCATCACAATCTACCTGCTTTCTTCTTAACCTCAGTATAATAGCTAAGACCCTAGCAGACATGAAAATTTGGTATCTGTTTACATATGTAGTCTAATACATCAGAATACTGACCAGCATCTCCACATACTTCATACGTACTGCCAAGACATGGATAGGCCAACAATAGTGAAAGAAATATACACATTTCTAGTTACAGGTACTAACTGGAGATATTACAGTAAAGATGTAACGCCACCAATATAGATCTCTACACACCTGAAAACATTGACAACAACAAAAAATTTAAGATATTTGACATCAGGTAGACAACACGGAGGCTTTAGGGTTGATTTACTGCTTTCATGTGCTGTACAGTCTTATCATTGTGTCCAGCCTTGGAATTTCAGAGCCAGGGAGGATACGGTTCAAAACACTTGCTTTGTCCCTTTTTTTGTATTAGCCCTCTGGTGTTTTCCTGCAGTCTTCTACAATGATCCTTCAGATGCTTATTCAACAGCACTGGGTCAAATCTCTTCTATACAGGACCTCACTCTTCTCATGTCTCCTCGGCTCGCAGACAGCCGGTCAAAGTCTTGGAGGTGGAAACGAGTTGCCAGCTGATTTACCATTTTCCTCAAGGTAAGAAATGCTGAAACAACTTGGAAAGTAAGGAATATAGTGAAGATGATATGTACTGCCTTCTCCAAGGGCAGATTTGTTAGGCCCTCGTTGAAGAGCAAGAAAAGAATTAAAGGCAACTGCAACAGAAGGCTCAAAAGCCAGAAGCCAGCCAACTCAGGAACCTGCAATGATACACATGACAAACATCAGAGCAGTGAAGTACCATCTTCTGCTTGTATTGAAGCAAGTGATACTACTGTGAACCTACATTTTGAGCTCTGTAATTCAAAATAAGTATAGTGTGGTCCTTATCCTCAGAGAACTTACAGTCTAGACTGAAAGAGGAAACTACCTTATGTGACAGTCCTACATTACTACACTTAGGTGAATAATGAAACATACGTACCACTTAGAGTAATAGACTAAATGCTCTAACAGAGTAAACAGGGTAGGTAAAAGAAATAATTCAAGGAGGTAGGCTTTTAAAGTTAGATAGAATGAGGAAGCAGAGAAGGCAATGGCACCCCACTCCAGTACTCTTGCCTGGAAAACTCCACGGACAGAGGAGCCTGGAAGGCTGAAGTCCATGGGGTCACTGAGGGTCGGACATGACTGAGCGACTTCACTTTCACTTTTCACTTTCATGCATTGGAGAAGGAAATGGCAACCCACTCCAGTGTTCTTGCCTGGAGAATCCCAGGGACAGGGGAGCCTGGTGGGCTGCCGTCTATGGGGCTGCACAGAGTTGGACACGACTGAAGTGACTTAGCAGCAGTAGCAGCAGCAGAATGAGGAAGAGGCAAGAACTTAAATAAGCAAAAATGTGGAAAGAATATGACTGGGAAACAACACATCAGCCTGGAGTGGATGTCTGTGTTAGGAAAAAGCACAAAATACAGTGGGATAGGCTGGTGGGGCTTAATTATGAAGGGCCTGGAAGAACACTGAAATCTTTAGGCATTATCACTCAGTTCTGGTAACTGTAAATGCTTAGGCAGCATGATGACTCAGAAAACATCTGCCTTGCATAGGAGATGAGTTTGTCATTTTCCCCAATTTTCTCATTCAGAATCCAAATCATCATGTTTAATGACCAAGTATGTTCAAGACTACTGAGAAGAGGGAAAATGATCATTAATTAAGAGTTTACTATGTTCAGGTGCTTTATATAAATTGTTTAATACAATCCTAACAAATCTGTGAAGTGAATATTCCCCCGATTTTATATGTGAAGGAACCAAGGTTCAAGAGAGTAAGCAAACAGACCACAGTGACAGCCGTGGTGAAGCTGGAGCTAGGCCTTACCTACAGGCCTTTGCTCCTTCCACATCTCACTGCCTTTTCTTGTTGGCAAAGTCTTAACTGCATTTATGTATAGCACTGAGAGAAAGGAAAGAAGAGCCTACCTTCTCCTGCAGGTTCCCCATGTAGCCCAGATACAACCTGATAGCTTCAATTAAAGTTATTAGAATGATAATGGTGACCACAATGAACTTGTAGTAATCAGGCAAGATGGAATACTGAAAAAACAAAAATAAATAAAAATCTCACATATAGTAAGACTGACCTGAGATTTTGAAAAATATGAAGAACTTTTAATTTTACTGACTAGGTAACAATGCCAGGGAGAAGTAGTAAAGCACATATTTACCTTCATCTGAAGCATCATAACGCTGCTCACCCACCAAAGTGGGAAAAAGTAAGTGTTAAAATAAAGTGACATCTGCAGTGCCAAACTGGAAACCATTTCATTATCTACAGAAGAAAACAGAAAGCAAACTCTTACTCCTGCTCTATGCCCTGTACATCCTTTAGTTCCTTAGAATTAATAGCTATAGTTTCAGCTCAACAAAACTCCAAACTGTAAGCCTATTTATAATCACTGACCCCTGGAGAAGGAAATGGCAACACACTCCAGCGTTCTTGCCTGGAAAGTCCCATGGACAGAGAGGCCTGGTGGACTACGGCCCATGGGGGTCACAAAAGAGTCGGACACAGTAACAGTAATCATTGACAGTGAAAGAAAATAGCCATAATACTACTAATATTTCGTTCCAATATTTGCTACTTGGGGGCATGTTTCATATTTTTCTATTACCACCTTCGGTTACTGTCTGATGACGTTTTTGCATACTACTGGTATAAATGTAGAACATCAATATGAATACTATTGAACAGATAGCAATAATAATCTTTACCTCCTTTGTTAAGAGTTCTATGTAAGTGGTGCTTGTGCTCAGTTGTGTCTGACTCTTTCCGACCTCATGGACTGTAGCCCACCACGCTCTGTCAATGGGATTTCCCAGACAAGAATACTGGAGTGGGTTGCCATTTCCTTCTCTAGGGGATCATCCGAATCCAGGGATCGAACCCGAGTTTCCTGCATTGGCAGGTGGATTCTTTTACCACTGAGCCACCTGTAAAGAGCCTATGAAATAAACATATAAAATACATAACAAGACTGCAGCCATGAAATTATAAGATGCTTGCTCCTTGGAAGAAAAGCTATGACTAACCTAGACAGCATATTAAAAAGCAGAGATGTTACTTTGCCAACAAGGGTCCATCTAGTCAAAGCTATGGTTTTTCCAGTAGTCATATATAGATGTGAAAGTTGGACCATAAAGAAAGCTGAGTGCCGAAGAACTGATGCCTTTGAACTGTGGTGTTGGAGAAGACCCTTGAGAGTTCCTTGGACAGTAAGGAGATCAGACCAGTCCATCCTAAAGGAAATTAGTCCTGAATATTCATTGGAAGGACTAATGCTGAAGCTGAAGCCCCAATACTTTGGCCACCTGATGCAAAGAACTGACTCATTGGAAAAGACCCTGTTGCTGGGGAAGATTAAAGGCAGGAGGAGAAGGGGATGACAGAGGATGAGATGATTGGATGGCATCACCAACTGGATGGACCTAATTTGAGCAAGCTCTGGAAGTTGGCGATGGACAGGGAATCCTGGCATGCTATAGTCCATGGGGTTGCAAAGAGTCAGACACAACTGAGCGACCGAACTGAACTGAATCTCTCAGGTATAAACTAATCATGCAAAACCAACCCCTCCCCCATCTCTTTCAGCATACCCTAATACCACCTGTTCATTCACACCCAATTCAAAGCCACTTTTTCCATACGTCCTTTCTTGATCACATTCCCCACTCCAGCAGAAATCTCCTTCCCCTCTAGGTACTTATCACGCTAACCTTTGTGTAAGAAGTGTTAGCAAAGAACCACATTCCCTTCACTTGAGACATAGTCTGATCATGACTTTTGGAGTCCAGGTAAACCCAGAGCTCCCCAAACTCCCTCAGAACTCTGGATGCAGGACTTAGGATAAATTATTTAACCTCTTTGAGCCTTAATTTCTTTATCTGTAAAATGGTAACATTAAAATTACCTCACAGATTGCTTGAGAATTAAAGGTAATATAAATTACTTCACCCGAGCACTATGCCTGGCACTGAGTAGGCACTCGACAAATATCAGTCCCTTTCCTTCTCTTTTATTTATACAGAGGCTGACTGTAAGCACAGACCACATTCTACCCAAATTTAAGACCCTCACAGAACCTAGCAGGTTGCTTTACAAATGGTAAATACCAAATATGAATAAGCAGAAAGAGTGAATTAATGAAAACATATTCTTACAAGGACATTGCCAGTGTAGCCCTTTGTGACACATGAATTTCATTTCTCTAAGGCTGAACTGCCTCCTGAGAAATCTGTATTCAGGTCAAGAAGCAACAGTTAGAACTGGGCATGGAATAACACACAGGCTCCAAATCGGGAAAGGAGTACGTCAAAGCTGTGTATTGTCACTCTGCTTATTTAACTTCTATGCAGAGTACATCATGTGAAATGCCGGGCTGGATGAAGCACAAGCTGGACTCAAGATTTCTGGGAGAAATAGCAATAATCTCAGATATGCAGATGATACTACGCTAAAGGCAGAAAGAGGATAAGAACTAAAGAGCCTCTTGATGAAAGTGAAAGAGGAGAGTGAAAATTTATCTTAAAGCTCAACATTCAGAATACTAAGATCATGGTATCCAGTCCCATCACTTCATGGCAAATAGATGGGGAAACAATGGAAACGGTGACAGACTATTTTTTTGGGCTCCAAAATCACTGCTGATGGTGACTGCAGCTATGAAATTAAAAGATGCTTGCTCCTTTGAAGAAAAGCTATGACCAACCTAGACAGCATATTAAAAAGCAGAGACATTGCTTTGCCAACAAAGTTCCATCTAGTCAAAGCTATGGTTTTTCCAATAGTCATGTATGGATGTGACAGCTGGACCATAAGGAAAGCTGAACGCCAAAGAATTGATGCTTTTGAACTGTGGTGTTGGAGAAGACTCTTGAGAGTCCCTTGGACTACAAGGAGATCCAACCTGTCAATCCTAAAGGAAATCAATCCTGAATATTCATTGGAAGGACTGATGCTGAAGCTGAAACTCCAATACTTTGGCCACTTGATGCGAAGAGTTGACTCACTGGAAAAGACCCTGATGCTGGGAAAGATTGAAGGCGTGAGGAGAAGGGGATGACAGAGGATGAGATAGTTGGATGGCATCACCTACTTGATGGACATGAGTTTAAGTAGGCTCCAGGAGTTGGTGATGGACAGGGAAGCCTGCTATACTGTAGCCCATGTGGTCACAAAAAGTTGGACACAAATGAGCAACTGAACTGAACTGAACAGAAGGCTGATTACATAGTACCTTTTGCTTTCATGTAAGAGAGGAAAGTTCTAAATTAAGAAACTGAATTTTAAAACTGACCCCTACAAATGCATCCTAAATATGACTAAATTATAACAATTTAAGAGTAGATAAGTATTTTGAAATCCACTGCTTGAAATGAAAGAATATACAAAGGCTCTGAGATAAATTTCTTAAAAACAGATTATTTTTCTCCACAGCTGAGTATATCTATCATTTAACAATTTTAAAATATAAAATTATTATGGTCTCTCACAGCAAGGGTTTTCCTTTAGTTCCAAGAAAATCCCTGATTATAATGATATACTTTTGCTTGCACCTATTTATTAAATTACCACTGATAAAGGAATGCATTCTTAAAATCTGAAGGTAACTCACTCCCCTAGGATTTTTTCACGACAACAGTAAAACTCTTGGTCAGCTGTGAACATGGTCATAATATACCCTTGTAATTACAGTACAAATAATCAAACGTACTTCAGATCCACAAAGAAAAGGTGGATAAATAATAAATTGAAATTTTAATACCTTCAGAGCAAGCACTGTAGTAAAATTTTGCAAATAAGCTTTTATGTTAAGAATTCCGTACACAAGCATCTAAAGAGTTATGCTATGTCTATATTTCAGCAGATCAAACTTATAATCATTCAGCTGAAAATCAAGTTAATATGTAAATGAACCTTGAAAGCTCAAGACATGAAGTTATTAAATTTTGCAAAAGTACAAGCTGAGTTCTGTAAATGGAATTCAAATTAAAACACTATGTAATATAAATCAGGAGTAGGCAAACTAGCAGCCAACTAACTGTTTTTGTACAGCAAGTGAGCTAAAAATGGCTTTTTTAGATTTTTAAATGGTTGGGGAAAATATCAGTAGTATTTTGTGACACTGAAAATGATGCAATTTCAACTTTAGTGTCCATAAATAAAGTTTTATTGGAACTCTGCCATGTCTATTCCATTACCATTATCTATAACTGCCACAGAGACCTATGGCCTGCACGGTATTAAGTATTTACTATCCGGCCCTTTACAGAAACTCCTGATACTTTACATCATCAGATTTTAGTGCCTGTTAAGCCCTGGCTTTAGAAACCAGAAACGTAATAACCTAATTTTTCACATTATGTTTTTCTCTGTACATCCTAAATCATGACCAGCCCTCAACTGGGAGGACAGGCAAGTGATTAGGGTGAAAAATTGAAACGGTGGGAAATGACTTTTCTCTGCTCCCTTTGAAAAATCCCTGAACCATGCAAGAGGAAAAGATTTCTATTTCCCAGCACAGTTCAGTGATAAAAGCTGCCTGGGTGTGGTTGACAGTATGTTGTCTATCATCATGATTTAAGAGGGTTAAACTGTTTTGCAGAAAACTGCGTTGTCACTTGTCATATCAAATGTGGCATCGTGGTATTGTGTTACTTGATTTAGGTCAAGAGTTATAAATATATAGGGGAGGAGAAGGAGAAAGTGGGGAGAGGGCGAGTTTTGTTAAAGGCGATGCTAGTGAGGCAGCTGCCATTCCAGACTGGAGAACGTTTAAAATAACTCATTAAAAAAACCTTCTATGTCTTCTGCCAGAAAATGGAATTGTGGCAAGTACCTGTTCTGCTAGGAAAGAAGAAAAGGAAAAGATATTTTACGGGGACGCGGCGGGGAGGGGGAAGTGGAAGGGGAGATTGCTCTTTTCACTCCACTCAGGGCAGAAAAGCCAGGGCGGAGGCCGCAGAGGAAAAGCAAAGGAATCGGCCTTCTCAGCCTTCTCGGACGCAAGGCACCGGACGCGGGCTGCGAAGGTGGCTTTATATTTTTTATATTTTGAGGAATGCCAGCGCCACCTCAGCCGCCCCTTTTGCAGCTGGCCGGTTAGGCCGCAGCGTGATCAGCCCGGGACCAGCTGTGTATCAGAGTTCGGGTATCTGGTCCCAGTCCCAGCCAGCGGCCCGGCCCCTCCTCCAGGGCGTTTCCCGCACGGCGGAAAACCAGCTGAAGACCAAACCGCCATCTTAGGTCCGGGCAAAATCTGGCCGTTCCAAACCCCGCGCCAGGTCCTCCGCACGCCAGACACCCTACGCTGGGCCTCGGCCACTCACCCGGACCCTCGTTATACTCCGGCCCGGTCCGGTTGGAGTCGCTGAACACGGTCCGGCTGAAATTTCCCAGCCGCTGGCGGACTGGATCCGGCAGCTCCATGCCCGGACCTCGGTACCACTCACTGCTAGGTCTTCGGGCTCCGCAGTACTCAGCTGTTCCCACGGCAACCGAGCGGTGGGAGGTGCTGGGGGCTCTGGCGCACGCGCGGATGCACTTCGAAGCCGAGGCGCGGGGACCCCTCGAACTGAGAGGAGAGGGACTCATACCTGTGGGGCGCATCAGATGGGTGCAACTCGCAGATTCCTTAGTCTGAAGTTCCACCCTTTTAACAACGAATAATAATAAGCAACCTGGGGTTGGATTTGATATAGGAGCTCTAACGCCTTGTCAATGCAACCTTTTTGGAAGGAAATACAGAATGAATGCAGAACTTAGAGAATATTCATGACCCACTAGCTTATATGTATCTGTATATACACGTACTCTTTTCTAGGAATATCTGTTGTTATGTACTAGGGATATTTTATATATACACATGCCATGCTAAGTCACTTCAGTCGTGTCCGACTCTGTGCGACCCCAGAGGGCAGCCCACCAGGCTCCCCCATCCCTGGGATTCTCCAGGCAAGAACACTGGAGTGGGTTGCCATTTCTTTCTCCAATGCAGGAAAGTGAAAAGTGAAAGTGAAGTTGCTCAGTCGTGCCCGACCCTCAGCGACCCCATGGACTGCAGCCTTCCAGGCTCCTCCGTCCATGGGATTTTCCAGGCAAGAGTACTGGAGGGTGTTGCCATTGCCTTCTCCGACACATGCCACATATATATATATATATATATATATATGCACTTATGCAATATATATATATGCCCTTATATATTCACACATACTGTCTTCTCAGTTCAGTTCAGTCGCTCAGTTGTGTCTGACTCTTTGCGACCCCACGAATCGCAGCATGCCAGGCCTCCCTGTCCATCACCATCTCCCGGAGTTCACTCAGACTCGCGTCCATCGAGTCAGTGATGCCATCCAGCCGTCTCATCCTCTGTTGTCCCCTTCTCCTCCTGCCCCCAATCCCTCCCAGCATCAAAGTCTTTTCCAATGAGTCAACTCTTCGCATGAGCTGGCCAAAGTACTGGAGTTTCAGCATTAGCATCAGTCCTTCCAAAGAACACCCAGGGCTGATCTCCTTCAGAATGGACTGGTTGGATCTCCTTGCAGTCCAATGGACTCTCAAGAGTCTTCTCCAACACCACAGTTCAAAAGCATCATTTCTTCCGCGCTCAGCTTTCTTCACAATCCAACTCTCACATCCATACATGACCACTGGAAAAACCATAGCCTTGACTAAACGGACCTTTGTTGGCAAAGTAATGTCTCTGCTTTTCAATATGATATCTAGGTCTTCTAGGAATATATTATATATTAGGAATATTTTATATATACACACCATGAAAGTGAAAGTCGCTCAGTCATGTCCGACTATCTGTGACCCCATACAGTCCATGGAATTCTCTAGGCCAGAATACTGGAGTGGGTAGCCTTTCCCTTTTTTAGGGGATCTTCCCAACCCAGGGATCGAACCCAGGTCTCCTGCATTGCGGGCAGATTCTTTACCAGCTGAGCCACCATACACACCATATATATATTTATATTTGATGGACTACATTGCAACAGTTTAAAAACATGCTTGCAACGAATGTTTGATTATCCGGATTAACTTTCAGTAAAAATTAAAAAATTAGATGTAGAACTAAGTGCGAGTGAATCTAATTTAATAAAATGTGTGTGTGTGTAAATATGTGGGGAGCAAAGAGTGGGAGGAGATGGCACAGGCACTGTGGCTTCAGAAAAAGACTAGAAGGAAATAATCAAAATGTTAATAGTAATTTGTACGTAGCAGATTGTGGGTGATTTGAAAATTTTAAAACATTTATGTATTTTTCAGCTTTCTCTCAATAAGATGTATTTTTTAAAGAAAAACTATTTAGGTATAATACATATACAGAAAAGGGCATAAGCTGAATATAGGTAACCAGAACCAGATTAAGAAACAGAACCTTACCCACACCCAAGGAGCTCCCCTTGCCTATTCCATCATACTTACTAACCCTCTAGTACTTACTGACCTTTCCTGACTTCTTAAGCATAGAAGATTTTTGCCTATTTTTATTCTTTACATAAAACTAATCATACAATAAGTGCTTTAAAAAAACTAACTCTTTGCCTTAAAAATTATTCTTATGAAATTCCTTCATATTGTGAAGTATAGATTCTTTTTCCTTGTGATATGACCATACCACAATAAGTTTACCCCTTCTACAGCTGATAAGCATCTGTGTGTTTTCTAGATTGGAGACTTTATGAATAGGACAGCTTTTGGTGAAAATATGCCTTTTAGTGAACATAGGGATGCATTTGTGTTGAACTTATTCCTAAGAATGAAATTGTTGGCTTAAGAGGTACCACCCAGCTTTATTTCTCTCTGTCTCTCTCAGCTTTATTTCTCTCTGTCTCTCTTAAATGTGGAATCCTTTGTTAATTCTTTTCCCATTTAAGATGTTACATAATATTTAGCAGAGTTCCCTGTGCCATACAGTAGATCCTTGTTGGTTATCTATTTTAAATATAGCAATGTGTACATGTCATGCCCTCCAGTAGGAGAACTTCCCAGTATTCTTGCCTCGAGAATCCCATGGACAGAGGGGCCTGGCAGGCAATAGTCCATAGGATCGCACAGAACTGGACAGGACTGAAGCAACTTAGCATGCAGACAGGCACGTGTGCATGCACATACGTGTCAATCTCAAACTCTCTAAATGTCCCTTCCCTGCTCCCCTGATAACCGTAAGTTCATACTCTAAGTCTGTGAGTTTGTTTCTGTTTTGTAAATAAGTTCATTTGTATAATATTTTTTAGATTCTATATATAACCAATACCATATGATATTTGTCATTCCCCGTGTTATTACTTACTTTACTCAGTATGACAATCTCTAGGTCCATCCATGAACCAGCACCTTTTTTTTTTTTTAGTGATTCTTCTCTAGTTCTCCTTTTTTGGCTGCTCTGGGTAGGCTTTCTCTGCTTGAGGCATGGGCTTTCTCGAGTTGCAGTGTATGAGGGAGGCCTTCTCCTGTTGCATTGTGGAGCACGGGTTCTAGAGCATGTGGGCTCAGTAGTTGTGAGCATGCAGTTAGTTGCCCCATGGCATGTGAGATCCCAGTTCCCCAACCAGGGATCAAACTGGTATGCCCTGCATTGCAAGGCAGATCACTGGACTAACAGTGAAATCCCCACATGCCCAGCTTCAGTAGATACTGCCAAGAGTTTTCCAAAGTGTCTGTACCAATTTCTACTACCTCCAGTAATGTATGATCATTTCAGTGGCTCCAAATCTGTCACCAACTCTTATCATTTTCCATGCTTTCTTTTAGCCACTCTGAAGGGTATGTGGTGAACAGTATTATTTTTACATATAAAGGAAAACCACACATATTTATATAAATGTCAACAGGAAGGTATGAGAGGAAATACCTACATGGGTAGAATTTCAAAATAACTCAACAAATGTTAACTGCATTCTTACTACTTTTGGGGCACTGTCCTAGGCTAATTAGGGATATAGTCCCTCCCCATCAAGAAGATCAGCCAAGTGAGAGACATGGAAACAAATAAATACACTACACTTCAGTAAAGGAACAGTGATTAATTCTGGTTGGAAAGGTCAGGAAAAAGCTGGCTAACTTCTGCTTCTCTTCAAAGTGGAGCTCTGGCCTCAGCATCTCCAAAAAGGCTTCCAGGACCTCCCGGAAGCCGGTTTATGCGCCCTCCTCTGTGTCTCTCAAAGCATTTTCCTCTGTGTTACTTTGGTCACAGTGCCAGTCAGTCTATACTGTAGTCTATTTATGCCTGTTTCTCTTGCTAGTTCACAAACTCCTTGAGGTCAGGGATGGGCTTTCATCTTTATGTCCTGAACACTAGCACAACGCCTGACCCAGAATAGGAACTAGATAACCACTGAATGAATAAAGAGAAAAGTCTAAAGACCATTCCTCTATTTTCCCACTTCTAGTTCAAAAATTTAGCCAGCCTTCATGTCAGTTTCACTCTGTAGAATGGAGAATAGAGGTATTAAAACACAGGGAATTATAGCAATCAGAACAATTTTAAATTTTGCCACAAAGAATCGGTTTTCATCTATTAAATTAACCAAGATTTTTATAAAGGGAACAGTGGAGCAGGAAGTCTCATTCTCCACAGACTGAATTATAATTTGAATAATCTCACTGAGGAAAGTGATCAACAATATGTACAAATTGCTTTAAAATATTCCTGCCTTTAAAACACCTATCCAAATTTTAAACTCTATTTTGGGAAGATAATCATAAAACAAAGTTTTATATACTAGGATATTACCTCTTTAATATTATTGATATTAAATAGGTTGCTTCCCTGGTGGCTCAGATGGTAAAGCATCTGCCTACAGTGTGGGAGATCTGGGTTCAATCCCTGGGTCAGGAAGATCTCCTGGAGAAGGAAACGGCAACCCACTCCAGTATTCTTGCCTAATATTATTGATATTAAATAACAATGCCAATATTATTATTGATATTGTGAGGTGTTGGGCTGTGGTAGAAAGGATGCCTTTTGAAGCAGAGAGAACAGGGTTAAAATCCCTCAGGTTCTCACATTACCACCTAAAAACTCTGCTTTCAGACCTTTGTTTTGTAAAGTGAGACTAGTGCTAATTTACTACTATAGTTGGTATAAAGATTATATCTTTAAATGTTATTGTTGTTGTTGCTTAGTTGCTCAGTCAAATCCCACTCTTTGTGACCCCATGAACTGTATCCTCCCAGGCTTCTCTGTCCATGGGATTTCCCAGGCAAGAATACTGGAGTGAGTTGCCATTCTTTCTACAGGTAATCTTCCTGATAAGGCTTTCTATAAGGAATAGTTATCATTGACACATCTATTAAAATGATTTCCCTGGTGGTCCAGTGGCTAAGACTCAAGTGACCCAGGTTCAATTCCTAGTCAGGGAACTAGATCCCACATACTGCAACTAAGAGTTTGCATGGTACAACTAAAGATCCTGCATACTGAAATTAAGAACCAGTACAGTCAAATATTTAAATTTTTTTCCAAAAATATATATTTGTGGAGAAGAAAGTCCTACAATGGAGTGAAATAAAAATTCTAGAGTTTAATTTTCTGAAACCAACCGCTGTTCAATTGTTATTCACTCATTCAGTCATGTCCGACTCTTTGCGACAACATGGACTGCAGCATGCCAGGCTTCCCTGTCCTTCGCTACCTCCTGGAGTTTGGTCAATCTCATGTCCATTGAGTTGATGATGCCATTCAGCCATCTCAGCCACTGTTGCACCCTCCTCCTTCTGCCCTGAATCCTTCCCAGTATCAGGGTCTTTTCCAATGAGTCAGCTCTTTGCATCAGGTGGCCAAAGTATTGGAACTTCAGCTTTAGCCTCAGGCCTTCCAATGAATGTTCAGGACTGATTTCCTTTAGGATTGACTGCTTTGATCTCCTTGCTGTCCAAGGGACTCCCAAGAGTCTTCTCTAGCACCATGGTTTAAAAGCATCAATTCTTTGGTACTCAGCCTTCTTAGGCTCCAACTCTCACATCCATACTTGACTACTGGAAAACCATAGCTTTGACCATACAAGCCTTTGTTCCCAAAGTGATGTCTCTGCTTTTTAATACACCATCTAGATTTTTCATAGCTTTTCTTCCAAAGAGCAAGCATCTTTTAATTTCATAGCTGCAGTCACCATCCACAGTGATTTTGGAGCCCCCAAAAAGAAAATCTATCACTGTTTCCATTCTTCCCCTATCTATTTGCCATGAGAGGATGGGACCAGATGCCATGATCTTAGTTTTTTGATTGTGGAGCTTTAAGCCAACTTTTTCACTTTCCTCTTTCACCTTCATTGAGAGGTTCTTTAGTTCTTCTTCTCTTTCTGCCGTTAGGGTGGTGTCATCTGCGTATTTGAGGTTATTGATATTTCTCCCAGCAATCTTGATTCCAGCTTGTGCTTCATCCCAGCCTGACATTTTGCGTGATGTACTCTGCATAGACGTTAAATAAGCAGAGTGACAATACACAGCCTCGACATACTCCTTTCCCAATTTTGAACCAGTCCAGTGTTCCATGTTCAGTTCTAACTGTTGCTTCTTGACCTGCATACAGGTTTCTCAGGAGGCAGGTAAGGTGGTCTGGTATTCTTATCACTTTAAGAATTTTCCACAGTTTGTTGTGATCCACACAGTCAAAGGCTTTAGCATAG
The DNA here is from genome assembly GCF_023091745.1 of Budorcas taxicolor. Lineage (NCBI taxonomy): Eukaryota > Metazoa > Chordata > Mammalia > Artiodactyla > Bovidae > Budorcas > Budorcas taxicolor. The sequence continues at coordinate 120,450,858 of NC_068920.1, forward strand.
TCAATGGAGCAGAAGTAGATGTTTTTCTGGAATTCTCTTGCTTTTTTCATGATCCAACAAATGATGGCAATTTGAGCTCTGATTCCTCTGCGTTTTCTAAATCTAGTTGTACATATGGAGTAAAAATAAAAAAATTTTCAAAAACTTCTGGAGGAATTATTGGTATTTTTCCTTTAATTTTATTTGTTATTCAAATTTCCTACAGTAAGCATGCGTTTCATAGTTTGAAACAGATCTTATTAAAAATATATAGGAAGAGAGAGTGATGGTACAAAAATAGAGAATTTTGAGAGGAAAAACATGTGGTTTGGAAAAAATCCTACCATTAGTGATGTAAATGGTCCAAAAGACAAAAGCTTTCCAAATATGACTTCGTTAACTGATTCTCACAATATTCATAAATAATTGCATTGGTGAAATACTGAAGAGCAGAGAAGGAAATCCACTTTTGTAGAATCAAGAAACTAGCAGAATTTGGGTTTTCCAGGTTACTTAGGATCTAAAGAGGGAAGTATGGAGTCTCCATTCTCAAAATCACAGGTATCATTCCCAACAAGATGAATAAGTTACCCTATAAAGTTGAACTGTTTACTTCTTATACCAATGTTGATGGTCAGAGTTATAGCTACTTCTCCAGTAATTAATGTGTTTCATTAGGATTTAATTATACCTATGGTTTACTTTCCTAAATATTTATTTTCACAAAACTTTTGAGACTTGTGCAATGATTTAGTTCTCTTTAATAAGAGGCAAAGTTGTCTGGTAATAACATATAATCCTCTGTGACAAGAAACTGATTTGGGGAGTCATTTAATAATTGAAGATAATCCCTTACCATAATAAAGGTATAAATTATTTCCACTTTATACTAATAAAGAGTTTAGAAACAATATTTTAAATGTTTTAAACATTATATTAAAGTGAACATATTGATTTATTGCTTTAAAATGAACTCTGAGACATTTATAAGAATTTAGATAAATTTAAAGATAAATTATATATGGGCACATTCACAGCATCATCTTTTAGGATTTGAAATAACTCAACTGGAATTCCATCACCTCCACAGCTTTGTTTGTAGTGATGCTTCCTAAGTAAGGCCCACTTGACTTCTCTGTGAATATGCTGCACTCAGTATGTCAGCAAATTTGGAGAACTCAGCAGTGGCCACAGGACTGGAAAAGGTCAGTTTTCATTCCAATCCCAAAGAAAAGCAATGCCAAAGAATGTTCAAATTACTGCACAATTGTACTCATCTCACGCGCTAGTAAAGTAATGCTCAAAATCCTCCAACCCAGCTTCAACAGATGTGAACCTTGAACTTTCAGATGTTCAAGCTGGATTTAAAAAAGGCAGAGGAACCAGAGATCAAATTGCCAACATCCGCTGGATCATCAAAAAAGCAAGAGAGCTCCAGAAAAACACCTACTTCTGCTTTATTGACTACATCAAAGCCTTTGGCTGTGCAGATCACAACAAACTGTGGAAAATTCTGAAAGAGATGGGAATACCAGATCACCTTACCTGCCTCCTGAGAAATCTGTATGCAGATCAAGAAGCAACAGTTAGAACTGGACATGGAATAAGACTGGTTCCAAATAGGGAAAGAAGTACGTCAAGGCTGTATATTATCACCCTGCTTATTTAACTTATATGCAGATTACATCATGCAAAATGTCGGGCTGGATGAAGTACAAGCTGGAATCAAGATTGCTGGGAGAAATATCAATAACTTCAGATTATTGACACCACCCTTGGGCAGAAAGTGAAGAAGAACTAAAGAGCCTCTTGATGAAAGTGAAAGAGGAGAGTAAAAAGTTGGCTTAAAACTCCACGTTCAGCAAACTAAGATCATGGCATCTGGTCCTATCAGTTCATGGCAAATAGATGGGGAAACAATGTAAATAGTGACAGACTATTTTGGGGGGCTCCAAAATCACTGCTGATGGTGACTGCAGCTATGAAATTAAAAGATGCTTGCTCCTTGGAAGAAAAGCTATGACCAACCTGCTGCTACTGCTGCTGCTGCTAAGTCACTTCAATCGTGTCCCACTCTGTGTGACCCCATAGATGGCAGCCCACCAGGCTCCCCCATCCCTGGGATTCTCCAGGCAAGAACACTGGAGTGGGTTTCCATTTCCTTCTCCAATTCATGAAAGTAAAAGTGAAAGTGAAGTTGTTCAGTTGTGTCCAACTCTTAGCGACCCCATGGACTGCAGCCTACCAGGCTCCTCCGTCCGTGGGATTTTCCAGGCAAGAGTACTAGAGTGAGGTGCCATTGCCTTCTCCAATGATCAAACTAGACAGCATATTAAAAAGCAGAGACATTGTTTTGCCAACAAAGGTCCGTCTAGTCAAGGCTATGGTTTTTCCAGTGGTCATGTATGGATGTGAGAGTTGGACTATAAAGAAAGCTGAGGGCTAAAGAATTGATGCTTTTGAATTGTGGTGTTGGAGAAGACTCTTGAGAGTCCCTTGGACTGCAAGGAGATCCAACCAGTCCATTCTAAAGGAAATCAGTTCTGAATATTCATTGAAAGGACTAATGGTGAAGCTGAAGCTCCAATACTTTGGCCACCTCATGTGAAGAGCTGACTCATTTGAAAAGACCTGTTGCTGGGAAAGATTCAAGGTAGGAGGAGAAGGGGATGACAGAGGATGAGATGGTTGGATGGCATCACCAACGTGATGGACATGAGTTTGAGTAAGCTCTGAGAGTTGGTGATGGACAGGGAATCCTGACGTGCTATAGTCCATGTGGTCACTAAAAGTCGAACACGACTGAGTAACTGAACTGATATATGGACACAATATCTTTCATGACTGAGTAACTGAACTGATATATGCACACAATATCTTTAGATATGATTCTACATCAGCATCCACATTTAAAAAATCTTATACTACACAAACAGCTTATACAATTCAATATCAAAAAATAAATAATCCAGTCAAATAATGTCAAAAGCCTAAATAGCCATTTTTCAAAAGAAAACATAGAGATGGTCAACAGGCACATGAAAAGATATTCATCACTAATTACTAGAGAAATACAAATGAAAGCTGCAGTGAGGTATCACCTCATCCTCATCAGAATGGCCATCACCAAAAAGTCTACAAATAATGAATGCTGGAGACGGTGTGGAGAAAAGGGAACCTTCCTACATTGTTGGTGGGAATATAAGTTGGTGCAGCGACTATGGAAAACAGTATGGAATTTCCTCAAAAAACTAAAAATAAAGCTACCATATTATCCAGCAATCCCACTCCTGGGCATATATCTGGAAAAGATGAAAACTGTAATTAAAAAAGATGCATACACCACAATGTTCATAGAAGCACTATTTGTAGTAGCAAAGACATGGAAAAATCTGTGTCCATTGACAGGTGAATGGATAAAGAAGATATGGGAATATATATATATGTATATATCAGCCATAAAAAAGGATGAAATATTGCCATTTGTGGCAACATGAGAGGACCTAGAGAATATCATACTAAGTGAAGTAAATCAGAGACAGACAAATATTATTTATCACTTATTGTAGAATCTAAAAAATAATAGTAATGATTCTGTATACAGAACAGAAACAGACTCACAGACATAGAACACAAATTTATGGATATCAAAAGGAAAAAGGAGGGATGAATTAGGAGTATGTGATTAACTGATGCAAACTATTATACATAAAATAGACAAGCAACAAAGATTTAGTGTATAATGCAGGGAACTATATTCAATACCTTATAATAAGCTACAATGGAAAATAATCTGAAAAATATAATTGAATCATTTTGCTGTATATTTCAAACTAACACAATATTGTAAATCAACTATATTTCAGTTTTACAAAATCTTATTCTGAATTACCTCAAGTGTAATCTTATAATCCTCAAATTGTTAATGAATAATCAAAAGCTTTTGGAATCTCAAGTATAATATATTCTATTCACAGAATTTTTCAAAGGTTTATAAGAAACAGGCTATGAATTACATAGAAAGTCAAACCTCATGAAAGGAATTTTTCTTATTGTATCAAGTGACATTTTAAGGCTGAGTTTAGTACTTTGTCTTCAAAGACATCCCCATTGAACATTTTTACTAGAAATTTCTTTCACTTTAAAACTACTGTTTATATTATAGTTTTTTGATTCAGTGGCATTTCTTTGTGTTAGATTACCACACTCCTCATAGCAAGCAGTTGTTCCATGTGTCAAACTACTTGGGAAATGAGAATGATAAACTCAGAAAAGATCAGTAAAGCAAAACCTTTAAGGAAACCTCAGATCTGTGAAGTGAATTGTGATACTGATTAGAAGCAAGTGGCTACTTTACTGAATAAGCAATAAATTCCATTTTTAGTGTGATAGTACTATTGTGCTAATAATACTTTTTATACCACACTGTGTAAAATGTACGTTATATCCCCCTTTCTAAAAGGAAATGAATCCTTAACTTTTATTGATTGTAATAAAGCATTGTTCCCCCTCCACTAAGTATTGATACATCTCACTCCCTCTTCCTTGTTTTAAATTGTGGTTTTTTTGTTTTTAAACAAGCAGGATACTTTGTCTTTAGTAACAGACTGTACATTGCTTACTACTGCTGCTGCTAAGTCGCTTCAGTCGTGTCCGACTCTATGCGACCCCATAGACGGCAGCCCACCAGGCTCCCCCGTCCCTGGGATTCTCCAGACAAGAACACTGGAGTGGGTTGCCATTTCCTTCTCCAATGAGTGAAAGTGAAAAGTGAAAGTGAAGTCGCTCAGTCGTGTCCCACTCTTAGCGACCCCATGGACTGCAGCCTACCAGGCTCCTCCGTCCATGGGATTTTCCAGGCAAGAGTACTGGAGTGGGGTGCCATTGCCTTCTATTGCTTAGTCATATTCAATTTTGATCCTCCATCATATCAAGGTTGTAGGAAAAGAACTCTTATAAATGGATAACTTAGTATTAAAAACACATAGGTAAAAGAGTTAAAATAAATTTGAATGATTTATTGTATTTATATAGATAAATAACACAGCTCTCCCGATTTTCTTGAAGGTAAATTTGTTTTGCAGAGTAGAAAATCATTGTGATTTTTTCCCTGTATCCCATTCTTTTTTCCTATTATATTTTTAGTTAATACAAAATTGTTCTCTTTTTTCCAACACGTGCTGTGGAGATTAACAAATTCCAGGTGGCTAGAGACAAGTGTAATAGGATGTCCACAGGGATGTTCTCTGGGCCCCAGCTAGGTTCCAAAGCTGTGCACAGAAGGAGGTGAGCTCACATATTCTAAGTTCAGGGACCACCTGTCGTTAGGCCAGCTTGCCAAGACATGCCAATACAGTGAAACAGCCCTAACACCAAACATACCCCAAATCACCCCATCCCTACTCCCTGAGGTATAAGGAAAGGGTGAATGGAGAGGAGGTTAGCTTTTTTTGAAGCAGAATATTCATGTTTTTGTTCAGTTGCTAAGTTGTGTTTGATCCTTTGTGACCCATAGACTGCAGCACGCCAGGCTTCCCTGTCCTTCGCTATCTCCTGGAGTTTGCTCTGATTCATGTCCATTGAGTCAGTGATACTATCTAACCATCTCATCCTCTGTCACCCTCTTCTTTTGCCTTCAATCTTTCCCAGCATCAGATTCTTTTCCAACGAGTCAGCTCTTTGCATAAGGTGGCCAAAATATCGGAGCTTCAGCATCATACTTCCAATGAGTATTCAGGGTTAATTTTCTTTAGGATTGACTAGTTTGATCTCCTTACAATCCAAGGGACTTTCAGAATTCATAAGGATACTCTATTCCCTCTCTTAGCTGCATTCTCACTGTAGTAAAGGAGATTGAGCTACTTCTTCCTCTCAAAGTCTAGAGAAGAGCATTCAGGAGAATTGCATATAAAGTTTAGAGATGCCCAGCCTTCCCCGGTTGGAGACTGGTGATTATCTCTCACCTCTGGTCTCTCCAGGACCAGTAGAGTGCTTGATGTTCTAGGACAAGGAGAGGGGGCAGTAGAGAGATGACCTAGATGAGAGAAGGTGCACCATGGTGGTCCACATTGCCCCCTCCAAAAGAGGCTGTTCACTGGATCCCTGTGGAGGAGCTAAAGGAGGTGTAAGATATGCCTCAAGGAGCGGGGCAACAGGGAGGCGCCCCAGGGAGCCTCACTGATGAGGGAGCCTGAACTTGGATTCGCTGAAGCATAGAGAACAATGAAAATCTGACAGGGTTAACTAGAGAAGCAGCTGCATCCAAAAGAGAGGGAATTACCATCTTCCTAGAAGAGCCACATTAGATAGCCACTTCCTCACGTCTCCTCTTGCCTTGACCTTAGAAGGGAAGCACCAGAAAGAAGGAAGAGGGAGGGCGCACAGAATAGAGCACTCTTGCCTTCAGACTCCTCCCACCCCCAACACCCTTAGAGCCACTAAAAATAGACTTGCCTGTCTTTCTCTGGAGGGAAGGGGGAACAAATGGTTTTAATTCAGTTGGAAGCTTAATAGAAAATGAGCAGAAGTGAACTTCACTTGCCAGAATGAGATGATCCTAATAACTTGAAGAGACTGATAAATGGAATCAAGCGAAAGTGTGATGAAGTGAGTTGACATCCAGTAAAAAAAAAATGGCAGGGGCAGAGTACAATTAGTGGAGGAGATTATTGGAAAAAAGAGCCATTTCATATTTGTAACCCAATGACTGTGAGTCCTCACAGAAGTAGTTACAAAATCAAATATAGTTCTATTAATTTTTACAGGAGAGTGGTTTGATCACTTTTGAGTAAGACAGGCTGGTGAGAATGATAGCAATTCAAGTAAAGAAATTACAATGGGTTTATTCTTTTCTCTTAATTGAGGTATAACACGCACACAAAAAAGCATACAAATCATTAAGTGTAGAGCTCCCTGAATTTTGATGAAGTGTACCCATCTATGTAACCAGCACCAAATCAGGAAATAGAACACTATCAACACCCAAAAACACCCCCGTATGTCCCCTCTCAGTCATTATCTTCCTCCTCCTAAAGTCACTGCTCTCTTGATTTCTATATATGCAGGTTAATTTCGTCTGATTTTAGTTTTACATAAATGAAGTCCTACATTATGTACCTTCTGTGTTTGCTTCTTTCATTCAGTATCACATCTGTGAGGTTTATCCATGTTGTTGTGTATAGAATAAATGGAAAGCATCCCTTTTCATTGCTGCTTAATACTTTGCTACTTGAATATACCATGAATTTTATTCATCTAAATGGTAGTGCACATTGTTGTTGTTTTTTTTCCCTTCAGTTTCGGGCTATTACAAAGAGTGCTGCTGGACTTTCTTGGTAAGTATTTTATCTAGGACTTTCACATCTATGTTCCTGAGAGAGATTGACCTGTAATTTTCCTTTCTTGTGATGTTCTTGCCAGCTTTTGGTATCACACTTATACTGACCTCATAAAATAATTGGAAATATTCCCTCTTTTTCTGTTTTCTGGATGATTTTCTGTAAGATTCATGGTTTTCCATTGTGTTTGGAAAAATTCACCAAAAAAGCCATCTATGACTGAAATTTTCTTCATGGGAAGGCTTAAAATTATGAATTTAATTAAAAAAATTTTATAATTGAAATATAATTGATTTACAATGTGTTAATTTCTGTTGTACAGCAAAGTGATTCAGTTTTACATATATATGTGTGTATATATATGTTCTTTTTAATATTCTTTTCCATATGGTTTATCATAAAATATTGAATATATTTCCCTGTGCTACACAGTAGGGCCTCGTTGTTTATCCATTCTATATGTAATAGTTTACATCTGCAAACCCCAAATTCCTACTCCATCCCTCACCCACCATGAATTTAATTTTTTAATAGATAGAACTCCTTATATTTGCTCTTTCCTTTTAGACCCTTCTGTTAAATTGTATATATCTAGAAATTTTTCATTTCAACAGCATGCAGTTGTTTAAAATTATCTCTTATTATATTCTTCTTAAAATATGAGTTGTAATTGACATGCAACATTATTTGTTTCAGATACATAGCCTAATGATTTAATATTTGTATATATTACAAAATTAGCATTGCAATAAGTCCCATTAATATTCACCACCATACATAGTATCAAACATTTTTTCTTGTAATGAGAACTTTTAAGATTTACTCTTAGTAACCTTCAGAAACCCAGTACAGTATTATTAACAATAGTCACCATGCTGTACATTACATCTCCATGACTTATTCATTTTATAACTGAAAATTTGTACCTTTTGACTCCCTTCCCCCATTTCATCACCCCCTCACCCCTTGCCTCAGGTAGCCACCAACCTATTCTTTATACCCATGGACTTGTTTTGGGTTGTATTTTAAAATTCCGTGTATAAATAAGGTCACACTTTTTTGTCTTTTTCTCTCTGACTTATTTCACTTAGCATAATGCCATTAAGGTTCTTCCTTGTTGTCAGAAAAGGCAAGATTTCATTCTTCATTTTATGTCTGAATAATATTCCATTGTATGTATATACTGCATGTTCTTATTCATTCATCTAGCAATAGACACTTAGGTTGTTTCCGCATCTTGGCTTTGTAACTAATGCTGCAATGAACATGGGGATCCATATATCTTTTTGAGTTAGTGTTTTTATTTTTTTGGATAAACACACAGAAAAGTAGAATTGCTGTATCAGATGATAGTCCTAATTTTAATTTTTTGAGGAAACTCCATACTGGTTTCCATTGTGGCTGCACCAATTTACATTCCCACCAGCAGTCCACAAGAGTTCCCTTTTTTCCACATCCTCATCAACACTTGTTATTGCTTGTCTTTTTTATCACAGCCATTCTGACAGGTATGAATTGTATATTTTTAATGCTGATAGGATCTATACTGATGTCTCTATTTTTCTTCTTGGTATTGGTTATGTGTAACTTAGTTTTTTTCCTTGATCAGTGTTTTCAAGGGTTTGCAATTGTATTAGTCTTTTCAAAGAACCAATATCTGGCATTTGACTTTCTCCATACTTTCTTGCTTCTTAATTTCTTTTCTAATCGTTACTATTTCCTTACTTCTTTCTATGGGTTTAATTTTCTTTGAATATGATTTTTTAGATAGATATGCAGATCACTGGTTTTCCGGTTTCTTATTTTTAATGTGCACTGTTGTTGTTGTTCAGTTGCTAAATCGTGTCTGACTATGACTCCATGAACTGCAGCACGCCAGGCTTGTCTATCTTTCACCATCTCCCTGAGTTTGCTCAAATTCATGTCCATTGAGTCAGTAATGCCGTCCAACCATCTCATCCTCTCTTGCCCCCTTCTCTTGCCCTCAATCTTTCCCAGCAACAGGGTCTTTTCCAATGAGACAGCTATTCGAATCAGGTGGCCAAAGTATTGGAGCTTCAGCTACACAATTAGTCCTTCGAATGAATATTCAGGGTTGATTTCCTTTAGGATTGACTGGTTTGATCTCCTTGCTGTCCAAGGGAGTATTCTCCAGCACCATAGTTTGAAAGCATCAGTTCTTCGGTACTCAGCCTTCTTTATGGTCCAACTCTCACACCCATACATGACTGCTGGAAAAACCATAGCTTTGACTAGATGGACCTTTGTCGCAAAGTAGTATCTCTACTTTGTAATACACTGTCTAGGTTTGTCATCGCTATTCTTCCAAGGAGCAATCATCTTTTAATTTCAAGGCTGCAGTCACCATCCACATTGATTTTGGAGCGCAAGAAAATGAAATCTGACGGTTTCCACATTTTCCCCATCTATTTGCCATAAAGTGATAGGACTGGATGCCATCATGTTAGTTTTCTGAATGTCGAGTTTTAAGCCAACTTTTTCACTCTCTTCTTTCACCATCATCAACAGGCTCTTTAATTCCTCTTTGCTTGCTGCCATTATAGTAGTATCATCTGCATATCTGTGGTTGTTTATATTTCTCCCTGCAATCTTGATTCCAGCTTGTGCTTTATCCAGTCTGGCATTTTGCATGATGTAATCTGCATAGAAGTTAAATAAGCAAGGTGACAATATACAGCCTTGATGTACTTCTTTGCCAATTTTGAACTAGTCTGGTATTCCATGCCCAGTTCTGTTGCTTCTTGTCCTGCATACGGGTTTCTCAGAAGGCAGGTAAGGTGGTCTGATATTACCATCTTGTTAAGAGTATTCCACAGTTGTGATCCACACAATCAAGAGCTTTAGCATGGTCAATGAAGCAGAAGTAGATGTGTTTTTGAAATTCCCTTGCTTTTTCAAATTGCCAGAGTATATTGGCAATTTGATCTCTGGTTCCTCTACCTTTTCTAAATCCAGCTTGTACATCTGGAAGTTCTCAGTTCACATACTGCTGAAGCCTAGCTTGAAGGATTTTGAGCATAATCATGCTGGCATGTGAAATGAGGGCAGTTGTACAGTAATTTGAACATTCTTAGGCATTACCTTTCTTTGGGATTGAAATGAAAAAAATTTCCTTTAAGTTTAGCTATTACTATACAAATTTTGATATGTAGTATTTTTCTTTTCATTTCATTGAAAATATGTTCTAATTTCCAACGAGATCTCTTCTCCAACCCATAGGATACGTAGAAATATACTGTTTTTATTTCCAAACACTAGGGAACTTCTAGCTATCTTTTTGTAACTGATTTCTGGCTTTGTTCCACTATAGTCAGATAATTTAGTATTATTCTAATACTTTGATATTTGTTGAGACTCGCATTATTGCCCAGCATATGTGCAATTTTAATAACTATCTAGGTATACTTGAAAAGATTGTGTTTTCTTTAGTTGTTGAATGCAATGTTTTGATGGTTAGTTTTATGTGTCAAACTGATGGCATATTACTTAGGTAATACCTGGTAACACCTTATTTCTAGGTATGTCTGTGAGGGTATTTCTTGAAGAGATTAGCCTTTGATTCAGAAGACTGAGAGAAGAAACCCCCCTCATCCATCCACTGGGGCGCAAATGGAACAAAAAGGGAAAGGAAGGGTGAATTCATTCTCTCTGTTCTTGGGCTGGAACATTCTTCTTTTCCTGTTCTCAGACATCAGAGCTCCTCGTTTTCAAGCCTTCAGGCTGAGACTAAATTATACCACTGGCTTTCCTGATTTTCTTGGTTACAGACACCAGACTGGGACTTCTCTACCTCAATAACTCACACACACACACACACACACACACACATACACACACACACACATACACAGACAGACACACACACACACACACACACTTGGCCCTTGAACAACATGAGGGTTAGGGGAACAACATGAGGGTTAGGGGTGCTGACTCTCCACAAAGTAAAAAATCCACTCATAACTTACAGTTGGCCCTCCTTCTCTGCAGTTCCTTAGAGTCTCTCATTGCCCATCTTCAGATTTAACCAACCTCAGATCATGTGACTCTGTAATATTTTTAGTGAAAAAAATCTGCATGTAAGAGGACCCATGAACTTCAAGCCCACATTATTCAAGGGCAAACCCTATGTATCTACCTTCTATTATTATTATTTTGTTTCTCTAGAGAACCCTGACTAGTAAAAACATTCTACCTAAGTCAGGTCGTGTTTATTAAATGTTAGTTAACTATGCTATATTTTTATTTTTGTGTCTGTTCTATCAGTCACTGAAGAAGGTATGGTAAAAACCATTCTGATTGTGAATTTGTTCATGTCACCTTATTTCTGTAGATATTCTTTATGACACTTTGAAACTATGTTATCAGAAACTTAGAAATTTAGAATAGTTATGCCTTCCTGGTGAATTGACCTTTTTATCATTATGAAATGTGTTTTGTAACTCTAGAAATGTTTTTCCTTTACTGTATGATTTTCTATTTCTCTCTTTTATCTCCTTTCTTGCTTTCTTTGGATTTATTTTAAATTATTTTATGGTTCCTTTGATTAGCTTGTTAGGTATGCATTCTTTATTACTCCTTTTGTGGTTACTCTGGAGAAAAATGCATGCCTGAATCTAATACAAATTAATACTTTACCACCTCTCAGACAACTTAAGGACTTTAGAACAAACTACTTGCTCCTGTCCTGTCTTTTGTATTAATGTTTTCACATATTTTAATTCTGCACACAACCAAAACCCCACAGTATGTTATTATTGCTTTTTGTTAATTTTCATGTAGATCTACCCAATCATTTATTCTATTGTTCTTTATTCCTTCTTGCACTTCTGTGCTTCTCTCTGGGATTGTATTTCCTCTTCCTTTCAATATTGGTTTTCTACCAATAAATCTGCTCAGAATTTGTTGGTCTGGAATGTCTTTACTTTGCTTTCATTTTTGAAGGCTACCCTGGGTGTAGAATTCTAGGTTGGCAGAATCTTTAAAGGTGACAAACATACCATTGCCACCTTTTCCATTACTTCTGATGATAAGGTAACTATTAGTCTTATTCTTGTTCCCTTGTAGATATTATGCCTTTTTCTCTGGCTTCTTTGAAGATTTTACTTTGTATTTGGTTTTTAGAGCTTGACTGTGATGTGTTTAGATATGAATTCCTAATTTTTAAAATTCATATCTCTTCAGGTTCATATCCCCTCCTGTGGCTGGTATATTTTGGATTTTTAGAAAATTATTGGGCCTTATTTATTTAAATATTGCTTCTTCACATTTTCTATATCATTGTTTTCTTCCCATGCTTTGGTCTATGAGTATATATAAAAGTAAAATTTGTGATTATTAGAGAGAGTGTATTTATTATGAACATATCATGTCATTCTAACCTCACTTTTCTTCTTTGCTAGAATTAGCAAATTAGTAGTATCAGACACATCAGTCACAGTGCCTACCACAATGGTATTTAAGTTCTAGATGTAAAGAATTCACCCATAGCCTCCTGCTCGGCTAAGCAGAGTTAGACTTCTCTTTGTACAATAATGGCTAATCAGATTAGTTTCTCCATGATGCAGAGTATGGGACAATGTAGAAGAAACTGGTTAGTCAGTTTCAAAAGGAGTTGTTCAGTCACTCTCATGTCTGACTCTGCGACCACATGGACTGCAGCATGCCAACCTTCCCTGTCCTTCACTGTCTCCTGGAATTTGCTCAAACTCATGTCCATTGAGTTGGTGATGCCATCCGACCGTCTCATCCTGTGTCACCTGCTTATTCTGCGTTAAGTCTTTCCCATCATCAAGGTCTTTTCCAGTGAGTTGGCTTTTTGCATCAGGTGGCCAAAGTACTGGAGCTTCATCACTCAAAAGGAGAGCAGAACAAATTGTGAAACAGAAGCCAGGACTTGAGGGAGGTACCATGTAGGTCATCAAAAGGAGAATGGAAAGAACATATTTTCTCCAAACTGCCTTGATACTTGGAATTTATTTAGTTTTGGAAATGGCAACCCATTCCAGTCCTCTTGCCTGGAAAATCCCACTGACGGAGGAGCCTGGTAGGCTACAGTCCATGGGGTCGCAAAGAGTTGGACATGACTGAGCAACTTCATTCACTTCACTTCACTTCACTAGATACGTAGTCTCATAAAAACCTAATTTCTTATACTGACCTAAATGAGTCTGTCTTCACTGCAACCAAGAGACTAAAATATTAGGGAAATGTAGCTGAATGTATATCTGAGCTTCAGCAAAGCACTTCATTAAGACATATAATACCTGATGGACAAGACTGAGAAATTTTCACTAAATGTGAGTGTAAATCAGTGAACTAGAAACTAACTTGCTTCAGCCTGGAGGGAGGTTTTTTGTTCTTATCTTTATTTTTGCTTTTGTTTTTGTTTTTACTGTAAAGTTCTCCCCTTGACCTTGTTCTAGCTAACATTTTTATCACTCTTTTTGTTGAGGAGATGCTTATCAAATTTACTAAGGAAATTTAGTGAGATCCTATAAGCTAGAACACAATGATCAAGTCCAAAAAGATAATATTAAAGTTTTTTTATTTTGAAAATAATACATGCACATTGCCAAATACTGAGAACATTATTCTCTTTTTTATATTCTGTTTTTTATGAAAAATGTAATTAGAACAATAACAATACTATTTTCTAAATACTTTAACACTTCAGAATCATAAGCATTTCCAAACTATTAAATATTATTTTCCAATATTGTTTTAAGAGATCATATTTATTTAACCAATCTCCTCTCAAAAAAATGTTGTAATATTGTTTTCTGAACTTTTTTGTTTTGCTTCAAAATCAATTTTTCAAATAATTAAATAATATTCTCTCAATTGCATGACTGTACTATTATTTACACAATTAGAATATGTCATTAAGATTCCCATGAATATTCTTATGGTAGGCATTATTTAAATGTTATAGTTATTTTTTTTCTGATAAACTCCTAGCAATGTATGAGAGTCTTGGCTCATTTCTATGTTGCTTCACCATTGCTATTATGATTTTCAAAATTCCTGCCAATTTTATAAGCACAAATTACAGTCTTGCTTTATTTTGCTTTCCTTTGAATACTAGTAAAGCCGAACATTGTTTCATGTATATTGGCTATTTACATTTCTTGTTTTGGAGCATCTATGTTCATGTCTTTTGTTCATTTTTTAACAACAGAGTGTATGTTAACATTTCTTAAGGGCTTTTTATAGATTGTGTTTGTGTGTTAGTTGCCCAGTTATGTCTGATTCTTTGTGACCCCATGGACTATAGCCCACCAGGCTCCTCTGTTCCTGGGATTCTCCAGGCAAGAATGCTGGAGTGGGTTGCCATTTCCTTCTCCAGGGGATCTTCCTGACCCAGGGATCAAACCTGGGTCTCCTGCACTGCAGGCAGATTCTTTACTATCTGAGCCACCAGGGAAACCCTTTTATAGATTATGCGTATTAATCCTTTCTGGAAATACATATCACAAATATTTCTTCCAAGTTTGTCATCTTTCTTTTCTAATGAAGCTTATTTTTTTACAAAAAGACTTTAACTTTTAAGAAGTTAAATCAATAATCATTTAAATTGTTCTTTTATGTCCTACTAGAGAGTCTCATATAACTGTTTGCCTATATCTTCTATCATATAATATTTAATATGAATAGAGTAAAGACCAGCTTTTGGGTTCAGAATACCAATTATATAACCTCTGGTTGGGGGAGCTTTGAGGTTGCCAGCATCAGTGTACTTTGACTGCCAAAAATCTGTTGGGATCTTGGACATCATTAGTAAAAACTTAAGGTCCAGAACTAGGAAAACTATAGTCCTGTAACACTGACAAAGCTTCAGAGCATATTTGGTTTAAATGTGGTTGAGATTGTTTTATTGGCTAATATTTTAAGAATTGTTAAGGGATCTCTGTAATCAAAAACACTTCCTCATTCTTGAGATGAGGCAGACAGTTTTCATAGTGAAACAAGGTATACAAAGTACAGCTTCAATAGTTTGTTTTTGTTTCAAACTGTCTGATACTAGCATTACAGGCATTAACTTCTGTTAAAACTCAGAAAACTTCTATGCTTCTTGTAACCACATTTCAGTTCTGACAAAATTTGGTTGATATTGTGGGGCTTCCTTTTAAAATCAAGGAGACAGAGATACCTATCACTGCCCAGTCTATTTCCCACTCAACACTAAACCAGTCAAGAAAAAAGAAACAAAAGGTGTAAGGATTGGAAAGGGAAAAACAAAATTGCCACTATTCAGAATCAGAATTTAATATGCTTTTAATTTCATGGTCCTCACCTCGACTATTTCATTAGCTCTGTGTATCACATTTTAAGACTATTGTGTGGACATAAGCCAAAAGAGGTTTGTAGGGAAATTATCACGGTGGTGACAAAGAGGGGACTTTGAAAACATGGCATATAAGGAAAAGATTTGAAAATATTTTACATGTGGAAAGGACTCACAGAAGGGATGGTAAAGAATCTGCCTACTATGCGGGAGACCTGGGTTCAATCCCTGGGTTAGGGAGATCCCCTGGAAGAGGGCATGGCAACTCATTCCAGTTTGCTTGCCAGGAGAATCCCTATGGCAGAGGAGCCTGGCAGGCTACAGTCCACGGGGTCAAAAAGAACCGGACATGACTAAGCGACCAAGCACAGCACAAACTATTTAAAGAAAAAATGATGATGTGTAACAGTGATTATTTTTTCTGACAGGCCCAAGGAAGTGTAATCAGGGTCACTAAGAGGCAAGAGGAAGAGAGACTGAAGCTCTGGCAGAACTTTTAAGAGTTTTTAATTCAAAATTGTTAGAGGGATGCCTTAGGAGGTAGAAGGAAATTTGTTATTAGAGGTTTTCAACCAAAGGCTGAGTGACCATGTGTTGGAAATGCTGTAGGCTTCCCTAAGGCATAGGGATGAAAAAGCTCACGTTTCTTGAGACCCACTGTGTCCATGTACTGAGCCAGGCCCTATCTCATTTAATCATGGCAACACAATGAGGGACATTTTATTGTATTCCCATTTAACAAATGAAACAAGTGTAGAGAATGTAAAAGACTGCCTGGCATCACATAGATGTTAAGTAGGAAAGCCCGAGAACAGACCTGGGCAGTCTGTTTCCAGAGTCTCAGTTCTGAACCAGTGTACCACATTGTCTGGAAAGAGTGGTTGGCTTCCATAACTTTCAAGATTTCATCAAATCCTGAGATTGTATAATTGTGCAGAGAGAAAAGTCATGCCTGAAGGGATTTATATTAAAGATTAATTTTGTTGGCAGTGATGTGAGGTGGCTCCTGTTTTAGTACCTAATCTTTAAGTTAGGAATAAAATCAAAGTTGCTGAAAATCCACCCATCACTTCTAAATTAGAAGGCTGTTGGATATTCATATATCTACCAAGGTACAAGTAAGTTGGTAGACAATGGCTGGGATCCCAGACAGATGCTCTTGGGCTCTGGCAATAAGACTAAGACTATAAATATCAAATGTGTATAGTATGTCTTACAAAACCAAATATCAGCAGTTTTGAAGCATCGTGGTGTTTTGTGTGTGTGTGTGTGTGTTTTCCTTCTAAGCAGATCCAGCAATTGATCTTGGGCTACTTTGATAGCATCTAAAACAAAATTGTTTTATTCGGCATTTTTGAGTGTTACATCACTGAGTTAGAGGTTATATCATATTGGTCACAGAATTCTATTTAAAATTTGCAGCTAGGTATATTCTCCAATATCTATATATAATTTCTTAAAATATAAGAAATATATCTGGCATAAGCCAGATCAAACATAAATAGAAGTAATGTGTGTGCAAGAGATAAGTACAGAGATTGGCCATTTGCCATTGTTATTAGGGAGAAAGGCCTGCACACTGAGAGTTTCAACAAATTACAAATGCCAAGAAGAAAATAATATGGCTATGTTTGAAAAGCTCATGCTATTTACTTGACAGGCTCTGCCAGGGCAAAGTTACAGCTGTGTCCCTGCTTTGCAGATCATTTAAACAGGCTTTTCTCTATGTCACTGACACTTCAGTCACATCCACAGAGCTTTGCGATCAGCAAATAATAATTATTATGTGGGGAAGATAGCCTACAAGCAGCCCCAGTGTCTATACCACAAATAAATCAATAGAAACAATTATTAATAAAATGATTTTAATTTATTTTTCCAGTTTATTAACACAATCAGACCTGTTAGAAGAAAGGTAGATTATCATTTAACATTATAAACAGTGATATCTCCTTGATGCGTGCAAAAAAACAAATCAGGATTGTCTTTTTATGTGTTTTTTTCTAATCCTCTCACTTGAAATCTTTTCTGTATTCTATATAGTTGGAGATTTCTATATTGTCATTTGTTATGTCCCACCATCTTTGTATTCATCTACCTAAAGGAAATGTGGGGTAGTAGCGAGAGTCAGATGGTCTGGATTTGAGCATCCTACCTGTGTCAGTTGAATTCACTGAGATTCAGTTTCTTCATCTACAGCAATACCTACCCAGCTGTTGTGCAGATGAGAGGAGATCATGAATACAGAGGTATTCTGTAAACTGTGAGACATTATACCAAGGTCAGGTTCAAAGGTCCATTTCTCCCAGCTTAATCTTGGATGGGGGCTTCCCGGGTAATTTACTGGTAAAGAATCTGCTGCCAATGCAGGGGATGCGGGTTCCATCCCTGGTTTGGGAAGATCCCCTGGAGAAGGAAATGGCAACCCACTCCAGTATGCTTGCCTGGGACATCTCACTTGCAGAGAGCCTGGCAGACCACAGTCCATGGGGTCACAGAGTCAGACATGACTTAGCAACTAAACAACAACAAATTTTTGATGGAGACTTAGAAGTTCTACAAACTATCTTTCAAATGACTAACATTGGAAATAAGCATGGAAATGAATCATTGTAGACACCAGAGCTTCCCTGGTGGCTCATCTGGTAAAGAATCTGCTTGCAATGTGGGAGACCTGAGTTCAATCCCTGGGTTGGGAATATCCCCTGGAGAAGGGACTGGCTACCCACTCCAGTAGTCTGGCCTGGAAAATTCCATGGACTGTATAGTCCATGGGGGTCACAAAGAGTTGGACATGACTGAGTAAATTTCACTTTCAGACTCCAGGGAAACATATTTCATGTAACTCTTTTCAATTTTTTCTTTTTTAGCTTTCATGGAGAATTACAAGGACTACTGATCATGTTTATTCTAGTGAAAGTTCCTGTGGTGGTTGTTATAGCTGTTGTTCTGGTGATATAAGAAACACTAAATCATGGGCAGCTTAGAGAAAAGGAAAATGTGTGAAGGTGTGGTTGGGACTTAATATTATTAAATTAATACATATGAAAGTACCCAACATCCCATGTTATGTTAATATCTAGAAATTTAAGAGAGTCATGGCTGGTGAATTGCTCTGAGGCTTTGTTTCTCAGAGCCAATAGGGAACTCCAGCGCTACAGGGGTTATGTGGGACAGCAAAACCCAGATTGAATTTCTCATGCATTCTGCTGCCTGAAGCCTTCCCGAAAGTCACATAAGGCATTGATGGTGGGGCTATGAAGAGGGAGGAGGGGAGTCCTGTGGAAAAACAATCTTTTGACTTTTTCCAGAATGTGACTAGAATCTCAAATTGCTTTGTTTATAACAAGTTAGTTGGGTTTTTCTTTTCTTCCATTTGTCCTTAGATAAAAGAAACACAGATCCTTTAAGAGCTTTGGTGAGGGACAAACTTTTTTACTCAACAGTCTGTCACTGAGGTGGAAGGCTGGTTCAGATCTCAATGGTACAGTGCTGTTTTGTGCTTTCATGGGTGTCTGTCAGAATTTTTCAAGCCGAAAACTCCAAGGCAAGAGACATCATTCCTGAATGGCACACAGTGAACCCCACAAAAGGCCAGGGAGAGAGCCTCGGGTGATGTATAGGGATGGAGGGGACCAGGAGGAGGCTGCAGGAAGAATGGCTCCTTTCCTAGTCACGAGTGAATTGTTCACTGGGTATTACTTTTCTGTGGTGACTCAAATCCTTCTTAAACTCAGTAAAAAGAAGCCCAGTGCTTTTTAAAAAAAGGAAATGCTTCAAATTCTAACTACACAGACCTGTATGAGCAACGCATTAGTGATATTTGGTTTGTGTGGTTTTGTGTGTATTATACAGGTTTGGATTACAATAATTCCTTCCACTTGTATAAGGTTTTACAGTTTTTAAAGCATTCTATGCTTAATCCTCACAATAAACACAGATAGAAGAGTACAGATGGATCTTGACTCACAATAGCTTCACTTTAGACCCCTGCTGTTACGACCTTTATTATCATAAATATGACTCTCCCAGTGTTGGTCAAATCTCACCATGCATCTTCCCAGGACTCTCATCATAAGTGACAGGAAAATTCAAGCTACTTTTATGTGAACTGGTGCCAGAAATAAAGTATATAGAAGAACTTTTGATTTGATGGGTGCAGGTGAAGCAAATCCATATGCATCTGAATTAGGCAATGCTATTGCAAAAGCATCATCCATTTATGTTGAAAAAGAGCTACCCCAAGATGTCAAAGGGAGTTTTTACTGCAAGTAAAAGTTGGTTGGATCACTTTCAGAAAATAGTCGGCAAAACCTTTACTATTCAAGGAAGAAGCCACAAGAACCAATAGAATAGCATCTGATATCAATAATGTGCCCACAAAGTCTGCTAAAGATAAAGGCTACTATGTGTTCTGGGTGTTTAATGATGGTAAGATCAGACACAGAGATAGACTGAGGATTGCAGGAGGAGGAGAAGAGGAAGAGAACACAGCAATGAGGAAAACTTGAACATTCCAAGAATTTCTTCCCCACCGAATCTACTGTGGTAGTTTTTAGACAGATGGCCCTAATTTTGATCACAGTTTGAATATCTTTAAGCACTGAAGCATTTACTTGCTTCAGGGAGACATCAGAAAAATAACATTTCTTTGGGACCTGTATTTTTAAGAAGCCTCAGCCAGTTGATTAAAAAGAATTTCTCCAAAGGATCTGAACTTTGACATTTTCTTTACAAACCTAGAAAATCTTTGTAAAATCATGTAGTTGTCTTTCCACAATTCATTTTGGTATTTTAGAGCATAAATTGGGTCTTCAGGGACACCATTTTCATTTATAACTTCAAAGATATTAAAGGTTTAACTTATGGAAGTTCAGTTTGTGGCAAATATCCGGGAATAAATCAGATCATAAATGCCTATTATATGAGTCCCAGTTTATAAATGAGGAACAGACCACAAAGCAGCAAATGACTTGCTGACTTCCCCTAAAAAAGGCCTATGAGGTCACATAATGCTCCTAAAAAACACAGATGAGGTCACTAGATTAAAGTTTAATAATGCTTCCCTTTCTCTTCCTTACCGGAAGAACATGTTTTTCCCAGGCTGTCAGACAAAAATTCATGTAACATCTGAGGGACTACAATCTCAATATTATGGTAACATCAAATAAATTAGTTGATGGACGTATATGTATTTATTATCAAGTACTATAATGGTTAAATTCAATGAAAATTTATTGGATAAAGACAATTAGTGCCACCATGCTTTGGAAATATACACCTGTGTCATCTGTGAAATAGGCAGAGAACTAGGTTAATTATTATTTCAATGGAAGACAAGTCCCTCACTCAGGCTTAATGAAGCTATCTACCTGAATTCATCTTTTATTTTCTTTTTCAGAAATTCATTATCTTCATTGTTCCTTACTTTCCCCTACCTTCAACCTTTTTTCTCTGCTAGTTTTCTTATGAGCTAAGCAGTTTGAACAGGCTCAAGTATCTCCCGTCTTAACACATGCACACATATACGCATACACATGCTTACATATACACACACACCCTACCTCATTCAACCAGCTATATTGTCATTTTTCTCCTCTTCTTTAAAATCCCACTTCCTAATAGTTCTCTGTACTCACTCTCTTCATATTCTCACGTCTCCCACAAACACTCAACTTTTGATAACCTAGCTTCAGCCTCACCATGCTTTTAGAGTTGCTTTCCCACTGAGTCTCTAATGAACTCTATTTGCTAAATCTGATGGCTACTTATCTGTACCTTTGTTGTCTTCTCAGCAGCATTTAATACTCCCATTCACTCGTTTCTTGAATCTTCTTTTTCCATGGGTTTCCATGTCTGCTGACTCTCTTGGTCCTTCTCCTCTCTCCCTGGTCATTTCTTCATCAGTCTCCTGTCTCTTCTTCTGCCAGTGCCTAAAATGTTACTATTCCTCAGGTTTTCTTCATAAGTCCCTTTCTCTCCTCACTGGACGATTTCATCTACTTCTGTGTTTTCAGCCTCTCTTGCAAGGAAAAAACAAACTTATGCTTTTACTCCCAATTTCTTCTTCTGAAAGTCTACAATGGGTCTTCACTTTGTAGTCTTCCAGAAATTTATCTTGGTTTGGACTTCCCTCCTTCAGAGGGAAGAACAAACGAGAGCATAGAACAAACTAGGGCTTAGATGCATGACGATTATTTGAGAAGCAGGAATGAGGGAGCAAGAATAGTAAGAGAAGGAGGAAAAGTTCTTAAAGGATACATTGTTGAGCTGTAATCATTGTGGTCACAGGCTGGCCATCACTGTCACTGAGACTCAGACTTGTCTCCCTGAAGGAGGGAGGCTGGGGCATTGCCTACCAGCTCCCAGCACACATTGGTTGAAGACTGCCTGCAGGAAATGGTAACTTGAGGCACTTCCAGGCCATACCTTTGCCAGACTGAATGAACTTCCCCAGCTCTGGAGCAAGCTCTATGGCAGAAAAGCATTGATAGGAAGCTATCAGGGTGCAGGGAGCTGTGCCCCACAGCTGCATGGAAATCAGGTGAGTCAATGGGATAGAAAGGAAAGTTGCTCATTCGTGTCCAACTCTTTGAGACCACGTGGACTATATAGTCCATGGAATTCTCCAGGCCAGAACACTGGAGGGGGTAGCCTTTCCCTTCTCCAGGGGATCTTCCCAACCCAGGAATTGGATCCAGGTCTCCTGCATTGCAGGTGGATTCTTTACCAGCTGAACCACAAGGTAAGTCTAAGAATACTGCAGTGCATAGCCTATCCCTTCTCCAGGGGATCTTCCTGACTCAGGAATCAAACCGGGATCTCCTGCATTGCAGGTGGAATTTTTATCAACTGAGCTGTGAGAGAAACCCCAATGGGCTGGAAAGCATGTCACAAAAGTCTTGCTCCACAGCATTCTAAAACTGAACTTACCTGCCCAGTGGTGACCCTCTTTCTGTCTCCTTTTCTTAGGGACTGGCTCCATCATCTTCTCAGCAGCTCAAACCAGTCACCTGAGCAGCATCTTTGACTTTCTTTTTCATAATGTCTTTTTTCAAATCCATCTGACTGTGTTCATTCACACTGCTACAGCTTAGCTATTTATGAACTCTCACTTGGCTTTCTGCACCAACCTCCTAATTGACATTTCTTGGCCTATTTACATCTGTTACTTTCACTGCAACCAGAATAATCCCTTAAAACATTCATTGGATTATGTCACTCGAATGGTTAAAACTCTTTAGTGGTTCTCCTTCGCTCTTAGAATAAAGACCCAAGCTCTAAATATGGCCTCAGGGCTCTGCATGATCCGACTCTAGCTCATACCCCGCTTCATCTTTTGACATTCCCCTTTGTCTACGATCCAGCCTTGCTGACCTTTTCTCAGTTTGGCGGGTGCACTATGTTTTCCTCTATGTCTAGGTTTTCAAAAAAGCTGTGTCTTACTTCATGTGGGCTGCTATAACAAAACCCCACAGACTGCTGATTTATAAACAGCAGAAATATATTGCTCACAGTTTTGGAGACTGAAGGTACAAGGTAATTGTACCAGCATGGTCAGGTAGGATCCCAGACTTCTCCTTGTATCCTCACATGGTAGCAAAGGGTAGGGAGCTCTGTGGGGTCTCTCATAAGATCACTAATCCTGTTCACGAGGGCTCCATCCTCAAGACCTAATCGCCTCCTAAAGGCCCCACCTACTAATATTGTCACCTTTGCTGGGTTAAGATTTCAAGACATGAATTTGAGGAAAGTGGGTAGGTGCAAACGTCCAGACCATAGAATGCTATCTTCATCATGGACCATTTTCTCTCTCTAATCGCCCTTTCCCTCATCAATCTTACTCATGACTTAGTTTCACATTAGTTGTCACCTCTTGATAATCCTCCACATCTGAACTTGTTTCCCCTCCAGTCTATTCCTATGTCATCTTATGCTTTTACTACCAGATTGCTTATATGGTATCATAACCGCCTGTTTACTAGGGGGCCTCCCTGGTGGCTCAGATAGTAAAGAATCTGTCTGCAGTGTGGGAGACCCAGGTTCAATCCCTGGGGCAGGTAGATCCCCTGGAGAAGGGAATGACTACCCACTCCAGTATTTTTGCCTGGAAAGTTCCATGGACAGAAGAGCCTGGAAGACTATGTAAAAGAAAGATCTATTTACACATTTTTCACCATTTTAGAGACCCACTGCTTTCCATGGTATCCTTGATATATTTGACTCTCAGCAAATACTGTTAAATAATTGAATCAACACCTAAAGTGTTAATAGTAAAGTAATGCTCAAAATTCTCCAAGCCAGGCTTCAGCAATACATGAACCATGAACTTCCTGATGTTCAAGCTGGTTTTAGAAAGGCGGAGGAACCAGAGATCAAATTGCCAACATCCTCTGGATCATGAAAAAAGCAAGAGAGTGCCAAAAAAACATCTATTTCTGCTTTATTGACTATGCCAAAGCCTTTGACTGTGTGGATCACAAGAAACTGTGGAAAATTCTGAGAGATGGGAATACCAGACCACCTGACCCGCCTCTTGAGAAATCTGTATGCAGGCCAGGAAGCAACAGTTAGAACTGGACATGGAACAACAGACTGGTTCCAAATAGGAAAAGGAGTACGTCAAGGCTGTATATTGTCACCCTGCTTATTTAACTTCTATGCAGAGTAAGTACCTCATGAGAAATGCTGGATTGGAAGAAACACAAGCTGGAATCAAGATTGCTGGGAGAAATATCAATCACCTCAGATATGCAGATGACACCACCTTTATGGCAGAAAGTGAAGAGGAACTAAAAAGCCTCTTGATGAAAGTGAAAGAAGAGAGTGAAAAAGTTGGCTTAAAGCTCAACATTCAGAAAACGAAGATCATGGCATCCGGTCCCAATCACTTCATGGGAAATAGATGGGGAAACAGTGGAAACAGTGTCAGACTTTTTTTTAGGGGGGGAATCACTGCAGATGGTGATCGCAGCCATGAAATTAAAAGACGCTTACTCCTTGGAAAAAAAAGTTATGAGCAACCTAGATAGCTCAAAAGCAGAGACATTACTTTGCCGACTAAGGTCCGTCTAGTCAAGGCTATGGTTTTTCCAGTAGTCATGTATGGATGTGAGAGTTGGACTGTGAAAAAGGCTGAGCGCCGAAGAATTGATGCTTTTGAACTGTGGTGTTGGAGAAGACTCTTGAGAATCCCTTGGACTGCAAGGAGATCCAACCAGTCCATTCTGAAGGAGATCAGCCCTGGGATTTCTTTGGAAGGACTGATGCTGAAGCTGAAACTCCAGTACTTTGGCCACCTCATGCGAAGAGTTGACTCATTGGAAAAGACTCTGATGCTGGGAGGGATTGGGGGCAGGAGGAGAAGGGGACGACAGAGGATGAGATGGCTGGATGGCATCACCGACTCGATGGATGTGAGTCTGAGTGAACTCTGGGAGTTGATGATGGACAGGGAGGCCTGGCGTGCTGCGATTCATGGGGTCGCAAAAAGTCGGACACGACTGAGCAACTGAACTGAATCCTAACTGTGTAGTAGACTTCTACAATATGTGGAAAAATTAAGAATTCCACTGGTTCTTAAAGGATTGTAAAGACTTTTTTAGGTTGGTGATAGGGAAAGATTTTCCAGGCTATCAACCTCAATAAAAGAGGAAAACATGGCAAGCTCAAATCATCAAAAATTCTGCCACTATTTGGAAATGGTAGAGGAATTGAAATTTGTGACAAACAAACTGTACCAAGCTACAGGTGGTAAACTCCATTGAGAGTTTAGGGCCCTATTTATGGTCAAAGAATTCAAAAGAACAAGAAATTTAACTAAGGTCCAAGCAGCAAGTTCTTTAGCTTGAGGATGGTGACAGGTTCTTGGCAGATGTTCACTGGTTGGGAGATAACTTTAAGTTTTCTGTAAATCACGCATTTACTGGAAACCAGTCCCTCAATCCTTAGGTATCATTTTCCCAAGGGCCCATGTGTGAGATTCTCCAGTTCTGCTTTAGATTTAATTTCTTTCATGAGGCAGCAGGAACAGAATATGTAAAGGTCCTGAGGCAGAAGCAGACTGGCTTGTTCAGGAAACAGGGTGTAGTTTGGGTGGCTAGAGCACAGTGGTTCTTGGCAGGGCATGGCAGCGGTGAGGCTGGCCTTACACATTGTGGCCAGATCACAAAGGGCCTTGAATGATTTGGATTTGAATGAGTAGACAAAGGCAGGACCATTAAAGAGATTTTAATAGGAGAGCAACATAGTCATTTGGGTTTTAGAAAATTAATTCAAGGAAACAGGGTAATTTTAGGTGGGAGAAAAGTAGAAGTAAGGAGTTCAGTTAGGTCACAATGACTGTGGACAACAAGGTCTGAAAAAAAATGACAGTTGAGATAAGGAAAAGAACTGGATTTGAGAGAACTTTGAGAGGGAGACATAGGAGTTCAGTGACCAATTGCATGTAAAGAATGAAGAAAAGCAGTGTACACCGACTTTAAGATTGAATTCTTGGGAAGATGGTGATGTCACTAGCTGAGCTGGTGAATTAAATTCAGTTTTAGATAAAATGAATTTGAAGTGCCTAGGGGACATCTAATATATATTCAAAAGGAAACTGAGAATTTCAGTCTGGAGATCATGATTAGAAGTTGGGGAGGCTGAATAATGGTTCCCAATGATATCTAGATGCTACTCTTTGGAATCTGTGAATGTTACTCTATTAAAGCAAAAGTGGCTTTACAGATGTGATAAAATTAGGAATATTGAGATAGAGAGAGTATCTTGGAGTATCCAGGTGAACCTTATATGTAATCACAAGTGTTCTTATATGAAGGAAACTGAGGAAGACTTGACTAAAGAGGGAACAGGAGATGTAATGATGGAAGCAAGATGCTGGAGGGTACAAGGAAGGGTCATAATCCAAGGAATGCAGGAAGCCCCTGGAAGCTGGAAGAAGCAAGGAAAGATTTCTTTCCCATAGCCTCCAAGGGAAATTAGCCTTGGTGACATTTATTTATCTTTTTACCATACTGTGTGGCATGTGGGACCTTAGTCCCCCAACAAGGGATTAAACCCACGTCCCCTGCAGTGGAAGCATGGAGTCTTAACCACTGGACCACCAGGAAAGTCCCAATGACATGTGGATTTTATCCCGATGAATCTTATTTCAAATTTCTGGGGTCCAGAGCTGTAAGAAAATAATCATGTTCTTTTACACCAAATTCGTGGTACAGTTGTTTCAGCAGTCATAGGAAAGTAATAAAGAGGTATAATTCAGGGAATAATTGGTAAGAAGCACTAAGTAGTAGGAATGAATAAAATTATCTAGGGGAGAAGAGAATATATAGAGTAAGGGGAGAGGAGGACCTAGGAAGGAACCCTTCAGATCAACTCTCAACATTCAGGCAGAGGCAGATGGACTTCCATTTCTGGCAATATGATGGACTAGATATTCAGAATAATCTTCTCATTGAAGCAACTAAAAATAGTTGACAAAGTATTTTTTAATCTTTTGAAATGCATTCTATGCTTGCAGCAAAGTAAAAAACAACAACAACAACAACAACAAACACTTGGAGGCCAAGAATGGAATGTAAGTACGAACCTAGGAAATAAGCAAAACCTAGAGTCTTTTGCTTGAGGACATTTGCCAAATGAGTGAATATATTGGTTAAGGTGTGCACAAAGTGAGAGATCTATGTGTAGACTCAGCCACCACTGCTTAAAGCTGGGGCCTCAAAAGACTACCCCTTTTGTGTTAGGATGAACTGCAGGTAAATCTACTGCCTTTCCTCCACCCCCCAAAAATGGCAAGGAAGATTGCCTGTCTTGAGGATTGACTCTAAATGGATGGAGAGGAAAGAGAAATCCCTGAAGACTTGAAGCATAGTCAACACTCACACAGGCTTGAAGCTCAAATTCATGCTATACCTGGGAGGCAAAAAGGAAAAAATAAAACAACCTCAAGCCAGGAATTAAGTTTAAAGTAAACCTCAACATGTAGTTCCAAGACACCTCTCAGAAACAGATACAAATCTGTTCTGGGGGTACCCATCTTCAAAACAAGCCTTAAAGAATTCCCATCAGTAAGTGCTAAGAAATATGGACTAATGGTTTAAATCACAAAATACAAAAGGAAAGAATACACCATGAACAAGGGCCAGCAGAAATAATCAACAGTAGAATCAGACTGCAAAGCATTAGTTATTAAATTACCAGGCACAGCATATAAAATCAGTATGTTGCATGTATTTAAAGAAATAAGAGAAGGGGTTGAAAAAAACACATCAAACATGAGCCAACAGACTTGAAGAAGACTCAAAAAAACTACTAGAAATTTAAAATATAATATTTGAAATTAAAAACACAATGTATGGATTTAATGGCAGAATTTAATGGCAGAAAGCTAGAGAAGATATTAGGAAAGATCCAAAAATTCATAATGTAGCCCAAGGAGATGGAAACATAAAAGAGCAGTCATATGTCATGGAGATATTGTTAAACAGTATGGCAACTACCTAATCAGAATTCCAGGCAGACAGTAGGAGAAGGAACTGGTAATGAAAGCAATAATTGAAATAAGAACTGAGAATTTCCAAGAAATGACAAATCACAGATTCAAAAACCTCAACAATCCCAAGGAGGATAAATAAGAGGAAATTTACACTTAGACACATTCCAGGAGAAATGCAGAATACTATAAACAAAGAAAAAAATGTAAAAGCAGCCAAAGAAAGTAAAGACAGATTATTTTCAACAGGACAACAATTAAACCTGACAACCACAGAAGCCAATGTATCAAAAGAAAATTATTGTCAAACTAAATTTATACATTATCTTTAAAGAAAAATGTAAGAAATATCTTAAAATAAGCAAACAAAAACTGAGAGTTTGCAACTATTTAAACCCTCAGAAGGAAATTCTCAAGGCTGTTTTCACATTCTTCCTGAAGAAAGTGAACACAGATGGAAGGTCAGAAATGAATGAAGGAATGAGGAGCAAGGAAAGTGCTAAATACATGTTTAAGTGTAATAAATATGGGCTAAGAACAACAACAACAACACTAATCTCTTAAAAGATTTTCTTAAAGTAGCTAGAAATAAAATACACAGCATGAATAGCAGGTAAATTGGGAGAAGAATGATCAGACTTCAAGTATCTTGTGCGTTTTATTATTTGGGAGAATGGTAAAGATATTAAGTTTCCAAGTTAAAATTTCTAGAATAACCACCAAAAGGGTATATAACGTCTAAATTATAAAGGGAAAAAATGGGAAAGGGAAACAATTGAATATGAAAGTACATGAAAACAGAGAAAAAAAGAAATATTAAAAGAAATATTAAATCTTTAAAATCTTAAAGATTCAAGACACATTAGAAAGCAGAAAATAAGATGGTAGAAATAAATTTAAGTATTTCAGGTGTTAAAATAAGCAAAAATAAACTGAGCACCCAAGATTTTAAGCAAGAATTTACAGGTGGGGTTTGTGTACATGTGTATGCGTGCGTGTGTGCTAAGTTGCTTCAGTTGTATCCCTGTGGACTTTGTGACCATGTGGACTGTAGCCCATCAGACTCCTCCATCCATGGGATTCTCCAGGCAAGAACACTGGAGTGGGTTGCCATTCCCTTCTCCAGGGGATCTTTCTGACCCAGGGATTGAACTTGAGTCGCTTGCAGCTCCTGCTTTGCAGGCGGATTCTTTACCGCTGAGCCAATGGGGAGGCTTGCAGTGTGTGTGTATACATATACATGTATATATTCTGTTTTTAAAAGTTCAGCTATATTCCATTTAAGTCATGTTTAAAACATAAGGATTTAGAAAAATTGAGAATGAGTGTGAAAAAGAAAACTATACCATGCAGACAATAACCACAAGAAAGTTGGTGTTTCTATATTAGCATCAGACTAAACAGTTCTTAAGACAGAAAATTTTAAGAACAAGCATTTCAAAAGGATAAAAGGTTCAGTTCTCCAGGAAGATGTCAGAGTTCTCTAACCTTGTAAGTATTTAGAATCAAGCTGACAAAATCAGTAAAGAGAAGATTAGAACAACACAATTAATAAACTGTCTCTAATTGAGTAAACATTGATAATATCATGTGTAACAACTACAGGATTTACATTCTTTGCAACCAACATGGAGCATTTTTGAAAACTGACCACACGCTGATTTATAAAACAAATATCAACAATTTTCAAAAGACTGAAATCATACCGACCAGAGTTTATGACCATAATACAATTAAGTTAGAAATCAATAGCAAAAGGATAACTAGAAACCCATATGTGGAAAATTAAGATGTTCTGTTCTAAATAAACTGTGGGCCAAAAAGGAAATTATGATAGAAATTAGAAAATACTTAGACTATAATCAAGATGTATTCAATGTAGATAAAGTAAGATCTAGTGAAAAATTACATCCTTAAATGCTTTTATTAGTAAATATGAAAGGCTAACAATGAGTTAAGTTAGAAAAACAATAATGAAATAATAAATAAACATGTGTAAGTAAAGATAACAGCAGAAATCAATGAAATAGGAAAAAAATGTAAAAGAAGGTTAACAAGTCCCCAGATTCTTTCTTTGAAAAGCCTCTTACAGATAAATATTAGAACAAAAGAGATAATTACAGTCAGTGCAGACAAATAATTAATAAGGGGGATTACGAATTTTAAGGCTATAAACTGGAAAATTTAGAGAAATGGATAAATCCTTAGAAAAATATAACCTACTAAAACTTCTTCAAGAACAAACAGGAAACTATAGTCAAAAAGATTTAAAGAAAATAAATCAGTTGTTTAAAATTGTCCCATATGGAGAATGGAGGGAAGGGATAGTTAGGGAATTTGAGATGGACATGTACATATTGCTATATTTGAAATGGATAGCGAACTAGGACCTACTGTATAGCACATGGAACTCTGTTCATTGTTTTGCGGCAGCCTGTATGGGAAGGGGAGTTTGGGGAAAAATGGATACATGTATATGTACAGCTGAGTCCCTTCGCTGTTCACCTGAAACTTTCACAAGCTGATGGGAAGCACTGACTCATAAGAAAAGACCCTGATGCTGGGAAAGATTGAAGGGAGGAGGAGAAGTGGACGACAGCAGATAAGACGGTTGGATGGCATCACCAACTTGAGGGACATGAGTTTGAGAAAGCTCTGGGACAGGAAAGCCTGGCATGCTGCAGTCCATGGGATTGCAGAGTCAGAGATGACTGAGTGACTGAGAGAAATGATCACAACATTGTTTCTTAATCAGCTATATCCCAATACAAAATAAAAAAGGCTTTTTAAAAAAGGAAAAGAATTGTCCCATAAAATAAAAGTCAAGAGCAGATAAATTTTTTGCTGTAGTTGATTTCCTTAAACAATTTTTTGTAATAATTTTCAATCATACAAAACAAAGTAGAGAATCATAAAACAAGCTCCTCTATATCTACCACTCAGCTTCAACGATTGTCTTCCTTTGCTTTTCATCAAACTCTTCCCTCTCCACTTAAAAAACTTTTTTTATTTTGAAATAATTGTAGCCTTACTAAATGTTCCAAAAATAGTACCAAAAGTTCTGATATGCTTTAACTCAGCTTCCCCTGTTGTTAACATTTTATATAATCTCAAGACAACTAGTCAAAGCTTAAGTCAACTTTGATGTGTATGTGTGTGTATGTCCAGTTGCTTGGTCAACTTTGGTACAGTAGTATTAACTAATTTTCAGACTATAATTGAATATCACAAGTTTTCCCATTAATGTCCTTTTTTTTTTTTTTTAATCCAGGGTAAAATCAGGAGTCTCCTTCTCCTCTTCCTCTGCAATAGTTCCTCAAGGTCAAGTAGTTTCACAGTTGAGGTCTAACAAATACTCAGGAGACAAGTAATTTCAATCTTTCACAAGCTATTCCAAAGACAAAAAAGAGAAAACACTCCTTAGCTTGCTTTATGAAGTTAGAATAACTGATAATGAGGTCAGTCTCACTTATGAACACTGATGCAAAATATCCAGACAAAATAATAGAAAATCATACCATAAAGTGTATGGAAAGTTAATAAATCATGACCAGGATGAATTTACTCTAGAAATGCACAGTTGGATTACCATTAGATAATCAGTTAATGAAATAAATTAATATGTTAAAAGCAAAAAAATCATATGATCACCTCAATAGATGCAAAAATGACAAAATTCCACATATATTCTTGCTAATTTTTTTCAAATTGAGACATAATTGACATACATTATGTTTCAGGTATATAGCATAATGATTTGATATTTGTCTATATTGCAAAATTATCATCAAATAAGTCTAATTAACCTCCATCACTATACACAGTTACACAATTTATTTTTCTTATGTTGAGAACTTTACTCTCTTAGCAACTTTCAGACATGTGATATAGTATTATCAACTGTAGTCACCATTCTGTACATTATATCCCCATGACCTATTTATTTCCTAACTGGAAGTTAGTACCTTTTGACTCCCTTCACCCATCTCTTTAGGTGCTGAGTAATCTCCTCATCTCATTGTTTTCCATGGTTAATCCAAACCTCAAGCTGCCTTCCCCTTCATTTGGCTAAAAATAATTACCTTTCTACCATCCCTCTATCCAATAGCAAATGCATTTTTCTACTACTTCACACACACACATGCACCCCTCAACTTCCTGATAAATCCCCAACTTGTAACACCATCAAATTATCTTCTCTCACTCTTTCCTCTGTTTCACTGTAAGTAGTGTTCTTCATCCTTTCCAAGATTAAATACTCCAGTGTGTTCTGATTAACCCCCCTCCTACTTATTCAGAAACTACACATTCTCAACCATCCTCTTTCTCTCTCTCTTGTTACACACACATGTGCACACACATGACACAACAACTTCCTCCTCTATGATACCACTTTCCAACCTATATATAAATACACACACACACACACATATATATAACATCTATTTCTGCTTTATTGACTATGCCAAAGCCTTTGACTGTGTGGAGCACAATAAACTGTGGAAAATTCTGAAAGAGATGGGAATACCAGACCACCTGACCCGCCTCTTGAGAAACCTATATGCAGGTCAGAAAGCAACAGTTAGAACTGGACATGGAACAACAGACTGGTTCCAAATAGGAAAAGGAGTGCGTCAAGGCTGTATATTGTCACCCTGCTTATTTAACTTCTATGCAGAGTACATCATGAGAAACGCGGGGCTGGAAGAAGCACAAGCTGGAATCAAGATTGCTGTGAGAAATATCAATCACCTCAGATATGCAGATGACACCAACTTTATGGCAGAAAGTGAAGGGGAACTAAAAAGCCTCTTGATGAAAGTGAAAAAAGAGAGTGAAAAAGTTGGCTTAAAGCTCAGCATTCAGAAAACGAAGATCATGGCATCTGGTCCCATCACTTCATGGGAAATAGATGGGGAAACAGTGGAATCAGTGTCAGATTTTGTCTTTTTTGGGCTCCAAAATCACTGTAGATGTTGACTGCAGCCATGAAATTAAAAAATGCTTACTCCTTGGAATGAAAGTTATGACCAACCTAGATAGCATATTCAAAAGCAGAGATATTACTTTGCCAACAAAGGTCCGTCTAGTCAAGGCTATGGTTTTTCCAGTAGTCATGTGTGGATGTAAGAGTTGGACTGTGAAGAAGGCTGAGTGCCGAAGAATTGATGCTTTTGAAGTGTGGTGTTGGAGAAGACTCTTGCGAGTCCCTTGGACTACAAAGAGATCCAACCAGTCCATCCTAAAGAAGATCAGTCCTGGGTGTTCATTGGAAGGACTGATGCTGAAGCTGAAACTCCAGTACTTTGGCCACCTCATGCAAAGACTTGACTCATTGGAAAAGACCCTGATGCTCAGAGGGATTGGGGGCAGGAGGAGAAGGGGACGACAGAGGATGAGATGGCTGGATGGCATCACTGACTCGATGGACATGAGTTTGGGTAAACTCCAGGAGTTAGTGAAGGACAGAGAGGCCTGGTGCACTGCAATTCATGGGGTCGCAAAGAGTCGGACACGACTGAGTGACTGAACTGAACTGAACTGAACCAAAGAAACAAGCAATACTTCCTGAATCTAGAGTCCCTCTCAAAATAGGCTGCCACATCCTATCCTGAACTGGAGGTGCCCAGCAAGGAACGTTTACAAAATCAATGTGACCAGGTCTCCTGGGGTTGACTGTTACACAATCTGAACACTTATATGTAGTGACCCTCTTCAAATTGTCCCCTTCCCTTTATAGTTACCCTTTCTGGAAAAAAGCTGTAAGCTACACTTGCTGTTTCTTTTTCCTTGTCTTCTCTTCTAGCTTCAGCCCCCACTACCTCTCTATAATATGTGTTACTTAGACCAACAGTTTCTTATGACCAAATCTAATGAAATTTTTCTACCTTTATCTTGAAATGAAGTGAAGTGGCAATCCACTCCAGTACTGTTGCCTGGAAAATCCCATGGACGGAGGAGCCTGGTAGGCTACACCCCATGGGGTCACAAAGAGTCGGACACGACTGAGCGACTTCACTTCACTTCACTTCAAGATAAAGATAGAAAAAATTTCATTAGATTTGGTCATAAGAAACTGTTGGTCTAAGTAACACATATTATAGAGAGGTAGTGGGGGCTGAAGCTAGAAGGGAAGACAAGGAAAAAGAAACAGCAAGTGTAGCTTACAGCTTTTTTCCAGAAAGGGTAACTATAAAGGGAAGGGGACAATTTGAAGAGGGTCACTACATATAATTGCTCAGATTGTGTAACAGTCAACCCCAGGAGACCTGGTCACCTTTATCTTACCCAGCAGTTATTTGAAGTTACAGACCATCCGTTTCTTGAACTTTCTTTAACATCCATCCTCTTCTGATTTTCCTTCCTCTTATCCTGCTGGCTAGCTCTCAGATTCCTTTAAGATCATTCATTGTCTGGGCCCTCCTTAAAGATCAGTGTTCTTTGAGGTTACATCCTAGACTCTGTCTTCCTCTCCGTTTTTCAGTTTGTTTGGGTGACATAGTTGAAATACTCAGCTTTATCTATAGTAGGATCACATTTTGAGACTTGGAGTTTGGGGGATGGAGATGAAGAGGGAAGGTTCTGAAGTCAAATGTAGGGCATATAATTTAGCCTCTCTGCTGCTGCTAAGTCACTTCAGTCGTGTCCCACTCTGTGCAACCCCATAGACGGCAGCCCACCAGGCTCTGCCATCCCTGGGATCCTCCAGGCAAGATCACTGGAGTGGGTTGCCATTTCCTTCTCCAATGCATAAAAGTGAAAAGTGAAAGTGAAGTCACTCCGTTGTGTCCCACTCTTAGCGACCCCATGGACTATAGCCCATCAGGCTCCTCCATCCATGGGATTTTCCAGGCAAGAGTACTGGAATGGGGTGCCATTGCCTTCTCTGAATTTAGCCTTAGAGATCCTTTTAATAGTTTATGAACACAGTAGATCACCATCTGTCATAAGCCAGCATAGTTTTTCCTTTGGTGTTGGAAGAGATTATTGAATTTCAGGTAAGCACCAGGTTATCTGTATTTGACTTGGGTTTAGGGCCATACATATAAAACAAAAAGTAGGTACAATACCTTTAAATACAAGACCAACTCTCAGACTAGGGGAATGTTTAGACTGGGGAAATGGAAACTTGCTAAGAGTATTATATCTTTTCTCATGTTCATTTGGGGAGGTAGGCTGTATTAGAGGAATGGTGGGGGAAATTATTGTATCATTATAACTATGGATTTTCTCTATCCCTTTTGTTCTTTCTTGTTTTACCAAAGCTGTGTAGTTGGATTTGGGCTTCCCTGGTGGCTCAGTGGTGAAGAACATGACTGCCAGTGCAGGCGAGGCAGGTTTGATCCCTGGGTTCGGAAGATTCCCTGGAGAAAGAAATGGCAACCAACTCCAGTATTCTTGCCTGGGAAAATCCTGTGGACAGAGGAACCTGGTGGGCTACAGTCCATGGGATCAGAAAGGGTTGGACACGAACGACTAAACAACAATAGTTGGATTTGCATAAGTGAAATGCGCATGTGCATTCCACTACCTGTTTGCAAATAACTCTTCTGTATCTCCAGTTTGGTCTTCTGAGACCGGGTTCACATGCTGAAGATCCCCTTCTAGGTGGATTCTCCCTTCATGTTACACTCTCTAGACAGAACTCAACGTTTCTCCCCCATCCTTACACGACTGCCCCCCATCTACTTCCCTTCTCTAGTCCTGCCTAGAAGAATGATATCTTTGTTCAGTCACCCAAGCCAGATGCCTAAGAATTATCCCTAGATCTTTTCTTTTCTTTAGCATCCACATTTCATTAACAGCCAAGGTATTTTCACTCTATTCTCTTAAAATCACTCAAATATTGGCTCTAGCTCTCCACCTCACTGTTATTGCCTTAGTTTATGTTTGCCATCTTCTGTCTTTTCTTAGAATTATTGCACTTGCTTTTAACTGGGTTTCTTTTTTTTTTTTTTTTTTCAAGCTTCTGCCTTATCCTTCTGCCTTATCCTCTCTTCCTCCTACTATTAAGAAAAAGTAAACAATGCTTGAAAATAAGGCCAAGGCAGTATGAGTAGATCCTTTCAATATTGAAAGAAATGGCAACTCATTCCAGTATTCGTAGCTGGGAAATCCCATGGACAGAGGAGCCTAGCGTGCTTATAGTCCATGGGGTCACAAAAGAGTTGGATATGACTTAGTGACTCACCAACAATGACAACCCAACAATTATTTCATTAGGGAACATACCACCATTGAAGTTTTTTTAAATGAAGATATGATGACTGAAGTTTATAAGATAAGTGTTCACATTCTATGCAGTTACATGTTGATTTGTAGATTTTTGCCTGGTAGAGATACAAACAGTTTTGTCCCTAGAAAAGTTAATCCAAAGATTTTATTACTGTAACACTAAACAAATCTGTGTCTAACTTAAAAGAATAAGAAACTCATATCTCATTTTGATACCTCTCCTGATGGCCTATGTAAATACCTATTCTTCAAGTGTCTTGGAACCAGCTTACCTAAATTACTGGTTCTCTCATTATTAATGAGTTAAATAAAAACTGTCAACCAGTGTCCATTGTATGTTAACAAGAGGCTCATTTTTAAACCTTTTTGAAAATTACGCTTTGACAGCATGCTGCAACTAATAAATTCTTTCCAAATTGCTTATTTGATCATGTTATTTCTGTGTTTATTTCCCTTAATGGCTCCATGTAACCTGAACAGCTGATGTTGCTCCCTAGCTTGACACTTTCATGCCCTTCATGGTTTTGGTCCTGCCTATTTTTCTAGCCAAATCTCTTGCCATCCCCTCACAAACCCTTTATGTTCTAACCATGTGACACCACTAAACAAGCAACACTTTCTTCTCTTTGTACATGTCACTTTCTCATCTAGAACTCCACATCTCACTTCCACTACCCTTTCCCCCTTTCCTTCCTTTCTAAGTTATTTCTGTTCAAGACTCAGCGCAGCTATCACCTCCTGTCAAGTCCCACCCGCCCTTCCTCCCACCCCAAGAACCTGTGCTGGGTTAGGGGTTCCTCTCCTGTGTCCTCCCTTTGCTTATGGCTACTGCAACATTCGCCATACTCTCTGTAATTCTTTACTTACTTCCCCATTTGTGAGACTAAAACTAGATTGTAAGCTCTTGAGTCAAGAGCTGAATTGAACATCAATTAAGTAGTTATGTTTTGACTGTACTGTGAAGAAAATGACGTATTTGCTTCATTTAGCTCGGCAAAGAATATATTTTTCCAGTACAATTGTGTCAAATTTAGTGACTGTCAACAGTGTCTTATTTATTATTACTATTTTAAAATATTGATTTATTTGGCTGTGCTAGGTCTTAGTTGCAGCTCACGAGATCTTCAGTCTTCATTGTGGCACATGCAGTCTTTTAGTTTTAGCATGCAAACTCTTAGTTGTGGCATATGGGATCTATTTCCCTGACCAGGGATTGAACCCGAGCCCCCCTGCATTGGGAGCATGGAGTCTTAGCCACTGGACCACCAGGAAGTACCAACAATATTTTAAAACATAAGCAAAGTTAGATGTAGCCTTCCAATGGCCCCTACTCCTAAATTTATCTGTTATTATATAGAGCCTTTTTCTTGATTTCTTCTTAACATTATAGTCCATGAAAGAAAATAAACTTTTATTGTAGATTTGTCTAATAGAGTTTGTTCCACACTTCTTGATCATATAGTCATTAAGTTACTCAGATTTTTATTCATACTTCAAGTTTTGCCTACAAAGTACACAGCATTTATAGGCATAAAAGTGTTCCCATTTTCCCTCAGCCCAAGAAACTTAGAGGAAATTCTCTCTCACTGGTTTTGAGGCTAAAGCTTACATTGGTACACTAGGTGTTCCTAGTCCTTGGATGGTAGGGAGGCCACAACCATCCCCAGTGTATTGTGTGATCCCTTGACTGGTCTTTCCTCTCAACCATTTCCGACTGCGGCTCATCCGCCCAAGTGACATTTCATTGTGTGACTTCCTACTGAAAAGTGTTCTTGTGCTTTTCTAAATGCTGTTCTGTATGGACAAGTTGGTTTCCATTGGCAGAAAACACTGTGAGGACAGTTTCCTGATGAAAAGAATCCTAGACTTAGACGCTGAGTATCAGCAGCATAAGGAAAAGCATACCTGCGTGAGGATCAGAACTTTATGGGTGTGATTGACCTCAGGCTCCAACCAAAGCAAAGACATCAGTGTAAATCCTCTGACACTTTCACTCACTCTGAACCACCCCCCAAATGTCACGGTTCTTGGTAAAGTGTGTTCAGTTTTTGTCCTTGGAGCCTCTGAATCTATCAAAGAGCATTTTGCATTTTCATTCTGGGTTAGAAAAGGATCACTGGGAAAGCTGAAATAGTTTCTTGATGGTCTCATATTCGATTTCTCATTTCTTTAGGTAAACAAGCATCTTCTCCTACTAGTGGATGCTTCTCAGAAGATTTTAAAAACCAAAGTCTCAGGTGATATGAATCCTACTGCCTACTTGCAGTAGGATTGGTTAGATTACTGATTTTTAAACTAAGTTCTGAGTGTCCTCATGGGTCCCTTCCAGCCCAGTTTCAGTATACACAGCTCTATTTTTATCAATTTAATATAAATTGGGCTCTGACACATATTTCATTTGGAAAAAAAGGGTTCCACTGCTTAAAGATATGTTTAAAAAAAGAAAAGAGAACTAGAATCCCCCCCTTTTTTTTGATTCAGTAGTGGGCTTACACTGCATGCAAATAAGTAGGCTTAAGATACTGATATTGCTGTTAGTACAAAGCAGTGACACGTTTATTTTTTATTCATTTATTCTGCAAACATCTATTAAACTTCTCCTATATGCTAGGCACTGTGCTGGGTGCTGGAATATAACTAAAAATAGACAGGGTACCTGCCTTCATGGATCATGTAGTCTAGTGGAAAGATGGACAGTTAAATAATTTTCATTCACTGTTGATAACTAGGTATGTGTGTTGGGAGGAGGGAGTAAAGAAAGGCTTCTGAGTGTTAATGAAGTGGAAGTAGGGAAGTAGGAGTTCAGGAGATGGGACTTGTATATGTGAGAGCCTGTGGGTAAGGGACATGATGACTCCCTGGAAGAACGGGAAAGAAAAGTGTTAACTCTGGAGTGTGGAGTTCAAAATAGAGAAGGCTTGCAAGCTATCTTAAGGAGTATGGGCTTTATCTTAAGAGCCATGGGAAGCAGTGGGGCAAAATGATCAGATTTCTGCTTTTACAAGCTCACTCTGGCTGTAAAGTAGAGAACGGAATGAAGAGGAACAGAGTAGGGAACCAGAGGAGACGCTCTTCAGTTCAGATGCTGTTAGAGTGTTCCAAACGAGAAATGGGGATTCCCTGGGTGGTTGTTCTTTAGTCACTAAGTTGTGTCCGACTCTTTTGTAACTCCATGGACTGTAGCCCAGCAGGCTTCTCTGTTCATGGGATTCTCCAGGCAAGAATACTGGAGTGGGTTGCCATTTCTATATCCAAGGGATCTTCCCAAACCAGGGATCAAACACACATCTCCTGCATTGGCAGGTAGATTCTTTACCACTGAGTCACCAGGAAAGCCCTCCCCAGGGCTTAAGTGAGAACAAGTGCAGGAGGAGAGCTGTGGCCAGATTCCAGAGATGATGCAGGGTTAGATTCTGCTGAGTCTGATGATTGATGGGATGGGTGTTGAGTTTGGAAGGAAGGAGTATCAAGGATGCTCTTCAGTTTTCTGGTTCCGGCAACAGAGTGGATAGTGGAGGTATTTGTGGAGACAGGGAACTCAGGGGAGAGGGTCAAGCTTAGAGAGAAAGTGATGAGATTCATTTTGGACATGAGTTGGAGATCCTCGTGGGCCATCTAAGCATAGATGTTGAGTAGACAGTTGGATGTTTAGGTATGTAAGGTCAAGACACGGTCTGGGCTAGCGATACAGATGTGGAACTTATCAGGATTGAGATGATGGTCAACAAACATCCTGAGAGTAGAGTGAATGACAGCTTCTAGGGAGGCTGAGTAGGCTGTGAAAAGAAGGATGGTTTAGAAAGGTGGCTAGAAAAAGAGGACAAAGAGAGGGAAAATAAGAGACTCTGGTGTCATAGAAATCAAGAGGATGATTCAAGGATGAATGAATGAGATTCAGTATTAAATGTTGCACAGGTCACAGTCTGAAAAGTGTCTCCCAAAGGCAGGCCTGCCTTCTGTCAGTGACAATATGCACAAGCTGTCTGGGATTATCTCTGTCTCGTCGACAAGTTTGCTGTGCTAATCCAGGAAAAAACCTCATGTATAACAGTACAAAAATAACCAGGAGACAGGGCTCCTTTAATTCTCAGTGGATTTCCATATCAATGTGTAATTTCTGTAAATATCCGAAGAAGTTTAAAATCCAAATAGCTAATGATTGAAAAATCCCTCCCCCCATGTGTGTGAGCAAGTAGCTAAGACTGTCTCTAATGTGATTTCTCTGAAAATACAAAGCCCAAATCAAGAATTCCACAAGGCTTACTCTTTAATGTAGCATAATGTTAGCATTGTGTAAAATATAATAAATATAATTTGGAGATAAATGACTAGAGTAAATGGAATCTACACACATGCCCTGAAAAACCTTGAAAAGTCATGTTAACCCACGGCTATTTTTTGCTCAGACTTTCACCTCCCACCTTCCTTCCTTACATTCTGTCCCTTATTCCCCTTTCTGCCTATACTTTTGGGTTAAACTTTAACAGAGCTGCGATTGGGGGTAAATATGTTGAGTTTGAGATTTTTCACAGAATGGGAGGTAATGTTTCCCACAAGGGAAGTCATTCTTTGCAGAGTTCACAATTCTGTGAACCACATGGCTGGAAGGAAACCTGGGGACTATCTAGCCTACCTTCTTCTCTTTTTAGTCAATGAAATTAGGGTGGAAAGAAATGAGGTAATTGAGCAGGGACACATCAGGCGCTGAGAGGGCAGCTGAAGTAGGTTTACATATAGCCCGCCCTGGATTATAAAAATAATGCATCCTAGAGAAGACAGAAAGAACTAAACTATGTTCTGTCCTATTCTATACTACAAGACTAAATCTGTTTATGTCAAGTGGCTTTTGTTGTTGTTCAGTCACTCAGTCATGTCCAACTCTTTGTGACCCCATGGACTTCAGCATGCCAGGCTTCCCTATCCTTCACTATCTCCCAGAGTTTGCTCAGACTCATGTTCATTGAGTTGATGATACCATCTCATCCCCTGTTGCTCCCTTCTCATTCAAATATAAAATAAAGAAAAAGATCTACTTTTGTATGTGTGAGATAGATACATTGTGAGAAACAGTCCACAAATATGAATTCTCTTTTATTCCCTGTTTCACTTCATTTTATGCAAATATTTGTTTCCAAAGAGATCAAAGATGGGGAGGTATGAATGGATTTATTCTGTGATAGTCTGTATAGCCTGCATTCTGGTCCAGGGTCCTTTCTAATACAGCACTCAAGTTCATCCATCCTCTCTTTGCCAAGAGTACCAAACTTTGGCCTTCCAATGAGATGTCAGGGATTAATGTAGCTGCTTGGATAGGACTGACAATGGATAGGCAGAAAATGGGCCAGGAGAGGTTAGTGAATCACATTGTTCCTGGGCCAGGTCAGTGTAAGAAGGGAAGTGTTCCTGTGGACAGATGCACCCCTGAACTGCCAAGGACCTTGATGAGATGGTACAGGAGGTAGCTCTCTAAATATTTGGAAATCCAGAACAGAAGGTAGGTGATGGAATATAAGGAGAGACCTTGGACTATGGAGTAAATGGACTTGGCTTAGCATCCCAACTCTGCTTCTGAGCAGCAATGAGAATTTACAGATTTATTTTAACTTCTCTAAGCCCTTAGTTTTCTTCATCTGTAAAACTTGGCAATCAAGATTGCCAGGAGAAATTTCAATAA
The DNA here is from genome assembly GCF_023091745.1 of Budorcas taxicolor. Classification (NCBI taxonomy): domain Eukaryota; kingdom Metazoa; phylum Chordata; class Mammalia; order Artiodactyla; family Bovidae; genus Budorcas; species Budorcas taxicolor. The sequence continues at coordinate 120,492,887 of NC_068920.1, forward strand.
CCTCAGATATGCAGATGACACCACCCTTATGGCAAAAAGTGAAGAGGAATTAAAGAGCCTCTTGATGAAAGTGAAAGAGGTGAGTGAAAAAGCTGGATTAAAACTCAACATTCAAGAAACGAAGATCATGGCATCCAGTCCCATCACTTCATGGCAAATAGATGGGGAAACAATGGAAACAGTGACAGAGTTTATTTTCTTGGACTCCAAAATCTCTGCAGATGGTGACTGCAGCCATGAAATTAAAAGACACTGAGTCCTTGGAAGAAAAGCTATGACCAACCTAGAGAGCATATTAAAAAACAGAGATATTACTTTGCTAGCAAAGGTCCATCTAGTCAAAGCTATGGTTTTCTCAGTTGTCACGTATGGATGTGAGAGTTGGACCATAAAGAAATCTGAGCACCAAAGAATTGATGCCTTTGAACTGTGGTATTGGAGAAAACTCTTGTGAGTCCCTTGGACTGCAAGGAAATCAAACCAGTCAATAGTAAAGGAAATTAGTTCTGAATATTTATTGGAAGGACTGATGCTGAAGCTAAAGTTCCAATACTTTGGCCATCTGATGTGAAGAACTGACTCATTGGAAAAGACCCTGATGCTAGGAAAGATTAAAGGTAGGAGGAGAAGAGGATGAGAGACAGAGGATGGAACGGTTGGATGGCATCATTGACTCAATGGACATGAGTTTGAGCAAGCTCTGGGAGTTGATGATGGACAGGGAAGCCTGGCATGCTGCAGTCCATGGGTTGCAAAGAGTTGGACATGACTGAGTGCCTGAACTGAACTGAAGCCCTTACTTTTCTTCATCTGTAAAATTTGGTTGGGAAGCTGCAATGAAATAAAGTATGTTAAGAACCCAGAACAATAGTTAATTTTAATTTCTCTTTTCTTCCTTAGCTTTCTTCAATTTAAAGCCCTCTCTCTTCATGTTCCAGCTAACTGGCTCTGCTAAACAAAGACTCAAGTTTTTCTTGAGATACCCTTGAGGAAAACCTCCTTGAAACCTGGATCTATGTTTTCAGAAGGAATTAGAATGGTAAGTCAACACTATTGGTTTTTCCTCCCAGTTCTATTGAGATATAATTGACATATATCATTGTATAAGCTTAAGGTATCAACATAATTATTTGACTTTTGTATATGTTGCAAAATTATCACCACAGTAAGATTAGTTAATATCCATCAGCTCCAAATAGTTATAATTTTTTCTTTGTGATGAGAATTTTTAAAGTTCACTCTCTTAGCAACTTTCAAATATATAATACAGTATTGTATATTACATTCCCAGAATTTATTTATCCTATAATTGGAAGTTTGTACCTTTTGACCACCTTCACCTAATTCCATCATCCCCCTCAGTACAACCCCCTACTGGCTTCCTACCCTCTACCTCTGACAATTATAAATCTGATCTTTGTTTCTACGGGTTTGGTTTTTTTAGATTCCACCTATAGGTGAGATTCGGAGAAGGCAATGGCACCCCACTTGAGTACTTTTGCCTGGAATATCCCATGGACAGAGGAGCCTGGAGGGCTGAATTCTACTTCAAGGCATCTGTGAACCTAAGACAAGGCTGCCTGTGAAGTCCAAACATATCTGGGTCATATTACTTAGATATCAGCATCCTCTCCTCTGGCCAAAGATATGCATTGTTTTAAAAAAGCAGAATAAAGAAATAAACACCTAGAAACCATCATTATTAGGCCCAGAAAAGTGAAAGTGAAGTCGTTCAGTTGTCTCCAATTCTTTGCGACCCTGTGGACTGTAGCCGACTAGGCTCGTCCATCCATGGGGTTCTCCAGGCAAGAATACTGGAGTGGGTTGCCATTTCCTTCTCCAGGGGATCTTCCCAACCCAGGGATCGAACCCAGGTCTCCCGCATTGCAGGCAGATGCTTTAACATCTGAGCCACCAGGGAAGGCCTATTAAGCCCAGAACCACACATCAAATCTCTGAAGGATTAAGGGAGTTTATGGCAAACATACCCCAAATCCAGAAGATTTTGGCTTAACCTACAGATTTCCTTTGTACCTCACAACATGGTTATAGAGCTTGCATTCCAAATCTTTCTGATCTGGACAATGTCACTCGTGCAGAACATTTACCTGATGCTGTAAAATTTGTGTGAAAAGTCAAGGAATAAAACAGTATTCAGTAAATCCTAAGGCAAGGACTCTCAACTCACTGAGAAATTGTTCTATGCCCAGAAAACCAAAAGCAGCAGCCTTCCCAGTTCACTTGTTAGGTAATGGGGTAGGGGTGCAGGAGGGGGGAAATGGGATAATTTTCAAAGCTTCCAGCAGAGCTGTGGTCACATTTAGCTCCATAGCTCTACCTCCCCATAATTTTCTTTGCTTTTTCACAGCGAAATTGGGTCTATTAGGAAGCAAGAAGTAGGTTTTAAGAAAAACGTTTCAGAAAAACACATACTTCATAAAAACTGATAGGAGTGGAAATTGCATATAATATAGATGACAGAGTCCAGGAAAGAATCCAGGAAGCTTTTAAGATTTGAGAGTGATGGGTAGTGTACTGCTTTGGAACAAAGGCTACTCGAATGAATAAAGCTGCAGGAATTTGTTGTGGGAGATTAATTGCTTCAAGCCTTTGGTGCCACTTCCAGAACAGTTACTCTTTTAATTGAAAAACTGGTTTCTACAGAATGACTTACAGGTACAAATGAGTGGATGATGTTCTGCTACAAAGATAACATAAAGATAGCTCTGAATTTTCTACCCTGAGCTGTCGCATAAGCCAGCTCTGAGAACTGAGCCATCGTGATGTAGAGGAAAGAGCCTAAGATTTAGAGTCAAACGACCAAGATGAAAACTCAAGCTCTAAATATTTGCTACCTGTCAAGTAGCCGGTCACTCAGTTCTTCTGAGATTCAATATCCTTTTATATCAAATGAGGTGTTACATGCCACATGATTGTCATGAGACTTGATGGATACAAAATATAGATGGAAGCACTTATAGGTGTGACAAGATACTGAATATAGTTCCCTGTTGTTCTGATTTGTTGTTTAGTCGGTAAGTCGTGTCCTACTCTGAGACCCCATGAACTGTAGCCCACCAGTCCATGGGATTCTCCAGGCAAGAATACTGGAGTGGTTTGCTATTTCCTTCTCCACGGGATCTTCCCAGCCCAGGCATTGAACCCCAGTCTCCTGCTTGACAGGCGGATTCTTTACCACTGAGCCACTGGGGAAATCCATACTTCTCTGTGCTACACAATAAATCTTTTTTGCCTGTTTTATTTATTTATTTGTTATCCCCATACTGCTAATTTATCCCCTCCACTTCCCCCCTTTGGTAACCGTAAGTTTGGTTTCCATGTCTGTGAGTCTGTTTGTTTTGAATATAGGTTCACTTGTTTTTTAGATGCCACATGTAAGTGATATCATACTATATTTGTTTTTTTCTGATTTAACTCACTTACTATAATATTCTCTAAGTTCATCCATGTTGCTGCAAATGGAAACATTTCATTCTTCTTTATGGCTGAGTAATATACCATTGTATATGTATACTACATCTTAAGGCAATCTGTTGATGGATACCTGGGTTGCTTCCATGGCTTAGCTATTGTAAATAGTGCTGCCGTGAATATGGGGGTGCATGTATCTTTTTTTATTCTAACAAAGTGTTTTTATATTTTATTTTTTAAATTCATTTTTATTGAAGTATAGTTGACTTACAATGTTGTTTTACTGCTGTACAATGAAGAGACTCAGTTATACATATATATACACTCTTTTTCATATTCTTTTCCATTATAGTTTATCACAGGATATTGAATATAGTTCCCTGTGCCATATAGTAAGACTTGTTGTTTATCCATTCTATATATTGCATGTATCTTTTCAAATTAGAGTTTTCATCTTTTCTGGATATATGCCCAGGAGTAGGATTGGAGAATCATATGGTAGTTATATTTTTAGTTTTTTAAGTAACTTCCATACTGTTTTCCACAGTGTCTGCATCAATTTACATTCCCACCAACAGTGTAGGAGGGTTCCCTCTTCTCCACACCCCCTCCAGTTTTTTTTTTTTTTTGTAGACTTTTTTTTTTTAAGACTTTTTGATGATAGTCATTCTGACTGGTGTGAGGTGATATTCTCGTTGTGGTTTTGATCTACTTTTCTTTAGTAATCAGTGATGTTTTCATGTGCCTACTGGCCTAGATGGAAGCACTTAAAAATGTTTTTACAACATTAATACATGTTCAGTGCAAGAAACTTTGAAAACAGAAAAAGACAAAGGAAAATACTAAAGAAGTACCCATAATTTTATTAACCAAGGAGACCAGACAGTATTTCAGTGTCTTCAATCTTTTTTAAGAGCTTCCAGGCACATATACATACACAGACACCTTTCCTTTTAAACAAAAAATAACCTTTTAACTGTATACATTTTTGTAACCTGTGTTCTGCTTAGCAATATATTGCAAAATATTTCCTATGTCAATAGTCTTCAATTACATGTTTAGGGAAGCACTTGTTTTTTTTTGGTCATGCCTCTCGGCTTATAGGATCTTAGTTTCCTGACCATGGATTGAACCCTGGCCCATGGCAGTGAAAATCCCAAGTTTTAACCACTAGATTGCCAGGGAATTTAAAACTGTCAAAAGCCATTCATATATCAGCAGTTATTATTAAAATATAAATGAATGAATGAATGAATATATTCATTTCTTCTCCAATATATACAAAACTCTATGCCTCCAAAAAGTTGTCTTGCATCATTCTATTGGCAATTCTCTAAATAAAACTTAAGGTGAGTGTAATCATTTTTGTCTATCATTTGTTATTTCTTTTCTAATCTTTCTAATAACTGAAAATATAAAAGTTACAAAACGAAATTATGTGCCAGTATATTTTATTTTAAATGCCTTTGATTTATTCTCTTCAAATTTGCTTTGAAATAATGCATGGATTCTATTGAGAAATGCTACATGTGCATCATGATGCTTTCAGTTCAGTCGCTCAGTCGTGTCTGACTCTGCGCGACCCCATGAATCGCAGCACACCAGGCCTCCCTGTCCATCACCAACTCCCGGAGTTCACTCAGACTCACATCCATCGAGTCAGTGATGCCATCCAGCCATCTCATCCTCTGTCGTCCCCTTCTCCTCCTGCCCCCAATCCCTCCCAGCATCAGAGTCTTTTCCAATGAGTCAACTCTTCACATGAGGTGGCCAAAGTACTGGAGTTTCAGTTTTAGCATCATTCCTTCCAAAGAAATCCCAGGGTTGATCTCCTTCAGAATGGACTGGTTGGATCTCCTTGCAGTCCAAGGGACTCTCAAGAGTCTTCTCCAACACCACAGTTCAAAAGCATCAATTCTTTGGCACTCAGCCTTCTTCACAGTTATATCAACATAATTTAAAAATAATTACCTACAAATCTGGATCCATTCCCTCTTTGTTTTTCATGTTCAAGGTCTTTTATGCTCATGAAGAATATATATGCTTTTTCTTTGCACATAGCTAGAAAGTAAATTGCAGCTCTGATTTGGAAATGGTTAAAGAAGATGAATGGGTAAGTTAATTTGGTGTGACATGCTTTGCCCACTTTCCCTACCTCATCTAATCTGGATTTAGATTTTGGAGGCATGGGTCCTCTCTTTGACTCTGTTACTATTCATGCATTGTAAGTAAGCCACTCACATTTCCTCAACCCTGGTTTTCTCATCTGTAAAATGTCCAGAGGAGATGGGATCATCTTTAAACTTCTGAGATTCTAAGGCTCTCATTTGGAGAGCCAGGTGAATATTTTGATGGCATACGAGAGATAATGTCAACACATATGCCCTGGAACAGCTCTAACCTGTTGATAACATAGTGAAATCTTTTGGATCACTCACTAAAATTACCCTGCTGGAGCTTCCAAGTAACCTCATGCTCCAAACCCATACCTTTCAATGTCCCTGGTCCTTCCTCCTGGACCTTCAGTCATCTTCAAATTCCAGCAACTAAGAGGTCTCCAGCTGGCATCCATAACGGTTACTCAGTGCCTGACTCAATCCAGTTTTTAAATATTTTGAATATTACCCTTGGTTATAAGAAGCTGTTTGTATGCTCACTGCCCAACACATGTCAGCTCATGACAGAGGCCAGGTCATTACCCCTGTGACTGAATCTTCTGAAGTTCACAAAATTGGAGACTATATTTAGAATTGACCATTTGTACACATAGTGGGTGGAAATATAGTTAAAACTTTAACTGAACTTCATGAGTTTTATTGACTTATATGTAATTTAAGGTAAAGTTGATACATTTCTTTTTCTGTTTGTGCTAAGTCGCTTCAGTCGTGTCCAACTCTTTGCAACCCTATGGATTGTAGTCTGCCAAACTCCTCTGTTCATGGGATTCTCCAGGCAAGAATACTGGAGTGGGTTGCCATTTCCTTCTCCAGGGGAATCTTCCCAACCCAGGGATCAAGCCCACATCTCTTGCATCTCCTGCATTGGCAGGCTACTTTTTTACTACTAGCGCCACCTGGGAAGCCCCAGGTGTTCAGTTGTTTTCTGCATTCAGTTGTTTCTAATTGCTTAAAAAGTAAAGGGATTTTTTTTTTACAGTTTAGTTTTAGACTTCAAAATAAAAAAATATAGGAATGCATTCTTTTTTATTTTTCGACCCAGGATGAGACGGCTAGATGGCATCACAGACTCGATGGAGGTGAGTCTGAGTGAACTCCGGGAGTTGGTGATGGACAGGGAGGCCTGGCGTGCTGCGATTCATGGGGTCGCAAAGAGTCGGACATGACTGAGCGACTGAACTGAACTGAACTGAACTGATATTGATGTTTAAGTTATATACGATGAAATCCACCCATTTAAAGTGTACAATTCAGTAGTCTGTAGCATATTCAAAAGTTATGGAATCATCATTACAATATAATTTTATCACCCTAAAAGCCCATCCTCCTTAGCTTCCACTCCCCACCCCCTTCCCTTAGTCACTGGAAACCACTAATCTTCCTTCTGTCTCCTATATATTTGCCTGTTCTTAGACATTTCATATAAAATAAATCATATAGTGTGTGGTCTCTTATTAACTGGCTTCTTTCACTTAACATACGAGTATATGTATATAAAAGGGTATGTTGCTGCTGCTGCTAAGTCGCTTCAGTTCAGTTCAGTTCAGTCGCTCAGTCGTGTCCGACTCTTTGTGACCCCATGAACCATAGCACGCCAGGCCTCCCTGTCCATCACCAACTCCCAGAGTTCACCCAAACCCATGTCCATTGAGTCAGTGATGCCATCCAGCCATCTCATCCTCTGTCGTCCCCTTCTCCTCCTGCCCTCAATCTTTCCCAGCATCAGGGTATTTTCAAATGAGTTAGCTCTTCTCATGAGGTGGCCAAAGTATTCGAGTTTCAGCTTCAACATCAGTCCTTCTAATGAACACCTAGGACTGTTGTGTCTGACTCTGTGCAACCCCATACACAGCACCCACCAGGCTCCCCCATCCCTGGGATTCTCCAGGCAAGAACACTGGTTGCTTGCCATTTCCTTCTCCAATGCATGAAAGGGAAAAGTGAAAGTGAAGTCACTCAGTCGTGTCCTACTCTTAGCGACCCAATGGACTGCAGCCTACCAGGCTCCTCCGGCCATGGGATTCTCCAGGCAAGAGTACTGAAATGGGTTGCTAGTGCCTTCTCCATACAAGGGTATGACTATATTTTAAATGTAGAATTAAGTTGCAACCAGAAGCAATCCTGAGCCAAAGTTGACACAATTCTGTTTGGTGTGGTGATTCAGCTCTCCAAACCTCAGGCCTTCCCTTCCTAAAAGCTTCCCAATTCTGGACTTATGTCCTCCCTCACAAACAAATGTTTTGTCAAATGCCTCAATCTGTGAAGATCTGTTTTATCTCAGATCTCACAAACTCAGGGGTGGGATGGGGGCGGTGAGAGGGAGGTTCAAGAAGGAGGGGGGATATATGTGTACACACAGCTGATTCACTCTGTTTTACAGCAGAAACTAATATAACATTGCAAAGCAATTACACTCCAATAAAAAAAATGAGGAATTTTTACTGCACCTAAAAAAAAATATCACAAACTCATTGAAAGTAAGGAATCATGAGCAGTGGGTACTTAATATGCTACTCTCCCCAGTGGTAATTAATTTAAGAGATTATTCCCTAATAACATTAAAATTCTTCATTTTGGAGTTCTAACAAAGGGCTGGGCTCTGACTAAGCACATTTCTATACCTCATTGTAGGTAATTCTTACTAACCACAGAGGAGTATATTAATATATTAATTTTACAGAGGAGAAGATAGAGGGTCAAAGGAGTTATGTAATATCCCCAAAGCAAGACATCTATCAAATAGCAGAATCAGGATGTCCATCAAGATGTGTTTGATATTAAGGTCCATGCTCTTAATTATTTCATAGAATTTCAGACTCACATTTTTCATATTTTCATGTCTCTGAAATTGGGATGCCTCTTACAATTGGAGATATCTTATTATAGTTGGCATTGGTTTTTCTTCCTTAGTGGCGTGTAAAATAGTGGTGCATTTTACAATTGGTTGGCACTTCCCTGGTAGCTAAGCTGGTAAAGAATCTGCCTGCAAAGCAGGAGACACTGGTGTAATTCCTGGGTCGGGAAGATCCCTAGAGAAGGGATAGGCTACTGACTCCAGTATTCTTGGGCTTCCCTAGTGGCTCAGCTGGTGAAGAATCCTCTTGCAATGTGGGAGACCTGGGTTGGGAAGATCCCATGGAGAAGGGAACAGCTACCCACTCCAGTATTTGGCTTGGAGAATTCCATGGACTGTGTAGTCCATGGGGTGGCAAAGTTGAACGTGACTGAGTGACTTTTACTTTACAACTGGTTATATCTTTGTTTTGACAAAACCTGGTACAAACAATATTGCCTCCCTAACTGAATTAACCTTTAATAATGAAATCTGAGCATCAGTGACAAAGTTAGGAGCAGAGGAGAAGATGGGTTTTGAGGGGAAATTCCCCCCTCAACTTAGCAATGTATCTTGTAATACAAATGCCTATCTGCTTCTTCTGTGGATAAAAGGGATCTGATCAATGCTATCCTCATAATGCCTTAATCACAATTATGTTTTCTGAATATATACTGAAATGAAAAATTTTGAAATCTTAAGTTTTTCCATTGAAGTATAGAGCAGTGATGATCTTGCAACATCAGTCAAAGACATGTCAGAGTTATTCAAATTGATGTACTGCACTTAATTTTCAAAACAGTATGAAACTTTTACAGGATAATGTTCCAACTCTTCAAAAGTTGAGGAATAATTGACCTACAGCAAATTGATATTAGGATATTAGGTACATATTTGCAATGCCTCATGTATTTTTGTATTTTATTCTCAGAACTGTCTCCCCATGACACTTTTGAGAAGAAAATGAATATAAATGTTTTTGCACAAAAAAATTATCTCTCAAAATATTTCTTTCTGTTTTCTAGTAGTGTTGGTGTTAGTCACTCAGTTGTGTCCGACTCTTTGAGATCCCATGGGCTGTAGCCCACCAGGCTCCTCTGTCTGTGGGATTCTCCAGACAAGAATACTGGAGTGGGTTGCAATTTCCTTCTCCCGGGGATCTTCCTGATCCAGGGAGTGAACCTGGGTCTCCTGCATTGCAGGCTGATTCTTACTGTCTGAGCAACGAGGGAGGCATTTTAAATGAAGTGTTCTTGATCTTTCCAGAGCAGAATGAGAATGAGGTAGAAGGAAGGAGGCAGGAGAAAGCTCATGAGTATTCCCTTGTGGTTTAGTTAGGTTACTGTTGACCTGTTCTTCTTTCTTTCTGGTATTTCTCTAGACTGAGTCATAGGGCTGTAAGCTTTTCTCTCCTATATGGAGATTCACCAGCAAAGCTGGAGTCAGGACTTTCATTTTCTGGACCAATCTCAAACTAGAAACTTACAAGGAGAGTGGGTAGACATGGAGAAAAGAGGACGGGAAGGGGACAAGAAAGCAGGGGCTAACATTATCAAATGGTGGGGGTTTTTTGTTTGTTTGTTTTAAGGGCTTCCTCTGGTTGCTGTGTGAGAACAGATTGGAGAATTGTTCTTAAAGATAAGGATAAGACATGGATTCTTGTCCCAGCTCTACCAGATGCTGAATGACTGAGGCAAGGCGTTCCTTTTGGTTTCCTAGTGAGGTTAATTATGTCTGTCATATCTAGCTTATAAGCTGTGAGGAGATTCAGATAAAATGATGCACGTAAAGTGTTTTGAAGGAGCTCAAAGGGAGACACAAATACAAAAATTAATTTACATGGCAAAGTGCTATATGGTAAAGCATCTGTGATAATTACAACAAAACAGCTACCACTTATTAAGCACATATTTTCCATTTTGTCCTCACAGTGGCAATTATGAGAAAGATATTACTAGTCTTAATTTAGAGCTGAGCAAACATTTAAAGAAGTTAAGCAACTTTCCCAGGGTCATAGTTGCTTAGTGGCAGAACCAGCATTCAATCTCAGGTGTGGCTGACTCCTAAACCATGGCTTAAGTCATTCTGCTTCCATCTTCCATCTTTTTCTCTTTGCCACATTTATTGTGAGAACCACAGAAAATGTAAGTACTTAAAATAATAACTCATTTTGCCTACACATATTAATTATAAGCTTGCCTTTCTTTCTTTTGTGTGTTATTTTGATTTCTAAAACTTTTTTTTCTGCCATAACTGTGTTATATGGACAGTTGGAATGATGGTAGATAAGAGTTGAATGTCAATAAGTAATCAGGCCAGCCTTTTTTGCTAGACTTAGGAGTGATAGGACAGTATTTTCTGGTTATGATCATTCTTTGTTGTTTACTTTGTTGATACAAAGTAAGTTTACTGAATTATAGAAATTTTTTCTTTTTAAAATTGAAATATAATTGAGAATAACATTGTGTAAGTTCGAGGTGTATAAAATATTGATTTGATACATTCATATATAGCAATGTGATTACTATCCTAGCATTAGCTTGCACCTCTATCACATCACATAATTATCATTTCTTTTTTGTGGTGGGAACAATTAAAGATCTATTCTCTTGTCAACTTTGAAGTTTATAATACATTATTGTCGGCTGTAATCACTATGCTGTGCATTAGACCCCTCAGAACTTATTTATCTACTAGTTTTAAGTTTGTACCCATAAACAACATTCCTCTGCCCACCCACCTCCTGATAAACACCATTCTACTCTCTGTTTAAATGAGTTCAGGTTTTTATATTCCAACATACCATATAGTATTCCACATACCATAGAGTATTTGTCCTTCTCTGTTTGACTTTCCTCACTTAGCCTAATGCCCTCAAGTTCCATCCGTGTTTCTCATGACTGAAGAGCATTCCACTGTGTGTTTGCATGTGTATATTTGTGTGATATGTGATAACAGATCACATCTTCATTATCCTTTCATCTTTTGAACATTAGGAGGTTTCCGTATCTTGGTTGTTGCAAATAACGCTAGTGAACATCTTTTCAACATCCTGTTTTCGTTTCCTTTGGATATACACCCAGAAGTGGGATTGCTGGATCACATGGTAGCTGTTTTTTTTAATTTCTTGAGGAATCCCCATACTGTTTTCTATGAATTTGGCTGAACCAATTTTAATTTCTATTAACATTACACACAGGTTCCTTTTTGTCCATAACCTCACCAGCATTTGGTATTTTCTTCTTGGTGACAGCCATTCTAACAGGTTTGAGGTGGTATTTCACTGTGGTTTTATTTGCATTTCACTGATGATTAGTGATATCCTTTTGTGTATAGATACATCCTTTTGTGTATCTGTTGGCCATTTGCATTATTCTTTGGGAAAATGTCTATTCAGTTCCTATGCCAATTTTAAAATCAGACCATTTGTTTTCATTACTGAGGTGTATAAATTCTTTATATATTTTGGCTATTAACCCCTTATCCAATATATGGTTTAGACCTATTTTCTTCCATTCATTTAGTTGCCTTTCCATTTGTTGATTGTTTTGATGTGCAGAAACTTTTTAGTTCAGTGTAGTCTCACTTACTGACTTTTGCTTTTATTGCTTGATATTTTGGTGTCATATGTAAAAAAAATCATTGCAAAGACCAATGTCAAGGAGCTTTCTTCCCTATGTTTTCTTCTAGGGGAGTTTATAGAATCATGTCTTATGATTAACTCTTTAATTCGTTTCAAGTTAATTTTTGTGAGTGGTATGAAACATGGGTCCAGTTTCATTGTTTTGCATATGGTTGTCCAGTTTTCACAAGACCATTTGTTGAAAGGTCTACCTTTTCTCCACTGAGTGTTGGCTCCCTTATCAAATATTAGCTGACCGTATATGCTGGAGTGTATTTTTGGGCTCTCCATTCTATTTCATTGGTCTTTGTGTCTATTTTTATGCCAGTACCATATTGTTTTAATTACAGTAACTTTGTAGTATATTTTGAAACCAGGATATATGATGCTTCCATTTTTGTCCTTTCTCAGGATTGCTTTGGCTATTTGAGGTCTTATATGGTTCTACAGAAATTTTAGAATTATTTTTTCTTTTTCTGTGAAAAGTGTTCTTGGAATTTTGATATAGATTGTGTTGAATCTACAGAGTGGTTTGAGTATGGACATTTTAACAATATTCTTCTGATCCGTGAACAAGGGATATCTTTCCATTTATTTGTGTCTTCTTCAATGTCTTTCACTGAAGTCTTGTAATTTTCATTGTATAGCTCATTCACATTTTCGGTTAAATTATTCATAAGTATTTTCTTGATTTGATGCTATTGTGAATGGAATAGGGTTTTTCCCCAGATATTTGTTGTGAGTGTACAGAAACACAACTGATTTCTATATGTTGATTTTATATCCTGCACATTTAATGAATTCATTTATCAGTTCCAACAATTTTTGGTTGAGTCTTTAGGATTTTCTATATATAAAATCATATCATCTCCAAAATAACAGTTTTACTGCTTCCTTTCTGATTTAGATGCTCATTATTTCTTTGTCTTGCCTAATTGCTCTAGGACTTCCAGTACCATGATGATTAAGAGTGGTCAGAGTGGGCAACCTTGTCTTCTTCCTGATCTTAGAGAAAAACCTTTCAATCTTTCACTATTGAGTAGGATGATAACCATTAGTTGTATGTAGCTTTATTGTGTTGATATATTTTCCTTCTATGTCCAATATTTGAGAGCTTTTATCGTGAAAGGATGTTGTATTTTGTTAAATGCCTTTTCTGTATCTGCTGAGATAATTACATGGTTTTTATATTTTGTTCTATTAATGTTGTATATTGCATTTATTGATTTGTATATAGTGAAACATTCTTGCATCCCAGGAATAAATCTCACTTGGTCATTGTGTATGATCCTTTTAATGTGTTGTTAAATTGTTAATATTTTGTTGAGAAGTTTTACATCTATATTCATCAGGGATTTTGGTCTATAGTTTTATTTTCTTGTGATGTCCTTATCTGGTTTTGGTATCAGGTTAACGCTGGACTCTTAAAATGAATTTGTAATTGTTCTCTCCTCTTCAATTTTTTGGATGAGTTTGAGAAAGATCAGTGTTAATTCTTTAAATGTTGGGTAGAATTCATCAGTGAAGCCATATGGTACTGGGCTTTTCCATGTTAGAAGGTTTTTGATTATGGGTTATATCTCCTTACTTATTATTGGTCTGCTCAGATTTTCTATTTCTTCCTGATTCAGCCTTGGTAGGTGGTATGTTTCTTAGAATTTATCAATTTCTTCTAGTTTATCTAATTTGTTAGCATATTTTGTTCATAGTGGTCTCTTGTATTTCTGTGATGTCAGTTGTAATGTCTCCTCTTTCATTTCTAATTTTAGTAATTTGAGTTCTTTTTATTTCTTAGTCTAGCTAAAGGCTTTTTGTTTATCTTTTCAAAAAAGACAGCTCCTAGTTTTATTAATATTTTCTATTGTTTTTCTGATCTCTATTTCATTCATTTCTGCTCTGATCTTTGTAATTCCCATCCTTCTGCTAACTTTGAGCTTATTTTGTTCTTCTTATTCTAGTTCCTAGAGATGTAAAGTTAGGTTTTTATTTGCGATCTTGCTATTTTCTTATTATATGTATTTATTGCTAGAAGTTCACTCTCAGAACTGTTTTTGCAACATCCAGAGGATTTGATGTATTGTTTTTCCATTTTTATTTGTTTTGAAAATTTCTCTTTCAATTGGAGTCTGGTTGTTTCCACATGCTTGCATGTTTTTGAATTTTCTTTATGTTATTGATTTCTAGTCTCATACCATCATCATAGGCAAAAATAATTTGTGTGATTTTAGTATTTTTAAATTTGCTAAGACTTGCTTTGTGGCCTATCACATAATGTATTCTAAAGAATGTCCCACATGCACTTGCAAAGAATGTGTATTCTACTACTGTTGAATGAAATGTTTTATAAATGTCTGTAAGGTTCATTTGGTCTACTGTATGACTGAAGTCCAACATTTCCTTGTAGCTTTTATCCAGATGATTTATCCATTGCTGAAAGTGGGGCTATTGAAGTCCTTTGCTATTATTGTACTGTTGTCAGTTTCTCCCTTCAGATCTGTTATTATTTTCTTAAAATATTTAGGTATTCCAATGTTGTATATATTTATAATTTTTATACCTTCTTGGCAAATGATCCCCCTGTTACCATTTTTGGCTTGAAGTCTATTTTGTCTGATATAAATATAGTTCACCTGCTTTCTTCTGGCTTCTACTTAAATGGAATATTTTCTTATATCCCCTTGAGCCTATGTATGTGCTTAAATCTGTATCTTGTAGGCAACATATAGTTGCATGAAACTTTTTTTCACAGCAAACAGAATAGGGCAGAGTCTATACTTTCTGTATACAATTATATATATCCACAATGGAATTGGGTCTACTGTCTGAGCTTTGAGCTATTAATGGGCTTAAATTTGTAGCAAAGGGTCAAATATAAGAAATTATAACTTATCATATGTTCCTGCTTCCTCAGTCCAAACTAAGCCAGTTTTGATGAAAAGAATTCTGTAATGTGAGTATTGATGAAAGAGCAAACAGACTTTTTTTTTTAATAACATGAGATTTAGGAATTAAATATAGCAGACAGAAGATCCTGTAGGAATTTCAAGTAATATTTTATGATGGTTCACTACAGGATATTCTAAGCCGTGGTTTACATAGCATGCTACTTTATATAGTATTCTTTATTCTTGGGATCCCAGAAAGAGGAGATATTATATTGATATAGATAATCATCTCTGCTTCCTTCCTATCTGGCCAGGCAGGAAGGGAATAAACAAAAATAACATCTAGCTCATAGCAGAAGTAAGAAAGAAAGTTTAGAAGAGTAAAGGCCAACATAAAAAAGAAATGTGAAGGAGTAGACATTTTGAGTAGGATAAGCTCACATTATGTATCTCCTAAAAGATAAATACAACTTGAAAATAAGTTTAAATGTTTTAACTGAACTTTCTAAGAATTACTAATTTTATGGCCTTTGCACGGAGATATCTGTCACATCTTTCAAAATATCCAGGGGTGGTCTTATATTCATTTATCATTTACTCACCTTTTAATTTCGTAATTATTAGTTAGTTATTCATTATGCAGTTATGAGGCAGGTGCCAGAGACTGAGCATTTAAAAACTACAGAAAGCAGAGTTCTTGTCTGTGGGCTGCTTAACATTTGGTTGGAGGGCCCAGATATATTTTAAAATAATAACAGGACTAAAGCAATACCGTTACAGTGTTCAGTTAGGAAGAAACAGCAGAGGTGTAGAGGAAAAAAACAACATATTTCTAATGCTGTTTTTTCAAGAAAACTACCTGCTAGAAAAGGTGGATTCTACTACATGGGATACTTTAATGAGACGAGCACTAGGAAGGGATTGGCCTTGGGAGTTTGAGAGCAAGAGCTGGAAAAAGCTGAACTGCAATGCTTCATAGAGCAAAATACTTCAAGGTTCTTGGTTCTGTTGAGGGGTAGAGTAAGGAAGATGAAGAGTGGAAAGAGAGAAAAGAGGAGCCAGTGAGACAAAGAAGGGCTGCTATTAGGCCACACAAGATGCTCACTGCGTCATTTTGAAATTGTTTGTAATCCTTGTGACTCAAAATCCTTTTTCTTACCTTCCTTCTCAGGATGCTATCTATAGTAAAGTTGACTCCTCAGGAATGCTGTGCGCATGCTGGTGACTCAGCAGTGAAGAATCCATCTGCAAAAGCAGGAGTTTCCAGTTCGATTCCTGGACTAGGAAGATGCCCTGGAGAAGGAAATGACAACCCACTCCAGTATTCTTGCCTGGAAAATCCCTTGGACAGAGGAGCCTGGTGGGCCACAGTCTGAGGTCACAAAGAGTCAAACATGACTGAGCACACACATGCACACACACCATACACTTAATTTATAAATGACAATATTTTGGCTATGCTAGAGATTCACTGTTTTAACATTCTTTCTTCTTTTCTTTGAAGGAACCCATTTTCAATTCTTCTTCAAGTTGCTCATGGTTCAATAAGAAACAAGGCCCAGACCTGTGGTTTACAAACTTGTTCTTAATAACCAAATGTTACCTTCAAATAATATCTTATCCCAAAGTGCAACATGTAAAACAGAAAAAAACTGAGTTGCCCTGGTTAAGAGGGTGGCAATCTTTTCCTTTTGTGCTCCGCCTCACCCATCCTTTAGAATTCCTGGGGCTCCACAGAGCACAGCCTGAAAACTAACACCCTAGAACAAGAGAAATGAGACCGTATCATTGGTCTCCTTTCTTGATTAAATTATATTGACCTTGCTGGAAGAAATTCCATTTAGAAGTTTGTGCCAGAAAGTGAAAAATGTCGATATTATCTAGTGTTGGCAAGAGAACAGGGAAATGGGCACTCTCAAACACTATTGCTGAGAGTATAGATCAGTACAGTCTTTTTTAAGAAAATTGATCAAAATTTTAAATGTGATCCCTCAGTTCCACTTCTGTAAATCTTTCCACAGAAATACTCATGTTATTATTCAGTATTCAGTCACTAAGTCATGCCTGATTCTTTTGCGACGCTGTGGACTGCAGCAAGCCATGCTTCCCTGTCCTCCACTAATATTTATATATCCACACAAAAATCTATGTACAAGGATGCTCATTATTTATAAGACTAGAAAATAAAAATAAATTAATAGAGGAATGGTTGAATATATTATGCTACTTTCATATAATGGAGTATTACTGACATTAAAATGAAAGAGATATATACAGATAGATTATAGATACATACATAGATTTAGATATAGGTATGGATAAAGATGGATGTACCTCATACACTAAGTGAAAATGCAAGTTACAAAAGAACATAGTAAAAATGATACATATATATTGTTAAAGGAAGCGAACAAATCCCCCACATTCTATGAAAGCTATGTAAGTACTTCTGATTGCAAAATTAAAAACCATAAAACCTCTAGAAATAGATGGCTAATCTCAGGGGTTAGGGTTTCCTTCTTGAGAAGGGTAATAGAAGTAAGGGGGCATACACTCGCTATTGTATAGATGTGTATGTTATTTGGATTGCTTACGAAAGACATGCACTAATTTGACAATTTAAAAAGACAAAGATAAAAATTAATGAAGACAAAGATAAAAACAACATAAAATAATTGCTTGTTTCAATAGTTGAAAGTTTCCTCTTTTATATTAAAAAAATTCAAAGAATGTAATCTGCTTGCCTTCTTTCTCTGTCTACCCGGAAATCCAGAGTAAACTTTGAAGCATGAACCCAGCAATGACATTGACCTTTAAACCCAGAATATTTACATTTCCTTTTTGCTTTGGCCTTGTTTTTCTATTTCCAGTTAACTATTTCCCAAAGCTTCCCCGGCTCATATTTCAAAACAGAATCCATCGCTCCGAGCAGCCCACATTTCCTTGTTAGAAACACTCTAGGGCTGAGGAGTGAAGGATTTGATTTACTATTTATACTTTACACTCTGATTATTCTCACATAGGATCCGAGGACAAGAATCGGTACTCTTGCAGCTATTTAAAACACTTGGCTCCACTTTGGAGTTTCACTTTGTCTTTGCTCCAAACTTAAGAGCTGCAGGGACAGTCAGAAGGCTCTTGTGACAAGACTTATCTTCGTCCTGTACATGGTGGGAAACCACTGAGGGCTTTTAAGCAAAGGAGAAACTGGATCTTAACCATGTTTGAAAAAAAAAAAATTCTGGCAGAGGAAAGAGTAAATTGGCATGGGGAAAGGCAGAGATACTCATTAAGTATCTGTAGAGTGGTTGGATAATTGATAGTTAAATGACCAAGGTAGTTTGAAAGTCTGTATTTATTGGAAGGGACTGTGCATCATTTGTCAGTAATGCCAGGTTGGATCATTTGGTCCGAACTCCGGCTAGTTAGGTCCACATCATAGGTCCAGTTAGATTCTAAAAAGAAAAAAATTGAGCTTCACAGACTGCAGTCTATGATTGCAACCAAATAAGCTGTCTCAAAAGGGGGAAGGTGTAAATAGCTCCGAGCAAAGACATTCTTGTGGTTAGAAAAGAAAGGAAGGCAATAGTTTTCCCAGGTACCTTGGCAAGATACAGGTACCCAGCATCTTTATTTGGAGAGGGGCTGTTTTTTCCACTATTGGTGAAGTATATCTGCCTCATTTTTGAGGAGGGAATGCCACCCCAACTAAGGACACTGTCTGGGGTCAGACCTAGTTCAGATCTTGATTCTGTCAATTATTAACTGTGTGACCTTGAGCAACCTCTCAGCGCCAGTTACTTCCATTGTAAAAGTGGAAGTAAAACAACCATTTTAATGGGTAAAATGAGGGCAGGTGAGTTAATTTTAAGGACCAACTGTGATTTTTATTTTTTTTAATCTTGTTTTTAAGTATTCCACTTTGTACCTCCCTACCCCACAGGACTGAGGGATGCAGTTGTTATTTATTAGTGCAAGCAGCCTGAGGTATCTGTTTTAGGCCTTGTACACTGAACAGTTTACAGAATGATTAGCTGGTCTGCCTGTTCTCCCTTTAGATCTGGGGACAAGGGTCATGCCCAGGGACAATAACCATCCGCCCTTCCACCCCTTTGACTCCCACCTCGCAAGGAGGGGGGCAGATGACCCTTTCCACCAATCCTGCCCAGAAGTCCAACTCAGCTCCTGACCCCAGGAGGCATCTAACTTACCTTAACCTACCCTCAAAGCCCTCTAACCTAGCCTCAGAGGCTTCTGAGGGGTGCCAGTCTGCCCCACTCTGCGGGTGCATGTGCTTTCATGCTAAGTCCCTGCAGTCATATCCGACTCTTTGTGACCCTATGGATTGTAGCCCCTGCCAGGCTCCTCTGTCCATGAGATTCTCCAGGCAAGAATAACTGGAGTGGGTTGCCATGCTCTCCTCCAAGGGATCTTCTCCATCCAGGGGTCGAACTGCTTCTCTTATGTGTCTTGCATCGGCCGGTTCTTTACCACTGGCACCACCTGGAAAGCATGGTTTGCAGTAATTCCAGGTCGCTTGGTTAGGGATGGTCCCACCCCCTGCAGCAGGTCCAGTAGCCTTACGGGTCCTATCCACCATGGAGCAGCTTGGCAAAGAAATCACTGACTCAAAGAATGTTACTAAATTAATATCAGTGTTTTGTGGGGGTTGTATTTCAAATGCACTGGGGTCTGGGACTTTCTGGTTTAAAATAAAGTCCATGTTAAACTTCCCTCCATTATGTCTGACAAATACGAGAGGTCTCAGCTACTTTTCTGTCCCTGCTCACTCCTAGACAAGACACCCCTAGACTGGGCATGGCAGGACCCTTCTCACCGAGGAGGAAGAAAATCACCCAGATTCTAGTGCAAATTCTTGTCCCCGCGCTTGGGACTTATGGTGACTGCCTTCTCTCAGTTCTCCAGAAGGGCGGGGTTCACCCTGCCCTCTTGCCTCTCCCATCCTATGTGGGAGCTGCCCTGCCAGGAGGCACCGCCCATGCCTCGTGAGGGTCCCCTGAGACCTGAGATTTCTGCTGCCGCGGCTCTCTCTGCTCTGCTTGTCTCTCTGCCTCTGCTCTTCTCTCTGCCTCTGCTGCTGCCGCTTTCCTGGCACACCGGAGCAGGAACGGCTGGAGGGCACGCTGCCCTGCACTTTCACCCTGTCGCCACCACTGACTCCACTCCACGTGTCCTGCTAACATCCAGCCCTCCGCCAGCCCCCTGCCGCTTGCCAGACTCTACTTGGCAGCAGGTGGTGTGGGGAGCTGAGGAGGGGAAGGAGGAGAGTGAAGTCAAAGTGCTTATAGAGTTCATTATTTCAGAGGGTGCAGAGACTACCCCAGTGTGGAGTTGTGTTGAGTACAAATACACACGTGAGTTTTCTGGGGAAAAGTGTCAAAGGGATCAAGTGACTCAAAAAGTGTTACCAAACTAATATTGGTATTATGTCTGTATTTATTTTTTAATGCATTGGGATCAGGGGCTTGGTGGTTAATATTATAAACACGCTGAGGAAAAAAAAAAAGTCCAGGTTAAACCTCCCTCTACCATGCCTGACAAATACAGGTCTTATTAGTTACTTTTCCCTTTTCAAACATAAATCTGTAAGGAGTCCCCTTCTCAAAGATTCCCCTCTGGTGAATCTTTTTTGCCTTTGCTGATGTTTCCTCCTTTAATACTCTTGGGAATATTTAGTATATAGAACAAGCTCTAATATTTTAGTGCCCTTGGTAGCAGATGAGAAAAACAGGAAAGAATGTATAACACATTTATAGAGCACAACCACATGCCAGGCCCCCTTTAAACTATCTCTTTCAAAATCCCCGTGCCTTTAATCCTTGTTTCTCATGTGAAGAAACTGAGGCAAGAGAGATCAAACAATTTGCCCAAGTCACAGTATGTGAATATAGGTTTCAAAACTGTTTGGATCCAAAGTCATACCTTTTCTACTTCACTAAGAGTTTCCCAAGGGAAAATTTTTTTAATCACTGGTGAAATTTGTGTTTTGATATTAAAACACTTTTAAACCCTACTTCCCTTGTGGGAAAAAAACTGTGCTGTCTCCTAAATCATCAGCATTATAGAAGATGAGAGCTCTGAACTCCCACTTGCTCCTAACTAATCCCCTCTCTTCTGGAGTTTCATTTCTTCACTGGGATCCTGTTCCATGCTGGAGGAATGGAGTTATGTGAGGGTGTGCAGGAGGAAGGGGCTTTGAATTGCAATGGTGGAAAGCAAAGAAATTTAACTTCTCACAGTGCTCAGATTAACCTCATAGTATGTCCCTTTGTGTATATGTTTGAGTTGCTTCATAAAAGGCCCCCTCTGTCACCTTAGCCTTGATGTATATCAGGTCTCTGGAAGGGACTGCTAGAAAAGCCAAATTGTTTCTGTTAAGTATTTCTGAAGGAGTCTATGGATATGAGACAATGGATATAGTGGGAAGAGATTTCCTAGCTTTAATCTAAACTTAAAAGCTAGAATTTAGATGTCTGATGAACAGGTTGGATTGAGTATCTATTCTTATGTGGGGAGAGATAATCCTGAGGAACCCTCTAAGAGATAACAGATCTTGAAGAAAGAATGATGCAGGTAAACCTGACCTATAACAAAACCTGGGTAGCAGGAGAGGAGGAATTTATTTCTTAGAACTTGCCACCAATGATGTTTTCTTTGGCTGATATCCAAGAATCCCAGAGAAGAGAGTCATTGGCCCAACTTGGGTAATGGCTTTCCTTAAGTCAATTAACTCTAGTGTTCATGTGAGATCATATGAGAATATGTCAGTTCCTGAGGTGGTGGAGCTGGGGGGCTACCGGAGAAGAGGAACAATTACTGAGCAGAAAATCCTATGGCTGTTTCCCACATCAAGCCACCAGCGGAAGCCCTGCTTAGATTTTTTAAAATGTTATTTGTTTATTTTTGGCTGCACTGTGTTGCTTTGCGTGGGTTTTCTCTAACTGTTGTGAGCACAGGGGCTACTCTTGCAGTGCTCTAGCTTCTCATTACAGTGACTTCTCTTGTTGCAGAGCACGGGCTCTAGGCACATGGGCTTCAGTAATTGTAGTGCACACGCTCAGTTGCTCTGTGGCATATGGAATCTTCCAGGACCAGGGATCAACACATGTTCCCTGCATTGGCAAGTAGATTTTCATCCACTGCACCAGGGAAGTTGCATGCTTAGATCTGAAGATAGCTGTCAATGCCATGCTAATGCACCAGCTCCATCATCAGTACAACTGAGTCAGTAAAAACAAGTGACAGCAAGTTCTTTAAAGACTGCTTAAAGAAAGCTTGTGGTGTTCTGGGCTTAGATGGTGGGTTGAATGCATACATACACTCATACTGAGCATCAGCAGGGGATTGGACTGGACTCCTGTGGACACTAAAACCCTCAGATGCTCAAATTCCTTATATAAAATGGTGTAGTATTTGCATATAAGCTGCACAATTCTCCTGTATACAGTAAGTCCCTTACATACGTACAATTTCTGTTCCGAGAGCACATTCGTAAGTCCAGTTTGTTCGTTAAGTCCAACAAAGTTAGCCTAGGTACCCAACTAACACAATCGGCTATATAGTACTGTGCCGTAATAGGTTTATAATACTTTTCATACAAATAATACACACACACACACACACACACACACACACAAACATTTAAAATCTTACAATATGGCACATTGAAAAGTGCAATAGTATAATGTAACAGCTGACATACGGGCCAGCATCAAGTGAACAGGCAAGAAGAATTACTGACTGGAGGAGGGAGAGGTGAGAGATGGTAGAGCTGAAGGATCCTCAGCAATAGAAGACGGACGGCAAGCTGTAATTTCATTCACACCTGATGTTGATGGAATACACATTTGCATCTTTGAAAGTACGCAACTCGAAGGTTCATATGTAGGGCACTTCCTGTATTTTATTCTTAAACTAGGCTAGATGATGAATACATAGGCATTGGTTTTTTATTCTTCTTTAAACTGTGTCTGTATTTTAATAGATTCTTCTGAATGCATGATACAGCAAAAAATAAAACAGTGAATGTTAGTGCCATTATCATAGGATAAATTTAATCAATGCCACATTTGGCCCTTGAGCTATACCGTACACCATTCAGTCCAACCTCCTTTTTGTTTGTCACCATTATTATTGAATAACTTGCAATATAAAATTATAGGCTCATGTTTCAGATATTTGATGAGTTATTACACTTCCTACTGGTGTTTCCTCCTCTCCTTCATCTGAGTCCTTTATCCTTCTTAAGGGTATGCTCAAGATTTTTTTCACTGGCCTTGATAATTTCATTTTGCTTAGATGTATGGGGTGAGATGATGGATGGGAAGACTGAAACAGCATATTCTGTTTTTTTTTAACCATCAAACTCTTCTGCCTTTACTTCTCCCGTAGTACATATTCAATTGAGGTTTACTCATTTCAATGTAAAGATCCTGGAGACCTGGAATCTTTTTGGCCAAACTGAGCTTGACTCACTGACACATTTCTCAAGTGATCCATTGGTCCAGTGAGTAACATCCTGGAAGAAGCATGAGCTATTGTTAGTCATAATTATTCCTTCACCTTTCCTGGAATGCCTTTGAAGGCATCAGACATCAACAATATTTGTCATCAAAAGCTCTTCTGTCTGCAGTTACTGTGATTGCATTCAGCTTGTTCATGGCAGAGAAAGAGTTTTTCTTCCTAAGATGATGGTTTTCCTTTCATAAAGGTATCCACTATCCAGCCCACCTGCAGAAAGGAAGTTGGCACAGGTTCTGAAGAGCCAGTCAATTCCTTAGCTGTTCTTCTTGAACAAGCAACCCTTTCTTGATTGCTCTAGAATTTTACTCTAATTGCAGAAGTTGAGCAACTTGTCAGCTGGTCATTTGTAACCAATAAAACTGAAGAGATTGCCCACCATTATTTAAATTTTGGATCAATAAACAAGACCCATAGTTTGGAAGTTGTGTCTTAAGGATTGGCTGCTATGGATTATATCTGGACAAGACTAAATGCTGTAGTTCTTGGCATTTCTGGCATGAAAGAAATGGAAATCTAAGTCAGAACCATACCTATTAACTTCTTAGTTATTTTCATGGTGGAATGAGTAAAGCATGAACTGAAGCACTGAGATATGACAGGTTAGTTATAACATTCTTTTTTGGTTGCAAAGGGCAGAAATTCTTTGATAGCAGCATAGTAAAAGCAGGAAATTTACTGTAATAAGGGTACAAGGGATCACAGAAGCCAAGGATAAAACTATGATTTACCCTCGTGAAGGGATTGGAACCAGGAATTAGAAGGACCCAGTGACTCTTTCCCAGCTCTGCTTCCCTCTGCATGTATACGTACATCCTTTTTCTTCTGCTTTACAGATCAACCTTTCTTTGCTTCCTGGCAGAATGAGGCCACTCCTTTGTTGGTTCTGTGTTAGTCAGGATAGTCTAGGCTTTGCTGAGTCAAGAAATAAATCCTAAGCCACAAAGATTTTTGTTTTTCCCTCACTCATGTCATGATTTTCTATGCATCATCTGGAACATGTAGCCTCCAAGGTCACTGTAGTGGGGAAACGGAGTAGAGTGATATGAAGGTTGTTTTCAATAGCAAAGCTCCCAAAATGGCTTGTATTGCTTCTGTCCATTTCCCATTAACCAGAACTTATTCCCATGGCCCCCATCTAACTGCAAGGGGAACTGGAAACTGGAAAGTATCACATGGATAGTTAGCACTAACAGTCTCAGTTATCTCTCTAATCAACAGATAACCCAGACCAATTAGTCAAAGTCCTTGTTTCCTGATAGTGTTATATTAGACCAAACACCAGATTTCTAGGGAAGAGACTCTGGCCCAGCTTTGGTCAGATGTCCACTCTGATCCACTATGCTCTGTTTTGTGAGGACGATCATGTTGTACAGAATGGGTGCCAGATTCCCACCACCTTTAGTATGTGACCTGAATGTGGGATGGAGGGGCCGTCCTCAGAAGGAGGAGGTCCTTCAGACAGTTAGTGTCTGCTCAGAAAGAAAGCGTTAGTTGCTCAGTCGACTTCGACTCTCTGCGAAACCATGGACTGTAGCCTGCCAGGCTCCTCTGTCCATGGAATTCTCCAAGCAAGAGTACTGGAGTGGGAAGCCATTTCCTTCTCCAGAAGATCGTCCAAACCCAGGGATCAAACCGGAGTCTCCTCCATTGTAGGCAGATTCTTTGCCGTCTGAGCCACCAGGGAAGCAATTAATTAGTGTCCACTACCTGGAAGAATCAGTCTCTCCATTATGTTATTTCTCAATAATGGTGTCTGTGTTTACTGAATTCTTAATTTTTAAAAGACGTACCTGGCTTTATAAATATTTATTTGTTGATTTAGTTTTGGCTATGCTTGGTCTTTGCTGCTGTGCCAGCTTTTTTCTCTAGTTGCAAAGAGTGGGGCCCCCCTCTGCTGTTGTGGTGCATGGGCTTCTCACTGCAGTGGCTTCTCTTGTTGTGGAGCACAGACTCTAGGGCGCACGGGCTTCAGTAGTGGCAGCTCCCAGGTTCTAGAGCATAGGCTCAATAGTTGTGGCACACGGGCCTAGTTGCTCCGTGGTATGTGAGATTCTCCTGGACCAGGAATTGATCCTATGTCTCTTGCATTGACAGGTGTGTTCTTTATCACTGAGCCACCAGGGAAGCCCCACAATTCTTTATTTTATAGATTAAAATATAGTGAACCTGCTGGAAGAGTTATTTACTGCTTTTCTTTCTAGATAATTGTCCAGAAGACCTATGTCTAGAAACAAAGTGCTTGAGTTAGGAGGTGGTTATCAGGCTTATAAATGTGAAAATCATTTTTCTTGATCTCAGTTGAGAGCTATTTGAACACAAAGGTAGCACTGAGCCCTTCCAAATGGGACCATGGTGATAGTCATTAAGATTGTTCCAAGTATTCCCATGCCATTCTCCTTCTGGATATGTGGTAGACTGTATTTCTTTGCTTCCTTCGTAATTAGATGTGTACACGGGACTTGCTTTGGCCAATGATAAAAGCATAAGTGACAGTTGTCACTTTCACTCAGAAGCTTTAAGGGCCAGTTGCATGATTCATTATTTTCTTCTTCCTGCTGAGGACATTGTAGAAGCACATGTTGAGTTGGAGTAGCTCAGCCTGGATCCCACTGCTGACCCATACTGGACATTTGGCACAAGCAAAGAACTTTTGTTGGGTTGAGCCACTGAGACTTTGGGACTGTTTGTTGCTATAGGTAAATTAGCTGCTTCTGTCAACTGCACCTCTATTCATAGTCTTCTACTCCACAGGGGACCCTCACCACTGTGCACAGTCATATGTGACAATCTTGCTCCAAGCAGTCTTCCTTCTCGGTGCTATTCCAAAGAGGGCCAGCTGTGTGGTCTGCATCAGCCTGGCCGCGATTGTGACACTTGAGTCCGTTTACCTGGTCTCTTATTGCATCAGTTCAGTCACTCAGTAGTGTCTGACTCTTTGTGACTGCGTGGACTGCAGCACACCAGGCGTCCCTGTCTATCACCAACTCCTGGAGCTTGCTCAAACTCATGTCCATTGAGTCGGTGATGCCATCCAACCATCTCATCTTCTGTTGGCCCCTTCTCCTCCTGCCTTCAATCTTTCCTAGCATCGGGATCTTTTCCAAGGAGTCAGTTCTTTGCATCAGGTGGTCAAAGTATTGGAGTTTCTGCTTCAGCATCAGTCCTTCCAATGAAACAGGACTGGTTTCCTTTAGGATGGACTGGTTGGATCTCCTTGCAGTCCAAGAGACTCTCAAGAGTCTTTTCCAACACCACAGTTCGAAAGCATCAATTCTTTGGCGCTCAGCCTTCTTTATGGTCCAACTCATACTCATACATGACTCTTGGAAACACCATAGCTTTGACTAGACGGACATTTGTTAGCAAAGTAATGTCTCTGCTTTTTAATATGCTGTCTAGGATGGTCATAGCTTTTCTTCCAAGGAGCAAGCGTCTTTTAATTTCATGGCTGCAGTTACCATCTGCAGTGATTTTGGAGCCCCCCAAAATGAACTCTCTTGCTGTTTTATTGCATAAGTCTTCTGAATTTCAGGGTCACAGATATTTTAAACTGGAAAATTTTTGAATGTGGAGGACTATAGGATGGATGATATCTGAAATAAATATTTAGACATTCTTCACTGTTGCCACCCTCTGGGAGGATAGGCTGAATCACTATGCTTGCCACAGACTGCCTGCACAGGCCATGCTTTGTTCAAGAGCAGATAAAGATGAAGTGCTTAACAGAGAGCAAGGAAGAGCATGAGACACTGCTCTGGTTCAGTGCAAACAAAGCCTGCTTGTCTCTCTGCAGCAGCTGTAACATCCTTCGCAGCCTCCAGACTCATGAGCCACACTCTAACTCACTTTCTAATAAGCTTTGCTTAAAGATGTCTCAGGCCAAATCAGGAATCAAGCAAATCCGATTACTGGTTAAAGGACCAAACTTTACTTTAGTCATTAAAGATAAGAATATGAAAGAGGTATGTGGAGATAAACAGGAAATTCTAAAAGCTTATTCAATACAGATGTGTACATACATGCAAAGTTGCTTCAGTCGTGTTCGTCTCTGTGTGACCCCATGGACTGTAGCCTGCCAGGCTCCTCTGTCCATGGGATTCTCCAGGCAAGAATACCAGAGTGGGTTGCCATGCCCTCCTCCAGAGGATCTTCCCGATCCAGGGATCAAACCTGTGTCTCTTACATCTCCTGAATTGGCAGGCGGGTTCTTTACCGCTTGTGCTACCTGGGAAGCCCATTCAGTACAGTTAGGACCCAGCATATGACTGAACTGAACTTTCTAAAAATCTTAGGAAAAGTATTAATGGCACAAGCCGAGCAGTACCTTGAAGACACCAGAGATGAAGATGAGGTAGTGAAAACTGCCTGAGAGTGGCAAGAAAGGAAGTCACAGTCCTGAACCTAAACACTTCATTGCGCATTTCCTTCCTACCATTGCCCCAAATGCTTAGCCTTAACAGCCCCAAATTATGGTTTTGAAACTTCCCTAGAGAGGCTTAGCATCTCCTGTGCATGCTTTTCCTGGCTCTGGTGATCAGTGCTAGACCTGTCCTAGCCATACCCAGCCCATAGACTGTGTTCAGATGAGAAAAGAGGTACTATCTTCCTTGCAGATGCTGCTATGAGCCAAGTTGTTCAGCCTGGAGAGCAGAGCACAGACCAGATTTCAACTCCACTCCCTTCTTGGCCTGACCCTGAGGTTCAGGGCCCAACTTAACCTCTATACCCAGCACCCTGCCTGTTTGCCCACAATCCTTGAATTTTCTCATTGTTCAGCCTGGGAGCTGCAGTGTTTAAAATTTGAAATTTGGCATAAAACTCCCCAAAGAAGCCTTGATAATGAGGAGGAGGAAGAGAATGATAGTAATAGTTATTATAATGATTGATTGTTAGGCATTAATAATATTATTATGATAATGAGAGGAGAAAGGAGAACATGAAAAGAAGGAGATAAAGGAGAAAGAAGAGAAGAAAAGAATGAACTCCCTGCTTAGGCCACAGACTGAAATCAGTGATGTTTGTTCTGGGCATTTCTCTCCTTTATTTCTCCCTCTCCCAGGGTGTCGTTTGCCCTCATGATATCCACACACACCCATGACCCACTTCCCTAAGAGTGCCGTGTTCCAGAATTGTCTACTTTTCTTTCCTCAGCAAACGAATTCCATCTTCTTGGTACAGCTGATTTATAAGCAGGAAAGCAATCTGGCTGAACCTAACCATACTAAGATAAGAATAACAGATGATCACTGTACTTTCCTAGAAATTTTTTTTTCTCCCTTCTCTTTTTTATATTTGTTATTTGTTTTCAAGGCGTGTTTACCAAAGTGAAGGCCCACCCCTCACTGGCTTTTGCTCCTGAAAACAGCTGCCTGAAGCTGTTCCTGCTTCATATAATTCCTTCCCTCTGTTCCCTTAGGTAAGCCCTAAGTTTCTAGAGGCCCTGATATTTTTCTACAGTGATCCTCTTGCAAGAGAAACAGCAGGGACCCTGGTGCAGAGGCAATCTCAGGGAGAGGGAAATGGAAGAGAGATTACTTTCACTTTTTAGTTAAGGACCCATATACTAGGTAAAAAGCAGGTTTTGAGGCAGGTTAGGGGCTTTATGTAGGTACCATGCATCCATACCCTGCAGCAATACAAGCTCCTGGTCCTAAAAGTCTTGAGAGTAACAGTGTTCTCTGTAGTTGAGACATGCCCAATTAAATCTGAGTCAAGCATGAATCGGTGCAGGGCAGTGTGCATAATAGTACTGTCACAGTATTCCTCAGCTGATGCTGAGTTGCCTGAAATTTCACATTATGGGAAATTATCTTTTTAATTAGATGATTTTGTGATGAATAGCATGTTCCATAGTGAACAGTAAGTGAGCTAATGATGACCCCTCTAAAACAAAGCATACTCTGTGAAGAAAAAGTATTTTAGTGGATCCCAACATTATGTCTGAGTCACTATTACTGGAGGTTGACAAAGACAGACTGGTTATTAGAATATTGATTCCACAACCGGTAGAAAATACCAGAAAAATAATCTTGAAATGCAAAACAAAGTAAATCTATTATTTTAATTCATCTTTCAGGATTTCATTAGGAAATCACTTAAGTTATACAACTGAAGGCTTTTGCTAGAGTTTCCCCAGCTTCTTGCCTCTGCTTCATTTGCACAAACATAAAAGGAATGTGCTGGTCTTCTATTTTTATTCTAAAAACAGATTGGAAGAACTTGTTGAGAATATTTGATAGGACTAAGCTCAAGAACAAACAGTCATAGGAATTGTCTCCTTGGAGTCAAGTTTGGGTTGAGGAAGGGCTTACTCAGCGCCCAGGGTACTCAGCGCTCTCCAGAGAGACCAGTACCCAAAGGCTGCACAGTGGGAGGGGTGAACAGCGTCATTCGTCTCTGGTTTTAAACAAAGGGGGCCTACAATGGCTATTTTGTTTTCTGCTTCCCCAAAGAACAAGGCTAAAGAGTATGCTACTCATGATTAATTCTGGAGAAAAAATTCCATGCAACTAGAATTTTTTCCAAGATTTAAAACAAAACAAAATGTTCAACCCGTATCAAAACCCTCTTTGGACAACTGACACCGGGCAGTGTGGAGAGTGCTTAGGAGAATATGCTATTTGTTCTCATCCTTTTCCAGAACTTGTTCACCCTCATGGCAAATTTCAAAGCCAACAAAAGGCAAAGATCAAGGTAAGGCTGCTGGTCTCTCTGGAGAGCACTGAGTACCCTGGATGAATGGGGAGAGAATAACATGGGTTAGAGTGCAGAGGGAATTGAGAGGTAGAAGTTGGGGGGCATCTTACCACTCATAACTATAGAACCCCTGACTCAATCACTTAATCTCTTACGTCTTAGTGTCTTCATGTGTAAAATGGGTGACAGGGCTAGATCAGGGTCCCAGCCTTCTCTGTGAATCCTTCCATGATTACTCAGGTTGTATTTCTAGTTATTTTTCAATATACCATTTAAAAAAAATTCATTTTAATGAAGTGTAGTTGATTTATAATGTGTTAATTTCCTCTGTGTAACAAAGTGCTACAGATTATTTTTCAGATTCTTTTTCAGATTCCTTTCCATTATAGGTTATTATAAGATACTGAATTTAGTTCCCTGCGCTATATAGTAGGACCTTGTTGTTTATCCATCTATATATAATAGTTTGCCTCTGTTAATCCCACACTCCTGATCCATTTCTTCCCTACCCTCCTTCCCCTTGGCAACCACAAGTCTCTTCTCTGCCTGTGAGTCTGTTTCATAGATAAGTTCATTTGTGTCATATTTTTGATTCCACATTTAAGTGGTATCATATGGTATTTGTCTTTCTCTTGCTGACTTAACTTCACTTAGTGGTAATCTCTATGTTTATCCATGTTGCTATGTGAAGTGAAGTGAAGTCGCTCAGTCGTGTCCGACTCTTTGCGACCCCATGGACTCCTCTGTCTACCAGGCTCCTCTGTCCATGGGATTTTCCAGGCAATAGTACTGGAGTGGATTGCCATTTCCTTCTCCAGGGGATCGTCCCGACCCAGGGATCAAACCCGGGTCTCGCACATTGTAGACAGACACTTTACCGTCTGAGCCACCAGGGAAGTCCTACAATGTTGCTATAAATGGCATTATTTCATTCCTTTTTATGGCTGAGAAGTATTCTATTGTATATGTGTACCACATCTTCTTTATCCATTCCTGGATAATATATCCATTCGAAATGTTGGTGGACATTTAGGTTATTTCCATGTCTTAACTATTGTGAATAGCGCTTCTCTGAACATTGAGGTGCATGCATGCATCTTTCTGAAGTACGGTTTTTTCTGGATATATGCCCAGAAGTGGGATTGCTGGATCATATGGCAACTCTCTTTTTAGTTTTTTAGGAAACTCCATACTGTTCTCCATACTGGTTGTATCAATTTACATTCCCATCAACAGTGTAGGACAGTTCCCTTTTCTCGGCACCCTCTCCAGCATTTGTTATTTGTAGACTTTTTAATGATGGCCATTCTGACTGGTGTGAGGATGATACACCAATTTAAATTCCCTAACCATAACATTCTCTTAGACATAATTCTTTTTTATATTGACCTTTTAATAAAGTTACTGATATGCAGTTGATATTCAATTGGTATAATTCTTATTCAGTATATACAGATATATATTTTATCAGTGACTATAGATAATTTTTTGGAGAAGGCAATGGCACCCCACTCCAGTACTCTTGCCTGGAATATCCCAAGGACAGAGGCGCCTGGTAGGCTGCAGTCCATGGGGTCGCTAAGAGTTTTTAGTCCTGGTATATGTAGATTACAGACTGCTCCTTCCATGGGTAGCTGGTGAAAGAGAGAGGTGGAGGTTGAAACTTGAAAAGAAACTAAAGCAGAGACAAAGTTGCGATTTTTGAAATGAAGACTGAGGCAGACCACGGAAAATAAGCAGTAATAATCCCAGGCTTTGGAAGTACCTCCTGTGGTTTTCTTCAGGAGTACAAGGGGAGAAATGCATGTGCTGGCATGAAGTTACTGTGGGCAGATGCAGGGCTGCAAAACTCTCGGTATTGTGAGAGATCAATTCTCAAAGGTCTTTCCATCTCAAGCCTCCAACATAGCTGTGTATTATTCCAGGGATCCAGGTATTCAGGAGGCAGAGTCTAGGAGATGAAGTCAAATATCATGTTAGGCTTGGTTCTCCCCCCAAACAGGCCCTAAAATGAGGATTTTTAAGGCAAATAACTTGCTTAGATGTTATCTTAGGAAGTCAATACAAAGTGTTCATGAACATATTGCTGCTGTGATTAACAGGGACCCAGTTCCTTTAGAGACCTTGGGACACTGTGCAGCCCCACCTGAGTTGTTCCACCTGAGGAACTGGTGCTTTTCCAACCAACTCTCTTTTGCCCCAGTAAACATTAAGTCCCCAGTCTTTCCAGCCTGCCCCTGACCAAGTCTGGCTCTGCAACTGGAAAAAGCCTTCAGGTAGAGTCGCAGATATTTATAGTAGAAAGCTCTTGGCATGTGAGCGCTGTGGACAAGGCAATAGTGTGTCTGTTAGAGGCCACCAAAACACAAAATAAGAAAGACCTTGGGCATTCAGAAGAGGACCAGCTCCAGAAAGAATTCTCTCCATGGATATTTTTTCGCAATTCTGCAAAATGATTTATGAATATCTTATTGAAAATGCAGAAATGAAGGTGCTAAAAATGAAAATGAGTATGAAATGGTAGTCATTATTACTAAGGTAAGATGTATAAAAGTCATATTTATTTTAGTACAAGAAAACGTTTTCTAATGATTTTCATAGGTTTACTCGAAACATTTCCCCTAATATGATTTCTACCATAAGGACTTAAGTTCTTGAACCCTAGGTCCTTCTGTCTCAGAGTTCTTAAGAATGTAGTCTCCATAATTGGGGAGTCACTATTGTACAGCCTTTTGTTGTTTCATTTTTTATTTATATTGTTCAACCCCATTAGAAACTGAATTCTCATACACTGAGAACAAGTCCTTGAACAGAGTAGTTTTTCAATTCGTTTGCTGATGCCATCCTAATTCTTTAAAATAGTTCCACAGTTGTATTTCTAAGGGTATTAGGAACATGTATAAATTAATAAGGAAAATATATTTTGACAAATGGTCAAAATATGAATAGTTCACACAAGAAGAGGAGATTCACACAACAACAGTAAACAGATGTGAAATATATCAGGCTCCTCTAATAACTCCATTTGGTGGAATCTATCATTCTCGCTGACCAGGGCCCTTCTTTTTGGCACCCTGTCTTTGGGTTAAAGCTCTTTCTTCCACTCCAGATAAATGGCTCTGACAGGGACCACCCGTTATAGTACCTAACTCCCTGGCCACAGTTGATTGGTTTAATAGTGAAAGACTGACCAAAGTCAGGCCAATAAGACTCCTTCCCTGGAAATATAAAGTTGGTAAGCACATGCAGTCACCATCAATATGAATCATGCGAAGTTCTGGTGGCCAGATTTCCAAATATGTGAAGGAACCCAGGTTGCAAAAAGCAGAGACCAGAGTCTGAGGGAGGAAATAAGCACCTAGCCATACTCCCTTTTCATTGGAAAAGACCCTGACGCTGGAAAGATTGAAGGCAAGAGGAGAAGGATGACAGAGGACCAGATTGGTTGGATGGCATTAGCAACTCGATGGACATGAGTGTGAGCAAGCTCTGGTAATTGGTGATGGACAGAGAAGCCTGGCGTGCTGCAGTCCATGGGGTCACAAAGAGTCAGACACGATTGAGCAACTGAATTGAACTGAGCCATACTCCCACCTTTTCTTCCTGTAGAAGGTTGAGGATTTTCATTTGAAACCAAGGGCTACATCTATTACAATGGAAAAATACAAAGTGTAAATAAATGTAAAGTAGGGGTTTTGTATCAGTAAAATAAGAGTAACAATACATGAACACGAAAGTTTGGGTACATTGGATGATTCTGTAAGCTGATGCTCTTTTTCTGGAAAGCATCTTGGATGCATGACATGATGTATATATGTGTACATGCTCAGTCATGCCTAACTTGTTGCCACCCATGGACTGTAGCCCACCAGGCTCCTCTGTCCATGGAATTCTCTGGGTAAGAGTACTGGAGTGGGTTGCTGTTTCCTCCTCCAGGGTTGGGATCCTCCCAACTCAGGGATCAAACCCACATCTCCTGCATCTCCTGCA
The DNA here is from genome assembly GCF_023091745.1 of Budorcas taxicolor. Classification (NCBI taxonomy): domain Eukaryota; kingdom Metazoa; phylum Chordata; class Mammalia; order Artiodactyla; family Bovidae; genus Budorcas; species Budorcas taxicolor. The sequence continues at coordinate 120,527,066 of NC_068920.1, forward strand.
TTGCAGGCGGATTCTTTACCTGCTGAGCCATCAAGGAAGCCCCTTGGAATTTTCCAGGCAAGAATACTGGAGTAGGTTGCCGTCTCCTCCTCCAGGGTGAAACCATGTTTCCTGCATTGCGAACTGTTGACCACTGAGCCACCTGAGAAGCCTCTACACATCATATGAATCAGGGACTAAACTTTCAACATTCTGTACAGTCCTAAGCTTATAATTCCATGATTAATAGAAATGATCAGACATTTTGTCTAAGTTATAGTAATTTGGGTAGGTGAAAAGGATATTAGTACTTAGCGAGTTTTAGAATACAACATATAATACACTGAGAATCATAGATAACAAGAGCTAACATGATTGGACACTTACAGTGTGTTAATCACAGTTTTAAGGCTTAACATATATATTATCTCATATAGTTTTCATACTAAAAATATGAGGTGGATAACATTATTATGCTTGTTTCTTAGATGAGGAAACTGCCTCAGAGAGTTTAAGAAGTTTATCCAAGTTCGCACAGATAAGTGGCAGAGCCAGAATCCAAACACAGCCAGTTTGCCAGTCCTCATACCTTGAGCCACACATTATATATTAATTTATTTAACTTTGAAAAATGTAACATATACCAGAGAGATAATACAAAGGAAAGAAAAGGCATATAAATATAAAAACTAGAAAAAGCCCACATACATGCCTGTAGAAGATGGCAAATATGATACATTCATACAGTAAAATGTGACATTGCTGGAAGGAATGATAAAAATGAGAGACCTATAAAAGTGGATAAAGGATTATAGAAAACAATAGCAGATGAGATAAAGTATAATTCAGAATGATAAATAACAGGCCATAATGGTTAACACATTTGTTTTTGTGCAAGCAGTAAAAGTCTTCAGGGTTTATGAAAGCATGGAAATTTGAGGAGTTTTTTTAGTACATTCATGTTGCTCTTGGTACTTAGATATTTCTATTTAACTTTCACTGTTGTTGCTCAGTTGTGTCTGACTCTTTGTGACTCCATGGACTATAGACCGCCAGGCTCCTCTGTCCATGGGATTCCCTAGGCAAGAATACTGGAGTGCGTTGCCATTTTTGTCTCCAAACTTTCATTGTAAAGTTGATTGAATACCCAATTAAAAGCAAACTTATTAAAGATTTAAAGTAATATAAGTGGAAGAAAATAAGGAAGAGAGGTTTGTGAGATTGAAAAAAAGATGATTTTATTGGGAAAGCCTCATTTGAAGAATATAAATAAAGATGGAAGGATAGTATAGTGTACGAAGAGAAAACATATAAATAAAAAAGATAAATTTTCATCTGCTCGTCTCTTCCTGATCTGCTGTGATCCTAGCAGTCCCTTGAAGTTTTGCTTCAATGCTGCTGTCCTGAGGCCCCCAACTAGAAACTTCCTCAGAGTTCATGGTACTTCATTCATCTCTCTCTTGTGGTATCTGCCCTTTTTCCACCTTGTTTTATAGCTACCTGTTTGCTTGGCCCCTCTCTTAACCATAAGCTCTATGAAGGCAGCAACCATATATTTTCAACATCTTTGTAGGCCCAAGTGGCCCCATGTAATGCCATAGAGTGGGTGTTCAATATGTGTTTGTTAGATAAATAAGTGTTCTTATAAGAGGAAAGAGGAAAGACTTGGAAGGCTCAATTTTGAACAAGAGCAAGCAACTGTGACTGGGGATATTGAAAGGGTTGTTCTTCAGTTATTTTTTCTCCCAGATTGAGCAGGTGAGTGGCATAGTTGTGAGGGACTCCACAAGAGTACCAGAAGCATAAGGTGATTTTGATTTCATGAACTCTGAGGCCAGTATACCTGTAGATGAAGACAATCCTAAACCCTGATTGATGACTGTGGTTAGCAAAGAATAATGAAAAGAAAAAAGTTGAAAAAACAAGTAAGTGGGAATGGAAATCAGAGGAGTTTCAAAAATGTTATCTCAAATAAGTCTTATGGCTTTACCCTCATAAGGTCCAAGGCCCTTTTTTACAGTTATTTTTTAAAAGCTGCCAGATTTTGTGTTTCTACCTCCTTTAATCATAGTAGGTTCATTGGAATGAGCCAAGTGGATTGGTCATTCTTTCTAACACATGGTTTCTCTGTCCTGCGAATGACTTCATTAAAAAAAATTTTTTTTCTAATTTTAACAAACTAGGAAAGGACATACAATGTCAAAGAACTTCTATTCCTATTTGAATTCCTAAAGGTTCAAGGATTCTAAACCTCTTTCAGCCCTATTATAACTTTGAAGGCAATGATTCAGCTCTGATTCACATGGTATACAAAATATTTGGTTGTTCTTCCTTCCCTCTCTGCCTGCATGATGTGCTGGAATACCTTGCATGTTGGAATTGTAAGCTCTTTGAGTTCAGGAACTAGGTCATAAATTATGTATGATATTTGAGCAATGCCAAGCTTAAATATTTACTAGTATGATTTTATCTACTACCAGTCACACAGACATAAATGTTCTCAGTACCTAATCTCTATAAGCAGAGAATTCCTCTACCTTGCCTTTTAAATCCAGAGTCCTCTTTAAAGAGATTTTTCTTTGCATAGTGGTTGGCTTATGATCCATCTACTCTCCCCAGAATGTGAGTTCCTTGACAGCGAAAGTATTGTCTGTTTTGTTCAACTCTGATATCCCCATAGCTTACAACAGTGCCTGGTACTTAGTAAATACTGAGTGCTGAATAAGTGAATGAATAAATGATTGAATCATCAAGTCACTGGCCATAGCTTTAAAGTCTTTTGTAAATATTACCCTAAATATCCTATATGCATATGCAAACACAAATGGCTCTTTCATGGCCTTCTTTCTCTTTCCACTCTTCCCCACCAACTCACCAGAAAAACTAAATAGTCATTGGCCATTCTTAAGGATCTGACTGTCTTTCGCTGAACAGAAAATGAAAATGCTTTGCTTTTATAAAACCTTATGTGGGGAACTTGCATCTCAAAAAAGATGTTTGTAATACCAAAGTGTTTTCTGTGTTATTAAATCCAGATTGTTGGGTGGAGTCCCTTAGCTAAAAGTCACTCTCAAACGAAATGAATTGCTTGTTATTCTCACAAAGACTTTACAGGAAGCAATTTGTAAAGGTTGCCATCAGGCTGAAGTCATTGTTGGCGCTAGGGATCGGTGTGTCATCAACCTCAGAGCAGTCATTTAACCTGGGTCTGCTCAGAGAAATCTCCATAATGCAAGGAAAATTGAATTCTACTGCTTCAGATTACAATCACTTTTGATATTATTCCAATTTGATCATGGACTTTAAAATATTTGACATATCAGTTTCTTCCATCCTGCCACTATGTAGAAATATCTACTTTATAGAAGCTTTGCACTGTGCCTATCATTACCAACTACTTCACAAATAGCTTTTTTTTTTTTTTTAATCTGCTCTCCTAATGGAATGGATTATAAGGCAGCAAACACTTCATGATCCAATAGCTCCAAATTTGGTAGTTTTGACCTTGAATGAAAGAATGAACCTTAAAAAAAAAAAAAAAAAGCCTTTCCTCATTTTACTTTCCAAGCTTCTATAGGTATATCCAGGAAATGAATGGTTTGCCAATGTAATCTGGCCTATTCTGGTGGGTAACCTGTCTGATGGCCAAGTAATAACAGCAATTGCAACAAAAAATTCTACTCATTCTAAAGGATCCTGTCCTCCAGTCTAGGTGACAAGTGGAACAATTGTTTTAGATAGGCATACAGGGGCATCATTATAGCAGAGAAACACTGGATCCAGGCACACACATGCAGTGAAGATGTACAGTTCTGCGCTCCTAATTTCCCTTAATACATTTATGTTCATCACTCTGGGAAAACATAGCTAAAAAGATGGTAACACATACATTCATATCCTTAGCAAACATTCAGCCAGTTCCCTATGTCCCAACACCAAGTTGGAAGATGTTGACAAATCAAAATAATTATTTTTTAGACTTATTGAAATAATGCCCAATTTGTTTACTGATTCAGTATACTGAATGCTGTGAGCCATCAGCACCAGATAGACCAAAAGTAATGCAGAAACATATTACTGCATAGACTCCCCAATGACTAAATGATTTGGAATGAATGTATCCCTTGCTATGCATTGTACCCAATCATATACTGATGTTAAAATCCCTCTAGTCAGAGGATTGTCTCAGATGGAAGATGCAATAACCATCAAGTCTAAGTGGTTAAAGATGCTTCAATTCACTGAGTATTTATCCTAGAAAAAGACTGACAAGAAATGAGTGGTCCTCTGTCTCTCTGCTCCCAGAACACAATCATGCTCTTTGTTTAGCAGCTGAGACTGCTTGTTTATAATCCCTGTCATTCAGCACCCTGATCTCCAGGCCTCCCAGGTTGAACAAGATTTCTTGATTGAGTCAAACCATTCGACTTGGCCAGGGTGGCCTGTTGGCTGCTGTTACCCTCTAACAGCTGATGCTTATAGTGTGACATGATTTGGTCTGATAGCACTTACACAGCCCACCTGTGGTTCCCGTCACTTCCCATCCCACCACTGAGTAGACAGCCTCCTGCATGGTTCTTTTGCATTTGGGCCAAAGAAATTAGTTTTCACTCATCATTCTTAGTTGCAGCTAGCTAATTGGACCCTAGGGTCACTTCTTTGTCTTATATAATTAATCCAAGTCTATTTAGTTAATTATTGCGGTATTTGTTCAACAAATAACTAGTGTGAACATTTGCTATGTGCCCAGCACTGTGCAAGGTGCAAAGGATAAAACAGGCCACACAAATTCCAGTAGGCCAAAAAATTAATGTGTGTCACTAATTTATATCCAGTTTTTCTATTTTTAAGTTAAATAAATGATATTTCTTTTCAATTAAGTATGAAACCATGAACTCTTCCTTTGTAATTTCTTCTTTGCTTCAAACTCAAAAATATCATGATCTTTCTAGTGATCTAACATTCACTTACTCTTATTTGCTTATTTTGAGTTTAAAGATATTTAGTTACATAAGACTTTAGGAATATATTTTGGGGGGTGGTATGAAGTATTTGGGGCTTCACTGGTGGCTCAGATGGTAAAGAATCCACCTGCAGTGGATTCCAAGTGCAGGAGACCTGGGCTTGATCCATGGATTGGGAAGATCCCCTGAAGGAGGGCATGGCAATCCACTCCAGTATTCGTGCCTGGAGAATCCCCACAAACAGAGAAGCCTGGCAGGCTACAGTTCATGGAGTTGCAAAGAGTCATACAGGACTGAATGACTAAGCACATGAAGTATTTGACCTAAAATAATTCGATTTAAATTTCTAATGAATGATACCCACAAGTATGTATTTTAAAATCTTTCCTATTGTTTTGCATTGTTTTGGTCATTTTTTAATCCTTATATATCTAATGAGACCTGTTTCTGAGGTTTCTCTTCTGTTTCACTGACTTACACTTCTGTCTTTTTTCAACAAAATTTTGTTATTCTCACCTTTTGCTCTTTTAAGTGAATATTATGGCATCTTTTAAAATCCTAAAATATATTCCATTTTTATTTTGATTGGGGTTGCATTAAATTTTAAAAGAACACATTGACATATTTAAAATATTTTATTCTTCCTAGATGTTATTGCCCAATAAATTTTATTATTTTGTTTATATAGCCAAATACTTCTTATTAAATCTACTCTTCTTTATATACTTTATTGCTATTGTAAATTGGATCTCTTTTTAAAAATTAGGTCTTTCTAGTTTGTAATTGGAGAAGGCAATGGCACCCCACTCCAGTACTCTTGCCTGGAAAATCCCATAGATGGAGAAGCCTGGTAGGCTGCAGTCCATGGGGTCGCTGAGGGTCGGACACGACTGAGCGACGTCACTTTCAGTTTTCACTTTTGTGCATTGGAGAAGGAAATGGCAACCCACTCCAGTGTTCTTGCCTGGAGAATCCCAGGGATGGGGGAGCCTGGTGGGCTGCCGTCTGTGGGGTCGCACAGAGTTGGACAGGACTGAAATGACTTAGCAGTAGCAGTTTGTAATAGTTGATGTTCAAGAATCTTAATGGCTTTTCTGTATCCTAGATTTTATCTGGCCATTTATTATTGTAGTAAGTCTAAAAGTTTAGCTCATTCTTGGTCATGTTTATGGATGCATAATCAATCGTCTTCAAATAGTGATGTTTTTGTTTCTTCCATTGTTTATTTCTCTGGGGTTTGTTCAATCTTTTTACATAGTGCTGAACTCCTAAAACAATATTAAATCAAAATGATGATAGCACATCTCTAGTAATATCATCTGAAATATTTCTCCTTATACCTTCAGCTAATCAACAACACTGACTGTGGGAGGAGGCAGAAAGTTTGAGATCAAATGTTGTAGTATGGAAAACTTGGCCTTTCAAAAATTTAATAGCTATGACTGACTTATGCTCCTTGGTCTTTCAGCTAAGGCCTAGTAATTATGATATTGTGATGCTGTTATTAAAATTATTATTAAAAAATAAAATTATTTTAAATTTTAAATAAAGTTATTTAAAATTATTTAAAAATTAAATTATTAAAATTGAATCAAGAACTAGAAATATGTTTGTCATGAGTTGAAGTTTTATTCTAATGCTTTGGGTTGACATTGCTATAAATATCACAGAATTATAGTTTTAATGTCAGATTTCATCCAAAAATAGTATTTCATGTGATTTAAAAGGCTATGTAGCTACTAAGGAATAAATTATGATTTTGAATAATAATATCAAGAATGTTCATTCCTTCAGTGTGTTACACTCCTAGAAAAGTTACTGGAAGTCAAAATTATATAAGAGAAGCCAAGTTTTTATTTTCCATAGAAATAATGGTATAATAAATCCAGAATTATATTCAAAACTAAGAGTCAAGTATCCAAATTTTCCTAGCAATAACTACCAAAACCACTTTAAATAAATGTCATATAACGTAAAGCTTTGTTGAATTTATTTATAAACTGACTTATTAATTCATTGACTAGGGCAACTCAGTTACCTATCATGTGACTTTATATTTCCTAAAGTATCATCACATTCTATAAATATTTCTTGGTCATTTTTAATATTGCATTTAATTTTTTAAATTGAAGTAAAATTGGAATATAATATTATATGTTACAGTTATACAACATTATAATTTGACATTTGTATACTTACAGAGTGACCACCACCAAAGGTCTAGTTACCATGCTTCACCAGACAGTTGATCCCTTTCACCCATTTCACCTATCCTTCAACCCCTTCCTCTCCAATAACCACTGATCTTATCTCTGCATCTATGAGAGATGAGAGATGTTTTGTTTGTTCATTTGTTTTGTTTTAGATCCCACATAAAAGTGAAATCATATATTATTTGTCTTTCTCCATCTTATTTCACTTATTATCCTAAAGGTTGGATACCCATGTTGTTGCAAATAGTAAGATTACATTCTTTCTTATGGCTGAGTAGATTCTGTTGTCTATATATACACACACCATATCTTCTTTATCTATTCAGCCATCAGTGGGCACTTAGGTCGCTTCCATATCTTGGCTATTGCAAATAATGCTACAAAGAACATAAGGGTGAGTCTATCTTTTCAAGTTACTGTTTTTGTATTTTTTGCAAAAATGCCCAGAATTGGAGTAGCTCAATCATATAATAATTCTATTTCTTATTTTTTGAGGGAGCTCCATACTCTTTTCCAGAGTGGTTGTACCAATTTACCTTCTCACCAACAGTACACAAAGGTTTCCTTTTCTCCACATCCTCTCTGACACTATTATTTCTCATCTTTTTGATAATAGCCATTCTAACAGGTATGAGGTAGTATCTCATTTTGGTTTTGATATGTATTTCCCTAATAATTAGTGATGTTGAATATTTCATATGCCTGTAGGTCTTTATATGTCTTTTTTAGAAAAATGTTTATTTACATCTTCTGCTCATTTTTAAAATTGGGTTGTTTAGTTTTTCCATTGTTGAGGTTGCTTCCTATTTTAAACAAAGTAATTAAAAGCTGAATTAAGATCATAAATTGCAGAAGGGATTCTTTGGAGTATTGCTTTAGAGCAAGAATTTGGAGCAGAGGTTTTGGAGTACGGCATACTTGGTCATAAAACCTACCTGTGCCTATCATTCATTTAAAAATACTGAATTCTAGTTGCCACAGATCCCATAATGAACAACAGAGACAACTTCCCCAGTCTCATGGACTTTACATTTTAGTACCACTTACTGGCCATGACATAAGAAATTTTTAAAAACATCTCTAGGGTCTAACCTCCTCATCATAAAATAAAAATAATAGCACCTACCTTATTGCATAATTTTTTAAATTAAACTAGGTAATGTCTGTAAAGCACCTAGCACATGTAGCTAGTTTTATATTTTAACATCTGCTTTTGAAAAGAATTATAAGAAACAGAAATTCGTGAAAAAGGAGAACCTTTAAATCATCCACAATCTTATCATCTAAATATAACTATTATTGCTATTTTAATATAATACTTCCAAATTTTTCTATGCATTTTTTTCAAACTTCAGACTTTTTAATTTTATTTGGTTATAGCCAATTAACAATGTTGTGGTAGTTTTAGGTGAACAGCGAAGGAACTCAGCTATACATATACATATATCCAATCCCCTGGAGAAGGGAACAGCTACCCACTCCAGTATTCTTGCCTGGAGAATTCCATGGACAGAGGAGCCTGGTGAACTATAGTTCATGGGTTTGCAAAGAATCAGACACAGCTGAGCAACTAACAAACACATTTATCCTCAAACCCCCTCCCATCAAGGCTGACACATAACATTGAGTAGAGTTCCATGTGCTATACAGTAGGTCCTTGTCAGTTATCCATTTTGAATATAGCAGTGTGTACATGACCTTCCTGAATTCACTGTCCCTTCGCTCTGGCAACTTTAAGTTCACTTGCTCAGTCTGTGTCTCTTTCTGTTTTGTAAGCTCATTTGTAACATTTCTTTTTAGATTCCACATATACAGGATATCATACATTTCTCCTTCTCTGTCTGACTCACTTTATTCAGTATGACTCTCTCTAGGTCCATCCGTGTTGCTACAAATGGCAATTATTTCACTGTTTTTAATGGCCGAGAATATTTCATTGTACCTATGTACCACATCTTCTTTATCCAGTCCTCTGTCAATGGACATTTAGGTTGCTTCTGTGTCTTGGCTATCGTAAGTAGTGCTGCAATGAACACTGGGGTGCATGTATCCTTTCAAATCATATTTTTCTCTGGATGTATGCACAGGAGTGGGATTGCAGGGTCATGTGGTAGCTCTGTTATTAGTTTTTTAAGGAACCGCCATACTGTGAAGAGTTGACTCATTGGAAAAGACTCTGATGCTGGGAGGGATTAGGGGCAGGAGGAGAAGGGGACGACAGAGGATGAGATGGCTGGATGGCATCACCAACTCGATGGATGTCAGTTTGAGTGAACTCCGGGAGATGGTGATGGACAGGGAGGCCTGGTGTGCTGCGATTCATGGGGTTGCAAAGAGTCGGACACGACTGGGCAACTGAACTGAACTGAACTGAACTGAATACTGTTCTTCATAGTGGCTATACCAGTTTGCATTCCCACCAACAGTGCAGGATTCCTTTCTCTCCACACTCTCTGACATTTGTCGTTTGTGGATTTTTTGATGATAGTCATTCTGACCAGTGTGAGGTGATACCTCACTGTAGTTTTGATTTGCATGTCTTTAGTAACTAGCAATGTTGAACATCTTTTCATGTGCTAACTGGCCATCTGCATGTCCTCTTTGGAAAAATGTCTGTTCAGGCCTTCTGCCCATATTTTGAGTGGGCAGTTTGTTTTGATGTTGTTAAGCATCATAAGCTGTTTATAAATTTTGGAGACTAATTCCATCTTAGTCACATGATTTGCAAATATTTTCTCCCAATTTGTGAGCTGTCTTTTGTATTGTTTTCTTTTCCATGCATATATTTTTAAAAACTATAACATATACTTTTATTTTAACATCCAGTTTGCCTAATTGCCCTTCGAAAAAGGTTGGCTGTGTACTCCCACCAGTTGTATGTGGGAGTTCTGTCTCTTTCTGGGGAGATTTTATATCAATTGAAAACTTTTGGGGAGAATGATGCTCTCACTAGATTATGCTGATTTTTCTATAGCTATTTACTATAACTTCTAAATGAAAAATAAGACCACTAGGTACATGTCATAATTAGAAACATTTTGGCTGCTAAGAACCCATTCAAGCTACTTCAAGAGCAGAATAAGGCTATGTGTAGATGGGAACCCAAACCAGAGTCAGAAAGCCATCAGGTCCCCAAGTAGTTACCCCTTCTGCCTGCCTTTCAAGAGCCTCATGAGTTTTTCCATCAACAAACTCATGGCATCTCTGCTTCCCTCTGTGCATCAGCTGATGCCACCGTCCAGAGGCTGGCTTCCAGCTTGCCCATGGCCTGTAGTGGCCATGTTTCAGTCCAGCTCTTATGGTTATTTACCCTCATTTCAGCTTTTCAATTCCGAGTTCCTAAAGTGGAATATAATTGACCCAGCTCATCTTTTGAACCAGTAAATCCAAAGCAGGGGTCACTGAATAACCTTTGGATGGGTGCACTGGGTTAAGTGTCTCTCCTTCATCTGATCAGCTATAGCCAGAGGGCAGGATCATGTCATACAGAGCATGACCACTAGAGCATGATGGTATGAGCAGGGAAGGATACATTCCAAGACTTGGAATGTATTAAACAAGGATTTTTGTCAGATGTAAAGAGTAGTGTAATAGGTATGATTTTGATGGTCTAGTATTTGGAAGTAATTTTAATGGTTTATGGAGGTAGTGGTTTGGAATATTTGAAATTTGAACTGTCCTCTCAAATTTAGAGCTTTCTAATTACCAGAGTAAGCAAGGTACAGTAGAAAAAAAATCCTAGGATCTGAAATCAGCTTATTGTAAGTAAATAGCATATATTTTTAGAATACGAACTAAAATAATCAAGATTTAAAAATTGGATTGCCTATCACTCTACTTCCTTGAAAACAGATTTCTTTTTTGCTTTCTTGAACTACTCATTTCATCAGCAATAAGAGCTTCCCTTTGCAATATGATGTTATACAGAATATATTTGCATTTTAAATGTATAAACTAATCCTGACCAGTGGTGAACTGTCATCTTTTGATCCTACTTAGCATAGTGGGACATCACTGTATTAAGAAAGTCTCCAAGTTTGAGTTTAAATAATGGCTGAAATCAAAGTCACATAGCCTTGAATGTAATCCTGTATCTATAAAACCAAATGTCCACCATGGCTGATTCATGTTGATATTTGACAGAAAACAAGAAAATTCTGTAAAGCAATTATCCTTAAATTAAAAAATAAATTAATTTAAAAAAAGTATCCTCCAACCTATGACCCAGTTCTGATTTTTGTCTTATGAAAATGAATTGATGAGAAAAAATATTTGCAAAGCACCTATCTAACAAAACCTTACATTTGGAATATGTATTTTTAAAAAAATCCTCAAAGTCAAACAGTGAAAACAGAAACAATCCAATTATAAAATAGACAAAATACATGAAAAGATATCATAAACAAGAATGTCAAAATGCAGGTATGAAAGATGTTTATTAGCATTGGTCATTAGGAAAATGCAAGTTAAAACCACAGTGAGATATTATTACACACCTATCAGAATGACTAAAATTTAAAAATAGTTATCATACCAAGTGCTGGTAAGGATGCAGAGAAAGTGGATCTGTCATGCATTGCAGGGGGGAGTGTAAAATGGTACAGGCAATCTAGAAATCGGTTTAGTATTTTCTTACAAAACTAAACATGCAACTAGCAATCAACTCTTGGACATTTATCTTAGACAAATGAAAACTTATGTTTACATAAAACCTATACAACAATATTCATTGTAGCTTCATCTCTACTAGCAAAATATTGGAAATATCCTAAATGCCCTTGAGTGGGTGAATGGTTGAACACGCTCTACATCCACACATTGGAATGCTGCTCCACGATAAAAAGGAATGGACTACTGATGAACTACATGAACAACCTGGATGCACCTCAAGGACATTATGTTTGGTGAAAAAATATTCAATCATATAAAGTTAAATGCAGTAAAATTCCATTTATACCATATTTTTGAAATAACTGCAGAGACTGAGAAGAGGTTCATGGTAGCCAAACGACAAGGGTGGGGGACTAGGTGGTGAGTGCTAATTCAAAGTGGTAGCAGGAGGCAATTCTTTTGCAATAACGCGACAGCTGAATCTTGATTGTAGTGGTGGTTACTTGAATATATATATGGGATTAAACTGTATAAAATTATATACACATACACACACAAATGAATGCTGGCTAAAAAAAGGTGACAACTAAGTACCACACCAACTGTGATTGGTACATTAACAGTCATATACCACTGTCTGTTTCCTAGTTTGACTTTATACTATAGCTATGAGATGACATCATGAAAGGTGCATGAGGCTCTTTATACCACAGCTGTAACTTCCTATGAATTTATAATTCTTTCAAAAAATGTTTAAAAAATGAATTATAATCATTATATGCCTTTGATATTTTTTCATCAGCTATTTTAAAGGATATAAAGAATAGGATTTACCAGCAAAAATCATGATGCTATTATTTTTAAAAACTATATTATCCAAGAGGAGTATTATCTTTTCAAGTAGCCATCTTGAAAGTTTGACCACTTATACAAGTGTATTGGATCATTGCAGATATAATATTTTAGATATCCTCCTTTATAACTGCCTGTGGCGATCACCAGTCATAGGCAAGTATAAAGCCTATTATTTTATAGAACACTCTCTTGTCCTATTTTCTCCCCACCTCTGTTACTTCATCTTAGTTCTAAAGCGAAGCGAGCGAAGTCACTCAGTCGTGTCCGACTCTTTGTGACCCCGTGGACTGTAGCCTACCAGGCTCCTCTGTCCATGGGATTCTCCAGGCAAGAATACTGGAGTGGGTTGCCATTTCCTTAATGGCCTTATCTGGCACAGATGGCACACCTGTAAGAAAAGGAACAAGAGGGTCCATCATCAGTTTATTTGAATCCAAAGGAAGTCTTTCCTTTGTTTCAGTCACTGGAAATTAATGCTGTGAACTTGTCAAGTATGAAATATTGTCTCATGTGATGGAAGACTGAATCTTGTTCATGTTAATGCCTTTCATTGTTGCCAAGGGATGGGACATTTGAAAGAATTTGAAGCAACATATGTCTATCTTAAAGTAGTTGAATAGCTAAAGTCAAGAAAGCATTTGTTTTTTTTTATCTACTGCAGTGGCTTTAATTTTTATTTTATTATTTATTTTTTTATTGAGGTAGAGTTGACTTACCATTTGATTTTTTTTGAATTTAAGTTTTCATGACTCTTGGTCTTTGGGAATTAAATGCCTCTAAGAGATGCAACTAAGACTCCCCATCGAGGCTCACAAGATTGTGTTTTCTTACTGATGTGATGTCAGAAGGTGAGGAAACTGAACCTAAGGCTGCAGAAGGAAAAAAAAAATATGTCACTTACTTGTTCAAGGAAGTACAGGTGTTAAGATTCAAACTGGCCATGTGGATTTTGCAGATATTACCTTATGTTCTTATTTGTTTCACATTGAAGAACTATCTCTGACTCGGTGGAATCACAGATTTTGAAACATTATATGACTATGCAGTAGAAATAAAGTCAGAATTACGAAAGAGATTCATAAATTTTGATGAACATGACTCATACTGCAAGTTTCTTCAATTGCCCTTAGATTACAGACTCTGAATGAATAAATCTCTAGCCAAGTTGCTCAGTTTTAAGAAAAGCTTGTTGAACTGAAAGCAATGCCAAATCTCTGCTATTTTAGAGGCTAGTAATACATTAACCCTGGCATTATACTAAATTTTATGGCTGTGTACTCAATTCTGGCTTTTATTTGTATCTACCTAGCTGTGAAAAAGTATATGTTCTTTTAAAGAAACTACTGATATAAAGGCAAAAAGTCACTTTATTCAATTTTAATCTGGAGTCCAAACTGAGACCAGATTTACTTGCAGGCTAGATCTGTAGCCTATGCCTGTGCGCTTTTAGAGTTAAGTGATTATTCAGCTTTAGGTTTGTACAGGTCAATCTCCTTTCTCCCTTCGTTTCCCCTCCTCCTCCTCTTCTTCCTTTTTCTCCTCCTCCTTCTCCTCTTCTTCTTCCAAGTAAACTGAGAGTGAGGAGTAGCTTTCCTGGAGTGAAAGGATAGATGATAATCTGAATGAACTCCAGAAATAAGGCACCAGTGTCTTACCTTTTATTGTTTTTGCAATTCAAACAGGAATGTAAAAATGGAGTTGAGGATCAAATTCCTTGTTTAGGATTTAGAGGAGTCACAGTTTATTTTCATTCTACTCAACTTTAAATTATAAATTCCTTTGAAATGTGTTTTGTACAGTTGACTGTCTTTTTATATCCCTTTGCCTATGTTAATTCAATTCTTATCATTTTATTGTAACTTAATTAATATAGAATTATTTGTTGATTGCATATATAATACAAATAGTTTGTAAAGTAGAAAGTAAAAAACTCTTAACTCACATATTCCCCCAGCCCCTTTCCACACCCATTCCCAAGAAGCAAACACAAACTTCTGACACCTTTCCAGACATTTCTGAAGAACATTCAGGAACACATATGTTTTCACAAAAATGAAATCATACTTTGCATATTGTTACATAACTTTTTACTTAATTCATCAGACTTAATGGCAAAGAATATAAAAAAGAATGTATACATATGTATAACTGAATCACTTTGCTGTACAGCAGCAACTAACACAGCATTGTAAATCAGCTATACTTCAGTTAAAAAGCATAATTCATCAATTTACCTGTAATCTATTTTATGACTATTTCAGCATCCATCCAACATTCTCTTATTGTTGACATTAGGTTGTCTCATATTTTTAGCTATTACAAATAATGTTCCGTATAGATATATCCTTGTACACTTGTGCAAGTATTCCTACAGAATGTAAATCTAAAAGTATGAGTTTCAAATCTTTTTAATTTTGAGAGTTATTATCACATTCTGATGATTATTGAATTATCCATCACTCTAAATAAATTGTTACATTTCATCCTGCACCAGAAATAGATGTTTTCTTTTCCCTATACACTGGACTTCATCAGTATGTTTAATTTTTTGTAATTTTGATGAACAAAAGTGGGATCCCATTTTTTATTATTATATAAGTTTCAGGTATACAGCATTAGAATTCTATAAAGTGATAACCACCAAGTGATCATTCATTGCCAGACAATTGACACCCTTCATCCACCTCATCCACCCCTTAACCCTCTTCCCCTCCGGTAACTACCTGTCTGTTCTCTGTATCTAATGTTGTTTTGTTTCGCTTTTTAAAATTCCATATATGGATGAAATTATACTGTACTTGTCTTTCCCCTCTTTGCTTATTTTCACTTAGCGTAATACCGTCAAGATCCATCCAAGTTATCACAAATGACAAGGTCTCATTCTTTTTCAATGGCTGAAAAGTATTCATCGTATACACTGTATATATGTACCTCATCTTCTTTATACATCTTGAAAACAACCAACTTAAGTTGTTTCCATATTTTGGCTATTGTAAACAATGCTAGAGTGAACATAGGGGTGAATATATTTTTTCAAATAAGCATTTTCATATGGTGTGGGGGAATACCTATAAGTGGAATAGATCATATGGCAGTTCTAGTCTCAAATTTTTAAGGACTCTCTGTACTGTTTTCCATAGTACCTACACCAATTTACATTCTCACCAATAGTGCACAGGCTTCTCTTCTTTCCACATCCTCTCCAACACTGTTACTTCTTGTCTTTTTTGTAATAGCTATTCTAACAGTTGTGAGGTGGCATCTCATTTGTTTTGATCTTCATTTACCTAATAATTAGTGATATTGAACATCTTTTCATATGCCTGTTGGCCATCTGTAAGTCTTCTTTGGAAAATGTCTACTCAGGTCTTCTGCTCATTTTTTAATTGGGTTGTTTATGGGATCTCATTTTGAATTTATATGTTTCTAATTGCCAGTGAAGTTGAACATCTTTTCATGCTTATTAGGTATTAGCATTTTGTTCTTTTGTGGGCTACGTGTTCATATTTTTTGCCCTTATTGGGTGTTTGCCTTTTGTTTGTTTATTTATTTATAGGAGTTGTTTTTATACTAGTGCCATTAATGCTTTCTCTGCTAAAAATGTATTTTATAGGAATTTTACAGTTTTGTGCAGTCATCTGTCCTTCTTTTCTTTTGTGGCTTCTGAGTTTTATGTCTCACTTAGGAAGACCTTTCCTCAAGATTATAAAGTATCTCGTGTATTCTATTCTAGAGCTTTTATAGTTTTGCCTTTTTACATTTTGCTTATTAATGCCTCTGGTATTTAGCTTTTCAGATATGTGGTATGAAGAGAACTCTTATTGTTTTTTCCCTAAATAGACAGTTGACCCCAAACTAGTTATACATTAGGCCATTCTTTCCACAATGGTTTGAAATGACATATTTTTATATACTAAATTTCAAATTTATATAGATATGGTTCTGAATACTTTTTATTCAATGAACCTATTTCCATCCCAATATTATGCTATTTTAATCACTATAGCTTTATAGTAAGCTTTGTTACTTAAAGGATTCAGTTCCTTCTCATTTTTATTCTTATAATATGCTTTATAATTGTTGCTAACTTACTAACCAAATGAACTTAGAATTACTTTGCCAAATCCCATTTAAAAATTCCATCGGAACTTTCAAATTTGAAGTGATTCATCTTCACAACATTACATCTTCCCACCTAGAATCATACTATGCTCTTCTCTTTTTCTCAATAGTCTCAAATACTTTCTAGAAAGCTTTATGGTTTTCTTCATCTTGTGTATTTTTTTAGGTAAGATTGTTCCATTGTAGTTTAAAGTTTTTTTAATTAATTAATTAATTTCTGATTGTACTAGGTCTTTATTGATGCATGCGGGCTTTCTCTAGTGGCGAGCAGGGGCTACTCTAGTTGTGGTGTGCAGACTTCTCATTGTAGTGGTTTCTCTTGTTGCAGAGCACAGACATTAGAGTGTGGGCCTCAGTAGTTGCAGTATACAGGCTTAGTCACCCCTTGGCATGTGGAATCTTCCCAGATAGGGATGAAGCCCATGTCTGCTGCATTGGCAGGCAGATTCTTAACCACTAGACTATCAAGGAAGTCCTGTAGTTGATGATTTTATTGGTGATATTAATGGGGTCTTTTATCCATTGTTTTTAATTAGTTACTATTGGTATCTACAAAAATTATTAGCAACCCTGTGGAAACCTGGGTTTGATCCCTGGGTTGGGAAGATCCCCTGGAGAAGGAAATGGCAACCCACTCCAGGATTCTTGCCTGGAGAATCCCATGGACAGAGGAGCTTGGTAGGCTACAGTCCACGGAGTCACAAAGAGTCAGACACGACTGAGTGATTTCACTTTCACTTTCACTCCCTACTATAATCTCTTATTTAATAGCTTCTTAAAATAGATTAGGGCTTCCCTGGTGGCTCAGAGGTTAAAGCGTCTGCCTGCAATGTGGGAGACCTGGGTTCGATCCCTGGATAGGGAAGATCTCCTGCAGAAGGAATTGGCAACCCGCTCCAGTATTCTTGCCTGGAGAATCCCATGGACGGAGGAGCCTGGGAGGCTACAGTCCATGGGGTCGCAAAGAGTCGGACATGACTGAGCCACTTCACTTCACTAAAATAGATTATCTTGTACCATTTTTAGGTACATAAACATGGCATTTTGTTTAACCTTTTCTAATATTTTTCTCTCCTCTTGTGTGTTTTCTGTATATGTGTCTATCTATTTGTGGAGAAAGAGAATGAAATAAGTTTATTTACCTTACTGCATTGGTTACAATTTCCAGAACATTGATGAACAGTATTCATTATGACAGCATTTTTGTCCTGTTTCTAATTCCAATGGGACTATCTCTCCAGCATGTCAAGATTTCATTTTAAGTATACTATTGACTTCTGATAGATACTCTTTATCAAATTAAATGTTTGTTCTTTTCTTAGCTTATTAAAATTCTTATTAAAAGAATTGTTACTGCCTTTTCTCAATCTATCAAAACAAGTAAGTAACCTCTAATATATTAATGTCATGAATTAAAGTACTAGATTTTCTGATGTTGAATCATTCTTACATTTCTAAATTCTACTTTATAGTGATATGTTGTTTTTTTTAATATATTGCTGTATTTAGTTTGCTAATATTTAATTTAGGTTCTTTGCACCTATAGTTATGAATGAGGTTAGACTCCAATTTTTTCCATTTTTCTTTTGTGTAATTTTTGTTGTCATTGATATAAACATAATGCTAAACTTACAAAAGGAATTTGACAGATTTTCTTTTTTCTTTTTGACAGATCTTCATCTCTTTACATTCTCTGAAACAGTTTAAATGACATAGAAGTAATTTGTACCTTGGAGGTTTGAGAAAATTTACTCACAAAATCACCTGAGTCTGGAACTTTTGAAGAGAGAATATTTTAGACTAACTTAAAACTATTTTAAGGATATTGACCTTTTTTTTTTTTTACCTTTTCTTGTATACAGTTTGGCAAATTTAGATTTTCCTATAAATTCTTCCATCTCATCTAGTTTCTCAATGTACTGTTTTAAGCTGCATATACTATTCTTTTAAACATCTGTATACTATCAGGTTATACTTGCCTATTATTATGATTGGTACCACTATTGTGGTTTTTCTGTTTTTATTTATTAGAGTTTAGTAGAGGCTAGCTCATTAAATTGCTTTTTAAAGGAATAGTTTTGGGGTTGAAGATTTTATTTTCATCAAATTTTTGCTTTTATTTTTCTTAGTTCCTCCCTTCTATTTTGTTGTTTTGTTCTTTTCCAATTTCTTTTTTTCTGTACAGCAAAATGACTCAGTTATACTTATATGTATATGTTCTTTTTTATACTCTTTTCCACAGTTTATCACAGGATATTGAGTATAATTCCCTGTGCTATACAGTAGGACCTTGTTGTTTATCCATCCTATATATAGTTGTTTGCCTCTACTAATCCCAAACTTTCATTCCTTCTCCAGTTTCTTAAGTTGAATGCTCTATTTTATTTATTTGTTTTTCAATCTTTTTCTTACCAATAGATGGATCTAAAAAGACTGCACATGTTTCTGAGTAACATTTTGATCATATCCCAGAGCTTTTTTTGTATTCTTGTCTATTTTATTCAGGTATAATTTATTTATCATAAAACTCATTCAATTGAAGCACAGAATGCAATAATTTCTAATGAAAGTATCGAGTTGAGCAGCTATCATCACAACCTAATTTTAGAATACTTCCATCACCCTATAAAGAAACTTTCCACTCTTTTGTAGTCATTTCAGGCAGTTGGTCATTTTTAAAAACACAGATGTCCAAGTGCCACTGTAGACTCCTATGTAAATAAGTCAGAATTCTGGGGATGTGGTCCTCACATGTGTATATTCTAAAAGATCTTCAGTGATTCAACTTTGATCCAAGTTTGAGAATCACCTTGATGTGAAAAGAAACTATTTAAACTGCTTGGGGAGAGAGGAATCAAGGAGAGTTAGAAAGTTGAATAATTCATTGGAACACTGTTTAAGGAAACAGAAATTCTTTAAATTACTTTGGTAACATGGGATCCTTGCGTCCAGGGATTGGATCAATTCATTTTTATATTTCTCACAATGCCAAGTACAGTGATTAACATAAAGATGATGCTTCAAATATATGTTTTAAATGTAGAAGAGAATTTATTTATAAAGGGTGTCAAATCTACAAAGATTATTCCCTAAAATATATTTTTCACTTAACTTTAAAACTTATTTAGAAAACACTTTGTTTTTCATTTACAATTCTAAAGTTTATTAAAGTCAAACTTATAATAAAACATTGAAAACATTTTATTTCCCAAAATAACACATTTCCTCTTTTTTAAAAAGCAAAATGAGTTCATCATAATTAATGCTGCATACCAGATCCTGTATAATAATAATTAACCACATATTGTTAATTGCTCTGAAAATGCATTTGATTTAATTAGCTTGAAATAGAATTTTCTGTATATTGCAAAATGAACTAACGTTATTCTTTGGATAATTATTCTTCAGAAGGAATTACTCTTTTTTCAACAATCTTTTAATGTGTTTATTGGTACTTCAGTTTGAAGTTGTGCTGCCGCCATTTAGTTTAAATATTCCATTTCAATTAAACATTTGAATTCTCTGGACTTCTCAAATTAGGTATTGCCATTTGTGGATACAATGCAATATAATAATTATAAAGCTTTTTATTGTAGTAAAAAATGGATAACATTAAATTTACCATCTTAACCATTTTTAAGTATGCAGTACCATTTTTAAGTACACCGGCTTCCTGGGGAGCTCAGCAGTAAAAGAATCCACCTGCAATGCAGGAACCACAGGAGACACGGGTTTGATCTGAGGAGCCTGGTGGGCTATAGTTCATTGGGTGGCAAAGAGGCGGACACTGACTGAAGTGACTTAGCATGCGTGCACAATAGTGTTAAGTATATGCACATAGTTACACTGAAGAACTCTAGAACCTTTTCATCTTGCAAAATTCAAACTGTACACATTGAACAATAACTCCCATCTGTCACTTCCCCTTGCCCCTGACAACCATCATTCTACTTTTTTGTTTCTGAGAGTTTGACTATTTTAGATACATCTTAAAGGGGAAATCATGCAGATTTTGTCTTTTTGTGTTTTATTTGTAGTTTATTTCACTTAGCATCTTGTCTTCAGGGTTCATCCATGTTGTAGCAT
Organism: Budorcas taxicolor; assembly: GCF_023091745.1. Lineage (NCBI taxonomy): Eukaryota > Metazoa > Chordata > Mammalia > Artiodactyla > Bovidae > Budorcas > Budorcas taxicolor. Next base: position 120,547,896 of record NC_068920.1, read on the forward strand.
ATGAAAGGATTTCCTTTCTTTTGAGGTTGAATAATATTCTATTGTATGTGTATACAGCATTTGCTTCACTCATTCATTTGTTAATGGACATTTAAGTGGATTCTACCTGTTGGCAATTGTAAATAATGCTGCGATAGACATAGATCTTCAAATTCCACTTTAACACCCTATTTTCAGTTCTTTCGGATATACACAGAAGTGGAGTAGCTGGATCATATGGTAATTTTATTTTTAATTTTCTGAGGACACTTCTTATTGTTTTCTATAGCAAATGTACCATTTTACATTCCCACCAACAGTGCACAAGTGTTCCAACTTCTCAACACCTTTCCTAACACTTGCCATTTCCTGTTTTTTTTTTTTTATAGTGGCCATTCTAAAGGTATCAGATGATATTTCATTGTGGTTTTGATTTGCATTTCCCTGGTAATTAGTGATAGTGAGAATCTTTTTATATGTTTGTATGCTTTCTGTATATCTTCTTTGGAGAAACATCTGTTGAAGTTCTCTGCCCATTTCTGAATTTTACTGTTGAGTTGTACAAGTCCTCTATACCTTTTGGATATTGATCCTTTATCAGATATATGGTTTGGAAATATTTTCTTCCATTCTGTAGTCTTTTCACTCTGTTGGTTATTTCTTTTGCTGCACAGAAGTTTTAAAGTTGATGTAGTCCCATTTGTCTATTTTTGCTTTTGCTACCTGCATTTTTCATGTCACATCCTTGGAATTATTGCCAAATCAAATGTCAAGAAGATTTCCCCCATATTTTCTCTAGGAGTTTTATTGCTTCAGGTCTTATGTTTAGGTTTTTAATCTATTTTGAGTTAATTTTTGTGTATAAGTTGAACATCCAACTTCATTCTTTTTCATGTCGCTATCTAGTTTTCCTGACACCATTTGTAGAAGAGACTATTCTCTCCCCATATGGTATATTAGGTCTTATTTCTGGATTCTCTTCTGTTCTGTTGGTTTATATGTCTGTTTTTATGCCAGTATCATGGTTTGATTACTGTAGCTTTGTAGTGTGCTTTTAAACAAGGAAATCTGAGACCTGTAGCTTTGTTTTTCTCTCTCAAGATTAATCGACTATTATGGATCCTTTGAAATACCATATGAATTTTAACATGATTTTTTTTCTATTTTTGAAAAAAAATCATTGGAATTTTGATAGGGATTGCATTGAATCTGTATAAATCTTACATAAATCTGTATTTGTGTAATATGGACATTTTAATAATATTGAGCCTTCCGATCTATTAATATGATATGTCTTTCCATTTATTTGTTTCTTCTTTAATTTCTTTCAGCAATGTTTCATAGTTTTCTGTGTATAAGTCTTGCCTCCTTGGTTAAGTTTATTCTAAGGATTTTATTAATTTTGATGCTATTATAAATGAGTTTGTTTTCTTAATTTCTTTTTCAGATTGTTCATATATTGATTTACAACTGATTTTTGTGTGTTTATTTTGTATCCTGAACTTTGCTGAATTCCTTTATTAATTCCCAAAGGTTTTTTTGTACGTAGAACATTTAGGATATTCTATAGCACCCCACTCCAGTACTGTTGCCTGGAAAATCCCATGGAAGGAGGAGCCTGGTAGGCTGCAGTCCATGGGGTCGCTAAGAGTCTGGCACGACTGAGCAACTTCACTTTTGTGTTTCACTTTCATGCATTGGAGAAGGAAATGGCAACCCACCCCAGTATTCTTGCCTGGAGAACACCAGAGACAGAGGAGCCTAGTGGGCTGCCGTCTATGGGGTCTCACAGAGTCGGACACGACTGAAGTGACTTAGTAGCAGCAGCAGCATACAAAAGATCATGTCATCTGCAACCAGAGTTAATTTTACATTTTCCTTTCCTGTTTGGATGTCTATTTCTTTTTTCTTAGCTGATTTCTCTGGCTAGGACTTTCAGTACTATGTTGAATAGAAGTGGTGAGATTCTAGATTGTTCCTAATCTTAACAGGAAAGCTTTCAGTTTTTCATCATTAACTTTAAACTTTTGTTTTAGTACCTAATGAAATGAAAAGTTGCCAATATATTAACACAAGTTTCCCTAGGGTGAGAGCCAGTCACAATCTTAATCAAGGTCATGAGAGAAAAATATGGTAATAGCTGATACACTAGTCAAAAGTTCAGACTCAGCGAACTTGTGTTCTATTCCAAGTCAGTCATGAATTTGCAGTGAGGCAAGCTTTTTTTTCTTCCACCAAGTATCTGTTTTCCCTTCTATGAAATGGGATAATTTTTTAGAATAATTTTGTCTCTCTAAGATTTTATCTCTTTATGTTTTATGTGTATGTAAATTACTTTGTACTAATTGGTGATAAGAATAACTTGAGTTGAATGTGAGATTATAGCAAAATCTTTTTTTGGAAAAGATTATTGAGATCTTCATTTTTATTCTGAAAATAAGACTTCATAAAGATGGTAATTTTTGGATTTGCATTTATGCTTATCTTTAAAAATCATAGTAGTAACTACTACCTATAAATAAATAGCATAACTTTATTTTTAGTACAGTGTTTTGAAATAAGGTAGCATGCAAGAAAGTCTGTTGAATTCCTATTAAATAAAAAGGTAATTCCAAATTGTATAGTATGTTACATTTTCCTTACATGTTATATTAGTTTTCTGTTGCTTTTAATCTAAATCAAGTAAAGGTATTATCTCCATCCTGGGGCACAATTTGTGTCTATTTGGTGACTTGTGAAACTAGATAACAGATTTTTCTGCCCCCAAAATACATTGTTGGAATAAGCATAGGGTAACACTTACAGATGTTCCAGCTTAAAAAGGAGAAGACAGAAGGTAAAGAAAGAGTGACTGGTCCCAGGAGGGAAGGAAGGAAGGAATGGCGCTCAGTCATGTCCAACTCTTTGCGACCCCATGGACTGTAGCCTACCAGGCTCCTCTGTCCATGAGATTTTCCAGGCAATAGTGCTGGAGTGGATTGCCATTTCCTTCTCCAGCGGATCTTCCTGACCCAGGGATCGAACCCGGGTCTCCCGCATTGTAGACAGACACTTTACCAATTCAGCAGGTGAAACTCCATTAAGTTCCAAGGTCTGGGAATTATCCTCTATGGTGTATGACATGGGTCATCTTTTCTTTTTCATGGAAAAAAGTATGTGTTGGCAGCTACGAAATTTCTCAGCCTGTTTTCCTCCTGTAGAATTGTGAGACTCTTATGGCCTTTTTTCTTTTTATCCTCTTTCTTTCTTAGCCCAAGCTCACAGTGTTTCTGCTGATATAAAATTCTCAAGAACTTTGTGGGTCTCCCATGTATGTCACAAGAATTCACTCTATTCTATAAGGGGTCATCCATAGGTCTTTCCTAGATAATCCCATCCATTCTTGGATTTCACTGAGATAGCTGTGGGACAAAGTCTTTAAGCTTCTGAAAAACTCTCTGGCTTGATTGAGGGGATCTGTGAGTCACAACCTCTTCAAAGAATCTTTTGTGTGACTGAATACTCTGACCTTTTAGATCTTTCTGAGCTAGTAGCAAAAGTTTGTCCAGCCACATCCTGAGTTTTCATTTTTTCTCTAGAGCACACTTTGCTGACAGTGAATTTCTTGATTTTCATGTCCTTTCTAATCTGGATAGGCTGAGAGTTTCCTAGGTTATCAAAATCTGGATCCTATTTGTTTAACAGTTCTTTTCTCATTATTTGTTTTCTGTCACATTTTACTATAAACAACTAGAGGAAAAATATTTGCATCTTCAACACTTTGCTTGGAAGTCTACCAGCTGAATGTCCAGTTTCATAATTTATAAATTATGCTTTCCACAGAACTACACAATACAAATCCTTAAAGTACCTATTTCTACTAATGGTCTATTCAATGCAATCTAGACTTTTTTCTACCATGCTTCTCTAATAATCTTCCAGCCTATGCCCACTGCCCAATTACAAAGCCACTCTCACATATTTAATTATGTTACAGCAGCATCTCATTTCTATGTACCAAAATCTGTATTAGTTTTCTGCTGTTGCCATAACAAATAAGCACAAACCCCTTGACTTAAAACAGCACAAATTTATTATCTTGAAGTTCTGTAGATTAGAAGTCTGACACTCACTGGAATAAAATCAAGGTATCTACAGGGCTGCTTTTCTTTATGGAGGCTCTAGTGGAGAATTTGTTTCCTGCTTACTCAGATTGTTGGCAAAATTCAACAATTCCTTGTGTTTGTAGGACTAAGGTCCCCATTTGCTTCTTGGTGTAACATGAGGTTGTTTCAAGCTTCTACAGACCACTGAACTTCTTTTAAAAAAAAATTTTTTTTTTGTTATTTGGGGTATAGCCAATTAACAAGCCACTGAACTTCTTGGTACATAGCCCCATTGCTCTGCAAAGCCCACAAAGGCAATTTCTCACACCACATCTCTCTGACTTCCATAGCTTTTCATATGCAAAGTTGCCTTAGTTGCTCATTACCAAAGGTTTTGTAATCTCATCATTTTTCTTTATTTTTATTCCCAGAGTCACTTGTGTGTGTGTCAGTGACTCAGTCATATCCGACTCTCTGTGACCTCATGGACTGTAGCCCTCCAGGCTCTTCTGTTCATGAACAGAAGAACAGAGTCACTTAGAAAACTGTTTTAAAATGTTCAAATTGTCAGACTTGGGGCTAGTGTGTGTGTGTGTGTGTGTGTGTGTGTGTGTGTAGTTGCAATATGCTCAGAGAATGTAACATTTATGGTTTCAACTTTGGGAATTTTATTGAGATTGTCTTTGTGACTTCGGAGAAGGCAATGGCACCCCACTCCAGTACTCTTGCCTGGAAAATCCCATGGACGGAGAAGCCTGGTAGGCTGCAATCCATGCTAAGGGTCAGACACGACTGAGCGACTTCCGTTTCACTTTTCACTTTCATGCATTGGAGAAGGAAATGGCAACCCACTCCAGTGTTCTTGCCTGGAGAATCCCAGGGATGGGGGAGCCTGGTGGGCTGCCATCTATGGGGTCGTACAGAGTCGGACACGACTGAAGTGACTTAGCATTGTGACTTAGTACATGATCAATTTTTATAAAAGTTCCATAGACATCTGAAAAAAACATGTATTTTCTGTTCGTTTGGTACGAAGTTCTATATATCGGTAAGATTTAGTTTGTAACTGTGTCAAACCAATACTCTGTATCCTCATTTACTTTTATCAACTGAGTCTGCCAAATTTTTAGAGAGATGTACTAAAGTATACATTCTATTTTGGATTGTGAATTATTCAATGTTTTTCTGGGAGAGAAGAAGCGCTATGTAGACCTAAATCATGTTATATATAACCAGTGATCCTGAAGAGAAATGTAACTAATTAAAACTGAAGAAATCTGTTTATATAGTATCACAAAAGCATCCTAATGAATTTTTGCCATTTCTTCTTCTTGCATTTACTATACCAACCCCACTCATACTCAAACAGTAAGTTTGTTCTTTATTTCTCATCAATTTTCCTGAACATAGAGTATTTTTTGTTTCTCAAGGTCAACAATCTAGAAATTTGGAAAGAATAAAGTAGTTCAAGAAACTGGTGAAGCATTCTGAGAGCAATATGGGGCTTTATAACCAGTTTATTCCCCAAACCTCAAGGGAGGAAAGTTGGGAGGCACGGCATTTCCAGGAGTCAGATCTTTACTTGCAGAATTTTTAGTATGGAATAGACTTTCTATTGACTTGCATTTTGTAAAATAGCAAAATGTGTTTGGAAAGTAAGGTCAGTACTGAATTGGTGAATTAATTTCGTGAGTTTGTTGATTTTTGTTTTTGTTTTACATCTTACAGATTAGTCTAGTGACCACCACCATAAAGAACTATGGTATATAACTTTCTTACTATAGCATCCCAAATGCTGCCTTAAAAGAAATAGAGAATTTTTATAAAATCACATAATCCCTGTGTTAAATGCAGCACAGTCTACACTCCTATGTGAAGACCTATCGAGGGTATACTCAGAAAAAAATTCCTCCCATTTTTAAAAAAATGGGTTTTCATTGTAGTACTGCTTTTTCATAATTTTATCTTAAGGACCTTAAGTGTCCTGTAGTTAAATATGCTTAGTTTAGGAGAGTTAAGAAAATGTAAAACCTATTTTAAGAACCAATCTTTGTTAACTTACTTTTTTGGGAAGCAAATTCAACAGGGTTCTATGCGATAATGGGCCAGTGAAGATTTACTGTCTTAGTCATTTCAAGGGCTGAACCTCTTGGTTTTCTATGCCTTACTAAACTAGTTACTCTGCTGAACTATGAATTAACAAAATAAAAACCATCCGCAGCACGAAGAGAAAGCTGCTGCAATATCCTCTTATCAGAAGGAAAGAGACAAGGCACAAAATCTTCGGCTTTAGGAACAAATAGTAAATCATTTATGCAAGAGAGATTTGGGAGAGGAAATGTGGCATCCAGACAAATAAATAAAATACTGACAGTGCAGTATTAAAATGAAGTTAGCTAGCATTTATCCAAAGAGTGAAAATAGCCTGGTTTTAGCTTCAGGCTGGTTGAAGAGCACAAACTTCTTAGGCTATACATGCTGACCTGCAGACAGAATTTTCTTGTCAATTCACACTTCACAGGCTTTCCCAAGAAACATATTGTCAAGTTTTAGATGTGCTAAGATCTTGATTCAAGATCAGGAGGATACACATGTCTTCATGGGAAGACACATGAAAGGTTGCAGTCAAAGTTTAATGTAAAGGATGAGATTTATCTGTCCATGTCCTTTCTTGTTAGTTGCTCATTGGTCCCCAAGCTATGAAAATGCTCTTTCTTTTTTTTCCTTTGCCTCAATTACAACCTCAGAGATTCCAGAAGAGCTCTAGCCTAAGCCTTCAACTTTCCTTGACAGATAAGACTGTCAGTTCCCCACTCTTTGCCAGCTTAAAGGAGTCTTTCTTCTTGCTTTTGAATTTCGTACCAATTCGTACCCATTCACTTGCCATATAACCATGACTGAATTATGACTTTTTCCTTTACTGTTTTTTAAACAATTATTTACTTATTTTCTGTTATTGAACTTACAACATTTATCTTTAATTATTTATATTAGTTTGTAACTTCCTTGAAGTCAGTTCAGTTCAGTCTCTCAGTCGTGTCTGATGCTTTGCAACCCCATGGACTGCAGCCCACCAGGTTTCTCTGTCCATCACCGATTCCTGGAGCTTGCTCAAACTCATGTCCATCAAGTTGGTGATGCCATCATCCAACCATCTCATCCTCTGTCATCCCCTTCTCCTCCTGCCTTCAATCTTTCCCAGCATCAGGATCTTTTCTAATGAGTCAGTTCTTTGCATCAGGTGGCCAAAGTATTGGAGTTTCAGCTTCAGCTCCAGTCCTTCCAATGAGTTTTCAGGACTGATTTTTTTTAAGATTGACTGGTTTGATCTCCTTACAATCCAAGGGACTCTCAAGAGTCTTCTCCAACACCACAGTTCAAAAGCATCAGTTCTTCAATGCTCAGCCTTCTTCATGGCCCAACTCTCACATCCATGCATTACTCCTGGAAAAACCATCAGTTCAATTCAGTTGCTCAGTTGTGTCCAACTCTTTGCGACCCCATGAATCACAGCACTCCAGGCCTCCCTGTCCATCACCAACTCCCGGAGTTCACTCAGACTCATGTCCATCAAGTCAGTGACGCCATCCAGCCATCTCATCCTCTGTTGTCCCCTTCTCCTCCTGCCCCCAATCCCTCCCAGCATCAGAGTCTTTTCCAATGAGTCAATTCTTCGCATGAGGTGGCCAAAGTACTGGAGTTTCAGCTTCAGCATCATTCCTTCCAAAGAAATCCCAGGGTTGATCTCCTTCAGAATGGACTGGTTGGATCTCCTTGCAGTCCAAGGGACTCTCAAGAGTCTTTTCCAACACCACACTTCAAAAGCATCAATTCTTCGGCACTCAGCTTTCTTCACAGGCCAACTCTCACATCCATACATGACCACAGGAAAAACCATAGCCTTGACTAGATGGAACTTTGTTGGCAAAGTAATGTCTCTGCTTTTGAATATGCTATCTAGGTTGGTCATAACTTTTCTTCCAAGGAAAAACCATAGATTTGACTATATGGACCTTTAGTCCACATGTTATTCTTATTTGAATAAGAGGGAAGGGAAAGGGGTCAAAAAGGTGTTAACCTCTATTTGAACTGGGGCTCTCAGCTCTTGCAAACCCATGAAGCCAAAGAAATATGCCCATTTTTAATGACAATTAACAGAACTCAACCAGGCTGCATGGGATAGTGTGGTCAATATTGATTATTATTATCTTGGAGATAACCACCAGTGGTTTACCAGTCACATCCTGTCAGATACAACCTGTGGGGGAAGCTGAAGAAGGGTGAGTAAAAAAGGGTAGGAGAAAGAAAGGTCAAGAAGGTAGATAGACTGGCTCAGTGAGGAACAGGACCTGAAGCAGACATAGGGGATGGATTTAGGGCCAGGGAAAAGCCGGTTGGTGAACCAACCAAAAGAGCTCCAGGCGAACATCAAAGATAAGAATGGGGACCAGGCTGTTCCCTGCATACTGATGCATGCCTGGATGAAGGAACCAGATAAAAAACAGACATATCTGCACCACAAAAGCCAGTTCAGGGCTTCAAACAAGCTGTCTCTCCACATCTACAGAGCTTTTATGTTTCAGTTGAAAATAATCTATTTCAGAACATGTGGGTCTCTCAGTTCAGGTACCATTCTGGCTGCTAGAAGTCTCTTTTGCTCTGTTAGTTCGTTCAGTATTTCCTGGTGTCCTTGCACTTCCTTGGGGCCCTGAAATGGTCCTATCTTATTCCCATCAACTCCACCTTTTACACCATGTCTTGTATTCACATGCTCTGTCTTATCTAAATGTTCCTTCCTGTCTTCTCTGTATTCAGGCTGCCAACACAAATTCCCTACTGCAGAGAACTGCATTCTCAGGCACAAGTTGCACTGTGAGGCTCCCAGTTTCTGGTTGTCTTAGTGTGTGTTTGCAATATCACTGCCTGGAGTGGCAATAAAGCCCTATTCACAGAAGATGCTATGTCAGACTCCTACGCTGACTTCTATTATTCCAATCCTTTGAGCCATTCTAAAGAGCTTTATCTGTTCCTCCCACTTTCCCTAGTTATTAGCAGGTGCCCATTTCTCCTGGCTATTTGTTTAAGTAGAGTGTACCTGTTTGGTCTGCTTGAACAGGAATTAGGAAGTCCTGTTGATGGTAGCTTATAGGGTTACTCAGGGTCTGTACAGACTTGTTATTTCTCAGATTATTTATGCAATTTATTTGTCTGCATTCTCTTACCTCTGTATCTCTAAAATCCATCTTAATGCAATACAGCCCTTAGTGCCAAGCCAATTTTTTTCTAATACATGTTTTCCCTAAAGCCCCAATACCTTCATTTTTTTGTTCTGATTTATTGCTGCTGCCTAACCACAGCTATGAGGCAAAAAAATAATAATAATAAAAAAATTTTAAATCCTAGTAACAAGCACATCAGGATTAACATACTAGGTCCATGTTAAACCACCCAACAATGAACTAACTCATCTTTAATTTATTAGCTTGATTCTGATATAAATTCTGAATAAAAAGTAAAATGTTGTGTAGATTAATAATATTAAAGTTGCAAAACAAACCCCCTGAAAAAATAGGAAACGTTAAGCAAAGGGAGCTGTGCCATCTTTAATTCATTGCTCGGTTCCCAGGCAATTCCACACATGTAGGATGCAGGCTCACATCCTTAAAGTCTTTCTTAAAAATACTCTGCAGTACCAGAACAATCAATATAAGGTATAGACAAAACAGCACAATACTCTAAACTTTAGGGCCTCACTCCCATGTATTCTGTGTGATATTGTTATGAAAAACATTTCCTTATGACCTTTCATTAAGTATCACTTGCTTCTGTAAATTCTATCAGATAGCTCTATCATTCAAGAGGCAAAAATTGCAGGCCAAGTACTAGATAAATCCCTAAGTGGCCTAAGGAAGGTATTACCCAGCATTTGTAGTTTGCAACCTGCAGCCAAGGATTAAGCACTGTGGAGCCGAGGGATCTAAATCAACAATCTTGGAATGAAAAGAGTATCGGTGTCAAGTAACATGAACTTTCTCAAAACTTTCAGTATTCAGTAAAATATTGTTTGACCAGATAGGAAGGTCAGCCTGAATTTGTGAGGGGGACATAAGACAAACAACTTCTAGATAATGAAGTGACCAAACCTTGCTCACTTGTCTTGGTTTCCCATATATATAGTGACTTCAGTCCAGGCTCTCAGTACTACTGAATTATGGTTCTGTTCCTCCTGTTAGAACTAAAAAGAAAGAGTAAAGTTGGCGTGTTAATACTACAAACACTAGACAAGTTTTCTAAACAACTTAGTTAATAATTAGCTGAAACGTTCTCCCTTAAGTATTTACATCAGCAGGTCTCAACAGGACACAGTGTTATGTCAAAAGCAACCTAATATCAATCATAGTAAAAATATGAAAGTTTGCAAATGACTGACTTTTAAAAATAAACCAAGGAAGGCTTGAGTTTGAGTAAACTCCAGGAGTTGGTGATGGACAGGGAGGCCTGGCATGCTGCAGTCCATGGGGTCGCAAAGACTCAGACATGACTGAGAGACTGAACTGAACTGAACTGGAGGAAGACTTAAGGTTATCACAATAATATCATGGTCACACATATATATCTCAGTATGTTTTCTTGAGAGAAAAGGCAGGGGTGGGATTTCAGAGATGAAGCCATGCATTGCACACGGGCTGTGTTGCTCATGCCAACACCATTCTTATATTTCACAGAAAAAAAAAGAGAAACTATTGATTTCCATGGTCAGTTTTCTTAACAAACTCTTTTATTATACAGAGATAGAACCAAACCTTGCTCACTTGGCTTTTTTCTTTTTTAATTGAAGTATAGTTGATTTGCAATGTTGTGTTAGTTTTTGGTGTACAGCAAAATGATTCATATATGTGTGTGTGTGTGTGTGTATGTATAGATATATACTTTTTCATATTCTTTGCATTATGGTTTATTATAGGATGTTGAATATGGTTCCCAGTGCTACACAACAGGACCTCGTTGTTTATCTTTTTATATATAGGAGCTTGTATCTGTTAATCCCAAAGTCCTAATTTATCACTCCTCTACCCCCTTTCCTCTTTGATAACCATAAATTTGCTTTCTATTTCTGAGAGTCTGTTTCATGAATAAGTTCATTTGTGTCATACTTTAGATTCCACAAATAAGTGAAATCAAATGGTATTTGTCTTTCTCTTTCTGACTTCACTTAGTACAAAAATCTCTAGGTTCATCCATGTTGTTGCAAATGGCATTATTTCATTTTTTGTGACCAAGTAGTAATCTATTGTGTATACATACCTCTTCTTTATTCATTCAACTATTGATGCATTTGCCTTTCTAATTATAGCTGATGGTTGGAATTAATTATGTTTTACTTACTGTCTAAACCTATATGTAACAAAAAATGTGGGCCTCAGAGATTTACCCACCACTAACAAAGGTGCGTCTAGTCAAGGCAATGGTTTTTCCAGTGATCATGTATGGATGTGAGAGTTGGACTGAAGAAAGCTGAGCACCGAAGAATTGATACTTTTGAAGTGTGGTGTTGGAGAAGACTCTTGAGAGTCCCTTGGACTGCAGGGAGATCCAATCAGTCCATTCTGAAGGAGATCAGCCCTGGGATTTCTTTGGAGGGAACGATGCTGAAGCTGCAACTCCAGTACTTTGGTCACTTCATGTGAAGAGTTGACTCATTGGAAAAGACTCTGATGCTGGGAGGGATTGGGGGCAGGAGGAGAAGGGGACGACAGAGGATGAGATGGCTGGATGGCATCACCGACTCGATGGACGTGAGTCTGAGTGAACTCTGGGGGTTGGTGATGGACAGGGAGGCCTGGCGTGCTGTGATTCATGGGGTCGCAAAGAGTCGGACACGACTGAGCGACTGAACTGAACTGAACTGAACGTATTATTGAAAATTGTAGTGAAATAAGAAAAAGTGGTAGGAAAGAGGAATATAATCTGGAGAAACAGTGGAGCCTCAGAGGATGACACTACCTTGGTGAGGTCACCTCAGGCCAGTCTGAGTCTTACAGGTTGAGAAACAACTTTGCTAGGACTCTGGTGTTTGTCAGACTGATTGAGACTGTCCAAACTGTGAAGGGACTGCTGTACAACATTATTCACTTACAGATGTTATGCACATGTTTACAGTAGGGATATTCTTTTCCAATTACCAATGTTACTTCCTTCTTGATCTCATAATAACCTGGGAATTGAATTTGTGATTATAAGGTTAGCTGGTAGTGTGGAATCAGAGAAAAAAAAGCAGCAGAAAGTCTAGAAATATCCTCCAGGCCATGAAGAGGTTTGAAGAATTATCCTCCACCCACAGTAGAGAACACCTTTCTAGTCACCAGACTGAGTGAGTTCTCATAGACGGCACACCCTCCTCTGAAGAACACTGGACAGACCCTGGCAATGTCCGATTCTTTGGATTTCTTTTCTCTGTGCTCTAAGCTTCTTGAGACCTTTCTATTCAGACAGTTTGTTCAGTTTCAGTATATTTCTGCAACCATTAGTGTTCTGTAGCTATACGAAATAGAAGTTGACTTCCACTAACTTGAAAACAAGAGTGGAATTTGTCGGAAGGAGCTGAGAAATTTTACCCAGTTGATTGAAAAGCTGAAGTCCTAGGTATCTGAAAGAATACATGCAGCTGCCCTCTGGAGGCTTATTTCTTGGTGGGAGGAAAGGAAATAGACATTTAATTAAAAAGAGGCAATATGTTATGTAACTTTACTATAGAAATACATTCAGATTAATAGGGATTACCAAGGAGGGAATGGTCAATTGTCCCTGGCAAGGATTAGGAATAAGGTTCAAAGTGAGGAAAGGCTGAACAAGGGAGGTGATATTTGAGCTGACTCTTAAAAGATAAGTAGATATTTGTCTGGTGGTCAAAGCAAGAAAGGGCACTCAAGACACAGAGACATGAAACTGGGACAGAGTGTTACATATTTGAGAAAGTGAATATCATTCCATTTACCTTTAACATGGAGTAGGGATTGGTAAGGTGGAGTTTAGTGAGAGGGAAAAAAAAAACTAGACAGGAGGCAGAAGACTGGCCATGAAGAATCATGTTGCAATAAACTGAACATAGAAAACTACTATCATATTCAAAAGTAAGTTTTATGTGTAAAACTCCTATACACCAGAAACTCAAAAAAATGCAAAAGTACTCATAGGATTATTTTTCAAAGCTCAACAGTTTTCTTCTGTCTTCTCTTAGGAATCACTGATTCTCTCCTCACCAATTCCTCACTACCAACCATAACCTGCATACACACACACACACAAATCTGCATGATATGTCATGCCCACTGGAGTTGTTTTTGAACAATTAGGATGTAGGCAACCTTACAATGTAATCTCATGAAAACTGACTAGACTTCATCTTTTTGAGAACAATTCTCTGAAGATCCTTCTCTGGTAATAGCAGATTTTGCCAATAATAAATTGAGCAGTTTTTAGGAGATCTTATTGGTAATATTACTTATTGGTGATAAAGTATATTAAACCTGTCTTTCTGATCATACTTGGCCTTCAGATATGTTCAAACTAGTTATTCCAGTGGGGTAGAAAGGACAATTCATAGAGCCCAAACTGAGTATCAGACCATGCTGGACTCTTTCTCCATTATCCTCATGGATATGTTAATGAAACCATGTGGTGGATCCAGATACAGATCAATCTTGGAAGAAAGACTTGTGAAGGATTTTGTCCATTCTGGACACAAGAATTTTGACCATAATACTCAGTTAGTATGCCTTCAACTGAGGTTATGAATAACTTGAACTGTAAAGGGCTCTTTAATTTTGGAATTTATAAAGGCAACCAGTGGATTTGCTGAGAAAATGAAATCTTCGTTCTGAAATGAGAATTTTAACTTTTAAATATGCTATCATATGTAACTGAATTTGGCTCAGATGGGAAAGAATCTGCCTGCAGTATGGGAGACCTGGATTTGATCCTTGGGTTGGGAAGATCCCCTGGAGAAGGGAATGGCAAACCACTCCAATATTCTTGCCTGGAGAATCCCATGGACAGAGGAGCCTGGCAGGCTACAGTCCATAGGGTCGCAATTAGTCAAACACAACTGGGTGATTAACACACATACACAGTAGAGGGTATTTTGTGTTTAATATATCTTTTATTGTGGATTCTGCTGTCTGTTGGCCTTTTTCACTGACTAAGAAAGTGAGGAAACCCCTAATTAGTGTAGCCAAAGGACTATTCTGATTCTTCTAGGTTTTAGAAATCCTCTTGCCTCAGCTTCCTAGGTTGGGATTTTTCTCTTTCAGGACTCTTATTTCTAGTGGCAGGCTTAGAGGCTTTGCGTATGCATTCCTCAAAGGGCAGTTTTTACCAGTAGTTTTCTATAGAAGACTTGCTGTCTTTCAAAATGCTCTGCAAAATGCTGGTTGACCACTATACTAGTTAGCAGAAATGGCTGTGTTATTGCAGTTTCTGTCTGTGTGTCTCTCTCTAACATGAGTCTTCTAAGGCCACATTGTATCTGCCCTAGTCACTTTCTGTGATGTGGAAAAGAGGCAAGGGGAGAGTTGATAATGTTTTGATGCTGTTCATATCCTTACCTTCTCTTTTCCACATCCTTCTCCCAAGTAGTGACTCATAACACTTTCCAGTAGAATGTAACATTAATAAGTCCACCAGTAAAGAAGATCCAGAAATAAAACCAAACTTACTAGTTCCAATTTTTGTACAAGATCACAATGAAATCGCTAAGAAGCAGGGATTTGTAAGAATACCTCAGACTATTTTAAAATTTTGATTCTCCATACAATCTCAGATTATTACCAGAGTGCATTTCAACTATGGCAGATGGCATATTCCAAAGATGACTGCAACAGTATCTCCCAATCCACATGCTCTTCTACCATGTGACATTGCTACTTTCCCATGGAGAGGTCACTATTCCTCTACCCTCTTGAATCTGGAGAGTCCCTGTGATCGCTTTGGCAATAGAATACAGTGGACGTGATGATGCTCCAGTTCTGGGCTTGCCACTAACTGGCCTGGCAGTTTAATTCTTGCTTCTCAGAAACTAGCTGCTATGTAAGAAGTATGATTACCTAGAAACCACCCAATGAGAATTTTCCACAGTTTATTGTGATCCACACAGTCAGAGGTTTTGGCATAGTCAATAAAGCAGAAATAGATGTTTTTCTAGAACTCTCTTGCTTTTTTGATGATCCAGCAGATGTTGGCAATTTGATCTCTGGTTCCTCTGCCTTTTCTAAAACCAGCTTGAACATCTGGAAGTTCACAGTTCACGATTTGCTAAAGCCTGGCTTGGAGAATTTTGAGCATTACTTTACTGGTGTGAAAGATGAGTGCAATTGTGCGGTAGTTTGAGCATTCTTTGGCATTGCCTTTCTTTGGGGCTGGAATGAGAACCGACCTTTTCCAGTCCTGTGGCCTCTGCTGAGTCTTCCAAATTTGCTGGCAGTTTTCCAAATTTGCCTCAAAAATTGAGTGCAGCACTTTCACAGCATCATCTTTTATGATTTGAAATAGCTGAACTGGAATTTTATCACCTCCACTAGTTTTGTTTGTAGTGATGCTTCCTAAGGCCCACTTGACTTCACATTCCAGGATGTCTGGCTCTAGGTAAGTGATCATACCATCGTGATTATATGGGTTGTGAAGATATTTTTTGTACAGTTCTTCTGTGTATTCTATGCCAAAGGCTTTGACTGTGTGGATCATAATAAACTGTAGAAAATTCTGAAAGAGATGGGAATACCAGACCACCTGACCTGCCTCTTGAGAAACCTGTATGCAGGTCAGGAAGCAGCAGTTAGAACTGGACATGGAACAACAGACTGGTTCCAAATAGGAAAAGGAGGATGTCAAGGCTGTATATTGTCACCCTGCTTATTTAACTTATGTGCAGATTACATCATGAGAAACGCTGGGCTGGAAGAAGCACAAGCTGGAATCAAGATTGCCGGGAGAAATATCAATAACCTCAGATATGCAGATGACACCACCCTTATGGCAGAAAGTGAAGAAGAACTAAAGATCCTCTTGATGAAAGTGAAAGAGGAGAGTGAAAAAGTTGGCTTAAAGCTCAACATTCCAAAAACAAAGATCATGGCATCCAGTCCCATCACTTCATGGCAAATAGATGGGGAAACAGTGGTTGACTTTATTTTGGGGGGCTCCAAAATCACTGCAGATGGTGATTGCAGCCATGAAATTAAAAGATGCTTACTCCTTGGAAGGAAAGTTATGACCCATCTAGACAGCATATTAAAAAGCAGAGACATTACTTTGCCAACAAAGTTCTGTCCAGTCAAGGCTATTGTTTTTCCAGTAGTCATGTATGGATGTGAGAGTTGGACTATAAAGAAAGCTAAGCACCAAAGAATTGATGCTTTTGAACTGTGGTGTTGGAGAAGCCTCTTGAGAGTCCCTTGGACTGTAAGGAGATCCAACCAGTCCATCTGAAAGGAGATCAGTCCTGGGTGTTCATTGGAAGAACTGATGTTGAAGCTGTAACTCCAATACTTTGGGCACTTGATGCCAAGAGCTGACTCATCTGAAAAGACCCTGATGCTGGGAAAGATTGAGGGCAGGAGGAAAAGGGGACGACAGGATGAGATGGTTGGATGGCATCACCGACTCAATGGACATAAGTTTGGGTAAACTCTGGGAGTTGGTTGTGGACAGGGGAGGCTTGGTGTGCTGCAGTTCATAGGGTCACAAAGAGTCAGACATGACTGAGCAACTGAACTGAACTGAACTGAACCCAGTGAGAATTCCAAGCCACCACTGAAAGGCCCTGAAGGATGAGATGCTATGTGAAGACAGAGAAAATCAGGGGACGCTAAAACTCTATATGTGGAAATAAAGGTGTTATCTTGGGCATCCAGTGCAGCAGAGCCTTCAGAAGACTGTGTGACTGTAGCTGCATGAGAGTCCCCAAGAAAGAACTTCCTGGATGATCTTGTCAACCCACAGAATGATGAGAGAAAATAAAGTTTTATTTGAACCACTAAGTTCTGGGATGGTTTGTTAAGCAGTGATGGATAGCTAGAACCTAATCTGTGTTGGCTATTGCAGAGTCTGAGGGCAACCCTTCTTCCCAAACTTTAAATGGAGTAGCTCTGGGTTTATCTATTTCATATTTGGGATTCTTCATGAGAAATCATTTAGAAAAGAGTGGCTCCACCTCTTTAAAAAGCTTGACTATCACTGCCATGGGTAATCGAGAGTTGGCTAAATAAATATAAGCCACACTTGAGGACCATTAAAAACACCATGACATCAAATCTCCCCTGATCAGATTCCTTTAGACCCAAATAGGCCCCTCCAGACGGATGTGTATTTATGTCTGATTTCTAAAACGTTTGATATAAAGGACTGCAAATCTGGTTTCTAATGGTCCTCACCATTGGGAGACTCTTTTTTGCTCAGAGACACAAAGACTGCAGACTGTGTTCTATTCCTACAGCTACCCTTATTTGAATTCAGGAAAAAGAGCTCATGGCATCTTGCTTGGTGATGTAGACTGTAGCTCTTGGAAGAGAGCAAAACCAATTTCCTTGGTGCCACCGTCCTGTCTTAGGCACAAGATGAGGAGAAATCATCTTAGAAATGGCCTCTTCATAAAACTTGCACATTATCTGGCCCCAAGCTTTGCCTAAAACATTTGAAGTGCCCTTGCCAATCAAAATCATTTTTCCTTCGACACTTAGCAAAGCAATATGTAGAAAGATTTCCTTAAAGGCTTTCAGCATGCTCAGCTAAGAGCAGTGTTTTTAGTCTTCTACACTAGTGTTCTGTTTCCTTTTATCATTCATACCATCTGTGATGAAGTCTATTTTGTTAACTCAGAAAACCTCAATTTCTGTAAGACTTTAAGATGAAGCATTAACATATTTTTATGGATTGTGCTACCATTATGGTTTTGGAGACTTCTCATTTCTGTTATTAAAAAGAAAAACCCTGCCATCTAAGCTTCTCATAAGAAACTATTTTTACATTTATAATCTTTAAAGATGCTTATGGAAAGAAGTGCTTTGAACTCTTTCAGTAAGATTTAGCTTAGCCTAAAGCTTAACAATAATGTAATTTGAGTGAGTCTGATCCTACCTGTCAGAGATGCTGCAGAAAGATACATAAATCACAGCCAGAATCTCATCTGAAACCAGTTTAAAAATTCATGTGGCTAAGAATCATTCATGTGTGATCTGGTTTCTTAATATAATAGTACACAGTGAATATTGGGATTCCAGAGCTGGAACGTACCTTGAAACTCATTTTATCAAACCCATTAGTGCTACAGATAAGTAAACTAAGGAAATGCATTCAGACTGGAAAGTATATTTTCTTTCCCCTGTCCGTTTGCATGTAAGTCAAAGTGTGCGTCTTAGAATCAGCAGCATCACCTGGGAGGGAGTTGGAAAATGCAGGATCTCAGGCATCACACCAGGCTGATTGCATTGGCATCTCTATTTTTACACCATCTCCAAATGGTTCATAAGCACACTGAAGTTTGAGAAGCTCTGCTCCATACCATATTTTCCCCCAGAGAAGGGCAAGCCTTTGGAATACGCTCCTTGCAGATTGAAAATCCAGATTTTTTCACTAATTAACAAAGTGACTTTGACCAAATCTCTTAACCTCTCTGGTCCTCAGTTTCCTCATTAATTAATGGGGGTAATGATACCTATAGTGGAAGCTCACCATGGAGTTTAAATGGAAAGAATCTTTGTATGGTTTCTAGCCAAGTACATGACGGTCGGTCAGTCAGTCACTCAGTCGTGTCTGACTCTTTGTGACCCCATGAATTGCAGCATGCCAGGCCTCCCTGTCCATCACCAACTCCCGGAGTTCACTCAGACTCACATCCATCGAGTCAATGATGCCATCCAGCCATCTCATCCTGGGTCGTCCCCTTCTCCTCCTGCCCCCAATCCCCCTCAGCATCAGAGTCTTTTCCAATGAGTCAACCCTTCACATGAGGTGGCCAAAGTACTGGAGTTTCAGCTTTAGCATCACTCCTTCCAAAGAACACCCAGGACTGATCTCCTTTAGAATGGACTGGTTAGATCTTCTTGCAGTCCAAGGGACTCTCAAGAGTCTTCTGCAACACCACAGTTCAAAAGCATCAATTCTTCGGTGCTCAGCTTTCTTCACAGTCCAACTCTCACATCCATACACGACCACTGGAAAAACCATAGCCTTGACTAGACGGAACTTTTTTGGCAAAGTAATGTCTCTGTTTTTGAATATGCTATCTAGGTTGGTCATAACTTTCCTTCCAAGGAGTAAGTGTCTTTTAATTTCATGGCTGCAGTCACCATCTGCAGTGATGGCGGTAGACCCTCAATAAATAGAAACTGTTACTACTGCTGCTATTGCTACTGCTGCGCTATTTGCTATTATTGCTACTGCTGTTGCAGCCTCTGCTGCGGCTATGCTCCTACTATTACTGCTACTGCTGCTACTACCACTGAGGCCACTACTGTTACTACTGCTCCTGTTACTACTTCTACCTCTTCTACTGTTGTGCTGCTACTACTGCTATTGCTACTGCTAATACTACTACTGCTGCTGCTGCTACTGATTCTACTATTACCACCATCACCATGGTTATTAATAACTCAGAGAGGGAAAGTAACCTGCCATACATTGACAAGTGACCAAAGTGAAACTAGAGCCCTTGTCTCCTGACAGTTATTCCAGGGCAGCTTTCCCTGGACCTCATAATTTCCCTTCTCTTTTAAGTACAGCTAAATGCTAGTGTCAACATTTTTATATAAGATCACTTCAATTCTTGGAGTAGAATATAGAAAAAGGAGACCACTTTTCTTCAAGTTTCCGTTTGAACCTCTTGAGATGAAGTCAATTTGTTCAATTCTGTATCTTTTCAGGCTGTCATAGCTTCAGCTCAGTCTGAGTTTCTTCTAGGTGACATCTTCTATTTCCTTCAACTATGGAAATACTACCTTCCTCTAATTTTGCTTCTGGCCTCCAAAAAATTTTCTGAAGAGAGTTTTATTGGATCTGATAGTACATTTGTTTTCTTAGAAAACAGGATATGTGTTACAGGGAGACCTTGATTTTTTAAGTGAGTTTTTCCTTTGTATATTTCAATCTTAGTCCTTTCAGCATTCAGTCCTGCTCTAAAGCATACCTACCTCTCCAGATACATAACCCCACTATGAATAGTTGTAAAGAAAAAGAAAAAAACCCTTTATTATATGAAAATAGGATTTCCATTTGGCAAACTAAGATAGATGTTGATTTCTTTCTTTGAGGTCCCTGGGTGACTTTTGATCCCTGTTCTTAGAACTGAAGATGTGTGACTTAATTTGAGAACACTGGCTAAACTGTTAACCTTTTAGCCTCAAATACACTAGATTCCAAAAAGTTATAAATCCTCTGAATGGTGGAATAGCATAGTTTTGTGGAGAAGCATTCAAATATCCCAGCAAGATTTGTAAAAGTACTTTGCATCCATTTTGTACCTAACGGATATTCCTCTTTCACTTAAAAGGAAGTGAAGGAAGTATTAGTAAAAAGAAAAGAACAGGATCATACAGGAAGACTAGTCTTAGGCTAGATCCACTGTGGAAGATAATACAGTTTCACAGTTAATAAGAAATCACATGGCATATATACATGTACCTTAAATATATGTGATTTTTATTTGTCAAAAATAAGTAATGTGAAAGATGAAATGATGCATCTCACTCTGTTATGTAGGTGAAAAGGCACTGGTTTTCCATCTCCAAGAGGCTAAGACTCCTTGGCTGCTGCTAGAGTGAATGGGTACTGGGATAGGTTTTCACTGATGGCTGCATGTGACACTTGCTCAGTTTAGCAAGAGCTGTGCCTTGTGCTTTTAACAAACATTTAAGCACTTGAAGGGATCCAAATGACTAAGAAGCTCCAGTACGTATTTTTTCAAAACACTTCCCCTAACACACACAAATTGACCAAATTCACAGAGGAGCTACTTTGCTAGGGTCAAGGAGCCTTAAGCATGGCTCTTAATTATAAGCCATAGATACTAAAGAAGAAGTCTAACATTTCCTGAGAGGAAACATAGGTACACAAATATACTATGTTGTTTTAAATTTCAAAGGCAATGTTCCCAGAGTCTTAAAAAAGAGGTCCTTTAAAATTCCTATCTATCCATCTGTCTATCTTCTAAGGACTTCTACATTAACCAAACACAGTTTCTAAGCACTTTACAAATATTAACTCACTTAATACCTTTAAGAATCTTTACCAGATAGGTTGCTCTTATCCTCATTTACAGATGAGGAAATAGAGTCATGAAGAATTTAGATAACTTGTCCAAGACCACCTAGCAAATCAGTGACAAGATTAGAACTCAGATAGTTCAACTCCAATGTCTATGCTGTTACTGTGCTACTTTATGAGGTTATTGTGTTGCAATTTTCTTTACACTTAGCTGGTAGTAAATTTGTCAGTTGTGGTACTAATGAAACTAGGATGGTGAGTTCAGTACTTACTGTCCCAATAATGTGCCAATTATTGAGGCTCTGCATATATGATATATAATCTATAGTCTGTATCTAATTTCAATGCCTTCAATTAATTATTAGCTAGCTTTTTCAATTCATAAGACTATGATAATTTTTCCTTTTAGGACCATGTGTTATTATTAACTACAAATACAAAAAGCAACTGAAGCATTATTTCAAAAACATCCTGAGGTTGCAATACAAGGGACAAGGTACAAATGCCCAGGGCTTACTAGAGACTTGAAAAGGAATTTTAAATGAGACTGGAAATGAGTTATTTGCCTGTTGAACACCTTGAAGCCTTCCTTCCCTGCTACTATGTGCATGAAAATCTGCCCTTTAAATCAGATTATAGCTAGGAAAAGTTTTCAATACCCAACCACAACCCCCTCAAATCAAAACTGCCCAATGTATATAAAAAACGGGGGATATATGTATACCTATGGCTTACTCATGTTGAGGTTTGACAAAAAACAACAAAATTCTGTAAAGCAATTATTCTTCAATTTAAAAATCAATAAATTAAAAAAAAAGAAAGAACCTCCCTAAACAGTAACCAGAATGCTTCTGGAACCACCCCATTGTGCCTCAGTCACTTCAGCACAGACACAGGACTGTTGCCATGGCGGCAGGGACTCAACCATGTGGGCTGGTTTCAATAACCAGCAGCTGCTCACTTCAGAAAAAGCAGGATGATAGCCCAGATCTGAATGAGCATTTTTCTCTAGGCTCCGACCTGACCTGAATATTGTTTTCTCACTGAATTTCCTTTTATTTATTTATTTTCAAATATCAACTTTCCTTGAACTTTCCCTCATTTGTGTTGTCGTTGGCAGGACTATAGAACTTTTCTTTCCTTCTGTACAAAATGTTTTTTTTCTTTAACCATTCCTGAAGTTTTCCCTGTGTCTTCCTTATCTTCCCACCACCACATTTACGTATACACATGCGCGCACACACACACACTCCTTTGCCTCATTATATAAAGATCCCAAACAAATCCCCTGAGTTTATTTACTCCAAGAAGTATTAACACTGAGGTAGTCCAAAAAACCCTCCATGATTCACCCAATACCAAGTACATTTCATCTGTCTTATGGAAATTTGGATCTGGAATAGGAAAATAACCGAAGGCTCACATTATTCTGGCCATGTTCAGAGAATCTATGTTTTAATCCTAAACATATTCTTAATTCACAGTTGGTTCAAAACCTGTTTTTTCCCCTTTGTTTACATATTGGCAAAATAGGAAGAATATAAAAATGTAAAAACTACTAATGTGGTTTTTGACCCCCTCTCACAGGGATTGTAGAGAAAACTGTTCATGATGCAAGACAAGAGCTGTACTATATTTGACATGAACTTTGCCCTCTCTAGCTCTTAAGGAGTTTGAAATAATTTTGAAATGAGTCTTCTGCTGCTGGTGAATTTTTTTTTTAATTTGGAATGATTTGTTTACAAGTTTTTACTAAAGACTGTCAGAGAAAAATGTTTGTGGTCATGGTATCCAACAGGCTGACAGAACCCAGAACTTGCTTGGTATTCGAAGGAGAGCCCATCCACTATTATCCTGCACAGTGTATAATTACTTGCATGTTGGGAGCCAAAAAAGGAAATGCAATCCTGTGAATGCGTGTTTATACTGAAGAGTTTGAGAAGCAAAACAATTCAGCAAGCCTTCTTCATTCCCAGCATCTGGGAATAATTAATTTGCTTGCTATGGTTTATAGCAAATTTGATAAAGTTGTCTAAAGCACAGAGGTCATCTGCCTTAGTTAAATCTTTCTACTTTGGGGTTTTACATTGTGGCTAATTTTAGTAAATCTTTGTATTTTTAATCCTAAAATGCTGTGACAAGAACCTTCTGCTTATGGTTTCTTGATCATTTTCTTTTCAGTCTTATTCCCACTATGTTTAGGAAGCTGACACTCACACTCCTCTCCCCTCATCCTTGTAGTGTGATGCTGCAGGGGCAAAGAGCTCTCAAGAGAGAGGCCCTGGAAAATGCAGTATTGTTTTCAGTAAAACACTTATTTGAACTCTGAAGACTTCCTCTGGAATATAGAATGCATCTTTGTTCAATTCTATCACTTTTAGGCCAGCACATTGGAGATTATCATGTGAGACTCTTGATCTATTGTATTGTAACAAGTTAATAGTTTATATTAGGTACTATATTCCCTTAATTGTGACTTTTAAGAAGATACTATATTACATATGTGTGTGTGTGTGTGTATATATACACACACACACACACATATAGTATAGTGTTGTTGTTCAGTTGCACAGACATGCCCGACTCTTTGAGACCCCATGGACTGCAGCACACCAGGCTTCCCTGTCCTTCACCATCTCTTGAAGCCTGCTCAAGCTCATGTCCAGTGAGTCAGTGATGCCATCTAACCATCTCATCCTCTGTCATCCCCTTCTGCTCTGTTCAATCTTTTCCAGCATCAGGGTCTTTTCTAATGAGTCAGCTTTTTGCATCAGGTGACCAAAGTATTGGAACTTCATTCAGCTTCAGCATCAGTCATTCCAATGAATATTCAGGTTTGATTTCCTTTATGATTGACTGGTTTGATTGTATAGTACATATATATACATAAATGTGAGTGTGTATATATATATATATACATGTATATGTATGTGTGTGTATGCATATATATATATCCAATCTAACAATTCAACATGTTACAGAGGACTTATCAGTCCCTGGGGATTTTCCTCAATTTCTCACTAAGGCATGCTAAAAATGAAACACAACTGTTACTCTGACCTGAGTTTAATTTGGGATTTCAGAATAAGAGCAAATCTTTTATTTTTGTTGGCTGAGTGCTCCAAGTGTTTAACAGTGCTAAAAGTTTTCTATAGCACTTTTGAAAGCTCCTATTTCACAACACTCAGCTCTTTTCTTTTGAATCTTGGTGAGAAACAGAACAACTCCCCAAGGATAGCCAGGTTTTCATCCCCCTCTCTTTTCTAAAGGTTTATCTCCACACTTAGACAACGGCTTCAAATCATGTGTGCCCTGTATTTCAGGTCTCTTGGGGCTAAATATCATTGATCTTCATTGTCAAAAATGATGACCTCTAGAAGGATTTTTTTTATACTCACTAAGAATAACCAGCCTGGGATCTAATTCTTAAACTGGCTCACTCACTGCCCTATAGCCAGAAGGTGATTGCTCAGGGGAACTATTTCTGTTCTTCTGCTTCTACATTCCCAACCTCTGTAAAATGTTACACCCTCCTATTCCCTCCTTCAGAGTTTACAAGCACAGACTAGACCTTACACCAGTGACTAAATATTCATGTATCATAGCTCTTAAAATCTAACCTGTGGTCCAGTGACTGTGTTGGTACTGGTTGATCATGAGTTTTCCCGAATCTGTTTTCTGATAAAAAACAAAACGAAACAAAACACAAAAACACAATGAGCTGTATGAACACAGAAAACTTCCATGTCATGTTTACCACAGAAGCACACCATGTAGAAAAAGTCATAGCTTTTCTTCCAAGGAGCAAGCATTTTTTAATTTCATGGCTACAGTCACCATCTGCAGTGATTTTGGAGCCCAGGAAAATAAAGTCTGTCACTATTTCCATTGTTTCCCCATCTATTTGCCATGAAGTGATGGGACCAGATGCTATGATCTTTGTTTTTTGAATGTTGAGTTTTAAGTTAGATTTTTCACTCTCCTCTTTCAGTTTCATTAAGACGCTCTTTAGTTCCTCTTTGCTTTCTGCCATAAGCATGGTGTCATCTGGATATCTGAGGTTATTGGTACTTCTCCTAACAATCTTGATTCCAGCTTGTGCTTCATCCAGCCCGGCATTTCAAATGATGTACTCTGCATATAAGTTAAATAAGCAAGGTGACAATATACAGCCTTGACACACTCCTTCCCAATTTGGAACCAGTCCATTGTTCCATGTCTGGTTCTAATTGTTTCTTCTTGAACTTTATATAGGATTCTCAGAAGAAAGGCAAGATGGTCTGGTATTCCCACCTGTTGAAGAATTTTCCATAGTTTGTTGTGATCAACATAGTCAAAGACTTTAGTGTAGTCCATGAGGCAGAAGTAGATGTGTTTCTGGAATTCTCTTGCTTTTTCTATGATCCAATGGACGTTGGCATTTTGAGGTCTGGTTCCTCTGCCCTTTCTAATTCCAGCTTGAACATCTGGAAGTTCTTGGTTCGCATACTGTTGAAGCCTAGCTTAGAGAATTTTGAGCATTAGTTTGCTAGCTCGTGAGATGAGTACATTTGTGAGGAGTTTGAACTTTCTTTGGCATTGCCCTTATTTGGGATTGGAATGAAAATGGACCTTTTCCAGTCCTGTGGCCACTGCTGAGTTTTGCAAATTTGCACTGGTCCATAAAATTCAATATTTGGAAATCCATCCCCTAGCATGTACTTTCTTGTTGTTGCCTTTTCTCTTGTGATGTTATCCTTTTCTTCATAAAATCTGCCTCAGAAGGGAAAATAAAAGTGCATTCATATGAAGCAAAGTGAAAAACATTCAGATTCAGAAACACTAATTTTGTGGAGCATTTCCCTTGTGCCAGGTCTGTGCTACACACATTCACATTCTATCCTGCCAACTCCTAACCAGTGTCCATTATTATTTCACCTTTACAATTGAGGTGAAAAGTGAGCTGGATTTTGGGTGATTCATATCCTTCCAAGGCAAAAAAAGACCCAAAGGGCTGAGGAGATCCAAGAGAGGTTAGTGGCAGACATGTTGAGACTTGCCAGGCAAGGTTAATTTGGTAGGGAAGAGAATGACATAGTGATAAGAGTAAAGATGAAGAGGTATAATGAGCACCATGCAGTTAGGAACAGAGTCCAGACTGACCTGAATGGAAGGCAAGCAGCAGATGGGAAGACTATAAATACACAGATGAGTGGACAGCATTGTCACTTCACAAGTCATGATGTTTCAGGATGGTACATTCTAAAGCTTGCTAACTTCTTGGATCCCCACTGAGTCTATCAATGCCCTGAAAGACATTTTTTTTTTCCTTTGAATGTGTTTACTTGACCATTTTTGGCTTCTCATCATATTGCTTGGAAAGATCATTGTACTGTTAACTGCTGGGCATGTTCCCTATAAGAATGCTTCTCTGTAGCCCTGTTGCTGAGTGTGCATTGCATTCTTAGTTTTCTATAAGAGCCCAGACTATTGAGTCAGAAGTTTCCAACAGGAGCAGAAGCCCAACACCATAAGTTTCTGGCCCCATACATGCATGCTTAGGCTTGGTGTGAAAATTGTGTGGCATTAGTCTCTTAATAAAGTCCTACTTTTTCTAGTGGTGATAGCCTTTGGACCTAAGGATATATCCACCATTGTTAACTCTGAGCCATTTCATTTGAATAGTGAAGAGTTGATAAACTTGGCGATATGTGTATATATGAAGTGTCTAGTTCAAAGCTATGTGGTAGGTGTTCAGTAAATTGTAGCTGTAGTGGACTCTCATTATTTGTAGATTCAGTATTTGCATATTTGCCTACTTGCTGAAATTTACTTATAACTCCAAAATCAATACTCACAGCACTTTCATCATCATTGTGGATATGGGCAGAGAGGTGAAAAATTTGAGTCCTCTGACATACACATTCCTAGTTGAGGACAAACAAGGGAAAATGCTGCCTTAT
Organism: Budorcas taxicolor; assembly: GCF_023091745.1. NCBI lineage: Eukaryota > Metazoa > Chordata > Mammalia > Artiodactyla > Bovidae > Budorcas > Budorcas taxicolor. Next base: position 120,575,155 of record NC_068920.1, read on the forward strand.
TTTGTCAGCTCTCACACTGTAAACAAATGTTTTTTTGACCTTTTGGTGGTCTTCTTAGTGCACTTTTATCAAATTTTTGTGCTTTTTTAGGTGATTTCATTGTGTAAAATAATTCCCAAGTGTAATGCTGAAGTGTTTTCTAGTCTTCCTAAGCACAGGAAGCACCTTATAGACAAAATATGTGTGTTAGGTAAGCTTTGTTCAGGTTTAAGTTACAGTGTTGCTGGTCAAGAGTTCAATGTTAATGAATCCATAATATTTATTAAATAAGTAAATAATGTGTCTTTAAACAGAAACAGGTAAAACAAGGTTATGTATTGATTGCTAACATGTTTCCTGCAACTTAGTAGAATACAGCTATCACAACTAGCAAGAGTTACTGCATTTATGATTGTAGTCATTCAAAAAAGTCAAACTGTGTGCTTGCTCCCTAAGCCCAATCTACTAAGAATGGTAATGATTTTATAAGATTATGTCAGATGCCATCTTCTTTCCTCTCCTCCCCCTTACCAAGATTCTCAAAGTTGTGTCTCTTCATGGTGCCCATTCAGTGCAATGTCCCTCTGGTTCTTGAGCCAATCTCATCTAAGGCAGAAAGTCAATAATCCTTGGCACAGGCCCACAATTGGTTAATTCTGCCATTAGGTCAGACCTCTGCCCCCTACTCCTGCCAGACCTGGATACCCACTACAGTGACTGATCTCTGAGACTGAACACTCATGTCGAATTCACAGCCCATCATTCTGGAATCCTGTGTCCAAGAATGAGAACTGAGCATTCACATCACCACTTAATCTTGTTACCTCAATGTTTCCTTATAACTGAGCATTTACTAAGTGACAGGCATCCATCCAGTCAAACTTTTACTCTTGAGGGAAGAGAGATCCATCAAGAGTCACAATATAACGTAGTTGGTGGTTTGTAGATGTGGATGATGCTGAAGGGAGGGGTGTTAAATCCAACAGGAAGTCTTCCCAGAAAAGGTAGTGAGAAGCTAGTCTTAAAGAATAAGAAATTAGCCAGGCAAAGAAGTGGATGAAGTGGTGTATAAAGATGCCTCTGATAAATGAAATGGCATAAGGGCATGGAAGCATGAGAAAGCATGGATTATTTTGGAAATCACAAATGTTTAAGTACTGCTGGTTATAAAATGTAAGGACAAAGGAAACTATAAGCAAGGTGAAAAGACAGCCTTCAGAATGGGAGAAAATAATAGCAAACGAAGCAACTGATAAGGAATTAATCTCAAAAATATACAAGCAACTCCTGCAACTCAACTCCAGAAAAATAAACGACCTAGTCAAAAAATGGGCCAAAGAACTAAACAGACATTTCTCCAAGAAAGACATACAGATGGCTAACAAACACATGAAAAGATGCTCAACATCACTCATTATCAGAGAAATGCAAATCAAAACCATAATGAGGTACCATCTCACGCTGGTCAGATGGCTGCTATCCAAAAATCTACAAACAATAAATGCTGGAGAGGGTGTGGAGAAGAGAGAACCCTCTTACACTGTTGGTGGGAATGCAAACTAGTACAGCCACTATGGAGAACAGTGTGGAGATTCCTTAAAAAACTGGAAATAGAACTGCCATATGACCCAGCAATCCCACTGCTGGGCATACGCACTGAGGAAACCAGCATTGAAAGAGGCACATGTACCCCAATGTTCATTGTAGCACTGTTTATAATAGGCAGGACATGGAAGCAACCTAGATGTCCATCAGCAGACGAATGGTTAAGAAAGCTGTGGTACATATACACAATGGAATACTACTCAGCCATTAAAAATAATAAATTAGAGATACCAAGGGAATGTTTCATGCAAAGATGGGCTCGATAAAGGACAGAAATGGTATGGACCTAACAGAAGCAGAAGATATTAAGAAGAGGTGGCAAGAATACACAGAAGAACTGTACTAAAAAGATCTTCACAACCAAGATAATCATGATGGTGTTATCACTCACCTAGAGTCAGACATCCTGGAATGTGAAGTCAAGGGGGCCTTAGAAAGCATCACTACGAACAAAGCTAGTGGAGGTGATGAAATTCCACTTGAGCTGTTTCAAATCCTGAAAAATGATGCTGTGAAAGTGCTGCACTCAATATGCCAGCAAATTTGGAAGACTCAGCAGTGGCCACAGGACTGGAAAAGGTCAGTTTTCATTCCAGTTCCAAAGAAAGGCAATTGCACACAATTGCACACAATTGCACTCATCTCACATGCTAGTAAAATAATGCTCAAAATTCTCCAAGCCAGGCTTCAAGAATATGTGAACCGTGAACTTCCTGATGTTCAAGCTGGATTTAGAAAAGGCTGAGGAACCAGAGATCAAATTGCCAACATCCACTGGATCATGGAAAAAGCAAGAGAGTTCCAGAAAAACATCTATTTCTGCTTTATTGACTATGCCAAAGCCTTTGACCGTGTGGATCACAACAAACTGTGGAAAATTCTGAGAGAGATGGGAGTACCAGACCACCTGACCTGACTCTTGAGAAATCTGTATGCAGGTCAGGAAGCAACAGTTAGGACTGGACATGGAAGAACAGACTGGTTCCAAATAGGAAAAGGAGTACATCAAGGCTGTATATTGTCACCCTGCTTATTTAACTTCTATGCAGAGTACATCATGAGAAACGTTGGACTGGAAGAAACACAAGCTGGAATCAAGATTGCCGGGAGAAATATCAATAACCTCAGATATGCAGATGACACCACCCTTATGGCAGAAAGTGAAGAGGAACTAAAAAGCCTCTTGATGAAAGTGAAAGTGGAGAGTGAAAAAGTTGGCGTAAAGCTCAACATTCAGAAAACGAAGATCATGGCATCTGGTCCCATCACTTCATGGGAAATAGATGGGGAAACAGTAGGAACAGTGTCAGACTTTATTTTGCGGGGCTCCAAAATCACTGCAGATGGTGACTGCAGCCATGAAATTAAAAGACGCTTACTCCTTGGAAGGAAAGCTATGATCAACCTAGATAGTATATTCAAAAGCAGAGACATTACTTTGCCGACTAAGGTCCGTCTAGTCAAGGCTATGGTTTTCCCTGTGGTCATGTATGGATGTGAGAGTTGGACTGTGAAGAAGGCAGAGCGCCGAAGAATTGATGCTTTTGAACTGTGGTGTTGGAGAAGACTCTTGAGAGTCCATTGGACTGCAAGGAGATCCAACCAGTCCATTCTGAAGGAGATCAACCCTGGGATTTCTTTGGAAGGAATGATGCTAAAGCTGAAACTCCAGTACTTTGGCCACCTCATGCGAAGAGTTGACTCATTGGAAAAGACTCTGATGCTGGGAGGGATTGGGGGGCAGGAGGAGAAGGGGACGACCGAGAATGAGATGGCTGGATGGCGTCACTGACTCGATGGACGTGAATCTGAGTGAACTCCGGGAGTTGGTGATGGACAGGGAGGCCTGGCGTGCTGTGATTCATGGGGTTGCAAAGAGTCGGACATGACTGAGCGACTGAACTGAACTGAAGGATAATCAGTCTAGTAACACTAGAAAACTGGGCTATGTGACTTATAGACAGTGGTCCCAAAATATAATTTCCCTGGAAGATAAAGATTCTACCGAGCTGACTAAGTCAGATGACCTGAGATACATCTAAGATGACTGGGCTATATTTAATGGAAGCTCTTAACTTAAGTCTTACTTGTGACTTTACCAATACTGCTGGCTATGTTATTTGTATTTCACCTGTTTTACAAAATTGCTGTTTCTTACACTGTCAAATGTGTGTCTGAGGCCCCTAATAGAATAATATATAGTCCCATAGGAGATAGATGATGGTAACAGTGTAACTCTAGATATGGGAAGAAGCAACAAGAGGGAATATTTTCCTGGACCAAGAGGCTAGTAAGACAGGTGGTCCAGAGAATTTTGGATACTGTTTTATGGCCTAGTCCAGTAACAGCACATTGAGTGGCCTGTCAACAAAATCTTTGCCAAACCTGAGAATGGGCATTCTCAGCACCCTGGGATAAAATGGTCATGAAATGCCCCCTTCAAAATCATGGTCAAGTTTATTAGCAAAAGGGGGCTCTGCCAACTGAAGACTGACACTTGCCATCTACATCTACAAAGATTAAATCATGGCCGCTGCAACTGCTGACTTTCAATGCCCCTGAAAGGAGTTCAGGGTGAAAATCAGGAATGAGGCACTCTGTGCTCTGGGGAAAAACTGGCATAACAGGCTTTCAGATAGTTAGATCTTTTCAGGAGAAGATTTTATGAGTCCCAATTCTTGCATCTTCTCAAACCTAGAGAAACACTGACGTCATTAACAGTGAAATCTGCTTTGGCTATTAAGGAAAAGTTTACAATTAAAAGTCAAAATAGAGTAGCTATGGTTCAGATAGCCTGGGAAATAACTAGGTGATGCTATGGGTGTACTTTCAGATTAGACCTTGTATTGCTTAACACTTGAGTTTTCTGAGTCGTGTCAGGCTTGGATGCCACCATTCTCAAAACAATGTCTGCTGGAAGCTAGTAACATTTTTATAAAACTAGGCAACTGGCTACCTGGCTACAAGTCTCCCTGAAATGCCAGGTCCAGACTGGGTTTCAGGCCTATTCTTCTACAAAGAAATGAGATTTTTTTTTTGTCTATTAAATTCCAGTTATCACTCCTCCAATTAATTCTAGTTGGGTCTGTTACACCAAAATGGCAGACCAAGGGATTAGGATTTTAATCATACAAGACTCAGACCTAGAACTTGGAACTCAGAAATACTTCCAATTCAGTGTCTATACTCCAAGCTGAGGCAGTCCTATGCCCCATTTTGACAGGAAGTTGAAATATCAATAACCTCAGATATGCAGATGACACCACCCTTATGGCAGAAAGTGAAGAGGAGCTAAAAAGCCTCTTCATGAAAGTGAAAGAGGAGAGTGAAAAAGTTGGCATAAAGCTCAACCTTCAGAAAACGAAGATCATGGCATCTGGTCCCATCACTTCATGGGAAATAGATGGGGAAACAGTGGGAACAGTGTCAGACTTTATTTTTGGGGGCTCCAAAATCACTGCAGATGGTGACTGCAGCCATGAAATTAAAAGACACTTACTCCTTGGAAGGAAAGTTATGACCAACCTAGATAGTATATTCAAAAGCAGAGACATTACTTTGCCGACTGAAGTCCGTCTAGTCAAGGCTATGGTTTTTCCAGTGGCCATGTATGGGTGTGAGAGTTGTACTGTGAAGAAGGCAGAGCGCCGAAGAATTGATGCATTTGAACTGTGGTATTGGAGAAGGCTCTTCAGGGTCCCTTGGACTGCAAGGAGATCCAACCAGTCCATTCTGAAGGAGATCAACCCTGGGATTTCTTTGGAAGCAATGATGCTAAAGATGAAACTCCAGTACTTTGGCCACCTCATGCGAAGAGTTGACTCATTGGAAAAGACTGATGCTGGGAGGGATTGGGGGCAGGAGGAGAAGGCAATGACAGAGGATGAGATGGCTGGATGGCATCACGGACTCGATGGACATGAGTCTGAGTGAACTCTGGGAGACGGTGATGGACAGGGAGGCCTGGCTTGCTGCGATTCACGGGGTCGCAAAGAGTTGGACACGACTGAGCGACTGAACTGAACTGAAATATCACAGTCACAGTTGGCCAGTTCCCTAAATTAAAACTGAGCGGGACTCCGTGGGGCTCTGGAGTACAGATCTGTTCTGTGTTCTCCATTTCTTATCTGTAGGATATAGGCTTCATTCAGCCTCCTTGAACTTCCTTGAGTTCCAAAGCATGGATTCAAACAGTTGCTAATCAGGGAAGGGAGGGGATATAGAAACTAGAGAAACAACCAAAGGTTGGTACAGCCTTCAGACAGAGTCCTGGTTCCTACTCAAAGAAATATGCATAACAATATCTTTGAGCCCCCACCCAGGTGGAGGATGGTAACTTCAGACTGAACACAAGATTCCTGGCTCACAGCTCTGTTGCCTCACCACCAACCAACCAAAAAGGGTCACAAACCCTCCAACCCTCACCCCAAATGTTGCCTTCTGGTTCTGGGGACCAGAGATGACCATCCTGTTAGGTCTCCTGTTTGGCGCCTGTCTATTTCATCTCTGAGAGGGGCCAACATTTTCAAACTAAATTGCTGTTATTACAAGGGTGAATGCTGGTTTCAGGCAAAAAAAGAATAATACCTTGACTTAGATCTGGCAGAGAGAGACTTCTGCTCTGCTAGGCAGGCCTATGCCCTTGCACAGCAGGAAGAAGTTACAGAAGAAAGAGACCTCCGCCCCAATTCCGAAGAAGTATCTTGAGTATGAAATCTCTCAGGGGGGAGTTGTTAGGGGAAGCACACTGATTGAAACTGCCCACCCTGGCCAAGTACCATAGTAACCATTTGCATGAGTTGTTTTATGACAGGAGATTCTGATAAGGAATACCAAACTAATAAGCCACTACCAACCAGAAGAGTTCAGGAAAGGTCTAAAGGAGACACTGCATGTCCGTCCATTTCCCAGAATCCCTCTCGCTAGCATCCATCTTGGCTGAGCGATGCATGCGCCACCAGGAAAGACTCTGAATTAGAATGATTGGTCAAAGACCGCCCGGAAACATCCCATCACCATAAAACCGGACATTGCGAGCCACGCGGCAGAGCAGTTCTCCTGGGTTCCCTTACCCTACTGCTCTCCACCCGGGTACCCTTTCCCAATAAAATCTCTTGCTTTGTCAGCACATGTGTCTCCTTGGACAATTCATTTCTGAGTGTTAGACAAGAGCCCAGTTTCGGGCCCTGGAATGGGTCCGCCTTCCTGCAACAGATGTATGTATCTACCAATCATCCCAAGAGTACTTAAGTTCATACTATTCAGTTCAAGTTGAGTTGCTCAGTCATGTCCAACTCTTTGCCACCCCATGGACTGCAACACGCCAGGCTTCCCTGTCCTGCACCAACTCCTGGAGTTTGTTCACACTCATGTCCATACAGTCAGTGATGCCATCTAACCATCTCATCCTCTGTCATCCCCTTCTCCTCCCGCCTTCAATCTTTCCCAGCATCAGGGTCTTTTCAAATGAGTCAGTTCTTTGCATCAGGTGGCCAAAGTATTGGAGTTTCCACTTCAGCATCAGTCCTTCCAATAAATATTCAGGACTGATTTCCTTGAGGATGGACTGATTGGATCTCCTTGCAGTCCAAGGGACGCTCAAGAGACTTCTTCAACACCACAGTTCAAAAGCATCAGTTCTTCGACGCTCAGCTTTCTTTATAGTTCTCTCACACCCATACATGACTACCGGAAAAACCATAGCTTTGACTAGACAGACCTTTGTTGGCACAGTAATGTCTCTGCTTTTTAATATGCTGTCTAGGTTGGTCATAGTCTTTTAACTTCATGGCTGCAGTCACCATCTGCAGTGATTTTGGTGCCCCCCAAAATAAAGTTCATACTATGGCTTAATGTAATTCAAAGAGGTAACAAATATGAAATGCACTGTACACTGTAACAGTGAATAAATGCAGGGTACTGACACTGTTTAAAAGTTAGTCATATAAAAATAGGCTTTATAGTGTCAACTTGAGGTGGCTCAGACCGTAAAGCGTCTGTCTAGAATGTGGGAGACCCGAGTTCAACCCCTGGGTTGGGAAGATCCCCTGGAGAAGGAAATGGCAATCCACTCCAGTGCTATTGCCTGGAAAATCCCATGGACAGAGGAGCCTGGTAGGCTACAGTCCATGGGGTCGCAAAGAGTCGGACATGACTGATTGACTTCACTTCATACTTCACTTTAACGTTGAGAGTTATGTTTTATTCATTGGGAATTTTTAGGACTTCAGCCCAAGAGGCAGCATCTCAAGTAACCCTGAGAGAACTGCTCCAAGGAGGTGAGGGGAGGAACCAGGTTAAAGAGAAGTTTTGCAACAAAAGGCAGGTAGTCTGAACACCAAAAGATTATTGTTGATTAAAGGAAGCCAGACATTCCAAGTTAAGGAATTTAGCGCTTTTCTACATATGGGAAGACTAAGAGTCTGGGCTCATTGAAACCATTCCTTTCGTAAGCATCTTCTCAGCTATCCCGGGCTAGTATCCTGTGGTGTTTTTTTTTTTTTTTTTTTTTTTTTTAACATCCTGAGCTCCCTTGGGGCTCCCAGTAGGAAGTGGCTGCAGTCCTAATGCTGCTAGATAGCAGACGTTCTTTTCCTTCCTGAGTGTCCTTAGGGCTCACCAGCTCACATTGGAGGGCTGCAGTCACTGATGACTGTGACGTGTTATTTATTGATATGGCAAGAAATATGTTATTTCTCAATAGTCCAAATTCATTGCTCTGCTAAGTATTCTATCTACATTATTTTATTCAATCCTCACAACTGTAAGATGTAGGTAGTAGTATTCTTTGTGTTTTATAAATGGGGAAGCTCACAGAGTATCTAACCCAGGTCACGCAGCTAACTGGTAAGTCTGCAGTCAAGCCCATGTCTGTGTTGATCACAAAGACAGTGCTTCCTCCAAAGACAGAAAACAGTGCTATGTCTTTGTTTTGAACATCTGGTTAAGCTGCCTCTTCACTCATTGTCTGCAGAGGTTAGTCCTGCAACATCAGCTCTGGTATCTGCTGTCACCTAGACAGCAGTCTCCATGGGTTCTTGAAGAAGGTCTGGTGTTGCAGGAGAACTCCCTCCCTTCCAACAACCCCACAACCACCAACTCTGGGTCTTATCTGGCAGACCTCACATTCCTGCTAAGCGCCTCAAGCAGGACACATTCCTAACTGGGTGCAGGAAGAATTCCTGGCATTCTTCAGCCTGCTGTCCTCCCAGGGACTGGTATAGAGGGAAAAAACCTTCATTTCTAGTGTTTGGAATTACTCTGAATTAACTCCTGCTGTTCAAGCCTTGAGAAGGGGGAAATAAAGGGAGGATGAAGGGGAGATTAAGACCCATTGAGATAAATCAGTTTAGTTCAGTTGCTCAGTCATGTCCGACTCTTTGCGACCCCATGAATCACAACAGGCCAGGCCTCTCTGTCCATCACCAACACCCAGAGTTGACTCAGACTCACGTCCATCGAGTCAGTGATGCCATTCATCCATCTCATCCTCTGTCGTCCCCTTCTCCTCCTGCCCCCAATCCCTCCCAGCATCAGAGTCTTTTCCAATGAGTCAACTCACTCTTCACATGAGGTGGCCAAAATACTGGAGTTTCAGCTTCAGCATCATTCCCTCCAAAGAAATCCCAGGGCTGATCACCTTTAGAATGGACTGGTTGGATCTCCTTGCAGTCCAAGGGACTCTCAAGAGTCTTCTCCAACACCACACTTCAAAAGCATCAATTCTTCAGCGCTTAGCCTTCTTCACAGTCCAACTCTCACATCCATACATGACCACAGGAAAGACCGTAGCCTTGACTAGACAGACCTCAGTCAGCAAAGTAATGTCTCTGCTTTTGAATATGCTATCTAGGTTGGTCATAACTTTTCTTCCAAGGAGTAAGCGTCTTTTAATTTCATGGCTGCAGTCACCATCTGCAGTGATTTTGGAGCCCCGCAAAATAAAGTCTGACACTGTTCCCACTGTTTCCCCATCTATTTCCCATGAAGTGATGGGACCGGATGCCGTGATCTTCGTTTTCTGAATGTTGAGCTTTACGCCAACTTTTTTACTCTCCTCTTTCACTTTCATGAAGAGGCTTTTTAGCTCCTCTTCACTTTCTGCCATAAGGGTGGTGTCATCTGCATATCTGAGGTTATTGATATTTCTCCCGGCAATCTTGATTCCAGCTTGTGTTTCTTCCAGTCCAACGTTTCTCATGATGTACTCTGCATAGAAGTTAAATAAGCAGGGTGACAATATACAGCCTTGATGTACTCCTTTTCCTATTTGGAACCAGTCTGTTGTTCCATGTCCAGTCCTAACTGTTGCTTCCTGACCTGCATACAGATTTCTCAAGACACAGGTCAGGTGGTCTGGTATTCCCATCTCTTTCAGAATTTTCCACAGTTTCTTGTGATCCACACAGTCAAAGGCTTTGGCACAGTCAATAAAGCAGAAATAGATGTTTTTCTGGAACTCTCTTGCTTTTTCCATGATCCAGTGGATGTTGGCAATTTGATTTCTGGTTCCTCTGCCTTTTCTAAAACCAGCTTTAACATCAGGAAGTTTCCAGTTCACATATTGCTGAAGCCTGGCTTGGAGAATTTTGAGCATTACTTTACTAGCTTGTGAGATGAGTGCAATTGTGTGGTAGTTTGAGCATTCTTTGGCATTGCCTTTTTTGGAATTGGAATGAAAACTGACCTTTTCCAGTCCTGTGGCCACTGCTGAGTCTTCCAAATTTGCTGGCATATTGAGTGCAGCACTTTCACAGCATCATCTTTTAGGATTTGAAATAGCTCAACTGCAATTCCATCACCTCCACTAGCTTTGTTCATAGTGATGCTTTCTAAGGCCCCCTTGACTTCACATTCCAGGATGTCTGACTCTAGGTGAGTGATCACACCATCGTGATTATCTGGGTCGTGAAGATCTTTTTTGTACAGTTCTTCTGTGTATTCTTGCCAAATACTTCTCCTCATAACCTGTTTCAGAATTGTGGAATCAGGAATTCGTACTCCTTCTCAATAGTCTCTTCCATCTATGAGGTCCTTGCCTTTGACAGGCTGTGTTGTTTGTCTTATACATCATGGCACCTTAATGTCAGTTATAGTTTATAAATAGAATAGTCTAGATGTTTGCATGCATATTACCTCTCTGCAACAATAACAGGTATTACTTTTATAAACACAGTCATACTTTATCATGCTTTATCACTTACATCATTCCATTTGATCTTCACAAGAAATCTATGAGGTTGATATTATTATTTCCATTTTTGTAGGGGGAGAAATCTAAGCTGAGACGTGAGGTAACTCACATGCTGTTAAATAATTGCCAAGAAAGAGGTGGCCTGTGCCCAGAACTTCTGACTCCCCTTCACCATTTTTCATGTTCAAGGCCCCCCATTATGCCATCATAGATACTGCAAGGGGGTAACTGGGAGTCTGTCCAGTTACTGGGTAAGATCTGGTTCTCCTTCCCAGAGAGGGACTCCAGTAAGAGACTAGGGGTCTGGAGGTCCAGCCAGGGAGCACTGGGGAGCTGGCTAGGGTACTAGGTCAGGATGTGCCTGTAGCAGCACAGGATGAAACAGGAAATGTGATCCAACATCTTGAGAAGCTGAGTCAAAAATTCAAGTCAACCACCTATGCAGTGATGAATTTTAAGGTATGGAGCATAGCCACCTGGTAGGCAGCAAGCATCCTCCTGATGTCCCACATACTGATCCCAAAATACAAGTCTTTTCTTTGGATCTTACTAGCAACTGGCCCTTGATGCCCTAGATTTTGTGTGAGTGTGTGTGTGTGTGTGTACCTGCACTTGCGTGTGTGTGTGTATGTCTGAAGGCTATTAATAACTGTTGAGTTGTTAAGAGTTAGTCATATTTGATATTCATAAATAAAATTTTAGCACATTACTACAGTTTACTGAGGTGAATACTTACTATTCACCTGGTTGCCAGGCAACACTTGGCCATATTTGCAAAGCTCCCACTATTAAGGTTCAGGGACAGATTGTTGAAGTAGCCGCAGTTTTTAGGAAGATAGCTTTGTTATTAGTATCAGTGCTATATTGTTGCATCAGTACTTTTCAATGGTTAACTATTCCTTGTTTTTAATTATATGTTACCCTTCATTTATCTCCATCATTATCTGTTTGATATAGATTATTTGATTAACCCTTACAGTAAGATAGTGGTATCTCTAGAGGTTAACTCAATTTATGACCTATAAGTTTTCTATAACAAAACGTTAAAACAAATATGGATTGTAGTACACATGGGAACCAGCCACACCAATGTAGCTAAAACAGGTATTCACGTGATCTGCACACAATATACTTATACAGCAACAGTTCTTTGCTATCAGGGAATTCTTTAAGAAGCAGGAAAGACGGGGGTACATGGGTCTTAGAGCCTATTACCCCACCCACGTGGGCCTCAATCAAAAAAGTCTGAGAACCACTGGGAAGAGAGGGATGAACTTGGGCTTCTTTTAATAGGATGGAAAGAAATACAGAGACCAAAAGAGAGTGAATATGTGAAGGAAGCCTGGGAGGCAGAAATTAGAGATTTCTGGTACTGGGGAAATGATGCCTGCAGTATCTTATCAGATGCCTGTGGCCTCGGGCATGGATGAGGAAGGAGTTATTCAAAGTGGTCATGTCCCAAGGGTGCCCTATAGGGCAGTCTGGTTCATGTATTGTGCCAAGGTGCCCTGCCAGGGCAGACAGTGACTGACACAGCTGTCCCTCACTGACTATGAACCCTAGTGCCAGAGAAGAGAAATCTTTTTGTAACTCGTCTGCCTTCACAGAATGCCCTTAGTAAATGATTTTAAAGTCCCCATATGCAGCATATCGGTGTGACCAATAAGGGGTTAATATCCAAACTACGCAAACAACTCATACTGCCTAACACACACACACACACATAAAACAAGCAACCCAATTAAAAAATGGGCAGAAGATCTGAATAGACACTTTTCCAAACAAGAAATACAGATGACTAATAGCCAAATGAAAAGTGCTCAACATTGCTAGTCAACAGAGAAATACAAATCAAAACCACAATGAGATAGCACCTCACACCAATAGAATGGCTGTCATCAAAAAGACTATAGTAACCAGTGTTGGTGAGAATGTAGGAAAAGGGGTACCTTTGTACACTGTTGGTGGGAATATAAATTGGTGAAGCTGCTGTGGAAAACAGTATGGAGAGTTCTCAAAAAATTAAAAATAGAACTACCATATGACCCAGCAATTCTTCTCCTGTAGAATTTGGTTATATATCCCAAGAAAGAAAACGCTAATTTGAAAAGATATATGCACCCTAATGCTCATGCAGCATTATTTGCAGTAGCCAAGATATGGAACCAATCTAAATATCCATCAATAGTCGATGGATAAAGAAGCATTCACAGTGGAATACTACTCATCCATAAAAAAGAATGAAATTTTGCTGTTTGCAGCATGGGTGGACTTGAAGAGTTTTATACTTAATGAAATAAATCAGACAGAGAAAGACAGACACTGTATGTTTTCACTTATATGTAGTATCTAAAAAATAAAACTAGTGAATATAACAAAGCAAATGCAGACTCAGATGTAGAGAATAGGCTATAGTAGTGGTTACCATTGGGGAGAAAGGAGAGGGAAGGACAAGGTAGGGGTAGGGGATTAAGTGATATAAACTATCTATAAAATAAATAAGCTACAAGGATATATTGTGTAGCACAGGGAAAAGTGCCAATATCCCTGGTGGCTCAGTGGTAAAGAATCCACCTGCAATGCAGGAGACGTGGGTTTGATCCCTGGGTTGGGACAATATCCTGGAGGAGGGCATGGCAACCCACGCCAGTATTCTTGCCAGGAAAATCCCATGGACAGAGGAGCCTGGTGGGCTACAGGACAGGGGGTTGCAAAAAGTCAGACATGACTGAAGTGATTGAACACACACATACACATAAATGGAGCATAACCTTTAAAAATTGTGAATTATTGTTGTACACCCATAACTTATATAATATTACAAATCAACTATATCAATTAAAAATTAAAAAATGAAAGTCCCCACATGAGCAAATTATAGCCCTTGAGATACTCCAGGAAGTCATGGGGTGTTGCTTTTTTCATGGATATATTGAAGGTAGCTGCCTCCTGCTCCCAACCAGAGAAGATGAGTGATAGCCTAAGGATATTGAAATGATATTGAAATAATCTTGAAATTTAGAGACGAATCCAATAATGTGCTTTCATTTTGGCAAAGTCAGAATGTGGGAAGAGAAGAGCTTAGATACAAAATATAGTCTTTCTTCAATTTCTTGAAATGCCACCAAGAAAAAACTACCATTACTGCAAAAAGGCCATCTAGAAGGAAGAACCTATGGAGAGACGTCTTCTTATTCTGAGAATTTTGGGTTTGAATTCAGGCAAGAGAAAATCATCTGGTTATTGTTAAGAATCCAAAGTTCCTTAAGTGAAGCAGGCCAAAATAGAGCTATCATCATCAAAAAGCAGTTCTAAATCTATCCTTGATGTAATTTTATGAATACTTTATTACACGATTTTGTTGTTGTTTAGTCACTAAGTCGTGTCCAACTCTTTACGACCTCTTGGATTATAGCCCTCGGGGCTTCGCTGTCCATGGGATTTACCAGGCAAGAATACTGGAGTGGGTTACCGTTTCCTTCTCCAGGGGATCTTCCCCACCCAGGGATCAAACCCAACGTCTCCTACATTGGCAGATGGATTCTTTACTGCTGAGCCACCAGGAAAGGCCATTATAAGCTTTATACCATCATTAATCATTGTTAAGTGTCCCATTTGATAAAGTGATAACTGCCTTCAAGTAAACTTTTAGAAAAGCTTCTCTAGTGGCTCAGATGGTAAAGAATCTGCCTGCAATGTGGGAGACCCAGGTTTGATCCCTGGGTTGGGAAGATCCCCTGGAGAAGAAACTTTAGTAAATAGTACTATATAATTGAAGATACATATATTGAAAGAAATTTCGTTTGGCACCCAAAAAGTATTCATCTTGATTTCTTGCTTAGTAACTATTGAGAGAGATGAGTTGATATGAAAATACAAAGATGTCTTACTGAGTTGACATACGCCTTTTGAGAATGCACTTTCAAAAATGGCAATAATAGTGTCAATTGTTACCTTTATTTGATTTTCCCTGAGTGATCGAATGACTGCTGCTGCTGCTGCTGCTAAGTCGCTTCAGTTGTATCCGACTCTATGCGACCCCATAGATCGCAGCCCACCAGGCTCCGCCGTCCCTGGGATTCTCCAGGCAAGAACACTGGAGTGGGTTACCGTTTCCTTCTCCAATGCGTGAAAGTGAAAAGTGAAAGTGAAGTCGAATGACTATTTAGTATGAATAAAGCTGTGGGTTAGCCCATGTCTCTGGCACATCGATCATGATCCTATGATCCCATGATCCCCTCTGTGGTTGGGCAATTTCTCTGTGGGAGTTGTCAAATTGTACGAGATCCATTATTTTTGTGTTTTTTTTTAGTGCTTTATTAACTCACAAAAGCCCAAGCCCTTGTATTACTAGAAGAGGAGGCAGAAACCACATTGCTTTTAAAAATTAAAAAAAAAAACAAAACTGAAAAACAGAAAGAAAACATGGTCCTGCCTGTAGTCAGTGGAATTTAAATTCCCAAGAGCTATGGTCAAGTTCTATAACTTGCTCTAAGTTCTGTTTTTTCTTAGTTCTTAGTAAGGTCTAAAGACATCAAATACAGAAGCCTTAGAGGGTAAAGTCCTAATAGCAGAAGAATGCAGCTTTTCAAAGATCCAAATGAAGTGAAAAGGGAGAAATACAGTAAAAGCAACATTCATGCACATCTTTTTTTCCTCCCTAAGACAGAGTATGGTTTATTATTTTGGTCCCTCTTTTAATTTGTAACCTAAGCTCAACATTAGAAAACAATAAAAATAGTAACTAGGTCTTTAGCATTCATAATATCATTCATATCTGTTAGCATATTTGAGCTCAAAACCAGCCATTATTACTAGACTTTTTAAAATACAGATAATGCTGAGCCTTAGAGAGGCTTAAAGACTCATTCAAGGTAGTTAGGCTAGTCAGGAACTTCCTAGACTCCATGCCCCATCTTCTGACCCCAAAGCATATACTTTGCATTTTACCAGCATAGTCTTAAAGCAAAGGGGGGTCCCTTTTTTAATGGGCCCCCCACAACAGCTCAAACAAGTTTAATTGATCCCCAAATAATGGAAAATTGATAAAATCAATATCATATCTATCAGTCAATTCAGGAACCCAGAGACCTCTTGTCTGGTTCTGCTGTTTTCACAACCGACATAAATATGGAAAAGCTTGACAATACCATAACTTCCCTGAGAAAGCCAAGATAGTAATCTGAAATTAGGTCATGAGGCTTTTCCTTATCCACTGTAAATTTTACATCACTGGTACCTATACCTAATGAATTTTGAGCAGTTGTCATCCCTTAGATAGTTTAGTTACTCTAGCATTCACATTTTTCCTTTTAATTGTTTTTATTTTCCATCTCTTTTCTGTCTTCCTCCACCCCACCAAACCCCAATCAGCCCTCTTAACATCCTAGTCTCTTGTCCTAAGGTTCTAGTAGGTAGCTAGCACCCAAAGCATGGGTCCTAGAAAATCTCATGGCTCTTCCCTATTGAAAATATTTAAAAATTTTTTCAAATTTCTCAAAAGCAATAAAAGACATAAGACAGAGGATCTAAGTACAAAGTCTAAAAGTTGTATTGACATAACCATATTTTTAAAAAGTAAAATGATAATGGCCACTAGGATACACAGGAATTTGAATCATTAAATTATGTAACAACTTGATTTCAAAGTTAAACCCCAAACCATCATCAACAAAGAGCGTTGTGCCAAATGTCTAGAGGTCTGGAGCTAAAACCACAGCTTAGCAGAGTTCTGGACTATATTTTAGTCTTGGCAAACCCCAAAAGCAAGAGGACACAGCATGCTTCATCT
This sequence comes from Budorcas taxicolor, assembly GCF_023091745.1. Classification (NCBI taxonomy): domain Eukaryota; kingdom Metazoa; phylum Chordata; class Mammalia; order Artiodactyla; family Bovidae; genus Budorcas; species Budorcas taxicolor. The sequence goes on from NC_068920.1 coordinate 120,591,723, forward strand.
GAGCATTTGTCAGGAGCACACTGAAAATGTTAATCCACACACCCCTACTATGAAAATTACCCCCCTTCCCCTGCCCCCATCCAAATTCAGGTAAAGTCATTTGTGGAAATTTTCTTTCCAAATGTTGAGGGCTTTGTTCCTCTTTATCTTTGGTTTTTATCAACAAGAAGAGTTTTAAAGGAAAACATTCTTCAGCCTTCTGTCTTCTTTATGAACCCTCTTGCTGGATTAAGGAGAGTTCATCAGATGGGAAAGGAAAGTTCTGTTCCTAGCTGGAGATTAACTCCTGTAAACACTGCCTAGAACAATGTACTGCCCAGGATAATGCAGAATTCCTCCTTTCTCACTTTTAGTGCTCCCTTGCTTCACTTACAGGCCTCACCCAGCTCCACACTCCCTCTTTCCTCAAGTTATTGAATCTAAAGAGAAGTGGACTGCGTTCAAGGCAAGGGTGAAAGACAAGGGGGAAGCCTCACGGTCTCCCTGGAGAGTTCTTTAAATTAAGAATTTTGTTTCTTCTCCATCATTACTCACAATTATCTTATGACCTAAAATTCATCATGCTCTTTCTTGCAGTGTTTGGCAAATGAAAGCTCTGCTTCCTATTAGTTTATTTGTGGGGTGGGGATGGAGAAGAAGGGGAAGTGGGCACTTAAAAATTATTATTGCTTCCAACACTGCTGTGTGTTTGCTGATTTCAGAATGGGTTGTGAAAACACAGGAGAAAGAGGAGTGAAGTACCGGAGTTTAATGAGAGATGGCTGGACTCTAGTAGTCAGAAGAGCTGGGTTTTTCCCTGGGTGGCCGTTGACAGGTGAAAGGTGTTAAACTTGCACCCTTTCAGAGAGCTGATATGCAGTAGTGCTACTTAGGGAGGAGTGTGAGATTACTTGATGACAAAGGCTATGGAGAAAACAAAGCATTAGTTTGAAAGTCAAGAGTCATGGGACTTGAGTCCTGTCTCTACCTCTAACCTGTGATTACCTAAACTCGGGGTGGCATTGCACCTCATCTGCAAAGTGGAGAGAATAGCACATTGCCCAACTTTCTTCCCAGAGTGATAGCAAATATCAAATACAGCAATGTGTGTTAGTGTTAGTCACTCAGGCCTGTCTGACTCTTTGTGACCCCCATGGACTGTAGCCCACCAGGCTCTGCTGTCCATGGAATTCTCCAGGCAAGAATACTGGAGTGGGTTGCCATTCTCTTCTCCAGGGGATCTTCCCGACAGGAATCGAACCCAGCCTCGCACATTGCATGCAGATTCTTTACCATCTGAGCTGCCAGGTATGAGAATATGAAGTACTTAAAAACCTGAATACATGCAAGATTATGTGACTGAAATGAACCAGTAGTCTAAGTAGCTGCTAAGGGTTCTTGGACAGCACAGTACTATGCTCTTGACAGTTTTGAAGTCTGACAAATTTATGTGTAGAAAATCTGGCTTCACTAGAAATGTTGACAGGCCATTTATAACCAACCCTATTGTGCTTAAAAGAGTAGAACTATTATGGAGAAGTACATAAATTAGTAGTTCTACATAAATCTATAAAATACCTAGAAAGACATAAAATACTGAAAAAAATTGTGTTTTTTTTCCTGTTAGTTTTGTACCTGGAAGGAAATACCCAGTCTCTGAATGAGCAGTAGTGCAATGTTAAGGAATCATAAGGGTTACTAGACTATTGCTGAAGCTAAAGCTCTAATACTTTGGCCACCTGATGCAAAGAGCTGACTCACTGGAAAAGACGCCAATTATGGGAAAGATTGAAGGCAAAAAGAGAAGAGGGCAGCAGAGGATGAGATGGTTAGACAGGATCACCAACTCAATGGACATGAATTCAAACAAACTCCAGGAGATAGTGGAGACAGAGGAGCCTGGTGTGCTGCAGTCCATGGGGTGACAGAGTCAGACACAACTTGTGACTGAACAACAAAGAGGGCAGGAATTTAGGGGAGCATCTCAGATAATTTTGACCAGAATAAGAAAAATGTAGAGCACCTGGGTTTATTTATCCCAGAGGAAAAAATGGGATGGGAAGAACACAAATGCTTCATAAAATATTGAAAGGATTATTTCAGAGATGATTAGATACTCTGTTCCAGAAGACAGATCACTGAGCAAAACATGAAGTTGTTTGTCTGAATGATCCATATGTTCCCTTAAATTCTGATGTTCCAAAGTTATAGGGACAGAATCTGTGGATCAGCACAAGAGAATGCTTTCCATAAAGGAGAACTCTCCTTCAGTGGCAGTAACACCCACTTCTGAAGATATTTTGATGTTTGGAAAGGGCCTGGGTTGCTGTTGATGAAGGATATGGAGGGCATACCTACATGCTGAATAAAATCAAACTGCATGACAGCATGGCCTCTCCAATTCTAAGATATTTTGATTCTTCAGTAGGATGTGTTATAAGAAGTACTAAATTAATAGTTTGTATGTCCACTGTCAGTGGTGGGAGATATTGTCTAGGTAGTGATTGTTGTCATTCTCTTCTTCTCCCTTGCTTCAAAGTTGCTAAGAAGTTTTGCCAGTGCATTTGGATTAATAGCCTTATTTTCTACTTTATTGGGATTTTTTTTTTCCGGATGTATCCATTGTGAATAGTAATTTCTATAGCAGCTACAAAACCAATGCAACATACAAGCTCACATGAATGAAATCCTATACTCAGTCTGGAATGAGGATGTCACTGGATTCTGTTTTAGCAGCTAGCATGTGATAAACTGACATAGCCTAGAAATAAATCAAGATCATCCTGACATTTAGGAATTTGACTGACAGATGGTACCAGCACAGGCTCTTACATAGGTCATAGGCCTATAACGAGTGATGATGTTTTCTTACCTTCTAGACAGCTACACTGCCTGACTCTAGAACAAAACATTCTGGATTTGGGGAAACACTTTTATCCTCAGCCAACTATAAATTCTACAAGTGGAAAAATAAACTTAGTAATTGCAGATTTCGCCGAACACCCTATAAACGTTGAAGTAAAGTTCATCCCAACACAGTTAGGAGGGGCTAAACATGTCAATTTAATGGACAAGAACAAAAATAGCTATGTAGACTAAGCAGGAAGTAGAAGATAGAAGGAAGGTCAAACGAAACAATGGATATATTAGGATACTGTCCGTTGCAAATGCCATTGCAAAATGGCCTGAGCAAAGGGAATTTGTTGGCTTACATAACTGAAGCTTGGTTGACCCCAGAGATGAAGATGATGTCAAGACAACATTCCCACCCCACCCTATTTCCCTTGATCTCACTCTTTCTCATCTTGGCTTTTTTCTGTGGAGAGTCCCTTCACCTAGTGGCTCCTAGAAACTCCAGGCTTATACACTTGAAGTCAAATAGAGACAGCACCTCTTTCCCAGCAGTTTCAGCACAAGTTTGATTGGCTTGGCTTAGGATATGTGTACTTCCTTTTACTAATAGTAGGGACACAGACGTAGGTAAATAAGGTCACCATCTAAATTACAAAGACAGAAAGTGGGAAAACATGAGAAGGGGAGGAATGATTGTTGGGCAGGCAGAAATGACAGACACCCACTTGCCTAGACCAGCTTTACATGAAGTGGTAACATCACACTAGGACACTACTGCGAGCTATAGACCCTAGACACTGGAGGCCCAGAGTTTGCCATTTTATGAACAAAAGCTTCAGGCCCAACATGGATGATGAAGCAGCGTTAAGAACACCAAGTAGTTCTGGGGTTTTGATGCTCTTCAGTCCAAGAACAGATATCAGGCACACTAAAGCACAAGAAGACCTCACAGGAAGATCTCAGAGTGGCCTTACCTTGCACAAGTGCACACACATTGGAAATTGCTATCTGCTAGTGTCATCTTAGGGAACAGAGAGAAACTCTGGAAGAGTGTGTGGCTGCGTGTAGCTATTCAGATGAAGAGTCAGTGGCCTTGATGCTGTATCCCTGTCAGAGCTCAATCTGTATCACTGCCCTCAGATGAAAAAAATTGCCAAGGATAATCCTAGAGACTCATTTTGTGGCAATGGATAGAAAAGAGAGGGGACGTTAGTCAAAACCTGGGTTAAACTCCTTTCTGGGTGGAGGTAGGGGATGGACAAGCGGAATTACCCTTTGGCGAGGAAGAAAATGTGGTAGTAGAAAGTTGCTTCTGCTGCTTTTTTGAGGTGGGTGGATAGGTTTAGACAAATAAAGTTATTAGCAAGTTGAAAATTATTAGCAAGTTAAAAAAGTTATTAGCTATTATTAATTGCAAGTTGAAAAATAGGTTCTTTAGTCAAAGAATGAAAAAGCCGCAGTGGGAGAAACAAGTGAAAGACTGGAGTTCTCTTTAAGAGCCTGGGTTTAAAAAAATTTTATTTTGTATTGGGGTATAGCTGACTGACAATCTTGTGATAGTTTCAAATGAACAGCAAAGGGACTCAGCCATACATATGCATATATCCATCTCCTCCCATCCAGGCTGCCACATAACACTGAGCAGAGTTCCATGTGCTATACAGTAGGTCCTTGTTGGTTATCCGCTTTAAATATAGCAGTATGCACATGTCCATTCCAATGAGGTTTTAAATTTTTTATTTATTTATCAGTTTTGGCTGTGCTGGGTCTTCGTTGCTGCAAGTAGGCTTTCTCCAGTTGTGGCGAGTGGGGGCTTTTCTCTGGTTGCATTGCCTGGGTTTCTCGTTGCAATTGCTCTCATTGCAGAGCACAGGCTCCAGGAGCATAGGCTTCAGTAGTTGTGGCGTGTGGGCTCTGTAGTTGTAGCACACAGGCTTAGTTGCCCCAAAGCATGTGGAATCTTCCTGGACCATGAATCAAACCCTTGTCCCCTGCATTGACAAGTGGATTCTTAACCACTGGACCACCAGGGAAGTCTAAACCATTGATTTGATTTTGAGCACATGGAGAAGGAAGTAGTTTCCCTTGGGCAGCCCCTTTTGCCCACTACTACCAAACTTTATCACAAATATATATGGATATGCCTTTTTAACAAGTATTTGTATTTTTTTTTTAATAATACAGAAAACATTATAGTCCATCAATGGCTAAAAAGAAAAATTCTGTTTCTGTCTTCCAGTCTCTCTTTTTCATGAAGTCCAGCAGAAAACAAAGGAAGGAGGGCACGGGAAAGGAGGGGAAGAGGGAAAGTGATAGGGAGAGAGATGAGAGGAGAGAGAAATTTTCCCTTTTTGTAAGGACACCAGTCATATTGGGTCCACTCTAATGACCTCATCTAAACAACTTTGCAATAACCCTAATTCCAAATAAGGTCACATCCTGAGGTATTGGGGGTTAGGATTTTAACATATGGATTTGAAGGGGCGGGGACACAGTTCAACCCATAACAGTCCATAATTCTTCTCAATATTCCAGAAGTTATGTTTTGCTCCAGGGTTCAAATTCTAGAGCTAAATATATGCTTAATACTATAATGGGGAGGATGTCAGTGTATACTTCAGAATACCCTCTCTCCTATCACTGAGACCATTATGATAATTGAAGAGTAAAAGACCATATTCTTCTATCTTGAAAGATTTATATATCTTTTGAAGCAAAAAATTAGAGGAACATCAAAATTCCTTTTGTGTGTAAAGGGACTGATTCTTTGACTTTCCAGTGGGAACCTTTTATTAATTTACTTCTCAGTAGGGAAAGGAGAATACAGTACTTCTCTCTCCATTCCCACTCGGTGAAGGAGGGGCACAGGAAGAGGGTTGGTTAGTTCCTGATTCAACCTTTGAGAGCAACTTGTCCTGTTGCTGATACAAACCAAGTGATCACATGTTAACTGCAAATGCCCACTTGCCCAGTATGAGTGAGGCTTTGTACTGAACAAAAGGAAGACAGCCCTACATTTAACCACAGCCAAGTCCTTTGTGGGACAGACAGGAATAACATACAGATTGCAACCCATAAATAATGCACCTCAGGTCATCTGCATTTTGCCTACTCTTTAGGACAGAGGCTACTATTCCTGGACAGTCTGCATTAACCCTGGATTCCTGACTCCAGAGCTGATTCTTGCAGAGAGTGGTGATTTCCTTCACCTCTTCCTCTCCCTATATTTTCAGTCCAGACAAACATAAATAAACCAAGCATAAATAAGTGGGCAGTTTCTACCCTGATCACTGAAGCTCTAAAGATAGGGCTCTGAACTCACTAAGTGATGAATACATGCCATATGGGCTAACGGCAAGTTCGGATGTAAATTGTCTCCGTCTTGCTCTCTGCATTGCAGATAAAAAGTCCCTTGTGTCATCTATTTGTACTGAACTGTGTGTATCTGAAAACAACTAAAATCACCGAGAAAAGTGGAACGTTTAATTTCCTCCGAAAAGGACTGGGTGTTATCGCTGGCATTAATAATTAGTAGATATTTTAAAAGCATTATTTGAGTGAGGTTGCACACAATTGCTTTTATTTGGAATCCCATATTTTAAGCAAATGTTTGACTCCTTTTGGCTAGCTGCCTTAATAGTGCAGTGCAGTGTACAAGAGTTGGAGTCAAAAGATTCTCGTTTGGCTGACAATAATATTTGCCAAGGACTTACTGAGGGCCGGCAACCATTCTAGGCACTTCATGTAAGCTATATCATTTACTCTTCTCAATAACTCTAAAAAACAGGTATTCCTGGTATTCCTGCTTTTTATATAAGGAAACCATTTAAATAGTTCCTAGAAGAGCTGGATTCAAATCCACATTGTCAACCACAAAGATGATACTCTTCCTGTTACTCAGTGTGACTTCTTCACTTTGAACTGTTTTGACCTAAGCAGACACAAGCCATTTCTTAGTCTCTTTTTCTTTATTCTTAAGAAGGGAGTTTGAATTAAATTTTCTCTAGGGTTTTTTCTGGTTCTAAACACTGACTTTCTGTGATTACTCCTTTTTCACTTTTCAAAATGTAAGTAAACCTTTTATTTAAATACTGTCTTTCTTCAAATCCTAAGACAATCCTCCTACTGATGGAGGGCAGGGGGAAATCTTTCTTAGCTCAGAAATCAGAATTAATAAAGTTCAGGAACTTTTTTGCCTTGGACCCATCTCTCTGTTGACCAATGTGCAGTCTTCCAGTAGTGCAAAATAGACTTAGGTAATTCCAGTTGTATGAGCAGAGTCTCTGAGGTTCTCAGATGATGTATGGGTGAGTTGTGATGTATGGGGTTCCCCTCTGTGTAGAAGTATAGACTATTTAGGAGTTCTAAGTAAGCACTTATTATTTGCCTAATTTTCTGGTATTCTTACCTACATCTGATAAAATGTAACATGGCATAGTAATTTCTCATTGAACTTTTCTGTTTGTTTTTTTTTTAATGGATTGATGTGCCAACCTAAATACAAGAGGCCAGCTATGTTCTCTGAAACTGTTTGTGAGCATTCCAATACAAAGAAAAAAAGAACTCCTTTAAAGATACTCCTCAAGGGCTCCAGAATTTGACAGAGACCAGCAATGGAATGATGAAGAAGACAAGAGTGAGCATATCTTTATGGGGTTGAGGAGATTCAAGGAAAGATAGCAGGAGTGATTCGACCTCAGAGTAGTCCCTGCTGAACTATCCACATGCAGTGAAACTGATAGAGAAGTTCTTTGTGGCAGTGGTGGTTTAATTGCTAAGTCATGTCTGACTCTTGCAACCCCATGGTCTGTAGCCCACCAGGTTCCTCTAGCTCAAGTAAGCACACAGACTGGCAGATGGGGCTATTCATAGAAAGGTAGATTCTGGAAAAGATTCCTCAGCATTCTTTCTCATTGGAATGTTACCCTTACAAAAGTAATGAACTGACATATCTCGTAGCGGATTTTTAAAAAATGAGTTACCTCTTTCAAGTGCTGATTTTTTGCTTGAGAGATAACTACTGAAGGAAGTAATTTATTATGGATGTATAGGTTGGATATTTCAGATGGCATATCTGGTCAACACTATCTCCTCCCTTACTCTTTGTCAATTTAATCAACAGTTACTATATTCTCCCCTCAGAAGGGAAGGAAAGGAAAGAAATTAGCCTCTATTGAATACTTTCCATGTGTCAGACAATTTCTTTTCTTTTCTTTTCACTTCACCTTTCCTCCCTTCATCATAAGAAAGCACTTTTGAAATGGAAATCAAAATTGGTTGGTTTTTATTCTCTTCTTAACAACCTGGAAACTGTACATTAATCCCACTTTTTGGTAGAGGAGTGATACAGGATGGGATCTAGTTTCAGAATGACTACCCTGGCTTTAATTCATGGAAGGACACTATTACGATTATTAAGAAGACTGTTTTCGCACAACCCTGTGTAAGGTTGTGTGCATTCCGTTTCATCCATCCATACTCAAGAAACCCAGAATTGTGTGTTTGAATCACTTAAAATCTGTTATTTTTAATTAGTCACTAAGCCAGAACAAATATTTAATAATTTAAAAAGAACTTTCAAGATTGTAGTCCTTTTTTATCAAAAAAGGAGCCTTAAAGGCAATAAACTCATCTTACTGATTAAAACAGGAGTTTCAAGGCCCTATCATGAGCTGTGGAAACAAGAAATATCGATATAACCTCAATAGAGAAAAAGTCATGTGTGACAGAAGTGAAAAACAAAAGTAGGCTTGTTCAGGATCTGTTCTTATATACTCATCTTCCTGAAACAAAAATCTCTGTTGATATTGAAAAAAAAATTAATGATACAAATGAACTTATTTATAGAACAGAAATAGATGTATGGTTACCAGGGGGAAAGGGAGGGTAGGGATAAATTGGGAGATTGGGGTTGACCGATACACACTAATATATATAAAATCCGTAACTAATAAGGACTTGCTGTAGAGAAAAGGAAACTCTACTCAATACTCTGTAATGACTATATGAGAAAAGAATGTAAAACACAACTTCGTGATGAAGAGTGACGACCATGTGTATTTGTTGTTGTTCAGTCGCTAAGTCATGTCCGACTCTTCACGAGCCCATAGACTGCAACATGCCAGGCTCCCCTGTCCTTCACTATCTCCTGGTTTTTGCTCAAACTCATACCCATTCAGTCAGAGATGCTATCTAACCATTTCTTCCTCTGCCTACCCCTTCTCCTCATGCCCTCAATCTTTCCCAGCATCAGGGTCTTTTCCAAAGAGTTGCTCTTTGCATCAGGTGGCCAAACTTTTGGAGCTTCAGCTTCAGCATCAGTTCTTCTAGTGAATATTCAGGGTTGATTTCCCTTAAGATTGACTGGTTTGATCTCCTTGCTGTCCAAGGGACTCTCAAGAGTCTTCTCCAGCACCACAATTTGCAAGCACCAATTCTTCAGTGCTCAGCTACTTTATGGTTCAATTCTCACATTCATACATGACTACTGGAAGAACCATAGCTTTGACTATACAGACCTTTGTTGGCAAAGTGATGCTTCTGCTTTTTAATACATTGTCTAGGTTTGTCATAGCTTTCCTTCCAAGGAGCAAGTGTCTGAATTTCATGGTTGCAGTCACCATCTGCAGTGATTTTGGAGCCCAAGAAAATAAAATCTGTCACGGTTTTCACTTTTTCCCCATCTATTTGCCATGAAGTGATGGGCCCAGATGCCATGATCTTAGTTTTTTGAATGTTGAGCTTTAAGCCAGGTTTTTCACTCTCCTCTTTCACCTTCATCAAGAGGCTCTTTAGTTCCTCTTTGATTTCTGCCATTATTATCTGCATATCTGAGCTTGTTGATACTTCTCCTGGCACTCTTGATTCCAGCTTGTGATCCACCCAGCTTGGCATTTTGCATGATGTATTCTGCATGCTGCTGCTGCTGCTGCGTCGCTTCAGTCATGTCCAACTCTGTGCGACCCCATAGACCGCGGCCCACCAGGTTCCTCTGTCCCTGGGATTCTCCAGGCGAAAATACTGGAGTGGGTTGCCATTTCCTTCTCCAATGCAGGAAAGTGAAAAGTGAAAGCAAAGTTGCTCAGTCGTGTCTGACTCTTAGTGACCCCATGGACTGCAGCCCACCAGACTCCTCTGCCCAAGGGATTTTCCAGGTAAGAGTACTGGAGTGGGGTGTCATCACCTTCTCCATAGAAGCTGAATAAACAGGGTGACAACATATGGCCTTGATGTACTCCTTTCCCAATTTTGAACCAGTCCGTTGTTCTATGTCCGATTCTAACTGTTGCTTCTTGACCCACATACAGGTTTCTCGGGAGACATGAAAGGTGGTCTGGTATTTCCGTCTCTAAGAATTTTCCACAGTTTGTTGTGATCTACACAGTCAAAGGCTTTAGTGTAGTCAATGAATTAGAAGCAGATGTTTTTCTGGAACTCTGTTGCTTTCTCTATTATCCAATGAATGTTAGTGATCTTCGGTTCCTCTGCCTTTTCAAATCCCAGCTTGTACATCTGGAAGCTGTCTTTATGCTGAATCATAAAGCAACTCTATGTTTGACACTTCAAGTAACTTCCAAACTGTTTTCCAATGTTATCCCACCAGCAATGGACTTTAATTTGTTATTGTCTGTCTTTGATTTTAAGCCCTTTAGTGGTTAATTCAATATGGTTTTGATTTCTATATCCCTGATGGTAAATGACATTGAGCATTTTTCAAATGATTATTAGTAATTTATAGATCATTTTTGGACAAATGTCTATTTTAATCCTTTACCAATTTAAAAATTGGGTTATTTGTCTATTGTTGAGTTGTATTAGTTCTTTATATATTCAGGATAGAAGCCCCTTACCTGATATGTGATTTGCAAATATTTTCTCCCATCTATTGGCTGATATACACTTTCTTGATGATGTCTTTGAAGTACAAAAGCTTTTAATTTTGCTAAAGCACCATCTATTTTTCTTTGTTGTTCATGCTTTTATGATCACATCTATAAAACCATTACCAGAACTTCCCTAGTGATCCAATAAAATTCTGTGCTTCCACTCTAAGGGGTGCAAGTTCAACTCCTGGTCAGGGAACTAAGATCCCACATGCTGTGTGGTGTGGCCATAAAATATAATAATAATAAACCATTGCCAAATCTAAGGTCATAATATTTACTTTAATTTTCTGTTATAAGTTTCATACTTCTAGCTGTTAACATTTAGGTTGATGGTCCATTTTGTGTTAATTTTTGTATAAAGTTGTTTTCGTTCTCTTAATCTTCACAGTATATTCAAGTTATCGTGACTCAGGTATCTCTGTCTAAAGAGGGTTCAAAAAACCTTAGCAATTCATACTGGAAGAGATTGAGCTTTTGGGGCTGGATTGCTGTTGAAGTAAGTTAAAAGTAACATACTCTAGAAAGAGTAACATGTTCTAACAATGGTTTTACTTATAATTTATCATAAATAGTTTAAAGATGACAGAATTGACTTATGATTACTCTTTCCTTTAGAAATGGGTATAAACAATTGAGTTAGGAACAGATACATTTAGGAACAGTATCTTTCATGTTCTTAAAAGATACCTTTCTGCCTTCATGTTCACTGTGGGAATTGTGACTATAAACTTTCAACTTTTGGTCAATCAGAAAATTAAAGTTAGATAAAACTAACAAAAAAATTACCCTCATCTGGGAAAAAAATAGCCCCAACTTTCTTAAGACTGTAAAACCTAGATTATTGTTATGAGAAATTCTAAGCGCCTCTTTTTGATTTTGCACACATGTACCCGTTTGTTGGGCTTTCCTGGTGGCTCAGACGGTAAAGAATCCATCTGCAATGAGAGACCCATTTGTTAAAGGCAGGCATTTCTGAGATCACAGAATTAGAGCTGGAAAGGGTCTTAAGGGTTTATCTCTTCTAACCCTTACCTCTTGGTGACAAAGTATTATCTTCCTATTCACATTTCCCAAAGTAAAAGTTTCCCATTTATCATTTTACAGATGAGGCAAATGAAGCAACTCTCTTCTCTGCTTCATTTCTTGGCTTTCTCCTTTTTCAGTTGGGCTTGCTTTAGTGGAAGTCACTGGCAGCAGAATACTTAGCGTGATAGCTACCAACTCAAGAGGAAATTGCTTCTCTTTCCTAGTCACTCTACTTCTACTAATTTCCCCAGAATTGTGTCTGCACAGTTTGACTTGGAGATGTATCTGTGTCTCTATCTCTATCCACTTTTCCTGTTCCGTCCAGAGGTTATGTGAGCTCTGAGAACGACCCGATTAATAAGTGATGGAGCTGCAACAGTTCTCTCAAATTCAGCCTCATCCTATGCTCAGTGCACTTCACCATAACTGGCTTGATTCTCTCCAGACTACAAGAGAATAATGGATTTCTTGTATCTCTTTTAATTTTGTCTTAAGCTGTTACTTGAATATTTTGTAAGCTATTAATTAGTTATAGTTTACATTTTTATATTTTGTACAATTTTTCCCTCTGAAATAAGTTTAAATTTCTTGAGCTCTCCAACTGTGACTTACACAGTTATGTGAAATTTTCATACATTTTAGAAATGTGTGTAGTTTTTTAAAAAAAATTTATTTATTTAATTTTGGCTGTGCTGGGTCTCCATTGCACATGGGCCTTCTCTAGTTGCAGTGATCAGGGGTTGTGATGCACGGGCTTCCCATCGAGGTGGCTTCTCTTATTGTGGAGCACAGGCTGTAGGGAGCATGGGCTTTAGTACTTGTGGTTCATGGGCTTATTACTCCACAGCATGTGGGATCTTCCTGGACCAGGAATTGAACCTGTGTCCTCTGTGTTGGCAGATACATTCCCAGCCACTGGGCCACCAGAGAAGTCCTATAGTGTTTTGTTTTGTTTTGTTTTTAACAGCAACACTTTCTTGCCCATATTAGTGAAAGCGAAGTCATTCAGTCGTGTCCGACTCTTTGCAACCCCATGGACTGCAGACTACGAGGTTCCTCCATCCATGAGATTCTCCAGGCAAGAGTACTGGAGTGGGTAGCCGTTTCCTTCTCCACTTGCTCATATTAGGCACTTGGTAAATATTTGCTTATTTGACCCACCCGACTTGACACTGACGCAGAGAATAGAATCCTGTATACAGAATATGATGACAAGAAGGGAGTCAAATGTCAGCTCCAAATTAGAGGGTCATGGGGAAAATACCCAGCATGACCATGACAGTCATGGTTCTAAATCTGAATAAAACAATTCAAGCCTGTAAAAAGTACCAGTAAAAACTATCCATTTTATCATATAAAATACAGAAGATATTGGTAGGAATAGAACATTTTGTGAAAGAAGAGTCTTCACTCACTCCCAGACTGAAGTGTGTAGATTCAGAATCAGGACACATTAGATGTACTAGGAATGGATTTTTTCTGGGGAGCATTTTTATTTTTATCAATTAGATATGATTTATAACCAGAAAGTATAGATGGCAGCTTTTATATAGTGAGAGAACATTTTAAAGAGTATGTAATGATTTATACAATACTTTCAATCTAAGACTACAGTTATGCAATTTTAATCCTTATTTTTATTGTAAAAATAAATCTAAAAACATTAAAGGAGAATTTAAGAAAATGGTATCACTCATAGTCTTTACATTCTAACATATATTTGTGTACTGAGTATTCTCTTATATATATCTATTTTTACATTTAAAAAGGTCATAGAATGCTTACAAGATAAATGCCAACTTTTATTTTACCCCTCAGAACATCTAGGAAGGTAGTTAAAATATTTCTGAATAAAGGGCAGTGAAAATAAGCTTTTATTATTTTATAAAGGAGTGAAAAGGGATATCAAATAGGATGGGTGTGTTTCTTAAAATACTATCATTCTTAAAAGTTTCATGGATGCATTGATCAAATTGTTTTGGCTAACATTTAACAGATTTCAGATAATCTCTCTCAGACAATGTAATTTCAGTTTTGGTATGTGTTAATTTTGCATTTTTACAGTTACAATAGTGTTGTTTTATATTCATAATTTTTAAAAAATGGATCAATATCTCTAAAGTGGTTCAGTGAAGCATAAAAAGAGTAAAACAGTAAGGTAAATATTACTACAATTCAAGTGAATTAAAAACACAAATTGTAAACAGTATCTTTACAATTGCATAGTGCAAGTACAGACTATAAACCTGTGTGAAGAGTGACAAAGTCTATTAGCGATTTTTCACAAGCAACCACAAAGAAATAAAGGTGTAAATTATAAATACAACAATAAATATCTGAAAACTGGATTTCATTGAGGGAGCAAACTGTTAATATTAGTCCCCAGTGCATTGGCTTTTATAACACTTCTCTTAATTAGTTTTTGTGTCATTGTTAAACAATACACAGTCACCTCTCATCAACTGAGATTTTATAAGGCAAACACTAAATAATAGTTTCTAACTGATAAGGAATGTGAGCCCCATAAGGGCAGGAATTTTGTCCCTTTTGTTGTGCTGCATCTCCAATACTTAGCTCAATGCTTTAAGCTTAGTAGTCATTCAATTATTAAAAACTTAGCTAGTAAATTAATAAATATTACTTATAACAAGTTAATAAATTACTTGTTAATAAATGAATGGATTTTTAGCTAAAAATATCATCAAAGGAAATCAAAATCACAAAATTATCACTCAAGTCGTATTCTTTTATACTTGTAGAAAAACTAGGTACAGGTTACGTTGTTGCAAAATCAGCTGAAAATTATTAAGATTTTAATAAGAGAAAGCAGAATGAACTATTGGCAAAACTGTTTGACCAAATATCATTCCTGGGCATTGTAAATATCCATACTACACAGTGTTGAAGGGCTTCCCAGGTGGCGCTAGTGGTAAAGAATTCGTCTGCCAGTGCAAGAGATGTAACAGATTACAGGTTCGATCCCTGGGTCAGGAAGATCCCCTGGAGGAGGACATGGCAACCCACTGCAGTATTCTTGCCTGGAGAATCCCATGGACAGAAGAGCCTGGCAGGCTGCAGTCCATAGGGTCACACAGAGTTGGACACGGCTAAAGCAACTTAGCATGCACGCACAGTGTTGAAGGGCAGTTAATATTATGTAGCAGTGTAATTGGAGAAGGTGATGGCACCCCTCTCCAATACTCTTGCCTGGAAAATCCCATGGACGGAGAAGCCTGGTAGGCTGCAGTCCATGGGGTCACTAGGAGTTGGACAGGACTGAGAGACTTCACTTTCACTTTTCACTTTCATGCATTGGATAAAGAAATGGCAACCCACTCCACTGTTCTTGCCTGGAGAATCCCAGGGACAGGGGAGCCTGGTGGGCTGCCGTCTATGAGGTCACACAGAGTCGGACACGACTGAAGCGACTTAGCAGCAGCAGCAGCAGTGGTTTCACTATCCAGCATGACACGTATGAAGAAGTACTCAACAAGTTTCTCTGTTTATCACTAAGAACTGACTGTAGGATTTTAGTAATTATTATTTTGTCGGTTGTGAGGTAAGCTGGGGAAGAGGCATGCACAAGGTAGCTTTGGGAGTAGCTGGGAAGTGTGTTATTACAAGAATGAAAGAAGATGAGCAGTCAACAGCAGTCCTCCTGCTTTTATTTGGAAAAAGTTCAAAGAAAGAGTGAATATTTAAAATGTGATCAAATAAACATACCTCTTTTTAGCATGGGTTGTGTAAAGAAAGATGCATATGTACAATACTCCCCTTTTCTACTGAAACATACTAGTTCACAAGGGAAAGGTGCTTACATAAGTTTTTGAAATAAGATATGGGACACCAGCAGTGCCAGATAACTACTTCTCAACAAGTGCAGCTTAGCACTATATATATTCAGTATCTAAAATAGAACCAAATTTATCATTTCAGGACAAAATATCATGGTTTTTAATGTTGAGGATATCAGGATTTCCTCAGAAAACTAACCTATGGCACAAAATCAACTCTTGCTCAACAGTTAACTTTATTTCCTTGGAGAAAAATATCAATGATTCATTATTGGGACTATTTAAAAATAGCAACAAAAGTTGCAACAAAATATAAAGAAATAACCAGCAGCTCTCATGAAGTGATCTTCACTTAACAGGCTATGTTCTACTCTCTGGAAGCCCAGTCATTGGTTGATTTACTCTAAAAAGAGAGATCTGGGATGATATTGCAGCTCTCTCTGGCTTCCATGGTACTTCCCTTGTCCTGTAACTGTTCTCCATTTTGCCCTGCCTAGCAGATTGCCCAAACTATGCATGAGTTAATCCTACCCTCTGAGTGTTGGGTTTGTTTTCCAGCTCTACTCATCTGGGGCAAGTTTCTGCAACAGGGCTAGTTTCCCTTGGCTCATGTCCAGTGCGCTGGTAAGTGAGGTTCTGCCTGATTTCAGCTTGCTGTGTTTTGCACTGTTTGAGATGGAGATGCTTTGATTCAACACCACATGGTGGGTATTCAGTGCCCTTCAAGGCTGTGAATTCCTACTGGTTTTTCTTTGCCTTTCCAGTCTAGCCTCATTATTTCAGAAGATGCTAATTATATTATCTTGTTCATACTAAATATAGTCATCCAGGAATTATTCAGAAGAAAACACTGGCATCATGCTATATCCGGTTACTTGCAATTTATTCCAATTATTGAAAACACAGAAAAAAAAAAAAAAAAGCAGAGATCAGTCTACTCTTTATATGTCATCAAAGGCTTTTAACATTTAATGGGAAATGACCAATAAACCTTGGCCAAGAATCCCTACTGATTTTATAGGACGTAAATTTATTAAATTTAGCAAACATTTTCTCAGAAAGGGCTCAAGCCCACCTAATTTCAACTCAGACTTTTTTTTGCAATAATCCCAGTAATGGTTGACTTACTGGCAAAATGTAAATTCTCTCTGATAACTGCATTTATCTTGGCATATACACCATTTCTGTGCTGGGATTTTACCAACATTAAATTATCTTGAGTGATGTGAAAGATCAGACCCACAAAGGTACTCTAGAGTCAAGAAGTGATATTTAGTTGGTCCTCAGTAAGAGAGCTGGGCCAGTGGTTCATGGCTGTCATCCATTCTAGACGATTGATGTCTTTGTTGCTAACATTTTGAGTATCCACATTTTGAAGATTTCTGAGCCCTCTAATCATTCATATGTTGCTCTGTACAACAGAGGTGGCTCAGTGGTAAAGAGTCCTCCTGCAATGCAGGAGTAGCAAAAGATGTGCATTTGATCCCTGAGCTGGGAAGATCCCCTGGAGGAGGACATGGCAACCCCTCCAGTATTCTCGCCTGGAGAATTCCATAGACAGAAGAGCCTGGTGGGCTGCCATCCTTGGGTTTGCAAAGAGTCAGACATGACTGAAACAATTTAGCATGCATACATGCATGCATAAACAGCAGGTGTCAGGCATACTGAATTACAAGTGGATGGTATCTGTAGACTTGTTTCTGTCTCTGTTTGAGTCTCAAGGCAGCCAAGGATGCTCCTGTGTCTCCGCCAACTAGGCCCAGGTTAGTCTTTCCTAAATATTGTGGAACTGGATAAAATTGGGCATTTAGAACATAATCAAGGTCCTTGAGTTTAGTGCCATCTCAGGTTCAATGTGCAAAGGTTCATTATGGCTAACTGTAAGGATTCATTCATGGGTAATTGGAACAGAAACAATTTCATAAAAGAATATTCTATTTTTAGTTGAAAGATGGTTTTCTGATGCAGCTTTCATGTCCACCAAAGAACTTGGGTCCTTTAATGATAGAGAAAAGAAGAGCTTCCTTTCAAGAAGATAAACATAGGTTTCTAAGCATTTTGTTAGAATTATTACTTTCAGTTGTATAGCAGGTACAGACCTCAAGTTTTACAAAATTCAGGTTTGTAAGAAATATAATTTCATTTTTCCATAACTCAAGCCAATTTCTAGTTCAAGCTCTGATTTCACAAGGGGTGGCAGATACTTAATCATAGTCAGTTTGGCATCTAAACTGAGGAGACTTCTATAGCATTAGCATGTCAGAGAAAGAGGATGAAACATTTGATCTTTGCTCCTCCTCTGCCCTGCTGGCTCCCCTAAGATTTCCACTCTGTATCTTTCCTCAAAGGCAGCTGGCCCTACAGATTGCTGCTGGATTGACCTTGGCCAATCAGCAAGGTTCCTTTAGGTTTGCTGCTTCTGCTGTCTCTGTACCCTTTTGGGTATCTGGGGCTCACCATGTTGGGCTTCCAGAACCTCCATGGTACTATGCAAGATTTCACTGTCCACTATGGTAGCTACCAGTCACATGCAGCTGTTGAAATCTAAATTAATTAAAACTCAATAAAACTTCAGCTGCTTAGTTAGGCTAGCCAACTTTCTGAGCCCTAGTGGTTTTCCTCAATAGTCCTAGTGGCTAGAAGCTACTGTATTGGATACTCATGTATAGAACATTTCATTCAGCACAAAAAATGCTATTGAATTGGTCTTGGCTGGACTGGACACACGACCCAGCCTTTTCTTATCTTAGGGTCTTGCCACCTCCCTGGGCTCTAACAAATAAAATGAATGGAAATTATCTCTCTTGGCTCTCAGTTCCTATAGATAGATCCTGCCAAAGGCTTCTGCCAGAATAGAGTGAGAAGAGAGCAGTGAGTCCTGCTCTCTGGGACCCACCAGCATGTAGCCTCTCATTACTTTCCAGCCAACTTCTTAATCCCATTCCAGTCCAGGAAATCCATTTCTTATCTCTAGGCAAGGAAGTTATACTATTGTATATACCAGCACGGTCCAACAGGAAAATAAGGAAAGCCACATGTATAATTAAAATTTTTCCAGTAGCCACATTAAAAGAGTAATGAATGAAATTAATTTTTAATGTCTTTTTTTATCCAATACATTAAAATATTATCATTTCAACAGGCAGTCAATAGAAAACTTTTAAATAAGATATATCCTCTTCATTTGTACATACTAAGCCTTTGAAATTGGTGTGTATTTTATACCCACAGCACATCTCAATTTCAACTAGCCACATTTCAAATGTTCAATAGTCACATAGAGCTATAGGTTATCATATTGAACAGTATAGGTCCCTAACTGGATATATTTCATTATCCCCAAAGGGCTTGGGTTTCAAAACTCAAAAACAAGGAGAAATTCCTTGTTTCTTTATATTCTGTTGTATCACTTTCCTGAAACAATAAGCAAAACCCAGTCTATCTGAGGGTGGATATGGGGCTTCTGGCTCAGACGGTAAAGAATCTGCCTGCAATGCGGGAGATTCGGGTTTGATCCCTGGGTTGGGAAGATCCCCCTGGAGAAAGTGTTGGGTAAAAGACCAGGACACCAAAAGAGTGTCTAACAGGCTTTTTAATGGCAAAGCGCTCCGGGCGGGGTTCCTGGACCCGGACGAGGCAGGTCGAGGAAGTCCCAGCCGAGCGGGACTGTGTTGGGGGTGGTTTTTATACGTTCGTTGCGAGGGATGGTCAGGCTAGATGGACGGGGGTTCGGATAGGTCGCCAGGCCAAGGCCTCGCGGGCTGACAGATCCTTCTACGTGCTGGGGTGGGGCGCCTTTAGCTGGCGAAGTGTGCTGTCATTGGTCCCCGGGATCTGGGATGCGCCTTCCATTAGGGACTTCCCCTCGCTTGCAGGAAGGAGAGGAGGGGTGGCCCATCATGGCCCCCGGGGTCCGGCCTTACAGAAAGGAATGGCTACCCACTCTAGTACTCTTGCCTGGAGAATTCCACGGACAGGGCAGCCTGGCAGGCTACAGTCCATGGGATCACAACAGTTGGACACAAGTGAGCAACTAACATTAACATGATGCTGAAGGTGTCTTTGGGTGGGGTATGGGAGGAGAAAGGCCACAGGATAAAAAGAATACTTGGAAAAACAACTACTACAAAAACTTCAGTTAATATTTCAAAAGTATTAGCCTGCCACAGTGAGCTTTTTAAGGATATAAATATTGCTGTAGGATTGTCAGGAGAAGTTTGTTTGTTATGGGCATAAAAGAAATAGTAAGTGTATTAGCAGTTAAAAATGGCTGTAATATTGTTGTGTATTGTATAGCTGCTATGGTAACTGGAAAACACAATGCAAAAATCTGCAGTGCAGTGCTATTGTTGCAGGTAAATCTTATTACTATGACTAAGGCACAGATAAGTTCTATTAGTAGTTAAATCCTGCAATAATACCTCTGACAATTTTTTACTGCAAAAACTGTAAAACCCAAGGATAAGAATTTTATTACCAGAGATGATAATAATTCAAGCCTATGGTTGCACTTCATAGACTAGAATCTCCATTTAGGTGGTTAACTGGCAAAGCTGCTTCAATGAAAATAATTTGTATCATTTCAAAACTGTCATGGCACAGAGGATTTGAAATTTTGGGGTGGTATTTTCCATTTTTTTATATTCTATTTTCATTGTAAGCTTGGTGATATTTAAAGGCAATATAGAAATTATTTTAAATGTTGAATCTTTTAAGTAAAACAGCTATAACATTTTGCAGTCAACACTTGGGTCAAATGGACAAGACAATTAAAATTACTTATATCCACAGGTGTATTACATGCAGATTAAGCCTGGGATGGAAGGAGATGATAAATCAAGACCTGAGTTAACAGGGGTTTAGAAAAAGGCAGAAACACAGTTTGGAAGGGGGGAGGGTCAGTAGGATCTACTTATTGGTACATACTGGTAGGTAGGAGAAATGAGAACCTTAAGAAAAGGGTAATTTCTAGAATGACAAAAGATCTCAGATGATATATCACATGGAAGGTGGTCATGGGGATTGGGGCTAAGTGAATTCTTAGTAATTATTAAAAAATTCTGAGTATACATAGGTTATTGGTGTTCCACTCTAGGTAATCATTGAGTTTAATGGAAGACAAATAATGTTGAAAGTAGTTTATTTTGAGATTTGTTATTCCTTGAGGTAGCGATGTTTGGTAACAACTAAGTAGTGCCCAAGTTATTCTTGAAGGTCAAGTTTTGATGTTTATTATGTATTATGTTAGACTCTGTTTGCTAACACACACAATGATGTACATTATTAATTGCTATTTATTGACTGTTTACTGTATGTCAGGCACTTTACATACTTATCTTCCATCTTCCATTACATACTTATCTCAACATCCCAGAAAGGAAGCGTGATGATTTGTTTGACAGAATAAGAAACTGGGACTCAGAGAGGTGAAGTGATTTGTGTTAATTTCCTGCATGTATATTGAACATCTGTTTCTGAAAATTCTTTGAGAGCAGGGACTATACCTTTTATGTGCCATTAATAACATTTCATGTGATCATTACTCAGTTGCTATTCCCTATCAGCTACGTGGATAGAAAGATCTTAAAATATTCTATATTTAAGGTTCTCCAATAAATTTAGTTAGCAGACAGGTTATTAAAAAAAAAAAGTCATGAGGGAAGAAGTAGCTACTCTGTGGGGTCTCCAGGAGCCTATGAACTTGAGCTTAGCAACAGGGTTAAGGTCTGTTTTTAATTCCTCCATTTCTAAACTTGGGCTCTTCTTAGCTACTTTTGCAGCTAGAATGAAAAAGAAGAGTTTATATCCAAGAGAAATACTTCCCCTAAAAAGAATTATCCTTTAAGAAACTCTTTCTTAGTTTCTTGAAGTTTTCAACAACTTGAGAAAGATTCCCTAGGGTCCTACATACTCCTCCTTTTTTAAAAAATAGTTTGTGTGTGCACTTTTTTTTCTTCCGGATCAAACCTGTGCCCCTTGCATTGGCAGCATGAAGTCTTAACCACTGGACCACCAAGGAAGTCCCCTCTTCCTTTTCAGGAAGGGAAAGAGTATTAAAAGAAACCAGAATAACCACATGAGAAAGTCTGAGAATTTCTGAAGAATAATAATAAAAAATAGGATGCAAACCCCTCTTGATTATCATGTGGGTTGTTCCTGAAGGACACTACAGATTAAAATAGGTTATGACCATTTCTATAAATTAGCCATTAAAAAATCCATACACTGAGTCTGTTAATGATGCAGAATATATCACTATATGAGATCATAATAGATGTAGGTTACAGTGATTTAGTAAGCCACTCAGGAAGGACACGAGAGAACTTTAAGATGTACACAAAATCAGAATCAATATAATTATTATGGTTATTATTATGGTCATTTCATATTTTAAAATTAAGACTATAGCAAAATAAGTAATATCTATGCCCTTTTCTGTAAAATGTACACTGTGTTCTTGTATTATTAGATCACTTTCTTTATTGCAAATGGAAATGGAATTAGATACTGGATTCAAGCCTTCTCTGTCTCCCAATCTCTGCTGATTCTTCAGTCTCTCCTTTCTCTTGCCTCCCCACGGCTACAGATGAGCTCAGCTCTCTCACCCATCACTGCCGCCTTCCTGACCTTAAAGAATCCTTCCCTAGATGGTAACACCTTTCAAGCCATTTTGTCCACACATCCTGCTCTCTATCCTTAGTAAGATTAAGAATGGGCTCTATTTCCAGGACTCATCTTGCTTGTTTTCTTTTCATATGTTAGTTTCCCTCTCTTTTTCTCAATTGACTCATTGCTTGTAGGGTGCTGCTACTTCTCTGACCATTCCCTCCTGTCTCCTTCCCACTTTACTTCTTCCTCAAATGTTGAGATTCCTCCCAAAGTTCATTCTTTGTCTTCTTTCTCTAAACCAGAGGTCTGTGGACTACCTAAAATTGAAAGCAAATTTTTGTCTTAGGATAGGACCTAGTTCTCCTCGGTAAAATATATATACCTTTCATTATCGTTCTCAAAAGGGTCCTTGGCTCCTTTTACAAGGTTAAATGCCCCTGCCCTCACACTCTTTTAGGTTATTTCATCCTCTCCTTTGCCCATAACCACTCTTTTTATATGTTAACCCTCCGAAACTCATCTATAATTCCTAACAGAGGGAAAAAGATCGATAGCTAAGAGGATAAACTAGGATTCATATAAACGTTTAAGAATTATAACAAGAAGAAATCGTACCGTGAACATTTTGTATCTCAGGTGAATCAGAGGGTAAAGAGTCTCCCTGCATTGCGGAAGACCCGGGTTTGATCCCTGGGTCGGGAAGATATCCTGGAGAAGGAAATGGCAACCCACTCCAGTATTCTTGCCTGGAGAATCCCATGGACGGAAGAGCCTGGCAGGCTAGTCTACGGGGTCGCAGAGTCCGACACGACTGAGCTACTTCACTTTTGATTACTGAATTTGGACCTTATTCATTAAGGACCAGCAGATCGAATGTTTGGTAGGGGCTTGGCCAGGTCATTACAGTTGGTCAGAGGAAAAATCACAGGCTAAACCAAGGCTGTGTGCGCAAACACCCTAGCAGCTAGTGGCAGAGAGGGCACACCCAACTCCTAGGGTGGGGATAGGAGAGAACAGGAGAGAAAACCACAGCAGCTCCACAGCTCACAGCTGCAGCGAAGCCAGTCCTGGGCTCTGCTCTGACTCCAGCTATAAACCCCGCCTAGCACCTTTTACCGACATCCACCTTCAGCAACCACCTTCCACATCACTATAAACACTCTTTACTCCTCCCACCTAGCTCTTCCCTCTTGAAGCCAATCAGAGGAATGGGAGGGATTGTCCGTAGAGGGTTCCAATTTTTTTTTTTTTTAAAAAAGAAGGGTAGATTGTACGCCGCGTTCCGCCTGGCGGAAAAACACCTCCAGAACTAGGGGGTGGAGCTCTGTGATGGGCACCCTGCTCAGCCAATGAGTGGCCCCTACCCCTCAAAGGCCCGGTCGCCGAGGTGGGCAGGGCAAGCGCAGGGCCCAGCCAATGGCGGCGGGGCGGACGGAGGTTGAGCCGCCGTGGGTAGGGTTAGTGTGAGAGGTGCGGCGGGGGAGGTAATGATGATGGTGGCGGAGGAGGAAGGCGGGGGAGGGGGTGCTGGGCGCTGAGCGGCGGCTCTGGCAGGGTTTTGTAGGGTGGGGGACGGTCGCGGGGCTACTGCGTCCGGGAGGGGGCGGGCGTGAGGCGCGCTGTCCGCCTGAGGGGCTGCAGACCCCGGCTCCCGGGAGCGCCGCGGCTGGCTCGGCTGTTCCATGTGGCTCCAGCGGGGATGGAGGACTCGGTGGCGGCGGCGGCGGCTTCTCCTGCGGCGGCGACGGAGGAGCGGCGCTGAGGAGGGAACCGGGCCAGACTCAGCCCGACAGCGGGATTAGAGGTGTGAGGAGGGGGCGGGAGTGGACGTGCTGCGGGGCCGGGGCTCGGGTACCGGGCTGGGGTCTTCTGGCATCGCCTGGGTGACAGGGACTGCGGCCGAGCCACCGCCTGCCTCCGCTGGGGGCAGGGGTCTGGGCTGTGTGCGGGAGGAGAGGAGGCTCCGGCGGACTGTTCCCTAAGGATGGGGGAGGGAAGCACCGCACCCCGCACCGTGCACTTGCCCCTTTGGTCACTGCTTCACGCCCAGGCAAGAGTTTCCATTTCCCTCCGGTTGGCAGCGAAGGTGAATGAGAGCCCAAGTGGCCTGGAGCCGGGACACTGCCCTCTCTCTCTCTTGAGATTTCCCTCCACTCCTCTTTTCCCATCCGTTTCTCCCTCCGACTCAGCAGCAGCATTCTTCCCCTCTCCTTAATTTGCTCCACGCACTTATTTTAGGACTCAGAGCTATTAATTATCACCTGAAAAATAAAGTTTATTTTAAAATACTCCACTCCTTCCTCTGACTGGCGGTGGACATTAAGCAGCATCTCTAGACTTTCCCGCTCTGCTCGCCCTTCTGTGATGCTAGGAGAAGGAGGTAGGGCCCCGGCTTTCGCCTCTCAGTTGTTGTTGATGCTGATTACCTGATGTGTTGCTCCACGTCTGTGGTGTGAGTTGTAATTTCTTCCTTGGTGTCTTGCATCCTTGACGTTACTGGCTTTTGAGGTTAGTGTTTTGTTTCATTGTTTGAAAAACATGCTGGAGAACTGGGGTTGTCTGTTGCAGTGTTATCTGACGTGGGTGGTTAGTCACTTCTTCTGCTTCTCTTCTCATATTTTTTCTCTTTGTTTTGCTTTTCAGTCCTCCAGAATACATATCATATAGCCCCCGAGGTGGAATGGTGATGTCTCCATGAGGGAACCTCCTCTCACTCATCCTGTCATGTGTGTCATACTCTTCTTGACTGGGCCATTCATCTAGGATGGGATTTACCCTGTGAAACAGGGAGAAGACTTTATGGACCCCAAACATCATTTCAAGTTGTAGTTGAGTTTTTTAAAGTACAGACATATATGCAAAGCTCCTTTGCTTTGGACCTTCTGCTTTGTTAAAGCTGCTGTGTTGCTAACCGAGAACTGCTCCGCTGTTTTGACTGATCATCATGGCTTCAGTTTGGAAGAGACTACAGCGTGTGGGAAAACACGCATCCAAGTTCCAGTTTGTGGCCTCCTACCAGGAACTGATGGTTGAATGTACCAAGAAATGGTAAGAGCGCCTGGGTGTAGAGTTTGCTGTGCTGTGGCCTAAACTCTGCTGCTTCTGACAGCAGATTTACCTTTCTGCAGTGCACAAGTGTGTAAAAGCTGGGCGGGGTGCAGATGACTCTCACAAGTACTATGGTGTGCACTGTTGCTGCTGGTACCATTCCTGTGGGTTTTCATTACTGCGCTTCAGTGTGGCTCAGAGGACTGTTACTATGAGAGCACACTAAGTACAGCAGACTTGGTCTTGAGGTCTTGCATCATTAGTGTTAGGATAACTTTGATTTTTATAATTTTAAGATGTAAAAATGGCTATTGAAATATTGCAAACATGCATATATTTTGATTAACACACATGTCTATGTTTCAATAGAGTTTTAATACAGAAATCTATTCTTGTAGGGTGGTGCTGATCTGTGTTTTTTTTTTCTTTTGCTTAAAATAAAGAATTTTTCATTATCTGATTAATAGAATGCCAGTCCGTACAACCTTAGAAATTTTTTTGTTATATGCTTAGTCAGGCAACTGTATTTTATTTTAATTGCCTAATGAGATACATTTCTTGGCCAGACTTAAGGAAGCAATTAGTAGTGCTGGTCTATGATTTTCTGCTTTCACTTGAGCAAAGTAAACTTAGGGCATTCTTTTCACTGCCCTGAATGATAAGCCAGAAGAATTCTTATTGGGCTTCCCTTGTAGCTCAGCTGGTAAAGAATCTGCCTACAATGCAGGAGACCTGGGTTCGATCCCTGGGTTAGGAAGATCCCCTCGAGAAGGAAATGGCAACCCACTCCAGTATTCTTGCCTGGAGAATCCCATGGACAGAGAAGCCTGGCAGGCTACAGTCCACGGAGTCACAAAAATGTCAGACATGACATAGCGACTAAACTACTACTATTCTTATTAGAGGAAAAAAGTTAATCTTAAGAAAATGGTACTTTGGGTTTTGATTTATTGTGGTGATTAAGCAGTATTACTGCAAAAATAAGTCCATTTCATTGTTCACACAGACTGTAATCCCATGTCTGTATTAATTTCTCTTTTTATAAGATGAAAAACAACTTGCTCTACTCTAGAACTCTTAAAGCATATCTGAATATTTATTTGGAAACTAGTTTCCAAATGATTTTCTCTTAAACTTGTTAGAATGTTATGTGCAACTCAGGAAGTGCATGTACTGATTACCTACTTTATAGGTAGGTAGCTTTAGAGTTGAATATGAAATAATCCCCACCCTCAAGGAGTTCACCCTCAAGGAGTCTAGGGCAGTGACAGGTCATGTAAATGAAGTCTCTGTGATAGGTGCAATAATATAATGTAGGGACAGATGTAGGGATCTTAATCTATCTCCATCCCCTAACATATTCTTGGGGACAGGTTATTTACTCCTCTGAGATAATTTTCATATTGAGAAAGGTAATAATGGTATCACTTCACAGAAAGGGTTATTGTGAAGATTAAATGAGTTAAGATATGTAAAATGCTTGGAACAATGTCAGGCACATAGTAAATGCTCAACAAATGCCGTTTTTACTTACAAAGTTAGCAGAGAAGGAAGTAACTCTTTAAGGATTCATGCATTGGAGAAGGAAATGGCAACCCACTCCAGTGTTCTTGCCTGGAGAATCCCAGGGACGGGGGAGCCTGGTGGGCTGCCGTCTGTGGGGTCGCACAGAGTCGGACACAGCTGAAGTGACTTAGCAGCAGCAGCAGTAGGATATGGGATGACTTTCTGGGAGCTGAGCTGAGTTTTGAAAGGTTCATAATAATTGGCTAGGAAGCTAAAGGGGAAGAAATGAAGGATGTTCTAGATGAAGCAACTGCTTATGCAAAAGCATGGAGGTGTGTGGTATGCCGGAAGTTCATGCAGTGTAACTGGATTATGATGGGCCTTAAAGTGGGAGGAGTGCAGTGGGCTATGATGTTTTAGAGGCAGGCAGCGGTGAAGTGTTGTTATACATGCCTTGGACTTTATTCTTTGGGTGATGGAGAGAACTAAAAGGTTTTGAGCAGAAGAGACTTTAGGTTTGAAGAAAAGTGAAAGTGTTAGTGACTCGGTGTTGTCCATCTCTTTGCGAACCAATGGAGTGTGGCCCGCCAGGCTCCTCTGTCCATGGAATTCTCCAGGGAAGAATACTGGAATGGGTAGCCGGTCCCTTCTCCAGAGGATATTCCTAACCCAGGGGTTGAACCTGGGTCTCTGCGTTGCAGGTGGATTCTTTACCATCTGAGTCACCAGGGAATCCTGACTTTAGATTTTCATTCTGGAAAATCATTTGGATGACAGTGTGAGGTAAGGATCATAGTGGAAAGGGTAAGTGGAGGCTGTGACAGTAGGGTAGCTATTGCAATAGGTAAGGTGAGAGAAGAGGCTTAGACTAAGGCAGTGGCAGAGAAAGTGGGGAGAACAGAGTAGAGGGACACTTAGGACACAAAATGGATAATACTTAATGGTCATTTCAGTATGGGTCTGAAAAGGATGAGGACGAGGGAAAGGGAAAGGTCTGAGTTGACACCCAAGTTTCTGGCTTGGAGGACTAGTGTACTACTAACTCAACTAGCAAATACATGAGGAAGTTCCTGATTACAAGTTATTCTCAACTTGGTCTTATACTGGGGGCATCAACTGTAAGATCGTTAAATTTGAATCTCTTTTCTTAAGGGAAATAGAACATATCAGGTGATTCTTTATTCACAACATGTGTTTCTTCCCATAGTCTGTTTCATTCCTTGATTTTATTTTTCCTTGAGAAATATGTATGTTACTGTTAATGTGTCACAAGGTAAAAGCCAAGAATGAAATTTAACTTGATTATTTATGAATAGATGACTCAGTTACTTTTAGGGTTGGACATTATGGTATACCTATTAAATTAGATCTTTATGATAAGGTCTGGCCTTAACACAAGAAGCATTTGGATATTGTAAAATTTTTAGATGTGTAGTTCTAAATATGTTCCATTTTCCCCCATCTCATTTAAAAATACAGTTTAAAGTTAACAAGGTGACAATGCCCAAAGAATAATATATTTGTTTGATATACTGGAATTTTATGTATAAGTGGATCTTTAAATAGAGCTTTAAAATCTTTTCATTATATAAAAATTTGTTGTAATAAGTCTTAGTTAATATTCTTTTTGCTTTACTTTGCATAAGGTCCTTGTGATAAATACAGGTTAGGCCAAATTTCTATACTTAAATCCCGTAGCTCTCTTTTTTAATTTTTCATACTTCATTTTGCAAGAATTTTTCATGCCTCATGCTTGCAAGAATTTTTAAATTACTGAATATGTATGCTGAATTAGAATCTATTTAAAGGACATAAGAATAAAAATAGACTTGTACACATAGTAAGAACATGCATTTTTTCAGTTACGTATACATTTTAGGTATTGTTTTGAGGGTATGGAAAAATAAAAGGAGAGGAAGGAAATTTATAGATGCCAATTGAGTAAAGGGAAAGAGGCTTTGAAGATAAATTGCAGGTGTTGAGAGGATAAGAAAATGGATCTAATATACATTAGAGAAGAAGGAATAAACTATAAAAAGAACAGCCAGCATTCCATTAGTATTGTGCCTTTGTAAGTAAACTATGTATACATGTGCCATGCCTTTTAGAACTTTGCTACTCCAAGTGTTTTCTGAGAAACAGGAGAATTTGCAAAGCCTGGGAATGAATCCGTTAGAACTGCTGTCCCTCAGGCCTTGCCCTAGACTTACTGAATCAGGATCTGCATTTTAATGAGATCTATACTGTGGCTTCCCTGATACCTCAGTTGGTAAAGAATCTGCCTGCAATGCAGGAGACCCCGATTTGATTCTTGGATCGGGAAGATTCCCTGGAGAAGGAAAAGACTACCCACTCCAGTATTCTTGGGCTTCTCTTGTGGTTCAGCTGGTAAAGAATCCGCCTGCAATTTGAGAAATCTGGGTTTGATCCCTGGGTTGGGAAGATCCCCTGGAGAAGGAAAAGGCTACCCATTTCAGTATTCTGGCCTGGAGAATTCCATGGACTCTCTAGTTGCAAAGAGTCAGACATGATTGAACAACTTTCACTTTCTTTATGCCATGCATATTAAAGTTTAAGAAACAGTATTTTAAAATCATGTTTTCAGCCTAAGTGCCCATTCATGACTTCAGGATAAAGTATACTGATTTCTGCATGAATTTGAAACTCAAGGGAATGGAGATGAAACTTCAGGATTCAAGAAGGGCATAGTGTGTTGATGGAAGAGGTTAGTGGAAATCAGGATATGTTTTCCTAGGAAGAGCATGTTATTTCTGTGATTAAGAAGAGGAGAAATGTTTTCCATGTTCTCTTGTTATGGCTGTAGGTTATGAACCTGGGCGTGATAGGTAACAGGATGAAGGTAGGGGTTTCAGGAAGCCATCTTTAAGATCTAGGCCATGAGCAAACTCACGGCGTTTTACCCTTGATCAAAGGATGGATTCTATTTAGGGGGTTTGGGGTTTCTGCTTTCTTGCACTTTTCTTTGTTGCGGTCTTACAGTATTCTGCATTTGCCCAACATGGAGTCTAACTTTGTTGCATTGTTGTGTCAGATGCACTGTTGTGCTTGGTCAGCAGTATCTGACATAGCTGTTTCTTGATGTGGCTCTACAAGTTATGTCAGCAACAAAACCCAGAAAGACTTTCATTCATCTGAGAGGATGCTGCTAAGTCTTGTTCCTCATCACTCCATAACCGGGTAGAGGCTCCAGTAAATTTGAAGATGTTAAGTGTCTATATTCCCCTTCTCTTATTGTTGTCCCCAAGTCATTTAATTATTAATCTCACTTAACTGATGTAGCTGTTGGCAAGTGGTGAGACTGGCCACTAGAGATGACTCTGTGACAAAGACTAGCTGTCTTTCCTCTCTTGGTTTGTTTCTTTTCCTATTCTTCTTTTTAAAAAATATCACCTGCAGGTCTTTAGATTCCTGAGAGAAGTCTTATATGAGCTCTCAATGGCTATTCAGCTGTTTAAGGAAACTACTTGAAAGTTGGCAAGTTGTGGTTATGATCAATTAATTATTTTACAGAACTCAGTTCCGATAGGAGCTCCCTAATACATGATGAGAACTATTATGAGCATGAATTATATTTTCTGTGTATATCTCTGTATCGTCTACATATGTGAACATATTTTATCTGTTTTTTATATTTCTTCTATGTTGAGTTTTTAAAAAGTATTTAAAGTACCATAAACTTTTCCCCAAAAGGCATACATATATTGGTTTCTGGTTTTTCTGTCATGTAAGAATTCCTTTTTCTTATTTTTAAATATAGTTTTAATTATAATTTATTTTTAAAATAGGTGACACAATCACATGGTTCAGAATTCTAGAGGTACAAAAAGGGGTTTATATCCCTGAAAGTAACCCCTCATTTTCTCCATTATTCCACAAGTTTTTGCACAGCTGTGACCTCAGGATTTGAAAAGTGAAAAAGTAGCTTTTTCCAGAGCTTAAGCGTATGACGCTAGCCTGTTGGATAAAATATGAACTCCTTAATCTGATGTTCCAGGCCCTCTGTAACTGATCCCAAGTTAGTTTTCCAGTTGGACATTAGAATGCTACATGCACTGTGAATATTAACTTGAGTTTATAAAGGCCAAGTTATATTAATAAGTACTTATTCAAATCCACTTCTTTGGGTGACTTAAGCAAACATTTCTCTGTTTCTTTAATGGAATGAATTAGAGGAACATTTGCCTTGATATAAAGAACATACTTTGGAAATACATTAAAAAATAATAATTGAAAACAAGCTTGGTGTGTTTTAAGAGTATCTGGAAGGTCGGTGTGTCTGCAGCACAGTAGAACAAGGTGTAAAATGGTAACAGGTGAGGTTTGAGTAGGTAGGGGTTAGATCACATATGGTCTTGAGGTCATGGTAAGGCTTTTGGATTTTAAGTGTGATAGGAAGCCATTGGAGAGGTTTGAGCGGGAAAGTAATATGATTTACATTTTTAATAGATTATTCTGGATACTTTGTGAAATGTGAAATATTCTGAGTAAAAATAGAAGCTAAGATGCTATTGTAGTAGTCCAAGGAGCAGAGGTTGTGGTGGAGGTGGTGAGAAATGACTGGATGTATGTTGGTAACACATACACATGCTCCTACCACACTTTATTGAGGTATAGCTTACACTTTTACATAAATAAGATGCATCCATTTAAAGTATATAGTGCAATAAGTTTTGACAACAGTATTAACCCATGTGACTAGAAATAGATTTCTTGAAGGTGTAGTTGACAGGAGTTAATGATGGATTAGATATGTAAAGTGAGAGATCGCTAATGACCAGGGTTTTGGCCTGAGCAACCAGGTGAATGTAATACTAATTACAGGAATGGGGAACACCCAGGAGGAGAGTTTGTTGTGAAGGAGAAATCAAGAATTGACTTTGCTTTCTTAAAGCTTGGGACATCCAGCTGGAGATTTTAATTAGGCAGTTAATTTAAGAATCTTGAGCTCAGGGGAGAGAAGAGGTCAGAGTCTCATAGTTTACAGATAGAATTTATAACTAAAGGGCTATAGGCAATTTTCTGTGATGCTCATAGAGATTAAGAGAACTGAGGTCTGAGCCTTGGGACATTTCAACATATAGAGGAGGGGAGGAAGAGGAAGAACCAGCAAAGGAGACTGAAAACAATCAGTAGTGAGGTAGGAGAGAAATTAGGAGTGTGTGCTTTCCAAGGAATGAAGTGCAAAATGTATCAGGAGAAGAGTGGTTCACCGTGTCAAATACTTTTGAGAGTTTGACCAAGATTACCACTGGATTTGCAAGTTGGAAAGAGTTGATGACATTGAGGAGCGGTTTGGATCTTCCCTGGTAGCTCAGCTGGTGAAGAATCCACCTGCAATGCAGGAGACCTCAGTTCAATTCCTGGGTCGAGAAGATCCACTAGAGAAGGGATAGGCTACCCACTCCAGTATTCTTGGGCTTTCCTGTGGTTCAGCTGGTAAAGAATCCACCTGCAATGTGTGAGACCTAGGTTTGATCCCTGGGTTGGGAAGATTCCCTGGAGAAGGGAAAGGCTACCTACTCCAGTATCCTGGCCTGGAGAATTCCATGGACTGTCTAGTCCATGGGGCCTCAAAGAATCGGACACAACTGAGCAACTTTCACTTCACGTTGGGTGGACTGATAAGGATGAAAGCATAATTAAATTGAGTTAGAGGAAAGGAGGTGGATGCAGAGTCAGTATAGATAATTTTGTTGGAAAATTTTGCTACAAAATGGAGAACTGGATTACCTGGAGAGGGACAAGAGGTCAGGGTGTACCTTTCACATGGAAGATATTGCAGCATGTTTTAATGCTGGTGGAAATAGTTGGTAAAGAAGGAAAAAGTGATGATGTGCTGGAAGAGGAAGTAACTTCAGGAGAAAGAGAGAAAGGGAACAGGATCCAGCACACAAATGGAAAGGCTGAACTTAAGTAGTGTGTGTGTCAGTTGCTCAGTCGTGTCTGACTCTTTGCGACCCCATGGACTGTAGCCTGCCAGGCTCCTCTGTCCATGGAATTCTCCAGGCAAGAATACTCGAGTGGGTTGCCATTTCCATCTCCAGGGGATCTTCTCGACCCAGGGATTGATCCGGGGTCTCCTGCATTGCAGGGAGGTCCTTTACAGTCTGAGCTACAGAGAAGCCCTGAACTTGTAGAATCAGGGACAATTCATTGTTACAAGGAGGGAAGCAGAGTACACGGATGAGAAGCATTTAGGTTGGTAGATTTGGTGGGGGAGGATGTAGATGTTCTGTTGGCTTCTGTTTTCTTAGGGAAATAATATTAGGGGTCATCATCCAAGGGGGAGGTAACAGAAAGTTATTGAAGGATTAACAGGAGAGAAGGTCTGAAATTGTTAAAACAAGAATGAATTGAATAGGGAAATGTTGAAGGATTACTTGGTAGTGCTGAGGGTGTTCTTAACATTGTGGTCATTAATTTAAAGTGAATGCACCAGCAAGTTTGCATATTTTAATTGAGTTATGTTATGTTCAGTACTTGGATGCAAGCATGGAATAGGCAGACTTGGATTTAACCAGGGATGGGTTATGTCAGGAATATATAACAGAGGAAAAGAAGGGCAAGGAAATTGGGAGTGAATGCATGGAGTGTGGTTATAGTGATGAAGTACAGGATAGAAGAGGAGGAAAATGACATAAGAGATAGGGTGGTCAATAGAGAAGTGAAGAGGATAAAAACTGAGATGTTAAAAAGATTCAGTAGTTGTTGGGATTGGGATATCAGTGAATGAGCTGGAAAACTGGGAGGTGAGAGAGTGAGATGCTTGATTTTGGAGGATGTGGTTAATAGTAATGACAATATATAGGTGGTGGGTTCCTTTGCGTATTAGTTAAAAAAATAAGCACACAACTTAAGTGTGTTTTTAATTAATATGCTTTGTATGTTAAATATGAGTATACCTTAATTTCTCTTTCTTTCTTTAAAATAAATTTAAGTAAAATAGGTCATCTTCTTTTTGTATCAATACCCTGGGGGGCTTTCATTCCTCTTTAAAGACTTGCAGCTGTTAGGGTGTGACCATAGTAGTTGTTGGTTGAGATGGAATGGAGGAAACGAATTTTAGCAGTGAAGAGGGCAATTAGGGAATTTAGAGGCCAAGGGATAAATTATGTGGCTCTTGAAATTGCTGAGACGCTGAGAATAATTGGAAGAGAAATGGTTAAGACAGGGAGTCAAGTGCTGAAATCTTAGTGAATGAGGGGAGGGGTGGAGCAAAACGTTTTACTTTTTGAAACTTTCTATGACAAGTTTATGTGAATTTTAAACCTTATTCTTTGAAACAAAAATAAGTCTTCTTTTCCACTTGATGAATTGTCAGAGGTAGATGTAATTTTGTTGTTGTTTAGTCACTAAGTTGTGTTTGACTCTTTTGAGACCCCATGGACTGTAGCCCCTCCAAGGTTCCTTCGTCCACGGGATTCTCCAGGCTAGAATGCTGCAGTGGGTTGCCATTCCCTTCTCCAGGGGATCTTCTCAACCCAGGGATTATAACCCGCTTCTCCTGCATTGGCAAGTGGATTCTTTACTACTGAGGAACCTGGGAAACCCAGATGTAATTTTAATAGAGAATAAGTTGAGTTGTTACTTTGTTATAATTTTATTTTAGTGTTTCATGGGCTGATTTTTTTAAAAAACTGAATTGTTATGTGTAGTATTTTATTGAGATTTTAAGTGCTTATTTTATGTGAAGTTCAGTTGTACAAAACTCAGTTGTGATGGTTTAAGGAAAATAGTGGATTGTCTTTATGCTGTAGTTGGATATTGTAGTGCTTATATCACAGTTGTCTTTACACCAGACTCAGTATGCCTCTAGTCATTGGCTACTTTGGCCTCATCCAAGTTGCCTCTTTTGTAAATAAAGTTTTATTAGAATATGGCCATGTCCATTTGTTTATTATCTATGGCTGCTGTCATACTAAATGGCAGAGTTGAGTAGTTGTTACATAGACTGGTTCACTGCAGTTGGAAATGTTTATTATCTGGTCCTTTAAGAAAGCTTATTAACTTCTGCTCTAAATCTTTGGAGTTACTCCTAATCATTAGTTACAGCTAATGTTTGTGGAATCTAGAGTCTGGTACCTTTTCATTTTCTCTCTGCCCAACCTCCAAACTATTAATTTAATCTTACTATAGTCTTGACTGCATAAGCAATAGAGGAGAGCCCATTGTGCCTGCTCTCCAGCCCTATGGAAGAAACTTTAGAATAGCTTTGAGGAGCATTCAGATCTGTGTATGGATAAAAAACATGTGTTTTCTGGCTGTGTGGCCTTGGACAAATTACTCAATCTCTTAGTAACTCATCTGTAACATGGTAATGGTAATAACAGTGCTTCCAGCATAGAGTTGCTTTGATGATTAGAGAGAATACTTGTAAAGTGGTTAGAACAGTGCCTGACATACAGTAAGCACTCAGTAAATGTTGCCTATTATCTTTATCCAGTTATTTAAGCAGTACATGGTGAAAAGAACCGTCTAGAGAAAACGAGTGGGGTAATCGAGGAGAAGACTGGAAGTATGACTTGGAGATTTAAGAGTGTTTGAGGAGGATGAACTAGCACAGAAGCTCGAGTGACCTGAGGGGTGCACACCAAGGAGCATGACAGCAGAAGCACTGTGCTGAAATGAACTATGTTCTGACAGTATTTGGCTTCTAGGGGAAAGGAACTACATGTTTTTGCTCCTGGAGCAAAATGGGTTCATATAGTTTTATAACTTTTTTTTTGATAATCACTTAAAGTAAGTGATTTTTGGCTAAAGAACATGGCTAAAGGGAACTTGGTTCCTTCAGAGTAGAATTAACTTGCCAGCATACGTGTGTGTGTGTGTCTGTCTGACTGTCCATGATAATGACGATTCATGATATTTAGGATATATTTCTTTTTTTTTTTTAGGATATATTTCTTTGACAATTTTCTTTAAATTTTTTTTCCTCTACCATCACTTTTATAATGACCCCATGAAATAGATTGTGTCTTTTGGTAGTATGTTTTTAAAATGAATTTTAAGGGATTATGTGAAGATGTTCTGCACTTATGATTTAGTTTAGTTTCACACTAGTTTTGTAGTTGGATGCTCAGGGAACTTAAAATTAGGCATTTCTAGAAATGTGCTATTGGTGCATCAATGTGTTCTAATTTTGTGGAAAATTTCAACAAAAGAGTCACTGAAGTAGTTCACTGCATGTTGTAAAAATAGTCCAGTGTGCTAAAGGAAAAAAATGTACAAGCATTTTTAACTGAATGTTCAGTAGAGATGTTCATATTCTGCTTATTTTTTTAAAGGAGTGGAACTGAGTTTGTGAAATGGGGACAGTTAAATTACTGCAGAATGACATACATGTGTCTTATTTTTCACTCTTATAGTGATATTTTTAGGCAGCCTTGCTAATAGACACCTAAAAAATTTCTTTGGTTAGTTTGATCTATTAAAAAGTTTCCTGATGTTATTAATCCTGGTGTTATTATTGAAATGCTTCTTAAAAAACACTTCTAAAAATTGGCTTTATTGCTTCAATAACAACAACAAAAGATTGACTTTAATACAAAGAGTTTATCACTTAAAAGTTGATACTCTGACAATATCCAAAAGAGTTTGTTGACTAATTTAGGGTTATAGTTAGAACAGAGATAGTCTTAGAGGAGCAGAGAGTACATGTTACTAGGCACTTAGGAGGAGCTACCGCTGGACACTGGACTTGGTTCTGAGTTTTCTGTCAGCTGTGGCGAAAAGGGAAGCACATTGGCTCACTGAGTATTGCTTCTGGCTAAAGAAGATACTCAAAATCATTTGCAGAGACTTTTGTTTTTGTTGTTCAGTCACTACGTTGTATCCAACTCTTTGCAACCCCATGGACTGCAGTACACCGGGCTTCCTTGTCCTTCACTGTCTCCCGGAGTTTGCTCAAATTCATGCCCATTGAGTTGGTGATGCTGTCTAACCATCTCACCCTGTGCTGCTCTCTTCTCCTTTTGCCTTCAGTCTTTCCCAGCATTGGGATCTTTTCCAATGAGTTGGCTCTTTGTATCAGGTGGCCAAAATATTGGAGTTTCAGCTTCAGCATCAGTCCTTCCAATGATTATTCAGGGTTGATTTCCTTTAGGATTGACTGGCTTAATCTCCGTGCAATCCAAGGGACTCTCAAGAGTCTTCTCCAACACCACAGTTCAAAAGCATCAATTCTTCCTTCCTCAGCCCTTATGGTCCAGCTCTCATATCCATTCATGTCTATGGAAAGAAATCATGGCTTTGACCATACAGACCTGTGTCAGCAAAATGTCGTCTCTGCTTTTTAATATGCTGTGTAGGTTTGTCCTAGCTTTTCTTCCAAGGAGCAAGTGTCTTTTAATTTCATGGCTGCAGTTACCATCTGCAGTGATTTTGGAGCCCCAAGAAAATCTATCACTGCTTCTAATTTTTCCCAGCTATTTGCCATGAAGTATGGGACCAGATGCCATATCTTCCTTTTTTTGTATGTTGAGATTCAAGCCAGCTTTTTCACTGTCCTCTTTCAACCTCATCAAGAGGCTATTTAGTTCCCTTTCACTTTCTGCCCTTAGAGTATCATCTGCGTATCTGAGATTGTTGGTATTTCTCCCAGCAATCTTGATTCCAGCTTGTGGTTCATCCATCCCAGAATTCTGCATGTAAGTTGAATAAACAGGGTGACAATATACAACTTTGACATACTCCTTTCCCAATTTTGAACCAGTCAGTTGTTCTATGTGAGGTTCTAACTGTTGCTTCTTGACCTGCATACAGGTTTCTCAGGAGACAGGTAAAGTGATCTGGTATTCCCATCTCTTTAAGAATTTTCCATAGTTTTTTATAGTCTATGAAGCAGAAGTAGATTTTTAAAAAAAATTTCCTTGCTTTCTCTATGATCCAGTGAAGATGTTTCTTAGAACTTAAAGCAGAATTTTTATTATGAAAAAAAGGTATGACATTGAATTAAGTCTCAAACTACAATAGAAAGTCTCCGACTGCTTAGACTGTTAAATTGGATAATGTTTATAAGGATCCTTTGTAAGACCCTTTATGAGAGAATATGGCTGAGCAGCCTTGTTTTCTGATCATCTAGTTTAAATCAAGGATGAACCTCAGAAAATTTAGAAGAATGAATATTTAAGAGAAATAATCAGGTTCTATGCCGTACCATTCAGAAGCCGGTAACCACTTGTGGCTACTTCCATCTAAATTTAAATTAAAAATTCAACTCCTCAGTCAGAGTAGCCACGTTTCAAGTGCTCCCTAGCCACATGTGGCTAGGGGCTACTATATTGGATAGTGCAAATATGGAAAATTTCCATCATCAAAAAAAGTTTTGTTGGACAGGACTGTTTTAGCCATTTCCTCTCAAAACTGACTGATTTCAGAATTGCTGGAGCACTCTGCAAACACAGAGATTTTTGTGGTCTTCAGTTCAGTTCAGTCGCTCAGTTGTGTCTGACTTTTTGTGACCCCATGAATCACAGCACGCCAGGCTTGCCTGTCCATCACCAACTCCTGGAGTTCACTCAAACTCATGTCCATCAAGTCGGTGATGCCATCTAGCCATCTCCTCCTCTGTCGTCCCCTTCTCCTCCTGCCCCCAATCCCTCCCAGCATCAGAGTCTTTTCCAATGAGTCAACTCTTTGCATGAGGTGGCCAAAGTATTGGAGTTTTAGCTTTAGCATCAGTCCTTCCAATGAACACCCAGGACTGATCTCCTTTAGGATGAACTGGTTGGACCTCCTTGCAGTCCAAGCGACTCTCAAAAGTCTTCTCCAACACCACAGTTCAAAAGCATCAATTCTTCGGTGGTCAGCTTTTTTTGCAGTCCAACTCTCACATCCATACCATGACCACTGGTCTTGACAGTCCTCTAATTCTGTAGGTCTGGAAGAGTGCTGGCAAGTCTGTCATTTCAGAAGTTCCTCAATTGCCTAAGATCAACAAGTCAGGTTTTATGACTACTGCATTTGATTTTTCCTCAGGTATTTGGCAGATATTAGGTGGCAGTTCTTATTGGTATTCCAGAAGTTATTAAGTTGAAAATTTGAATTCAATTTTTTTCCTTTGATTCAGCTGTTTTATAATATGTGCATGTGTGTGTTAAAAATGAGAGTGATGTACTTTAGCTGTGCCGCATATAAAGCTGTCAGATTAATATAAATGTTTGAACAAGTTCATTGATTCATTAAAAAAAAGACTGCATAGTTTGTTCTCTTCCTTGGAAACAAGGACTGCTGGGGATAGCTAAAGGTAGGATATATTTATTTATTTATTTGACTGTACTGGGTCTTTGGAGAAGGAAATGGCAACCCACTCCAGTATTCTAGCCTGGGAAATCCCATGGACAGAGGAGCCTGGTGGACTGCAGTCCATGGGGTCGCAAAGAGTCGGACATGACTAAGAAACTAACAGACAAGCACACTGGGTCTTAGTTGTAGCATATAGGATCTCTAGTTGAGGCGTGTGGGATAGAAGCTTGGGCCCTCTGCATTGGGATCCTGGAGTCTTAGCCACTGGACCACCAGGGAAGTCCCAGAATGATTTTTTTTCTTTTGAAGAAAAGTTTTGATGCTTCTGAAGTACCTGAACTGTTATACTTGGAGGTGCCATACCTAGAGCTGCTGCCTTTTTCTTTTTTTTCCCTCTGTAGTATTGCTTAATTCTCACTTGTTTTCCTATTGCCACTGCCTTGGTAACATCCTTTATCATCTTTTACCAAGGTGCATGGTTCTCAAACTGTGCACTGAGGAGCCTCGAAAGCACAGCAGAGAACTCACAGGTATTGCCAAGAGATGCTTAAGAATGTTGAGGGAAATACAGCAGCATCTGTTGGAAACCATGCAAAGTACAAGCTTGAGGTAGTTCATTTTGAAAATTAGATTTATATATTCCTTTCAGGGTTACCATATTTTCACAAAGCTGAGTTTTTGAGTTTTGTTGTGACAAAAAGCAAGTACCATGAGAAAATTTATGTGAAACAGGAAGAAGGTAGTGTCCAACCTGATTCTAATGTTGTTTGCATTGCTCAACACAAGTTGTTAGGACATGTATCCTTCTTAAGCTGTTTGGACCTGACTGTTTAAGCAGAATGGTTAGGTATTTCTTTTGGCCTGTGAAAACATTACTGATACAGTAAGGACCTTGTAAACCCAGAAAACTTGGGACCCTCTAGTATAGGTAGATAGCCCTTAACTCTTGTGATAGCCCTTAACTCTTTCCTTGCCTCTTTTGGTCCTTTGTATTGTTGCCATTGTTATCCTTCTCAAAGGAACCTTCTAGATTTCCCCTTTGTTTCTAGGATACTGTTAGTATGATAACTTTAATCTTTTAAATTTACCTTCATTCTGTTTTACTAGTCTTTTCCAGTTATTTCCCTAAAGCTTCTTCAAGCTTGTTTACCAAATGCAAATAGTTTCCCTCAAATGTTATCTTCCATTCTTTGCTATTCCCCTCCAAAAATCATTAAATGCAAAGAGCAAGTAGTAATACACTCTTATCACAAACTAACTTAATTGAAATTGAGTTTATTCATGCAATAAGTGGGTTTAGAAATTGAGTTTAATGGTTCAGCTTTAATTTGAAGTATACTCTAATTTACAAAATAATCTTTAAAAAATTGGTTACTTCATTTTTACACTTTTTGTTGAAATTATTTTAGGTTTACAGAAGAGTTTCAAAGATAATATAGAGAGTTCTTGTATACTTCTTATCTCAGATTCCTTTGAGTGAAAATAGGGTAAATAAACTTACCAGGCCATTTATCAAAACCAGGAGATTAACATTAGCATAGTGCTCATAGGCCAAACTGCACTGATTTGGGCTTCACTGGCCTTTTCCACTGATGGCCATTTTCTGTTTGAGGGCACAGTCTAGGTTGCCACATTGCATTTTGTTGTCACATCACCCTAGTCTTCTCCAGTTTTTGACAGTCTACCAGTCTTTCCTCGATGATTTTGATGAGTGCTGCTGATTTTGTAGAATGTTTCTCAAGTTGAGTTTGATGTTTCTCTAATGGTTAGACTGGGGCTATGGATTTGGGGAAGATGCGACCAAGGTGAAGTGCCCGCATCACATTATAGCAGAGAGCACATGATAGACGTCAGCCTAGCTTATGACTGCTGATGTTCCCCTTGATGACTTGGTTAAGGTGGGGTGACTTGGTTAAGGTGGGGTCAGCCAGGTTTCTCCACTGTTGTTCTGTCCCTCTCCATTCTCCATACTCAGTACTCCATACTCTCCATGTTCTGTTTACTAGCTACCGGTCGCGGAGTCCAGTATACACATGGGCTGGAGAATTAAGTTCTAGTTCTTGGAAGGAGGGGTGTCAAAAACTTTGAGGATATATGTTAAAATCACCCCCAAATTAATAAAGTTTAGAAGAGAGCTACTTTGAGGCTATGTTAATATCCTGTTTCTCTTTAAAATTTCAATCACTAAATTTCAGTTCATTAGACAGTTTTGCCTGTGGTGCTTATCTAGTATTCTAATGATGATTTTCTATTTCCCTTATTCTTTTATTATTTGGAGTTCTTTTGTAGAACAAAGTTGACCTTTTCTGTTGTT
This sequence comes from Budorcas taxicolor, assembly GCF_023091745.1. Lineage (NCBI taxonomy): Eukaryota > Metazoa > Chordata > Mammalia > Artiodactyla > Bovidae > Budorcas > Budorcas taxicolor. Next base: position 120,633,002 of record NC_068920.1, read on the forward strand.
TATTCAGTTATGTATTTATATCAGTTTGGGCTTGTAGATATTTATAAAATAACCTTTTAATATTGTAACTGCCTTTGGTACTAAGGTTCTGGTAGGAGGTATATTGTTGGAGCTTTTTTTTTCTTTAAAGAAATCTTTATTTTTAAACAATTTCAGAATAACAGTAAAGTTGCAAAAATAGTACAAAGAATTAATTCCTGTATGCCTTTCACCCATATTCCCCAGATGGCAACATTTTATGTAATGCTTTATCATTCTCTCTTGCTCTCTCTGTCATTTTTTTCTCCTTAACATTAACCTTGATAGCCCTTTACTTATAAGTGCTGAAGTGTGTGTTTCTTAAAAACGAGAATATTTTCTCACCTAGCCAAGATTCAGTTTACCAAATCAGGAAATTAAACATTGATAAAATACTATTAGTTAATTTATGGACCTAATTCAATTTTCTCCAGTTATCTCCACAATACTGTTACAGCGAAAGAAGAATTTTCAAGGTCTGTACATTACATTTAGTTGTCATCTCTTTACTCTAATCTGATAGCATGCTTTAGTTTTTTGTTTTTCATGATCTTGATACTTTTGAAGATTTTGCTAAATTTGGTTTTGTCTGTTGTTTCCCATGATTAGGTTCAGACTATGAATATTTGGCAAGAGTACCAAAGTTATGCTGCGTACTCACTGCATCATATCAGTATATGATTGTGTGTATAAATATTCTGTTCTATATCTAATTTTTAGTCTTAGCATTCAGTGTGGTTACATTTGGGGCTTCCTAGTGGTAAAAAACCGACCTGCTAATGCAGGAGATGTAAGAGACTTGGGTTTGATCCCTGGGTCAGGAAGATCCCCTGGAGGAGGGTATAGCAACCCACTCCAGAATTCTTGCCTGGAGAAGCCCATGGACAGAGGATCCTAGAGGACTGTGGTTCATAAGGTCAAAAAAGAGTCGGACACGACTGAAGCGACTTAGCACGCATGCACACACATGATTATATTTTAGTCTGAGACACAAATAAGTTCTGGTTTTATTTGTATTTCACTTTAGAAAATCCCTCTATTCTTATTAAAGTCATTAGCTGATTAATTAATGAGATTTAAAAAAATTTATTTATTTATTGGCTGTGAAGGGTCTTCATTGCTGCACTCAGACTTTCTCTAGTTGTGATGATCAGGGGATTACTCTCTAGTGCGGTGCAAGGGCTTCTCATTGTGATGGCTTCTCTGGTTCCTAGAGCCAGTGCTTCTAGGAACTCTGGCTTCAGTAGTTGCAGTGCGTGAGCTCAGTAACTGTGACAACGAGGCTTAGTTGCTCTGAAGTATGTGATCTTCCCGGAAAAGGGATTGAATTGGTGTCACTTGCATTGCAAAGTGGATTCTTAACCATTGGACCATGAGAGAAGCCCCTAATTAATGAAATTTTTAAGTGGTTCCTCAAATAAGAACTTTTAAAAAGTCACATGATGTTGATTGGTCCCATTATTGGTGATGTTAACTTTGATCACTTGCTTAAAGAGTTGTCTGCCACGTTTCTCCATTAAAAGTTACTGTTTTTTCTTTGTAGGAAGATACTTTGAGACTGCATAAATATCCTATTCCTAATCAGACTTTTATCCACTGTTTTTAGTGTTCAGTTTGATTATGTTTTTAATTCAGAACACAGGTGTATTTGTTTCTATTTGCATCTCCACTTTAGAAAAGCTTCCCCCATTCTTACTGAATTAATTAATGTATTAATTAAGGGAATTTAAATGTGTTTCCCCAAGTAAGAGCTGTTTTTAAAAGAGTATATCTCCCTCATCCCATCTTTTCTTTTCCCACTGCCTTGTCCTTTGTCCCTTGTTCCACCCAGCCCCTGAATGTAGCTAGTTTCATTTTTCTGGCTTTCTTATTTTTAAAAACAGATTTATTGAGAGATAATTCATATACTGTACAATTCACCCTTTTGAAGTGCTCAATTCAATGGTTTTAGTTTATTCCTAGAGTTGTAAAGCCATCATCACAATCTAGTTTTAGAACCCTTTCATCACTTCCCAAAGAAACCCATACTCATTAGCAATCACTCCCTATTCCTCTGGAATTCATCCCCTCCCCTCTTCCTCTTCCACCTGCTACTGCCCTATCCCTGCACTCAGCAACCATTACTCTACTTTCTGTTTCTCCTAATTTGCCTTCTCCAGACATTTATGTAAATAGAATCATACTTTATGGTCTTTCAGTTAACATAATGATTTCAGGATTCACCCATGTGTAGTGTGTATCAATACGTGACATTACTGAATCATATTCTATTGTATGAAAATACTGCATTTTGTTTATTCTAAGTGGGCATTGGGTTTTTACACTTTTTGGCTATTATTTGTAATGTTGATATGAACATTTTTGTCCTGGGTTTATGCCTAGAAATGGAACTAGTAAATCATGTGGTAACTTTAACTGATGTTTTGTCATGATCTTTTCATGTATTTATTGGCTATTTACATATATATGTTTGGAAAAGATGTGTATTCTGATCCTTTGCCCATTTTTAATTGGATTTTTTTTTTATCATTTTAGCAGTGCAATGTAGGAGTGTATATTTTAGATATTATACACTTGTCAGATATGTAATTTGCAAATATTTTCTCTCATTCAATGAGTAGTCTTCACTTTCTTTTTTTAAATTGTGGTATAGTTGATTACAATATTATGTTAGTTTCAGGTGATATAACAGTGATTCAGTTACATACATACATATAGAGATATTTTCTGCTTGGGATTGCATTGAACCTGTAGATCAAGTAAGGAAGAACTGACAACTTGGCAATATTGGATCTTCTTATCTATGTACAAGGTATTTCTCCATTTATGTAGATTTTTGAAAATTTCTTAAGAGTTTTTTCCTTTTAAGCACTGTTTTTCTGGTTCCCACAACTTTTGCTAAGCTGTATTTTCATTTGTTCAGCATTTTAAACTTTCTCTTGAGACTCCTTTGACCAATGTGTTGTTTAGAAGTTCATTATTTGATCTCCCAGTATTTCTAGCTCTCTGTTGTTGATTTCTAATTCCATTCCATTGTGTAAGAGAGCATACTTTGTATAATTTAAATTGTAAAAACTTTGTTAAGATGTATTTTATGGCCCAGAATTTGTTCCATCTTGGTGAATGTTACATGTGAGCTTGAGAAAAATGTGTGTTTCTGCTCTGGTTGGATGACGTTCTCTATAGATGGTGCTCTTCAGTTCAACTATGTCCTTACTGGGTTTTAGGCCAGCTGGATCTTTTAATTCCTGATTGAGGGGTATGGAAGTCTTTAGCTACAGTAGTAAATTCATCCAGTTCTCTTTACAATTCTATCAGTTTTTGTCTCATATATTTTGATGCTCTGCTGTTAGGCTCATACGAAGTAGGGACTGTTATGTCTTCTTAAGAGAACTGACCCCTTTATCATTATGTAATGTCCATCTTTATCTCTTAATATTCCTTGCTGTAAAGTCTGCTTTGTCTGAAATTACTATAGCTACTCCAGCTTTTTTTGATTAGTGTTAGTGGCATATCTTTTCCTTTCCTTCACTTTTAATCTGTGTGTGTCTTTATATTAAAAGTTGGTTTGTTTTAAACATTTATGTAGTAGACTGTAGTTTAGTTGTATCATTTTTAATCCATTCTAAAACGCTGTTTAATTAGTTTATTTAAACCATGTGAAGATGATTACTGATACAGTTGGGTTAATATCTACCATATTTGTTACTGTTTTCTATTCTCTGCTCTATTCTTTGTTTCCATTTTGTCTTCCACTCTTTTTCTTCCTCTGTTTGTTTGCTTCTTTTCCTTCTTCAGTTGTAACTGAACATTTTATATGATTCTACTATTTGTCCTCTCTAGTACTCTTCATTTCACTAATCTATAGACTCTAATCACCTGGAAAATCCCATGGACGGAGGAGCCTGGTAGGCTGCAGTCCATAAGGTTGCTAAGAGTCGGACACGACTGAGCGACTCCACCTTCACTTTTCACTTTCATGCATTGGAGACGGAAATGGCAACTCGCTCCAGTGTTCTTGCCTGGAGAATCCCAGGGATGGGGGAGTCTGGTGACTGCCACGTATGGGGTCGCACAGAGTCAGGCACGACTGAAGCGACTTAGCAGCAGCAGCAGCATATACATTTTATTTCTTTTTAAAAATGATTTTATTTACTTATTTATTTTTGGTTGCACTGGGTCTTTGTTGTTGCATGCAGGCTTTCTCTAGTGGCAGGCCAGGGCTACTCTTCATTGTTATGCTCGGACTTCTCATTGAGGTGGCTTCTCTTGTTGCAGATCACAGGCTCTAGTGCTTGGGCTTCATTCGATGTGGTTTATGGGCTTAGTTGCTCCGCGTTGTGTGGAATCTACACAGACCACCGATCAAAAGTGTGTCCCTTGCATTGGCAGGCAGATTCTTATCACTGCACCACCAGGAAAGTCCTCAGTTCTATTAAAAAAAATTTTTTTTTTTTTAGTTATTGCCCTTGAGGATGCAATATACATTTACAACTAATCCAGGTCCTCTTTCAAATAACACTACACTATTTCACTGATATTACAAGTATCTTTTAACAGAATGTTTCTAGTTTCTCCCTTCTGTCCTTCTAACGTTGCTGTCATTCATTTCACTTATCTATAGGCTCTAATCATCAAATGCATCATTGGTATTATTATTTTGAATAAACTGTTCTATGCTAGATCAATTAAGAATTATTAATTAAGAAAAATGAAAAATTTTACTTTCCCTTCATTTTTCTTTCTCTGGTGCTTTTCCTTTTTTATTTCTTAAAATTTTTTTTAATGGGAGGACAATTGCTCTACAATGTTGTGTTGGTTTCTACAACAATTCTAATCAGCCATAATTATGTGTGAGTGTATGTATATTTTGTGTGTGTGTATATCCTCTTCTCCTTTCTTTATGTAGATACGGTTTTCTGACTCTTGACTTATATAATTTTCCTTCTCTCTGAAGACTTTTTAACCATTTCTTTTCAAGAGATGTCTACTGGTGATGGATGCACTCGGCTTTTTTTAGTCTGAGAGTCTTTATTTCTCCTTTACTTTTAAAGGATAATTTGATTAGATACAGAATTCTAGGTTGTATTCCACCCCATCATACACAAACACTCAGCACTTTACTTTATTCTACTCTCATACTTTATTCCACGCTCTTGCTTGCATGATTTCTGAAAAGAAGTTCAGTGTAATCCTTATCCTTCCTCTATAGAAAAGTGTTTTTTCCTCTGGCTTTCTTTAAAACTTTGTCTTTGATTATCTGCAGTGGAAATATGATATGCTTAAATGTAGACTTTGAAATATCATTTTGGTTGGTATTCTCTGAGCTTCTGGATCTGGGGCTTGGTATCTACCATTAATTTTGTGAAAGTCTCTGTCATACTGTGTCAAATATTCCTTCTGTTTATTTCTCTTTTTCTTTTCCATTATACCCTTTGTAATTGACCCACAGTTCTTGGATATTTTGTTCTTTCTTGTGCTTTTTTTTCTATTTCCATTTTGGTTGGAAGTCTCGACTGACATTTCTTTCAAGTTCACTGATTGTTCCCTTGGCTGTGTCCAATCTACTGATGAGCCCGTCAAAACCATTCTTCATTTCTGTTATAGTATTTTGATGTCTAGTATTTCCTTTTGATTCTTAGAACTTCCATCTTTCTGCTTTATTACACATCTGTTGTTGCATGTTGCTGCTTTTTCCATTAGACACCTTAGAATATTCATTGTAATTGTTTTAAATTCCTGGTCTGATAATTCCAACATTTCTGCCCTGTCTGAGCCTGGTTCTACTACTTGCTTTGTCTCTTCCAACTGTGCTTTTGGTGATTTAGCATGCTTTGTAATTTTATTGTTTAAAGCTGGGCATGATGTACTGAATGAATGGAACCGAGGCAAATAAGCCTTTAGTGTAAGGATTTATTTAGATAGGAGTGGGCTTCCCTAGTGGCTCAGTTGATAAAGAATCTGCCTGCAGTACAGAAGATATGAGTTCAATCCCTGGGTTGGGAAGATCCCCTGGAGAAGGGAATGGCTGCCCACTCCAGTATTCTTGCCTGGAGAATTCTGTGGACAGACGAGCCTGGTAGGCTACAGTGCATGGGGCCATACAGAGGCGGACACAACTGAGTGATTTTCACTTCACTTTCACTTGAGGCTGTGTTTACTGTTTGTTGTAGCTAAAATTTCCTCTGTGTACCTTTTTAAAAAAATATTATTTTTTGTCTTGGGACTTCCTAAATATTTAAACATTATGTATTATAGAAACACATAATGATGATTATCTTAATGATAATTTCTATGTATCCAGCATTTACTGTGTACTAGCTTAGATACTATGATGTGTGTTTTGCCATTTAATCCTTACAGTGACTTTATGAGGGAAGGCATAGTTACGTGCTGTTCTCATTTTCTAGAGGAAGAAATTTAGGCATAGGAAGATTAAGTAGTTTTCTCAACATATGCAGCGTATTAATACGGCTTAGAATTGAGATTTAAATTTATAAATCTCAGACCCATAAAGCAGCCTGACTTTAGAGCCTGCTATGTTTGTGTGTAATGAGCTTACTGAAGTTTTCTGAGTTCTTAAATGAATTGGTTTGTCTTATTTTAATTTTACCAGGAAGTATTTGATAAATTTCAAGGACATAGTATTGGGCTTAATAGTTTATTATTGTTATTTTTTAGCTTTAACACAAGGCTTGCAGAATCTTAGCTCCTGCACAATGGGTTGAACCCAGACCCCGGCAGTGAAAGTGCCAACTTCTAACCACTGAACTGCCAGGGAATTCCCAATAGCTTACTTTTAATGGTTAATACTATGTCCTGTATTTCCAGTAGAGCAATAGGAGTTTACTATTAATAATAAGAGAAAATGGCATATAGTTCATTTTGCAAAAAAGATAATTAAAAAATTCAACATAATAATTAAAATACATTAATTCTACTAAATTAGGATTGATAAATAGATTCTCAATAGTTCAGTTCAGTCCCTTAGTCGTGTCCGACTCTTTGCAACCCTGTGAATTGCAGCACGCCAAGCCTCCCTGTCCATCACCATCTCCTGGAGTTCACCCAAACTCATGTCCATTGAGTCGGTGATGCCATCCAGACATCTCATCCTCTGTTGTCCCCTTTTCCTCCTGCCCCCAATTCCTCCAAGCATCAGGGTCTTTTCCAATGAGTCAACTCTTTGCATGAGGTGGTGAAAATACTGGAGTTTGAGCTTCAGCATCAGTCCTTCCAATGAACACCCAGGACTGATCTCCTTTAGGATAGACTGGTTGGACCTCGTTGCAGTCCAAGGGATTCTCAAGCGTCTTCTCCAACACCACAGTTCAAAAGCGTCAATTCTTCAGCGCTCAGCTTACTTCAGAGTCCAACTCTCACATCTATACATGACCACTGGAAAAACCAAAACCTTGACTAGATTCTTGCTAGATTCTCAATAAGTTGTCTAGAAAATATGGATTTCTGTAAATCAAGGAAATCTGCCATTTTATTAATTTAGAATTATTTTTGAAATGATTTTTCTCATTTCAAGTTTATTAAATATATGTATCAGGCAAGAACAGTTATAATCATAAGATTATATGCATACACATTTAAGGAAATATTATTTGTACATCCTTCTTAAATACCATCTTTATCTTATTTTTCTCATACATATAATTTCTTAGTTGTATAAAAATACTTCCAGTTTTTATTTTGTATTTTTACCCCTTTCCCTCTTTTCTTCCAGTGTACATGAATGTTTATTTAATATCTCTTGGCTATTTCAGATACTTTTTTTCTTGGCAGACTTTAGAAAATGTGTTAATTACTGTTTGGTAAAAGTGATTTTTATATAGTATTGTTTAAGATACTGTAATTTAACTTGTACTTTAAATTTTTTCCCTTGATGATAAATCTATGTTGAATGACTCAAATACTATTAATTGAGAATCTTCTGTTTTTTCTTAAAAAAAAAAAAACAACTTTTTTTCCTGAGAAATGTTTCTTGTCTCTTCTGCTTGGTTGGTTCACTTTGCTGCCCTATAAACATGCCTATTTATTCAAATTTTTTCTTGATTAAGTGTTTAATATTACTCTGCATCTCTGCCTAGTACCCTATTCAACTCTTCCTTGAAGGATTAGCAGAATTCTTAAAGCCTTCCATAATTCTTACTGTTAATGATCTCCTTTTTGTTCCTCTGACAACTTTAAACCTTGATGGTCAATAATATTACTAAGAGTAGTTTTAAAAAAAATAGCTGAAAATACATGCTGATTATGTACCAGACATTTTGCCAAGTGTTTTCCTTGAATGTTTCATTTAATGCTCATATTAATTCTGCGAAGTCAGTACTGTTATCTTCAAATGATAGAGAAGGGTGACTTGGGCTTTGTGAGGTTAATATTTGCCCAAAGTCATATAGTTATTGGAGCCATGATTCAGGTTAGATCTATCTGATTGCAGAGTCTATACTCAACTACTTTGCTAGCATTTAAATATTTAGCTTCTTTTTTTGTTCTTTTTTTCCTCATTCTCATACTTAATTTTTGTTCTTACTGGATTGTAAAATCATTGAGAGTAAGACCTTCTAATATGAGCCAAAACTACATGCTGATAAGTTTCTGAGAGTACCAGATTATCTTATAGGATGTTCAGTAATGATTACGTATATATAAAATAATTTTGATGGTTTCTTTTAAAATTAGTTCATTTATTTGGCTACATTGGATCTAAGTTGTGGCATGAAGGATCGTTGTTGTCGTGTGGGATCTTTTGTTGCAGCACATGGACTCTGTAGTTGTGGCATGCAGGCTTTGATGCTCCACAGCATGTGGGATCTTAGTTTCCTGACCAGGGATTGAAACTGTGTCCCCTGCTTTGCAAGGAGGATTTTTAACCAGTGGATCACCAGGGAAGGCCCTACTTTTAATGCTTTCTAAATATGTGCGAAAATATTTTATGATAGTTATTTCTAAACTAAAACCATCCTGACGAGGTACGGGTCAGCAGTGGACTGCTGAAGGGAAAGGGCTCTGGGTGCAGCAGAAGCATAAGCCCTCTTGGAGGAGATGGCCATTAACCCTACCATAGAGCCACCAGAACTTACACAGGACTGGGCAGACAGACTCTTGGAGGGCACAAACAGAGCTTTGTGTGCACCAGGATCCAGGAGGAAGGAGTAGTGACCCCACAAGAGACTGACCCAGACTTTCCCAGGAGTGACCAGGAGTCTTCAGAGGAGGTGTGGGTCAGTGGTGGCCTGCTGCAGGGTTGGGGGCACTGAGTGTAGCAGTGCGTACATGGGAGCTGTTGAAGGAAGTTGCCATTATCTTCATTACCTCCACCATAGTCCTCAGGTCAAATAACAGGGAACAAATAGCAGGGAACACAGGCCTGCCGTTCAACAGAAAATTGGATTAAAGATATACTGAGCATGGCCCCGCTCATCAGAACAAGACCCAGTTTCCCCCTCAGTCAGTCTCTACCATCAGGAAACTACCATAAGTCTCTTATCCTTCTCCATCACAGGGCAGCCAGACTGAAAACCACAATCACAGAAAACTAACCAATCTGATCACATGGATCATAGCCTTGTCTAACTCAATGAAACTATGAACCATGCCCTGTAGGGCCACTCAAGATGGATAGGTCATGGTGGAGAGTTCTGACAAAATGAGGTCCACTGGAGAAGGGAATGGGAAACCACTTCAGTATTCTTGCCTTGGGAACCCCATGAACAGTATGTAAAGGCAAAAAGATAGGACACTGAAAGATGAACTCTTCAGGTCGGTAGGTGCCCAATATACTACTGGAGATCAGTGGAGAAATAATTCCAGAAAGAATGAAGAGACAGAGCCAAAGCAAAAACAACACCTGGTTGTGGATGTGACTGGTGATGGAAGCAAGATCCGATGCTGTAAAGAGCAATATTGCATAGGAACCAGGAATGTTAGGTCAGTGATCAAGGCAAATTGGAAGTGGTCAAACAGGAGATGGCAAAGAAGAAAAGGAAAGATATACCCATTGAATGCAGAGTTCCAAAGAATAGAAAGGAGAGATAAGAAAGCCTGCCTCATTGATCAGTGCAAAGAAATAGAGGAGAACAGTAGAATGGGAAAGACTAGAGATCTCTTCAAGGTAATTAGAGATACCAAGGGAACTTTTCATGCAAAAATGGGCACAGTAAAGGACAGAAATGGTATGGACCTAACAGAAGCAGAAGATATTAAGAAGAGGTGGCAAGAATACCCAGAAGAACTATACAAAAAAGATCTTAATGACCCAGATAATCATGATGGTGTGATCACTTACTTAGAGCCAGACATCCTGGAATGAGAAGACAAGTGGTCCTTAGGAAGCATCACTATGAACAAAGCTAAGGGGGTTGTTGAAATTCCAGTTGAGCTATTTCAAATCCTGAAAGATGATGCTGTGAAAGTGCTGCACTCAATATGCCAGCAAATTTGGAAAACTCAGCAGTGGCCACAGGACTGGAACTCGTCAGTTTTCATTCCAATCCCAAAGAAAGGCAATGCCAAAGAATGTTCAAACTACTGCACAGTTGGATTCATCTCACACACTAGCAAAGTAATGCTCAAAATTCTCCAAGCCAGGCTTTAGCAATACATGAGCCATAAAATTCCAGATGTTCAAGCTGGATTTAGAAAAGGCAGAACCAGAGATTAAATTGCCAACATCTGTTGGATCATCAAAAAAGCAAGAGAGTTCCAGAAAAACATCTACTGCTTTATTAACTACACCAAAGCCTTTGACTGTGTTTAGTTCAGTTCAGTTGCTCAGCTGTGTCTGACTCTGCGACCCCATGGACTGCAGCATACCAGGCCCCCCTGTCCATCACCAACTCCTGGAGTTTACTCAAACCATGTCCTTTGAGTCGGTGGTGCCATCTAACCATCTCATCCTCTTGTCATCCCTTCCTCCTCCTGCCTTTAATCTTTCCCAGCCTCAGGATCTTTTCCAGTGAGTCAGCTCTTCACATCAGGTGGCCAAAATATTGGAGTTTCAGCTTCAACATCAGTCCTTCCAGTGAATATTCAGGACTGATTTCCTTTAGGATGGACTGGTTGGATCTCCTTGCAGTCCAAGGGGCTCTAACGTCTTCTCCAACACCACAGTTCAAAAGCATCAATTCTTCGGCACTCAGCTTTCTTTATAGTCCAACTCTCACATCCATACATGACTACTGGAAAAAGCATAGCTTTGACTAGACAGACTTTTGTTGGTAAAGTTATGCCTCTGCTTTTTTAATGCTGTCTAGGTTGGTCATAGCTTTTCTTCCACGGAGCAAGTAAGTGTCTTTTAATTTCATGGCTGCAGTCACCATCTGCAGTGATTCTGGAACCCCCCAAAATAAACCCTGTCATTGTTTCCATTATTTCCCCATCTATTTGCCATGAAGTGATGGGGCTGGATGCCATGATCTTTGTTTTCTGAATGTTGAGTTTTAAGCCAACTTTTTCACTCCTGTCTTTCACTTTCATCAAGAGGCTCTTTAGTTCTTCTTCACTTTCTGCCATAAAGGTGGTTTCATCTGCATATCTGAGGTTATTGATGTTTCTCCCCACAATCTTGATTCCATTTTGTGCTTCATCCAGCCTGACATTTCACATGATGTACTCTGCATATAAGTTAAATAAGCAGGGTGACAATATACAGCCTTGATGTACGATCTAAATCAAATCCCTTACGATTATACAGTGGAAGTGACAAATAGATTCAAGGGATTAGATCTGATCGAAAGAGTGCCCGAAGAACTATGGATGGAGGTTCGTGACATAGTACAGGAGGCAGTGATCAAGATTATCTCCAAGAAAAAGAAATGTAAAAAGGCAAAATGGTTTTCTGAGGATGCTTTACAAATAGCTATAAAAAGAAGAGAAGCGAAAGGCAATGGAGAAAAGGAAAGATATACCCACTTGAATGCAGAGTTCCAAAGTATAGCAAGGAGAGATCGGAAAGCCTTCCTCAGTGATCAATGCAAAGAAATAGAAGAAAACAACAGAATGGGAAAGACTAGAGATCTCTTCAAGAAAATTAAAGATACCAAGGGAACATTTCATGCAGAGATGGAACACTGGGGTACATGTGTCTTTTTAAATTTTGTATTCCTCAGAGTATGTGCCTATAAGTGGGATTTCTGGATCATATGATGGTTTTATTCCTAGTTTTTAAAGGAATCTCCATACTGTCTTCCGTAGTGGCTGTATCAACTTACATTTCCACCAACACTGCAAGAGGGTTCCCCTTTCTCCACACCCAGCATTGATTGATTGTAGACTTTTTGATGATGGCCATTCTGACTAGTGTGAGGTGATATCTCATTGTGGTTGTGATTTGCGTTTCTCTAATGTTAGCGATGCTGAGCATCTTTGCCTGTGTTTGTTGGCCATCTATGTGTCTTTGGAGAAAGGTCTGCTTAAGTCTTATCCCCACTTTTTGATTGGATTGTTTGTTTTTCTGGTATTGACTTGTATCAGCTGCTTGTATATTTTGGAAATTAATCCTTTGTCAGTTGTCCCATTTACTATTATTTTTTCCCATTATGATGGTTGTTTTTTCACCTTGTTTATAGTTTCCTTTGCTGTGCAAATGCTTTTAAGTTTAATTAGGTCCCACTTGTTTATTTGTTTTTATTTCTGTTCCTCTAGGAGGTGGGTCATAGAGGATCTTGCTGTGATTTATGTCATAGAGTGTTCTGCCTATGTTTTCCTCTAAGAGTTTTATAGTTTTTGATATTACATTTAGGTCTGTAATCCATTTTGAGTTTATCTTTGTGTATGGTGTTAGGAAGTGTTCTGATTTCATTCTTTACATGTGCCTGTCCAGTTTCTCCAGCACCACTTATTGAAGAGGCTGTCTTTTCTCCATTGTATATTCTTGCCTCCTTTGTTAAAAATAAGGTACCCATAGGTGCATCTCACTCTTATTAATCCATTTTTCTCTTCAAGTGATACAGCAATATGTCTCTCTATGTCCAAATGCTGTTTGATTCTGAGTGAAAGTTATATATTTGGTATTGTAGGCCCTGGCTATTTGTTTTCTATTTATAAAATAACTCTTAGCCAAACCACAAAATACTTACTTTTAATAACATACAATGTGCAGGGTACAAATCTTGAAAATGTAAAAATGATTATATGGAGATAGAGGAGATATCAGCAATTGGAAAAGAAGAAATACTGGGCACACAAGCACACACATTTTAGTAAAAAGACAGTAGGTGATTCAAGAAATGAGATTTATACTTTTTTATTTAGTGTTTCATATATTTTTTATTCTTATGTGCATGATTTCACAAGAATAAAAATATATTTAAATGATTCTGTATAGCACTTTAGAAGAACATACAACTTAAGGCAAATCATATAGTGAAAAATGTGGACACACACTTGTGTATAGGAGGCTTTCAGTTAGATATGTGTTATAGTGACATTGTAGGTTACTTTTAGAAAATGAAGGAAAGGAATTGATGCATCATGAAAATACACATATTTTAAACATTTGTAAAATAGAAGATAACACAAATATAGGCAATAAACATTGTCAAAAGTAGTTGACAAAGTCATATAATAGACTCGCCTGCAATGCAGGAGACCTGGGACGGGAAGATCCCCTGGAGAAGAAAATGGCAGCCCACTCCAGTATTCTTGCCTGGAGAATCCCATGAACAGAAGAGCCTGGCGGGCTACAACCCATGGGGTCGCAAGAGTCAGACATGACTTAGCTACTAAACCACCACCACCACTATAATAGACTCACTATTTCAGAATCTGTAGATAAAGGAAATAAAATACAGTTCTTTATTTCCCAACTTAGAGGTTAACTGTGCATCATAAATGGCCTATTAATGTTGGAAAATTGGTCATAAGTGTGCCAGTTTTAAACACTAAACATTTTAATAAAGTCTTTTACTTATATGAAGTATATACTCAGAAAGCATTGTAAAAACTACATTTCCATGTGAATTTTAGAATTAGCTTGTAATTTTATTAAAAAACAAAACTAGTAAGAATATTATTTGGAATTGCATTAAATCCATGTATAAATTTGGGGAAGACTGACACCTTCGTATTGAGTCTTCATATCTAGGAACAGGTTTATCTCTCCATTTATTTAGGTATTGCTTAATTTCTCTAAACTGTGCTTTGTAATTTTCAGTCTATAGGTCTTTCTTTCACATCTTTTGTTAGGTTTATCCCTAAGTAATTTTTTTATATTGTAATATTTTAAAAATTCCTGTTTCTGATTTTTCACTTCTGGTATAGGGGGATAGAATTGATATTTGTTCATCTGTTTTGTATTTTACAGGTTTGCTAAACTCCTTTATTAGTTCTGGTGTTTTTTGCTGTTGTTTTTTAATAGATTCCACTGGGTTTTCTTCGTAAATTATCATATCATCCAAATAAAGAGATTTTAACTTCTTCCTGGCTAATTTGGATGTCTTATTTCTTCTTTTGCCTGATTGCACTGCTGAGCCTTTCTTTACAACATAGAAGAGAAATGATAAGAGTGGAAAACCCTTTCATGCTCCTAATCTTAGGGGGAATGTACTACATCTTTCACTAGTTGTATGATGTCGGCTATAGGTTTTTTGGTAGATGCTCTTTAGTAGGATGAGGAGGTTCTCTTCTGTTCCTTATTTGCTGAGAGCGTTCATCAGGAAAGGATTTTGGATCTTATCAAATGCTTTTTCTAAACATCTATTGAAATTATCATACTGTATTTCTTTTTTAGTGTGCTAACATAGTGAATTACATTGTTTTCTCTTTTTTTAATGTTAAGGCAACCCAACATTCCTAGAATAAACCTAACTTTGTGGTGCTATCCCTCTTGTGTGTGTATGCTAAGTCACTTCAGTCATGTCCAGCTCTGTGCCATCCTATGGACTGTAGCCTGCCAGGCTCCTCTGTCCATGGAATTCTCCAGGCAAGAATACTGGAGTGGATTGCCATGCCGTCCTCCAAGGAATCTTCCCAATCCAGGGATAAAGCCCATGTCTCTTACATCTCCTGCTTTGGCAGGTGGGTTCTTTACCACTAGCACCTCCGGGAGGCCCATTATCCCTTTAATATTTTTTTAGATTAAATTTGCTACAATTTTGTTTAGTATTTATACATCTGTGTTCACGATGGATGTTTTTCTGTAGTGTTTTGCTTCTGTTTTCATATAAAAGCCTTTGCCTGATTTTTGTATCAGGATAATGCTGGCCTCATTGAATGAGTTGGAAAGTATTTTCTCTTGTTCAGTTTTCCAGAAGAGTTTGTGCGGAATTGGTATTTTTCTTTTAAATGTTGATAGGAGTCATCAGTGAAGCTATCTGGTGTGGAGATTTCTTTGTAGGACGGCTTTGAACTTCAAAATTAATTTCTTTAATGGATATAGAACTATTCACATGTATTTCTTTTCTTCAGTGAACTTTGTTAGTTTCTGTGTTTTAGGAAGTTGTCTATTTTATCTGTTGGCAAATGTACTGACATAAAAATGTTCTTAACATTTATTACCTTTTAGTATCTGTGATTACCTCTCTCATTCTGGATATTATTAACTTGTGTCATGTCTTTTTCCTGGCCTTTCTAACAGTTTGCCAATTTTATTTATTTTTTGAAAGAACCTGCTTTTGGTTTCTTTGATAATCTCTATATTTCCATCGCTTTTCATTGATCTTCTCTTTCATCTTTGTTGTTTCTTTTCTTTTGTTTATTCTGTGCTAATTTGCTCTTCTCATTCTAGTTCTTTAAGATAGAAGTTGATTTCATATTTTAAGGTGAAATCTAAGACCAATCTGCAGCTCAGAGGGATGAACTTGGACAGGAAATATAAATTTGGTTTAGTCATTGTTGCTATGGTCATAGATAAGGTTGCCAACAGAGATAGGGTTGAGGGAGAAGAGACAGAATCTGAAACTAATTTTTCCTTTAATGACAGTAAAAGATCTAACATAACATGTAGAATTCTAATCACTTTAACTGTACAGTTCAGAGGTGTTAAGTACACTCATATTGTTGTGCATCCATCTTTACTATCCATCTCAAGAACTTTTTCATCCTTCCAAACTGAAACTTATCATTAGACAATAATTCCTTCTGTTTTCCTCCGTCCCTGGCAACCATCATTCTGCTTTCTGTCTCTATGAATTTGACTACTCTAGATACATAAGTGAAATCATATAATCCTTTTGTGTCTGGCTTCTTTCATTTAAAATAATGTCTTCAAGATTCTTCCATGTTGTAGCATGTGTCAGAATTTCATTCCTTTTAAAGGCTGAATGATATTCTACTGTATGTATATACTTTATTTTGTTTATCATTCTTCCATTAATGGACATTTGGGTAATTTTCACCTTTTGGTTATTATGAGAATGCTGCTGTAAACTTGATATTTAACTTTTTGAGGATCACCAAACTTTTCCATAATGGCTGCATCATTTGTGTCTCTTGATATAAAAAAGTTTTTAGTTTTAATGAAGTCCAACTTTTGTTGCCTGTGCTTTTGTCATATCTAAGAAATCACTGCCAAACCTAGTATCATGAAGCTTTTGTTCTCTGTTTTCCTCTAAGAATTTTATAGTTTTTGCTCTTATGTTTAGATTTTGATTTAACTTTTGTGTGTGGTGTAAGGTAAGAATATGACCAGTTTTGGAAGACTTCCCAACATTGCCTGGCCAGTTAGAGGAAGGATAAGCTTGCAAAGAGAGAAAAATGGACAAATATCAGTGTTGCTGAGAGATCAAATTGCAGCCATGAAATTAAAAGACGCTTACTCCTTGGCGGTAAAGCGTCTGTATACAATGCAGGAGACCTGGGTTCGATCCCTGGGTCAGGAAGTTCCCTGGAGAAGGAAAAGGCAACCCACTCCAGTACTCTTGCCTAGAAAATCCAATGGACGGAGGAGTCTGGCGTCCATGGGGTCGCAAAGAGTTGGAGACTGAGCGACTTCACTTTCACTTTCACTTTACTCTTTGGAAGAAAGACCAACCTAGACAGCATGTTAAAAAGCAGAGACATTACTTTGCCAAGAATACACAGAAGAACTGTACAAAAAAGATCTTCACGACCCAGATAATCATGATGATGTGATCACTAATCTAGAGCCAGACATCTTGGAATGTGAAGTCAACTGGGTCTTGGAAAGCATCACTACAAACAAAGCTAGTGGAGGTGATGGAATTCCAGTTGAGCTGTTTCAAATCCTGAAAGATGATGCTGTGAAAGTGTTGCACTCAATATGCCAGCAAATTTGGAAAACTCCGCAGTGGCCACAGGACTGGAAAAGGTCAGTTTTCATTCCAATTCCAAAGAAAGGCAATGCAAAAGAATGCTCAGACTACCACACAATTGCACTCATCTCACATGCTAGAAAAGTAATGCTCAAAATTCTCCAAGCCAGGCTTCAGCAATACGTGAACTGTGAACTCCCTGACGTTCAAGCTGGTGTTAGAAAAGGCAGAGGAACCAGAGATCAATTGCCAACATCCACTGGATCATGGAAAAAGCAAGAGAGTTCCAGAAAAACGTCTATTTCTGCTTTACTGACTATGCCAAAGCCTTTGACTGTGTGGATCACAAGAAACTGTGGATAATTCTGAAAGAGATGGGAATACCAGACCACCTGACCTGCGTCTTGAGAAATCTGTGTGTAGGTCAGGAAGCAACGGTTAGGACTGGACATGGAACAACAGACTAGTTCCAAATGGGAAAAGGAGGATGTCAAGGCTGTATATTGTCACCCTGCTTATTTAACTTATATGCAGAGTACATCACGAGAAACACTGGACTGGAAGAAGCACAAGCTGGTATCAAGACTGCCGGGAGAAATATCAGTAACCTCAGATATGCAGATGACACCACCCTTATGGCAGAAAGTGAAGAGGAGCTAAAAAGCCTCTTCATGAAAGTGAAAGTGGAGAGGGAAAAAGTTGGCTTAAATCGAAGATCATGGCATCTGGTCCCATCACTTCATGGGAAATAGATGGGGAAACAGTGTCAGACTTTATGTTTTGGGGCTCCAAAATCACTGGAGATAGTGATTGCAGCCATGAAATTAAAAGACGCTTACTCCTTGGAAGAAAAGTTATGACCAACCTAGATACTATATTCAGAAGCAGAGACATTACTTTGCCGACTAAGGTCCGTCTAGTCAAGGCTATGGTTTTTTCAGTGGTCATGTATGGGTGTGAGAGTTGGACTGTGAAGAAGGCTGAGTGCCGAAGAATTGATGCTTTTGAACTGTGGTGTTGGAAAAGACTCTTGAGAGTCCCTTGGACTGCAAGGAGATCCAACCAGTCCATTCTGAAGGAGATCAGCCCTGGGATTTCTTTGGAAGGAACGATGCTGAAGCTGAAGCTCCAGTACTTTGGCCACCTCATGTGAAGAGTTGACTCATTGGAAAAGACTCTGATGCTGGGAGGGATTGGGGGCAGGAGGAGAAGGGGACAACAGAGGATGAGATGGCTGGATGGCATCACTGACTCGATGGACGTGAGTCTGAGTGAACTCTGGGAGATGGTGATGGACAGGGAGGCCTGGCGTGCTGCGATTCATGGGGTTGCAAAGAGTCGGACATGACTGAGCGACTGAACTGAACTTACTTTGCCAACAAAGGTCCGTCTAGTCAAGACTATGGGTTTTCCAATAGTCATGTATGGATCTAAGAATTGGAGTATAAAGAAAGCTGAGCACCAAAGAATTGATGCTTTTGAACTGTGGTGTTGGAGCAGACTCTTGAGAGTCCCTTAGACTGCAAGGAGATCCAACCAGTCCATCCTAAAGGAAATCAGTCCTGGGTGTTCATTGGAAGGACTGATGCTGAATCTGAAACTCCAGTTCTTTGGCCACCTGATGCAAAGAGCTGACTCATTTGAAAAGACCCTCATGCTGGGAAAGGTTGAAGACAAGAGGAGAAGGAGACAATAGAGGATGAGGTGGTTGGATGGCATCACCGATTCAATGGACATGAGTTTGATAAACTCTGGGAGTTGGTGATGGATAGGGAAGCCTGGCATGCTGCAGTCCATGGGGTCACAAAGAGTCCGACATGACTGAGTGACTGAACTGAACTGAAAAGATCAAATAAGATGAGAATCTACCTGCCCCTCCGCAAAACTCCCAACTTATTACATTTAGAAACAGGGAAGACACTCAGGAGGAAAAGCACAGGCCATGTTTTGGAACAGTGACTGGAATAGGTTTTGGAACAATGAACCATCTTATTTATTTGTAGCATATAATGTTGGAAATTAGACGAGAAGATTGATCGAGGTCAAATGGAGAAAGACTTTAAGTGGGTTTGAATTTTATTCTTTAGGCAGCGTAACATATAAAAAGGATAATGAAGCAATAATTCTGTGAAGTACAGTGTCTTTTATCTCGTTTGTATTTGAAAAATTGAATTTCCTTCTTGGTAAGTGAGGTGCATGTAAGGTAGGTCATTAGTAACAGGGGAACTAGTTCTTCCTGGTTGTTGCTAATCTTTGGCTCTTGAAATAGATGCACTTCTATGGGCTATTGGGTATGTGTAACATACTCAACTTCTGGGTGGGACTACAGCTGAAAATAGCAAAGTCCTGTTTTTCTTAGCTATGGCTACGCTGTATTGATCTGGATTAGTGTGAACTGTGGATCAGACTACTGCTTGAGAGATGTTATTTATGTTCCTGAAAGTCATCAAATGGTGTTATTATTTTCTGTTTTACTGTGCAGCAAAAAATTCTGGGCATTTTCTTCAGCTATGGGACTTTTTATCTGGAAGCTAGCTACTCTTTATGCCTGATTATAAGGTGACCCTGAGCATGCAGTTATTCTCCTTCAAGTCCCTAATCTCCATCACCAACACTTTCCCAATTAGAAAGTTTATTACAAAAATAATTTTTTTAACCAGGAAGAAATAGGAAATTTGAACAGACCAATCACTAGTAATGAAATTGAAGCAGTAATTAAAAAACTTCCAACAAATAGAGGTCTAGGACCAGACAGCTTCACAGGTGAGCTCTACCAAACATTTAAAGAAAAGTTAATACCTATCCTTCTCAAAATATTCCAAGATATTGAAGAGGAAGGAATGCTTCCAAACTCATTCTATGAGGCCAGAATTTTCCTGAGACCAAAATGAGATGAAGACATTATAAAAAGAAAGAAAATTACAGGCCAGTATTTCTGATGAATATAGATGTAAAAATACTCAATAAAATTACCAGAAAACTTAATTCAACAATACATTAAAAGGAACATACACCATGATCAAATGGGATTTATTACAAGAATGTAAGGATTCAGCACTCATAAAGCAGTCAACAACGACATTAACAAAATGAAGGGTAAAAATAAAATGATCAGCTCAATAAAGAAAAAGCATTTGACAATTCACTGTTCGTTTATGATACAAACTCAGTAAAATAGGAGAACATAACTAAACAAAATAAAGACCATATATGACATACCCACAGCTAACATCATACTTAAGGTAAAAAGCTGACAGCTTTTCCTTTAAGATCAGGAAAAGACAAGGATGCCCACTCTGACCATTTTTTATTCAACACAGTATTGGTAGTCCTAGCTACAAGAAAGCAGTTAAGAAAAAGAAATAAATTCAGATTAGAAAGGAAGTAAAACTGTTGTTATTTATAGATGACACAATACTATACAGAAAACCCTAAAGACTCCACTAAAGCACTATTAGAACTAATAAATGAACTGTATCCTGCCACTTTACTAAAAAATCAGTATATAGAAATCAGTTGCCTTTCTGTATATACATTAGTAATGAACTGTTGAAAAGAGAAATTAAGAAAATAGTCATGTTTATTACAACTGCTCATAAAGAATAAAATACCTAGGAATAAATATAACCAAAAGATGAAAGACTTATACTCTGAAAACTATAAGACATTGATGAAAGAAATTGAATACAACAACATTTGATGAAACAGATTGAATACTGTGCTCATGGATTAGAAGATTTAATATTGTTTAAATGTCTGTCTTACACAAGGAAATCTGCAGATTTAATACCATTCCTATCAAAATATAAATAGCATTTTTCACAGAACTGGAAAAAACGGTCCTAAAATATGTATGGAACCACAAAAGACCCCAAATAGCCAAAAAGAACCTTGAAGAAGGACAATGTTGGAGGTATCACATTCCCTGGTTTCAAACGAAATTACAGAATTATAGTAATCAAAACTGTGCTGGCATAAAAAGAGACACATAGACCAATGAAACAGAATAGAGAACACAGAAGTAAACCCATGTTTATATGGTTAATTAATTTATGACAATGAAGCCAGTAATTTACAGTAGAATAAAAGAGAGTCTCTTCCACCAATGGTTTTTGGGAAAACTAGACAGCTACATGTGAGAGAAGGACATTGAACCATTTTCTTATACCATTTACAAAAATAAACTCAAAATGGATTAAGGACTTAAATGTAAGGCTTGAAAACGTAAAAATCGTAGAAGAAAACATAGGCAGTATGTGCTTTGATGTCAGTCTTAGCAGTATAATTTTGGATAAATCTCAAGCCAAGGCAACAAAAGCAAAAATAAACAAATGGGACTGTAGCAACTAAAAAACTTTTGCACAGTGAAGGAAACTGTCCATATAATGAAAAGGCAGTGTACTGAATGGGAAAAGATATTTGTCAATGATATATCTGATAGGAGTTCATATCCAGAAATTATAAAGAACTCCTATGAGTCAGCTTCAAAAAAACAGTCTGATTTAAAAATGGGTAGGGGACCTCAATAGTCATTTTCTAAGAAAAATATACAAATGGTCAACAGATACATGAAAAGATGCTCAACATTAGTAATCATCACATAAATGCAAATCAAAACCACAAAAAATATCACCTTGCTACTGTCAGAATGGCTGTTATCAAAAGTCACCAAATGGGACTTCCCTGGTGGCCCAGTGGCTGTGACACTCCTAATGCAGGGTTCGCTCGACCTGACCCCAGGTTCGATCTCTGGTCAGGGAACTAGATCACATATGCTGCAACTAAGACCCAGCACAGCCAAATAAAGAAATATTTTTTATAAAGTCAACAAGTAACAAATGTTGGTGAGGATGTAGAGAAAAGGGAACGCTTATGCACCGTTGGTGGAATGTAGAGAAAACAAGAATACTACTTTAAAAAGATTTATTCACCTATGTGTTCATTGCAGCATTATATTCAAGAGCCATGATATGAAAATAACCTAAGTGTCCATCAGTAGATGAATGGATAAAGAAATTGTGACACATGTGTCTGTCACATATGTGTATGTGAATATTAGTCATAAAAAGGAATGGCATCTTGCCATTTGTGACAACCTGGAGAGACCAAGAGAGTATTACGCTAACTGAAAGTCAGAAAGAGAAATACAAATACCAAATGATTTCACCTGTGTGTGGAATTTAAAAAACAAAATAAAACATGTTTTTGAGGCTCATCCATGTTATAATGTGTCAGTATGTTACTCATTTTTGTGGTCAAATAATAGCCCATTGCATGAGTATACATTTTATCTGTTCATCAGTTGGTGGACATTTGAGTTTTTTCCATTTTTAGGCTATTATGGATAATGCTGCTATGAACAGTTATGTACAAGTTTTGGTATATATACCTAAGAGTGAAATCATTGGATCATATGATAACTCTGTGTTTAACTTTTAACTTTTTATTTATTTTATTTTTTCTGTTTTTAAAAATTTAGTTGCTGTATAATATTATATGTTACATGTGTACAGCATAGTGATTCATAATATTTAAAGGTTATACTCCATTTATAAGAGGGACTAAAGAGCCTCTTGAGGAAAGTGAAAGAGTAGAGTGAAAAAGCTGGCTTAAAACTCAACATTCAAAAAACTAAGGTCATGGCATCTAGTCCCATCACTTCATGGCAAGTAGATGGGGAAACAATGGAAATAGTGACAGTCTTTACTTTCTTGGGCTCCAAAATCATTGCAAATGCTGGGCTGCAGCTGTGAAATTAAAAGATGCTTGCTCCTTGGAAGAAAAGCTAGCAAACCTAGACAGCATATTAAAAAGCAGAGATGTTACTTTGCCAACAAAGGTCTGTCTAGTCAAAGCTATGGTTTTTCTAGTCGTCACGTATGGATGTGAGAGTTGGACCATAAAGAAAGCTGAGTGCGTAAGAATTGATGCTTTTGAACTGTGGTGTTGGAGAAGACTTTTGAGAGTCCCTTGGACAGCAGGGAAATCCAACCAGTCCATCCTAAAGGAAATCAGACCTAAATATTCATTGGAAGGACTGATGCTGAAGCTCCAAAACTTTGGCCACCTGATATGAAGAGCTGACTCATTTGAAAAGACCCCAGTGCTGGGAAAGATTGAAGGCGGGAGGAGAAGGGGACGACAGAGGATGAGATGGTTGGATGGTATCACCAACTCAATGGACATGAGTTTGGGTAAACTCTGGGAGTTGGTGATGGACAGGGAAGCCTGGTGTGCTGCAGTTCATGGAGTCGCGAAGAGTCAGACACGACTGAGCTGAACTGACTGAATTCCATTTATAGTTACTATAAATTATTGGCTGTATTCCCTATGTTATATAGTATATCTTTGTAGCTTATTTTATACCTAATGGTTTGTACCTCTTATTCTCTATCACTATATTGCCCCTCTCCCTTTCCTTCTCCCCATTAGCAGGTTCTTTGTATCTCTGAGTCTGCTTCTTTTTTGTTATATTCACTAGTTTCTTTTGTTTTTTAGATTTCACATATAGATGGTATATAGATTCATGTATAGATGATGAAGCTGAAACTCCAATATTTTGACCATGTAATCTGAAGAACTGACTCATTTTGAAAGACCCTGTTGCTGGGAAAGATTGAAGGCAGGAGGAGAAGGGGATAACAGAGAATGAGATGGTTGGATGACATCACCAACTCAGTGGACATGACTTTGAGTAAGTTCCGGGAGTTGGTGATGGACAGGGAGGCCTGGCGTGCTGCAGTCCGTGGGGTTGCAAAGAGTCAGACATGACGGAGCAACTCAACTGATACTGATAGATGGCATCGCATAGTATTTATCTTTCTCTGACTTATTTCACTTTTTAGCATAACAGCCTCCAAATCCTACATGTTGCTGCAAATGGCAAAATTTTATTCTTTTTTATGGCTGAGTTGTATTCCATTGTATATATGTGTGGGTGTGTGTGTGTGTATGTATGTGTGTGCTAAGCCACTTCAGTTGTGTCCGACTCTGTAATCCCTTGGACTGTAGCCTGCCAGGCTTCTCTGTCCATGGAATCCTCCAGCAAGAATGCCAAATTGGGCTGCTGTTTCCACCTCCAGAGTATCTCCCTGACCTAGGGATTGAACCTGGGTTTCCCACATTGTGGGCAGTTTCTTTACAGATTGAGCCACCAGGGAAGCCCCTGTGTATGTATATATATACACATATTTGTGCTATCCATTCATCTGGTGATGGAGATATAGGTTTCTTCCGTATATTGGCAATTGTAAATAATGCTGCTATGAACATTGGGGTGCATGTATCTTTTTGAATTAGTGTTTTTTATTTTTTTCCCCAGATATATATCTAGGAGTGGAATTGCTGTGTCATATTGTAGTTCTGTTTTTAGTTTTTTAAGGACTTCCATACTGTTTTCCACAGGCTGAACCAATTTACTTTCTCACTAGTGGTGTAGGAGGGTTACCTCTTTTCCACATCCTTGCTAACATTCGTTATTTGTGTTCTTTTTGATAATAGTCATTATTACAGGTGTGAGGTGATATTTCACTGTGATTTTGATTTCCAGTTCCCTGATGATTCCAAGCAGTTCAGTTCAGTCGCTCAGTTGTGTCCCACTCTTTGCGACCCCATGGACTGCAGCACACCAGGCCTCCCTGTCCATCACCATCTCCCAGAGTTCACTCAGACTCACGTCAATTGAGTCGGTGATGCCATCCAGCCATCTCATCCTCTGTTGTCCCCTTCTCCTCCTGCCCCCAGTCCCTCCCAGCATCAGAGTCTTTTCCAATGAGTCAACTCTTTGCATGAGGTGGCCAAAGTACTGGAGTTTCAGCTTCAGCTTTAGCATCAGTCCTTCCAAAGAACACCCAGGACTGATCTCCTCTAGGATGGACTGGTTGGATCTCCTTGCAGTCCAAGGGACTCTCAAGAGTCTTCTGCAACACCACAGTTCAAAAGCATCAATTCTTCGGCGCTCAGCTTTCATCACAGTCCAACTCTCACATCCATACATGACTACTGGAAAAACCATTGTCTTGACTAGATGGACCTTTGTTTGCAAAGTAATGTCTCTGCTTTTGAATATACTATCTAGGTTGGTCATAACTTTCCTTCCAGGAAGTAAGCGTCTTGTAATTTCACGGCTGCAGTCACCCTCTGCAGTGATTTTGGAGCCCAAAAACATAAAGTCTGACACTGCTTCCACTGTTTCTCCATCTATTTCCCATGAAGTGATGGGACCAGATGCCATGATCTTCATTTTCTGAATGTTGAGCTTTAAGCCAACTTTTTCACTCTTCCCTTTCACTTTCATCAAGAGGCCTTTTAGTTCCTCTGCACTTTCTGCCATAAGGGTGGTGTCATCTGCATATCTGAGGTTATTGATATTTCTCCCGGCAATCTTGATTCCAGCTTGTGCTTCTTCTAGTCCAGCGTTTCTCATGATGTACTCTGCATAGAAGTTAAATAAGCAGGGTGAAATAATACAGCCTTGACGTACTCCTTTTCCTATTTGGAACCAGTCTGTTGTTCCATGTCCAGTCCTAACTGTTGCTTCCTGACCTGCATACAGATTTCTCAAGATGCAGGTGAGGTGGTCTGGTATTCCCATCTCTTTCAGAATTTTCCACAGTTGTGACCCACATAGTCAAAGGCTTTGGCATATTTAATAAAGCAGAAATAGACGTTTTTCTGGAACTCTCTTGCTTTTTCGATGATCCAGCGGATGTTGGAGGGCAGACACACTGAAACCATAATCACAGAAAACTAGTCAGTCTAATCACAGGGACCACAACCTTGTCTAACTCAATGAAACTAACCATGCCCTGATTAGTGAGTGATATTGAGCATCTTTTCATGTGCCAGTTGGGTATCTGCATTTCTTCTTTAGAAACATGTCCATTCAGTTCTTCTGTGCATTTAAAAATTTTTTTTAATATTTAGTTATATGAGCAGTTGATATATGTTGGATAATCTGTTTTCTCTTATCATTTGCAAATATCTTCTCCCATTCAGTAGGCTGTCTTTTTGATGTCTCCGTGGTTTCATTTGCTGTGTAAAAGCTTCTAAGTTTAATTAGGTCCCATTTATTTATTTTTGCTTTTGTATTTCTTTGCTTTAGATGAATCAAAAAGTTATTGCCGTGATTTTTGTCAGGATTGTTTTGCCTATGTTTTCCTCTAGGAGTTCTGTAATATCTGATCTTAAAGTCTTGAATCCATTTTGAGTTTATTTTTGTATATGATGTTACGAGAATGTTCTAATTTTATGCTTTACATGTAGCTGTCCATTTTCCCCATCACCCCTTGTTGTGGAGACTGTCTTTTCTCCATTGTATGTTCTTGCCTTCTTTGTCATAGATTAACTGAGCTTAAGTGTGTGGGTTCATTTCTGGGCTCTCTATCCTCTTCCATATGTTTAACTTTTTGAAGAACTGCCAGTCTGTTTTGCATAGTAGCCTATTTACAATCCCACCAGCAGTGTGTAAGGGTTTTGGTTTTATCTTATCTTGAAAGTGAAAGTGAAGTCGCTCAGTTGTGTCCGACTCTTTGCGACCCCATGGGCTGTAGCCTACCAGGCTCCTCTGTCCATGGGATTTTCCAGGCAATAGTCCTGGAGTGGATTGCCATTTCCTTCTCCAGGGGATCTTCCCAAACCAGGGATCAAACCCGGGTCTCCCGCGTTGTAGACAGACGCTTTACCGTCTGAGCCACCAGGGAAGTCATATCTTGAAGATATGATGAAAACTTGTTATTGTTTATCTTTTTGATTATAGTCTTCCTGATGGGTATGTCAGGTGATATTTCATTGTTCAACAACATACTTTCAAGATTTTCTTTTAACCTTTTTGATTTTAGAGTTTATCTGCTGGCTTCTTGATATGAGGATTTAGCTGTCTACCACCTCCTCCCTGAAGCACACTTATCCTTCCCTTTCCTCATCCTTCCTGTTCTCCAGTCAGCTCTGGAAGAGCTAGATCAGATTCATTGTTATGACTTAGTATTGTTTGTGTTGAGCCCTATGGTATTATGATTACATTTTGTTTCTTTAGATTTTTATTATGTTAAAATTTGACATGATAATTTTTTTTTTGCCCTTTTTTCATTTTGCCCTTCCTCTCATGTATCTATTATTGTTAGTCCCACAGTCGTGTCCAACTCTTTGTGACCTCATGGGCTGTAGCCCTCCAGGTTCCTTTGTCCATGGAATTCTCCAGGCAAGAACACCTGAATTGGTTGCCACTTCCTACTCCAGGGGATCTTCCCGACCCAGGGATCAAACCTGGGTCTCCCAAATTGCAGGCAGATTCTTTACCATCTCAGCCACCAGGGAAGCTTCCGTATCTATAATTATTATTTCAAATTTTTTCTGTCCATCTATCAATATTCCTCTCAAAACACTTAAGCATTGGTGACTCATCAGTTCCTTTTTCTCCTGGAGCCCTCCAATGTCCTGGCCCACTTTGGAATGGTGTCTTTCTAGGGCTGTAGCATAGATGACATCTTGCAGCCTCTTCTCATAGTCCTCTTGGGGAATTAGTCAGACTTTTAACTTCTGAAAAGTGAAGGTGAAGTCGCTCAGTCATGTCCAACTCTTTGCGACCCCATGGACTGAGGAGCCTACCAATTTTCCAGGCAAGAGTACTGGAGTGGGTTGCTGTTTCCTTCTCCAGGGAATCTTCCCAACCCAGAGATCAAACCCGGGTCTCCTGCAATGCAGGCAGACGCTTTACCATCTGAGCCATTGGGGCAGTCCTTTTAACCTCTGGGTGGTTCTAAATTTTTTGTCTTTTCTCTCCCACTTAACATCTCTGTTATTTATTCTAGATCTGGAAGATTTCCTCAATTTTATCTTAACTCTTCAACTTTTACTTTGCTAAATGAAAAAGGAACACATAATTTTCAGATTTCTATTCTTTAAATATTCTTTTTATATTTTATGTATTTCATGAGTACAGTATCTTTTATATTTCTAAAGGTATTCATGTAATGTTTCAAGTTTCTTTTTTCTCTCTTTTAGCCCCTTGCCTTTTAGAAACTTTCTTCAGATGATCCTTTGTTTGTTCACATTTAAGAGGGAGTCTGTACAAAGCTATTTGAAAGCTCTGTGCATATACATGGGATGATTTCCAACATCATCTGACAGTTTGCTGAGAGACAGGCACTGAACTAAGTACTTTATTTACCTTATCTTAACAGATCTTTGCATTGGTCCTGTGAGGTTCTAATTTCATAAATGAGGAATGTCTTGAGGCTTAGATGGTCCAACTCAAAGGAGGGATACCCAGATCTGTCTGCCTTCATATGATTTTTTTTTTAATCTATAATATTCTGTTTCCCTTGAATACCAGGAAAACTCTTGAGAACCTTCAAGTCAAGTAGAAACAAGACAGGCGAAAGTGATCATCCAAACACAAAACTGCAGCAATTACAGAAGTATGTTAAGAAGAAATGGTGAATATGATTATTTAGGAGGGTTGGGACCATTGTCTGAGTGATGTGCCCCTTTTTCCCCCCCTGCTAAGCTCTTTTTCAGAGAACCAGGTACATAACTTGGAGATATTAATATTTCTATAAGTGACATGTGAGGCTTGTTTAAACAGGATGGAAAGAGAGAAGTAGTAAGTAACATGCTATATTAAAGGAATCATCATAGGTGATTTTGTAAAACAAGAAAGTAGGAAGTATTATTTGGGAAGAGCAGCATTACACACATGATAGAGCAGTGAATGATTATAATGCTATTTTTCTCAAATATCTTGATATTGAAAATTATAAACCGATTACCCTGTTGAATAGCACACAAAAATTATATACATACATTTGTGTGTTTTTTGGTGTCCTCTCAAAAAGTACACTTAGCTCAAATATGTCAGACTGTACTTCCTCAGTTTGATGGTACTGTTCCTAAATATTGACACTTAGGTTTTAGAATCCCTGTCAGCAGAAGTCCATATGCATCACCAGTTAAATATTTTTAATCATAAGCAATCACTCTGTGAAAATATTTTAAAGATGGTAGGAAGATGCCACATACAATTTTTTAGGAATATTTTTGAGTAGCAGATTTGTATCTCTTATTATTAGAACTGTCTTCATTTTTGCAGAAAAGAACTACATCCTGTGTATGGGTACTGGGTTTTATATAATTTTTTTCCTATTGAATTAATTATTACAGCTTGCTAAATAACTCTTGGGAAGTAAGCATAAAGGAGTATAATTAACTGGAGCTACAGCAGTGATAGGACAATAGGAGGCAGATGTACCTACTGAAGGATAAAAATAATTACTTGAGAAATAGTTAAGTTAGAGTATTTCTGTGATAAGACAATTTTCCTCCTTTTGTTTAAATATTCGCAGCACTCCACCATGAAATGTTCAGTTATAGCTAAGAGCCCTTCCCCTAAAAGGAATACCCTTGTTATTTAGTGAAGTGGCTATTCATAGTAACATCAGGGTTAAAATATTGAGCTCTCTTTTTCTCGTTATAAGTATATCCTGGATTCTCTGATGAGAGGAATATGTTATACTTTCTGTGTTCTAAAGACTTACGATTCCTTATTTTTAATTTAGGAAAAGCTCAAAGGAATAATTATTAGCTACTAAGGTCTGAGGTATAACTGTCATTTATCTTTGGAAACATGGATTTCATTTATATATGAAAACCAGTAAGACATAAAAAGGTTAAATTTGGTCTCAGCTCTTTACAATGTAAATTTCTACAAGGTAGCAACTTTTTATTGTTATTTATGTGTGTCTTTTGAATTTTCTGTACTGTTGAGGACTTACTGTAGCAGTTCAGTTCAGTTGCTCAGTCGTGTCCGACTCTGCGACCCCATGAATTGCAGCATGCCAGGCCTCCCTGTCCATCACCAACTCCCGGAGTTCACTCAGACTCATGTCAGTCGAGTCCGTGATGCCATCCAGCCATCTCATCCTCTGTCGTCCCCTTCTCCTCCTGCCCCCAATCCCTCCAAGCATCAGTCTTTTCCAGTGAGTCAACTCTTCGCATGAGATGGCCAAAGTACTGGAGTTTCAGCTTCAACATCAGTCTTTCCAAAGAACACCCAGGGCTGATCTCCTTTAGAATGGACTGATTGGATTTTCTTGCTGTTCAAGGGACTCTCAAGAGTCTTTTCCAACACCACAGTTCAAAAGCATCAATTCTTCGGCGCTCAGCTTTCTTCACAGTCCAACTGTCACATCCATACATGACCACTGGAAAAACCATAGCCTTGACTAGATGGACCTTTGTTGGCAAAGTAATGTCTCTGCTTTACAATATGGTATCTAGGTTGGTCATAACTTTCCTTCCAAGGAGTAAGCGTCTTTTAATTTCATGGCTGCAGTCACATCTGCAGTGATTTTGGAGCCCTAAAAAATAAAGTCTGACACTGTTTCCACTGTTTCTCCATCTATTTCCCATGAAGTGATGGGACCAGATGCCATGATCTTCATTTTCTGAAGGTTGAGCTTTAAGCCAGCTTTTTCAGTCTCCTCTTTCACTTTCATCAAGAGGCTTTTTAGTTCCTCTTCACTTTCTGCCATAAGGGTGGTGTCATCTGCATATCTGAGGTGATTGATATTTCTCCCGGCAATCTTGATTCCAGCTTGTGCTTCTTCCAGTCCAGCAGTTCTCATGATGTACTCTGCATATAAGTTAATTAAGCAGGGTGACAATATACAGCCTTGACATGCTCCTTTTCCTACTTGGAACCAGTCTGTTGTTCCATGTCCAGTTCTAACTGTTGCTTCCTGACCTGCATATAGGTTCCAAGTGGTTTGACATAAAAGTTCGTTTCTTTCTCACTTTTCAGTCTAGAGAAGGTTGATTGGCCTTCCGCATGGTCATTCAAGAGCCCATGCAACATTTATCTTACGGCTCTGCTTTCCTCTGCGTTCTGGAGTCCTCTCCATTCAGCTGGTGTGGAGAATGCATACTCATTTATTAACTGAAGAAAATGGCAACCCACTCCATGCCACAAATTCTTTACCCCACTCCTTTTTCGTTTCATTTTAAAACACGACGTATTTAACCAGTTTGAGTCATTTAAACAGTCCCTGAACTATATAGTGTTAGAACTAACAAGTTGTAGTGCAGTCTCTTCATTTGATAAATTAGAGAATAGGCTCAGAAATTGGAGAGATATTCCTAAGAACACTAAATGCCATATCTAGGAAAAATAAGTGTCCCAATCTCCAGGGTAGTATTTATTCTTTCTCTGTGCTGTGTTGTTTTTGATGAACCTTCTTTTACAAATTCACATCTCCAAAAGTAATACAAATTGTTTGCCCAGATTTCTTTCCTTTACCATCCCCCTACGATACTTACCCTAGAGAAAGGGGGATTTTATTATAATTGATGTAGAATAGAATTTTGTGTTTAGTCACTCAATCGTATCCAACTCTTTGCAGCCTCATGGACTGTATGTAGCCTGTTAGGCTTTTCTGTTCATGGAATTTTCCATGCAAGAATACTGGAGTGGGTTGCCTTTTCTTATTCCAGGGGATCTTCCCAACCCAGGGATTGAACTGATGTCTCTTGTGTCTCCTACATTGACAGGCAGGTTCCTTACCACTAGTGATCTGAAAAGCATTTGTCATGTTGTTATTATTGGGTCTTATAGTGGAGCACCATATTGACTTTGCAGCTTCAGGGAAGAATGCCCAGGATTGGAGAGGCAAAGGAGAGTAGGATATCAGAGTCAAGTAGGGTGTATTTCAAAATTTTGCCTACGGCCAGCTCAGATCTTGAGAAACATTTACGATAACTTCAAGAATACACCTCCTTCACTTAAAATGACTTGGAAAACAGATTGATTCAGCTGAGAGCTCTTTAAATTCAATGAAATTTGAAATATTAATTTGTTTAATTCTGTCTGTTGATACTTAATTGCAAACTTAAAAGTGTTATTTTATTTTAAATAACTTCCCCCCACATTTAAATAATTCTCCAGCATAAAGTAATATAAGTTCATTGCAGAAAATACAGAAAAGTATATTCTTAAAATGACATGTAATTTTAGTTCCTAATAATAACCACAGGTATCATTTTGAGACATTTCTTCCTGGTGTCCTCTTTTGTTACATGGTATAGGACAGAAATATAAATATTTGTTGAATAAATTTGACGTGATATCCCAAGCATTGCCCTATGCTTGTAATGTTCTTAGAAAATATTTTTACCAGCTCTGTAATATTCTAGTAGACAGATGTACTGTGATTAGTCGCTCATCTTTTCTTGGACTTTAAAATGTTGTAAATTATTTGTTTTTGTTCTTTACAAATTCTTAATTAGGCAATCTCAGCAGTTGGGCAGGTTTTTTTTGTCAGTGTACATATTTGCTGAGATATTTCTAAATGGATCCTTCTTTGTATAAGGTCTTTCTGTCTCCTAGTACTTCCCCAAGGTTGTGCCTACAGTTAGGTGGTTGGCTTAATGTTTGTGTCTCCATTAGCCTGTGGGCTTCCCTGATAGCTCAATTGGTAAAGAATCCACCTGTGATGCAGGAGACCCCGGTTTGATTTCGGGTCGGGAACATCCGCTGGAGAAGGGATAGGCTATCCACTCCAGTATTCTTGTGCTTCCCTTGTGGCTCAGCTGGTAAAAAGTCTGCCTGCAGTGTGGGAGACCTGGGTTTGGTTCCTGGGTTGGGAAGATCCCTTAGAGAAGGGAAAGGCTACCCACTCCAATATTCTGGTCTGGAGAATTCCATGGACTGTATAGTGCTTGGGACTGCAAAGAGCTGGACATGACTGAGTGACTTTCACACACCACTAAGACTGTAAGCTTCCAGAGGATCAAGGCTTGTCTTCCTTTGCCTTTGTATCTCCATTGCTCAGCACAGTGCCAGGAATGTAATAAGCATTCAATAAAATACTTGTTGATGCTTATTGTGATTCTGAAAAGTGATGAGACTGGTTTTCATGTGATGGTTTTGGAATTTTTCTCACAGCTTTTTCAGTCTTACCTCGCAGAAGTGACACACATGAGAATGGAAAATAATCAGTTCAGTTCAGTTCAGTCGCATCCGACTCTCTGTGACCCCATGAATCACAGCATGCCAGGCCTTCCTGTCCATCACCAACTCCCGGAGTTCACTCAGACTCACGTCCATCGAGTTGGTGATGCCATCCAGCCATCTCATCCTCTGTCGTCCCCTTCTCCTGCCGCCAATCCCTCCCAGCATCAGAGTCTTTTCCAGTGAGTCAGCTCGTCTCATGAGATGGCCAAACCTACTGGAGCTTCAGCTTCAGCATCATTCCTTCCAAAGAAATCCCAGGACTGATCTTCAGAATGGACTGGTTGGATCTCCTTGCAGTCCAGTGGACTCTCAAGAGTCTTCTCCAACACCACAGTTCAAAGGCATCAATTCTTTGGCGCTCAGCTTTCTTCACAGTCCAACTCTCACATCCATACATGACCACTGGAAATACCATAGCCTTGACTAGATGCACCTTTGTTGGCAAAGTAATGTCTCTGCTTCTAAGTGTGCTATCTAGGTTGGTCATAACTACTGGAGTCTAAATTTAAGACGGGAATGTTTTTCTTTAAATTTACTTGGATACACAGTGTTATAGATCACTAGTGGCAAAGAGGGGGGCCCACAACTTGCAGACAAAAGAAAGATACAGTTTATTGCTTTATAAATGGTTCATTGTAGCTCTGATATCTTTTCCTTCTTCCACTTCCATTTTCTTACTGTTCTTCCTCCTCTCCAGAAGTTAGCATCAGAATCACAGTGTTGAGATTAAGTCTTGCCACCTTCAGATTGAACTTGTTGCTTTTTAAGGATTTTGAGGGTATGATAGAAGGTAAATTTTTATTTTATTGTTTATTCATTCATTTACTTTTTGGCCATGCTGCACGGTATGTGGGATCTTAGTTCCCTGCCCAAGGATTGAACCCACACCCCCTTCAGTGGAAGCTCAAAGTCTTAACCACTGGACTACCAGGGAAATCCCTTTTTAAAAAATTTAAATTCATGTAGTTTGGCTTTATTTATTCTTTATAGACTCCTCTACATTGATTGAGTTGAGATAATTTATCAGTATATGTTTATCAAGAATGTGGTATTCCAGGAAGCTAAGGTTAAGCCATAGAAACAGATAGGAGTAAATCAATAAAAGTCGCACATTTTGAGGTTTCATGTGGAGAAGGATATACATGAATATAAGAGAAATATAGCCCTGGAAGTTTGGGAAAAGGGAACATGGGGGAGAGAGCAAAACCTTAAGTAACTGGAATTTAGCCACAGTTTTCTTGCCGTTTATATGGATCTATAGCTACTTTTTGAAATGATAATTAAGTACAATTATTATGAGGCACAGATCTTCAGTGTCTTTATTCCTCAAATTTTGATGCATTCCATCTTGAGAGGGACAAAAAGGACATTTTATTAAAGGAAAACCTCTCTTAGAGAATCAGTAACCTGTGTAATATAATTTCCAGAAAGATAACATTCCTTATTTTTAAATGTAAAGTTTTATCCCTTGAGGAAGCCCACCAGAGGCTTCAAATTTTGCAGTAGAACTCATAGGCAATGTGTCTGTGTGTACATATTATGTGTGTGTATATAAAATATTCATATGTGTAAATACCTATATATGTATATATGCATGTGTGTTTATATGTCTGTATATGTATTATGTGCAGGGCTACCTGGTCACTTAGGGAATGGGGTAGAAATTTTAAATATTTGACTGTTGAATTCTCTCTAAAACAGAGCTATATCAGGTTGTCCTGACTTTACTGATAGAAAGTTGTATAATTATAGTTTCTCTGGTAGTTGGATAAAACTCTCACAGTTGCTCTATCCCTGGCCTCTTGTGAGCACATAAGTTAATATTTAATGGTTCTTTTCTAGTACAGCATAGATGCTTAAAATATTAATTGTGGTCAACCAGTTGTGTGGTCAACCAGTTGTGTGGTTTGGAGAAGGAAATGGCAACCCACTCCAGTGTTCTTGCCTGGAGAATCCCAGGGACGGGGGAGCCTGGTGGGCTGCCGTCTGTGGGGTCGCACAGAGTCAGACACGACTGAAGCGACTTAGCAGCAGCAGTTGTGTGGTTATTGGTATTCTTCTGTAAGAACAGTAACTCACAGCATAGCTCTTTATTTTAAACATTCTATGTTACTTTGTCCCTGGTAATGTAAAGGGGAGCTGATTTCTAGTGTGTGTGTATTAGTTGCTCAGTCATCTCTGACTGTTTGTGTCCCAGTGGGTTGTAGCCCACCAGGCTACTCTGTCCATGGAATTCTCCAGGCAAGAATACTGGAGTGGGTTGCCATTCCCTTCTCCAGGGGAGATTTCTAGTGAAGACATTTTAAAAATTGGACATAACTTGGAATCACAAAAAGGTGTATTAATTTCTGGGGGCATTCTCAAACAAGTAACTTATGTTCTATTTACATTCTTGCGATTTCAGGCATGTAGGTTAGGATACCACCCTTCCTGACTTTCTTATTTTACAGTAAGAGGCTTCCATATTCTGAAACATGAGATCAGAATGGGTGGAGGAGAGGAAGGTGCTGAGAGGCCAGGTTGGGAGGAGGCAGCAAGCAGGTAGCACTAGGATGATATCGGGAAGGGAGGCCACCCTTGTTGCCATCACAGCGTCACAGTGCCTCACTATTTCAAATCAGGAGTGTGGGGATTGCTTACCACTCTCCTTGCAGAAGAATGGTTTTCGACCTTAGCTGGACATAACACTCAACTGAAATTTTTAAAAGTCTGCATACCAGGCCTAACGTTTAAATGTGATTCTCTAGTGGTGGAACCTAGATATCAATATTTTAAAAAAGCTTCCCAAGAGGTTCCAATGTGCATCCAAGGTGAAGATGCCTGCAAAGCTCAAATAAGCTGCAGATTCTCTCATTTAGTAGTGGATGTACATAGAGCCTCAGCTTTGTACCAGATTCTTATTAGTTGCTGCTGCTGCTGCTAAGTCGCTTCAGTCGTGTCCAACTCTGTGTGACCCCATAGACGGTAGCCCACCAGGCTCCCCTGTCCCTGGGATTCTCCAGGCAAGAACACTGGAGTGGGTTGCCATTTCCTTCTCCAATGCATGAAAGTGAAAAGTGAAAGTGAAGTCACTCAGTCGTGTCCGACCCTTAGCGACCCCATGGACTGCAGCCTACCAGGCTCCTCTGTCCATGGGATTTTCCAGGCAAGAGTATTGGAGTGGGGTGCCATTGCCTTCTCCGTATTAGTTGCTAGTAATAGAAAAATAAATAAGATATGGTTGATAAAGGAACACAATCTAGTGGAGAAGATAGAAATAATAACAAATAATGTAATAGAAAGCATGAAGTGAAAAAGAGAAAACTGTTAGTCACTCAGTTGTGTCCAACTCTTTGCAACCCCTTGGACTGTAGTGTACTAGCCTCCTCTGTCATTGGGATTCTCCAGGCAAGAATATTGGAGTGGCTTGTTGTACTGTTGTTCATTCGCTCAGCCATGTCCAACTCTCTGAGACCCCACAGACTGCAGCACACCAGGCTTCTCTGTCCTTCCCTATCTCTTGGAATTTGCTCAAATTCATGTCCATCAAGTCAGTGATGTTATCTAACCATTCGTCCATGCTGTCCCCTTCTTTGCCCTCACTCTTTCCCAGCTTCAGGGTCTTTTCCAATGAGTTGGTTCTTCACATCAGATGGCCAAAGTATTGGAGTTTCAGCTTCAGCATTAGTCCTTCCCAATGAATATTCAAGGTTGATTTCCTTTAGGATTGACTGGTTTGATCTCCTCCCTGTCCAGGGGACTCTCAAGAGACTTTTCTAGCACCACAATTCGAAGGCATCCATTCTTTGGTACTGAGCCTTTTTTATGGTCCAGCTCTCACATCTGTACATGACTACTGGAAAAACCATAGCTTTGACTATATGGACCTTTGTTGGCAAGGTGATGTCTCTGCTTTTTAATATGCTGTCTAGGTTTGATATAGCTTTTCTTCCAAGAAGCAAACATCTTTTAATTTCCTGGCTATAGTGACTGTCCACAGTGATTTTGGAGCCCAAGAGAATAGATTGTCACTATTTCCATTTTTTCCTCATCTATTTGCCATAAAGTGATGGGACCGATGCTATGAGCTTAGTTTTTTGAATGTTGAGTTTTAAGCCAGCTTTTTCACTCTTCCCTTTCACCCTCATCAAGAAGCTCTTTAGTTGCTGCCATTAGAGTGATATCATCAGCTTATGATTTTGAATTACTGGAGTGTGTAGCCATTCCCATCTCCAGGAGATCTTCCCAACCCGGGAATTGAACCTTGGTTTTCTGCATTGCAGGCAGGTTCTTTACCATCTGAGCCACCAGGGAAGCCCATAATACAGGGCATATAGCATATTAAAATAGAGATATTTAGTGTTAATGGAAATACAGGTAGAAGAAGCAATTAACTTTGCCTGAGGTTGAGGATATGGGTTAAAGTGGGAATGAAATGAGAAATGGTCAGGTTTTTATAGAGATGAATTAAGCATTTATCAGATAGAAAAGGAGAGAAAAGAGGAGGTTAAAGAAAAAAAGATCTTAAACATGAAAAGACGGGAAGAGATTGAATAAATGTTCAAGGATTGGTTGGAAAGCAAATGCCTTTGAGGTATTTGTAGGTTTTGCAGCTGGAAAATCAGAGTCAGGTGATGAGGTGCCTTATAAACCACAGTCAGGAATATGGATGCTGTCTTGCATGCTGTGATGTCAAAGGGTCAAGTATATACAGGGACTAAGTAGATCATCTGAAGAATGAAGCTGGTCAGGTGGAAAGAAGTTGATAGTGTTGGAGGCTTTAGTAATCTGGATAGCATGGAACTTGTTTGAAGGCATTTTAGTAGAAATTTTAAAAGATATTTATTTTTTTAGGTTGAGCTAGGTCTTCATTGTGGCATGCATGTGGGTTCTAGTTCCCTCATCAGGGACTGAACCTGAGCCCTTTGCATTGGAAGCATGGAGTCTCACCCACTTGACCACCAGGGAAGTCCCAAGAAATGTTTTCTAAAGTTTAAGCTTAAAATAAGGGAACTCTATTTAGGTCAAATCTGTCAAATTCAACTTTCAAGTGCCAGTTTGTTGTACCTTCAGTATAAGAGCCCTATTAGAATAGTAAAAAAAATGTTAGACTTTTGTAGCAATTCTAAAGTAGTATTGCAGAAGTATAATTAAAAGTTGAGGTTGGGCTGGAGATGTGGAGATAAGAACATAGTGGAAAGATTACTGTAGTAATCT
The DNA here is from genome assembly GCF_023091745.1 of Budorcas taxicolor. NCBI lineage: Eukaryota > Metazoa > Chordata > Mammalia > Artiodactyla > Bovidae > Budorcas > Budorcas taxicolor. The sequence continues at coordinate 120,671,447 of NC_068920.1, forward strand.
TGGTAAAGTGTTCCAGCAAGCCACCAATGCTTTCAAACAAGGTAGCTTAACTGTTTGGATACTCAGTCCCTTTACTGTTAAGCTGCCAGCTTTGATCCATACCCTCTGCCCAGCTCTATTATCATGTTGCTATATGTACCCCACCACCCATCTCCATGTCTTTGTCCTATTCTGTTTCTCTGTGTATTAAACACGGTTTTGTTTCTCCATTGGTTCATATCCTTAGATGAACACTCTGATGTTCCATAGAAACTTTCTTCTATTTCATCTGTAACTTAGAATTTCTGCATCTGGCTGCTGCTCCCAGCATCTCAGGTTGGAAAGACCTATATTTCAGTCTTGTTTCTGCCAGAGCTTTTGATGAGTTTTTTTTTTTTAACTTTTCCAGAATATGGTTGTGGTGGTGTAGTTGCTCAGTCATGTCCAACTCTTTGCTACCCCATGGACTCTAGCCCACCAGGCTACTCTGTCCATGGAGTTTCTCAGGCAAGCATACTGGAGTGGGTTGCCATTTCCTTAAACTGGGGGGATCATCCCAACGATGAAACCCACATCTTCTGCATTGTAGGCAGTCTCTTGCATTGCAGGCAGATTCTTTACCATTGTGCCGCTAGGGAAACCCAGTGTACCCTGGGCTTCTTGTCAGAATGTACTTGCCTATTTTTCAGTATTGTATTATATTCTTGAAGATAGTTGAGATGATTGATTATAAAAAGGTTTTGAAAATCATAAGCATTGTTCACAAGATACAGATATGCTAAAGTAGTATAAACCACAGATTTAAATTATTTTGGAAATATTATTTTTATGCTTATTTTCTCTAAAGTGATAATGTGTTGGAAATATAGTTTTAGATGAGAGATATGTGTGTGCTTTTCTTTTTAAAATAGTCTAAGTATTTTATTTTACTTGGTTTGTCCCAATGAATTTACTTGGTAAAAAACATGTGGATGAAATATTAGTCATTTAAATTAGATCATGTCTATATTCTGCATTTACTATATGTGAGTAATTTATAGGGCTTTATTATTAGTGTAACCACTCCATGTAATCTAAAGCAGGTGACATTTTTGTTCTTTTAAAGGTGCTAAAACTAAATTTTATTGATTTAAGATAAATTTTACTTAATCTTCCCTGTTTGGCAGGCAACCAGATAAGCTGGTGGTAGTTTGGACAAGAAGAAGCCGAAGGAAGTCTTCCAAGGTTTGTCTGTTCTCTAAATTTCTTACCCAAATGTTGAATGTAACTTTTGGTCTAATTATTAAGCTTATCTGGCCCCAGTGAAGAATATTTTAAAATGTTTTTTGACATTTTGGGTTATTCTTATAATCTGCTTTACTAAAATGATTGATTAGGTACTATATGTAATCTTGGTATTATAGTTCTAGACAGGAGCCAGATACCTGAGTTTTGATTTTGGATTTGGTGGCCTTAAATAACATAATAGTTATTTAACATCTCTGTGCTAGAATATCATGAACTAATGAGTAAATAAAGATCACTTAAAAATTATATCTAGAATTACTTTATTCAGCTTCTAAGAAGATGGAGTTAGGGCACACATAATTAATGACGAGTTATCTGAGTCCATTTGCTAGGTTACAGAAGAGAAGAAGTTGGATTTTTCAGAGGTTTTAATCTTTTGTTCTTATGGCTTTGTGGGGGAGTGGAGCAGAATTTTTAAATGTTCAATAACAATTTTAGATATTTTTAAAATTCCAGTCTACAGACAAGTAAGATTGAACATGTGTTTATAGGCACACAGTAATTACAAGCATGTTTACTGACTGTGATATATGTAAAGAAAAAATTCATTTATTTTACCTGAAATTAAATTTTAATTAAATTTCAGAATTAAAAAATTTGTGAATACTGGTAATTAATTTTTTTCTTTGCTGAGTATTATTCTATCATGTGAATATATTGCAATTTGATTATCCATCTGTTGATGAAAGTATGGCTTGTTTCCAGTGAGTATTCTGAATACTCACTATTGTGACTAAATTTCTTTTAAACATTACTGTGCAAGTATTTCAGACAAGGCGATGGCACCCCACTCCAGTACTCTTGCCTGGAATATCGCATGGATGGAGGAGCTTGGTGGGCTGCAGTCCATGGGGTCACAAAGAGTCAGACACAACTGAGCAACTTGACTTTCACTTTTCACTTTCATGCATTGGAGAAGGAAATGGCAACCCACTCCAGTGTTCTTGCCTGGAGAATCCCAGGGACAGGGGAGCCTGATGGGCTGCCGTCTATGGAGTTGCACTGAGTCGGACACGACTGAGGCGACTTAGCAGCAGCAGTACAAGTATTTTGGGGGACAAATATTTTCTCTTGCACAAACAACTAGTAGTAGGATCACTGGGCAATAGGGTAGGTACCTTTTTAACTTTCAGCATACCCCCGCAGCAATAGAGGAAAGGTCCAGTTGCTTCACCTAATGAATAGCATCTTCTTCAAAGCATATATATGTAGTTTGGAGACAGGGTATTTTGGATCTGTAATATTTTCTTATCTATTTACGTATGAGAAAAGATTCTGAAAATAGGCTTAGGGTCGTCTATCAGTTTTTCTGAATGGGTCTTAAGCTTTTATGGAAAGGAACACTATTAGGTCATCCAGTAAGTATGATAGTGGAATCTGACTATTAACTATAAACATTAGACCCTGAATGATTTTTGCTGTCAACAGAAAGTGATTTCCCTCTTGTAGTAACTAGATACTAATTGTTTTCTTAAAACATTATGAAACATAATGAAATGCTTTAGATTAAAAGTCAATTCAGAATATTCATAGTTGAAATTAAGTATACTTTTAATTTAATTGCATTTTCAAAATCAGATAACTTTTAGGTCCAGATTCTTTTTTACATCATATTAAATTTTGATCGAATCTAAATGGTGAAATGCAAACATATGAAGTACAGGTTGATTTTTCACAGAATACAATATTTTCCAGAAGGAACTATTTCTTATTGGACTTATTTTCCAGTTGTGATGCTTCTAATATTTCAGATCCCTTCTGGATATTTTAGAATCATTGTATATTTCTCTTGAAACATTATAGATGTACTTTTGAAAAGTTATGAGAACTCACAATGTATTAAGCTTATTATTGTTGTTATTTAGTCACTCTAGTGATGTCCAGCTCTTTGGGACCCCATGGACTGTAGCTCCACAGGTTCCTCTGTCCATGGGATTTCCCAGGCAAGAGCACTAAAGTGGTTTGCCATTTCCTTCTCCAGGGGATCTTCCTGACCCAGGGATTAAACTCGAGTCTCCTGCACTGCAGGTGGATTCTTTACCACTGAGCCATCAGGGAAGCCCATATGCTATAGTAAGCTTGCAGGATTCCCTGATGGCTCAGTGGTAAAGAATCTGCCTGAAATTTACATAATATATATTCATGTATGTGTGAAATGCTGTTTTATACATTGTATACAACAGCTGAGTAAGGGTGTAAAAAGCAGTTCCAGAAGCTATAAAAGAAGTGATTATGATATTATGTGAAAATTAAACAAATTACTTTTTAGAAAAACTTCGAGGAGCTTGAGATCCATGGCATTTTGGAATTCTTTAAAAAAAAAAAAAAAAAAGCTAGCTTGTCCCCAGCTATTGTTTTTTAAAATTAACTATCAATTATATTAAATCCAAAGAGTAGAACCATTGTTTTCATCTGAAACACTCTTCTGTTTCTGACATTTTTCTTTTGAAATACACATTATTTGCTGCTAAGTCCCATTGAAATCACTTACAGGGAAAATAGATCTCTACAACCATTGGGCAGAAAATAGTCTGGTTTTTACTTTTAGGTTTGTTTCTGAAAAGAGTTGGAACTACACAGTAATTCATTCTCTTTGGTCTTGTGTATAACTTATTATTTATCTTGCCTGTTTCTGAATATATCTACCTTTTAAAAATTATTTTACTGAAGTATGGTTGGTTATCTACCTTTTTTATATTAGTGGATTGCAACTTATATCTGATACCCAGATAACAGATTAGACAGTAAAATGATAAGGCACATTGCCTTATTTGATTTCAAGTTTAGTTCTCAGTGTTTTGCTCACTTTCTTTGGATACATGTCTATTTTTGTAATTAAATATAAAGAACCCATTGCAGAATCATTTTTTATTGAGAGAATAATTACAAAATAATTACCATGAGTAATTATTACAATAGGCAGTTTTCCTACCTCTTATCTTCAAGTCATGGCATTTATAGCAAATTTATTTTCAGGCAGCAGTTGAATTGTATATGCTTAAATGAATTATTTTTCAGTATAGTGTTGGACAGAGGAAGCAGGAAAATTGTAATAGACAAGACAAGTTATGGCAGAGTAGTCTGTTGCCTTAAACCTAGTTTTCAAACTAGGAATTTAAAGTCACAGAGATGGGAGAATTCCAAAGGGAGAGAAGAGCTTGAAAGTCCTCACCAGCTTTTGGATGGCATTACCACTTCCACTTCCTTGCTATAAGCTATATTTTTGTTGTTGTTGTTTTAAACTTTTTATTTTGTTTTGAAGTATGGCTGATTAACAATGTTATGATAGTTTCAAGTGGACAGCAAAGGGACTTAGTCATACATATACATGTATCCATTCTCTCCCAAACTCCCTTCCCATCAAGACTGCCATGTAACATTGAACAGAGTTCCCTGTGCTATATATATTAAGTCCTTGTTGGCTATCCAGTTTTAATGTAGCAGTGTGCACCTGTATAGCCTTTAACAATATGCTGTGGTATCATCAAGGGGTGGGTGTAGTGGTAGATCTTTGACTAAGACTATGATGTGGGCAGCTCTAAGACAACTTTACATGTGACTTCCTAAACGTATGCATAGATGAAGTTTTATAAATTGAAAATCATCAATTTAAAAACTAAATGATAGTTATATTTATTCAGTGAAAAATTTCAGAAGTAACAAGTGAATATTTAGTTCCATATTAGGTTTTTTAGTTCCATATCTGTATTTGGTTCCATATTAGGTTCAGGTCTTTTACATAAGGTATGATATGAAATAATTTGAAAATAAGACATCTTATAGAGTCAGTACTCAAAATTGATAAATGTTACCTTTTCCCTAGGTCTGCCTTTGCTAAAGGATCTCTGATACGATTAAAAGGTGAAACAATTTATATGAGTGGAAGTGAAAATGGCTTCATCCTTTCTACCATTAACTGTACTAGGATGATGGCAAATGATTAAATAACCCACCTTTCTGGACTATATTAAGGAGCTAAATAGCTGTATGTGTTTTATACTGAATTACTTCTAGGGAAATCTTTTCTATTACTCTGACTAAAAACTGATCAAGATTCCTGTAGTGCTGATGATTGCCAACATGAGATACTTTTTAAAAATAAAGTTCCTAAAAACCTAAAGTACTATCTCCCTGGATCTGTACAATTAGGTGTTTAGTACCACAGCTGTTTTTAGTTGCATGTATTAGACTTTTCATTCTTTTTCTAATATATAATAATTAGCTGACATTATGAAGCTGACATTGTCAGATACTAAGCTGAACTAATTGATATTGTTACTGTGTCTTAACATAGCTAGTTTGTACAGTCACTAAAAAGACCATCAGAAAGTCAGAGCTCTGACTTAGGTGGACCTTTTCTGTCATTGGGGAGAGTTGCTGGATAGAAAGGCGGGATACCAGCAACTTGGGAACTAGCACCCTTCTATCTCTTTTTATTTAAAAAAAGAAAAAAGATTTTAGTTTGTTAAGCAGTTAGTAGTTTTGTTTGTTCAGCAGTCTAATTACCATTTCCTGATCCTGGACTGAGAATTGAAAGAGATCATTTAGAGGACCAGCATTAGATAATTACTTAATATCACTGTCTTCTAATTCTGCCCAGTTGTTTGTTGGTCTCCACATTCCCTGCTTTTCACACTTTTGATCTCTGTCTCATGCATATAAATGTTAAGACCTTAGGGATTGAAGACTATTTTCTTGACTACTGTGTGAATCAGAAATAGAGTTGGCTATAGTGTTGGTTGGGTGAAGAACCCTGAACTTGAAAATCATGGAGCTGGTTCTCCTGCAGATTATTATTATGGGTTCAGGCAAGCCATTTACTCTTCATTGCTTCAGTTTCATTATCTGTACCTGATTAGATCTCCTAAGGGTATTTTCAGGTCTGAAATTCTTTGATGGTACTTTTTAAAATTCAAAATGTTCAAATACTATCTTTTCTACTGTCGCTAATAAGAAAGATTCAATTATTATAGTCTTTTTCAATGTATGGGGAGATTATGAAAATATAATTATGAGAAGTTTGAAGAGACTAGAGAAATAGCTTGATCTATCTTTAGAGTACATGAGAATTACAGTTGTCACAAATCTTCAGAATTAAGTATGTAGACTATATAGAGAGGAGGTCTAATTAGAGATTATCTAAGATAGCAGCAGTTTACTTTTCAAAATTCAGATTGTTCACTCTGTGGAGTTGTGTTCTAGGACTGTCAGCAGGCATAGAAATAAGGCAGGGGAATAAAGAATCTCTGGAGATGTTTTTTAATCAACAAAACTCCGTTCTTTACCACTGGCTGTGGTGTGCTAAGTCTCTGTTTTTTATTGAAGTATAGTTGACTTACAGTATTCTGCTGGTGTTTTAACCAACAAGATATGATAAGATTTACATGGACATAAGTTTCTGTGATCTTGATCACTTCTCAGTTCCACTTCGTGGATTCAAATCCAGTTTCTGCGACTTACTTGCTGTGTGGTCTTGGTCAAGTCTGTGTCTCAGTGTCCTCAGATGTCCTCTCAGTGTCCTCTCAGATGTGTTAAATCTGCTCCCTGACATGCATCTGCATTCAACTACTCTAACTTCTTTTCTTTTATTACGGAAGAATGATCTGTGCTCCCAGCACAAGCCAATCTGTCTCCTTTCATACTGTTAAAGGCATTACTCTAGCGATTATTTCTCTTCTGCATCATTAAAATTTCCCTTTCAACTGAGTGTTTCCCATCACCCTAAAAATATATCTGTCTTACTTAAAAAATTCTGGTCTGACAATATTTCTCGTACTAGCACTAACCTATTTCTCTCTTTCTCTTTCAGCAAATTAGCCCAGAGAAGTTGAATGTGCTTAGCTTCAGTGTCTTTCTTCCTCTTCTTTCTTGAACCCATGCTGATCCAGTTAGGTGTTTACCTGCCCTCACCACTCTACTGAAACAGCTCTTGTGAAGTCAGTAATGGCTTCGGCTTTGTTAAATCCAGGGGTCATTTTCCAGACCTCATCCTCTTGACCTGTCACCAAGATGTGGCACAGATAATTGTTTGTGTCTCCTGAAAATATTTTCTCCACTAGACTTTTGGAATAACCACTTGCCTCTGGTTTTCCTTCTACTTACTGACCTTTCTTTACTGATTCCTCCTCATTTCCTGGACCTGTTACTGTTGTGCTCCAAAGTTCAGTTCCTGAACCTTTATATTCTCCCTCTCTGTTTCCCTTCCTCCCTCCTGTCACTCCCTTGGGATTATATCCACCTTTAAGCTTCAAGTAACACCTGTATGCTGATGATTCCCAAATTTATAACTCCAGGCAGGTATATCCAGCTGCCTAGTTAAATAGCTACATTTGAATATCTAATAGGCACCTTAGATTTAATGTGTATAAAATCAAGTTCCTAATCTGATTTTCCAAACCTGATCCTTCTGCAGTTTTATCTCGTATCTGTTAATAGCAATTACTGTTTTGTACTTGCTGAAGGGTAAAAGCCATACAGTCATCCTTGGCTGCTTTCTTTCATACAGTCAGACAGAAAATCTTATTGATTCTGTCTTGAAAATAAAAATAAATAAAAATTTTTTAAAAATCTGATCACTTCATACCACTTTTATACCACCCTAAGCCAAGTCACCATCAACTCTCCTTGGGATTATTGCATAGCTTCTTTATTGTCTCCCTGTTTCCTCTCTTACACCTGGTTGTTGTTGTTCAGTCACTCAGTCATGTCCAGCTCTTTGCGACCCCATGGACTGCAGCATGCCAGGCTTCCCTGTCCTTCACTGTTTCTCCTGGAGTTTACTCAAACATCTGGAGTCTATTCTGAATAGATTTGCTAGAGCTAAAAAAAATGTAACTTGGATCATCATTCTTCTGCTAAAATCCTCCAGTGGCTTCTCATCTCTCTCAAATTAAAAGCCAGAATCTTTGGATGGCCTGCCAGAACCTTGTATGACTGGGCCCTCCATGATTTCCCTAGTCTTGTCTTCTACTGCTCTTCTCTTTAACTCTGCCCCAGCCACATTGGCCTTGTTGTTATCTAACTGCCTCAGCACCTTTTCAGTTGCTGGTCCATCTCTCTAAAAGACTCTTCCCATGTTTAAATGATCTGATTCGCCTCCTATGGTCTGCTCTTGTCACCTTCTCAAGGCTACTTTTCTCCGATTTGTTGTTTAATCGCTCAAGCTGTGTCCAGCTCTTTGCAATCCCATGGACTGCAGCTTGCTAGGCTTCCGTGTACTTCACTGTCTCCTGGAGTTTGCTCAGAGTCATGGAGTCGATGATGCCATCCAATATCTCATCTTCTGTCACTCCCTTCTCCTTCTGCTCTCAATCTTTCTCAGCACTGAGGTCTTTTCCAATGAATCGGCTATTCGCATCAGGTGGCCAAACTATTAGAGCTTCAGCTTCAGCATCAGTCCTTCCAATAAATATTCAGGGTTGATTTCCTTTAAGATTGACTAGTTTGATCTCCTTGCTGTCCAAGGGACTCTCAAGAGTATTCTCCAGCACCACAGTTTGAAGGCATCAATTCTTCAGCGCTCAGCCTTTTTTTATTGTCCAGCTCTCATATCTGTACTGACTACTGGAAAAACTATAGCTTTGACTAAATGGACCTTTGTAGGCAAAGTAATGTCTCTGCTTTTTAAAACACTGTCTAGGTTTGTCATTGCTTTTCTTTTTTTTTTTTTTTTAATTTTTACTTTATTTTACTTTACAATACTGTATTGGTTTTGCCATACATTGACATGAATCCACCACCGGTGTATACAAGCTCCCAATCCTGAATCCCCCTCCCACCTCCCACCCCAGATCATCTCTCTGGATCATCCCCATGCACCAGCCCCAAGCATCCTGTATCCTGTATCGAACATAGACTGGCACTTCGTTTCTTACATGATAGTATATATGTTTCAATGCCATTCTCCCAAATCATCCCACCCTCTCCCTCAGAGTCCAAAAGTCTGTTCTATACATCTGTGTCTCTTTTGCTGTCTCGCATACAGGGTCATCATTACCATCTTTCTAAATTCTGTATATATGTGTCAGTATATTGTATTGGTGTTTTTCTTTCTGGCTTACTTCACTCTGTATAATCGGCTCCAGTTTCATCCATCTCATTAGAACTGATTCAAATGTATTCTTTTTAATGGCTGAGTAATACGCCATTGTGTATATGTACCACCGCTTTCTTATCCATTCATCTGCTGATGGACATCTAGGTTGTTTCCATGTCCTGGCTATTATAAACAGTGCTGCAGTGAACATTGGGGTACATGTGTCTCTTTCAGTTCTGGTTTCCTCGGTGTGTATGCCCAGCAGTGGAATTGCTGGGTCATAAAGCAGCTCTATTTGCAATTTTTTAAGGAATCTCCACACTGTGCTCCATAGTGGCTGTACTCGTTTGCATTCCCACCAACAGTGTAAGAGGGTTCCCTTTTCTCCACATCCTCTCCAGCATTTATTGCTTGTAGACTTTCGGATCGCAGCCATTCTGACTGGTGTGAAATGGTACCCCATTGTGGTCTTGATTTGCATTTCTCTGATAATGAGTGATGTTGAGCATCTTTTCATGTGTTTGTTTGCCATCCGTATGTCTTCTTTGGAGAAATGCCTATTTAGTTCTTTGGCCCATTTTTTGATTGGGTCGTTTATAGCTCAACTCCAGAAAAATAAACGACCCAATCAAAAAATGTCATTGCTTTTCTTTCAAGCAACAAGCGTCTTTTAATTTCATGGCTGCAGTCACTGTCCACAGTTATTTTGGAGTCCAAGAAAATCAAGTCTGTCACTATTTCCATTGTTTCCCCAACTATTTGAATTTGCCTTTAAGTTCTGAGATCACAAAATAATTTTTAAAATATTTCTCCTGATTTCTTATGTGGCAAAACCAATACAATATTGTAAAGTAAAAAATAATAATAATAATAAATAAAATAAAATATTTGAAATAGCTTTTGAAAATATGATGCATCTCATTTTTCTATCTTCGTGTGTGTGTGTGTAGGAGAGGGTAAATGTTTGTTTACAGATAGTAGTCTGTAGCTTACATGTGATACAACTGTCATGAGTAAGTGTTAGTTGCTCAGTTTTGTCCAACTATTTGCAATCCTATGTACTGTAGCCTGCCAGGCTCCTCTATCCATGGAATTCTCCAGGCAATACTGGAGTAGGTTGCCATTTCCTCCTCTAGGAGATCTTGCTGATCAAGGGATTGAACCCAGGTCTCCTGCACTGCAGGCAGATTCTTTATTGTCTCAGCCACCAATGGTCATGGCCTAAGTCTGATGCTTGAAAAGTTCTATTTGACTAATCATTTTTTGTTTTAGGGAGACAGATCTAATGGATAGTTATATAGGGTCAATATATCTTTGCAAATTATTAATATTGTATTTTCTGTACTTCAGGTTGATGACTTTTTTTTTTTTTTTTGGTAGGCTCATAGCTGGCAGCCTGGAATAAAAAATCCATACCGTGGTGTTGTCGTATGGCCTGTTCCTGAAAACATTGAGATCACTGTGACACTTTTTAAGGTAAGTTCCATTTTTATAGGTTATAGGATTTACTGTGCAATCATTGTTAAATGATAGAATATTTCAGTATTCACTGTTTGACACACTTGAGTCCTTAATGAGCAGTAAGGACTTTAATATGGGTTATTTTTAGAGATGTAGCAATTTATAACAATGCAAGGTGTTTCATGGTGTATAAAGTCCAAATAATTTGAGAGTCTTTTTGAACTTATTCCAATTAAGATGAACTGGAACACTTCTTTTATTGCTTCCTACATTCTACCCACAGGAAAATTTAAAGTGCTTTTTCTGTGGAAAGCTGAGGTTTGTGGAATTCTTGTCCTGAGTCTCATTTTGTTAGCCTTGTTTGACTGAAAACAAGATGAGTTTTAAAATTGATATATGGTATTTTATTGATGTTAATATAGGAAGGTAAATTTAAAATGTATTTTTGATAAATATTTTATTAATACTGATAGCTTATAAATACTATAGCTTAAAATAAAAATTCTGGAAATAAATTCAAAGTCCAGATCCAAAAAATATAGCTGTTCGTATATCTTGCTTTTTTATATATGTTTTTTCTTGAATGTCTTCTCTATTTCTTAATGTTCTAAAATAGTCCTCACACATATGGAAACTAAGCGCTAGAATAATTACTTTCCTAACCAATTTCTTGATCTTCAAGACCAAGATAATCACGATGGTGTGATCACTCACCTAGAGCCAGACATCCCAGAATGTGAAGTCAAGTGGGCCTTAGAAAGCATCACTACGAATGAAGCTAGTGGAAGTGATGGAATTCCAGTTGAGCTATTTCAAATCCTGAAAGATGATGCTGTGAAAGTGCTGCACTCAATATGCCAGCCAATTTGGAAGACTCAGCAGTGGCCACAGGACTGGAAAAGGGCAGTTTTCATTCCAATCCCAAAGAAAGGCAATGCCAAAGAATGCTCAAACCACCGCACAATTGTACTCATCTCACACGCTGGTAAAGTAATGTTCAGAATTCTCCAAGCCAGGCTTCAGCAATATGTGAACCGTGAACTTCCTGATGTTCAAGCTGGATTTAGAAAAGGCAGAGGAACCAGAGATCAAATTGCCAACATCTGCTGGATCATCAAAAAAGCAAGAGAGTTCCAGAAAAACATCTATTTCTGCTTTATTGACTATGCCAAAGCCTTTGACTGTGTGGATCACAAGAAACTGTGGATAATTCTGAAAGAGATGGGAATACCAGACCACCTGACCTGCGTCTTGAGAAATCTGTGTGTAGGTCAGGAAGCAACGGTTAGAACTGGACATGGAACAACAGACTGGTTCCAAATAGGAAAAGGAGTATGTCAAGGCTGTATATTGTCACCTTGCTTATTTAACTTCTATGCAGAGTACATCATGAGAAACGCTGGACTGGAAGAAGCACAAGCTGGAATCAAGATTGCCGGGAGAAATATCAATAACCTCAGATATGCAGATGACACCACCCTTATGGCAGAAAGTGAAGAGGAACTAAAAAGCCTCTTGATGGAAATGAAAGTGGAGACTGAAAAAGTTGGCTTAAAGTTCAACATTCAGGAAACGAAGACCCGGGCATCTGGTCCCATCACTTCATGGGAAATAGATGGGCAAACAGTGGAACCAGTGTCAGACTTTTTTGAGGGGGCCTGCAGAATCACTGGAGATGGTGATTGCAGCCATGAAATTAAAAGACGCTTACTCCTTGGAATGAAAGTTATGACCAACCTAGATAGCATATTGTAAAGCAGAGACATTACTTTGCCAACAAAGGTCCATCTAGTCAAGGCTATGGTTTTTTCAGTGGTCATGTATGGATGCGAGAGTTGGACTGTGAAGAAAGCTGAGCACTGAAGAATTGATGCTTTTGAACTGTGGTGTTGGAGAAGCCTCTTGAGAGTCCCTTGGACTGCAAGGAGATCCAACCAGTCCATTCTGAAGGAGATCAGCCCTGGGATTTCTTTGGAAGGAATGATGCTAAAGCTGAAACTCCAGTACTCTGGCCACCTCATGTGAAGAGTTGACTCATTGGAAAAGACTCTGATGCTGGGAGGGATTGAAGGCAGGAGAAGGGGACGACAGAGGATGAGATGGCTGGATGGCATCACCGACTCAATGGATGTGAGTTTGAGTGAACTCCAGGAGTTGGTGATGGACAGGGAGGCCTGGCGTGCTGCGATTCATGGGGTTGCAAAGAGTCGGACACGAGTCAGCAGCTGAACTGAACTGAACCAATTTCTTACCTGCTCCAAAAAAAAAAAAATTATGGGGACAAATATGTCTCAGCCTTCTTAGAAGTAGTACATAGGAAACAAATGCTTTATTTCTTCTTTCAATCATTCTAGTCATGTTGACTTTACTTTTGCAGAAGGACAGAATGAAGGAGGACATCTCATTGAGCATAATTTAGTAAAATAAACTTGTGAAAATCCACTAAATACTATAAGATATGACATCTAAGTAGAGCAAAGTTACATGGCTTCAAGTGTGAAATCACTGTGTAAAAAAGTACTTTTGATTTTGTATTTCAGTATATTAATTGATGTGCTCTGGAACTACTGAAGAGATCAATAGAACAAAGCAGTATAATGAATGTTAATGTATTAGTGTCCCATCAATGGGACACTACTTTCAAATGCTCTATGTTTCATAGATATTCTATTTTATGAAAGATTCTTAACACTTTATGTGTGTCTTACAGTTGTAATACTATTGTTATTGACATTATAACATGACATGATTATGCATATCATTTATACACTGTTGACCAGAGAGAAATAAGGCATGAGGTTGTGTAGCTCCTCTTCTTTTTTTTTCAGGAAAGAATCAGAATCATCCTATCACCTTTCAGTCAGCTGTCGTAAAAGCCTGTTATTAACCCCCTACCCTTCCCCATCCATACCTCTTCTGTGTGTGTTAGTCACTCAGTCGTGTCCAACTCTTTGTGAGCCCCGGGGATGTGGCCCACCAGGCTTCTCTGTCCATGGAATTCTCCAGGCAAGAATAATAGAGTGGGTTGCCATTTCTTCCTCCAGGGGATCATCTTGACTCAGGGCTCGAACCTAGGTCTCCCACATTGCAGGCAGATTCTTTACTTTTTGAGCTACCTCTGCTACTAAAGTGATAGAGTGAGCTTGGTAGTTAACAATAATACCTTTAGAGTACTATTTCATTTAATTCTCAGAGTAACCCTGAAGTTCTAGAATTGTTTCCATTGTATGGATAAAGAAACTAAAGAAGAAGGTAACTTTGCCCAGTCACACTGTGATTTAGCCCTGGGGTGTGGTTGTTGTGTGTTTGGTTTTGGGTTTGTTTTACATCGCAGGACTTCCCTGGTGGCTCAGACGGTAAAACATCTGCCTACAATGTGGAAGACCTGGGTTCAGTCCCTGGGTCGGGAAGATCCTCTGGAGAAGGAAATGGCACCCCACTCCAGTACTCTGCCTGGAAAATCCCATGGACAGAGGAGCGTGGTAGGCTGCTACAGTCCATGGGGCCGCAAAGAGTTGGACACAACTGAGCGACTTCACTCACTCACATCGCATGGCCTATTCTGTAGTAAAAACCACTCTGAATATAGATTACCATGGTGGAATCTATGACATGCTTGAGGAAAACTTTTAAGTAATCTTCTGTGTTTTGATTTAGTCTGTTTTTATTGTTAAAGCAAATGAATGGACATAGTTACACAACTTTTATAAAATGATGATAGACAGCAAGGGGTTAGAAGAGAGCTGATAAATGGCTGACAGCTGTGTGTTTGGGCAAAGGATATGCACTAACTGAGTGATTTTGAGTTGAAAGTGGCTGTTGAAATGTATTACTTGGAGGATTAGAAGGTAAGTAGTTTTCAAGTACTAATGAGAATGTTCAGCAAATCCTATCACTGAACTTTTTGTCTTTTAAATGTTAGTCTGTTGGGAAATAAACTCAAATACTCCCTCCTTCCCAGTTTGCTGTATTACACATTTCTCTTCAGTGAATATCTTTAAATATCTTTATCTTCCTGGCTCCATATCTTCCCAGAGTTGTAATAGAAGAACCAAAAAGTAAAACAAAACAAAATAGCTTTTCATTCTCTCATATTAATTTTTGATTCTTGTTTTTGAACAGCATTTTAAAATATTCAAGTGGAAAGCTTTTTCATATTTCCCCCTTTCTTTTACTTATATTAAAGTCTCACAATTTACTTAATTCTGAAATTTGCAAAATAGGAAAGAACTCATATTCACAGGTGTGTTCATAGACAAAGTGCTTTTAAAAAAAGTTATCAAGAAGTTTCAATTTTCTGTGACTTAAGCAGAAATTAATTTCTTTAGCCTGCACACTTGATTTTGAAAGTTGAATTAGCTTGAAAATAGCTATTTCTGGTAAATGAAGAAAAGCCTTTTGGGGTTGAGAAGGGAAATGGCTCTTTAAGCTGTTTCACTTTTTCTCTTTAGTTCAGTGGTAATAAAAGAGACACTAGAGGATCGGGAGCAGGATGTAAAGAAGACTTAATTGATTCAAGGTGGAAGCAACTTTCATTACTAATGTTGTTTTTAGTCAATAACATAATGAGTTTTGTAGATATACCATTTTAAAGTAACTTGAAAATGAACATTATTGTTGTTCCTTTACATCTTTTTAGTGACTTTGCCTTATCAGATGTGACCCTTGGCCCCATTAAAATTATTCTGTTATGGGTAATATTCATCTGTGTTTCTAAAAAATGTTTTATCAACTTTGAGAATTAATGTATATCACTTATAAGGTGCAATTCAATATTTGTTAAGTTTCAAGGCATATATTCATTAATTCATTAATCAAGTTTTCTTGAGAAACTACCATGTTCCAGGTACTTTTCTAGGTCCCTGGGAGCACAGAGGTAAAACTGAACTAACGACATGGCTAAAAGTCAGTCAGACCTAGAATTGGCACGTAATTTTAACACTTATTTGTGGGAAGTTACATCTTTTAGGCCTCAGTTTTCTGTTCTTTTAACTAGGAATAAAAATGATACCTATTTCATAAGTAGTTGTGATGATTAAAACTCTTAATACAGTGACTGAGGCAGTGTGTGCTTTGCAAATATTTCATATTATCAGTACTACTATTGGAACTTCTCTGGTGGGTTAGACGGTAAAGAATCTTCCCTCAAGGCAGGAGACCTGGGTTCAGTCCCTGGATTGGGAAGATCCTCTGGAGGTGGAAATGGTAACCTACTCCAGTATTCTTGCCTGGAGAATTTCATGGACAGAGGAGCCTGGCTGGTTATAGTCCATGGGGTCACACAGAGTTGAACATGACTGAGCAACGCACACACACACACACACACACACACACACACACTACTATTAATTGTAAAAGCTGCACTAGAGCTAGGCTGCATTCTTCAACAGTGGTGTGGGTGGGGGGCAAGCAGGAAGGGTAGTAATATATCTTTTTCCTAAGCATTGTGTCACACCATTACTTGGTCTCAAAAGTAGCACTATTTGGGTCCTAAATCTCTCATGAAAAAAATCCTTTAACCTACATTTACAGTAGTCATTCTCGATAAACCTTCACAAACCTGGGCAGGGCCAGGCTGGGAAAATAAGTACTAAGTAGAGTCCTCTACCTCTTTCTCCTTTCTACCGTTTCCTGCCTGCCCCTGCCCATCACCACCAAATAAACTCCTTTTTGGCAGGTCTTTATGATATCTGTGTGGATTTACACTGTGTGAATTTGTCACAGTTGCCTTAAGACAGCTCAGAATCAGCTAGTCACCATACTTTTAAGGTAGAAAAATAAAAATGAAGTAATGAAGGAGTTTGAAATTTATCCCATAAGTTGTAGGGATCATTGAAAAACTCTTAGTTGATACTTACATGGTCAGAACTGTGGTTTAGGAGAATTAATCTGCATACAAGATTAATTGGAGAGCAAGAGAGACTGGGTGCTGCAGTTACTTTTATCTTGAAATAGCCTAGGCACAAAGTGATGAGGACCCAAACTCAGCTGTGGCCGTAGAAACTGAAGGTTAATAATAGACTGTAGTGGAATCAGTCATGCATAAGGAGCTTCCCTATGAGAAGCGTGTGGTCCATGAGACACAGTAGGGGAATAGCATCTGTTAGCACATACTCTCACTCTCAGTACCTCCATCCCTCCCCCACCTCTAAAACATAAAGTTCAACTTGAATAAGTTAAATGCACTTACGATGCTACGCCACTGCTTTTCCTTTTATGTCTTAAAATCTGTTGCTTTTCACCTTTACTTATTCTAGTATCTGTGGAAATCCTGTGCAATCCCACCTAGCCTAAATGCTTCCTCACTTGTAAAGCTTTTCCTGTTCCTTCCTCTAAGAAATGTATTGTCTTCTAATCTCTAGTAAAACTACGTAGTTCATTCATCATCTGTGTATTTAGATTAGTTGTATTTGTCTTTGAAAGCAAGGACAACTATGTTTGAATCCGTATAACGCCTCTGTAATTCCTTATATAATAAGTAGCCAATAAATATTTGCCAAATACTTGGTTAAAGTGTGACTCATTTAGAAAAAAGCTGCATTTGGTTGTAGGATCTGTTACCCTTTCTCAGGCCTCTGGTGATGGAGGGCAGATGAGGGTATCAATGTCAGATTTGTCATTTTGTGTAGGTTATGAAGTTCTTTGCAGTACTTTGAAATTCCAGATGTTTATAATATGTAACCTCTGCATCAAGAAAACATTGCCTCAAGTAATGCTTTGAGTTCAAAATACTTAGAGGTATAAAAATTAGGATATCTGTATCTTAATAAATGAGCCTGGTGGGCTACAGTCCATGGGGTCACAGAATCAGACATGACTGAGGGACTGAACACTGCACAAAAAGTGCTTCTTAATAGTTCATTCACCAAGTTATCTGTCCCTGGGTTTCTTTTGTAAATTAATTTTTATTGGGGTATAGATCATTTACAGTGTTGTGTTAGTTTCTGCTGTACAGCAGAGTGAATCAGTCACACATAGATGTGAAGTCATTCTTTCAGATTCTGTTCCTATATAGACCGTTACAGAGTATTGCGTAGAGCTACCTGTGCTTTTAGTTATCTATTTTATATATAGTAGTGTGTGTATGTCAATCTCAGTCTCCCAATTGATCCCTCCCCTCTTTTTCCCCTTGGTAAGCATAAGTTTGTTTTCTACCTCTTTGATTCTCTTTCTGTTTTGTAAATAGGTTCATTTGTACCACTTTTTAAAATTCCATGTATAACCTCTGTCATAAAATATTTTTATGGTTTCCTTTTGTCTTGTTTTATGCAATGATGGAAAATAATGTTATGTATTAACCTAAGTAAGACAGAGAATTTATTAATAAAAATAATGTTTTAAATTTAGATAAATTATGAAAGTTTCTTAAAAGCAGGCCATTCTGCCCCTCCTTTTTATAAAAGTTGATAAAAGCTAAAATCAAGGCTGTTTGTATTTTCCTAATTGAATTGACTGGATTAAAAAAATGTATTTCAACTTTATATTTTGCTTTTGTTACAGGATCCTCATGCAGAGGAATTTGAAGATAAAGAGTGGACATTTGTCATAGAAAATGTAAGCTAATTTTAAATTCTGTCACCGTTCATATTTTTAACTATATACATTACTAAGGGGCATTTTGGTGGCAGAAGAAATGTTGCCTTATAAAAAATTCGTGATTTGTAGCTTTTAGAATTTTTTATGTGAAATAATGACCAGTGGAATTATTGGTGAACGTTGAGTCAGCCAAAAATTTCCTTCAGGTTTTTCTGTAAGATGTTATGGAAAAACCCAAATGAACTTTTTGGCCAACCCAATATTTTTGTTAAAAACATAAAAGTAAAACTACTCATCGATACTGAATTATGTGTATGCTCTGTGTATTCTGTTGGTAGTTTGAAGGAAAGGTCGTGTCTTATTCATCTTTTTATCTATTTAGCATCTGACATGGTGCTTCTCACATAACATAAATGCTCTTTTAAACATTTGTTGAATGAAATTATGAATGATCTTAGAAATATTTGAAAATAAAGTGTATGCTTTAACTCTTTGGGTTGAGGGATTCTCAAGTAGTACTTTAATAATCATTTGCAGTTAGTTTGAATTTTATGATGGTGTCCCAGGTGACTTGTAGGAAGATAGTAGTTGTTTAATGAATGTTTATTAAATGGAGATTAGGGAAGACAGGCAACGAAACTATGTGTGAGTTCTGAAGTCTGAGAGACAGGTTGCAAGCCCTAGATTTTCCATTTATAAGCTCTGTGATTGTGGTAAGTTTCTTAACTTCTCAGCAATCAATTTATAGGGTTGTGATGATTAAATAATTTCAGTGAATATTAGCTTTTATCATTGTCACTGACATCATTATCATGATCATTATTACAGTTGTAAAATATATTTGTAACAGTTTTATAACATGCTTTATAAAACAGCATGTTTTTCCTCTCTGTGAGTGATTTTGTTTTATATTTTAGTGGCAAAAGGAATCTCACACTTTTTTGAACAGTAGCTGGGCCATTTTTAGACACAAAGATCTGGGGAGCTTGGGAGGGAGGTCATGTCCAAATACAGTGGAAGGAGGTGGCTGGATGTCAAGCTAGTGTCATTGTGTGAATGGTTCACACGTTGAGTTTTCTGTAGTGATAGGTTTGAACACTATACTTGGAGTAAGATTAAGGTTTTGAAAACAAACAAACTTACATTTCTTGAAATTGGTTATAGCCTCAAAAATCTAGCTTTCATTGAGTTAAAATCTTCTCCCCAATGGATGGTTTTAACGGTTTTCAATTTTTATGGCTTGGTTGTATAGCTCTGTTAACTTGATGTACTAAAGAATTAGCCTGTTAATTTTGGGTTGTAACTAATGGTAGATGTAAACAATAACTTTATATTTGTTTAAAAGGTGTTCTTATTATACATCTGGTTAATCTTAGAATAGAGGCACAGCAGTTCTAAATTTCTGAGAAATAGATTATAAGCTGTTACTGAAAGATAGAAGTGTTAAAAAAAAGCTATATGCCACAGATTAGGTTTGGATGCAAAATACATTCAAATCTATAGAATTTTAGGAAAAATCTTTTACGTTCTGTGTTATATATTTCATAAAAATATTTTAAGAATCAGTAGAGAAATACTGGGCTTCCCTGGTAGCTCAGCTGGTGAAGAACCTGCCTGCAATGCAGGAGACCCCATTTCAGTTCCTGGGTCAGAAGATCCCCGGGAGAAGGGATAGGCTACCCACAGTATTCTTGGGCTTTCCTGGTGGCTCAGATGGTAAGGAATCTGCCTGTAATGCAGGAGATCTAGGTTCAATCCCTGGGTTGGGAAGATCCCCTGGAGGAGGGCTTGGCGACCCACTTCAGTGTTCTTGCCTGGAGAATCCCTATGGGCAGAGGAGCCTGGCAGGCTACAGTCCCTGGGATCACAAAGAGTTGGACACGACTAAGCAACTAAGCACAGCACAAAAATATACTAAAATTAAGACAGTGAGATTTAAATGGATCATGAGATAAAAAGTTATATTTTGAATCATCCTTTCCATATTGGAGTATATGTTTCTTAAGTTGAAGAGTATGCTGCCAAGTCACTTCAGATGTGTCCGACTCTATGTGACCCCATAGATGGCAGCCCACCAGGCTCTCCCATCCCTGGGATTCTCCAGGCAAGAACACTGGAGTGGGTTGCCATTTCCTTCTCCAATGAATGAAAGTGAAAAGTGAAAGGGAAGTCGCTCAGTCGTGTCTGATTCTTCGCGACCCCATGGACTGCAGCCTACCAGGCTCCTCCATCCATGGGATTTTCCAGGCAAGAGTACTGGAGTGGGGTGCCATCGCTTTCTCCAGTTGAAGAGTATATTTATATCCTTTTTTTGAAAAATATATATAAGCTCAGAAGCTTATTTAGCTGATTTCCCTATTTATTGCTAAAGTGATTGAAGAGGGGATGGCCATAGTAGGAAAATGGAAAATAAAATACATTAGCATTTCTTTTCTCCTAGTGTTTATTGCTAAATTAGATTCATAAAAATCTAATAAAAATAAATATAGGTGACTTTTAACTATTATTCATATTGTTTAAAAACTTTATAAAACCATCATTTTAATTGAACTGTTTACTGGAGATTAAATTTTCCTGTGTCATCAGAAAATTTTGGAATCCTTACTCTGAGTTGTGTTGCAGAGAGAACACTGCATTTGTAGGTTTTCCAGGCATCTTTATGCTTTTTAATAGATGAAAGATTTTCTGACTTCTTATCATTCTGCCTCCTTATTTGAAAAAAACGCATTTTCCTTTCTCCCATATCCTAGTGTAGAGAAGGCATGAACTTTGGATTGGTTAGAATTGTGTATAAATCCTGATGTGCCTTCAAAGCTGGTGACCTTGAGATTATTTTCCAGGGCTTAATTTCTTCATCTATAAAATGAAAGGTTTCTACTAAATCATCTTATAGGGATTTTCTAGGTCCCTAACTTTGTTTCCATCAATAGGAATATTTTTATAAACTTTTTGAATATTATCTCTTTATAGAGATTTTTTGTTTTCAAGTTCATGGGGAATGATATATTTAAAAGTTATCTAGCATGTCATTTCGGAGAAGGCAGTGGCAACCCACTCCAGTACTCTTGCCTGGAGAATCCCATGGATGGAGGAGCCTGGTAGGCTGCAGTCTATGGGGTCGCTAGGAGTCGGACACGACTGAGCGACTTCACTTTCACTTTTCACTTTCATGCATTGGAGAAGGAAATGGCAACCCACTCCAGTGTTCTTGCCTGGAGAATCCCAGGGACAGGGGAGCCTGGTGGGCTGCCGTCTATGGGGGTCGCTCAGAGTCGGACACGACTGAAGTGACTTAGCAGCAGCATGTCATTTTGGAATCAGTTAATAACTCCCTAATTTACATCTTTTTTTCTTTAAAAGTCAATTTTGGCATATATATTCAGTATTTTCTGTATATTTTTATTTCTGGAATGAATTGGGAGTATTATTGCAAGTTTCCTATTCTGAACTTTTTTAACACAACAGTTCTTTCTCCCTACTCTTGTTGCTATAGTAGTCATTTCCTATGCCAGATTAGAAAGAAAGAAAGAAAATTGAATTGTGGTTTCAACTCCCTTTTATGTAAAGGAAGATATTACCTTTTTTTAGTATAAACCTAATTTCTCAGCTATGGGTGTCAAAAAAACAAAAAACAAAAATTACCATATTTAAAGAGATGGTCAAAATTTAGGGGAATCTAGGTGCTGAAGAGCTAATCTGAAGTAAAGTAAAATTATTCAGCATGTGGGAGGAACACACAATTCCTCAGTTATTAGTCATAGTGACACTGTTAATGATAGTGTGGCAGTAGTGGCAATAATAATGATGACTGCTAGGAACCTAGTGCAAGAAATAACAAATAGTTTATTAGATGAATATGATTTTTTTATTATTGACTTTTACCTGTTTTTACAGCAGTTTTTTTTTTTTTAGAGACATTTATGGGATTTGACCTATTTGACTAGCATAATGTATATTTTTTAAGAGTTTAAACAGAAAAAGGTAAATATTAAATGTATCCATTATTTACGTACATAGGTTAAAGTTATCAGACTTTATGGTATGGTGAAATTGTTTTACTCTTAATTCATGGGAAAAAGCATGAATGCTCATGTTGTGACTAAACTCTTTTAAAATGCATCAACTTAACGGAGAACATGACTAATTTACATACTTTAAGACAGCCGTCATAAATAGTGAACTATTTAATGTGAAAGAATGAGTTTATGTAATTAAACCTAAAACAAAACAAAAGAAAGTGGTATATTCTCACCTAGAAGATAGACTAGAATTGGGCATGTGTGTTATGTTCTGGAAAAACCTAGGTCAGTGCTAACAGGGCTCTTGCTTGGCAAAGTAAATTTAATAGGGGAGAAGTTCTATTCCGTTTATTTCTGTATCCTGTACAATTTTTTTTATATAACACCTTCTGTGCAGTAGGTGCTCCATTTATGTTTGGTGAAGGAGTGAGTAAATAAATGAATGATCTAGTCAAACACCTTAAAGGAGTATTCTTTTTAAGAGAAAAATTACAGTAGCATCCATTAACTATATTGAAGAAAAATTTAAAAAGTAGACTCTAGTGACAGTAAGATAGTATACGAAGGATCCATATGTCATTACAGTAGAAACTCTTCTTGTCAATCTCTACTTAATTTACATGGATTACCTCATACTTTCCATTCGATCCATAAGACATCATAGTTTTAATCCCACATGTGTCAACATGGTTAGTAGGCTACTCTCTGACCTACTTCTAGACACTCCTCTCCCAAGTGAGTTGTAAGTTGTTTTTGACACTTTACAAGACCTCTTATAATGCTGTTGACCTGTTGTTGTAATTATTTAATTAGATATTTCCTAGGCCAGTGAACTATCAGTTTGAGGAATTATTTCATGAACACTGTTAAAATGTTTTAGAAAGAGTTGATAGAAGTGAGTTGTTAAAAACTGCTGTGAAATCTGGTATGGAAAAGCAACTAAAACATTGGGGGAAAATTTATGAAAATCTGAAAAGGGTTTTGCATTCAGATATTCCTCTTTTGTCCTTATATATTGCTTTCATTTAAAGGTGACTGAATTGCTTATATGTAGAATCTAGAAAAATGATATAGATGAACTCATTTGCAAAGCAGAAATAGAGACACAGATGTAGAGAACAAACTTATGGCTACCAAGGGGGGAAGAGGGATGTAGGATGAATTAGGAATTGGGATTGACAGATATATATTATTGATACTATATATAAAATAGATAACTAAGGAGAACCTGAATGGTATGGATGTAACAGAAGCAGAAGATATTAAGAGATGGCAAAACAGAAGAACTATACAAAAAAGATCTTAATGACCCAGATAACTACGATGGTGTGATCACTCACCTAGAGCCAGACATCCTGGAATGTGAAGTCAAGTGGGCCTTAGAAAGCATCACTAAGAACAAAGCTAGTGGAGGAGATGGAATTCCAGATGAGCTATTTCAGATCCTAAAACATGATGCTGTGAAAAAGTGCTGCACTCAATATACCAGCATATTTGGAAAACTCAGCAGTGGCCACAGGACTGGAAAAGGTCAGTTTTCATTCCAATCCCAAAGAAAAGCAATGCTAAAGAGTGTTCAAACTACCACACAGTTGTGCTCATTTCACATGCTAGTAAAGTAATGCTCAAAATCCTTCAAGCTAGGCTTCAACAGTGTGTGAACTGAGAACTTCCAGATATTCAAGCTGGATTTAGAAAAGGCAGAGGAGCCAGAAATCAAATTGCCAATATCCACTGGATCATAGAAAAAGCAAGGAAGCACCAGAAAAACATCTACTTTGCTTCATTGACTATGCTAAAGCCTTTGACTGTATGATCATAACAAACTAGAAAATTCTCCAAGAGATGGGAATACCAGACCACCTTACTTGCCTTCTGAGAAACCTGTATGCAGGTCAAGAAGCAACAGTTAGAACCAGATCCAAAACAATGGACTGGTTCCAGTTTGGGAAAGAAGTACATCAAGGCTGTATATTGTCACCCTGCTTATTTAACTTACGTGCAGAGTACATCATGCAAAATGCCGGGCTGAAATCAAGATTGCGGGGCTGGAATTAAGCGGAAATCAAGATTGCTGGGAGAAATATCAATAACCTCAGATATGCAGATAACACCACCCTTAAGGCAGAAAGCAGAGAGGAATTAAAAAGCCTCTTGATGAAGGTGAAAGAGGAGAGTGAAAAGGTGGCTTAAAACTGAACATTCAAAAAGTGAAGATCATGGCATCCGGTTCCATCACTTCATGGCAAATAGATGCGGAAACAATGGAAACAGTAACAGACTTAATTTTCTTGGGCTCCAAAATCACTGTAGATGGTGACTGCAGCCATGAAATTAAAAAACGCTTGCTGCTTCGAAGAAAAGCAATGACAAAACTAGACAGCATTTTAAAAGCAAGGACATTACTTTGCCAACAAAGGTCCGTCTAGTCAAAGCTATGGATTTCCAGTAGTCATGTATGGATGTGAGAGCTGGATAATAAAAACGACCAAGCACTGAAGAATGGATGCCTTTGAATTGTGGTGCTGGAGAAGACTCTTGAGAGTGCCTTGGACTGCAAGGAGATCAAACCAGTCAATCCTAAAGGAAATCAGTCCTGAATATTCATTGGAAGGACTGATGCTGAAGCTGAAACTCCAATATTTTGGCCACCTGATGCAAAGAGCTGACTCATCTGAAAAGACCCTGATGCTGGGAAAGATTGAAGGTGGGAGGAGAAGGGGATGACAGAGGATGAGATGGTTGGATGGTATCACCGACTTGATGGACATGAGTTTGAGTAAACTCTGGGAGATGGTGAAGGACAGGGAGGCCTGGAGTGCTGTAGTCCATGGGGTCGCAAAGAGTTGGACACGACTGAGACACTGAACAATAGCAACAAGGAGAACCTACTCTGTAATGCAGGGATCTCTACTCAGTGCTCTGTGGTGACCTAATTGGGAAGGAAATCCAAAAAGAGTGTATATATGTATATGTATAGCTGATTCACTTTGCTGTACAGCAGAAACTATCAACATTGTAAAGCAACTATACTCTAATAAAAATTAATTAAAAGAAGTGATTGAAAATACACTAATGATATAACTGTTGATTATATGAGAAGATGGATGATCAACAAAGTTATATTCTTAAGACGAGGCCATGAAAACTGGTGAATGAAACACATTACTGCTGCTGCTGCTGCTGCTAAGTCGCTTCAGTCGTGTCCAACTCTGTGCGACCCCATAGACGGCAGCCCACCAGGCTCCTCTGTCCCTGGGATTCTCCAGGCAAGAACACTGGAGTGGGTTGCCATTTCCTTCTCCAATGCATGAAAGTGAAAAGTGAAAGGGAAGTTGCTCAGTCGTGTCCGACTCTTCACGACCCCATGGACTGCAGCCTACCAGGCTCCTCCATCCATGAGATTTTCCTGGCAAGAGTACTGGAGTGGGGTGCCATTGCCTTCTCCATATTAATATGTATTAAACAAAGTTAAATGTTTGTGTATCAATATTCATAACTTTTCCCTTTAATTGACCAATTCTCTGTGACATTCAGATCATTTAAGAGATATTCTACTATAAATATATACTAAGTCATTCTCATGGGATCTCTGTATACTCATCTATATGATTAAAAAATTGTTCTTAGAAATTTTCTTTTAAATCTAAATTCATGGTAAGTAGACATTACATTTTTCAGGCAATAGCAGTTCACTTTATTTGACATCATCTTACAGTATATCTCAAGCTTTCAAATAAATGAACCAGAATTCATTCATTCATTCAGTAGCCGTTAATTCACTATGTACTTTGTGCTGGATAGTGTTCTAGGTGCTGGAAATAGAGTAGTATATAAAGCAAAAAAAAATCTCTTGCTCATGAAGTTTGTGTTAATGTGTGTGTGAGAGAGAGAGAGAATGAAAATTAATGCGTGTAAAATATATACTGTGTTAGATAGTATATGTAATGTATGTTAAATATATGTTAATATATGTAGTATGTTAAATAAGTGTTAAAAAGAAAAAGCAAGGAAGAATAGAGATTCCACTTGTACTTGTTAAGTTAGTTAGTTTAAAAGGTATTTTAATAAGAGTTTATTAAATCAATATATTAAGGTTTGAGAAAGTTGAAAAATAACCTTGCGCGCCATATAAACCTTTTCCTAGATTATAGCTCCCCTCAGTGGTGGATGAGGAAATTGACTCTGTTCTAAGAGAAACAGTTGTGTTCATGCAGCAGGGACCTGTTACAATATTGTGCTCTGCTTTATGTTTTAAATATGTTTCCATTATCACATACAGAAGACCTAGTGAATTTCAAAGGACTAACAGTTTGTCTTTTTCTCTTTTAAAGTTTGGATTTTTTCATGGTAAATTGTTGCAAGACTGAGAAGGCCTGCTCCAAAGAGCATTCAGAAATGAAATTTTAATCTTTATTTTCTTTGCACTTTGTGTTATAACCCCACAATCAGTAAAATATAAAGTTTTTGCTTAGTATAAAATATCCCAATAAAACATAAAAGTCGCCAAAATATATTACCTTAACACATTTATTAGATCCTTACTGTATATCAGGTACTGTGTGTAATGCTATATGCACATTATCTCATTTACTCACTGTGGTAACCCTCTGAGTCAGATACTAATAACCTTATTTTACAGATAAAGAAAGTGAGTCTTAGAGAGGTTAAGTAATTTGCTTAAGGTTATATATCTAAGAAGCCAGGATTTTATCCAGTCTTGTCTTTCTCTGTGGCCTTTGTCCTTAACTCCTTTGCAATAATGATTTCCCATAGTGGCAAAATGAAAATAAATAATTTGAAATTGTAGAATCAAGAGAAGTTTTAAATCTACTTTCTTTAGTGATAAACTTGTAAAATATATATGTATTAGATTAGTAAACGTAGTCTTTAATTATTGTACATATTCAGTCTAAAAGTTATTGAGATTAATTACTTGACTGCTGTTAGATATTACAAAGTGAAAGTCCAGAATTGATCAGTCACCAGAATTCTGCATGTTTTTTCTCAAGGCAACCTTCCTGCCTCTTTGTGTTGAGTTGAGATAATGCTGCCTTCATTTTATTTTTTCTTTTGTTTCTGGGCACAGAGAAGATTTCCCAGTTGTTTGCCAAGCTTTCTTTTTTGGACCAAAAAGCTACTTACACATAAGTCAAAACTTTAGAGGTGATTTTACCACTGCTAGCTTTGTGACCTTGAACAAGTTATTTAATCTTTTATAGCTTCAGTGTACTCAGGTATAAAATGATAGTGTTAATATCTACTCTATAGGTTATTGAAGATTAGCAATAATGTATGTAAAGCAGTGAGCTCAGTAAAGAGGAGCTGTTTTCATAATGTTAATTTAGAGGACATAGAAAAATATAAAGGAAAGGAAGATAGGTTTCTAAATTTATTATTGTAGGATTTTATGTTTTCTACTCCTTTAGACCACGTATACTTCTTAGTAGTATCTAGACTTCACCATTATCTCAAAGGAATGACAAGGCAACTTATAAACTTCTCATTTGGATTAAACTTTAAAATATTTTCATCTTTCTAAAGTTTTCAGATTTTGACTTCCAGCATCTTTCCCTTATAAATTTAATCCAAGGTTAAGAACCAGTTTGTTTTCTGCTACTTAACAAGTGCTGTGTTGTGCTTAGTCACTCAGTCATGTCTGACTCTTTTCGACCCCATGGACTGTAGCCCGCCAGGCGCCTCTGTCCATGGGGATTCTCCAAGCAGGAATACTGAAGTGGGTTGCCATGCCCTCCTCCAGAGGATGTTCCCAGCCCAGGGATCGAACCCAGGTCTCCTGCATTGCAGGCTCACATCTGAGCCACTAACAAGTGCTAGTTAGTTATTAATATCTACCTCTGGGCCTGATAGTCTATGTTAGTTACAATATGAATATACTTTAAAAATAGTATAAGTGAATTTTAAATTATCCTTTGTTATTTACAATTCCTTTCCCTATTATTAGTGCACGTTATCAAGAATGGATACTACAAACAAGATATTTCTGTTTTATCTACCATAATATAATAATGTTTATTCACCCAGGCAATTGACATTATGGGTTTTCTTCTTCTTCCTTTTTTTTTAAATGTGAAACCATAACAGTTATATTTAGAAAAAAATTTTTCCTTCCTGGTGCTTTACATTATCCAACTAAAATCAGAACCTTTGTCTGCAAAATATATTCATAGGTCTCAGTTTTTAAAATCTAAATTTTTTATTCTTTATATTCTTTTTTTTTTTTAATGAATCAAAAAATGCATACTGAGGAGAAGCGCCAGTCTGGGATTAATTCATTCATTTATCCAGTCATTCTGCAAACTTTTAATATTCATGTTCTTTATGCCAAAATATTTTATTAATACTGAAATACAGAGTCAAGACATGCAGAATTTCATCGATTCTGAGATGAATATTTTTCCCTCACATTTTAGCTTATTTGAAGTTGGAATCACCTTATATTTCTGGTGTCCTACAGTTATAACTGGTAGTGTTTTTTTCTTTCTTATTGCTATATGAAATAATGATGAATCATTGAAAAACTAAAGACTTATTTGATAGAATAAAGTAACCTGTCCTCCTAAAGTTTATAAGCTAGTAAAGGTATCATGTAAGTAAAGAAAGAAAGATGAGAAAGAAGGATGGCAGAGTCTAGGAAGACTTACTGCAGGAAGTAGCTATGAAGCTTCATTTTTAAGGAAAAATGAGGTTATACAAAAAAGACATTCAAAACAGAGTAAAGAAAGATCAGATAAAGGCAAGAGAGACACCTGTGAGTTTAGGTTAGTATCTATTCTTGATGAGATCATTGAAAAGAAGAGCAAAAAAACCCCAAGCCAACCAAAACAAAACTTGAGCCCCCCACTACAGAGCAATAGACCTGTAGGTTTTTATCTGTTAATCTAATAGATTTAATAATATGCATAGAGGTCAACTGGAAGTGCTATGTCCTCCTTAGAGAAGATCTGTGGGGTATTAAAATGTGTTTTCTTGGGGCCACATATCTGGTCTTTTCTATTATTTCTACATATGACCAGTGAGAAGGACAATCTGAGTCCTCGGTGTCTTTTTAATTGCCATTTATTTGATCCTACTTCCAGAAGCCTTTTAAATGGATAGGATGGGATATTAATTCCAAGAAAGTACTATAAATGATCCTCAGTTTTATTTCTTCTATTGGATTGTGTTGAACAACATTGCTTGCCCAACCAAACTTACCTGACAAGATTATACCAAGAATGAGATGATATAATAGCTCAAACAATACAATGCAAACAGTATAAAATTACATAGTTTTTGACTATATTAAATTTAAGTTTGTCTTCCTCTAAAATCAAGTTGATATCTTGATCTCCTTGATTTCACAAAGCCATATTTTGATAAATTACCTTTAGTTTTTCTTTCAAAAGATAAAAAACAAATGCTTAGCCATAATGATTACTTGCTGAGAGAGTTTATTGTCCTACACAGCACTAACATTTACATTTAAAGAATGATAAATGGAAAATCCTTGTATTATTAAGTCTCTTTTAGGCTGTTCTTTTAGTATAAACTTCTCAAACATGTTCTTTTCTTATAACCTCAGAGTCTTAGACCCTTTTGGATTTCTAAATAATACAGAAAGTTTAAAGCAGTATATGCAAGACCTCTGATGATCTTTTCCTTTGTACAAATCTAGCAGTTTGGATAAATCTAGTGAGTGAAGTGAAAGCCGCTCAGTTGTGTTTGAGTCTTTGCAACCCCACGAACTATACAGTCCATGGCATTCTCCGGGGCACAGTACTGAAGTGGGTAACCATTCCCTTCTCCAGGGAATCTTCCCAACCCAGGGATCGAACCCAGGTCTCCCACACTGTAGGCAGATTCTTTACCAGCTGAGCCACCAGGGAGGCATAAATCTAATGAACCTAATTTTTTTTGTTTTAATTTCAACTTAGTGATTTAATTGTTTCAAACATACACAAAAGTAGGAGGAGTCTCCTACATTGTTGACGAGAATGTAAACTGGTGCAGCTGCTGTGGGGAATGGTATGGAGGTCTCTTAAAAAACTGAAAATAGTATTACCATACAATCCACCTGGGCACATATCCAGCGAAAACTCTAATTCAAAAAGATTCATTCACCACAGTGTTCATAGCAGCACTGTTTATAATAGCCAAGACATGGAAGCAACCAAGATGTCCATTGACAAATGAATGGGTAAAGAAGATATGGTGTATATATACAATAGAATACTACTCAGCCATAAAAAAGAATGAAATAATGCCAGTTTTTCACTCTTAGCAATGTAGATGGACCTAAGAGATTATGATACTAAGTAAAGTAAGTCAAAGACAAATATCATGTGATATCACTTATATGTGGAATCTAAAAAATAGTGCAAATGAACTTATTTACAAAACAGAAACAGACACACAGACAGTGGAAAACAAAACAAAACAAACTTCAATTACCAAAGTGGAGAAGGGGAGGGGAGGGATAAATTAGGAATTTGGGATTAGCAGACATAAACTACTATATATAAAATATATAAACAACAAAGTCTTAAACTGTATAGCACAGGGAATTATATCCAATATCTTTTAATAAATTATAATGGAAAAAAGTGTGAAAAAGGGTATATATAGGTATATTTCTCTATAGGTATCTGAATCACTTTGCTGTACACCAGAAACTAACAGAACATTGTAAATGAACATTGTTAATTAACTGTGTTGTTGTTTAGTCACTAAGTCATGTCTGACTCTTTTGTGACCTCATGGACGGTAGCCCGCCAGGCTCCTCTGGCCATGGGATTTCCTAGGCAAGAATACTAGAGTGGTTGCCATTTCCTTTTCCAAGGGATCCTCCCAATCCAAGGACTGAACTTGTATCTTCTGCATTGGCAGAAGGATTCTTTACCATTAAGCCACCAGGGAAGCAAACTAACTGTACTTCAATGTAAAAAAAAAAAAAAAAAAAAAGGTGTAGAAGGAGTAATAAACCTCTGTGTACCCATCTCCCAGCTTCAGTCATCTTCACTACTTTGATAAACTTATTTCATCCCTGCTTTTTAAAAACCAGATTATTTAATCTTAGATACTGTATCATTTCTTCTGTAAAGAATGACGTCTACTTTTGAACAGTATCAGTTTGGAAACTCGCTAAAAGTTACTGGCATGTTAGAAAAGGTTATCAATCTACAAAAAAATTTCTTTGTAATTTTTGTAAACTTTATGATAAATCATCTAAGCCTAAGGTTCAAAATTAATTATTTTTTTCCCTTGAGAAATAATAATATGTGTTCTTGTTTTCATACAGAAAGTGTCTAACTTGATATTAGAAGCAATAGAGCTTTTCCTCCAACCTCCTTAGAATTAAACTCCTGTATTTAGAATAGAAAGCTCATACATAATTCAGACAGCCTTTCCTGATCTTTTAATTATCCTGTCAACTTTCTGTTATGTATGATTGTATGGTGACTGCCTATGTAAATTAGGTAGAGTATTCTAGATATGTCTAGTAGTTAAATGAAACTTTGTCGGTTAGCTCACTCTCATTGGGGTTACATTTCAGAAAAAGTCTGTACACCCACCCACCAACACACATACACCCCCTATTTTTTCTCCTTTATTTTCCTTAAATATTTAGTATGTTCCAGCTTGGAAATATCTCAGATTGTGTTTCTGGAGAAAAATTTAATCTCCTTTAAAAGAAAATAATGGGGACTTACCTGGTGGTCTAGTAGTAAAGAATCTGCCAGTCAGTGTAGGGGACACAGGTTAGATCCCTGGTCCGAGAACTGAGATCCCACATGCTGCAGGGCAGCTAAGTCCAGGTGGCTGAGCTCGTGAGCCATAACTACCGAAGCCGATGCACCTTAGAGCCCATGCTCCATACGAGAGAATCCACCATAGTGAGAAGTCCAAGTACCACAACCAAAGAGTAGCCACCACTTGCCACAGCTAGAGAAAGCCTACACACAGCAACTAAGAACTCATGCCCTGCAGCAAAGACGCAGCACAGCCATACGTAAATAATATTTTTTTAGAAAAGAAAGAAAATAACGGACACAATTTTGTTGCACTTCAGAAAAAGAAAGGTATGCCCAAGAATGATCATATATGCCTTGAGCCTGACAGAATTCTCAAACCCCCAAATTCTTGTGTAACTACCTGTTTGCTTAAACACCTATTTAGTTTTCCATTTTCACGTTGCCTGTTTGTCGTTTTTAAGTTGTCAGTTTAATTCAGTTCAGTTCAGTCGCTCAGTCATGTCCGACTCCTTGCGACCCCATGAATCGTAGCACGCCAAGCCTCCCTGTCCATCACCAGCTCCCGGAATTCACTCAGATTCACGTCCATCGAGTCAGTGATGCCATCCAGCCATCTCACCCTCTGTCGTCCCCTTCTCCTCCTGCCCCCCAATCCCTCAAGCATCAAAGTCTTTTCCAGTGAGTCAACTCTTCGCATGAGGTGGCCAAAGTACTGGAGTTTCAGCTTTAGCATCATTCCTTCCAAAGAAATCCCAGGGCTGATCTCCTTCAGAATGGACTGGTTGGATCTCCTTGCAGTCCAAGGGACTCTGAAGAGTCTTTTCTAACACCACAGTTCAAAAGCATCAATTCTTCGGCGCTCAGCCTTCTTTACAGTCCAACTCTCACATCCATACATGTCAGTTTAATTAGATTATATTAATTAGGAGAAGGCAAGTTACCTTTTTAACACCCTCCATTCTAAAATTCCTGATGCAGGAAGGGACCTTACAGGGATTAACACCTAAAGTCCACTGTACTGTATTTATCTATATGTAATGCAGAAAAACCCTGTGTTAAAATAGTAATGAAACTACTTCATGTTAAATAGTTTATTTCATGTAGTAATTTACTGTGTAAAATGTCCTAGCTAACAAATTTAAGGAAAAGTTTTATTTAGCAGCAACAAAGCACTATTTTCATATTGTTACCTGTGTCATTCGGTGTGCTAGTCACTTCAGTCGTTTCTGACTCAGAGCGACTCTATGGACTGTAGCCTGCCAGGCTCTTCTGTCCATGGAATTCTCCAGGTAAGAATACTGGAATGGGTTGACATTCCCTCCTCCATGGTATCTTCCTGAGGCTAAGTGGTAAAGAATCCACCTGCAGTGCAGGAGACAGTGGTTCTATCCTTGGGTTAGGAAGATCCTCTGGAGAAGGAAATGGAAACCCATTCCAGTATTATTGCCTGGGAAATGCCATGGACAGACAGAAGAGCCTGGTATGCTATAGTTCAGGGGGTTGCAAAAAGTCAGACACAACTTAGCAACTAAACAACATGTGTATTACATGTATGTGCTATTGAGTATTCTTTTTAGATATTTTAGGTTTTGTCCCAGTTCAACATGTAGAGATTTATCTTTATTGATGTTAATCATGCTTTACAGATCAAGCTAGTAGAGCAACATAAAACTTCACTGGATTAAAGTCTTGGTACTCATAATTGCTTATTCATTCACTGCTGCTGCTGCTGCTGCTGCTGCTGCCACTAAGTCGCTTCAGTCGTGTCCGACTCTGTGCAACCCCATAGATGGCAGCCCACCAGGCTCCCCTGTCCCTGGGATTCTCCAGGCAAGAACACTGGAGTGGGTTGCCATTTCCTTCTCTAGTGGGTGAAAGTGAAAAGTGAAAGTGAAGTCGCTCAGTCGTGTCCGACTCTTAGCAACCCCATGGACTGCAGCCTACCAGGGTCCTTCGTCCATGGGATTTTCCAGGCAAGAGTACTGGAGTGGGGTGCCAGTGCCTTCTCCGTATTCATTCACTAACTATTATTAAATGAATACCATGTCACAGATGTTTGCTAGCTTTTGAGAGTAAAATATGAAAAATATGTGGCTCTTGATTCAAAGTATCCTACAGTCTGGGATGGTGATGGTGGAGGGGGTTGCAGAAATAAACAGGCAACCACTACAATAGAAGTGAGTATAGGGTTTAAACGGAGAAGGTGATAGCACCCCATTCCAGTACTCTCGCCAGGAAAATCCATGGATGGAGGAACCTGGTAGGCTGCAGTCCATGGGGTCGCTAAGAGTCAGTGACTCCACTTTCACTTTTCACTTTCATGCATTGGAGAAGGAAATGGCAACCCACTCCAGTGTTCTTGCCTGGAGAATCCCAGGGACGGGGAAGCCTAGTGGGCTGCCATCTCTGGGGTCACACAGAGTCAGACACGACTGAAGCGACTTAGTAGCAGCAGCATAGGGTTTACATGTGCACAAGAGTAGTAACCCAGTATTGATGAGGGGAAGCTTTCTATTGAGGTTGATTTATAAGTTAAAACCTAAAAGATAAGGTTATTAAATTTCAAGTGAAGCAGGGCTTCTCTTAAGCCCTTAGGCTTAGATGGTAAAGAATCTACCTGCAATATAGGAGACGTGGATTCTATCCCTGGGTCAGGAAGATCCCCTGGTGAAGGGAATGGCTACCCACTCCAATACCTTGCTTGGAGAATTCCATGGACAGAGGAGCCTGTCAGGCTATACACAGTCCAAGGGCTTGTAAAGAGTCAGACACGACTGAGCAAGTAACACTTTAACTTTCATATAGTTGATTTACAGTATTAATTTACAGTGTAGAGCATAGTGATTTAGTCCTTTTGCAGATAATACTCTATTAAAAGTTATTGCACGATAATGGTTACAATACCCAGTGCTAAACTATATCCTTGTTGCTTATCTATTTGTACATAGTGGTTAGTAGTTCGTTATCTCTTAACCATAACCCTAACCTGCCTCTCCTTTCCCCAGTGGTAACTGCTATTGTTTTCTATATTTGTAAGTCTGTTGTTTTGCATGTACATTCATTTATATTGTTTTTAAAGTTTTTACAGTCCTTTATTTGTAATCTCAAAGTCCAAAATCGCTGTTGCTTAAAGACTTTTTTTCAAGTGTTTATTTTTTTGAAATTTGGTTCAAACTCATTTGATGCCAAAACCTGTCATGATCTGAAGTGAGACAATTTGTAATATTTATTCCACTTAGTGTGAATACTTATTCATTTTGCTGTACAAATAATATATCTGATTATTGGGTGCTGTGTCAGACTTCTCTGGGAATGTGCTGTAATCTGGGCACTGTAGTATAGGCATAGACACTGTATTGCCTTCTTAAAATCCAAATAAGAGATTTTAGATAAGAGATTAAGTGCTTCTGATAGTTAGCTGCAGGAAATTTGGAGAGTGCTTTAGGTGGCTTCCCTGGTGGCTCAGAAGTTAAAGCGTCTGCCTCCAATGCGGGAGACTGGGTCAGGAAGATCCCCTGGAGAAGGAATTGGTAACTCACTCCAGTATTCTTGCCTGGAGAATCCCATGGACAGAGGAGCCTGGCAGGCTACAGTCCACGGGGTCACAAAGAGTTGGACACGACTAAGTGACTTCACTTCACTTAGGTAGCTAGATTAACTTGATCCAAGCCACTAGAGATCATGGTTACTTTGGGAACAGCATTTGGTTCGATAGACTGTTTTCTTGAGTATTTCATTTTAAAAAAAAGTGGTTGATTTTTTTAGGATTGTAGTAATTTATAACCATTTAGTTGAATTATATGATAATTAAGGAATTAAAAATTCACTGTGTAATTGTGGTGAATCCATCAATTTATATGGTTCACGTTGTGGATGATAGTGGTAACAGAAAGAACTGTCGATGTTGTTAGTCTTTAAGTATTCCTGCCTTGAATCATCCATGTCCTTTTTTTAACAAATCAGATACCTGGGTTCTAACTTATACCTAAAAGTAAAAGTGAAAGTGTTAGTCACTAAGTCATGTCTAACTCTTTGCAACTCCATGGACTGTAGCCTGACAGGCTCCTCTCTCCATGGAATTCTCTAGGCAAGAATAGTGGACTGGGTAGCCATTCCCTTCTCCAGGGGATCTTCCTGACCTAGGGACTGAACCCAGGTTTCCTGCCTTGCAAGCAGATTCTTTACTGTCTGGACCACCAGGGAAGCCCAACTTGGACCTCCTGAATTAGAATTCTGGTGCAGAAGGGAGGTGCCTTTAGGAACATTGGGGATCACCTGCTTATGCACTTTTTCGGCAAATTAAAAATTTGGAAGATGAGATGGGATGGATGAGTATATAAGACAGTACTTTATACATTGTGAAATGTATTCCATTATGAAAATGATTTTGTGCCCTCATACTTAGATCAATTAAACAGATGTTGTATGTATTTTATTGGAATTTATTACAGTTTACTTTTCTTTCTAAATTTACTTAGGTAGACAAAATGATATGTTCATTTTAAGGTCTTGCTTCACCTGCCTCTTGAAATTAAATTATATCAGTGTATCAATGAATAACTTTGTAAATCATAAATAATATTTGAAAAGTTTTATTAAAGAATACAGAATGTTATCAAAGTAAGTACCTCTTTCCTTGGTAGCTCAGGTGGTAAAGAATCTGCCAGCAATGCAGGAGACCCTGGTCTGATTCCTGGGTTGGGAAGTTCCCCTGGAGAGGGGATAGGCTACCCACTCCAGTATTCTTGGACTTCCCTGGTGGCTCAGATGGTAAAGAATCTGCCTGCAATGCAGGAGACTTGGGCTTGATTCCTGGGTTGGGAATATCCCCTGGAGGAGGGCATGATAACCCATTCCAGTATTCTTGCCTGGAGAGTCCTCATGGACAGAGGAGCCTGGCAGGCTACACCCCATGGGGTCGAAAGAGGCAAAGAGTTGATACAACTGAGCGACTAAGCACAGCACACAAGGGACTGATAAGTTGTATTATTGGGATCCTTAGAATTCTAAGAAGTTTTTTACCTTAGGAAATTGCTTAGTAAATTTCAATATTTCCTCTACCTTATGAATATAAAAATCAGCTAAAACTGAACGATTAAGCACATAGCACACATTTAATCTTTATGAAACCTCCCTAAAATGGGTGTTATTATAATTTCTTCATCTCAGCAAGGTTAAGTGACCCGCTCTAAAGCACACAGAAAACAACTTAGCCTAGTCCTAAACTCAAGTCTTCAGACTCAGAAGCCCATGGATTTACCTTTATTTATTCATTCACTCACCAAAGATTTATTGTCCTAAACACTGGGTTTAAAACCTAACTGTGCTAATGAAATACTACAGAGAAATGCATGAGCGCATCTCCACTCAGATGCTGCAAGCTGATCTGAGGGATACACACATGAAACAAGGCCAGTGATGTGTGCTATTGCTCACTGTATAGTGACAGTTAA
Organism: Budorcas taxicolor; assembly: GCF_023091745.1. Taxonomy (NCBI): domain Eukaryota; kingdom Metazoa; phylum Chordata; class Mammalia; order Artiodactyla; family Bovidae; genus Budorcas; species Budorcas taxicolor. Next base: position 120,708,972 of record NC_068920.1, read on the forward strand.
TATAACAGAAATCACAGGTGGATTGGTTAACATGGACTGAACTATCAAGAACGTTCTAGGAGCTCTTCAGACTTACCTGTGTTTATCCCTCAAGGTATGTGGCAGTTTTTGTCTTTCTGTATTGTAAATTTTCTTCTCTAGTATTTACTTAAAGGAATTTTTTTCAATAAAATCTCCACAGAATCATACACTTTCCAGGTCCTCAGAGATATGCAGTCTCCTGCTTTACTGTTAAGGGTAGTCTGGAGGAAAAGTTGGAGAAGTGTTAGATAGTGAGGAAAACAAGGCCAAAGACCCAAGGACTCAGTCAGAGCTGGTTTTGAGTGATACTTATTAGCAGTGTAAATTTGGACTTTACACTTAGTTGTCCTTTCAGAACCTCTGTTTTCTCATCTATAAAACTGAGATATCTTACAAAATATTAATAGTAGGTGAGAATAATGATATTAAAGGCATAAAAAGAATCTATTATAATGCTTGGTATATAGTAAGAAATTCAATACATGTTAGTAATAAATGGAAGAGAGACTTTACAAATGAGGGGAAAACAATAAACTTGGAAGGAAAACTTGAGAGAATAAAGGAATTACTTAGTTAATTGGTTAGGTTAAAAAACAGGTCTGGAAATTCATGATCACCAGCTTTGCGATTGAATATTCTTGATGAAAGAGCACGACTCTATAAGCAAAAGATTTCAGAAATATATATATTGAAATATGGAGTCACTTACCCTATCATTTGGACCTGTAAAATTATCTTTCCCTCGGTAGACAGGCACTGGAGATAGATACCATAGCCTGCTTGCTGTCACACAACTTGAAGGCTCTTAACCATGAATCCTGGGACCTTTAGAGGTGGTTACATGGGTTGACTTCAGAAGACTGAGATCTCTTTAAAATGTAGTGAAAGTTTGTGTATGTAGTTCCTTTAAAAACAAACAATAACCAGATTTTCAATGAAATCTTTGCCCAGAGCATTTTAAGGACTCCTGGTAGTTTTTATAATTTTTAAAAACATTGGTGAGTGAGATGATACAATCATGTGGATAACCTATTTTATTACTTTGTACCTTTAGATAGTAGTTAACCTTTATATTGGGCTTCCCTGGTCACTCAGTAAAGAATCCACCTGCAGTGAGGGAGACCTGAGTTTGAGCCCTGAGTCAGGAAGATTCCCTGGAGAAGGAAATGGCAACCCATTCCAGTATTCCTGCCTGGAAAATCCCATAGACAGAGGAATCTGGTGGACGACAGTCCATGGGGTTGCAAGAATCAGACATGACTTAGTGACTAAACCACCACCTAACCCTTTTATTAATATTCTATTATCTTTAATTTACTATGCTTATTATTTTAATTTTGGATTTTTGTTTTATTTGGGCCATGTATGCAGCATGGGGATCTTAGTTCCTCAACGAGGGATTGAACTCGTGCCCCCTGCAGTGGAAGCATGGAGTCTTAACCACTGGGCTACTGAGAAAGTCCTATAAACTACTATACTTTTTGTAGAACAGTAAATAAAAGGCACTGTCTTATAGCCCCAAATAACATTTTTGAGTAATATTTAAAAGTTTAGATTTGTTAGAGGTTTGAATTAATGTCTACATTTCATCAAAAAGCCTTAAAACTAAAGGGAGTAAAGCAGGGGCATAATACTTTTGCATTGTAATAGACATTTCTGTTTATTTAAAATTGATAATGAAATAGAAAGCATTTTACTGGATGATTACTGTGTCTCTAACAACTGTCTATCTGTGGAGCCAAATGTAAGTTGACAAAAGGTGACTTCTGGGAGTTAAGGAAAATACCCATAGCCTTGTGCATTCTAGTTTCTATAAACTAAAAAATTGTCTGAACTTTATACCAAATGAATTTTATGGCATATAATTTGTATAGTTATTATTGAGTCACAGTGCTATACTGCAGTCTTTCTTCTAAATTGCTGGAGCCATTTAGTTTATTCTTGCTTCCTGCCAGCTACCTTCAAATGCCTTTCATATAGATGAGTAAGAGAGAAAGACAACCAGAGTTGCTTTCAATTCTATTTTTTGCCAACTGGAGGGAGGAAGCTGATAAATAAGACAGTCAGCTATCAAAATAAACCTCTAATACTGCACCAGAGATATTTAAAACCAGCAGTGTATTTGAACAGTTTTTTACATGTTTATTCATAGAAATTCAGCAGTAAAAGATACTAGCACATACAAGATGTTATGAATCTGCATGAGGTCTTATTTCCCCCCGACAAAGAACAGAGACTTGGTAATTGTTTTACAGTAGGGTTCTAATGACACTCCAGACTTTTAATGGAAAAGTATTTGTTTTAAGATTTTTCAGTTTGCTACTTTCACTTGTTTCTCTTTTCTGTTCTCTCAGTAATATGTAAATAAAACTTCTGTTGTCATAATGGAATGGACTTTTGACATTCTAATTTACTGCCACATCAGCCTTATTTAAGGCATAGTTAATAGGTTGAAGGCTTCTACATAAATTTTTGCTCTAAGACAACCATGAAGTGAATCACAAAACCAGACTCTTAAAAATCTAAGTTTAATTATTTATTTGTAGAGAATTGAAACTTTGCATTATGTAATTGGATATAGGTGCATTTGCTATAAATAATTGGATATAGGTGCTATTGCTAACAGAAGAGCAGCAAATGGAATCGTTTCATGAATTATATTCTATTAAAATAAAATTGCTGACTTTATAAGAGAGAGGCATAACTGGTTAGGGAAACAATTTACCTATGTACTTCAGCTCCATTTTGGAAAGTTACCAGTTTGAAGATGAGAAACTGTCCTAGTATTTTAACACCTTTAAACTCTCCAAAAAATAAAATATTTACAATTTACTGTAAATAATCTATTATCCTACCAGTTTTTTCTCTTTCAGTACCTGATTTCTCTTAAATTTTTTTGTGTGATTGTTTTCTTTATAGTATAGTCACTAATTTTTTATACCATGAATTTAATGATACACTTTTGTTTAGTATGTCTCTCTGGTCTTACATAAATTGAGTATAATTAATTTTTATCAGCATTTTGACAACTAGCAGCTGTTGAAATACAGTATCTTATAATAACAATCTTATGCTCAATGGTATGATAAAACATTGTTCTGATGAATATGCTACTTTAAAATAATTCAATGCTTAAATTCTTCCTTGCCTTAAAAGTCTTGTTTTTCAATAAAAATTATTTTGGAGAAATTCTGATCAATACACAGAAACTTTATAACTCCTTTTCCTGTCTGGCCTTTGACATTTGATTGACAGTAATTGATATTTCATTATTAAGAAATGGAGGTAATGAGAAAGATTTTTCTTAAGTTGTGTAAGAGCATTAGAATCAACTCCTTGTCACCTACATTTTGTAGAATCTAACTGTATCAAACATAAATGTATCATAAGGACCACAATAATAAAGACATTTGTATTCTATCATCTCTCCACGTTGCTTTTTGCAAACTTTAAACAAAAGAGCTAGTTACTATCAGTATATCCTCAGACAATTTGTAGCTAGATGAGGAGCAGTTTGTTGTTATTCCTCTAATGCTTTTTCCCCTGGAGTTATTTACCTTTCAGATCCTGGCAATCTGAATTGCCTTGTGGTATTTGTTGATTATTTCACCTAGATCATTAGAGTAAACTAGACTGGTCAGAGCACTTGAGAATATGCTGAAAGGAAAGGTATGTGTTGAATGTGTTAAATGTTTGTAGAATGGCTTAATAGGAGAACAATTCTCTCATTGTACCTCTGTGTGTGTGTGTAACTTAAATATAAGCACTGCCTGCTAAGAAGAACAGAGCTGTCCTTAGCAGGTGGGGGACGAGGGTGGTGAGTTTGGGATAGATACTCCATTGCCACTTTCTTTAGCTTGAATTTCTTGATATAAGTTTCTTCTTGCTTTTTCTTTCATTTCCTGTATTTGTCTTGAATTCTTGGCTTTTATAAAACCTGAATTATTACAAAATGGAGTCATTTTGGAAATAATCAGTAAAATAAATTTGAAGGATTTCTCCTTTCTCATTAAATTTAAGAAAAAGTTTAGAAAAATGGTTCAGTGGCATGAAATAGGATAAAACTCCTAATTAGATCACTGGAAATCTGTAGGATTTATTTCCATTTTCTGAATATACATTAGACTTCTTTAGCTAAAGCAATCAACAATATATGCCTTCAGAGCTCTTTTACTATAAATATTTTCCAAAAGTATTTTTCTGCTGGCTTTTTTTCCTCTTTTCAAACAGTATATAGCACAGTAACTGTACTTAACATTACTGTGTTGCATATTTGACAGGTGCTAAGAGAGTAGATCTTAAAAGTTCTCCTCACAAGAAAAATAATTGTAACCATGTGTGGTGATAAATATTTAAATTTATTGTGGTAATCATTTGTAACATATACATATAACAAATTATTATACTGTATACCTAATACTATTACAATGTTATATGTCAGTTATATCTCAATTAAAAAAAAACAAAGGAGAGTAGGATTAAACTCTTGCAAAAGAGACTATTATCCTACTTAATTGAGTCACAGAATGAATGCTTTGGGGGTTTCATTATACTGGGTACTGTAAAGCTGATTGTGCATTTACTTCCTAGACTTTGGGTATATAGACAAGACAAGGTTTTGGTTTTCAACTTTGATCCATTAGTATGGTATCATCTGTGTATCTGAGTTTGCTGATATTTCTCCCGACAATCTTGATTCCAGCTTTTTCTTTCTTTCCAACCCACATAATCCTTTCCTCATCTGTCAGAAGTGGAGGTCTCCTTTTTTCTGACCCTTCTGCTTATTGTTACCATTCTGTATCCCAAGCTTTTCGGGCAGTATTTGTACATATTGCACTCTCATATATAACCAACTAAGTATTGTGGTAAGCAATACAGGTTGAAGCCTGCTGAATGTTCCCTGGAACGTAATGATCATTTTCTGCCACTTGGGTAGATTGTAGTCCTTGACTGAGTTATTTGCAGTTTTTGTGGATCAACAGTTCAGGAAGGGATTAGCTGGAGTCTTTGCGGATACAGTAGTCTAAGGTCTTGGTGGCTAGAACATGAGGCTAGAGCGCAGGGAAGGGGGGCTTTTTCACACCATGTAATCTCAAGGCTGTCCATTTTTCATCTCTCAATAGGTTACATTGAATTTCTTTCAGTGTAGTTGGACTACTTTTGTGGCAGCGAGAAACTTCAGGAGCTCTCCAAGTGGAAATTGCATCACCTTTTTCTGACTTAGTCTTGCTAGTTACCTAGTGTTACTTCCCCAGGCTCTTAGCAACAAGCCAGTCACAAATCTACCGGCATTCATGGGTGGGGAATTAGACTCCGCCACTTGATGGGAGAGTGGCAAGGCTCTGGAAGAAAGTGTGTGATGAGAAATATTTTTGTAGACAATCTACAACAGCTTTGTAGAAAATATCAAATGCCGTCAGAGAGATCTTTAGTTGTGCCTGGAGTCTGGTACCTTATTGGTGCGTGCGAGTGCATACTAAGTCGCTTCAGTCATGACCGACCGTTTGCGACCCTATGGACTGTAGCTTGCCAGGCTCCTCTGTCCATAGGATTCTCCAGGCAAGAATACTGAAGTGGTACTGCTCATTAATCTTCTAAACATCAAGTTGGCTTTTATGATTTAATTTTCTACATCTTGTATAGTCTCTGAACTCAAATGATTTACTTCCTCTGTAGCAGAATCAAGTATACACTTATGAAGATGCTTTTAGCCTGTGTGTAAGATTTTCCTGATGCAGAATGGTTCAGTGCAGGAGCAGTTTATCCAGCTCTGCAGAATGGGTCCATTTGAATTGCAAGTTATCTTGTTGTGTGTTTTCTAAGAGCAGTTCTAGATTCCTATCTTCAAAACTCTAAGTGACCCTTGCAGCCTGTTGAATAGACTGTTGAAAGTTTTCTAAATGTCTGAAAATACGTTGTTAGAAATGTATTTTCAGATACATTTGAAAATGTAACAGTGAACCCAGCAGTTCCTTGTTAGACCTTACAGATGGCTTCATGAAATAGATCAAATAATACTGACTCTCTTTCATAGCCTGCAGTTTTTCATTAGTAATAAGAAAGAACTATAATAAAGATTAGTAATAATAAAGATCTATAAGTATGTGTATTATTATTGCTTATTTTCAGAAATAAACTCCTGTTAATCTAGTCATGAATTTTGATAGATAAGTTTAATTCCCAGTAGCACTGTCATGCCTGAATTTTGCCCAATAAAGGTCATTTGATAATCTGCAGACAAAAATATTAAACCTAACTTTGATATTAAAACTGTACTTGATAAATACAATATGCAGAAAAGCAGTTCCTGAAGGACAGAAAATAAAGAACACAAATTAAAATGGGTAGTTCCCCATTCCTTACCCCCAGTAATATGTGCTTTCATAGAGGAGTGGCAGTTTGTCTATATTGAAGAAGGTCTATCTGGAAGAGTCATTTAGTGCAATGCTGTTTAGAGTATTACAACCACTTGATGGCACCCTTTGATTTGGTACAAACCTCATTAGCCATACTATAGTGCAGTATAGTATTTGTAATGGAATAACACGCAAGAACTAAAGACTGCAAGGTATCTGGTTAATGTAGAGATGAAATGAATGCAACTGCAAGGCTAAGCTTTCCTGACCCTTCGTGAAAGAATAGATGAAAAAAGGAAGAATAAGCTATTGTGCCAAAGGGAGATGATGAAATTCAAGATCCACACACATAATCTCTGGCTCAGCCTCTGAAATGTTAATCCCTGGGTAGAATTATTTGAGCTATAGATTGCAATTTATCATCAAAATGGCACTGTGTCAAACAATACTTTTTATATGTGTGATGTTTGGAACTATCCAATTTTAATATAAAATGGTTCACAGAGCACTGGCTAATATTTTAGTCACAACTCTTTAAGGTTATGATTTTGGGGAGGGCATGGGGTGGTTTCTTTACTTCAAAAATACTAATTGTATTTTAGATTGAGGACTTTCAGGGGATTTTTCTGCTTTTCTTTTAGTGACAGTTTAGTTTTAGTGCCAGGAAAAAGGATTTTTAAAGAATGCCTCTTGTTAAATTAAGCTGTTTAGAATTGTTTTCTTTCACATGCTAAGAATACTTTTATAATTATAGAACAATTCTGTAGTATTCTTTGACATTGCTTTAAAATACACTAGCTGATGAAATAGTTTCTTTTTTTTTTAAGCGTTTATATGGACTTTTCCTTTATTATATCAGATATTTATAGATTTACTCTTATTTAAATTAACCCGATTTCAGCCCACTAGGATATGTTGTCATGATTAGTATCTGTCTGTGATACAGTACTTGCTCCTTAAAAGTCAAATCATCCCAATTTTAAAAATAAATTTTAATCAAGTAGGTGAGGGAGGGGTATTGCATGTCTATCAGTCTTTTAGAGTAATAATCATCGATATTTCCTATGTAAAAAACAATTTACTTTAGTATTCTAAAGGATCAGAATGCTTAAAAGAACTCTGTTTCTGGAATCTAGAAGCTTGAAATTCCAGTTTAATTTTATACTTTTTCTTTCAGTTTTATCATGCCTGCATTTACAAGGCTCTTTTTTTCCCCCTATCTTTAATTAAAAACCATTCTTCTCCTGCATTGGCAGGCAGATTCTTTACCACTGCCCCAATTGGGAAGTCCCCAGAAGCAACTCTTCTCTATTTTATTATTGAGAAATTATTTTACTTAACTTTGTATTTAGTTCTTAGTACCTATTCCCAAAGGTTCGCCGACAGGGACCTCTAACAAAAACCTATGCAGTCTTTAATCTATACCCAATAGAATCATGATTTCAGGACCTAATTGCAAATGTTGAAGGCATTCCGTGATCCTGTATTAGCTGCTGCAGCACAGATCTATGAAACACCACTCAGCTGTGCATGAATAATTCTTTCTTGCTATTTTTTAGCTCTGATGAGAAAAAATACTTGATTTAGTAGTGATGGAAAAAGTGGGAGGAGTCACTGCAAAAAGAATATATCCTAAGGAAGTGGCTTGACTTTCACAGCTGCCTTCTTTAAGTGATCATGAAGAGTTAAGAGTGAGATCCAGAGTTACACGTGAAGATCAGAAATTGTCCATATATAAGGCATTGCCCTTCCTTTATAAATCCAGTCAAGAGTAATAACATAGAGTAGTTCTTAGTGATATTAAGAGTAGTCCTTGTCTAAAAGTATTCTGTGAGACTGTATCGTCATCACAAATTGCTTTTGGATGCAGAGGGCTCAGAATGTACATTAGGAAGACACAGACATACAGTAGACAGAGTGTGAGGCTCTTAACCTGATGATATTTGTACTTACATATTACAGAGTTGCTGCTTCCATTTACATAATTACATCTGCTAATGGTTTAACTTAAATGCCACCCTGAAAGTTGAGAGTTAAATTACCTGAGTGTTTTAAAATGTGACACTTTCTCAATTATGTAACCCTCCCACCCCTTCCGCCCTCAAGTGACTACTCCATGCTTCTGTTTCAGAGGATGCAGTGTTATAAAGGACAGGCAGTACTTCAAACATGCACAGCTTCTGATCTTCATAGATTTAACTCTGGATCTCACTCTTGGTTCTTCATGATCACTTGAAGAAGATAGCTGCCAAAGTCAAGACTGCAGTAACCTTTTCAGCAAGCATACTGGTTTCACACAGAGTGCCAACACATACATCTTCCAACCCACTGCACTGGCAGTCTCATAACCAATTGCCGAATACAGCATTCTGTCCTGGTGCCTTTCAGCATACACAAAACTGGTCAACGTCCAACTTTATCCAACCACCCACGCTAGATATGAAACCTTGTGACACTGTCATAGATGCCTGCAGGGTAGCCTTCCTGCAAATTTGTTTTTAAAACATGAGGTTGTTAAAGCTACTAGAAAAAAGAAAAAAAAAAAAACCTTTCTGATGGCCGACCACATAAAGTTCTCTGAGTACCTTCTTTAATTTACTATAGGATGTTGGCAAACAAAATTTGGTGGGAAAGGGGTATTTTGTACTTCTTGGACTTCCCATATTCTTCTAGTTTTATAGATCTTATTAAATAGGTTACAATGGGCCAGCTTTTGAAATAGGGCCCAGATGAACACTTGTATTTCAACTTATCAACAGCACACGTTATTGATGATTGACCTTTACCCTGACATAGTATAGTCTTGTGACATTGAATGAAATAAATGAAGAAACTACTCCTTGGCTTGATTTGTATTGGCAGAAGAAAGCAAACAGAGTGGTTTGTCAGGTTGCTAAAAATGTCAAAATATAGTCCTGGGACAGTTTCTAACACAAAAGTTTTTTAAATTTTTCTTTTGTTTTTTAAATAATGTTTGGATGGTTGGATATTCTTTGAAAAGACACACCTTTGAAAGAAAATTGGATTCCAATAATAGGAAGTAAATTGTTTGTGTTTATTTAAAATTGTATTTTATTAGGTGCTTGGTGGTGGCATGTTTGAACCTTCAGAGAATTTTTCAGTTTTACAGAAAATAGTGTTCATGTACGTATTATATGACTGGTAGTGTGTTATTAAAAGAAAAAGGCTTTATCCCTAGACACACTTTATCCCTAGTTTTAGTGATAATTCATTTTAAATATTTTTAGTTTCTGTGTGAGTTTTACAGAGTGTAACAGGATTCCATTTCAAAAGTAAGATGTAAAATATTTCAGTGTAATTCTCTGTTACTTGTCAATAGTTTCCGTCTTTGCAGTAAATTAAATATTTCTGCTAGTGGTATCCTTAAATGAGCTGTGCTGTTTCGCAAACTTCGTTGTTCATGCCATCATTAAATAATCACAAGCATATGCAATAACTACCCCTGGGTTTTGTCTATCTTGAAAGCATTGCTTTCTGATAGTTCATGTATTTCAAATTAGTGTTTATAATATTTTTGTTGTTTTCTTTAAGTTAAAATCCACTATCACATTATTCTATTACTTTAGAACCTAGTTTCCTAATGCAGATGTGGATTTCTTAATTTAGATAATCAAATCATAGAAACTTAGAGCTGGAAGGAGCCTTGGAAATCATAAAATTCTCCCTCATTTTACAGATAAAGAAACCAAGGTATCATGATCTAATAACTAGCCCAAAGTCATATTGCTAATTATTAGCAAACTGTTCACTTTCATTCATTTTCTTAATTCCCCACTCTGAAGTTCTACCTGCCAACTTAAAGTATTTGCATGTGTATGATAACATGGTTTTTCCTTTTTTTTAATTGAGGTAACATTGGTTTATAACATTATGTAAGTTTCATGTGTAAACTGAGATAACATGATTTTAAATGTTTGCCTTTTGTGTCTCTTCAAATAGAACATAATTCAGTTGTGTTAGACAAATGGAATTTAAGAAAAATATTTATAATCAAAGGTTTAATAGATAAGGATCTGTTTTACTGAAGTTGATAGTAATAAAATATTAAATTAAAAATAATTATATAAAACAAAACAAGATCTGAATATCCAGCAGCAATGCCTGGATTATTCATTTAAATTCAGTGCACAAGATCACCTGCTTCAGATGTCTGTATACTAGCTACATACTAAAGTTTAAAACGTCAGTTAATTTTAAACTTTGCGAATAAACAAGTAGACTTATTGAATAATATAAACTGTGTAATGCTTTAGTTTCATTTTGAAAGACGATCAATATAAATTATAATTATTTGAAAATAAGTGTAAAAATTTTTTAAATAAGTTATGACATCAAGTTTGGTAGGTAACAAGTTTGTAGTTAGTTTAATTAAGCTTTGTAAGAGATCAATTTTTAATGACTTTTTAATATATGTACAAATGGCCATTAGAAATTTTCTATATAGAATGATTAGAATGTATATTTTTTAAATTATTAAAATAAAAGCTTATAGAAATATTATTTGCTCAAGAATAGTGACCAGGTGTTCTTTATTAATATTTAAAATAGTTTAGATGTCTAAACTAAAGATTGCTTTAAAGTAGGATTATTTTTAACATTGATGTAAATTTCTGTCCTGGCATTCAAAAACTAATACTCAGCAGCAATGCTTGTTCTCTGGATATTGCTAATTAATTAGAACTTTGCTCATAGAGCATTTTCATTTCAGCATTTCTGAATTTAATTGTGTTATACCCAACCTTCTCCTTACAATTTAGATACAACATTGGACACATGTTGTTATATATAGGTTAAATGTGGATTAATGTTGACTTACAAGTACTGCTTACAGTGTATTATTCAGATCTCTGCTTTTAAGGTATGTCCATCGCTACAGTTAATTAAAGTGCTGTATATGCTGCTGTCTAAGCCAATTTAAAGAATAGGGCATGTATTTCCAGTTATGTAAGCTACAGAATGATTGTCCCTTAACATGAGATCTGTCCCTGTAAGCTAGTAATGTCCTACAGTTCAGCCAGATTGGTGATTGCTATTCCTTTCTCCTTCTTGAAACGTCCCATTTTTTTGGCTTATTTTTGGAGTGACAGAAGTTTAAGTGTACCTTACTGATTTCTACACTTATAATAATGTTTTACAAGTAGACCTTCAGTGAATAAAATATGAAATTTGTTGGTTATTTGTATACTAAACTTGTGAATTAAAAAAAAAAAACACAAAACATTTTACCTTGTTATTTAACTTTCTGTGTGACCGTCTTGTCTCTCCCTGATCATTTTAGGCAGTTACCTAAGGGTAAAGAGCATGTTATTTTGTAAACAGAATACTCAGCAGGATGCTATGTGCTTATAAATATCCAGTAAATGGCTAAATGGATATCAAGTTGATTTTGTTCTCAATAAACTTGGGAGTGAAACATTTAAGTCCTGATACGTACGTCATTCTTAATTTCATGCCTGAAGAAGGAGTCTGAAGAAGGTGAAGATAAATTCTGTTGAGTGAGAGGTACTGGGAATAGTGTGCAAGTAAAATTAGTATATACATATATCTTTATTGTCTTTTAGACTTATTTTTTTAATTAGAGCTTAGTGGGTCTTATAAATATTTTCACAACTGATGTAATGACAGTACTGGAGATATTAAAAAGGAAAAATCCATAATCCCATCATTTTAATAAATTGGTGTTGGTTTATCATTGTTCTTGTTTTGCTTTGAACATATGCATATTGTATAACTTTTTTAGGTTGCTACTCCTTATTTACATTTAGAGTAGATTAAACTCATAATTAGTGTTATTACGTTTCTTATTTTTAAATGATGTGCATTATTTTCAGACTTCCGTAGAAGTGCTTTGAGAGCTGATACTTTTGCATTAGTATAACAAAGCAGTTCCACTCAGAGAACTGCTCCCCAGTTGTGAGCTATAAGTAGATCTCCACTCATATGAGTAAGCTATGGGTCTGCAATGATTCTGTCACTGGAATTCACTCCAATGATAGCTTGACCTTGTGAAAATCTGTAGAGCTTCAGATTATTATTCAAAACTTACCATTCTCCCAGGCTTTGGAATGGTCTTGTTGATTTAAGGGCAGTTTTGGTGACTGGATTCAGAGTTCAATTTAGAAACAGATTTCAATGGGTACATGTCAGCAAGTAGATCATATAAAATGAAGGTGATGAGTAGGGGTCGTGTATGGTAAAAATGAAATAAAATTGAAGGTAGCTACCTGAGATTGCTCTATCTAATTTGGTAGAGGGTCATATTACCTTTCAGGAGATTGAAAAGAATTATCCTAAACTGATAATGATTTTATTTTATAACTGATGACTCATATGCTTCATATGTAAAGAAAAAATATAGGAGGAGTATAATTTAGCTGGGATTGAAAGAAAAAGTAGTTGTCAATCATATACGTTAGGAAGGAAGGAAAATGAGAGGAAAAGATACTTACATCAGAGGAGCTATCTGTGAAGTTAAGCCCTGGATCTGAAGTCTTGCTTACTATAAATTTGTCTGGTACCATCAATGGCCCAAGATATCCAAATCAAATGCCAGCAGTGTATTTTTATCATTGTCCTCATTTCTGATTTTCATCCTTTGTCTAATTCTTTCTTATTTTTAAAAATAGTTCAGTTCAGTTGCTCAGTCGTGTCTGACTCTTTGTGACACCATGGACTGTAGCACACCAGGCTTCCCTGTCCATCACCAACTCCCGGAGCTTGCTCAAACTCATGTCCATTGAGTCGGTGATGCCATCTAACCATCTCATCCTCTGTGGTCCCCTTCTCCTCCTGCCTTCAATCTTTCCCAGCATCAGGGTCATATATTAGCAGTTTAGTAATAAATTGAAGATCTGAGAACTGACTTCAAATCCATCCTGTTCTCTTTAGTGGCCAGTTTCTAAATAATCCACAGCATTGTACCGTACCCTCTATTGGTGGACCCAGTAAAAGTATATTCAAAAGTCAGTTACAGTATGGATTAACTCATATTACTGTTTTTAACTTGTCAATCAAGCAAGTATTGACAGTAATTAAATGTTTTGTTTACTGGATAAAGTAGTTTTATTTAAAAACGTGGTATTTATAAAAATTATTAAAAGACAGGATAGGTTTGCATCTCTCACTAATTCTTTGCATGTGAAAACTTTTCTTCCAAGTGAATATTATTTTTTAAACATTGTATACCTTAAAAGTAAAGACACTTTGAGTGGCTGTCAGGCTAAATTTGGATATTTATTTTCCCCTAAACTTGAGGAATTCAGATTTTGCAATATAGCTACATTTTATTCTTTTTAAAAAGTTTATTTAAAAAAAAAAACTCTGCATATTTAAAAATTAAAGAAAAGAATCATGATTTATTCTGACATATTTGATAGCAAATCTTCTTTAAATAAACATCTTACCATTCCATAAAAATTAAAATACTAAATAGATAAGTTCAGAAAACCTGTTTTGGGTAAAGAAAGAAAAGGTACATAGTATTTTTCCTAGTTTCTGAGTAGGATAAACTCTACACTTCGACCTACTTAAGTATTTTTATTGTTTGTGAGCTGAAACATGTATAAACCTTTTCTTTTGCCTTATGTATATTTAAATAAGCGACACTTCATATCGTCTCCATATAAAGTGAAATATTTCCTTAACTCTAACACAAGTCAATTCTCAGCCAAGGCAAATAGAAGAATGAATGCTTTGTTAATCATCCGTAACTAACGTGTGTACACATAGAAAAAAAATCAAGTTGGGGTTTGACAAGAACCTTTTGATGGAATTAGCTAAAAACAAAACAAAAACAACTTTTAACACAGGTCAGGCCCTTTCTTATTTTTGAGTTTAAAAATCATGTTTTTAGTTTTTTCAATGCAGACACATGTTAACAAATCAAACAGTATGGAAGAACTTTTACAAAAAGTCAGCAGTTCTCCTTTACCTCTCTTCCTACCTTCAACCCAGTCCCTTGAGGCAACCTCTTGTAATTGCTTCAGGTTCTGGTTCTCCCAGGAGTTCCCTCCATGCTTCTAGTTCTCTAGGATCTGCTTGTACTCTATTTCGTGGTTTATCAACTTTAGACAAGAGTTACTGAGCCTCCAGTTCAAATTGTCCGTGCCTAGCTAGCAGCATTTTAGAAATACAAATATTAGCTCTTCCCTGCTGATTCCTTCAGTTTACCTCCTTTCTCAGTAAAGTTTCTCAACGGGTTAATATGATTCCATTGTTGAATTCGCCATTGTTCTCACCACCTCCAAAACCAGTCTCGCCCTCAGTCCCCTCTTCACCATCTACACCTGTCCTGTGATTCTTTTCCACTTTTCTTCCTTGTTAAAATCTGTTCTTTGCCCATTTTCAATATTAAAGTTTGAATAAAGTATAGATTTAGATTAGAGAAATTTTAGATGTTTCCTTTCTAAAATATGCAAAATTCATTTAAAAAGTATCTGTATAACTCTAAGTTATTTTGTGTTAAGTTTTTCCCTGTGGGTCAATGGTAGTAGAGCCTAAGTATTCTAATCTTAAAAAACAGAAAGAGCAGGTATGGTATAAATCTGTCTAGATGGATTTTATGCTTAAGATTTTAGCATTCTTCTCAAAGGACTCTTAAAATAATATGGAGAGAAATAATAAATTCCTTCTCCTTTTTTGCTCAACTGGTCTTTTCTGCTCTTTTTCCAGCAAACCTCTTCAACATAATTCATCTCCATTTTCCATCTTTTCTTAGTAGATAATTCCAATTTAAAGTGGTTATCAGGATAAAAATGGAGCTTGATACTTAATTTTAGGACTTTACTTTTACTGGAATACTTCGGTTACTCCTTGAGATTCTAGAACCAACGCTTTAGTATTTTTAAACAGTTTGTTTGGATACTGCTTGGAAATATGTGTGAAACTGTGTGACTATTTCTGAATTTTCCTTCTCAACTTTATATGAATTCATTTGTTAATTTTTGTTGCTCTAAAAAAGCCAATTGTATCTCTAAAGTTAAGTCAGAATTCCTGCCTTCAAAGTAGGGATATTTGGTTGTGGATCAAGACCACTAGGTTATCTTTGAGTTGGTTTTTTTGATTGTCATAAGAACTATAGGTTTCACATTCTAGGGTGTGAAATGCTTTGCCTTTATTTTTTTCCTTTTATAAAATATGTAATATAGTGCATTGATAACTTTTTTAACGTAAGTAATATGTATAAAATATATTTTTCATGGTACTTTACTATTTTATAAGGAATCAGTATAACTCCTGATTTTAACTGAAGAAATGTTTTTAGGCTATCATTATATTATTGACATTTTAAACAAGAAAGGATTGATCAAACCTATTAGAAATATTGGGGTTATGTTATTCAGATGTCATGACAACAGAGCATTTTCTTTCCCGACATTCTTGTGTATAGGGAATTTTCTTCCTTTTAAAATAAAACTACTGAACTACTTCAAAAACAGTTAAATAAGAAACTTAAGCCTACACCTACTTTATGCCTCACAAATTTAAAATTAATTGTTAAAAATTCAGAAGGTAATAATAGGCAAATGAACATGAATTCTGACACTGAAGTTACCCATGCCATTGCTATGATATGAAAAGCTACATGCAGTTCTTTAGTGGAGAACAGTGAAGTTTTAGGAAACAGTAAAACAGATGTTGAGTCTTTATTTTATCTTTTAAAATGTGATATCTTAAATAGTGTCATCTTTTCAAAACTTTTGCAAAAGCTTGAATTTTTTCCTTGAAATTATTTATTTTTACCAAGCTTTCAACAATAAAACAGTAGTCAAAATTTTCCACCTTTTTCATTATTCATTTAAAATTAATTTTTTCTTTGAAAAATAATAGATGGCCAAAGTTTATTTAGAAGAAACCAATATAAAAAAGTCTGTTTCTCTACTTTGTTCCTCTTTTTTTTCTCAGGGAACTTAATATTAGATTTTCTATGTATAGCTCCAGAAATGCCCCTGTCACCTCTTAAATACACAATAAAAGCGTAATAATAATATTTTGTACTTTGATTTTTTTCATTTAACCTTATACATTGATAGTTTTTAAGTATATTAGAAACAAACTGTTAATTTTTTACTGTCATTATTTTTCCCCACATAGAACTTATAATTTTCATTGTTAGAGTTTTTAAATGTAAAGTTTTAATCACAAATGAATTGTGACTTATTCAAAGCTGTGATGCATTTGAGCACTTTGAATCCATAGTATGTACCATTTACAGAGCACTTTCATCTATTTTATGTTACTCGATTCTCTCAGAATACACCCTGTGAATAAAACCTAAGGACTGTGCGTTTTGTTATGGATTTAATGACGTTCAAGTTTTTCGTTTTCTTGAACACCTCTTTTCATGACCTCTGATTTTTTCTAATTTCTGAGAACAGGCAGAAGCAGATCTTTCCTTTTGTCTTTTGAGTTCTGCCCCCTCCCTTGTCCCCCTCTGCGGAATCACTGAGTCTCTTTCTCTCTTTCTCATACACACACACACACACACACATTTTAAACCTAATTAATAGAGGTACACTTTCCTAGTTTTATCTTGCCTAGATCCTTTTCCTCCATGAAAGGGTCCTATTTCTTAAGAAAAGACAAGCATTTAGGAAAACCTAACTAAATAATCATTCCTTTTTTGTCCCATGCAAGAACATATTGACTGTTAAAATATGAACATGTAAACATCATATGCAAATTGCTGTCAGATTTTAAAAGAAGTGGTCTGGGAATTCCCTGTCGGTCCATTGGTTAGGACACTCTGCTTTCACTGCCAAGGGCCTAGGTTCCATCCCTGATTAGGGAACTAGACCCCACAGGTCATGTGGCATGGCTGAAAAAAAAAAGAATCCCTCAAATACTGCTTACAGTTCTTCTGACTCTTAGTCATGCATGGCTTTTGTGTCAGGTCACTTTGAGTGCAGTAGCCACCTGGTGGTGGTGGTTGCTGCTTGTGTTATAATTTGAGCACCAGTGGTATACTCAGGGACGGGGGAGCCTGGTGGGCTGCCGTCTGTGGGGTCGCACAGAGTCGGACACGACTGAAGCGACTTAGCAGCAGCAGCAGCAGTATACTAGGTACCACACCAGACATATGCCAGCCCTACAGACACAGTCTGATTGGCAGAAAGTTCTTCCCATAGAATGGTAATAATTGCATAAAAACCAAAGAACTGAATTGAAATTTTTATAAGTAGTTAACCAGAAATAAATCATGCTAGATAATGTTCTCCAAGTAAAAGTCTAAGACTTTGGTTTTAGAGATACTACCTTTTAGGGTACTTGCCTTTCCTGATATGTTTATTCACATGAAAAATATGCTAGCCAAGTCTGCTGCTGTAATATGTGAAGGGCCAACCAAGATCTTTTTACTTAACTTCAGTACAACTCCTTTTGGCTTAACAGGGCAAGCCTCTTGTCTTTTATAGTGGATGAAGAGTTCATATACACATGGGCTCTTTTCATCCTATATCTACCTCAAAAAAAAAAAAAATACAAAAAACAAAACCCAAAACCCTGCAAATGAATACAGTAATAGAACTGATGATAGGATTTAAATGAATACAGTAGTAGAACTGATGATAGGATTTTAAACTCTTTTAGATATGTCTTGATATCTTTTAGCAAGTTTAAACTTTCTGGGCCCAGGTTTCCTTCCTCATTTGAAAACAGTGGTAATTGCACCAGTCTTACCTACTTAACAAGATGTCAATGAAGATCAAATAATTATTTCAAAATAGATCACTAAACAAATGAGAAGCATGATTATTAACTTTACAAGTGCTTTTAGAGCAACTAGTGTGAAAACATAGATCATTGTGTTTTATAAAGGATGTTGGAATATATGGAGATATGGAAGGAGATGTAAGTGGAATGAAGTATAATTTTTGTTTCATAGAAAAATATTTATCTGGGAAAATTTCTTCTGTCTCTATAAGCTGCCAGGTCCAGCCAATGGTCTGCTTCATCAGAGCCTTTTTAGTATAATGGCTGGGATGGTTCAGAGTGCAGGCCTTTGACATTCCTAGTTGTACAGTGCTTGGAAAGTTGATCAACCTCTCTGTACCTCATTTTACTTATCTGTAAAATGAAAATAATAACATTTCTATTTCATAGGAATATTGTATATTAACACATCTGCTTAGACTAGTACTCAACACTTGGTAAGTTTTTATTGTAGTGATCTGACAAACAGCAGCTAGAACTATAGAAATCCATAATGTAAGAAATGTGTAAACATTATCATTGCAGGAAAAAATCTGAGTGATATGTTGTCGTAGGGTCTCTCTCATTTATAGTCTTCCAAGCTTTCATATTACGTACTTAAGAACTCTACATGTGATTAGGATTGGGGAGGTTATACAATTCTTATAGAGAGCTGTGTAGTAGATCCATGTATACAAATAGTATTATCCATTATTGTTTACTGAAGAACTTCTCTATAACCAGATAAATTATTTATTTTAAATGGTGATAATTTAAGGTGTTGAATTTTGCATTTTAACAATATTTCTGATTTGTAGCTGAAAATATTAATATCTCTTTATATTACCTCTTTTTTTGGGGTGCTATATTCCACAGAATTGTAGCTTAACTGTATGTGATTGTTCACTTTTAAATTTTAATGGTTAATTATGGCTTTTTAACTTCAGAAAGTTTAAGATATTTTTATCACCCTGGAGCTGAAAAGTACTTTCAGAAATCACCTACCTACCTTCCTGCTCTTAGGCAAAGTTGTATCTAAAAACATCACAGAAAGCTATGGTAATTATCTACAAGACTTTTTTTTTTTAATCTAAAGAAAGAATATCCTACAACTTGCCCTGAAGCATGCTCAACACTCAAAAATATTTAGCTAAGTATTTAATTATACTGGAAGCTATGAAGGTGGGGCATCAATATGAGGACTAGATATAGAGTGAAGAGTTAGTCTCATTTTTCATATCTTTTTAGTTACCTGTAGGCAGAAAATAACTTTTTAAAGACACTTAATCCACTTGGTTCAAAAGCAAGTAATTGTAAAAACCGTGTTCCATTGATGCTAGAACCTGGAAGTACAAGGAAAGAAGCATGTATTCTAACAATGGCATTTTATCCATAGTCTTCTGGTAGGTTTGGAGCTGGCCATATGAGCTGCTAAAATAACTATCCAAAGGAGGAGATGAAAGAATTATATATGACCACCAAAGGAAATTTCCATATTTCCTTTAGAAATTCAGGCATAGATTCACCACTTTTAAAGTCCTCATGTGGTAGAATGCAAAGGTACTAGTTTATCACATAAGGGAGAGAAAACATGCTATCTCTAACTTAGAAAAACTGTTCAGTAGTTTTTAATGCTAGTCATGTGCCTCCCATATTTGGTTCTTTCATCTTTTCTCCACTTTGCACAAACTGAATGTTCCTTGTCCTTTTTGTAGTGATGGCAGTGATGATGCTTGAATTTTAAAGCTATATAAATGATGCTTTAACCCTAGATTGTCCTCATGTGTTCTGATCTCCCTTAAATATCTCATTTTTCTCATGTTTTTTTAAATGGTGTAGTATGTCTCTGCTGGTAAATAATCCAACTTTCTTGTCTTTCTTTCTTTAATGTTATTTGTAACACTATATCAATATTTACTCTTTAAAGAATGTTAGTATCAGAAAGTTTTTTTTATGATGTGAGGATGGTGATTTTTAGCTTCATGCTATACAAACATCAAGGACAGTTTCCTAAGATTTTTCTGGTTAAGAAATTTTAAAGATCATTGGATTGTGTTTTATATTGAACAGTTGTCTAGAGCTGCTATAAATCGTTATCACTAGGAAAAGAATCTAGATGTAGTTGTTGTGAAATGACCTAACCCAAGTTGATCGCGTGTAAATCTTAGGGGTTTTCTCTTTTGTTTGTTATTGCAGATAGTGGTGGCCACTGAAAAGTTTGAGGGTTTTTTTTTTTTTTACAATCTTACTATCAGATTATAAAGAAACATTCTCCCACAAACATATTTTTAAAACATTCATTCATGAGCACAAAACAATTCATAGCAACCTGTTCTGTAAGGAAGGAAGCTTTGAGCTCTCTTCGTTTCAGGTTTCCAACCATCACTTTGGATGAGGGGTTCAGTAAAACTAAATGCCCAGCATTCACAAAGGAAAAGTCATTTACCCTTCAGGTCAGCATCAGGCACCCAGAAATGCTTCCAAACCAGTGGCTAGATACAAGACTGGAGTCAACTCCGGGCACCATCTCTAAAAGTAAAAGCTATACGTCTTGCTGGATTTTTATACTCTATTTAATAGTGGTGAATATATTTCATCTAATTCACAGTTATAAGGTATTTAATTTTAGTAAACAAACTCACTTTTTCAAAAAATTTAGTTTGTTTATTGGCTGTGCTGGGTCTTCTTTGCTGCCTGGTTTCTCATTGCGTGGCTGGCTTCTCTTGTTGCTGAGCACAGGCTCCAGGGCATGCTGGTTTCAGTAGTTGTGATGGGAGGGCTCAGTAGTTGCGGTTCCTGGGCTCTAGAGTGTAGGATCAGTAGTTGTGGCACACGAGCTTAGCTTTGGGGGCACGTGGGATCAGTAGTTGTGGCTCAGAGGCTTACTTTTCCCCAGCATGTGGGATCTTACCGGACTAGGGATTGAACCATGTCCCCTGCACCAGCCGATGGATTCTTTATCGGCGGATGGATTCTTTACCGGCAGATGGATTCTTTACGGCCGTATCACCCAGGAAGCCCTGAAACGCATTTTTAGCATTCATCTTGTTAGCCAACAAGCTATTCATTTTACTTATAAATCCCGTTTTTGATATTCACTGTGCTGTTAGCGATGTCTCAAGTGTTGGTCACATTATGAATAAAGTGCTTACAATTACTGTATCTATGTGATAATTGCTCCCTCCACCAGATTGTCAGCTAGGACAGTTGATTGTCCATGAGGTTGAAGTTTAAATAGATGACACGTTCATATCTATCGCACCATTTAAAAAGTATTTTTTAAAAAATACAATTGACCCTTGAACAACTTGGGGGTTAATTTGCTTATAACTTATGGTTGGCACTTGTTTATCTCCAGTTCCTCTGAATCTAAGTATTCAACCAGTAGTAGTACTGTCCATGTAATACTGTTAGTTAGTTAGTTCAGTCGCTCAGTCGTGTCCGACTCTTTGCGACCACATGAATTGCAGCACACCAGGCCTCCCTGTCCATCACCAACTCCCGGAGTTCACTCAGACTCATGTCCATCGAGTCCGTGATGCCATCCAGCCATCTCATCCTCGGTCGTCCCCTTCTCCTCCTGCCCACAGTCCCTCCCAGCATCAGAGTCTTCCAATGCGTCAACTCTTCACATGAGGTGACCAAAGTACTGGAGTTTCAGCTTTAGCATCATTCCTTCCAAAGAACACCCAGGACTGATGGATCTCCATTAGAATGGACTGGTTGGATCTCCTTGCAGTCCAAGGGAATTTCAAGAGTCTTTTCCAACACCACAGTTCAAAAGCATCAATTCTTTGACCCTCAGCTTTTTTCACAGTCCAACTCTCACATCCATACATGACTACTGGGAAAACCATAGCCTTAACTAGACGGACCTTTGTTCGCAAAGTAATGTCTCTGCTTTTGAATATGCTATTGTTGGCAAAGTAATGTCTCTGCTTTTGAATATGCTATCTAGGTTGGTTATAACTTTCCTTCCAAGGAGTAAGCGTCTTTTAATTTCATGGCTGCAGTCACCATCTGCAGTGATTTTGGAGCCCCCCAAAATAAAGTCTGACACTGTTTCCCCATCTATTTCCCATGAAGTGATGGGACCAGATGCCATGATCTTCGTTTTCTGAATATTGAGCTTTAAGCCAACTTTTTCACTCTCCTCTTTCACTTTCATCAAGAGGCTTTTTAGTTCCTCTTCATTTTCTGCCATAAAGGTGGTGTCATCTGCGTAGCTGAGGTTATTGATATTTCTCCCGGCAAGACAGGACTGAGTGACTAACACACAAACATAATAAATGTGTTACCAGTTGTATGAAAAAAATTAAAAGCCAAGTCTCAAATCTTTAATGAAGAAAAGAGCATCAGTGACTAAGTAAACTGATGGCAAGTATTTTCAATTAAAGTGATCAAATGTACAGTTAGCTTTGAACAACATGGATTCGAACTTCAGCAGTCCATTTATACAAGGATATTTTTCAGTTGTTAGTCCTTAACAACTGAAAAATATCCTTGTATAGTCCTTAACAACTGAAAAATATCCTTGTATAGTCCTTAACAATTGAAAAATATCCTTGTATAGTCCTTAACAATGAAAAATACCCTTGTATAGTCCTTAACAATTGAAAAATATTCTTGTATAAAAGGACTGCTGAAGTTCGAATCCATGTTGTTCAAAGCTAACTGGACATTTGATCACTTTAATTGAAAATACTTGCCATCAGTTTACTTAGTCACTGATGCTCTTTTCTTCATTAAAGATTTGAGATCTGGCTTTTAATTTTTTTCATACAACTGGTAACACATTTATTATGTTTGTGTGTTAGTCAGTAAGTCCTGTCCAACCCTTAAGATCCCATGGACTATAGCCCACTAGGCTCTTCTGTCCATGGAATTCTCCAGGCAAAAACACTGGAGTGGATTGCCATTCTCTTCTCCAGGGGATCTTCCCGACCCAGGGATTGAACCTGGGTCTCCTGCATTGCAGGCAGATTCTTTACCATCTGAGCCACCAGGGAAGCCCAGTTATGTTTCCATGTTTCTTACTAAGTAATATGATTTACTTAAACTAAATTTTTTCTATCACTTATAGCCCTTCATATTTAATAGAGTGTATATATTTGAAGTTGACAAGTAGATTAGTTTTATATTTAACAATTAATAAGCACCTGCTATGTGCTGGGAGTAGTATTAACCTCCAATATAATTCTTATGCTGTAGTGTATGTTAGAATCTTTTGGGAGCTTGTTAAATCTTCTCAAGTAAGATCCAGGACTCTGCATTTTCACAAATCTCCCAGGTGCAGCTGCTGAAGGTGGTCTGAGGCCACACTCTAAGGAACACAGCCCAAGATATAACTCATTAACCAGACTAAACACCTTCCTTGAAGAAGCTCACAATCTGGTGGAGATAAACAAGAAAACATTCCCAATAATTGGCACCATATGGGGCCAGGTGCCAGTAATTCTGACTGGCTGAGGAATTAGGGAGGCTTCTCAGATTATTTAATTCCTTAATTCAGTAGGTCTCAATGTAGTAGTTGGTGGAGTGTGGGGCATTTTTGCCCCCTAGGGAGCATTTGGGACTATCTAGAGACGCTCTTGATTTTCATGCTTTGCCTTTGGAGAGGCAGAATGTGCTTCTAGCATCCAGTGCGTAGAGGCTAGGGATGCTGCTAAACACCCTACAGTGCATAGGAACCCTTCCCTGTCCCCCTCAAAAGAGCCCAAAGAATTATTTGGTCCAAAATGCCAGTAATTTTACAGTTGAGAAACCCTGCCTTAGCTTAATCCTTTTTTTCTTTGTCTCCTCTGTTGCTCCGCTCTCCCCATACACACAAAGCTTTTAGAAATTATAAAAGTATTAAATAGAATAAATAATATTAAGTATGAATAGGCCATTATTATAAAAGATTAAAACAGGAAACGTATAAAGTAAAAAATGTTCTCTCATAATAATTGTTGTGGACACTTTTTTCATGAAATTATATAAGCATACATATATTTTGAGGTTGTTAGGTTTCTGTTTTATTCTTAAATGGGATCATACTTTACATATTGTTTTATGACTTTTATCACTTACAGTGTGCAGTTTCTGCACAGTTTTCCATAGTCCAGATGGATAGTTTAACCATTCTTCTGCTAATGGATGTTAAGGTAGTTTCTAGTATACTGGATGGTGTTATAAATAGCATTGCATTAAGAATTTATGCACATATACATGATGGATTCCCAGAAACAGAATTGTGCAAATAGGACATTTAATTTCATAGTTTTATTCCTAAAGGAATATCCTCATAATAAGCTGTAGCTGTTTATTTATATTTCTACTAACAGTATTTGAAATGTTTTCCATTTGTCCCTCAACAACACTGGATATTACTAGACATTAATTTTGTCACTCTAATGGGTGAAAATATCATCTCGTTATCACTCTAATTTGTGTTTCCCTGATAACTAGTGAAGTTTAGTATCTTGTTATATGTTTATTGGCCACTTATATTTTTCCATGAATTGCCCTGTGGTCATTTCGATTGAAATGATTGTATTTTCTTACTCATTTGTAGATCTTTATGTATTCTATGCATTGTTTTTTATATATCTTGCAGGTATTTTCTCCCTACTTGTCACGTTTTTTGTCACTGCAAAAGGTGTCTTTCGCCACACAGTAAGATTTTAGTATTTATATGTCCAGATGTCTAGTGCAGTGTAGTGCAGTGTAGTGATTAAGTGTACAAACTGCAGAGCCAGGTCACCTGTTTTCATATTTCAGCTCTTCTACTTACTAGCTCTGTAACCTTGGGCAAGTTATTTAATCTTTTTGTGCCTTAGTTTCTATCTTTAAAATGAAGTAGTTATATTATTTACCTCCAGATTGTTGTGAGGGACAAATGAGATCTTACAGTAAAGCACTTAGAAAATGCCTAATGCAACATAAATATCTGTAAGAAGTAATTTCTGTTGTTATTTCTGCTAGTGTTGTATTTTATTTTCGGAATGTCTTCTGTGCCTCAATATTATAAAGCTATGTCACCACACAAGAAATGATCAGCATATACCGTTGGCAGAACATTATCAGAGTATGAGGGGCACTTAGGGGAGAGATGGTTGATTTTTCTTCATATCGAATCAGAGACAATATCCCAAAGAACTTTGCCATGTAAAAGAGTTTTACCTTTATCCTGAAAGCAGAGAAAAACTTTGACAAATTATAGGCATGAAATAGTCATATAAAGATTCTCATACTTCTCAAACCATTGTGGAAGTAGAAAATTATACAGTGAATGGTACTGGTACTGTTTGGGAGGAGGAAAAATTAGCTTCTTAACTCAGTGCAAAAGGAATTCCAAGTGGATTAGAAAGTTAAATGAAGACTGTAAATCAAAACTAAAGGGAATAAAAATGAATATTTGTTAAATCAATGGATAAAGAAGAACTTCCTAAGATTCTAAGCAGTGGGGGAAAATCACAGAAGAAAATGTACATAGATTTGTCTACATAAAAATAAAAACTAATATATATTTTAAAATCATATTAAGACTCATTGTTGGCTAAGATTTACCAGCTGATGGAAATATAATTTCTAGAGAATAAATAGCAGCCATATAAAGTTTTTAAAATGTGCATGCCTTTGATTCAGTTATTCAATCAATAGAAATTTATCTTAGTGAAATAAGTATGAATGTAAAGAATTAACTTTGAATTTTCACCTTGTTATTGCTTATAATATGAAAGATTGGAAACAATCGCAGGGTCCAAAAATAAGAGATTAAATTGTAATGTCCATACAGTGGACATTTCTGGCCATTGTAAATAGCATCATGGCTATTTACTAATATGGAAGTATATTCATCATGTTTTAATGAAAAGAGTAATTTATAAAAGAATATGTAATATGATCCAATTTTTCTATAAATACAACTAAAGTAGGAAAATAAATAATAGTATAAAAATGCTTAGCTCTATTCCTGGAATTATATATAGTTTTCACAAGCTGTTTTTTTTTACTTTTCTGTGTTTTATTTTTTACAGTGAACCTGCATTATTTGTGTACTAGGGAAAATATAAGGTTTCTAAATCATGCGATTAAAAGACAAAGCAGGAAAATATTAAATGTGTTAGCAACTAAAGTGGCAACAAATGGCTAACATGTTCAATATTTAAAGAGCTCCAGAAATACTTTTTAAGGGTATGATTAGTTTTACAAAAGAGAAAGTATAGATTGCTAATAAGCAAATATATTCAAGGTCATGAATCATCAAATAAATGCAAATTAAATCAGTGAAATACAAATTTTCTCTTTAACAGTTTAGCAAAAATTTAGAAATATGTAATAGTGCAGTTGTGGTTGTGGTGAATGAGACTAGCAGTGTTACACTTGGTACTTGGCTTGGTTTCTTTGCAAAGCATTCGAATTGTTATTGTTTAGTCACTGAGTCATGTCCAGCCAACTCTTTCGCTACCCCGTGGGACTGTAGCCCACCAGCATCCTCTGTCCATGGAATTCTCCAGGCAAGAATACTAACGTGAGTTGCCATTTCCTTCTCCATGGGATCATTCTGACCCAAGGATTAAACCCACGACTCCTGCATTGGCAGGTGGATTCTTTACCACTGAACCACCTGGGAAGCCGAAAGCATTCAAATACTTTACTCAAAAATTCCATTTCTACACATCAGTCCTATGAAACAGTCAGAAATGCCAAAAGTACTTTGGGCATAAAAATGTTTATTGCCATGTCATTTCTAAGTGACAAATATGAAGTGACATGTAGTAGGGTACAGTTATGTAAATTTGTGTGTAGCCATAGTTCAGAATATATGTACAACTTTTAAAATTTTGGTTTACAAATTTATAATGTTAACTTTAAGAAACAAAAGCTTTTACAGACAGTATTATCTCAACAATTTAAAAAAAGACTAGAGAAAATATTTCAAAATATGAGCAGTGGTTTCAATAGTTGGTAAAATTTTGAGTGATTCTTTTTTTGTACTTCTGTGTTTATAATTTTCTATGACAAATTTTCTCATAACCAGGTATAAAAAATAAAAAAGGTATAGCATTAAAAAAAGTGGTCCAGGAACTTCCCTGGTAGTCTAGTAGCTATAACTCCGCACTCCCAATGCAGAAGTCATAGGTTTGATCCCTGGTCAGGGAACTGGATCCTGCATGCTGAAATAAAGATAGAAGATCCCCTTGCAGCATTTGAAACCTGGCACAGTCAAGTAAATAAATAAATATAATTTTTAAAGTGGTTACTCTCAAAGATATTTGACTTAAATACTTTAACTTGTATTTTTATGTATATCTAGAGTTTCCCTCTATTTGAGGGGGTTGAAGTTTTTTATTTGGATATTTTTAGAAGAGTTTTAGATTTTATTCAAAAATCAATAATTTTTATAAATGTTTTTAAGTACATATCTAAACTGATTTTTAATGTTGATTCTGTCAATTTACATTTGTTCTACCAAACTCTCTTCCATCCAGCCATCTAAGTTGGTTATTTTAGCTGACATGGTTTCTAATTAAGTCTTTGTGGTTGAGCGAGCTCCTTATGGCATGTCTGCTTTAGCATTTAATTGCTCCATGGACTCCAAATTAAATTCTGTAGTATCCCATTTTGGTCTGCTGAGGAAGCAAAGATCTTTTCAGCATAGCCCAAGAAAATACAGTGCTGTGACAGCTCAAAGCACGTAGCATCACAATTTTGAAAAAGTTAGAACAGTTTGACTTCTAGATTGACTTTTTATCATTTTAAAATGAAGTTTAAAGTGTTATCACAGAGTTAAATGGAGAATGCAAGACACTAATAGGCTGTCAACAAGTATTTGTAGAATAAAGCCAAATAGTTGATCTTGATATTGTACCAAATAATTTTGATTTAGAAAGAATGAAGTCTTGGGAGTTTTTAGGTTGAATTTTAATAAAAAGTATCAAGAAACAAGTGTGATAACTCTATTAGAGATGATATATAGTGTTTTTGCACTGGGGTGACAGATTAAGAAACTTTCAAAGTCTCATCTAGTTCCACATTATCTCATTTGACAGTTTTGGTTCTTGAATTAGTAGAGAAACTGGCTGTTTACACCAATACTTGGGTGTGTTAGTTCTTTAATCAGAAGTAATTCAGATAGTCATAAGACAGAGGGCAAGATCTAATAACTGAGACTTTTAAGCATTAGTCTGATCACACATCTTTAGAATGCTGTTTTGAATTCTAGCTACCTGTCACTTCATTGCTTGGTATGCTGATTCAGTAGTACAGAATCAGAACAGAATTTAGAGTTCTGATGGACAGGAATGAACAGATTCGGGCATTAGACTATGAGATTCCAGAAGGGTATGTGTTACAAGCATTAATTTACCATTTGGTACTTACTGCTTGCTTAAGATGATGCTGAGACATAGCATCTAAGCAGGCCAAATGAGGGTGACATGATTTCATTGATGATCACAGGTTCACATATAGAGAATTCCAATAAAATAACTTCTTAAACAATCCTAATAAGTCATTACAAATTACTCAACTGAAGAATTTAGATCAGTGTGAAACAAGTGAATCTAGTTTTGATGGTTATTTTTCTTAATCAAAACATTCAGTTCTATTCTTATAAAATTCAAGTGAAAAATTCTGCTTCTGGCAATGTAACAGACTAGATTGCATGAGTAACACCCCTTTGGGAAAACAGCTATAAGGTCAGGTAAAATATGACCAAATGATCTTTATAAATGCATTCTTGAAGTGACACAGATAGAGAACCCAGAAGTCTTTTTTTTTCTTTTTTTTTTTTTAAGTTGAAAGCAGGGCATCTACAAGATAAGTACTCATTGTAGTTTTCCCACTGAAGATTTCTACTAAACCCTTAATTTACCACTTTTACCACTGCATGAAGGTGCAGAAAAAGTCTGGCTTCTCCCTTTCCCCCAAGATGGAACATCTTCCTCTTGTTGCATGAAATTGACATCCCAGAACTGTGCCATCAGTGTATGGATGAAGAAGAGATTAACTCACTGCACAGAAGATGAAAAGGAAAGTTGCCTTTTGTATCCTTATCATTAGTGAGTAGAAGGAATATCATCCTTGAAAATTTTTAGCAAGGATTTAGCCCTCAAATGAGTTTCACTTAAATACATTCTTGATGTTATAGTGAAATTATTAATTTGATTAAAATTTTATCCCTTAAGTATTAGTTTTTAAAATATTCTTTATGACAAAAATAAGTATGCATAAAGCAGTTGTTCTTCACTGCAAAGGACAGAGTTAATTCAAGAAAAAGCACTTGTGTAAGTGAGTTGTAAGCTAAACTAAACACATTTTTATCCTGGAACATCACTTAAAAAACAACTAAGAGATAAACTTGTTATTCACACTTGGATATTTATTTGGTGAACATTTTCTTGAAATTGAACACAGTTAGCCTGCTACTTAAATGTTAAGTGACTGAAATTATTTGTTGCCAATGATAAAATTCAAGCTTTCAAGTGAAAATTCTAATTGCGAAAAACTTACACTCACCATGTTAAATCTGATAGTTTCCAATGCTTAAAGATACATGATGTAAAAGGTAGCAATAAAAGCAAATGTAGTTATTTTGGTATTGTATGATGAAATGCTTCAACATGTATAGTATCTCCATAATTTAGAGAATTAGCACTTTTCAAATGATGTTACAGAATCTTGCATGAGTAAAAAAATTATCCAACATACATGTTAGAGGCTTGGATTTTAATTTAACAGAGTTTGAAAAGTTTATTGCTGTGATTCCATGTTACTGTTAACGTTTCAGAAACTACCACTGTGGAGTTTTGTGGAGTTTTGATATAGTATCAAAGAAGACCTCAGGTTATTTGCAAATGTCATTAAAATACCCCTCCTTTCCAACTACATATCTGTATAAGGCTGGATTTTTTAAATATACTTTAACCAGAACAACATGTCACACAGATTGAATATGAGAGTAGATACAAGATTCTAGATGTCTGCTAACTGTACACTAGAGAGATTTTGGGAAGATCCCCCGGAGGAGGACATGGCAATCCACTCTGGTATTCTTGCCTGGAGAATCCTATGGACAGAGGAGCCTGGCAGGCTATAGTCCATAGGGTCACAAAGAGTCAGACATGACTGAAGTGACTTAGCACAGAGAGATTTTAGAGACATTTACACATTAAGACATTTGTTAACATGTAAAACAGTGACAGTCTTCTCATTAAATCATTTTGTATAGAGAGTATACAGAAAGCAACAGGCCCATATGAAATCACTAACGAATTCTACCAACAGTTAAGGGAGAAATTATACCAGTTCTCTACAGTGTCTTTCAGAGGGTAGACACACAGAGAATACTTCTTTTTTTTTTTTCAGAGAATACTTCTTAACTCATTCTATGAGGCCTAGAATTACTCTATGACCAAACCAAACAAGGACATGACTAAGAAAAGAATCTACATACCAATTGCTCTTTTACACATAGACACAAAAATATTAAGCACAATATTAACAAATTGAAACCAGGTATAAAAAGAATTATATATCACCATCAAATAGGTTTTATCTCAGGTATACAGATCTGATTCAGCATCTGAAATCAGTTGATGTAATTCACCACACCAACAGATTAAAAAAGAAAAATCATATGAGTATATCAATAGATGCAGAAAAAGCATTTGATAGAATCCATCAGTCATTAAGGGCTTCCCTTGTAGCTCAGTCAGTAAAGAATCTGCCTGCAGTGCAAGAGACCTGGGTTTGATCCCTGGGTTGGGAAGATCCCCTGGAGAAGGAAATGGCAACCCACTCTAGTATCCTTGCCTGGAAAATCTCATGGACAGAGGATCCTGGTGGGCTGCAGTCCATAGGGTTGCAACGACTGAGCAACTAACACTTATCAGCCATTAATGGTAAAAACTCTCAGTTAGCTAGGAATAGAGGGGAACTTCCTAAACTAAATAAAGAATATCTACAAAAACCTTATAGCTAACATCATGCTTGATTGTGAGAAACTCAAAGCTTTCCCACTAAGATCCAGTACAAAGCAAAGATGTCTCTTTTCACTGCTTCTTTCCTTCCAACATCATAATGGAATTCCTTGTTGATGCAATAAGAGAGGACAAGGAACTTAAAAGTATACAGATTGGGAAGGAAGATATAAGACTTTGTTCACAGAATACGTGATGATCTATGTAGAAAATCTGAAAGAATCAATAAAAAATCTCCTAGAACTAATAAGTCGTTATAGCAGGGTTGCAGGATGTAAGGTTTATATACAAAAGTAATTTATTTCCTATATACTAACAGTGAACAAAGGGAATTTGAAACTAAAAGCATAATTCCATTTATATTAGCATCCCCCAAATGAAACACTTAGCAACAAATCTAACAAAATATGTACACGACCTATATGAGGAATAGTACAAAAGAACAAAATCAAATAACTAAAGTTGAGAGATACTCCATGTTCATAAATAGAAAGACTCAATATTGTCAAGATGTCACTTCTTTTCAACTTGATCTATAGATTTAAGGCAATCCCAGTGAAAATATCAGCAAGTTATGTTATGGATATCAACAAACTGATTATAAATTATATGGAGAGGCAAAGACCAACATAGTAGTAAAAAAGAACTAAGTTGGAGTACCAACACTACCTGAATTCAAGGCTTACTACAAAGCTTTAGTAATCAAGACAGTGTGATATTGATAATGGATTAGACAAATAATCATTGGAACAGAATAGAAAGCCCAGAAAGAGGCCCTCATACATGTAGTCAACTGGTCTGTGACAAAGGAGCAACACATAGAACAAAGATAATCCTCTCAGCAGATGGTGCTGGAGCAACTGGATATCCTCTTCCAAATATATGGATCTAGACAGAAACTTTACATCCTCCATAAAAATTAACTTAAAGTGGATCATAGACCGAAATGTAAAATGCAAAACAATAAAACTCTGAGATGATTACACAGGAGAAAACCTAGATGACCTTGGGTAGGATGATGTCTTTTTAGATATGACACCAAAGGTATAATTCATGAAAGAAATAATGGATAAATGGGCTTCATCAAAATTGAAAGCTCTTGTTTTGCTAAAGACAGTGTCAAGAGAATGAGAAGACAAATCACAAACAAAATATTTGCAAAAGACACATGATAAAGTGCTGTTATCCAAATATATAAAGAACAGTAAGAAAATAAGCAAACTCAATTCAAAAAATGGGGCAAGAGAGATACCTCCTCAAAGAAGATATTTTTTTTGTTGTTGTTCTTCTTCTTCACTTACTAAGTCATGTCCAACTCTTTGTGACCCCATGGACTGCAGCATACCAGTCTCCTCTATCCTCCACTGTCTCTTGGAGTTTGCTTAATTGCATGTCCATTTAGTCCATGATAATATCTAACTATCTCATGCTCTGCCACCCCCTTCTCCTTTTGCCTGCAGTCTTTTCCAGTATCAGGGTCTTTTCCAGTGAGTCAACTCTTTGTAGCAGGTGGCCAAAGTATTGGAGCTTCTGCTTCAGCGTCAGTCTTTCCAGAGAATATTCAGGGTTGATTTCTTTTAAGATTGACTAGTTTGATATCCTGACAATACAAGGGACTCTCAAAAGTCTTCTGCAGCACCAGAGTTCGAAAGCATCAATTCTTTGGCATTCAGCCTTTTTTATGGTCCAGCTCTCACATCCATACATAACACATACAGATAGCAAATAGGCATATGAAAAAATGCTCCGCATCATGTTATTAGAGAAATGCAAATTAAAGCAATGAGATACTACCACACACCTATTAGAATGGCCAAAATCTGTCACACTAATAGTGTGGAGAGCATGTGGAGCAACGGGGACTCTCATGCATTGCTGGTGGGAATGCAAACTGATACAGCCACCTTGGTGCAGTTTGGCACTTTCTTACAAAATGAAGCATACTCTTACCATATGATCCAGCAATCACACTCCTTGGTATTTACCCAAACGAAATGAAAACCGTTGTCCACACAAAAACCTGCACATGGATGTTTATAGCAACTTTATTCATAATTGCCAAAACTTGAAGCAACCAAGATGTTCTTCAGTAGATGAATGGATAAACTGTGGTACATATCGACAATAGAATATTATTCAGCGTTAAAAAGAAAAGCCATGGAGGAGCCTTAAATGCATATTACTAAATGAAAGAAGCCAATTTGAAAAGGCTACATACGGTATGATAGCAACTAATTGATGTTCTGGAAAAGGCAAAACTATGGAGACAGTGAAAAGATTGTTGGTTGCCAGGGGTGGGGAGTGGAGGAGATGAATAAGCAGAACACAGATGATGATTAGGGCCGTGAAATACCCTGTATATCATAGTGTAGCTATAGGATTCATTATAAACTTGTCCAAATTGATAGAATGTACAGCCCACAAGTGAACCCTGAAGTAAAGTATGGATTTTGGGTGATTATGATATGTCAATGGAGGTTCATCTGTGGTAAACAATGTACCATTCTGGTGGGTGATGTTGATAATGGGGTAGGCTATGCATGTGTAGGAGCAGGGAATAAATGGAAAATCTCTTTACCTCCCTCTCAGTTTTGTTGTACACCTAAAATTGCTCACAAAAAAATTAAGTCTTAAAAAAGAAACTATATTTATTCTTCATAAAAATCTGTTAACATGTTATTAATTATGTTTGAATGAATGAAATATTTTTAAACTTTCTGATATTTAATTTTTAATAGGGAAAGTATTGACAGGTATAACCCGGACAAACAAAAGCTCTTTGTAGTTCTCAATTAAAGCATGTAAAAGGGTCTTGAGATAAAAACACTTGAGAAACATTCATCTAAACTCTCCAGTAAAAGACAGAGATTATCAGACTAGATTCAAAAATTTTCTGGATATATGCTATTTATAAGAGACAATTCTAAAATAAAAGAAAGTTGTGTTTGAAGAGGGAAAGGGAGCCTGTCATGAAGTCTGTGAACAGCTTCTCGATTTTTTCACTTCTTTATTTCATGATTTGTGTCCTTTAGGAAATGTTCTATGACCTCATATTTGAAACGTCTACTCCTCTGCTTGGTCCTTATCACATAAGGAAATACAGTGATCTGGTGAAATAGGTGACTTCGCTTAAAAATGATCCTGTTGTGAAAGTGGATAGCAGTGTATGCATACCAGTTAAATACTTTTAAAGGCCCATGAACAATTACAAAAATTGATCATGAGTCAGGCCATAATGCATGTCTTAGTAAATTTTGGAAATTAACATTATAAAGACTGTATTCTGTGACCCTACATCAATTAGTCAGTAGTCATTACATAAAGATAAGTGGAAAGACTCCATATAGAAGAAAAAAGTTTATAAACATCTTGAGAATCAAAAAACTTGTAATGAAAGATTAGAAAATATTTACAGAATAACAAAAATAATTCATACTAAAATGTGAGACATATTTAAAGCAATGCTTAGAGAAATACATAGTCTTAAATGCTTACGTTAGAAAAGAAGATATGCTCAGGATCCAGAAGTTAGAACAATATACTCATGGAAAACAGGAGGAAAGAAATAATAAAGATTAGCAGAAACTGCTAAAATAGAAATGTACATTCACTCCAAAGGATCAAGAAAGCCAAATGATTTGGAAAGCCTGTTGAAAGAGACAACTTATAGCAAGCTTTATTTAGGAACAAAAGAGTGTGAGAAGGCACAATTAGTACTTTGAATAAAGAAATGTACAAAACTATAAATTCTGCTGAGATTAAAATAGGAAAAAGATATTTTAAATAGTATTATGACACTAAATGTGAAATATTGGGTGAAATGTGTAAATTCTAAGCAGAGGTGGAATACTTAATCTAAACTGATTTAGGAAGACATTGTACACCTGAATGGCTTGAATACTTCTGTAATCATTAAAGAAATTGTTATCAGTAATTAGAAACCCTCCCTGAAAGGAAACAGGCTCACATAATTTTAGATTTTTAAAAAATGTTTTTCAGGAATGTGGAGTTCCTTTAATTTTAGAAAATCTACTAATTTACTACATTATTCTGCCATAAATTCAAGGTTTGAGAAATCTTAAATTATTCCAAAAGATAAAGCTTTGGTAATTAAGGCAATATTGTCTTGTTGTGAGGTTAGAACAGTTGGCTAGTGGTACAGAATGATTGATTATTGACCTGTATATGCAAACCAGAGTTTTGATAGAATGGACATTGTAGGTAGGGGAAAGGAGATATATATATATATATATATATATATATATATATATATATATATATATATATATGGACTATTTAATAAACAGTGCTGTGATACTTATTTATCAATGCTTTTTAAAAAATGAAATTGGATTCCTATCTGAAAACTTACACAAAAATTAATTCCATGTGTAATGGCTCTTAAATATGAAAGCAGAAGTATAAAAGTTTTAAATGAGTGGTAAGAAAGCTTTATAACCTCAGGGTTGGGAAGATTTTCACAAACCCACAAACCATAAAGGAAAAGGCTGACTTGGAAATTGGATTCATTTGAAAGATTCCACAGAGAGTGAAAATACAAGCTAGAAACTGAAAGAAGATGTTTGTAGCACATATAACTGATTGTGCTCAGCATGGATTCAGTACCAGAATGCATATGTAATTAGTCAGTAACCAAAAGATAAACAGCATGGTAAGAAAAAGTATAAAAGATTTCACGGAAGAGGAAACATGTGGCTAGTAAACTATGAAAGGATAATCGATGCATTAGTAATCAGGGGAATGCAATTAACACTATAATGAGGTAATATTTAATCATCTCAGATTGGTGAAAATGAAATGTAATATTTAATTATCTCAGATTGGTGAAAATGAAAAAGAAAATTCCAAGTGTTGGTAAATGTGGAGCAATGGAAACACTTAGGGACTGTAAATTAATAAAGCCACTTTGGATTAAATTTGATATTTTCTGGTAAAGTTGGACATGAACATATCCTGTGACCCATTCTAGAAACATGTCCTAGGTGAATTCTTGTGTGTGTGTGCATGAGGATATAGACATAAGAATATTTTTTATTGAAGTATAGTTGCTTTATAATATTATGTTAGTTTCTGCTGTGTAGCAGTGTGAATCAGCCATATGTATGCATATATCCCCTCCCTCTTAAGCCTCCCTCCCATCCGCCCCCATCTTGTCCCTCTAGGTCATCACAATACACCAATTTGAGTACCTTATGATATACAGCTTCCTGCCAGCTATCTGTTTTACACATAGTAGTGTATATATGGTGGTTTAGTTACTAAGTTGTATCCGACTCTTGTGACGCCATGGACGGTAGCCTGGCAGGCTCCTCTGTCAATGGGATTCTCCAGGCAGGAATACTGGAGTGGGTTGCCGTTTCCTTCTTGAGTGTATATATAGACATAATAATATTGATAGCTTTGTTTTTAATTCCAGATAACTAAATAAACCTCAAGCAACCATGTTTATCAACAGTAAAACAGATGGGTAAACTGTAGGATACTCATGTAATAAAATATTAGGAACAATGAAATTTAATGAATTACAGTTTTACACATCAACTTGTTCATGGGGTTCATGGGGTTCTCTGTGGATCACAATAAATTGTGGAAAATTCTGAAAGAGATGGAAATACCAGACCACGTCACCTGCCTCTGGAGAAATCTGTATGCAGGTCAGGAAGCAACAGTTAGAACTGGACATGGAACAAACTGGTTCCAAATAGGGAAAGGAGTACATCAAGGCTGTATATTGTCAGCCTGCTTATTTAACTTATATGGAGAGTACATCATGAGAAATGCTGGGCTGGATGAAGCACAAGCTGGAATCAAGATTGCTGGGAGAAATATCAATAACCTCATATGCAGGTGACACCACCCTTATGGCAGAAAGTGAAGAAGAACTAAAGAGCCTCTTGATGAAAGTGAAAGAGGAGAGCGAAAAAGTTGGCTTAAAGCTCAACATTCAGAAAACTAAGATCATGGCATCTGGTCTCATCACTTCATGGCAAATAGATGGGGAAATAGTGGAAACAGTGGCTGACTTTTTTGGAGGGGCTCCAAAATCACTGCAGATGGTGATTGCAGCCATGAAATTAAAAGATGCTTACTCCTTGGAAGCAAAGTTATGACCAACCGAGACAGCATATTAAAAAGAGACATTACTTTATCCACCTAGGTCTGGCTAGTCAAGACTATGGTTTTTCCAGTAGTCACGCATGGATGTGAGAGTTGGACTATAAAGAAAGCTGAGCACCAAAGAATTGATACTTTTGAACTGTGGTGTTAGAGAAGACTCTTGAAGAGTCCCTTGGACTGCCAGGATATCCAACTAGTCCATCGTAAAGGAGATCAGTCCTGGGTGTTCGTTGGAAGGACTGATGTTGGAGCTGAAACTCCAGTACTTTGGCCACCTGTTGTGAAGAGTTGACTCATTGGAAAAGACCTTGATGCTGGGAAAGATTGAGGGCAGGGGGAGAAGGGGACAGAGGATGAGATGGTTGGATGGCTTCACCGACTCAATGGACATGAGTTTGAGTAAACTCTGGGAGTTGTTGATGGACAGGGAAGCCTTGTATGCTGCGGTTCATGGGGTCGCAAAGAGTTGGACATGACTGAGCAACTGAACTGAACTGACATCAATATGGATAAATATCAAGAACTTAATGAGACTTGCCTGGTGATACAATGGATAAGAATCCACCTGCCATGAAGTGATGGGACCAGATGCCATGATATTAGTTTTTTAAAAGCTGAGACTTAAGCCAGTTTTTTCACTCTCCTCTTTCACTCTCATCAAGAGGCTCTTTAGATCCTCTTCACTTTCTGCCATTAGAGTGGTATCATCTGTATATCTGAGGTTGTTGATATTTCTCCTGGCAGTCTTGATTCCAGGGTATATATGTAGATAGTATTCTTTTTTCGGAGAGGGAGGGAGGGAATAACCCAAAATTCAGGGTCTAATCACCTTTGGATGAGGGAATGGGAGGGAGACAGTTTTGCATGGGAAATGAGGATTTTAAGGTACTGATATTAATTGTTTGTTAAACAGGATGGTGGGTACAGGATGTTCATTTTATTATTTGTTAAGTAGTACTTGTATGTTTTGTACTTTGTGTGATGTGTTTCAAAATTTTTTTTAAAAAACCCTCAAATGATAATGTCATTAGTTCAATTTTCAGTGTGTTGTGAAAAAAAAAACTGATAATAAGGTATAATACTTGACAGAATTTTTAGAACTTTTTTTAAAAATAAATCTCTGAAAAAATCATAAAATCTAAGTAAGATCCTTCTCTCCTTACATGGGATAAAGTTAAATTTCTAGGTAGAGAAAAGCAATCAAATACAATAGAAGAGGCATTATATTAATTATATTTATTTTGAGGTTCATAATGAGCTATTTTGTAAGAAGA
The DNA here is from genome assembly GCF_023091745.1 of Budorcas taxicolor. Taxonomy (NCBI): domain Eukaryota; kingdom Metazoa; phylum Chordata; class Mammalia; order Artiodactyla; family Bovidae; genus Budorcas; species Budorcas taxicolor. The sequence continues at coordinate 120,747,438 of NC_068920.1, forward strand.
CCTTAACTTGGATAATTTGGACAAAAGATTTGTCCAACTTCTTACATCTAACTAGCTGTTCTGCTATCAGTATGTTATATGTATTGTTCGTTTTAGGAGGGCGGAGTGGTAAGATTTGCTATCTGTTTCTTTTTTTATTTTGGTAAAATCTACCTTGTTTAAAAAATATATGTAAAGAAGTCTTGAGTCTTGTGAGACCATATTTATTCACTTTATAATCAGTTCATTCCTAATTAGAAAAGTTATTATAAATCTTTTCCCTCTTATGCTGTACAGGGAAAACATTTATTCACTTGTTGCTTGTTTTGTTAGGGCTTTAATAGCAATGAGAGTACACTGAGGTATTCATTTCAGGTCTGGTAAGAATGTCGGGGAGGGGGGGTCTTTGCATGGATTTTAGTAAAGTAACTACATTATACTTTTGAGCAAACATTGAGTTACGCTTTATTTATTTTCCTCATTTTGTTACAGACACATGGCCATTACCCCACACCTGTTACCAGGCAGTGATTACTGCAGGACCATTAGTGGTCCTGCTTAGCCATTGATTGGTGCTGCAATGGGCCCCTCACCCAAGTGACCAACTGTCAATGAGCAACGGATAGTTGTTCTGCTCAGTCATTGGTCAGTGCTGCAATGGGCCCCTCTCCCAAGTGATCAACTGTCAGTGAGCAACTGTGTTAGTGTTTCTGCTCAATCATTGGTTGGTGCTTCAATGGGCCCCTCCCCCAAGAGACCAGATGGCAATGAGTGGCTGTTAATGGTCCTGTTCAGCCATTGGTCAGTGCTGCAGTGGGCCCCTCCCCCAAGCAAGCAGCTGTCAATGAATGACCATTAGTGGGGCATTCAGCCAGTGGTCAGCAGAGTAGTCGTTGTCCTGTGGAGAGTGAAGAAAGAGGCAGATCCTGGTTTTCTACCCAGGGCCCTCTAGCTCACCTGGCCTCGGGTCAGTGGGTGAGCTGGAGGGCCCAGGAAACAGGCCAGGGGCTCTTCTGCTGGGCTCCAGAGCCCTCGTCAGGACCACCCACTGGCCAGGCCCAGGCCTTGAAGCAGTGGTGAACCTTTCCTCCATCCCTGCCTCTGTGACCAAATGGCAGTGGCAGTCTGCATAGGACGCAGTCTGTGGGACCTGGCTCCCTCCCCGCCACCGTTTGGTTGGCCTAAGAAGCCTGAGGGCCAGTTGGGCCCTGGGCCTCTGGCTCCCTCAGCAATGACAGCTGGATAGGGTCTGGGGACCTGACCTTGAGGGAGCCACCAACTGAGATCTGCCTCATCAGTCAGGATCCAGACCTCAGAGGGTGAAAGTTGTGTCTTGGGAACTTGCCCTTTCTTGTCAGAACAGAGAATAACGTTTGTTTGGTGGAGGTTTACAGGAATATTGTTACCTGACCGAGACCTGACCTCAAGAGCAAAGGATCTGACACCAAAAAGTGTGCAACAACTTAACCATGTCCCTCCGTTACCTTTCCTATAAAAGAGTTTTGCTGAAAGCTTTCGGGGAGTTTAGGGTTTTTAAGGCATGAGCCACACATATCCTTACATGGCCCTCAGTGAACCTTTCTCTGTTCCGGACTCTGGTGTTTTGTTTGGCTTCACTGTGCATCAGGCATATGAACTTGCATTTTGGTAACAATTTCAAGATTGGTGAATCTAGATAGACTACTTATAATATTAATATTAATGTATAAGCCAGGTAAAATAGTCCATGAATATTAATAATAAAACTCTACTAAATATTTTCATATATTATTGCAAGAATTTATTTAGGACATATTTCTAGGATGAGAATTATTGATAAGGTATTCATCTGTTCAACTTTACAAGGTAATGTCAAATTGCCTTCCAAAATGGCTGTATCAATTGAAGCTCTGTCCTGTAGTATTAAGAGAATTTACATTGTCCCTCATCCTATTAACACTTGGTATTGTCTAGCTTTTGAAGATACTCACCAATCTTGAGAGTGTGGGAAACTGAAGCTAAGATACATGAAGAAATATACCAAAGATTAGCCAGAGAATAAATGCTGGCCATGTTCTAATCCAAGTTTTTCTGATTACAACTACAGTAATGTGGGTTTCAAAGAAATGGAAATATATAGGCTAAGTCATTTTTATGACAGAATAGTTATGAAAAATGAGATTAAAATTTCCTTTAGTAATTTCCTCAGGGGAAGTATTTCTGAAAGTATGATTTTTAGATTAACTGGATCAGAATCACTTGATAGAAGAGATGGGCTTATGAGAGGGTCAAGATGGGAATTGGGAGGGGAGATACTTATTATTTTTAGAAATGCCACAGATTCCTGAGGCATCTCTAGTTTAGCATCTCTTGGAGTGGGATCCAGGTATTTAAATTATCTAAAGCTGGCCTAGTTTTATTTTATTTTTTTGATGAACACTAAATAAGAACTTATGCTTTATGGATGTTGAAATAATTCCCAAAATGCTGCCAGATTCACATATAAATAGCTTAGGCTGGGAGTCAGAAACTTAGCTGAATGTTTATATATAAACAATCCCTTCTTACTGACTTCAGTCATCTAACCTCTTTTCTCTAAGGGTTCCTTTTACTATTTTTTTTCCTTTATTTTTCTCCTCTTGTCCAGCCTTCATCTGAAATGAAATAGCATTAGGACTTTGACAGTAATAATAGTAATTGTCTCTAAAGTCTCTCTGCCAGGCTGACCCCTAGTCCTTTAAGGAAGAACTATAGGATACAAAAGACATATAGCAATGCAATCAGTTATTTTATTCTTCTCTATAAAACTGATGATAACAATGATACTATTCTTGGGAGGTGGATATAGATATAGACCAAGTGGTTATAAAAAGTGAAGATTCATGGAGCTGGAGTTAGAAAGATGAAAGATCCTTATGTTTTTCTCATTATTGTTCTGCTAAAAAATGTCTTTTCTATGACAGCTAATTTTAAAGAGGAAAACAGTGACTGAGCTGGGTAAAGAATTACTAAAAACATCTCTTAGGCCCCCTTTCCTATCAAGGATACAGGCTGTAAGTGAGATCCTATGTTAATATTAGAAATGGACACTGTAGACTCGAAAGAGTTTTCTGCTTGCCTGCCCAGACCTTACCTTGCTTAGCAATAATGAAATCAATAGAATGTTAATCATCAAAACTCTAGATTTTGCAGGAATCATCCTTAAACTAGGCTTTCAAAATTATGTACATTTCCAAGTTATCTTAATTTTTATAGTTTGATTATTTGGTTATAAAATTAAATAATTACTTTTAAGGAATCAATGTTGTATTTTGTGAAATAGATTTGTTTAACAAATATGAAAACAATATGTAGCAATTTGTATGCCATGCTTTCAAAACAGAGGCTTTAAATCCTATATTTTATGTAGTAGTTGTTAGCTATTCTAAAGGTACAATGAGAGATTATTGTTCATATCAGTGTAATAAATTGATACTCTCAGATCATAGTTTTTCATTTTGTACATTGTCACAACCTTGGACCTTAATCTTATTCTTTGATTGACAGTAGCAACCAGGGAAAGAACATTTGTATTGTCTGGGACAGTCGCATCTGTTCAACTTGATTCAGTTGAAGTATTTGCATATTCTTAAGTGTTTCTTCTTAGAGGTCTGAAATCCTTCTCAAGTGCTTGATGCATTTTTAAAATTCATTCATAAGGTATCTACATGCACTAATAGTTCTGTGTAATATGCTGTGCATAATCTGACAGATAAGACCACTTTTTAAAACAAGGTATTCTTTAAGGATGCTACACTACATTTTTACTTGTTTTGCTGGCAGAAATGTCAAAGTTTTTCAAAAGGCCATTTTAATATTTTGATTAGATTAGTATATCTTTATTTTAGGCAAGTTTGTCAATCATAGGGCAAATAAAGATTTATTGAATAATAATTCAGAAGTTAATAATAGTTTCTCCTGCCTTGGTTGGAAAATTGAGTAATTTTTAGAAAACTGTTATAGAACTTGAATGGATTTCTGTTCGGTCTCCTTATTTTACAGGGAAAATTACCAAGCCTCAAGTTTACTGACTTACTCAAAGTCACACAGCTTAGAAATTAGGTCTTATTTTAGGTCTGAACTCTCAGACTAGTTAAAGCCCAAGGATTGCTGGTATATGACTTCTGATTTACATTATTTATTAATTACTCTGTGTCTAAGATTTCTCCTTACCATTAGAACACATAGTCAAAGATTATGTCTTATTCATTTTTATATCTGCAGAATTGACACCGTGTCTTAAACATAGTTAATGCCCAATCATTATCCTGTTGTTCTATTTTCATTATTTTCCTAGGCTATTATGCTATAAAGAATAATTTTGGAATGAGATAGTTTATTAATGGAATGTTAAGCATCTTTAATAGCAAATAGGTTTCATTTTGTGTTCCAATTTTAGTAAATTGACAATGACTGTGTGGAGGAGTTGAGATCTGCTGGGGTCATTGAGCATTATCCACCACAGACATACAATCAGAGAAACCAGCTCTTTCTAATTTGATTTATGTCATCTTAGGGAGGGAAGAGAGGACTTTAGACTGGAGTGAGCAGAAAAGATCCTGGGAACGATTAAGTCTCAAAGTACAGGACAGATACAGAATTCAGAGACGGAAAAAAACGAGGTAGAAATGCCACTGAGGCTGGGGTTCTTTAAGAAATTTGAAGGTTCAAAAAGAAGAAATATCATTAGGTTACATTAAATATAATCAAAGGGGAGGGAATTGATTATTAATGCTTTTGATACCTAGCTTTGTGCTAGAACCTTTTTTTAAGGAAACCTTGCATGCATGCTCAGTTGGTTAAGTCACGTCTGACTCTCTGCAACCCTGTGGACTGTAGCTTGCCAGGCTCCTCTGTCCATGAGATTTTCCAGGCAAGAATACTGGAGTGGGTTGCCATGCCCTCCTCCAGGAGATCTTCACCACCCAGGGATCAAATCCACGGTGTCGCCTGTGTCTTCTGCATCTCAGGCAGATTCTTTACCACAGAGCCACCTGGAAAGCCTGGAAACCTTAGGTTACATTAAATATAATTAAAGGAAGGAAAACAGCTGTTGAGTATTAATGCTTTGATACCTAGCTTTGGGCTAGATCCTCTTTTTACAAGAGACCTGGATACTTTCCTATACTAGTTTGCATTCCTTGCTTTTCCTTTCCTGAGATATTTAAGGTTGTTCTAGTCTTCCCTTATTTCTCTGAGCCAGCCATCTCCAATTTTTCTCTGCCTTACACACACAGGTACACCCGTGGCTTATTCATGTTGATATATGGCAAACATCACCAAAATATTGTAAAGTAATTAGCCTCCAATTAAAATAAATTAATTTTTAAAAAAGATATGAAACTTGTGATATAACCTTAATTCAGTTTTATTTCAGTATTATAAGAATTCATTGGAGAAAGAAGTCTCAACAGCTGTTTAATCAAATTACTAAAATAACATTCAAAGATACTTGGCTATAAAGTAAATAACTCCAAATTACGTAATGAATTTTATCTTCCAGGAATCCCCTTCTGGTCGAAGAAAAGCTCTTGCCACCACCAGCATCAACATGAAACAGTATGCAAGCCCAATGCCAACGCAGACTGACGTCAAATTAAAATTCAAGCCATTGTCTAAAAAAGTTGTATCTGCCACTCTTCAGTTTTCATTGTCTTGCATTTTCCTTCGGGAAGGAAAAGCCACGTAAGTTTATTTTGTCAGATAAGCTGCTTCAAAGAATGTTTGTTTGTTTGTTTGTTTTTTAAGAAAACATTGTAGGTAAATAGCTTTTGTCTCAGTAAACTGGCAACAGTTGAGAACATCCTACCACATACCAATCATTCTTGCCATTCTTTGTTTCAGAAGCTGAATTAGATGTACTTCTTGTTATTTATAGTCTCTTTTGATGCTAGAGAATGAACAGTAATATAAAAATGACTTTAGCAATTTTAAAAAATTTAAAATGTGTATTATAGGCTATCATAGGTTTTATATTTCAGCGTCTTCAGTGTAAGTAGTTGTACTGTGAAGTACACAGTTCATTTTGTAGAGATGTGTGATGCAGCTGAGGCATGAGGGGAACCCAAAATGAAAAGTTTAGGATAAGAAGAATGAAAGAACTAAAGGAACTTGTGCCAATTCAGGTTTTTTGGCTCAGCAGTTCAAAAATTGTACAGGAAAGGTACAATACAGTTTAGATAACCAGTTTGCTATGACCATTATCTTTTGCAAATATCACTTCTTAAGCAGTGCATAGCATTGCACAAAGATAGTTCCTATACCCAGTTGTAGTCTCCTGAAAGAATAAAATTCTAACTGGTTAGAATGAGATGAACATACCTAGAGCAAGGAAAAAAAATAGTAACATTTCTCTTAGTTGTTCCATACAGTCAAATCAACAGTAAGTGTATGTTTTGGGTGTAGTGAAAGGGTTAGTATGTACTTGGAATACTGAGAGGAAAACAGAAATTCTGTGCCTAAGACTTCAATGGTGATAGGAAGAATGAGCATTTCATTCTAATCTGCATCACACTTCTGAATGTGTTTGACCTAGTGGAAAGTGGTTACTATAATTGGCCATGTCTGTTTGACTGATTAGACTGGATCCTGTGCGTCAGTCAAAACGAGATGTTTGGCACTCATCTACAAATGACTTGGTAGATAACAATAAGCCTCTTCTCTGCAAAGTTGGCTTCTGTGGGAGTGAGGTAGAGGGACAGTGCAGCAAGTAATTACGTCTTTCATCTCAGGACTTTAAATTATAGATTTAAATATTGAAAAGTTAAAGACCTTACCCTGAAGTTCAAGCCAAAATGAAAAGAAAGGAAGCAGAGAAAGAAGAGAGACATAGAGAAGATTCTTTGAAGGTGGACTCCTTTCCACTAGGCAGAAGCAGTAAGTGATTTAGCACCATTCATGGGAATTTGGGTGAGAGGAAATTCAGTCAAACTAAGTATCAGTCTGAGTGAAGTATGTTCTCAGAACACTCTAAACCACCTCTCTATCTCCTCATTGGTTGCCTGCTCACCTTTCCCAAAGAAAATGTTCAGGGCAAAAATATAGGGGATAAAATTAAGCAAGTTAACATTTTAAGAACACAGTTATATATTGAGATTATATCCTAGTGATAGGAAAGCAGTTTGTAAGGCATTCGCATAAAGTCATACAACTGTTTTTGCCCATATAGACTTTGTATCAATAAGTTTGTCTTGAAAAGGGGAAATTATTTTGTTAACTCTAAGCTTATATGAGATAAAATGTGAAGAATTAAAAAAAAAATTTAGTCTGCAAAATCATGTCATATTTAGAAGATAAGTGAATGTTAACAAGCATACTTTATAAAAGCAAAGTATCTTTTGTTTTGTTTTTATTGTGGTAAAATGAGAAACAGTGTTTAATTCAGCTTTCTGGATTTGATGGAATAATACCAGATTGAAATTTAGTTAGTACATATCATGTTAGAAATATGTTTCATTCACTGTAGTTTATTTGAAATTTAAGGTGAGAATAATAGATTAAGAAAATTTAACGTTAGTTAACATTGAGTAGTACACTATATAAGTTTGTATTTAAAATACTTTAAAAATCATTTTTACGTTTTATCAAATGTATGGTCTTTAATTAACCCAAGATGGAAATTTAACCCATTTTTCATTATGTAATTCTTACAAAGGCTAGGCTTTCAAGTGCTTTTTCAATTACTGTAGTTTCTTAACTTTTGGCAAGTTTAAACTCCTTTGAGAAAAATACACATTTAAACAAGATTTAAATATAATTTATAGGGTTTACCACTTCTTTTTACTCCTACCCACAAAACCGAAAGGATTCTTGGACTTTAGATTAAGAATTTCTATTCTAATTACTTCTGCAAGTTTGACTATTTTTCAAGTCTAGATCTCATCTGCTTTGCAAACTGTCCTGATATTTTATGAAACAAGTTTTTGTTTCCAAACTTCATGATCAGAAAACCATACTTTAATTCCATGAAGAAAATTTTAGATATGTAGCACAGAATTTAAATAACCAGTTAATCATTTACTGTCTATAAATTAAATGTTCAATTAAAAAATTAATGAATGTTTATTCAATAGTTTTGTATAACTGTTTGAAAAGTCTTGTTAACATTTAGAGAGAAGAAATATATTATTTTCTTAAGAAACAACCCTTTTTTAGGCAATGTCAGTTAATAAACTGTATTATCATTGATGTAGGGATGAAGACATGCAAAGTTTGGCTAGTTTGATGAGTATGAAGCAAGCTGACATTGGCAATCTAGATGACTTTGAGGAAGATAATGAAGATGATGATGAGAACCGAGTGAACCAAGAGGAAAAGGCAGCAAAAATTACTGGTTGGTTGGTTTTATTTGCTTTAAACTAAAAATTTAGCTTTTTTTGTTTGCAGAAAAATTCATTGTTGTTTCCCAGGAAAAAATCAATTCCACTAACAAGGTATTTTTTCTTCCTTAATAATATATTTTCTTCCTTCCTAATATAATACAGCATTTAGCTTGCTGGAAACTTTATATGCTGATGGTAATAACAGAGTTTAGCAAGTCCAAGGCTAGTCAAGAAAGCATCAAACTTTACTGAAACTACTGAATATAGTATGAAGTAGCCTAAATATGTTTATAGTTATTTTGTCATTGTATGGAATGAATGCTAAGTAAAAATCTGTCTTAAGGATAAGATGAGGAGATATATTGACTACCTTCCTCTAGTTCATGTTCATTTATTCACATAAAGTGTATGGACAGTCTTTGTTTTGAATTTGTATACATCTTACGTATCCTTATATCTAGAAGCTTCCATGCAAGTATTTCTTATAGCTGGTTTGATCAAACTACTAAGATGGTTAGTAGTTCAAACCTCTTTGTATTAATTGGTCAATAAATGTTTATCAACAATCTGGCTATCACTCTTAAGGAAGTGATGTTACACCTTTATTATTGGAATGAAAATCAAGTACTATATACATATTCCTTTCAGCTAGTAAATTGCTGTCAATTTCTGGATTGATATCCCTTGACTTCTATCATCTATTCACCTCTTGGTGATTTTTCCAAATTAATTGGGCACTCTGGCACTGAACTCTTGGCTATGCCTCAATTCTTGCTGTTTTATGGGGGATTTCCTTTGATCACATGGATGAGCAATTTAATTTCTTAGTTAAAAACTTCTGTGACTTCCTCAACTCCAGTGACCTTCACTTTTACTTCTGTTAAAAGGAAATGGTCAGACTTGTATGCAAAGATAGATGTTTTGTCCTGAGCAAATTTTATAAATTACAGTTGACCCTTTACTGATTTGAACTGCATAGGTCCACTTGAATGTAGATTTTTTTTAAATAGTAAATAGTGTAGTACTACATGATCTGTGGAGGTGAATATGTAGGAACTGAGGACTTGAAGGATCCATGAATATAGAAGGCCAGCTATAAGTTATACGTGGATTTTCCACTGTACAGAGGGTTGATGTTCCTTAAACCCTGTTTTATTCAAGGGTCAGCTGCATTGTTTTCTAATTTATGTTTGCCATTTTGATTTCTTATTTGACCCAAGAATGTTTAGAAGAATGTGCTTTGTCATGGGCTATGTTTATTTCTAGTTTAATTCGAATAAGATTCTGAAGCCTATCCGACCTCAATTTTTAAAAAAATATGATTGAGATCTTTTTCTTTGTAGTGTAGATAGATGATCTGTTTTTGTAAGTATTTTATGAGCATCTTTTTATATGTATCTTCTCTTTGTTAGATTCAGCATGTAGCTTTTAGACCCAAGTTTACATTTATATTATTTACTTATTTATATTCTTATGCTTTGTGTATAGTTCATCAGTGAAAGAGAACTTCAATCCTAAATTATTTAGTTCATAAAAATTTATTCTTATACCTTTGTTGTGAATTATAATTTGGTCAGTTTGTACCATTTAATGCCTGTTGTCTAAAGTTTTTGCCTGATGTTGATGTTTGTAATCCATACCTTCTTTGTATTTGATGTATTTATCACTTTATTTTTATCCTATCTGTGTTAGATACTTCTCTTCATAAACAGTATTTTGTTATATTTCTTGCTAACTGACCTACTTAATTTCATTTCTATTACTTTATACTTTTATTTGGGGATTTTCTTATTTTTTTCTACCCACTCTTTATATTTTTACCATTCTTAAATGTTCTTTAGTAGAGTAATTTGAAAGTTATACATCCTCTATTTTCATTTTGGAATAGTATCCTCTGAAATAAATAAGCCAGAGGGATAACTGAGCTTGTATTTCTCTACTAACATTAAAAGTGAAGCAGAATGTGTTGACTCACCTTGTGTAAGAAGAGAAATTCAATATGATTTCCTCTTCTCTTTATTTGAATTTCTCCCTCCAACCCCTCCTGGCTATTATTTTTATTTCAATAACATTTGGGGATTTCTTTTTTCAATAATAAATGTTGACATTTGCTTGTTATAATGTCAGCAGAATTATATAATAATTTAAAAAATGCCATGTCTTTGCTGTCTTTGAGTTCTTTGTTTGATTTGGCTAGTTGAAGTACTTCAGGAAGGGAAGTTATGTCCTTCCCTTACCAATTCCAACTACTACTTATCTATTCTTCAAATTTTAATTCTTTTGCCACATCCTCTGAGAAGCCTCTTATGCCCTCTCCATTTAAAATTGTCACTCTGCCCCTTGTGCACTGTACCATTTGCAAATGCATCTATTTTCTTACAGCATGAGTTTGTAATTCAATCTTTTAATTAGAGAATATGGTTTATTCTTTGTATATGGCTTTTGGTTAAAACTAAATCTCAGTTAGGCATTTATACCATTAGTAGCAACTAGAATGCCACACATTTTCATTGTTATAGCCATTTTGATCAATGTTGTATATTTTCATCACAGCAGTGGGCAAAAATGGTGATAGCATGTCACAAGTTCTGCATTGCTACTGAAAAGAAAAGAAAGAACAGTATTTTTGAGCAAAATACAGGTTTAGTGAAAGGATTCAGTAGTAATTAGATTTTATAGCTGAACTCTTATCTAAGTCCATTTGAGCTGCTATAACAAAATATCAAAGATTGGATAGTTTATAAACAACAGAAATTTGTTTCTCACAGTTTTGGAGACTGGAAGTCTGAGATCAGTGTGTCAACATGGTTGGGTAAGGACCATCTTCTGGGTCACAGACTTTTCATTGTATTCTTTACGTGGTGGATGGAGGCAAGGGAGTTCTTTTGGGCCTCTTTTATAAGACTATTAATCTCATCCAGCCTCATAACCTAGTCACCTGCCAAATGCCCCACCTCCTAATACTATCACATTGTAAATTAGGATTTCATTATATGAACTTTGAGAGACACAGACATTCATACCATAACAACCTTTATTGCTTAAACAAACATATATACTTTAATTTCTAAGATCTCTACTGCAGAAGTAACTTCTGGGGATAGCCTAAAATTCTCTGACTCTAATAGAAGTTACTTTTGATGATCCAGAATTTCTTTGGAATGCTACTGGTTTGTGTTATTATTTATTTATGTATTTATTTTCCATATTTTATGCAATTTCTTCAAGATAGAGACTATATTTTGATCATTTTTTCATCTCTAGCTTCTAGCACATTGTCTGGAACACACTAAGAGTTTAAAATATTTTAAATGAAAGGTCACAAATGAGTGAGTGGGCTTCTCTCTCCTATTGTAGCCCACATTGGTCACTCTGACCTATTGTCTTGTTCCATTCATTTTGACCTTTATACTGTCTTATATTAATATAAGATGCGATGATCCCATTTGATGGACGAAATGCAATCTGGAGGAGACACATAATTCAGACCTTAAATAACTCAAGAGTAAATAATTCATAATACAAAAGTAATGAATATAAACTGTGTATTGAGGGAGCATAGGTAAATACTGACCTTGGATGATTACGTTTGTTTTAGGTCAGTAATGCCACAATCATTATAACACACTTATGCTTTGACATTAACATTTTTTTCCTCAGTATTTTTTTTTTTACTGTCATTAGAGCATTTGATGTATTTCCTTGCCTGTTTAACTCAGTATTTTCTATTATATTTGCAGAGGACAATTACTTAAATTAACAGCATAGCATGTTATGGCAGTTAAATTAAAAACACAGCTTATTTTGACTTCCTTAGTTACTCTTTTTTAGCACATGTAAATTTCATTCCAAAGTTAACTCTCAGAAGTGTTTGTTTGTTTGTTTGTTTGTTTTTAGCACCAGCACTGCCACTCTAAAAATGTTTGAGTAAAATATTTTTAAGATCATAAAAAATATTACAATTTAACATTAGTAATGTGTGAATAATAACTTAAGAGTAATGAAAGTGAATAGTATTGTGTAAATATGGTACAAATAAAGGATGGTGGGTATTTTTATTTACCAGATAAAGTGGCAATAACAGAGCTTACATTCACTCTTCCTTGTAGCTTTAAAAATTGTTGATGCAGTTTTTATAGAGGAAGGAATTATTATTTAAAAATTTCCCTATATTAAATATATATTTGTGTTATAATATGAATGCATAAAATACAGTCACATTATACCAATAAAATTATATGAGTATCTTATTTCCAGTAAAATTATATGAGCATATTATTTCTTCATATTTATATGAATAGATATATAAGCTGCAAACTTCTTAAACAGACTATTAGAATTATTTTGAATCTATCTTAGATTGATACCTAGGGGCTCTTCATTTAGCCTGTGCTCTTATGGAATATAGCTGTAAATCATTAGTAATTGATAAAGTATATCTTCTGAAATTACAGACTTTTCTTGAAGTAAAATTAAATTCATGGTATACATTTAATTTAGACTGATCAAGGGCTTCCCTGGTGGCTCAGTTAAAGAATTTGCCTGCAATGCAGGAGATGCAGGTTCAATCCTTGAGTCAAGAAGATCCTCTAGAGAAGGAAATGGCAACCCACTCCAGTATTCTTGCCTGGGAAATCCCTTGAACAGAGGAGCCTGACGGGCTATAGTCCATGGGGTTGCAAAAGAGTTGGACATGACTTAGTGACTAAATGATACTAACTGATCTTCTCTATCTGAGATAAAATTCACTGCTAACTGGATACAGGGACTGGCTCTTAGGTAGGAACCTTTTATGGAAGTTACCCATATAGATGTTTTCTGCAGAGGTGCAGTACACATGAATGGGTAGTTGGAAAAATCACTGAAATGTAGTGGGAGTGATAGACATTGGAACTGAGCAGACAAAACCTTTTAATATGAAGTTTACTGTAGCAGGTGCTCAAAATTATATATGGTTTCAAAACAATTAGTGCCTCTTTCTATATGGCAACCTCACAGTACTTGAATGAGGATTTGTTCATTTGATCATCTTTGGGATTCATGTTGAATTTCTGAATGTACACCAACAGAAATGGGAGAAAAAAGACATTAAGTGACAAAGTCTTACTGAATGTAGCTCAGAAGGTTTGATTTAAAGGAAGCAGTGTACAAAAGAGCGTTATTGGGGAAACCAAACATGATGAGACACCTGAAAGTTCCCTGGTATACTTATAATTGTTGCAGAGATTGGCAGCGGTTCTAGTTAGGGTTAACCAGACATTCAGACTCCCAGGACCCAAATAGCGCAAGCTTGGCATTAAGTTCATTTAGAAGAATATTGGACAAGAAACAGCATTCAGCAGAGCATTCCTCTTTCACTGTAGTTTTCAATGGCAGCCCAGTTGCTATTCTTTGATCTCTACCCCCAAATGACCATTTGGGTACAAGGAGATAAGATCCATATAGTTAGGAACAGGGATTACCTTGGCTTATAATATTTATAATGCCCTAGAACTAAAAGCTTTTGTAACAGTTTGATAAGTATAGTTTCCAGGGTTCCTGTGAGGGACATGCTCAATTACATGCGTATCCACAATCAGAGGTCAAACTGTGGCCTTCCATTAGGTATGTAGTTCGTTTAGAGTCCTCCCATCCAGATGCAGGTTGAATCAAAGGCTTCCCTGGTGACTCAGCTGGTAAAGAATCTGCCTACAATGCAGGAGACTTGGATTCGATTCCTGGCTGGGGGAAATCCCTGCAGAAGGGAATGGCAACCCATTCCAGTATTCCTGCCTGGGAAATCCCATGAATAGAGGAGCCTGGTAGGTTACAGTCCATGGGATTGCAAAGAGTCCGGCACAACTGAGTGAGTAACACACACACACATATCCAGATACAGTTTGTATATCAGGATTTATTTTTACCATGAGCAATATTGCCTGGTGTTTGTTAATCCTTTTTCTATAGTTGGTAAAGTTAATTCAGGAGGAGGAAGAGAAAGTGACATATTGGCTACCTTCAGGGAACATAATCTTACAGCACAGATGGTAGTAGAGAAGATAGCAGTTCATATTTGAGGATCTAGAGTTGATTATGGTATGACTCAGCCCTCTGAGATTAAATGTCCTACTTGTTAGGGTTATCGATAGGGATAAGTAGGTCTCTTTTCTTAGATTAAAAGGTTTCTCAGAATTAACTTGGGGCTCTGGTCAGAAAATACATCTATTAATTTGTCTGTCTTTTTTTTTACTTCTGGATTTTTACTTCTGGGTGTTTACCCTTTGGTACTTAGGAGACAGATTAACAAAATCATAGAATTGCTGTGGACTCTATAAAGTAACAAGAAATGAAAATGACCACCTGTTTTGGAGATCTATGTGAAGGATGAGAATTTCTGGAATATTGCATCTGTTATTTAGGTTGTAAAGTTGGAAAATAGAAGAAAAGAGGTGGGGCATTTCTAGTCTCTTGAGCTAAAAAGTTTGCAAGGTATCAAGCTAACTCTTAAAGAGAGTTTGAGACACTAGGATGAGAGACTGAAGATAGCAAGAGCATTTCTTCTCAGTGTTTATAACTCAAATGTATCAACTAAAAGAATAGAAGAAGTGGCAGAAAATAGAAATTACCAATTCAGCCTACTTTCTGTTACTCTTAAACGGTAAACTGAACATTATCTAGCACCCCATGCAAGACTCGGAGAATTCTGTGGATACTGAGAGTCCATCTGACAGAACCACGAGGAAAGTAAGAACTCTGAAGAAGTTGGACGATCTCCAGGATTTATTTAGGAAAGAGACAAGAGACAATTAATAGTCCAAGTACCCATATGCATTCTTTAAGGATTTATCCTAGAAATGCAAGGTTGCTTTAACCATAGTAACAGAATAAAGGAGAAAAATCATATAATTACCTCAATAGATGCAGAAAGGAGCATTTGAAAAAATTCAATACCAGTTTCTCAGCAGTTTTAATATAAATGAATTTCTTCATTTTGATAAATGGCATCTGTGGTGAGCCAACAGCATATATAATGATGAAACACTGAACACTTTTCCTCCAAAGATTGGATAAAGGCCAGGATGTTTGCTGTCACCACTTTCATTCAATATTGTACTGAAGACCTTAGCAAGGGCACATGATACAAAATCGATATAGAAAATTTACATTTTTGTATATGAACAATAAACATTTGGAAGATTAGGTTAATGAAACAATTTCATTTACAAAGGAGGCTGAAAGTAACATAGACTTCCTCAAAATGAATTTAGCAAAAGATGTAGAAAAACCTCTACCCTGAAAGCTATAATACATTATTGAAGGTAATTAAAGAAGATCTTATTAAATAGAGATTCTGTGTTCATAGATTGGAGAACTCAATATTGTAAAGATGTTATCTTCTCCACAAATAGATCTGTGTTCAACTCAATGCCATTCATAATGCTAGCAGGCGTTTTTTTCTGACTGTGCTGGGCTCTTCATTGTGGTGCATGGGCTTCTCTTGTTGCAGAGCACAGACTCTAGAGCATGGGCTTTAGTAGTTCTGGAGTGCGGACTCTAGTTCTGGCACACAGGCTCTCAAGCGTGCAGGCTCACTAATTGTGGCATGCTCGCATAATTCTGGTGTGCTGGCTTAGTTGCCCTGCAGCATGTGGGATCCTAGTTCCCTAATCGGAGAATGAACCCAGATTCCTTGCATTGGAAGGCGAATTTTTAACCACTAGACCATCAGGATGTCCCCTAGCAAGCTTTTTAAAAAGTAGACGTTGATAGCTGATTCTGAAATACAGTTGGATTTATAAAGGAACTGAATAGCCCAAACAATATTGAAAAGGAACAGAATTGTTAATACTGTCTGACATCAAGATTTACTGTAAAGCTGTGGTAATTAATATAGTATGGTATTGGCACAGGAAAGACAGATGAGTGGAACAAAACATGAAGTCCTGAAATAGAAATGTCTTTGGTGAATTAATTTTTAGCAAAGGTGCAGGACAATTCAGTAAAGAAAGGAAAAGATTTTCAACAAATTATTCTGAAACCCCCAAATATCTGCATGGAAGGAGTCTCAATTCCCACATATACACAAACATTAATTCAAGGTAGATCATGGACCTAAATGTAAAAGCTAAAAATATAAAGCCTCTGAAGAAAAAAAGACTATTTGTGGCCTGAGAGTGTACAGAAGGTTCTTATATTACACAAGACACAAAAAGTAACAACTGTGAAAGAAAAATCTGATGAATTGACTTTGCAGAACTTTAAGATGCATGCCATTGAAATAGGCCAATAAGAAAATGTATGGGCAAATTACAGACTAGAAGAAAATACTCAAGATGCGTATATCTGACTTGTATCTGGAATAGGTTATTTTAATGTCCCCTAACTCAATAATAAAAAGACAACCCTTTTTTTTTTTCCCCCTGAGGTAATGGGCAAGGATTTGAACCTGTGGTTCACAAAGAAAGATGCATCATTGGCCAGTAAGCATAAGAAAATATTGCTAGTGTCACTTGTCATCAGGGAAAAGCAAATTAAAATCATCATGAAATACAGCTCCACATTCCCCAAGTGGTTAAAATTTAAAAGACTGGCAATAAATTCTCACTGTTGATAAAGATATGGACCGACTGGAACTCTCATCCATTGTTCATGAAGAATATAATGGTGAGGTCACTTAGGAAGTTTCTTATAAACACTACAGATATACCTAGGGCATATGTTTATAATAATAAACATTAACATTAATATATATTATAAAAATGTACCCCCTGACCAAGCATTCTGCTCCTTGTAGAGTGGAATCTTTATCCAAAAGAAATGAAAACATGTATCCAAAAAAGACTAGCACAAAAATGTTCATAATATCTGATCCATGTGATCAGATTGGTTAGTTTTCTGTGATTGTTTTCAATCTCTCTGCCCTGTGATGGAGAAGGATAAGAGTCTTACGGAAGCTTTCTGATGGAAGAGACTGACTGAGGGGGAAACTGGGTCTTGTTCTGATGGGCAGGGCCATGCTCAGTTCAGTTCAGTTCAGTCGCTCAGTCGTGTCCGACTCTTTGCGACCCCATAAATCGCAGCACGCCAGGCCTCCCTGTTCATCACCATCTCCTGGAGTTCACTCAGACTCATGTCCATCGAGTCCGTGATGCCATCCAGCCATCTCATCCTCTTTCATCCCCTTCTCCTCCTGCCCCCAATCCCTCCCAGCATCAGAGTCTTTTCCAATGAGCCAACTCTTCTCATGAGGTGGCCAAAGTACTGGAGTTTCAGCTTCAGCAGCATTCCTTCCAAAGAAATCCCAGGGTTGATCTCCTTCAGAATGGACTGGTTGGATCTCCTTGCAGTCCAAGGGACTCTCAAGAGTCTTCTCCAACACCACACTTCAAAAGCATCAATTCTTCGGTGCTCAGCCTTCTTCACAGTCCAACTCTCACATCCATACATGACCACAGGAAAAACCATAGCCTTGACTAGACGGACCTTAGTCGGCAAAGTAATGTCTCTGCTTTTGAATATGCTATCTAGGTTGGTCATAACTTTTCTTCCAAGGAGTAAGCGTCTTTTAATTTCATGGCTGCAGTCACCATCTGCAGTGATTTTGGAGCCCCCCAAAATAAAGTCTGACACTGTTTCCACTGTTTCCCCATCTATTTCCCATGAAGTGATAGGACCGGATGCCATGATCTTGGTTTTCTGAATGTTGAGCTTTAAGCCAACTTTTCCGCTCTCCTCTTTCACTTTCATCAAGAGGCTTTTTAGCTCCTCTTCACTTTCTGTCATAAGGGTGGTGTCATCTGCATATCTGAGGTTATTGACATTTCTCCCAGCAATCTTGATTCCAGCTTGTGTTTCTTCTAGTCTAGCGTTTCTCATGATGTACTCTGCATATAAGTTAAATAAGCAGGGTGACAATATACAGCCTTGACGTACTCCTTTTCCTATTTGGAACCAGTCTGTTGTTCCGTGTCCAGTTCTAACTGTTGCTTCCTGACCTGCATACAGATTTCTCAAGAGGGCCATGCTCAGTACATCTTATATCCAATTTTCTGTTGATGGGTAGAGCTGTGTTCCCTCCCGGCAATTTACCTGGGGCCAAACTATGTGGGGTTAATGAAAATAATGGTACCTCCTTCAAAAGGTCCCATGCACACACTGCTGCACTCAGTGCTCCCAGCCCAGCAGCAGGCCACCACTGACCCACACCTCTGCTTCAGATTTCTGGACATTCCTGGGCAAGTCTGGGTCAGTCTTTTGTGGGGTCACTACTCCTTTCTCCTGGGTCCTGGTGTGAGCAAGGTTCTGTTTGTGCCCACCAAGAGTCTATTTCCCAGTCCTGTGTAAGTTCTGGCTGCTCTTTCATGGGGTTAATGGCGACCTGGTCATAGCAAACGCCCTCTTCCAACAACACAAGAGGAGACTCTACACATGGACGTCACCAGATGGTCAATACCGAAATCAGATTGCTTATATTCTTTGCAGCCAAAGATGGAGAAGCTCTATACAGTCAACAAAAACAAGACCCAGAGCTGACTGCGGCTCAGATCATGAAACCTTATTGCCAAATTCAGACTCAAATTGAAGAAAGTGGGGAAAACCACTAGACCATTCAGGTGTGACCTAAATCAAATCCCTTAGTATTATACAGTGGAAGTGAATAATAGAGTCAAGGGATTAGATCTGATAGATTGCCTGATGAACTATGGATGGAGGTTGGTATAGGAGGGAGGGATCAAGACCATGCCCAAGAAAAAGAAATGCAAAAAAGCAAAATGGCTGTCTGAGGAGGCCTTACAAATAGCTGTGAATAGAAGAGAAGCCAAAAGCAAAGGAAAAAAGCAAAGATATACCCATTTGAATGTAGAGTTCCAAAGAATTGCAAAGAAAGATGAGAAAGCCTTCCTCAGTGATCAGTGCAAAGAAATAGAGGAAAACAATAGATAGGGAAAGACTAGAGATCTCTTCAAGAGAATTAGAGATGCCAACGGAACATTTCATGGAAAGATGGGCTCGATAAAGGACAGGAATGGTATGTACCTAATAGAAGCAGAAGATATTAAGAAGAGGTGTCAAGAATACGCAGAAGAACTATACAAAAAAGATCTTTATGACCCAGATAATCACGATGGTGTGATCACTCACCTAGAGCCAGACATCCTGGGATGTGACGTCAAGTGGGCCTTAGGAAGCATCACACGAACAAAGCTAGTGGAGGTGATGGAGTTCCAGTTGAGCTATTTCAAATCCTAAAAGATGATGCTGTGAAAGTGCTGTACTCAATAACCAGCAAGTTTGGAAAACTCAGCAGTGGCCACAGGGCTGGAAAAGGTCAGTTTTCATTCCAATGCCAAAGAAAGGCAATGCCAAAGAATGCTCAAACTACCACACAATTGTACTCATCTCACATGCTAGTAAAGTAATGCTCAAAATTCTCCAAGCCAGGCTTCAGCAATACATGAGCTGTGAACTCCCTGATGTTCAAGCTGGTTTTAGAAAAGGCAGAGGAACCAGAGATCAAATTGCCAACATTCCCTGGATTATCAAAAAAGCAAAAGAGATTCAGAAAAACATCTATTTCTACTTTATGACTATGTCAAAGCCTTTGAGTGTGTGGATCACCACAAATTGTGGAAAATTCCGAAAGAGATGGAAATACCAGACTACCTCACCTGCCTCCTGAGAAATCTGTGTTCATGTCAGGAAGCAACAATTAGAACTGGCCATGGAACAACAGACTGGTTCCAAATAGAGAAAGGAGTATGTCAAGGCTGTATATTGTCACCCTGCTTATTTAATTTATATGCAGAGTACATCATGAGAAACACTGGGCTGGATGAGGCACAAGCTAGAATCAAGGTGGCCGGAGAAACATCAGTAACCTCAGATATGCAGATGACACCACCCTTATGGCAGAAAGCAAAGAAGAACTAAAGAGCCGTGATGAAAGTGAAAGAGGAGTGTGAAAAAGTTGGCTTAAAGCTCAACATTCAGAAAACTAAGATCATGGCATCCGGTCCAATGACTTCATGGCAAATAGATGGGGAAACAGTGGAAACAGTGGCTGACTTTATTTTGGGGGCTCCAAAATCACTGCAGGTGGTAACTGCAGCCATGAAACTAAAAGACGCTTGCTCCTTGGAAGGAAAGTTATGACCAACCTAGATAGCATATTAAAAAGCAGAGACATTACTTTGCCAACAAAGGTTCATCTAGTCAAGACTATGGTTTTTCCAGTGGTCATGTATGGATGTGAGAGTTGAACTATAAAGAAAGCTGAGCACTGAAGAATTGATGCTTTTGAACGGTGGTGTTGGAGAAGACTCTTGGGAGTCCCTTGAACTGCAAGGAGATCCAGCCAGTCCATCCTAAAGGAAATCAGTTCTGGGTGTTCATTGGAAGGACTGATGTTGAAGCTGAAACTCCAATACTCTGGCCATCTGATGCGAAGAACTGAGTCATTTGAAAAGACCCTAATGCTGGGAAAAATTGAAGTCAGGAGGAGAAGGGAACGACAGAGGATGAGATGGTTGGATGGCATCACCGACTCAATGGAAATGAGTTGAAGTCAACTCCAGGAGTTGGTGATGTACAGGGAGGCCTGGCATGCTGCAGTCTATGTGGTTGCAAAGAATCAGACATGGCTAGCGACGGAACTGAACTTATGTACTGTATGTTTCCATTTACATGATGTTCTGGAAGAGGCAAAACTAATCTTGTGTTAAAAACATTAGAATAGTGTCAGCTAGTGTATTTGGAGATTGTCTGAAAAGAGGCATGAGAGAATCTGTGGGAGTTTGGTGGTGGTGCAGTACTCTGCCTCTTGTGTCACATGGATGTATATACATTTGTTGAAATTCATTGAATTGTACAGTTTAAGATTATACCTTTCATATATGTGCATGAGTAAAATGCTGGAAGGTTATATGAGAATTATAATAAATTCATTAGATTAGTAAGAAAATGAATGATTTCAACTTTCTGATTTATTGATCTACTGTGTGGTAGCTAGTCTTCAAAGATTGTCCTCCAGTGAGTGAAAAAGGCCTCTCAATATTCATGCCCTTTTGTAGGCCCCTCCCCGTCTTCTGGGCTGGTTCCATAAATCACTTTTAATCAATAGAATGCAGTGAG
Source organism: Budorcas taxicolor (assembly GCF_023091745.1). NCBI lineage: Eukaryota > Metazoa > Chordata > Mammalia > Artiodactyla > Bovidae > Budorcas > Budorcas taxicolor. The sequence goes on from NC_068920.1 coordinate 120,768,866, forward strand.
GAAGTCACATTCTGTAACTTCCAAAGCTAAGTTGTAGCTTCTACCTGGGCCCCTTGTAGTGTGTTTTGTGTGAGATACCAGTTGCCATGTAAAATGTCCAGCTACTCTGGGTTGCTGTGTTGAAAGGAAACCCCAAAATACCCATATTGACAGCTATTTACAGTGCTAGGAGGTAGGGGGAGAGATGCCTGAACAGTCCCCAGTTGTTCCAGCCTCTCAGCTGAAACACCAAACATGCATTTGAAGAAACAATTTTAGACAGCCAGCCCAGTTCAATGTTTTGGTGATTTAATCCCAAGCCACTCTAACTGCAGTGAACCACTCGGCTGAGTCCAGTCAGTCCACAGAACTGTGAGAGGTGATAATTTGTTTTAAACCACCAAATTTTAGGTTGGTAGCTAAAACTAACATTTCTAGAGATAAATGAAATGTGTCGTACATAGATGCATAATATATACACATGTAGATATATAGACAGATGTAAGATTAAAAACACAATTGTCAAAATTTAAAAATAAGGTGTATGTCTTGCTACCTTTATAAAAATTATGGCTAGTATTAGGACTTTCATTCAGTTTATTCATTCATTCATTTGCAATATGATCTACTAATGGGATTGAAAATCACATTATTAAACATATTAGTTATATCCATAAATCAAATATTTATGGGCTCAAAGCCTATGAGAAAAGTGACGTCCTTCTAAACTTGATCTCTGTCAAGAGGTTGCAGTGTTACTATCTTAGACCATTTTAAAATGAGATATGCCTGTACTGAATCCTATACTTTGGAGGGAAGAATGAAGATGCTACAAGATTTGTAGGTATGTTGTGCCTCTAGGTAGCCCCCACCCCACCCCCACACTAGCCCTTTTAACTCCACTACAGACTTTCTTAAAAAGAAAAACCCACCTATTCTTTGTGACACCACTTCTATCCCCCTGTTTTGGTCCAGTGTGATAATCTCTCATGGTCAATTTCTATCTTCTTTTGCCTTCCTAACAATAAAGAAGAGTCTCAAATTACTTGACCCTGTGCTTCGATTGCTTGCCCCTAATTTAGTTTGCCTTCTTATTCTCACCGATATGAAACAAGTCTAGATTGACACACTGTTACCGATGACGCAGTACTGCACTATAGGTTTATTGCTCAATTTGAGTAGTGCTAGGGTAGGTAGAAATTATATTTTGTGCTATTACATATCATTATTAAATAACATTTTCCAAAGTATAGACTTTTGGTGAAATAAGTCTTTAATAAATAAATATATATAAATATATTGGGCCAGGGAATTTTTTTGATCAGGGTGGTATATTGCTAGGAAAGTGTCCCACATAAAAAAATTCTGGGAATTTGTGTTGTGAACCTTCTTTTAAACTTTTAGCTTCGGTTTTTCTGATTATACATGTAAAACATATTGACTGCAAGAAATTTGGAAGTAAAAGAAATGTACTTTTTTTTTTAAAAGGAGAAATATATAACAAAATTTGTATTTTAGGCTCTGCATCAGCATATGCAAATACCAACTGACTTATTTTCATAAGTTTCACAGGCAACTGTAGCTTGGTATGGCCAAAATGAATAGCCCCCACTATAGTTCTAGAACTAATGTCCACACAGTCACCCAAGACAGAAACTTGGCAGGTATCCTAGATTCCTTTCCCCACTCCCCATATCAAATTAAAACCTTCAAAACTTTCTTCTTAATTTATTCTTTAATTAGCAAATATTTACTAAGTCCCCTCCCTTCATGAAGTCGTGATGCTGAACTGCTCATCTTTTATCTTCCTATCCTGTTTTTTTCAATTGTTGCTACCATGTTGCTCTTGGTATGATGTTTCTAAAATATGCATTTGATCTTACAATGGCTTCTCAGAGCTTTCAGAGTAAACTTCACATTCTTCATTTTGGTCACTGTAACCTTCATGACACCACATTGGCCAGCCTCATCGCATTCCATTCCCCATCCCTGACATCTTAACCCCCAAGCAACTTGCTGTTCCTCAGGTATATCATATTCTCATTTGCCTCCCTTGCATTGTTGTGGAAGGCCCTCCCCTTTCTCTTTTAATAATAACATTGATATCTATTTGTTTTATTTTCACTCAATAACTCCAGGAAGCCTTCCCAACCTCAGCCTGAGTTATACGCCTCTCTTCCAGTTTCACTTAGCCTACGATGCATGTCTCAATTATAACATATATCATATTTATCACATATTGCCTTACTTATCTATCTGCCTCCCAAAAGGATAATAGGTACTTGAGAAATGTTTATTATGTAGATAAATGGTATTTCTTTGGAGATTGCTTCTTTTTATGATCTGGATCATTTGTGAATGAATTCTAGAAGCAGAGGATCTAGGTGTTAAGTAAGGATTTATTTAAGATATGGATAAATAAGGAAAGCTAGGATAGGAAGGACAATTTATTGAGACAGGGATGGAAATAAGTAGTTACTTTGGGTTAGTTAATGACGGAGTGGTCCTTAGTGGTTTTACTTTATTTTTTATCAGTGGTTTTAGATTTTTTTTATCAGTGGTTTTAGATATCACCAAAAGCATGATGAGGAGAAGGAAATACTCTGAACATTCAGAAAAATTACAATGTGAATAATTTAGTCATGTGATAGTCACTTTGATAGTATTTAAATGAATGTCCATATTGTACATAAAAGTGTATAATGGAACAATAATAATGTTTTGAAGGTAAGGACCAAATTTAATGTTTCTTTAGTATTCCGTATATTGCCCCTTATATAAGGTGTTTGAATAAATGATTTCTACTGTCATTGAAAATATATCTAAGAATATTAAATAAAATGTGTAAAGAAAGTACAAATCTTTGAGCATTATTTTAAAATATTTTAACCAGTAATTGCACATCTGGGAATAAAGTGCAAATAAATGCTACTAATATACATGATAAAATGTGAATATTAATAATAATACCTCAGGATATTTTTGAGAATCAACTAATAACATATGCAGAGCCCTTTCTACTTCTTAATAGAGGTTAACTGCTGTTAACTAATGTTACTAATATTTGTTTTTTTTTTCATATTTTTTTAAGTTAAAAATAAATATCTGCAAACTTTTAAAAATACAAAACTAGTAATGAATGAAAAAAAGTCAGTCATGCACTGGTAGTCACATAGCATAGATTCTTCTCTCTATTACACTTCCTTGAAAATTGCAAAGTTACAGTAACTAGTAGTTTGGGGTAAAAAGTCTACTTTAAGAATGAATTCTTCCTGTTGAGGAATTTGCTAGGTTAATTTGAGTCAGAATGAGATTTAAACTATTGGAAGGATAAAGTGGAAGAAGATACTTTATAAAAACTGATTATTTAGCTCATATTGTTCACAGACTGAGTCCAGTTAGTATTAATTCTGTTTACTCTTTTTTTATTTTCTATGATTGACTATCTCAAGCAATCTTATTCATACAAAATATATTTCTCATTCAGACAAGGGAAATGAATAAGTTTGTCAGTTTTTCTAATAGTCGTTTATGGTCTTTTTCAGTGTTAATATCTTTCTTTATCAATGGTAAATTCCATGAGGGCAAAACTATGCCTGATTTTTTTTCATTCTTATGTTCCAAACATGGTACTTGGCACACAGTGATAAATAAGTATTTATTTGTTCAACAACAAATGATTGGATGAAGACAACCTTATTACAACCATGTATTTATATTATGTGGTTCAAATAAAATTTAGACCCTACATTTGCGTGTTAAAGAACAGCATTTTAATGCTGGATTTGCAACTGTTTTCTATTTCTAACCATTTTATTTCCCACTGAATGATCTGGATCTGTTTGGTTTGTCCTAATGCCTAAGTTATTGCCAAGTTTTAACTTTGGAAATAGCAAGGATTAACTAGAATACTCTAGTAGGTTCTTAATATTTTATTCCAAGCTAATTTTCACCCAGTGAATCATAATTTCACATATTTGGAGTTGTCCAAAACATGTATGACTCATTTTTAAAAATTCTATTTATGTACAGAATGAATTTTTATTTTAATATTTTGCTGTCTGTTCCTGTCTTTTTTATTCTGTCTCTTACTGGCTAAATAAGATATCCTAAAGCAAATACTCAGGAGTTCCCTTAAAAGCACAAATTCTCTAGAAAGCAGGAGTAGAAAATATCAATTGCCTGCTTTTCTTATTTTGTGCTGATTTTTAACATTCTAGAATATTAACAAGTGCTTATTATGTTCATGATTCATGTAGATATATTCCTAAATCCTTTAATTTAAATTTAGAATACTATAAAACAAATAGCACATATTTTCTATGGTATCTGATGAAAATTTTTCTATTCTATTTTTAATGCCTTCATTTAAAGCCCTATTTTACAAATGTAGAATGTGAAAGTTATTATCTTTGTTTTGTATTTGTTAACCTAGTTAATAGTACTAATATAAATTTTAACAAAAATGTTCTCTATTAGTACAGCATCACTTTCAGTTAAATACATCTGTTGTAGTTTATCAAAATAACATCCTCTGACTGTATTCTTTTGATTAACCAAATATCCCCTCTCTTTGTCTTTTTGAGTAACAGCATGCTTCTATGACTCTTTAATTAAGTGACCTTTCCTTACATTTGTCTCGACTGGCTTCTGTTTACAGAAATTGTAAACCAATTGAATGCTCTGAGCAGCTTAGATGAAGATCAAGATGACTGCATAAAGCAAGCAAATATGCCTTCAGCTAAATCAGCCAGTTCCTCTGAAGGTCTAAGAGCTTTCTTCCTTTCTTTCTGCTTCTGATTGCCTGTATTTACTGTGACCTGCTACCTCTTGACTTTCTGTCTGTACTTAGCTGTCAGTTTTGTCTTTGTGCATTTCCTTTAATAAATTTTCTTTGGTAATTTGTAGTGCACCAACAGGCAACAGCATAACATAACTTACCATCTTTAGCAAAACCCGTATTAGGATGATAGGCAGTGATTTTAAAATATCTTATAAGATAATAATTGGTCATATGACATATTTATTTAGTTAGCTTATATATTGTAACAACATTGTTTTAAAAATATTTGCTTATATTACATAAGTTTGAATTATTCAATAATTTAGGAGTGAAAGATGTTTTTTCTCAGAATATATGTTAGTACTTTTTTATTGAATCAAGTAAGATTGAGATGAGTTTCTCTATTTATTGTCTGTTATTTTCAAATTCATATGCATATGTCTGTTTTCTTTTATTTGAATATGTTGGTATGCTACAAAATACTTGAATGGCATTCTTTCATTGGTAAAATGCTATATCTTATTATTTGCAGGTATTATTAGTGTAAATTTTTACAGTTTGAAATGTTTCATGAATGAATGATAATTATGCTTAGCTCTATGTAACCACAGTGAACTGACACATATGTTTATTTTCAGAGCTTATCAACAAACTTAACTTTTTGGATGAATCAGAAAAGGACTTGGCCACTGTGAATTTAAATCCATTTGGTGATCCTGATGTAGCAGAATTAAACCCGTTTGGAGATCCTGATTCAGAAGGTAGCACATTTTTTCTTTACTTTTGAAGTCTTTATTTAGTCAAGTTCTCATGATTTGTAAGGACAGAAAGAGATTTTTTTGTTTTGTTTTAAAGACTTATAAATTTTGTTTGTAATGACTATTATTTATTCAGTACCAGTTGCAATTGATCAGCAATTCTGGATAGCTTCTATTGAATTATTTTTAAAGAAAAAAGAAAGCCTACATAAGTATTTACTTGGGGCTTATTTTTTTTTAACTCTTTATTAGTTTGATCAAATAGTGAAGCTCTAATATTAGATATAACAGTATTTTACTTAGCTGGCATACAGTAAACTCTCATTATTTTGGCCTTACCAAGCAAGATCAGGTTGTGGGAAATACCCATATTAGGATGGTGGAGGTAGCCTCTCTCTATATACAGCTTCTCCACCCTCACACCTAAGTCTGATGAGCCTCTCCACCCCTAATTCCCTGTCTCCAGCTGGGAATTATTCTCAGTAACAAAAGTTAAACTGTGCATGTGAATGTCACAGAACAGAAGAAAAGATTTAAGAGCTACTCCTGCCATATATACAACATATATAGAAGAAATAAAACCAAGGTTTTTTTTCCTGAGTCATTTTTCTTATCAAGTAGTTTCAAACTATTAAAGCTTAGAAAAGAGCTATTAAAGAAATAAGACCTTTGTTTAATTAACATCTGTTTGCTCAAAGTAAATGCAAGAATGAGTAACCCCTGTTTGCATCTTTTAGACTGCTCTTATGACATCCTCCTGAGCTTTAAAGAATTTTGCTACTGCAGATCATTGTGAAAATGAGATTTCAATTTAAGGATTCACTGTATGAAATATCATTTCATAATCTACTTCTTCTTCTTTTCTTTCCTTTACTTTCTCCCTTCTTACCAAATTCTAAATTAGTAAGTTTAGATTAATGAGATTGTATTTTTTTGTGACTTATTTTATATTAAAGTATTTGAAATCTTATTGATTATAATACATCTTAGAAGTAATCTGGTTCAGCAGCCTCTTTTCACAGATTAGGGAGCTGAGGCCCAGAGGAATTAAGTGATTTGAACAAGAACTTCAGGTAAATGGAGGTGGAGTTGGAGCTAAGATTACTAATCAAGTGTCTTCTTTTGACCACAAAGCTCCTTAATTACATAGTATATATGTCTGAATACACTGAGTTAAAAAAAATTACCAAAATATTTTGAGATAGGAGTATTTGAGATTTTCATTTTAAAATTAAATAAGTAATTAAAAAAAATATATGTGTGTCTGTTTCCGAGGTATAGAAAAGAGTACTACATAATGCATATATTGTATTTCTATTTTGGAAAGGTTAAGAGAGCCTTATTCAGAATCTTTAATTATGCGTATAGAGCTAAGAATAAACTTGACAGCCAGTATTTTCTTTAAATAAACACTTCTTGAAGACTTTAGAATAAGTATTTTCTATTAGGAGAATATTCATTTTTTGTGAAATAATTTATTATTAATTTTATGATTAAAAACATGCATTCTCAAGTAACACAAGTAGTTAGGAAAGAAAAAAATGTGTTGCAGTTGTTTAGATATTTGGGGTTTTTTTGTTTTGCTTTTATAGTTTCAGTTCTCCTCTTAGATTCATGACAGTCTGTGTTCACTGACCTGTTTAGAAAGTTATTTTTAAATGTATGTTATCCTTTAAATGAAATAATCTCATCTTAAACTCTCCTTCGTTGCTATTCTATCATCTTCAAATCTTGCTCTATAGTTTGAGTACTTTCTTGCTTTTGGTTTTATAACTTATGAACTTGCTTGGATCAGTTTTTGTAATCCTTTACCTGAAAGTAAAAAAAAAAAAAAAAGGTATTTCCATTGAACAACTTTTGTCTATTTCTTAAGCATTTGAGACTTGGGATTTGTTAATAAAAAATTGAGTCGGCAAAAAAACTTTCAGTTTCTTCTACGCTCAGAGAAAAGATAATGCTTCATTTAGATTAGCATAAAGCTTATCGTGGTTTTTGAGTATTATCCTGGTGTTACTAAACATACAGTTACTGAGTTTCTTCTCTACCTTAGGCTGTTTTTAAATTCATTTCACTGTTGATTTATTATGATGTTATGAATTCTGTTCAATACTTCATGATTGCTTCACCATGGTGTATAGAATTTCAGTTTAGAGTTGTTTGTTATAGTTATCTTTTCAATATAAAGACAAAATAATTTTTCTGGGCTAATGTCTAAAGTATAAGTAAAAGTAGTTTGACTCTAAAATATAAAAATCATAAATATATGTCAATGAAGAGATTTTTATGTTAATTGGATTATATTGTTTGAAATGTCACTTATGAAACAATTATTTTTCTTGAAGATTTTAATAACCAATTTTCTGCCTTCTTCTCCTAGAAATATTTTGTTAGAGTTGCATGGCATAATTAAAATTACTTTTGAACTGTTCTGTGATTATCAGCTCTCTGAAACTTTTTTCCAATTTAGGGAAATGTTTATATCATTAAAATCTAAATTTTAAACAGTTTTATTATACATTCCAGTTTTGGGTGTTTTTTTTTTTTTGGTGGGGGCCCACGCTATGGAGCTTATGGGATCTTAGTTCCCTGACCAGGGATTGGACCCAGGCCCATGGCAGTGAAAGCACAAAGTACTAACCACTGAACTTCTGTGAAACTCTCCCTAGTTTTGTTTTAAAATATTAATAAACATAAAAGCAAAATGCTGTTACTAAGTACTCCATAAGTATTTTTGGAGGACATGATACTATCGTAGTGCTTTTTGTGCTGTGAAGTCAGATTTTATTTTTAAGAGTACCTTTGTTTTCAAATTGAAATTTGTAATAAAATTTAGAATTTAGTGGAATACATCTATCAGTATGATTTCAACTTTAGAAGTCTTGTTATTCCTTTATGTTATTATATAAAGCATTGGCTGAATATGAATTATGTTGAAAAGGCCCATTAAAAGCTGTAAAGATTTAAGGTCTTATAGTATACAGAAACCTGGTCTTTGAAGACTTCACAAAAACAAATTCAGTGACATATGGTGTATTTTCGATATATTCCAGAATGAATTTTCAGATTCCTAAGTGATCTCTGCTTGTGTAACTACCAGAGACCATTCCAAAATTAAGTTCATTTTATGTTTTTTTTAAAAGCAGAAATTTTTATATGTCAGTTTGGGGTGGGGCAACTTAGTATAGTGAAATAAAATAAGCAACAGTAGATATTGTACCTCTAAGAAGGTTAAAATTTCCAAAATCAGCATACCATAATGTCAATTTAGAGATGCTGAAGAGATGCTGAGAGTATTAACAATTCAAAGATGCTATTTCAGAGAGCACCTAGAGAAGTAGACAAAAATCTTAGATATCACATCTTCTGAGCTTAGCCCCTCTAAAATATATTATTGATTTGCACTCTTTCAACCTCATAGAGTATTTATTCAAGATTGAGTGTTTTTGAAGACTAAATATATAAGCAAGTATCAGGTAATATTAATTTAATTCATCTTTTGCTATTGTTTTCTAGAACAAATCACTGTAACAATTTCACCTAAAAAACCAGAAGAATCCTTTTATAGTAACAGCTATAATCCCTTTAAAGAGGTACAGACTCCACAGTATTTGAACCCATTTGATGAGCCAGAAACCTTTGTAACTGTAAAGGATTCTCCACCCCAGGCTACAAAAAGAAAAAATATAAGACCAGTGGACATGAGCAAGTATCTCTATGCTGATAGCTCTAAAGCTGAAGAAGAAGAGTTGGATGAGTAAGTACATTTCATTTTGTAATCATCATATTTTAACTAAAGAGGTCTTTCTGTAATATATCTTTGTGTGCATGTATGCTCAGTCACGTCTAACTCTTTGTGACCTCATGGACTATAGTCCACAGGCTCTTCTGCCCTGGGGATTATCCTGGCAAGAATTCTGGAGTGGGTTGCCATTTCCTCCTCCAAAGGATCTTCCTGACCTGTGAATTGAACCCGTATCTCCTGCATTGGCAGGTGGATTCTTTACCACTGAGCCACTTGGGAAGCCCTAATGTACCTTTAGTTGGGTAAAAAGAGGTCTGCTGCTTCTGCCTCTTTTTAGTCACTAAGTCATGTCCAACTGTTTGGAATCCAATAGACTGTAGCCCACCAGAGTCCTTTGTCCATGGGATTTCCCAGGCAAGAATACTGAAATGGGGTTGCCATTTCCTTCTCCAGGGATCTTCCCAACCCAGGGACTGAATCCACACCTCCTGCATTAGCGGACAGATTCTTTACTGCTAAGCCACCAGGGAAACCCCAAAAGAGGTCTGTCCCTATGTTAATATACAGTTTATAAGTTAGTATCTATCTCATCCCAAATCTAAATTTTTATAATCTTGACCCTCATTCTCTCACCCTCTTCCACATGATTATGTATGCATCTTAAAACTAACAAATGACGGAAATATGTTTCTGGAGTCACTGGTTAGAATTCCAATTATATCTTCCCAAGCAACTATGTTATAAATGGTACATAAGTGTTTTTAATTGATTCTTGAAGGCATTACACTTCAGTTATGTTATGAGTCTATTGTGGGAACCAAATAATTATTTCTGATATTGATTTGATGGGAAGATTTATTCAAATGCCAAGCAATGAGATCATGACATTTATAAATTCAGAATTATCTGCTTCTGCATTATTATTTCTACCTAAAAGAGAGGTTTATTGACCACAGGCTCAATATATAAATAGTGTGATTTGGGCTTCCATTTTACTCAAATCCAGATTAGGAATAGGAGGGTACATTCACACTGTATTCTGGAATTGTACACTGCAACCCATGTAGCTGCACACTGTGGCCCTGAGTATCTTTGAAAATCAGCAATAAAACTTATAGCCATAATGGAGTAGCATAGAGTATTTATAGCTTCTTGTCTTACACAACTAAAAAAAAAACTGAATAAAATGGATAAAATAACAGTTTTTAGAAATAAAATTGCAGAGGACCCCTGAGAGAACAGAAACAAGAAATGTGAACACTACAGTTGTCCACGCTTTATTAATAGAGTATTTCCAAGTGCAATTCAGGGAGAGAGAACCCAAACACTCCAGAATCTCCCTGTGCTGAGGAGGCAGAGTTTGGACTTTGAAGGTATTGAGGTAGCTAGAATTTGTGTACAGAGTATCAGAGAGGAGAAAGCTACTCATAAAGAGTTTCAGCAATCTTTAGAAGGTTTCTCTTGAGTCTTTAACTGAGTACTAATCAGAGTATAGGGCTTCCCTGGTGGCTCAGACAGTAAAAAATCTGCCTGCAATGCAGGAGACCCTGGTTCAGTCCCTGGGTTGGGAAGATCCCCTGAAGAAGGGAATGGCTACCCACTGCAGTATTCTGCCCTGGAGAATTCCACGGACAGAGGAGCCGGTTGGGCTACAGTCCGTGGAGTCACAAAGAGGCAGACGTGACTGAGCGACTTCAACTTCAAAATCAGAGTATACATATGAGGAAGTTACTGAGAACAAAGGATTAGACAGAACAATCCCTGAAGTAGGATCAGAGTGGTTTGGATTTCCACCAGCCAGAGAGAAAAGACATCCTAACATATGGGACATCAAGTTGAGTCCACAGAAAAGTATTGTCCCAGTAGTGGGACCAAATTAACCCTTGACTAAAGGCTGTTGTAGGCTTTCCCAACAAAGTTTAAAAGCAAATCTCAAAAGAGTCAGAATAATTTCACATAATTGTATCCCACACAGATCCCAAAAATATTGTATTAAAAAGAATGCCAAAAAATTCAGCATCCAACACAAAATTCATGATGTCTGACAGCCAATCAAAAATTGATCAGGCATGGAAAGAAGCAGGAAGTTCTGACTACTAATGAGGAGGAAACTCAGTCCTTAAATATGGATGCAGAAATGGTTCAGATGATGAAATTAATAGACAATTGTGGTAGTTTAACTATTATATAAATATACTCCAGATATTCAAGAAGGTGGAAGAAATCATGAGCATGGAATATAAAAAGTAAATTCAGATTCAGTTTATAAAGATGAAATATACAAAATCTGATGAAAAATACACTGGATAGGATTAATCCCATGTTAGATACTGCAGAAGGAAGTATTAGTGAACCTAAATTCTTGGCAATAGAAACTCTCCAGATTAAAACATAAAGGGGAAAAAAGTGAACAGAGGATCAATGGGCAACTTCAATTAACCTAAGTGTAACTGAAGTTCCCAAAGGAGAGGAAAGAAGATGAGGGAAACAGAAAAAAATGGTTGAGGAAATAATGACCAAAAGTTTTTGAAATTAAAAACATGTAAATCTACAGGTCTAAGCAGCTGGATGAACCACAAGAATGATGAAGAAACTATACCCAGGCATCTTAACAAAAGCAATTCAAGTTAGAAGATAGTGGGATAATATATAACTACTGAAAGAAAGTAAGAAAAGTCACTCAGTTGTATCCAACTCTTTGTGACACCATGGATGCACAAGGTTCCTCCATCCATGGAATTTTCCAGGCAAGAGTACTAGAGTGGGTTGCCATTTCCTTCTCCAGGGAATCTTCCCGACCCAGGGATGGAACCCGGGTTTCCTTCATTGCAGGCAGATGCTTTTACCCTCTGAGACATAGTCCAGGAAAAAGAAAAAACCCACCAAAACAAATTTTTATTTCGGGGTGGGGGGGGGGAGTTCAAAATAATGGACATTTCCAGACATGCAAAACCTGAGAGAATTCACATTATCAGACTTGCTTTGCGAAAAATGTTACAAGGAAATCCTTCAGGTGGGAGAAAAATGACAGTAGTTGGAAATTTGGATCTACACAAAGGAATGATCAGCATAGGAAGTAGCAAATAGAATATATATAAAATACATGTCTTATTTTTAAAAACCTCTTTAAAAGATAATTGATCATTTAAAGTGTAAATAACAGTATATTCTGGGTTTTGGATAGGGATAGAAATAAAACAAATGATAGTAGTCACACAAGGGCTGAGCATGGGGAAATTGAATACTGTTTTAAGCTTTTTATACATGTTATTTGAAGATATACAGTACTATCTTCTTTTCACGGATGACATAATCATTTATGTAGAAAATTATAAGGAATCTCTACAAAGTCTACTATAACTAAAAAGTAAATTTAGCAAGGTAAAGGATACAAGATCAATTTATAAATTCAGATGTATTTCTCAATAGTAACAATTAACAATCAGAAGTAGAAAATTCTAGAATACCATATACAAAAGCATCCAAAAAAATAAACCAAAACTCAGGGATAATGTTGGACAAAGATGTTCAATGCAATACCTGTGTGCTGAAAACAATAAAACATTGCTGAGACAAATAAATGGAGAGAAATGTTATAGCCAAGGATTCAAATTGATCCATAGATTCAGTGCTATCCCAATAAAATTTTGGTGTATTTTCTGTAATAATTGATAACACTAATTCTAAAATGTATTCAGAAATATGATGGACCTAGAATAGCCAAAAGAATTTTGTAAAAGAATAAAGTTTGAGTACTTATATTATCTAGTTTCAAGACTCATTAACCAAGACATTTTGGTATCGGCTTAAAAGTAAACATATAGTTAAATGAAAGAGAATATAAATAAATCTAGAGCTAGAGCCACACATATATTGCCAATTGATTTTTGACAAAAGTAGCACAGGGAGTCAGGCAAGGATAATCTTTACAACAAATGGTGCTCAAACAATTAAAGGTCTATATCCCCCAACCCCTCCAGAAGAGAACTGCAGTCCTTACCTCACAACAAATATAAAATTTTACTAAAAATAGATCATACACCTAAAAGTAAAAACTGAAACATGGGAACTTTTAGAAGAAAACATAGGAGAAAAATGAATTAGGCAAAAATTTCTTGAATAGAATGCAAAAAAAAAAAAAGTCAAAGGAAAAAAATTATAATTTAGACTTCTTTGAAGTTAAATCTTTTGCTGTTTCAAAAACAGTTGTGAAGATAAAAAGTGTGGCCAGACTTCTTTGTAAAATACCTATCAGTCGAGACTTCTATCAAGTATATGTAAAGAACACTAGCTCAATGATAAGACAGACTGTCTCTTTTAAAGAGAGAAAAGATTTGAACAGACATTTCACAGAAGATACAAGAATAGCCGATGTGTACATAAAAAGTTGTTCAACATCTTAGTCATCAAGGAAACGCAAATTAAAACCATATAAGATACCGGTACACACCCACCTGAATTGCTCAAATTTAAAAGACTTTACTATACAAGATACTGTCAGGGACATGGAGCCACTGGTACTCTCAGAACTCTCAAAGTTCTAAATGTAGCTATTTTAGAAAAAAAATTTGCCAGTTTTTGAAAAAGTTAAACATATTCCTATTGGCCTAACCATCCCATTCCTAGGTATTTAACCAAAAGAATCAAAGTGTATGTCCACAAAAAGTCATATATATGAATATTTAACAGCTTTATTTATCATAATAGCAAGATGCGGTAATAACCCCAGTGTCCACCAATAGTCAAATAAATAAGCAAATTGTAGTATATCTGTAACAGTGGAATACTACTCAGTAATAAGGAGCAAACTTTTGATACATGTAAGTGCATGGATCAGTTTGAAAGTTATTATGCTGACTGAAAGAAGTCAGACCAAAAAAGAGCATATACTATATGATATCCTTTATTTAAAACTAGAAAATACAGTCTGTAATGAGAGAAAGTAGACCCATAGTTGCCTGAGACTGGAGGTGGAGGGAGGGAGGGATGGATGGATTAAAAGGGATGCAAGGAAACTTTTGGAGAATTGGAAGTGTTTGTAGTCTTGATCGTGCTGATGGTTTCACGCTTATGTGCATATATAAAAAACTCAACAAGTTATACTCTTTAAATATGTGCCACTTACTGTATATCAATCATACCTAAATAAAGCTGTTAAAAAAAAAAAACAACCCACAGCAATATTTAACTTTATTAACAGAAATACTCTGTCACATGAATGATTCCTAGCCTAGATTTCTTGTGCTTTAGGTTTGTTTGATGAAAATAATTGATGTGAAACAGGGAAGATCTACAGAATATTTTACATTTATTAAAAGCTAAATAATAATATAGTGAGGCTATATGGGTCTTTGTTTTCCTTGGAAATACTGAATTTCATTGTACTGATGTTATTTAGACCTTAAGAAAAATAGTTATTTCTTTCAAAATGCAGTGTAGTAGGAAATTTTTTCAAAATATGGGATATATGAGTTGAGAGCTGAATAATAACAAGGCTTCTTTGATGTATAAAAATTGGGAGCATTTGCTTTGTGTGCAGTAAGAAATGTCATCCCTCTGCTGTCCATTGGTCAACTCCCATTTTGAGCATTACTTTGCTTATAGGTGCTGCATTTTACAAGGGGCATTGATGATTCAAAGCATTGAGTAGAGTGAACAGAGTCATTAAAATCTCCAGAAACCACATCAAATGAGCAGTGACTGAGGACATAGGGACTGTTTGACTTAGTAAAGAAGTGGTTTAAGGGAACTATAATAACCAAGTTTAAATATTTGAAAGACTTATTTGAAAGAAGAAGGTAGTTAACTTGTTTTCTGTTGCCCTGGAACTGCATTTCTCAACCTTTGCTCATTTTACAGCACATGGGTAATAACTCTCACATGTGCTACATGCTTCCATGGGCATAGCTAGGTTTTGATAAAACTAAAAAATAGTTCTAACCTCCTATAAGAACAGGAATTATGTCATGATAATCATCTGATTCAAAACCCAGGTTGAGAGCTAATTAATAACTATACAGGAGTTGAAAAAGTTGGCTCTAGCTGATGTTGTTGTATTTGTTTTCTTTGAAATGGCTAATGTGTGATCAAAATAAAATTTCTCATGGGTGGTGTAGGTGCTGAGTAATAACCACACACCTAGAGTATTTGAATGTAAATGCAAACTTTAAAGACAAACATTCAGTCACTCCAAGATGCATGAATATTACACAACATATACACACCCTGCTGTCTCCTATTAACAAATTAAAGAGACATCTAATGTTTGCTTAAACTTTTAAAATGCCTTAATAAAAACTAAAATCAGAATGACTAGGTGTTTCCTTTTGACCATTCTTGTTCCACATGAAAGTCATAGCCTTTACAAGTTTCCCATGAATAAAGAACATTCTGAATTGCTCAATCATCTGAGGTTACCAGAGGAGACTACAAACACTCAGCTTTCTTGTAGGAACATTATCCATAAATTTCTAAGGTTGCTTGTCAGCTAATAATGTCCAGGAAGAACTCTGTGTTAATTACTTACCTGGTATTTCTAATCTTTGTCTCCAGAAGTTTGTAGGTCCAACTTAAGTAGCAAAAATCTTCCAGAAGTTGTTCTTACTTCAATAATAAACTTATGACTTTTCATCAAGATGCCTGTATGACTCATCTTCCATTACCAAACTCTTCCTGTATCCTCTGACATAAAACTGTCACAAACAAACAGTGCTGAGTTCTGTGATGTGTAAAACAGCCTTCAGAAATTCAGCGTACCTGTCAGCTCCAAAAGAATGTATGTATTCTTAAGTGGTTTTAGCACTTGTCCTTTACACTATCAACTGTATGGTTTTCTGAGAAGTGATAGAGCAATAATATTTTTCAAAGCATTTATGAGATGAACTTTTGAGGTCCAGCATGAAATCATTGGTGTGGGTGTATATCAATTTCTCAAGGGAAGTTGTCATTGAAGTTTAATGAGAAAAGCCATGCACTTATTTTAATACAATTGAATTGTTTTCCCAAAGAAATATAAACTTTCAAAGTGAGAGGAAAAGAGTGTAAGTTTCACGCCACACTTTCTTCACTGTGTTTGCTAACCCTATTTCTAATCAACTTTATTTTTTCTTTCTATAGTACTTTTTCTTATTTTTTTTAAAAAATGAATAATATCATTTAAAGTTACTGTGTCTAGTTTTCCACTTAATATAACTGAGTTTTTAATTCACAATGAATTAATGATACTACTAATGTATTACTTTTGAATAGTACAAGAATAAAAATAATTCTTGTTTATCATAGTGATGTGAGCTGCCTTGAAATAGATGATTCAGATCAGAGTTGATTAACAGAATGTAGAAATTATGCTAATTCCTTTAATAATTTTTCCTTACTAAAAATGCTGTTCAAGTATTTTTAAATGTACTTATTAGAAATTATGTAATTCTTGTCATTACAAAGGAGGGAAAAATTTGTGTGGGCTCAGTTGTGTCTGGGTCTTTGCAGCCCCATCAAGAACCTAGAAAAAGAAGAGCAAATACACAAAGCAAGCAGAAGAAAGGAAATAAAGAGCAGAAATCAATGCAACTGAAAACAGAAAAGAAACAGAGAAAAAAAATCAATGTCACAAAGCACTAGTTCTTTGAAAAGATTGATAAATTGATCATAGCATAACTTATAGCATAACCAACAAAGAAAAAAGAGAGGATACAAATTACCAATACCAGAAATGCAATCAGAAATATCACTACAGACCCTGCAGACACACAAAAATAACAAGATAGTACCATGAAAGAAACTTTACATGCATAAATTTGACAACTTCAATGAAATGGACCACCTTCTAAAGAAAGACAACTATAACTCAGCCAATATGAAATATGTAAGCTCAATAGCCCTAAAAATGATTTTAAAAATTCAGTTTATAATTTTAAAGCTCTCCAAAAAGAAATTTCCAGACCTTCTTTTCACTGGAGAATTCTATGAAACATTTAAAGAACAATAATCACCAATTCTGCACAGTCTCTTTCAGAAAATAGATAAGGAGACACTTTCCAACTCCTTTATGAAATTAGTATTACCTTGATACCAAAACCAAACAACAACACGACGCAAACAAAAAATAAAACTACAGACCAATATCCCTCATGAATGTTCCTTAACAAAATATTGTCAGATATAATTCAACAAAATGAATTATACACCATGAATAGGTAAAGTTTATCTCAGGAATACCAGGCTGTTTTAATATTTGAAAATCAAATCAGTATAATCTACCATGTTGATAAACTAAAGGATAAAAATTACATGATCATATTTATCAATGCAAAAAACATTTGTCTAAATACAAAGTATACCAATATTCAAGTGGTTAGAGGGAGGTGGAGAGACATGAAGAATAAGGATAGTTCTAGATATCTGTGTAATATTAAATAAGTTAAATAAAAGCTGAATGCAATGTAGTATTGTAAATTCAGTTATATAAAACACATTGAAAAATTGCCTATCTTAAGGAATTTTGTCATTTTCTCCTGTTAAGTAAAAATCCTTTGCAATGTGCCCGATATGCTACTGGAGATCCGTGGAGAAATAAATCCAGAAATAATGAAGAGATGGAGCCTAAGCAAAGGCAACACCCTGTTGTGGATGTGACTGGTGATAGAAGCAAGGTCCGATGCTGTAAAGAGCAGTAGTGCATCGGAACCTGGAATGTTAGATCCGTGAATCAAGGCAAATTGGAAGTGGTCAAACAGGAGATGGAAAGAGTGAACGTTGACATTTTAGGAATCAGCAAGCTCAAATGGATTGGAATGGGTAAATTGAACTCAGATGACCACTATATATCTACTACTGTGGGCAAGAATCCCTTAGAAGAAATGGAGTAGCCATCATAGTCAACAAAAGGGTCCGAAATGCAGTCCTTGGATGCAATCTCAAAAATGACAGAGTGATCTCTGTTTGTTTCCAAGGCAAACCATTCAGTATCACGGTAATCCAAGCTATGCCCCAACCAGTAACGCTTAAGAAACTGAAGTTGAATGGATCTATGAAGACCTACAAGACTTTTTAGAACTAACACCCAAAAAAGATGTCCTTGTCATTATAGGGAACTGGAATGCAAAAGTAGGAAGTCAAGAAACACCTGGAGTAACAGGCAAATTTGGCCTTAGAGTACGGAATGAAGCAGGGCAAAGGATAATAGAGTTTTGGCAAGAGAACGCACTAGTCATAGCAAACACACTCTTCCAACAACACAAGAGAAGACTCTACACATGGACATCACCAGATGGCCAACAACGAAATCAGATTGACTATATTCTTTGCAGCCAAAGATGGAGAAACTCTAAACAGTGAGCAAAAACAAGACTGGGAGCTGACTGTGGCTCAGATCATGAACTCCTTATTACCAAATTCAGACTTAAATTGAAGAAAGTGAGGAAAACCACTAGACCATGCAGGTATGACCTAAATCAGATCCCTAATGATTATACAGTGGAAGTGAATAATAGATTTAAGGGGCAAGATCTGATAGATAGAGTGTCTGATGAACTATGGACAGAGGTTCGTGACATTGTACAGGAGAGAGGGATCAAGAACATCCCTAAGAAAAAGAAATGCAAAAAAACAAAATGGCATTTCCAAGGAGGCCTTACAAATAGCTGTGAAAAGAAGAGAAGCAAAAAGCAAAGGAAAAAAGGAAAGATATACCCATTTGAATGTAGAGTTCCAAAGAATTGCAAGGAGAGATAAGAAACCCTTCCTCAGTGATCAGTGCGAAGAAATAGAGGAAAAGAATAGATAGGGAAAGACTAGAGATCTCTTCAAGAGAATTAGAGATACCAAGGAAACATTTCATGGAAAGATGGGCTCAGTAAAGGACAGAAATGTATGGACCTAACAGAAGCAGAAGATATTAAGAGGTGGCAAGAATATCCAGAAGAACTATACAAAAAAGATCTTCACAACCCAGGTAATCACGATGGTGTGATCTCCAACCTAGAGCCAGACATCCTGGAATGTGACATCAAGTGGGCCTTAGGAAGCATCACACGAACAAAGCTAGTGGAGGTGATGGAGTTCCAGTTGAGCTATTTCAAATCCTAAAAGATGATGCTGTGAAAGTGCTGTACTCAATAACCAGCAAGTTTGGAAAACTCAGCAGTGGCCACAGGGCTGGAAAAGGTCAGTTTTCATTCCAATGCCAAAGAAAGGCAATGCCAAAGAATGCTCAAAGTACCACACAATTGTACTCATCTCACATGCTAGTAAAGTAATGCTCAAAATTCTCCAAGCCAGGCTTCAGCGATACGTGAACTGTGAACTTCCAGATGTTCAAGCTGGTTTTAGAAAAGGCAGAGGAACCAGAGATCAAATTGCCAACATCTGTTGGGTCATCGGAAAAGCAAGAGAGTTCCAGAAAAACATCTATTTCTGCTTTATTGACTATGCCAAAGCCTTTGACTGTGTGGATCACAATAAACTGTGGAAAATCCTTAAAGAAATGGGAATACCAGACCACCTGACCTGCTTCTTGAGAAACCTGTATCAGGAAGCAAGTTAGAACTGGCCATGGAACAACAGACTGGTTCCAAATAGAGAAAGGAGTATGTCAAGGCTGTATATTGTCACCCTGCTTATTTAACTTATATGCAGAGTAGATCATGAGAAACGCTGGGCTGGAAGAAGCACACTGGAATCAAGATGGCCCGGAGAAATTTCAATAACCTCAGATATGCAGATGACACCACCCTTATGGCAGAAAGTGAAGAGGAACTAAAAAGCCTGTTGATGAAAGTGAAAGAGGAGAGTGAAAAATTGGCTTAAACCTCAGCATTCAGAAAAGTAAGATCATGGCATCTGGTCCTGTGACATCATGGCAAATAGATGGGGAAACAGTGACAGCCTTTATTTTGGGATGCTCCAAAATCACTGCAGATGGTGACTACAGCCATGAAATTAAAAGATGCTTACTCCTTGGTAAGAAAGTTATGACCAACCTAGAAAGGATATTAAAAAGCAGAGACATTACTTTGTCAACAAATGTCTGTCTAGTTAAGGCTATGGTTTTTCTGGTAGTCACACATGGATGTGAGAGTTGGACTGTGAAGAAAGCTGAGTGCCAAAGAATTGATGCTTTTGAACTGTGGTGTTGGAGAAGACTCTTGAGAATCCCTTGGACTACAAGGAGATCCAACCAGTCCATCCTAAAAGGAGATCAGTCCTGGGTGTTGATTGGAAGGACTGATGTTGAAGCTTAAACTCCAATACTTGGGCCACCTGATGCAAAGAGCTGACTCATTTGAAAAGACACTGATGATGGGAAAGATTGAAGGCAGGATGAGAAGGGGATGACAGAGGATGAAATGGTTGGATGGCATCACCTATTCAATGGACATGAATTTGGGTAATCTCTGGGAGTTGTTGATGGACAGGGGAGCCTGGTGTGCTGCAGTCCATGGAGGTCGCAAAGAGTTGGACACGACTGTGTGACTGAAATGAACTGATCCTTAAATCCTCAAAATTTTTCTTAAAACTAATCATACTTATATGGCAAATTAATAATGATTATTGTGGCAGCTACCGTGTAATGGACTTCTTTGCAAATTTGTTATAGAGAGATGTAATCAGGAATAATTTTTAAAAATATCACTGCAATAGTTCACATGTCAATTAATTCACTGAGACTGAAGTGGGTTTGTTCAGTACTGAAACATTTAACATCAGATAGCAAAGAGTAAATTTTGAGGGGGAGAGGGGAGATGTTTTTTCATTTTCTAAGTTTTGGTGTTAAATTCTTTTTAATCCCATTTCTTTATTTTTACCTCCCTTTGAACTACTTTTAACGTTTGAAAAATAACTTGGTAAGGCCTGAGCAGAGGTAAGAGAGATTCTGAGGCTATATCTCTAGCTCAATGAGAAGGAGACATTGCCTTCTCCGAGAAGGAGTCACATGACACTAACTGTTGCAACTAGTACAGAGTGAGAGTGACATACAAGTATGGTTTATTTCACCTCTCTGGTTTAGATTACTTGGGACCCAGAGTCTCGTGAGAGCAGACTGTTGTGAGGCAGAGATGTAGATACTTGGTTATTGGTTTTAAATAAATCTATTTCTGTTGCAGTTAAAAGAATGTACATAATTGAACACAGAAGGCTATTACCAGTACAGACCTTATCTGACTAGATGGAGTTCCTTTGGTATACTTATTATGTTTGGGTGGTCTGTGTCTTAGCCTTGTAAACTCAGAAATGCTATTGTTACTGTGCATACAAGATATTGAACTCTCGGGAACAAAGTGGTATTGCAAAAAAAAAAAAAGCAACAAACTAATAAAAATAACCAAAATAGGTTTATTACTTTTATTATAATAGGAATAGGAAGAATAATCATTGTATATACCAGATACTTGTGTTTATGGATGACTAACTAGCTTCCCTGGTGGCTCAAATGGTAAAGGATGTGAAATTCACTCAGTTGTGTCTGACTTTTTGCAACCCCATGGACTGTACAGTCCATGGAATTCTCCAGGCCAGAATACTGGAGTGGGTAGCCTTTACCTTCTCCAGGAGATCTTCCCAACCCAGGGATTGAACCCAGGTCTCCTGTATCACAGGTGGCTTCTTTACCAGCTGAGCTACAAGGGAAGCCCAAGAATACTGGAGTAGTAGATAACCTGCCCTTCTCCAGTGGATCTCCCCAACCCAGGAATCGAACCGGGTTCTCCTGCATTGCAGGCAAATTCTTTACCAACTGAGCTATTAGAGAAGCCCAAAATGGTAAAGAAACCACCTTAAATGCAAGAGACCTGGGTTCAATCCTTGGGTTGGGAAGATCTCCTGGAGAAGGGAATGGCAATCCATTCCTATATTCTTGCCTGGAGAGTTCGATAGACAGAGGAGCCTGGTGGCCTACAGTCTATGGAGTCGCAAAAAATCAGGCATGAGTGAGTGACTTTCACTTTCTTTTCACTTCTTTCAACTGGATAAATACTCATAAAGAGAGTTAGCAGGAAAGGAAGGTTTTCTGTCTGTACCTAAACTCTAGGTAGAGAAAAAAAGACTTCTCTAGGAAGTTATAAGCCTAAACCTACCCTCATGTGGATTTGATGTTATGTTGGCAGGATAGTCTGGGAACCCCCACCAAGCCGAGAAAATAAGAAACAAAGTAGCTCCTAAACTGCTTGGCAAATGCAAGCGTGAAACACTCTGAACAGAGGCACTCCCACCTCAGACTACATAGGATTTCCTCAATAAGTTCTGAACTCACAATCTAGAATTACAAAATACACAAGGAAATAGTAAACTAGAGAAGAGTCAAGACCAGTATTATAAATGCAAGGAATTCAAATGATAGATTTATCAGATAGAGACTATAAAACAAATATGTATAAATGATTAATGACTCAAATCTCTCTACCTAAGGTATTATACACAAGCCATATAAAGAAATATGCTTATGAAATTAAAATTCATGGAGAATTGAGCATTAAATTAGACACAGTGAAATGAGAAAAGGTTAAATGGATCTTGTGAAGAATGTGAAGGAGTTATTCAGAATGTAACACAGGAGATATAAAAATTTGTAAAAATATGTAGGAAAGAGGTAATTCAACATAATTTGATATGATTTTCTAGCAAAAAGAATAGAGAAAATAACAAAGAGGCTATCAAAGGCATAACGGCTGATGATTTTTCAGAACTACTGAAACACATGAGTCTCCAGGAAAATTCAAGGAATCTGAAGCCAGATAAATAAAAGAAGTACACACTTAGACATGTTGTAGTAAGATTGCTCAAAACCAGACATAAGGAGATCTTAACAACAACCAGAAACAAGATAAATTACAAAAGAGCAGTACTAAGCCAACAGTGGGCTAATATTTCAAAGCACTGAGGTGAATTAACTAACAACTAGAGTAGACTACAGAGAAGGCAATGGTACCCCACTCCAGCACTCTTACCTGGAAAATCCCATGGACGGAGGAGCCTGGTGGGCTGCAGTCCATGGGGTCGCTAAGAGTCGGACACAACTGAGCAACTTCACTTTCACTTTGCACTTTCATGCATTGGAGAAGGAAATGGCAACCCACTCCAGTGTTCTTGCCTGGAGACTCCCAGGGACGGGGGAGCCTGGTGGGCTGCCACCTATGGGGATGCACAGAGTCAGACACGACCGAAGTGACTTAGCAGCAGCAGCAGCAGAATAAACTACCTAGCTAAACTATCATTTAAGTATGAGACTGAAATAAAGACATTTTCAGTGCCTGGGAGAATTTGCTATCAAAAGAGCTTCACTGAATGAACTTCTAAAGGATAGTCCCTAACACGTGAATTTTAACACAGAGGAAGAGATGAAATGCAAGGGAAAAAAGGTTTGGTGAGAGGAGCATTAGAAAATAAATAAATGTTCCTCATCTTATTTCCTTTTCTGTGGATGTTGAGAATACATAGTATTTACTTTCATTACAAACATTTTCCCAAGGGTCTGTATATAGCAGAGCTGAGTGTGACTTGTATTTTAACGATTTTAAAATACTTCTTAAAAGCAAAGATTTTATTGTTAATGATTGACAAAACAAAAGATTAATTGTGATGATTTCGAAATTGTAAGTTATCATTGGTTTGGGTTTTCCCTTATGATTAGTTTTATAAACATATTACAGTATTTTAGCTGGGAATAAACTATTTTTATAAAGATATTTAACAGTAATTCCTTTTCATTTAGATCAAATCCTTTTTATGAACCTAAACCGACTCCAAACAATTTGCTAAGTCCAGTTCAAGAACTGGAAACTGAAAGGAGAGTAAAAAGAAAAGCCCCAGCCCCACCAGCCGTCTCGCCAAAGACAGGAGGAGTAAATGAAAACACAGGTGTTTCTGCAGGAAGAGATCTCTCCACTTCTCCTAAGGTAGGAGTTTAATCTTATTAAAACATGTATTAATGTTTGCTTGTTTTCAAATTAAGAAAAGTCATGGTTAGCTATTAATATTTTGATCATATAAACGTAAAGTATAAGTAAATCCATTATACTGCAACACTGTATATACATTTGGAAGTCTATAAATTTATAGTATGTTATAGATTGGATTGTCTGGGTTAAGATTTGCTTTTTAAATGCTGTTTTGAAGTCAGAGGGAGAAAGGCAGTATAATTGTAGGGTTGGTGCTTTGAAAAAAGGATATACTCTAAAGCAGCTAGTCATGATAGACAGGTTACTCTAATATAGAGGAAAGAATAGAAATCATCTTTTTGAGAAATGTACCAGAAAGATTGACACCCAGTGCAGAGAAATACTTTACTGAAGAATTTCAATACTGTCCCTTTGATTTATGTCAGATTACAATTGTGGCCTTATTGTCATTCTTTTTTAGAAATGTTAATGGATAATAACTTCATGGAAAGGTAAAGTGCAGTCTTAGAACAAAGTCTAAAGCTTCTAAATGGTTTGACTGCAAATAGTGTATCTTTCATCTGAAAGGTAGAGATGTTGAATTTAGCAAGTTTTTTAAGGTAAATAACTCATGACAGTACTCATGAGTGTTTTGTTATTGTTATCATATGACATTATTTAATTCTCACGGGTAGTTGTGGGGGGAAGAGATGAACTTAAACTCAGAAGGATAAAGGTCATAGGTCCCCCAGCCAACAGACAGGATTGGAACTGGCATATTCATTAATTACGTGCTCTCTGGACCATATTCCATCTCAGATGCCTGGGCTGCTGCTTTTCTCAAGGGCATCAAATTTCAGTAGTTCCTGTTGTATTTTATAGTTCATTCTGTGCCTTTCATTAAATGCCAGAGTTCTGAAATAGTTTGTTTGCTTTTATTTTCGTTGTTTGAGGGGGAGTGAGTTCACTGAGGTCCTCACTCTGCCATTCTATAAGTCAGTCTGCAGGTGTGTGTTTTTATATCAGGTGTGTTTAACTGTGTGTAACTTTAGGAGGAGAAACTAGGACTAAATTCTGTCTGGCTATTGGCTATGGAAGTTGGGAGTAGAGTCTATAAATGAAGGCAGTAGAGAACAGAAATATAAAGCAGAAGAGATGGTCAATTCCTATACCCATGAGAGCAAAAATAAAGGCGGCAATTGAGGCATTGGTCAAAATCAAAAAGCTGTTTAGATTCTTTATCCATTCTAAACATCAAGAATACCTACAACTGTCCTGTTTCCCTGAATCTCTATTGTGCTGCCTACTCTCTCCCTGTCCCCCTTCTATAGGCCACTGAAGTTTGAAGCTAATCACAAAATCCTAATTTCTTCATGCTGCTGCTGGTAAGTCGCATCAGTCATGTCTGACTCTGTGCGACCCCATAGACGGCAGCCCAACAGGTTCCTCTGTCCCTGGGATTCTCCAGGCAAGAACACTGGAGTGGGTTGCCATTTCCTTCTCCAGTGTATGAAAGTGAAAAGTGAAAGTGAAGTTGCTCAGTTGTGTCCGACTCTTAGCAACCTCATGGACTGCAGCCTACCAGGCTCCTCCGTCCATGGGATTTTCCAGGCAAGAGTCCTGGAGTGGGGTGCCATTGCCTCTTTGAATCTCTTCATAAGTGAATGGAAAGGAACTTAACAGTACCTTATTGTGTGCCAGGCAATGTTCTATAACTTCATTTGATCCACAAAATAACCTGAGAAATAAATACCATTATTTCCTTTTTACACTGAGAAACTAAACCTTAGTTAAGTAACTTCCTCAAAGTGATAAAACTAGTATTGACAGCGCCAGGATTAAAATTCCGGTTTTTTGAGTCTAAAACTCATATTTCCCATTGTGCCTTTCTACCTGTAGACAGGTATTTCCAGTTCCAAGTTAGAATTCTTAAATACATTTTTCCATAGAAATAGTGTTACTCACTGTCATTGAATTCTATTGTAGTGAAGTATAATATAGCTATTTTTTATGTTATTTTGAGGGTAGTGTTCCAATGTAGACATATTGTGGAATAAATGATCTTTATGGGGAAAACTGAGCATTTTACCACCATGCTTCTCTTGGAAAATGCCTCATCATGTTCAGACACACAATCAGTTGTATTCACAGTAACCTTCTGCTGATCTGGGAGTTAGTTTGGATAACTCAACTGTGTAAAACACAGCTATGAAAGATTAATTTTTAAAAAGATTGCTGATATTATTATTAAATGAGGAAAAACAAAGTGCATAACTGTATAGTATGGTAACTTTTGTATGTATAAAGTTTTATTTAAAAGGCTTTATTCACACACATATACACATGTAGACAAACATGCATGCTCCTATACATTATGGAAGGACTCGTAACTTTGAGGAGAAAGATCTTGAGGGGATGGTGGGTATGCACAAGGTTGAAGGAGGCATTTCTTTTCCTTTTTCCCCTTTCTATGTTGTTTAAATATTTGAATTTTATAAAATGTTTCTCTTCTCTTTTGGTTTGTTATACTCAGAGGATATTGAGTAATGAGATCATGGATCTTTTTTATAGTTGGCTCAGACAGTAAAGCATCTGTCTACAGTGCAGGAGACCTGGGTTTGATCCCTGGATTGGGAAGATCCCTTGGAGAAGGAAATGGCAATCCACTCCAATACTATTGCCTGGAAAATCCCATGGACAGAGGAGCCTGGTAGGCTACAGTCCATGGGGTCACAAAGAGTCGCACATGACTTCACTTTCACTTTCACTTTGTACTAGATACCAGATGACATTTTCCCCCAAAATTCATCCCTCAAAATAGAGAAAGTTACTCTCAGGTTTGACCAGGAGTATTAGCTTGGTGATGGCCTGGGGTTCCATCAGACACCTCAGTGTTGTGCAGTGGAAACCAGGTATAGAGGCTTAATAATAGAAAACTTGATCTTCTGTTCCAATTCCATAGCACAGATCTTTTTATTTTGTATATTTATGTAAGATTTCATTTGGAAAAAAAAAATGAACCATTGCAAAAAAAAATAAAAGTAAGAAAGAAATTGGAAACTACTAACTGCACAGTTATGTGTGAGAGAAGGAAGAAGATTAGAATCAATGGCATATTGATGATAATCAAAAATGATAAATGGTAGCTGAAAAAGAGCAGTGGCATGGGGCCTATTATAGGAATAGACTTGTTTGTGTGTGTGTATGTGCATGTGTGTATGTGCATATCCAAGTAGTTCCTGAAGACTTTGTTTGCAGTATTAAAGCTTAGTAAAATAATGACCATTTGACAACCTTGAGTCAACATGAAAGAGTCTTATGCTTTGTATACAATGTTCCATTTAGGAAAGGAGTGAAGTGAAGTCGCTCAGTCGTGTCCGACTCTTTGCGACCCATGGACTATAGCCCATCAAGCTCCTCCGTCCATGGTATTCTCCAGGCAAGAGTACTGAAGTGGGTTGCCATTTCCTTCTCCAGGGGATCTTCCCAACCGAGGCATCGAACCCAGGTCTCCCACATTGCAGGCAGATGCTTTAACCTCTGCACCACCAGGAAAGCCCAAGGACAGTGTGTTTTATATAAAAATGTTTATACTAAAATTAGTATTTTGATGCTTAAAACAATATGCTTCTTGGCCAGTTATTTACTATATTTTTAAATTGGAAAGGAAGCAATAGTTCAAATAAAGCTTTTTGGAAAAGAAAACAGACTCAAAATTTAGTTGAATAATAAAATAATATTTATACCAAATATTTATATTTTGTTTTGGATAACAAAATGCTAAACTGCACTCAGTAGCAATTGACTGCAGAGGCTAATCATGTCATAGAAAGAGTGCTCAGCCAGATGATTACTTTCCTCCACCTGTAACCTGAAACTACTTATTTTGAAGAAAATTTATGAAAAAAAGCCAAGACCAGAATTTAAACAGATAATAAGCATATATTTATATTGTAAATAAAATTCAAACTACCCCCCTAAAGGCAGTTAAGAATCCCCCAGTGTAATAAATCTACATAAACTCCTCACCCCAGACCATTGATTCCTGCATTTGTAAAATGAGAAAACTATGACACTTTTTAAGCCAACTTGATAAAAAAGACCAATGTTTAGGGATGTAACCTGACATTTAAAACACAAGCATCCAATAAGGCAAATGATAAATTAGGCTCAATGGTGGCTGATCACCATTTACTGACTGTGAATTTAAGTTAATAAGAATATAACTCTGAACTCCTAGATATGATTCATGCAACTTAGTATAAAATGCGAGTCAGATAATAAAAGCTTAGGTACATAAATGTCCTTGTTGCCAAATACATCACAAAGGTATTTTATTAAGCACTATATACCTAATTCTGTAAAAATCACAATATAAATAGCTAATTGTCAATGAATTTTAAAAAATTCAACTTGCACTTATGATAATGTGGAGAAGCTTCCCCCCACCCGCCCCTGCACATTGGATGGTGAAATAAGCCTGATCATGTGGAGAAGGGCTCCCTCAAAAAGCCTGATTAGAACTCCAGTGATTAGCAATGAAACACTGTCCACTTACTCCATCTCTGAAAGTGGAAACATTATTCATATCTAACGGCTCAGCTAAGTGACTCAAGCCTTCACTCATATTGTGACCTCTTTCTCAAATGCTCTTATAGAGACCCAAGCTTTACACTTGTATATTTTTGAGTACTTACAATTTGCAGAAACTGTAAGAAGCCCAGGTTATACTGAAGTCAGAGTTACATACAGCAGTCTCTTTGATTGATCCTAGCAGCAAATTCGAACCACAAAACAAACATGCTTTTCAGTTTTTATATATAAAGGCCCCCTTATATAAAGTTTTTTACCTCCATTTCTGTCTGCAGAACTGTGCGGAATGGTGCCTGTGGGCCACTCATGCTGAAAAGCAATAAGCACATGACCAAACTATTAATTTCCTCATATGTAAGTTGAAAGTACCTCATAACTTCGAAGGAAAATCATTAAAAGGAATGAAGATCAAAATTTAATTGAATATGATGATAAATGCGTAGTCATTTTGTAAAATGCCAAACTGCATTCAGTGATAGCTTGCAGAGGGCACAATGGGGATAAGTTTAAGTTACTGGTAAAGTTTTTATTTACTGGAATACCTTTCTTACCAGAATAGCTTGTTCCTCAATAATACAGAATAAATGAGGCACTGCTTTATGTATCACCTGGTCTATTGGTTAGTATTCTTTTGGTTATGACTAATAGAAGGAAGCCATTTTGTTAATTTTTTTTTCTTAAGAAAAAGGATAACTTGTTTAGAAAACAAGAGGAAATTTTAGCAGAACCAAAGGCAAAAGATACAACTGGGACTGAGTTGTAAACATCAACTGTATTGCTTGTCTCTTTGGAATGCCTTCAATTTTCCCTTTACTTTTTTAATGATAATTTAATCTCCCTGCAAAATAGTTTATGTTCTGGAATTTCCTCTCTCTCCAGTACATAGCCACTCTTCTTTCAGTGCAGCTGACTTTAGCTAAAGGTTAAGAACAAATGACATTTGTTGACAAAATGACTACAGCAATTACTTTTTCTTAATATGAATGAGGATCCTCTCAGAATTGTTACTTACTAAACATAAAAATCTCCAGTTAATGCCGTTTTGGAATTAGGATTATCTGCTGGCAATAGAAAGCCTTGATGACAGTTTAAATAAAAGAAACATGTATTTCTGTTTTTACCAATGTTGATGGTCTAGTGCTGACATGGTAGCCTTAAAGCCATCAGGGACCCAGTCTCCTATTGTGCTGATCCACCATCCTCAGTATACATTTCCAGCTGGTAGCCCAAGATGGCTGCTTGAACCATAGTTGATATGTCACATTCCAGTCAACAAGAAGAAAGCGGGGAAATAGCCACACCTGCCTCTAGCAACAGAGGAGGCAATGGCACCCCACTCCAGTACTTTTGCCTGGAAAATCCCATGGACGGAGGAGCCTAGTAGGCTGCAGTCCATGGGGTCGTTAGAGTCGGACACAACTGAGCGACTTCACTTACACTTTTCACTTTCATGCATTGGAGAAGGAAATGGCAACCCACTCCAGTGTTCTTGCCTGGAGAATCCCAGGGATGGGGAAGCCTGTTGGGCTGCCGTCTGTGGGGTCGCACAGAGTCGGACACGACTGAAGCAACTTAGCAGCAGCAGCAGCAGCCTCTAGCAAAGGAGACAGGAAAATTAATCTTTATTCTGGTCAGTTGCATTACCCAGCTAAAACTCAAGGGTTCTGTTACTAAGGAAGATAAGTAAAATGGATATTAGGAACAGTTAGCAGGCTGTGCCACAGGTAAAATATGAGTTTTATAGTGGAGATGCAAATGAACCTAAACTTTGGTGTCTCTTCTGTGAGAAAACATGAATGATGACCACTGAAAATAGTCATTCAGAATGACATATGAAAATCAAGCAATGTAACCTTTAAAGGAAAATCATCAGAATATTTTGCCACTGAGCATAAAGAAGTCTAGAAACAGTCTAGAAACAGAATACAAAAACCAAAACCACACACAAAAAACCCAGGCTATCAAAAGTTGAGTAGTATTTCCTTCAAAGTCAGTTTGCTACATTTATGCAAGGTGGTCTGAAAAGATATGGTAGTTTTCAGAGCATAGCATTATTGGCAAAGTTGTTGAGAAAAAACTACTTTTTGACACCTACGATGTCAATTCTAAAATATATTTGGATAGGTGCACTGCAGAGCCTTGACTAGAACACTGCAATAGAGGCTCCTAGGACACTAAATATAAGAACTCACTTCTCACATGGGTGGAAATGAAGACTGTGCATCTGCACCACCTTAAAAGTGAATGCCTCCTTAAATCTTGTGCCCTAGGCATTCCGCGCCCAGTTGTGTCTGACTCTTTGTGACGCCATGAGGTAGCCTGCCAGACTCCTCTGTCCATGGGATTTCCCAGGCAGAGCTAGTTCCCATTTCCTCCTCCAGGGGATCTTCCCAACCCAGGGATAGAACCCATGTTTCTTGCATTGGCATGTGGATTCTCTACCACCTAGCCACTTGGAAAGCCAGCCCTAGGCATTGCCTTGCTTCAACTCTAATCTCAGCCCTGGTGCACAAATGGGGCAAATCTGACAAATTTATACTAGCAGTAACCCACTTAAAAGACTTTCAGTCTAAACCAGGAACCCCGGCACTGAAAC
This sequence comes from Budorcas taxicolor, assembly GCF_023091745.1. Taxonomy (NCBI): domain Eukaryota; kingdom Metazoa; phylum Chordata; class Mammalia; order Artiodactyla; family Bovidae; genus Budorcas; species Budorcas taxicolor. The sequence continues at coordinate 120,800,187 of NC_068920.1, forward strand.
CATCTCTGAGAATTTGCCTTTTGATTTTTTTCTGACTGTATTTATTGGAAGAGGTAAAATGTTACATTTTGCTTATAGAAATAAACCATGACTAGGTTGCTTGCATTTTGAAACAAATTTTATAAAGCAATTAAGTGTTATTTTTTTTAAAGGTTGCTCTTTTATATCAGTATATTCTGGAGTAACTGAGTAGGTGCCTGTCACAGTTTTCCAGCTGAGAATTAAAAAAAAAAGCCACCATATAGAAAAAGAACCTGATTAAGGTAAATACATTTTGAACACCTTAATGATAATGACTCATGTTTGGCTTAGTTGCTGAAAGCTCTATAAAGGCTTAGGAATTAATAATAAATGATAAATTGAGTGTTTTTAATATATATTGGCAGGATCACTTTAGGGTACATTACTGATGATAAAAGCATTGATTAGCCCACCTTTACTGCATGAAGAACATATTTAAAGTATTTGAGCAGATTCATACAGAACCTTCTCAGTTCCCAGTATTGGGTAAATTTCACCCCGTCATAATGAGAAACAAAAAGAAAAAAGAAAAGACCTACAACAGCATGCACTGTGGGGCAAGATGTAAGGTGAGGCAAGAGTGGCAACTAGGGTCCAAATTTTAAGGAGCCTCTCACTTGCAGGTTCATGCAAGTGCAAACATGGCACTTGTTTAAACCCAAGATTTTCCAGACAAAAATACTGGAGTAGGTTGCCAACTTCTTCCTCCAGGAAATCTTCCTGACTCAAGGATCAAACCCGATTCTCCTACCTCTCCTGCATTACAAGCAGATTGTTTACCATGGAGCTATCTGAAGCCTTTGTGATTCCTGATATACTATAATAGCAAGTAAATAGGACTGTCATAAGTATACTTGCCAAAGAATTAAAATGAGATCTAGTCAAACCACTGGTTGTAATAACTATCAATTTACAAGAAATACTAAGGGGTAGAATGGAATGTATGAAATACTGAGGGGTAAAATGCATCCAGTCCCATCACTTCATGGCAAGTATGAAGGGCAAAAGTGGAAGCAGTGACAGATTTTCTTTTCTTCGGCTTCAGAATCACTGCGGATAGTGACTACAGCCAGGATATTAAAATATGTTTGCTCCTTAGAAGTAAATCTATGAGAAACCTAGACAGTATATTAAAAAACAGAGGCATCACTTTTCTATAGACAAAGGTCCGTATAGTCAAGGCTATGGTTTTTCTAGTAGTCAGGTATGAATGTGAGAGTTGGACCATAAAGAAAGCTGAGCGCCAAAGAATTGATGCTTTCGAATTGTGCTGGAGACGACTCTTGAAAGTCTCTTGGACAGCAAGATCGAACCAGTCAATTCTAAAGGAAATCAACCCTGAATATTCATTGGAAGGAGAATGCGGAAGTTCCAGTGCTTTGGCCACCTAATGCAAAGAGCCAACTCATTGGAAAAGACCCTGATGCTGGGAAAGATTGAGGGCAAAAGAACAGGGCAGCAGAGGATGAGATCGTTAGGTGGCGTCACCAATTCAATGGACATAAATCAGAGTAAACTCTGGAAGTTAGTGAAGGACAGTGAAGCCTGGCATGCTCGTTTCATGAGGTTGCCAGGAGTTGGATATGTCTTAGGGACTAAACAACAACAACAGAATGGAATGAGGGAGAATTTTAGTAACTTCTGAACTTGCATCCACTTTATTACATATTATCAAAATAGAAGTAACTTTTAAAAAACTACAGGAAGAAACTAGTAGTCTGTATTATGTAAGCAATTATATATAGCACATCTCTCTATAATTGATGTAATAGGCCAAGTTAAAAATCAGTAAGATTTAAAGACTCGACAATTTTGGCCTCATAAAATACTATACCATTGGATTAATTTCTTAATGGAGAATGACTATATTTTAGGCTCTAAAGTAAATCTTAAACACATTTCAGGAAGTCCAATTAATCTAGAAATCAGTTTAAAAGAAAAAAACAGTATTTATAAAGCAATCATCAATCAATTAAAAATATAATTATAAAAAATATTTAGAACAAAATCCATATCTTTGAAAATTAATATATATTCTTTCAACTAATCTATAGGTCAAAGAAGAAATCTTAACAAGATAAACTGTAAATCCAATGAAAATGTTTGGTTTCACTACTTGATGTGTTGATGAGGAATTTATATAATCAAGTTGAATTCCTGTAGTTGTTTCTGGGATGGTTTTATGTTTACTTAAACTTCTTGCTTGGCACTGTTTTTTAATATAAGTCCCAGCTTGAAAGTCTTGAAGAACAAGCCTGGCATGTTTGAACTTGGAGAAGAGTCTCAAAAACAATCATGTACAGTTGAGTTAATGGAGCAACTAGATACGATAAAATGGCTTTAATATTCCTTTCACTGTCTGTTTCCATGGCAAGAGTTTCCATTCAAGCAAGAGTTTAGGACACATTTATTTTCGGTGGGAGTGAGTATTCCTTAACCAGCTCTTATACAGAAGGCTAACCTACTGTGGGATATATAAACTCTTTAACACCTGGATTAAGAGTTGTAGTCTAATAATTAATATGTACAATATATATTGAGTTCATTAGTGCAGTTTTCATTAAAGGTATGTGAACATTTTCTTAGCACACTTGTGTGTTGTTAGATTATTACACTAGATCGTAAATTTGTAACCCAGGAATCTTTTGTATCCTTAAAAAAAAAAAAACAACAAAGTAAACAACTAATAGCGTTCAACATAGTGCCACTGCAGAAAGAAGACTCTGAAGTTAGATGAACCCCTCTAATAATGATCTTTTTGAGAAGCAAAGCCAATAATTGAAAATACATTGTGAATAAATTAATAACATCTTGGAAAGTATCTGATACTTTAATAAGTAAGTTTGTAGTATTGTATTTTACAGTAAATTGTATTTCTGTTCCAGTACTAAATTCTAAAGTTTGGTATCATTCTTATGCCCAGATGTCTGAAGAAGCTCAATAAATAGTTGTTTATCTGTACAACATCATAATTTCCAATTTTTGGATGTAATAATTGGGATTAAAATCCTAAAACTATTTCTCCACCCTTCTCCCCACCCCCAGTAGCAGTAGATGCTATTGCAGGGGAAACTCTTTAGTGTTTATTTACCTCTTAACTGCTTTGGAAAACAGGTTTTAGCATAGCTGGACTTTTTTTTTTAAAACAAGGACTATCCACATTTAATGTCTTAGAATAAACCTCATAGGTATTTGAAACAGAAAAACCTCATGTAATTGAGTGATTAGTATAAGCACAGAGTTTATTTTTACTTTTAATAAAAAACAGTTTATTCTTTCATGTACTCACAATAACTTGCATTATTAAGGAGATCTTCATTTGGTCAGACTGAATGAGTTATATATATCAGTAATGTGCACTTAAGATTTTCACACAAGGTAAAAACTTTTTTTCATCGTATATTGTTCCCCTTATATATATTTCTTTAAAACATGTTAATATTTTTTATTTATTTAGTGAAACTTCACCTTATATAGCAGATCTTACCTTTATTTCAGCCCACACTGTTCTCACGAATTTATAATTGACTGAAATAAAATCTTTTGAATATAAAGTTATTTTACTTATTGACTATTTTCCCCCAAAAAAGTGTGCTTCTTGTAGAACACCTTTAAATTTTTTTGAAAAGAGAAAACTACTTCAAAGCACATCATTGCTTAATACAAATTCAGATACCATGTCCTACCCATTACCCATTCTATATTAATAGTATTTGAATGATGATGCTTTGGAGTATATATAACCAAGACATTACTGTACATTTATTAATTTTGAAAATACTAATTAAGACACGTGAGAACTTTATAATTTCTATGAGCAGTAACCATGACTTTGGTAAACATTAGCCATAAAAAGAGATTCATGGAAATTTTAAAAGATACTTTTCGATAGAAGTGTCATTTTTTATCTGACTCTGAAGAGAAGCTTTTAGTTACTCTGAAGGAAGCATCAAAAGTAGTCTCACAATAATTCTTAGCTTCCTCACACCTTAAAAGAAGGCAAAGCTAAATGAACATTATAAGGTTTGCTAAATAATTTAAAATAAAATTTAATTCGACACAAAATTTTATTCATCATATAAGACACCATTAATAACCTGAGTATTTTCATTTTAAGAAATATTCTCATGTAAGTATATTTGTATAATGTATTTGAAGGGCGTGAGATGCAAAAATGCTATAAAATGGAACCTGAAAATTTCTCTAGTTAAGTCAGTTCAGTTCAGTTACTTAGTCATGTGCTACTCTTTCGGACCCAATGGATTGCAGCACGCCAGGCCTCCCTATCCGTTGCCAACTCCCAGAGTTAGCTCAAACTCATGTCCATTGAGTCGGTGATGCCATCCAACCATCTCATCCTCTGTCGTCTCCTTCTCCTCCTGCCTTCAATCTTTCCCAGCATCAGGGTCTTTTCCACTGAGTCAGTTCTTCGCTTCAGGTGGCCAAAGTATTGGAGTTTCACCTTCAGCATCAGTCCTTCCAATGAATATTCAGGACTGATCTCCTTTAGGATGGACTGGTTGGATATCCTTGCAGTCCAAGGACTCTTAAGAGACTTCTCCAGCACCACAGTTCAAAAGCATCAATTCTTCAGCATTCAGCTTTCTTTATAGTCCAACTCTCACATCCATACATGACCACTGGAAAAACCATGGCATTCACTAGATGGACCTTTGTTGACAAAGTAATGTCTCTGCTCTTTAATATGCTGTCTAGATTGGTCATAAATTTTCTTCCCAAGGAGTAAGCATCTTCTAATTGCATGGCTGCAGTCACCAGTTCAGTTCAGTTCAGTCGCTCAGTCGTGTCCGACTCTTTGCGAACCCATGAATCGCAGCACACGAGGCCTCCCTGTCCATCACCATCTCCCAGAGTTCACTCAGACTCACGTCCATCGAGTCCGTGATGCCATCCAGCCATCTCATCCTCGGTCTTCCTTTCTCCTCCTGCCCCCAATCCCTCCCAGCATCAGAGTCTTTTCCAATGAGTCAGCTCTTCTCATGAGGTGGCCAAAGTACTGGAGCTTCAGCTTTAGCATCATTCCTTCCAAAGAAATCCCAGGGTTGATCTCCTTCAGAACGGACTGGTTGGATCTGCTTGCAGTCCAAGGGACTCTCAAGAGTCTTCTCCAACATCACAGTTCAAAAGCATCAATTCTTCGGCGCTCAGCCTTCTTCACAGTCCAACTCTCACATCCATACATGACCACTGGAAAAACCATAGCCTTGACTAGACGGACCTTAGTTGGCAAAGTAATGTCTCTGCTTTTGAATATACTATCTAGGTTGGTCATAACTTTTCTTCCAAGGAGTAAGCGTCTTTTAATTTCATGGCTACAGTCACCATCTGCAGTGATTTTGGAGCCCCCAAAAATAAAGTCTGACACTGTTTCCACTGTTTCCCCATCTATTTCCCATGAAGTGATGGGACCAGATGCCATGATCTTCGTTTTCTGAATGTTGAGCTTTAAGCCAACTTTTTCACTCTCCTCTTTCACTTTCATCAAGAGGCTTTTTAGCTCCTCTTCACTTTCTGCTATAAGGGGGATGTCATTTGCATATCTGAGGTTATTGATATTTCTCCCAGCAATCTTGATTCCAGCGTGTGTTTCATCCAGTCCAGCATTTCTCATGATGTACTCTGCATAGAAGTTAAATAAGCAGGGTGACAATATACAGCCTTGACATACTCCTTTTCCTATTTGGAACCAGTCTGTTGTTCCATGTCCAGTTCTAATTGTTGCTTCCTGACCTGCATACAGATTTCTCAGGAGGAGGGGGGGTGGTCTGGTATTCCCATCTCTTGAAGAATTTTCCACAGTTTGTTGTGGTTCACACAGTCAAAGGCTTTGACATAGTCAATAAAGCAGAAGGTGATATTTTCTAGAACTCTCTGGCTTTTTTGATGATCCAACAGATGTTGGCAGTTCCTCTACCTTTTCTAAATCCAGCTTGAACATCTGGAAGTTCACGGTTCACATACTTTTGAAGCCTGGCTTGGAGAATTTTGAGCATTACTTTACTAGCATGTGAGATGAGTGCAATTGTGCGGTAGTTTGAGCGTTCTTTTGCATTTCCTTTCTTTGGGATTGGAATGAAAACTGACCTTTTCCAGTCCTGTGGCCACTGCTGAGTTTTCCAAACTTGATGGCATATTGAGTACAGCGCTTTCACAGCATAATCTTTTAGGATTTGAAATAGCTCCACTGTAATTCCATCACCTCCACTAGCTTTGTTCATGTGATGCTTCCTAAGGCCCACCTGACTTCACATTCCGGGATGTCTGGCTCTAGGTTGGAGATCGCACCATAGTGATTATCTGGGTCATGAAGATCTTTTTTGTATAGTTCTTCTGGATATTCTTGCCACCTCTTCTTAATATCTTCTGCTTCTGTTAGGTCCATACCATTTCTGTCCTTTATTGAGCCCATCTTTGCATGAAACATTTCCTTGGTATCGCTAATTTTTTTGAAGAGATATCTAGTCTTTCCGATTCTATTTTTCCCCCCTCTATTTCTTTGCACTGATTGCTGAGGAAGGCTTTCTTATCTCTCCTTGCTATTCTTTGGAACTCTGCATTCAGTGGGTATATCTTTTCTTTTCTTCTTTGCCTTTCACTTCTCTTCTATTCACAGCTATTTGTTAGGCCTCCTCAGACAACCATTTTGCCTTTCTGCATTTCTTTTCCTTGGGGATGGTCTTGATCCCTGTCTCCTGTACAGTGTCATGAACTGTAGTTCTTCCATCCATAGTTCTTCAGGCACTCTATCAGATCTAATCCCTTGAATCTCTTTGTCACTTCCACTGTATAATCATAAGGGATTTGATTTAGGTCATACCTGCGTGATCTAGTGGTTTTCCCTACTTTCTTCAGTTTAAGTCTGAGTTTGGCAATAAGGAGTTCATGGTCTGTGCCACAGTCAGCTCCTGGTCTTGTTTTTACTGACTGTATAGAGCTTCTCCATCTTGGCTGCTGAGAATATAATCAATCTAATGTCAGTATTGACCATCTGGCGATGTCCATGTATAGAGTTTTCTCTCTTTGTTATAAGAGTTTGTTTGCTATGACCAGTATGTTCTCTTGGCAAACCTCTTTTAGCCTTTGCCCTGCTTCATTCTGTGCTCCAAGGCCAAATTTGCCTGTTACTTCAGGTGTTTCTTGCCTCCCTACTTTTGCATTCCAGTCCCCTATAATGAAAAGGACATCTTTTTTGGGGTGTTAATTCTAGAAGGTCTTGCAGGTCTTCATAGAACCGTTCAACTTCAGCTTCTTCAGCATTACTGGTTGGGGCATAGCCTTGGATTACTGTGATATTGAATGGTTTGCCTTGGAAATGAACAAGAGTTAACCTCTTTTTATACTGGGTTAAAGACAGCAGATATGTGGAATGCTGCCATAAGCAGTTCAACAGTATTCATTGCTACTCTTACCACAATCTGAACATGAAGTAAAAATAAATTATTCATTCTACTAAAGTCATATTGTTTATCTTAAAACTTCCAAGACAAAGGGCAGTGTATTTCCAATAAATATTTGTTAGTGATGCTTGATTTTGCTTAGGTGGGAAATAAGCCATTCAAAAATGGATGAAACAGAAAACAAAAAGGGCAATCATGTTTCTTTTTCTAAGAAAGAAACATTCTATAAGAGTGACTTTCAAAGGTTTTTATTTTTTTTCCTTTTGAAGGGAGAGGGTAGAATTTATAGGGAGTTCATGAAACACGAAACATCTTCAGAAACATTTGGGAACATGTCTGCTCTCCTGTGCTACTTCACACATCCTTTTTTGTTTTGTTTTGTTTTAGCCCTTTTCAGTACAGGGAACTGTACTATGAACTAATCAAAAAACATGGCTCATACAAAGTCTTTTGTCTTCAACAGTCTTCTCAACCTACCCAATATGGCAGTCACATAAAAAGTATGATACAGTATACTGGGCTACAATAGACATAGGCTAGAGTACTATAAGATCAATAATGAGAGTGTTACTTATACCACATTACCTCCTCTCCAAGCACACTGCATTAGCGATTAGGAACAGGGGAAGTGTGTGTGTGTGTGTGTGTGTGTGTGTGTGTGCGTGCGCACACACACGTGCTGTAGTGTGAAGTATAGTGTAGTGGTGGTGAGAGAGGCAGTAGAGATCACAATTTATCTGAGCTATTGAAGGACAATTAGAATTCACTAGATGAGCAAAGAAACGAGAGGAAGGACATTTCAAAAGGAATAGATGGGCAAAAGCATTGAGGTATAAAAATATCTAGTTCAAGAGACTGAGCACCATTGATGTGATGGAATACCTGGACTTAAAAGTGGAGTCTGATTCCGAATATTTGTTTTTGTGTGTGTATGATTGCTCAAAATTTGGGCTTTATTGTGTAGACAGTAGGAATAGTAACAATCTATTTAAACCATGTACAAAATGCATTATTGAAAGGCTGCAATAGTTTATACACTCAACTGCATTGATAAATCTCAGATGCATTCTGTTTAATGGAAGACATCAGACTCGATAGGCTCCATTCTGTATGATTTCATTTAGGTGGCATTTACAAAAGGCAAAACCATAGGGACAGAAATGCACCAAAGAATATCAGTGGGTGGAGGGGATATGTGGGAATTTGGGGAAGGGGTAATGGAATGGTAGAGGTTGTAAAACTGTATGCATTTGTTAAACTAAGACAACTGCCTACTAAACAGTAAGTTTTATGGTATGTAAATTCTATCTTAAGGTAATATCATAATAAAAATAATAATGGCCATGGAAGCAGAGCAGAGCAGCTTCTCTTAACATTCCTTGTCCATTGCCTTATCCCCACTGCCTTCGCTGTTGTCAGCTTCTGCTCTTCACTGACTTTTGGCATCAGTGACCTCCTTTCATAGATCCTAGCTCCAAGATTAAAAAACAGAACCTCTGCTTATTCTGTTGATTTCCAGGTTAAACCTTGCACAGCCTTGGTTTCTATTTGGAAACGAAGGAAAAGACATGATCAGATTTCAGTAGAATGAAACCTTGGAAGACCATAAATGAAGAATAGAGAGTGATGAACCTAAAGACATGGATAGAGAGACAAAAAGTTTTATAGTAGTCCAGGCTGAAATGGAGGCCCCAAAACAAAAAACAACTTGTCATGTTTCAAGAACTCAAAGAAGGTCTATGTAAATGGAGTGTAATGAGCAAGGAGCAAGTGATGTTGTATAAGTTTGGAGAGGTGGGTAATGCCCAGGTCATGGAGAATCTCACAGACCGTAGTAAGTGTTTGATTAAATGCATGTGTGATGAAAGGCCATTGAAGTTGAAGTATGTGTATGTTCAGTTCAGTTCAGTCGCTCAGTCGTGTCCGACTCTTTGCGACCCCATGAATCGCATCACGCCAGGCCTCCCTGTCCATCACCAACTCCCGGAGTTCACTCAGACTCACGTCCATCGAGTCCGTGACGCCATCCAGCCATCTCATCCTCAGTCGTCCCCTTCTCCTCCTGCCCCCAATCCCTCCCAGCATCAGAGTCTTTTCCAATGAGTCAACTCTTCTCATGAGGTGGCCAAAGTACTGGAGTTTCAGCTTTAGCATCATTCCTTCCAAAGAAATCCCAGGGCTGATCTCCTTCAGAATGGACTGATTGGATCTCCTTGCAATCCAAGGGACTCTCAAGAGTCTTCTCCAACATCACAGTTCAAACGCATCAATTCTTTGGCGCTCAGCTTTCTTCACAGTCCAACTCGCACATCCATACATGACCACAGGAAAAACCAAAATATTGTTCTGCTCCTTAGTTTTACACTTTCAACTTAATGATATATCCTGAAAATCTTCCCATTTTAGTATGTGGAGAGCGTTCTCATCCTGTTTTCCATCTCTAATGTATCATAATTTATATAGCCAGTTAACCATAGATAATGTTGTTTCTAGTCTTTTGTTATCCTGAACAATGCTGCAACAAAGGACCTTGTATACAGATTATTTCATATATGTTAGATCAGTGTCCTGAAGTGAGTCAAAGAATAATGCCTTTGTAATTTTGCCATTCATTGTCAAGAGGCCTTCCAAAGGGGAGGTACCATTTTGCAATAAATTATAATCCTGTGATTTAAAATACTATCTATAGTATTAACATATTTCATTAACATTCTATTAACATAACATTAACATATTCCAAATTGTGTCTCTAGTTCCAGCTTCTCCCCGATCTTTGTTTCCTCAACATTTCTTCTTGTGAAAAATAACTCTTTAATTTTATTTCTAAACTTACTGCTGCTGCTAAGTCACTTCAGTCGTGTCCGACTTTGCGCGACCCCATAGATGGTAACCCACCAGCCTCCCCTGTCCCTGGGATTCTCCAGGCAAGAATACTGGAGTGGGTTGCCATTTCCTTCTCCAATGCATGCATGCATGCTAAGTCACTTCAGTCACGTCCGACTCTGTGCAACCCCGTGGACAGCAGCCCACCAGGCTCCTCTCCACAGGATTCTCCAGGCAAGAATACTGGAATGGATTGCCATTTCCTTCTCCAATTAAATTTGCTAGTCCCCTGGTTTTCCCCATCTCTCAGTAAATGACACTGCCATTCACCTAGCTGCTCAGGTATAAAATGTAGGAACCAGCTTTCCTCCTTCATTTCCTACACTCTGTTTAGTGGAACTTATGTGGTGATGGAAATATTCTGTATCTGTGCTAGTATGGTAGCCACATGTACACTTACAGTGTGGCTGGTATGACTAATAGGCTGATTTTTTAAATTTAATTTTCATTAATTTTGCTACTTATGTGACTAGTGGCTACCATTTTGGACAATGCAGACTTTTTGTTGTTGTTTGGTCGCTAAGTCATGTCCAACTCTATGTGACCCCATGGACTGCAGTACACCAGGCTTCCATTCTTCACTGTCTCCTGGAGTTTGCTCAGATTCATGTTCATTGACTCAGTGATGCCGTTCAACCACCTCATCCTCTGTCACCCACTTCTCCTCCTGCCCTCAATCTTTCCTAGCAGCAGGGTCTTTTCCAGTGAGTGTGCTCTTCGCATCAGGAGACAAATTATTGGAACTTCAGCTTCAGCAACAGTTCTTCAAATGAACATGCAGGATTGATTTCCTTTAAGATTAACTGATTTGATCTCCTTGCTATCCAGAGGACTCTCAAGAGTCTTCTCCAACACCACCGTTGAAAAGCAGCAATTGTACGGCGCTCAGCTTTCTTTATGGTCCAGCTCTCACATCCATAATGACTACCGGGAAAAACCATAGCTTTGACTATACAGACCTTTGTAGGCAAAGTGATGTCTCTGCTTTTTAATATGCTGTCTAGGTTGGTCATAGTTTTCCTTCCAAGGAGCAAGCATCTTTTAATTTCCTGGCTGTAGTCACTGTCTGCAATGATTTTGGAGCCCAAGGAAATAAGTCTGTCACTGTTTCCACTTTTTCCCCATCTGTTTGCCATGAAGTGATGGGACCAGATGCCATGATCTTAGTTTTCTGAATGTTGAGTTTTAAGCCAACTTTTTCACTCTCCTCTTTCACCTTTATGAAGAGGCTCTTGAGTTCCTCTTCACTTTTCTGCCATTAGAGTGGTATCATCTGCTTATCTGAGGTTGTTGACTTTTTATTGATGAGTAAAGTCCTACATGTCTCAAGGCTTTCTTGAGGTAATGGTTCTCAACTTCAGCAAGGAGCCTTTTCAAAAATATCAGTGCTTTAAAAGAAGCAGTGCTTGGACTTTACACCAAGTCAGTAAATTAGAATCTTTGAAATTGGAAGTTTGACATCAGGTTTGTTTTTTTTTTTAATCATCCAGATGATTTTAATGTTTATCCAGAATTGATTTCTTGGTTGTTAGGGGTATACTGATTTTTAAAAATATTTGCTTACTTACTTCCTGTGAAAGATAATATATGCACAGATATATACTCAAAGCAAAAACATTTTTCTGCTTTGGAAAATTCTTATCTCACTGTTCACTCCTTGGATTTTCCTTTACATGAAAAAAAAATTTATGTGCTCGGCAATTCAATAAAAATTTGTAGTTTATGAAGGGTCTGGTTCTTTTGAAGTGTAAAGGTGTCCAGAGTATCTTCTGGAACTGAAAATTTCACAGGAATGACCTTGTAAAATCATTCATCACAAGGGTGAAATGGGAGGAGAGAGGGAGCCTCAAGAGGGAGGGGAAATATATATATATATATATATGTGTGTGTGTGTGTATAGTTATGACTGATTTGCATTGTTGTACGGCAAAAACCAACACAGCATTGTAAAGCAATTATCCTCCAATTAAAAATTTTATAAAAAGAATCAGTCGTCACATTATGTCACTACCTCAAAATTTGGTTTCCCATTGCAGAATAGAATCACCATAACCTTCAAGGCCCTCTGTGATCTAGTCTTTGCCTTTTCTTCCAACCTTATTTCCTCTCATCACCTACCTTTTTCTGTTCGATTAGAGCCATGCTGGTCTTCTCATTCTCAAGTATGACTAGTTCATTCCAGCCTCAGGGCCTTTGTGGTTTATTTTCACGCCATCTGAAACATCCTTCAGGCAGGATATGAAAGTACACAGCCTTGCTGAAAGCTTTTTGGGTGTGGATTTGGAAACTGGGTCTGAATTAAATGGTAACAGGTAACATTAGAATCAGGGAAAGAACACTTGCCACTTGTTCTGTCACAAATATTTTATATTCATACATACTGGAGTTCTGTGCTGAGACCATCTAGAATAATTTTGAAGATGATGGTGGTCCCTAACTGCTAGGATTATAAAAGTTCTGAAGAAAACTATGGAATGAAAAGTTTGAAAGACTTTGATATAGAATGTTTTACCTTGGTTTATTTGTATCTGTAATATTTCCATACAAACCAAACATTGCTTCAAAGAAATATTAACTACTGACCAGTTGACACAATTCTCTTTGCATAATAACAGTTCTTTTGGTTTATGAAGTAGTTTATAACCTCCAAAACATTAAAATGTGTATGGTTTGTTTTATTCTCTAACCATGACATAAGTAGAGTGGGAGCTGTTTTTCCCATTTAAAAAAATAAGAGAACTGAGGCAAAGGTACCTGCCTCACCTTATCTTACCTGCCTCCTGAGAAATCTGTATGCACGACAAGAAGCAACAGTTAGAACTTGACATGAAACAACAGACTCGTTCCAAACTGGGAAAGGAGTACTTCAAGGCTATATATTATCACCCTGCTTATTTAACTTATTTGTGGAGTACATCATGCGAAATGCCGGGCTGGATGAAGCACAAGCTGGAATTAAGATTGCCAGGAGAAATATCAATAATCTCAGATATGCAGATGATAAAACCCTTATGGCAGAAAGTGAAGAAGAACTAAAGAACCTCTTGATGAAAGTGAAAGAGGAGAGTGAAAAAGTTGGCTTAAAGTTCAACATTCAGAAAACTAAGATCATGGCATCCGATCCCATCACTTCATGGGAAATAGATGGGGAAACAGTGGAAACAGTGACAGACTATTTTTGAGAGCTCCAAAATCACTGTAGATGGTGACTGCAGCCATGCAATTAAAAGATGCTTGCTCCTTGGGAAGATAATTTATGACCAACCTAGACAGCATATTAAAAAGCAGAGACATTACTTTGCCAGCAAAGGTCCATCTAGTCAAAGTTATGGTTTTTCCAGCGGTCATAGTATGGATGTGAGAGTTGGACTATAAAGAAAGCTGAGTGCTGAAGAATTGATGCTTTTGAACTGTGGTGTTGGAGAAGACTTTTTAGAGTCCTTTGAACTGCATGGAGATCCAACCAGTCCATCCTAAAGGAAATCAGTCCTGAATATTCATTGGAGGGACTAATGCTGAAGCTGAAACTCCAATACTCTGGCCACCTGAGGTGAAGAACTGACTCATTGGAAAAGACCCTGATGCTGGGAAAGATTGAAGGTGGGAGGAGAAGGGGATGACAGAGGATGAGATGGTTGGATGGCATCACTGACTCCATGGACATGAGTTTAAGCAAGCTCCGGGAGTTGGTGATGGACAAGGAAGCTTGGCGTGCTGCAGTTCATGGCGTCTCAAAGAGTCGGACATGACTGAGCGACTGAACTGACTGACTGAAGCAAAGTTTATGTCATTGCTACATCAAACAGTTTCTTGTATAATTGTGCTACATTTCTGGCAAATATGAATTTGCACTTGCTAAAAAGTATCTTATTTATAAAAATAGAATTTGGAAATCCTCTAAAGTAGCAAACTTTGCTAGTACCTTTAAGGATTCTATAGTGCATTAACTACCAGATCCAAAAGCATAGGAAACAGAGAAATCATGGTGTGATAAAAGCCACTACCAGTATAAGAAAAACTGAAAATAAGGACTAAATATTTAGCCTAAAATTGCATCATTAAGAAAGTGTGATTCAACAGACAAAATTAATTTACTCACAGGCTTTTTTAAAAAATGAGGTTATCTTATTTCAAATGGGATAGTTTTTATTTTTATATCTTTTGAATTTTATCTAGAGTTTTGTCTCTCAGAATTTGAGAAATTATAGTGAAGTATATTGATCAGTTGATAACAAATGATGTTATTATTTTGTTTATATTTATTCTCATATACTTCGCTGTCAATACAAAAATGCATGAAAATAATTTCTTGGAAAATATAGATTCTATATTAGATAATTTTATATTGTAAAGCAATGAAGCTGTTTGAGTTTATATGATAGATAGCTAAGGAATTTTCTTTAATCCTGTGTTCAGTTTTGCCTTACAATGAAATCACATTTTAGGCCAACTACTTGATATACACAAGATTTCTTTTGTTTATTAAGCTATAGGAATAACGGTGGCCTTTTCCTTGATGACTTGAAACTAATTGAGTTTGGTTCTTGTTAGGTTGACAGGCATCTTTTTTAACTTGGACATAAGCTTGTGTGAGTAAGTGCTTCCATATTTTAGTCATGGTGAGTTATGAGCATATTAAAAATAATTATCTTCACCTCATAAATCTTTCTTTAGTGAAATTTATTTTAGTGCTTACTGTAATCTTCCCGTTAATGTCTCCTACTTTTGGTCAGATATATATAGATGGCAATAAAATTTCAATTTGAGCTATATTTAGCATAGAGAAAAAGGCCAGTGGCATGATGCATTGTAACTGTAGTTCATAATCAGTGTCTGTTAAAAAGAGATTTGAGACACAGCCAAACCCATCTATTCTGCTGCTTATTGGCACTGGATACTTCTTTTTTAAGTTGAATACAGTAATTTAGTTTCATTGGCTGATTTTGAGAATTGAAAGAGACATAGATGCCATTCTATGGAGGGATCAAAAATAAGGCTGCATTTGCCAAACACTAATGGTGATGATAGGGTTAGAGTGGATCATCTGAGTTAATTCATGTTTACAAAGTTAAGCACAATTAGTAATATGAACATTCAACATTTGGTCTAGGAAAAAAACAGCAGCTTACTACTAAAAATTAGGATTATTATTATAATTGTGATGATGTTTAGCAAATATGATAGTAATATATATAACACAGTTCAAGATTGGTGGCCTACATGAAATACATCAAATACTTCTGAGACAGTGTGAGCATGTTAGTTACATATTCCACAGCAGCATTTTTTCTGTCATGTTCAACACTGTGCTTTGCTATCATTTCTCCATTTGTTGAATTCAAGATGACCTTTGTATGAATAAAGTCAAATAGGATTAAGGCAGGAATTTTCAACAATGGAAAAGAGCAACAGATGTAGCCAGCTTTAAACGTGGAAGGATTGTTGATGGGCTGTTGCTTAAAGGGAATGTCTGTAGTTGGGGGGAGATAGGAAAGGGAAAAGGAAAATAAGTTGAGAAAATATCAAAAATATGGAAAAGTAAAAATGTATCAAAACACCTCTATTGGTCGTTTGTAATTATGATGAAATTATCTTGCAGCTTTAAAATTGCTGTCATTTAAAAAAACTTTTTTTTAAACTTTTGTGTTACAAAGATGTAGTTTGAAAAAATACATACATACACTTTCAAAAATATGGATGGAAAATGGCTATGATTAGGAAAGTCAGAGTTACTACAAACTGATATTTGTGAAGGCTACTTCACAAGTCATATAGATTATTTTTCAAATGATTTAACTTAAAATAAAATCTAAACCTTGGTATCTGTTATATCCTAAATGTATATCCTGGAAGAACTGACTGTTTTAGCATCAATGTCTCCTAGTTCTTGATAACATTATTTTGCTAAGTGAGCTACTGTTGTTTGTGGTAATAAAATCTTGGAGTTGTAAAGAAGAACCAAATTGAATAAAGAAGCATTTAAAACAAAGATAATTTTACACTTCAGCTATTAATAACTGAAAGTTCTTTAGAGGGGTTAGTGGGAAAGTTTATGAGGAGAAATAAACTTGAAATAGTTATAGCTGTTTGGTTTATTAAAATTACATGCTAAATCTTAACATTGTGTAAAAAACACTTAAACTGCTGAAACTTAATGTAGCTTTGTTAGAATAAATTTCTATCTATGAATCTGTATAGGAGGTAACTTTCATAATGCCTATAATTCTAGTTTAAAATCATGTGAAGGAATGAATGCACATAAGAAGATAGTAATAGAAATATTAATAAGTGATTAAACAGAAAAAAAAATAGAAAAAACTAATTTGAAAAGATACATGTGCTCTAGTGTTCACACCAACATTATTTACAATTGCCAGATATGGAAGCAACCTAAGTGTTAACAGATGAATAGATAATGATGTGTGGTGTGGTATTCCATGCACTGGAGTACTATTCAACCGTAAAAAAGAATGGAATTCTTCCATTTTCAGCAACATAAATGGTTTTGGAGGGCATTATGCTAAGTGACATAAATCAGACAGAGGAAAACAAATACTCTATGATATGACTTGTATGTGAAATCTAAAAAATACAACAAACTAGTGACTATAACAAAAAAGAAGCAGACTCAAGCTAGTGATTGCTGGAGATAGGGAAAGGGGAAGGGCAGTCTAGAAGTAGAGGATTGAGAGGTGCAGACTCTTAGGTATAAAATAAGCTGTAAGGATATGGTGTACAACACAGGGAATATAGCCAATATCTTATAATAACTGTAAATGGAGTATAACCTTTAAAAAGTATGAGTCAGTATATTGTATACTTGAAACATAATATTGTACAGCAACTATACTTCAGTTAAAAAAAAATGTAAGGGATTAAAATTATGGGATAAGGAAGAAAAATCTAAACAGATTAGGTCCAAAGGTCTTCTCCCCCAACGGAGATAAATTCATTCATAGTTCCCCATCTAATAATGTAATATTTTTAAATAGGTTATCACTCTCAGTCTTTGATTTAGCGCAGTGATCATTTAAAATTTAGTAATACATATCTTTCTTCCACCATCACCAAATCTAAAAAATAATCCCATATCTTTCTAATTTATTTTTAAATTTCTTTTTGCTACTTGGACTATAAATAGCATAGAGGCTTATTGAGAAGATAATACATGCATCAGTTCAGTTCAGTTCAGTTGCTCAGTTGTGTCTGACTCTTTGCGACCCCATGAATCGCCAGGCCTCCCTGTCCATCACCAACTCCCGGAGTTCACTCAAACTCATGTCCATCAAGTCGGTGATGCCATCCAGCCATCTCATCCTCTGTCGTCCCCTTCTCCTCCTGCCCCCAATCCCTCCCAATATCAGAGTCTTTTCCAACAAGTCAACTCTTTGCAGGAGGTGGCCAAAGTACTGGAGTTTCAGCTTTAGCATCATTCCTTCCAAAGAACACCCAGGGCTAATCTCCTTTAGAATGGACTGGTTGGATCTCCTTGCAGTATAGTAGTCAAATAACCATAAAATAGTATACAGAGGGTAAATTTTCATAGGAACTAAAATATATGGAGTGTGTTATGGAAATTAAGAGGAAGGGAAGACAAGAAAATGTTCCATGGAGGAAATGACATTTGAACCTATAACATACTGATTTTATAGAATGTGGACACAGAAATGGAGGAGGGACATTTTGAGCAAGTGAAATAACATAAGCACTCCCTCATGTGAACCCTAATTCATGGTCTTTCTTTATCCAATGTTTATAGTTACCTTTACATGCTTTTTCTTCCATTCCTCTATGACTATATATGTAGGCCCTGTACCTCAAGTTTCCAGTGGATACACTCCTATGCATTTTTTAAGATCTAACTCAAGTGCCTCCTTCTGTGTGAAGATCTCTCCTGGATCATTAAATCAGAGAACATACCCCTACCTTTGTGCTGCTCATTTATTACTCATACTTCTCTATGGTACAGTTGTTAACTTTTGTGTCTTTCCTCCCTAGTAAGACTGAGCTTCTAAATCTGTGTAACAGATTCTTAGAGTCCTACTGACTGCCAAAACAGTATTAATAGATTAGAGAACAGGACACAGCCCTGCCCATGGCATGCTCACATTCTAAAGAGTTAGAAAGATTACAAATAAGTAAACAAACAACTAAAGAATATAATTTCACATTTGATAAGAAAATAAAGCCAGGTAAGATGGTAAAGTGAATAGCGGAAGAATGGCATTTTTAAAAAGTGGTCCTGAAACGTCTTTCTGAGAAGGTGATGTTTGAGTAGATTACTTAATGATATCAAGGTGTGAGAGATGTATAATATAGGCTAAGATCTTCCCTGGCAGAGGAAACAGCAAGTGTAAAGGGGGTCATATGAAACCTCTCTAAGAACAAAAGTTATGACCAACCTAGACAGCATATTAAAAAGCAGAGACATTACTTTGCTGACAAAGGTCCGTCTAGTCAAAGCTATGTTTTTTCCAGTAGTCATGTATGGATGTGAGAGTTGGACTATAAAGAAAGTTGAGCGCAGAAGAATTGATGCTTTTGAACTGCGGTGTTGGAGAAGACTTATGAGAGTCCCTTGGACTGAAAGGAGATTCAACCAGTCCATCCTAAAGGAAATCAGTCCTGAATATTCTTCGGAAGGACTGATGCTGAAGCTAAAGCTCCAATATTTTGGCCATCCAATGTGAAGAACTGACTCATTGGAAAAGACCCTGATGCTGGAAAATATTGAAGGCGGGAAGAGAAGGGGATGACAGAGGATGATATGGTTGGATGGCATCAATGACGCTATGGACATGAGTTTGAGCAAGCTCCGGGAGTTGATGAACAGGAAACCTGGCATGCTGCCATCCATGGGGTCATAAAGAGTCAGACACACTGAGCGACTGAACTGAACTGAAAGAACAAAAGGAGCAGAGGGCGACAGAGGATGAGATGGTTAGATAGCATCACCAACTCAATGGACATGAATCTGAGCAAACTTCAGGAGATGGTGAAGGACAAGGAAGCCTGTCATGCTGCAGTCCATGGGGGTTGCAAAAAGTTGGACGTGATTTAATGACTGAACAGCAATAGCAAGAACTAACATGTGTTGAAATTTGAAAGATGAGTATGGATAGTGAAGGAGAGAAGAGGGGTAATTTATGCTGAAAGGACAGCCATGGTTGCCATATTAAAGGAGTTCGATATATTAGAAGAATTGATGGTCAAGTGTGGCCAAAGCAGAATAAATAAGGGGGATACAGGATAATAAGGGGGATAGATAGAGCAAGATGAAACTGAGAACTAGAGAGGGTTAAATCATGCCAGGCCTTTGAAGGCCGTGTTACCTCAAAGAAAGAAAAGTAATTCAGTCATATCTGACTCTTTGTGAACACATGGACTGTAGCCTAGCAGGCTCTTCCGTCCATGGATTTTTCCAGGCAAGAGTACTGGAGTGGGTTGCCATTTCCTTCTCCAGGGGCTCTTCATGACTCAGGGATCAAACCCGGGTCTCCTGCACTGCAGGCAGACGCTTTACCATCTGAGCCACTAGGGTGTACCTCAAGGGACATGAAAATAATTTCAGGAGTCTTAACCAGGGAAGTCTTATGATTCTGTGTATGTGGGCACGCTAAGCGCGGGCGGCTGCGACCTGGTGCGCTAAGTGTGGCCGAGGGGAGTTACCCCACGTCCGAGGTCAGGGGCGGCGGCCGAGAGTCCAGGCTGCGACGGCGCAGGAACAGCCGAGAGGAGCTAGCCAAGTCCGAGGTCAGGGGCGGCGGCCAGGAGGAGCTACCCTGCGTCCGAGGCCAGGGGAGGCGGCCAAGAGGAGCTACCCCACGTTGGAGGTCAGGGGAGGCCGGGATAAGCTACCTCGTGCCCGAGGCCAGGGGCGGTGGCCCTGAGGAGCCACCCCGCGCCGGAGTCCAGGGGCGGCGCCTGAGGCCAGGGGCGGCGGCCGGGAAGAGCAACTGGAGGAGCAGTGGCTGCGCGGGCGTAGGGGGGCCTAGAGGAGCTATTCCACGTTGAAGGTCAGGAAGGGCAGCGGTAAGGAGATACCCCTCATCTAAGTTAAGGAGCAGCAGCTGTGCTTTGCTGGAGCAGCCATAAGGAGATACCCGACGCCCAAGATAAGAGAACCCAAGTAAGATGGTAGGTGTTGCAAGAGGGCATCAGAGGGCAGACACACTGAAACCATGCTCACAGAAAAGAGTCAATCTAATCGCACTAGGACCACAGCCTTATCTAACTCAGTGAAACCAAGCCATGCCTGCGGGGCAACCCAAGATGGGCGGGTCATGGTGGAGAGGTCTGACACAATGTGGTCCACTGGAGAAGGGAATGGCAAACCACTTCAGTATTCTTGCCTTGAGAACCCCATGAACAGCATGAAAAGGAAAAATGATAGGATGCTGAAACAGGAACTCCCCACGTTAGTAGGTGCCCAATATGCTACTGGAGATCAGTGGAGAAATAACTTCAGAAAGAATGAAGGGATGGAGCCAAAGCAAAAGCAATACCCAGCTGTGGATGTGACTGGTCACAGAAGCAAGATCCGATGCTGTAAAGAGCAATATTGCATAGGAACCTGGAATGTCAGGTCCATGAATCAAGGCAAATTGGAAGTGGTCAAACAGGAGATGGCAAGAGTGAACGTCGACATTCTAGGAATCAGTGAACTAAAATGGACTGGATTGGGTGAATTTAACTCAGATGACCGTTATATCTACTACTGTGGGCAGGAATCCCTCAGAAGAAATGGAGTAGCCATCATGGTCAACAAAAGAGTCCGAAATGCAGTACTTGGATGCAATCTCAAAAACAACAGAATGATCTCTGTTCGTCTCCAAGGCAAACCATTCAATATCACAGTTATCCAAGTCTATGCCCCAACCAGTAATGCTGAAGAAGCTGAAGTTGAACGGTTTTATGAAGACTTACAAGACCTTTTACAACTAACGCCCAAAAAAGATGTCCTTTTCATTATAGGGGACTGGAATGCAAAAGTAGGAAGTCAAGAAACACCTGGAGTAACAGGCAAATTTGGCCTTGGATGTGGAATGAAGCAGGACAAAGACTAATAGAGTTTTGCCAAGAAAATGCACTGGTCATAGCAAACACCCTCTTCCAACAACACAAGAGAAGATGGTCAACACCGAAATCAGAGTGATTATATTCTTTGCAGCCAAAGATGAAGAAGCTCTATACAATCAGCAAAAACAACCAGGAGCTGACTGTGGCTCAGATCATGAACTCCTTATTACCAAATTCAGACTTAAAAAGAAGAAAGTAGGGAAAACCGCTAGACCATTCAGGTATGACCTCAATCAAATCCCTTACGATTATACAGTGGAAGTGAGAAATAGATTTAAGGGCTTAGATCTGATAGATAGAGTGCCTGATGAACTATGGAATGAGGTTCGTGACATTGTACAGGAGACAAGGATCAAGACCATCCCCATGGAAAAGAAATGCAAAAAAGCAAAATGGCTGTCTGGGGAGGCCTTACAAATAGCTGTGAAAAGAAGAGAGGCGAAAAGCAAAGGAGAAAAGGAAAGATATAAGCATCTGAAGGCAGAGTTCCAAAGAATAGCAAGAAGAGATAAGAAAGCCTTCTTCAGTGATCAGTGCAAAGAAATAGAGGACAAGAACAGAATGGGAAAGACTAGAGATCTCTTTAAGAAAATTAGAGATACCAAGGGAACATTTCATGCAAAGATAGGCTCAATAAAGGACAGAAATGGTATGGACCTAACAGAAGCAGAAGATATTAAGAAGAGGTGGCAAGAATACACACAAGAACTACACAAAAAAGATCTTCATGACCCAGATAATCATGATGGTGTGATCACTAATCTAGAGCCAGACATCCTGGAATGTGACGTCAAGTGGGCCTTGGAAACCATCGCTACGAACAAAGCTAGTGAAGGTGATGGAATTCCAGTTGAGCTGTTTCAAATCCTGAAAGATGATGGTATGAAAGTGGTACACTCAATATGCCAGCAAATTTGGAAAACTCAGCAGTGGTCACAGGACTGGACAAAGTCAGTTTGCATTCCAATCCCAAAGAAAGGCAATGCCAAAGAATGCTCAAACTACCACACAATTGTACTCATCTCACATGCTAGTAAAGTAATGCTCAAAATTCTCCAAGCCAGGCTTCAGCAACATGTGAACCGTGAACTTCCTGATGTTCAAGCTGGTTTTAGAAAAGGCAGAGGAACCAGAGATCAAATTGCCAACATCTGCTGGGTCATGGAAAAAGCAAGAGAGTTCCAGAAAAAGATCTATTTCTGCTTTATTGACTATGCCAAAGCCTTTGACTGTGTGGATCACAATAAACTGTGGAAAATTCTGAAAGAGATGGGAATACCAGACCACCTCACCTGCCTCTTGAGAAATCTGCATGCAGGTCAGGAAGCAACAGTTAGAACTGGCCATGGAACAACAGACTGGTTCCAAATAGGAAAAGGAGTATGTCAAGGCTGTATATTGTCACCCTGCTTATTTAACTTATATGCAGAGTACATCATGAGAAACGCTGGACTGGAAGAAACACACGCTGGAATCAAGATTGCCGGGAGAAATATCAATCACCTCAGATATGCAGATGGCACCACCCTTATGACAGAAAGTGAAGAGGAGCTTAAAAGCCTCTTGATGAAAGTGAAAGAGGAGAGTGAAAAAGTTGGCCTAAAGCTCAACATTCAGAAAATGAAGATCATGGCATCTGGTCCCATCACTTCATGGGAAATAGATGGGGAAACAGTGTCAGACTTTATTTTGGGGGGCTCCAAAATCACTGCAGATGGTGACTGCAGCCATGAATTTAAAAGACGCTTACTCCTTGGAAGAAAAGTTAAGACCAACCTAGACAGCATATTAAAAAGCAGAGACATTACTTGGCTGACTAAGGTCCGTCTAGTCAAGGCTATGGACTTTGCTGTGGTCATGTATGGATGTGAGAGTTGGACTGTGAAGAAGGCTGAGTGCCAAAGAATTGATGCTTTTGAACTGTGGTGTTAGAGAAGACTCTTCAGAGTCCCTTGGACTGCAGGGAGATCCAGCCTGTCCATTCTGAAGGAGATCAGCCCTGGGATTTCTTTGGAAGGAATGATGCTAAAGCTTAAAGTCTAGTACTTTGGCCACCTCATGCGAAGAGTTGACTCATTGGAAAACACTCTGATGCTGGGAGGGATTGGGGGCAGGAGAAAAAGGGAATGACAGAGGATGAGATGGCTGGATGGCATCACTGACTCGATGGACGTGAGTCTAAGTGAACTCTGGGAGTTGGTGATGGACAGGGAGCCCTGGCATGCTGCAATTCATGGGGTTGCAAAGAGTCAGACACGACTGAGCGACTGAACTGAACTGAACTGAATGTATATACATATATATATATTTTAAAACATCATTCTCACCTTTGTGAATATGGTCAGGGGTAGAATAGAATGAAATGGAAACAGAAATAGTCTGGGCTAAATAGGATGGTGCTTGAGACTAAAGTGGTGACAACAGAGAAGGAGAAAACTAGATAAAATGCAAGTTCTATTTAATTCACAAGATTTTTGCTTTGGGCATTGTAGTCAAGAAATCTTTGTCTAACCCACGTTTTCAAAAGTTTTCTCCTATGTTTTCATTAGAAATTTTGTAGTTTTATACAAGGTATGCATGGAAGGATTTTTGTCTTTTTGTTTTTTTTGTTGCCTTTTCTTTCTTAGCATATGACGATCCAGCCATCTCAGCTCTTTGTTGAAAAGGTTATCCTTTCTCCTCTGAACTGTCTTTTCACTTTTGTTGAAAATTCATTGACTATATAGGTTTGGGTCAATTTCTGTATTGTGTTCTGTTCTGGTGTGATTCATTTATCTAGCTGTATACCATACCAAACTATGTCGATTACTGTCTCTTTAACCCGAGTTTTTAAATTCAGGAAGTGTAGGCCCACTAAGTTTGTTCTATTTCAGAGTTGGGTCTTTTTCAAAATTGTGTTCTAGGCCCTTTGCATTTCCACATATACAAACTTTAGAATCAGCTTGTCAATTTCTGATTGGGGTTACATTGAATCTGTAGTTCAGTTTGGAGATAATTGATGAATCCATGAATAAAGCTTCTCTCTCCATTCATTTATGTCTAATTTCTCCCAGTAGTGTTTTATAGTTCTCAGTGTACAAGTATCCCACATTTTTAGTCCAGTGCATGCCATGGTGTTTCGTATTTTTAAAACTATTGCAAATGGTCATTTTTAAAATTAATTTTTTTTACTTTGAATTTATTATGGATTCACATGTGATTTAAGAAATAATACAGAAATAATCCCATACTTTATTCAGTTACCCCCAGTAGTAGTATCTTGCAAAGCGATATATAGTATATATCACAACCAGGATATTGCCATTTATACAGTTAAGACATAAAATATTTCTATCATCACGAAAATACCCAGAGTTTGCCTTTTATAGCCACAACCACTGTGTTCTCCATTTCCTTAATTTTGTCATTTCAAGGATATTATATAAATAGAATCAATCTTATTCTTTTTAATTCTCTGGTGATTCATCCAAATTGTTACATCTATCGATAATCCTCCATGGTATGGATGTACGACTGTTAAAACATTCACCTGGTGGAGGACTTAAGATGAATACCTTAAACATGTACCAAGTTAATGAGTAATATGTTATTTTGTACATGTAACTCAGTTTACACATTTGGTACCATTCTATAATAAAACCGATTACTGTACTTAAATTTTAATCCCAGTTGAGTTTGATTGTAAAGAACTATCTCACAAAAGTAGCTTTCGAATATTGGATAAAGCTACTTTGTAAATCTGGCTAGGAAAAAAAATCTGTTTTAAAGATGTTTTTGTGACTGCAGCCGTCAGGTCATATTTTAAAATAAACTCTTCAACCACTTATCAAGTTCTTCCTTTATGGTAAGTGTTATACACCCTTACGAAAAGGGCTTGTTTTGCCTCCCATTGTATTGCCTATCCTAACATGTAATGGATGTTCAGTATATTTTTTTTTGAATGAAAAAAAATGCACTACATTGTTGCTTGTGGCAACTTTGGTAAAATTAGAATAACAGGGATTTCGCCAAATATTAACCTTAAATTTCTTTATTGGACAAGTCATTAAACTTCTTTGGCTTGGTTTCATCTCTTTCATTCTTAAAAAGCATACCAAGTTTTAAGATGTAAGCTAAAATAGCTGCAAGATCCTCTTGTGAGATGTTAACTGGGAGAACAGACTTTACAAGTTCTCAGTAATGCATATTGGCTAGTACTAGTAGGTGCTTAGTGCATTTTAATTGAAAAAATGAATCTTAATTCATTTTTCTTTTGTTTGTTTATCTTACAAGTGATAAAACCAAAACCCAGAATGAATGTTGTTAAGGCTAACATCACACAGCTGTGTAAACTGCAGGGCCAGAACTGGAGTTCAAGTTCCTGGCTCTAGCACAGTTTTCTTTCTAGATATTATTTCAAATCTGAGTCAGGTATAGAGAGAATGATTGGAGAATGAGGTACATGGTGCTCCATAAGATCCTTAATACCGAAATTGTGCCACAGAGTAAGTTCTATATTCCACCTGAAATTATGCTGTTGAGACCAGAGACTATGCCTTTCCATAAGAAGAGCAAGTTATTCAACATCACCATCTTTCAGTGTGCTCACCTGTAAAAGAGGGATAATCGTGGTTATCTCACAAAGCTGTTATGAGGATTAAATGTGTGTGTGAGTGTATGTAAAGTACTCAGAATACTGCCTGGTGCATAGTAAATTCTGTAAGTGCTAACTGCTAGTACTACATCATTGATGTTGTTAATGCATTTGTCCTAGAATCTGACCCCCCAAAAAGCATTAGGCTATTTTCTTAGAATTTGTTTTTAACTTTTCCTTCCCTCCTCAGTGACTTTCAAGCCCTTGGGGTGGAGGTGTGTAGGCTTAGTGAGATTATAAAAAAAAGAAAAATTCATGATTTTTGTTATTGATAGATTGTCTTTGTTTCTAAAGTATTTTTGAACTGAGGCATCTATCATGTATACGTATTGGGGAAGAAAGGTAACAATCTCCTGAAACTTAGAAAGACTTTTTAGCAAAAGCATATTTTTTTAACTTTCCTAAAACTATCATCCATGAAATATATATAATTGTACTTTTTGGAAAAAGATAGGATTTTCAAAAATTATTTTATTTTTCATGGCACTTAGGTTCTTTAATAATATACTTGGTGATATCAAAACTGTGAATAGTTTTAAACCACTGGTATAGACTATATACATTAAAGGGGTTGGAGGACCAAGAAACCATCTTTACCTCCTGAGTTATATGGTGTTAAATTAACTTTTAGAGATACTTAGTCTTTAGAGGATCCCGTTAAATCTTGTGTTTTTTTTTCAGTTTTCCTCCTTATCTGGGCAGAGCAGTTATTTTATTTGTTGCTGAGGAAGCTGGCCACAAATTTTTAATGAATGGAATGAATAACGATTAAGGGGAGTGTTCATTCTCTCCAGTACCTACCCATAATATTCATGAAAGAAGGAAGATTGCTGGATAACAATGGGAGCTTCTTCCCCACTGTAGGCCAAGCACACAGCTTCCTTGGTACTCCCAACCCTGCTTGCTCACTGACTTGTAACCAGTTAAGTAGGAAAGGAGCCAGTAGTGATTTTTCAGTACTGTGCAACATCTGTTAATCAGGTACACATCATCTACTTGTTATATCATCAAGATTTAACTTTAATACCTAAATTAAAGTTTTGCAGATTTACAGAAAAAACTGTTAAAAAGTAACAAGTAGTTATCAAATCGCCATTGCTTTCTGGTTGTATTTATTATATACTACTGTAAAACCACAACTATCCCAACTTCTAGTTTGAATATGTAAAAAATATGTATGATGAGTAATTCACATTCTTAATTATTAGTTGCAGTACTGGGTCCACCTCTACTACAGGGCAGAGAGTGTTTCATCACCAGAATGAATCCAGTTCCCAGCCCATGATTTAGTCCTTAGCATAGTAGAATATAGGGAAAACATCTGTCCTGATGCTAGTTTTTTGTTTTGCTAGCTGTTCTCAAACTGTGGTCTGTGGAGGAACATGAGACGGGTTCATGGCTTTGTGAATTAAAGGACTTTTTCATAAGACTAAGACATTATTTGCTTTCTTCATTCTGTTGACATTTGCACAGATTGAGCAGAAGCAATGATAGGTAAAACCCACTGGTACCAGCACATGAATCAAGGCAGTAGCACCAAACTGTTAGTCGTCATGATTGTATTCTTCATGATCATGAACTCTCAGTTTAAAAAAAAGCCTGTTTCATCTAAGAATGTCTTTATAAAACAGTAAAAAATTAATATTTAAATCTTGATCCTTAAAGGTACACAAACTCCTACTATTCTGTGTGACAAAATGTGCAGTGTGCATAGAACACTTCATCAGTGTTGTCTTCTTGGGGGAAAGCACTTGCACTACTGCTTGAGTTGTAAACGTCGCTAGGTGCCTGTATCAGAGAACACCATTTTTACTTGAAAGAATGACTGACAAACTGTGGTTGTTTAGTCTTTGCGATTTAGTAGTTATTTCCTTGAAAAGGAGCAAAATGATTCTGTCACTTCAAGGGGAACAACTGACAATGTTTGTTGCCAGTGATAAAATTAGAGTTTTCAAGCAGAAGTTAGAATTTGGGAAAATTCATATCTGCCCCATTAAGTCTGAGATCTTCCCAGAACTTAGAAGACTTTTCTAAACAGATTGGTAATATTAAATCTTATTTTTAATATTATATTATATAGTGTGTCAACATGTGAAACATCTACATAGTTATGGAATTAATATTTGCCAAATGACCAGTGGATAATGTTTCAAAATTATGCATAGATAATTTCACAGTGCAAGATAGATCAGTAGGTTTTAATAGAGTTTAAAATGTTCATTGATGTGGTTTCAAATTCTGCATAGCAACTAACCTTTAAGAAACCACCATTTGTGAGTTTTGGTTTAGTATTGAAGAAGAATATCCACAACTGTCTGAAAAGGCTTTTAAAATTCCCTTTTCCACCATGTATCTGTGTGCTGGATTTTCTTCATTCAATTAAAACAACGTTTCAGTTCAGTTCAGTTCAGTTGCTCAATTGTGTCCAACTCTGCGACCCCATGAACCACAGCATGCCAGCCTCCCTGTCCATCACCAACTCCCTGGAGTCCACCCAAACCCTTGTCCATTGAGTCAGTGATGCCAGCCAACCGTCTCATCCTCTGTTGTCCCCTTCTCCTCCTGCCCTCAATCTTTCCCAGCATCAGGGTCTTCACAGGCTCTTCAGCTCTTCACATCAGATGGTCAAAGTACTGGAGTTTCAGCTTCAACATCAATCCTTCCAATGAACACCCAGGACTGATCTCCTTTAGGATGGACTGGTTGGATTTCCTTGCAGTTCAAGGGACTCTCAAAAGTCTTCTCCAACACCACAGTTCAAAATCATCAATTCTTCAGCACTCAGCTTTCTTTCTAGTCCAACTCTCACATCCATACATGACTACTGGAAAAACCATAGCCTTACTAGATGGACCTTTGTTGGCAAAGTAATGTCTCTGCTTTTGAATATGCTATCTAGGTTGGTCATAACTTTCCTTCCAAGGAGTAAGCATCTTAATTTCATGGCTACAATCACCATCTGCAGTGATTTTGGAACCCAGAGAAACAAAGTCAGCCACTGTTTTCCACTGTTTCCCCATCTGTTTGCCATGAAGTAATGGCATGACGTTAGTTTTCTGAAAAAACAGATTAAAAACAGGAGCAGATATGAGAATCTAACTTCTCTTCGATTAAGCTAGACAGCAAGGAGATTTAGAGAAATGTGAAACAATATCAATATTCTCAATTTTTTTTCCTTTGGGAAATACAGTCTTCATCAGTTCAGTTCAGTCGCTCAGTCGTGTCCGACTCTTTGCGACCCCATGAATCGCAGCACGCCAGGCCTCCCTGTCCATCACCAACTCCCAGAGTTCACTCAGACTCACGTCCATCGAGTCAGTGCCATCCAGCCATCTTATCCTCTGTCATTCCCTTCTCCTTCTGCCCTCAATCCCTCCCAGCATCAGAGTCTTTTCCAATGAATCAACTCTTTGCATGAGGTGGCCAAAGTACTGGAGTTTTAGCTTTAGCATCATTCCTTCCAAAGAAATCCCAGGGCTAATCTCCTTCAGAATGGACTGGTTGGATGTGCAGTCCAAGGGACTCTCAACAGTCTTCTCCAACACCACAGTTCAAAAGCATCAATTCTTCGGCACTCAGCTTTCTTCACAGTCCAACTCTCACATCCATACATGATCACAGGAAAAACCATAGCCTTGACTAGACGGACCTTAGTTGGCAAAGTAATATCTCTGCTTTTGAATATGCTATCTAGGTTGTTAATAACTTCCCTTCCAAGGAGTAAGCATCGTTTAATTTCATGGCTGCAGTCACCATCTGCAGTGATTTTGGAGCCCCCAAAAATAAAGTCTGTCACTGTTTCCACTGTTTCCCCATCTATTTCCCATGAAGTGATGGGACCAGATGCCATGATCTTCGTTTTCTGAATGTTGAGCTTTAGGCCAACTTTTTCACTCTCCACTTTCACTTTCATCAAGAGGCTTTTTAGTTCCTCTTCACTTTCTGCCATAAGGGTGGTGTCATCTGCATATCTGAGGTTATTGATATATCTCCCGGCAATCTTGATTCCAGCTTGTGTTTCTTCCAGTCCAGCGTTTCTCATGATGTACTCTGCATATAAGTTAAATAAGCAGGGTGACAATATACAGCCTTGATGTACTCCTTTTCCTATTTGGAACCAGTCTGTTGTTCCATGTCCAGTTCTAACTGCTGCTTCCTGACCTGCATACAGATTTCTCAAGAGGCAGGTGAGGTGGTCTGGTATTCTCATCTCTTGAAGAAATTTCCACAGTTTATTGTGATCCACACAGTCAAAGGCTTTGGCATAGTCAATATATTAACATGTAAGGTTTATTGTTGCTTTAAAAAGAATTTTAAAATATTTTTAATTTCCTATTTTAATTTCTAATATAGTAAATATCAGTAGACAGGTCCACATAAACAGAAGTTCTTGGGGAGTCACCAGTAATTTTTAAAATCATAAAGCAGTCCTGAAACCTAGAATTTCAGGAATTGGTACTCTCTGCCATTTCTCTATCTATCCTCTATCCTTGGCCTCTGATTTTAGTCTCAGGCCTGAGACTGTTAGGAGCTTGAGACCTGTCTTTGTTTCTGGTTTTGCCTTGAAATAATTCACATTCAACCAAACACCCATTTGGGTGAACATTAGAAGTTTCAGCTTTTTTGTATTTTTGCAGGGCTTTGAGGAGGACCAGCTTTCCCTTCAAAAGTCTAGCTCAGATGTCAGACATAAGGCATGTGTTGACATCACTTTCTACGCTGCGATCGCATAGCAGTGTGTGAAAGTGAAGTCACTCAATTGTGTCCTACTCTTTACGACCCCGTGGACTGTAGCCCACCAGGCTCCTCTGTCCATGGGATTCTCCAGGCAAGAATACTGGAGTGGGTTGCCATTTCCTTCTCCAGGAGATCTTCCTGACCCAGGAAACAAACCCAGGTGTCCCACATTGCAGGCAGATGCTTTAACCTCTGAGCCACCATAGCAGTGTGTAGGAACCTATTTTATCACTCTAATCACAGTATATTAATTGTGCCATCCTACTCAGTTATGAATTCTTCAGTGCCAAGGGTCATTTCTTACTTTTACATCCTTGGTATTTTTAGTAGAAAGAATGCACTGAATGTTAGAAAAGTTTGTTGATGACTTACTATCCTATTAGAATTTGTGTCAAACTACAGTCTCATTGATTTTTTTTTAAATTTACAATAGGAATTAAAATAGGCCTTTCTGAGATTGCTGTATATCAAATTCATTATAATGAAAGCACACCATGTAAACCATGTAAACTTGCAGCATTGTTAACTCATGGAAGTTTTCATATAAAAATGTGGCTATCTAATTCTTTACTTCTTTAAATAATTAATTTGAGGATTTTGGTGTAGTTTAATTATATTTGTATTTGATACAGCTTGACAAATGGAATAAAAACACTTTTATTTCTTAAAAACATTCTCCAATTTTGATATTTATGATGTTAAAAATCATTTATAGTCAGACTCTTCATATACTGTTTGATTTTTGTCAGGTCCCTTAGTCTGTCTGAAGCTTTTCTCTAAAATATGGATAATAAATCAGAGGATTGTTGAAAGTATTTTTATTGGACATATCTACCCCTTTGTATTATTTAAAGTGGTGGCTTCCAGGGTGACCCCCAGGATGCTCAGGACAGTGTTCAGGGTATGGAAAGAGTATATTCAAACTTGTATCTGCATGTTATAATCTAAAATTAAGAAAGAAATAAAGCTTTACTAACATTTAATATATAGCATAACCTTCACTTAACCTACACATCTGCATATTAGAGAGTCACATACCCAGTAGAAGATGGAAAGAATCTTGTGGAAAGGGAAGTAAGAATATGAGAGGAATCCTCAATCTATGCTTTTCATCAGAAAAACATAGTCTTCCACTTATGGTCACTGGATTTTTGATTCTTTAAACTTCCACTCGCGTTACATTGGCCATACTATTCATATGGCTACCCTTTGCTACAAGGTAAGTTAGGAAAAGTGAGTACCAGGCTTTTCCTGAATCCTTAGAAGAAGTAAGCATGAGAATGCATGCTGGTTAGCCAACCTATAGAGTGCTACAAAAACATTTTTGTATTATTTTGTTGCTAAAAACAACACCTGTGTCTCACCTATTTTAACTCTCTTATCAGTACACATTAAGAAACTGAAACAATTGTTTAACCTGCTTTAAAGGTCAAATAAATTTTAGTGGGATTTTAACTGCAACTAGTTGACATCAGGAAATAAGAACTAGGTGAGTATGAACAGAAATTTTTTGCATGGTTGATACATGGAATTGAAAAATGAGTATGCTGATTCAGTAAGCATAGCCAGTAATGTACTTTTTGAGTTTATAGTTATGTATCTCTGTGATATATCCAGTGGTCAAATATGGATGTGAGAGTTGGACTATAAAGCTGAGCACAGAAGAATGGGTGCTTTTGAACTGTGGTGTTGGAGAAGACTCTTGAGAGTCCCTTGGACTGCAAGGAGATCTAACCAGTCCATCCTAAAGGAGATCAGTCCTGAGTGTTCATTGGAGGGACTGATTGAAGCTGAAACTCCAATACTTTGGCCACCTGATGTGAAGAGCTGACTCATTGGAAAAGACCCTGATGCTGGGAAAGATTGAGGGCAGGAGGAGAAGGGGATGACAGAGTTTGACATGGTTGGATGGCATCACTGACTCAATGGACATGGGTTTGGGTGGACTCCAGGAGTTGGTGATGAACAGGGAAGCCTGGCATGCTGTGGTTCATGGGGTTGCAAAGAGTCAGACATGACTGAGTGACTGAACTGAACTGTGATATATCTTTTCCAGCTATGACAGCCACTCAAGTACAATTATTAACATATACATTTTAGATCTAGACCTTCAGTTTATAAAACCAAGTTTTTTAACAACAATTAAGCCATTTTTGAAGAAGGCGATGGCACCCCACTCCAGTACTCTTGCCTGGAAAATCCCAGGGACGGAGGAGCCTGGTAAGCTGCAGTCCATGGGGTCGCTAAGAGTTGGACACGACTGAGTGACTTCCCTTTCACTTTTCACTTTCATGCATTGGAGAAGGAAATGGCAACCCACTCTAGTGTTCTTGCCTGGACAATCTCAGGGACGGAGGAGCCTGGTGGGCTGCTGTCTATGGGGTCACATAGAGTCGGACTTGACTGAAGTGACTTAGCAACAGCAAGCCATTTTTATCATTGTTCTTTTTTATGAGAGAAAAATCAGCTTTTATACCACTAATAAATATTTTAATTGTTAATTTCATCTTTATCTCCTTAAAAAATTTTTCCAATTACAGTATATGTTTTATAATATACAGTAGTACACTGTGTAATACATAAGTAAATGTATATATATGAGGATGTTCTACTTTTTTTTTTTCTGATAATGGCAGCTGATGGAAGTTGGAGACCACTAGCCAATATAAATTGGAGAAGGAAATGGCAACCCACTCCAGTATTCTTGCCTGGAGAATCCCAGGGAGAGGGGAGCCTGGTGGGATGCCGTCTATGGGGTCACACAGAGTCGGACACGACTGAAGCGACTTAGCAGCAGCAGCAGAAGCAGCCAATATAATATTACTGGAATGTACATTTTTCTCTCCCATAAACCTTGTGTCCACATATACAGTATAGAAAGTTGTTTTAGAAAACCAAAATATTTCCCACTATTAACAGCTAACTTATTTAACTACTCAAACTACATGGCAGTAATCAGTATTTCCAATTCTGCTTGAACATCCCATATAATTGTGATCATAGTGGTTTAGTGATTATAAGTCTTCTGAAACGCATTTAGAACCTCAAACTTAAGTCTTCTAAATTTTTTCTTATTAACTTATATTATGATCCAGTTGGAATCCATTTATTAAATAACTAGCTTAAACAGTTGATGGCATGTGTGATCACTACTTTGTGATTTTTTTTCCTTGTGATTTTCAGTGAAATTTTTTAGTCAGATAAAAAGGTAAAATGATTATATACAATTAATACCTGTGTGTCCATCTTTCAGCTTAAGTTAAAGTATAACTGAAGTTTTCTGTGTAACCATAGTTACATTTTAAAGTGTATTTAAAATGAATTAATTGCATTTTATGTTTGAAACAATGGAATGCTGTGAGTGTATTATTCATTTGCTTTTTGAACCCTTTCCTCTGACTGATACCTCTCAGGAGAGGACACAGAAAAACAAAACTTCTATATTCTGTGGTAAACTCTGCTTCCTATTTCTGTTTGCAACTGATACTGGGAATAGAAGTTGGATATGGTATCTGGAAGTAGTATTCCACCTGTGCTTATGCATAGTAATTAACCAAGTTCTATTCTATTGGTAAGAGATAACAAATTTGGATGATCACAGAGTCTCAAGCTGTAGTCTACTTTTTGGTACACTTTTTATTGAGGAGGGAAGAGTGGCTGGATGCTGTCCTACTTCAAATGGCAAACGTTGTGTGCATTCTCCCCTCTGGAAACTCACCAGCTGTACTTCCATATTGACATTTCTCCATAATCACACCTCCCCATTTATTTTTGGCTACATCTATTGTGATAAGAATGGCAGGAAATATTTATATCTAAGATCACCATACATTTTCAAAGACAGATAACCAAAAAATCAATATACTAAATTATAATGGTAAGAGATTAGCCAGATGATATTTTAAAAGGCTCTTTCTTTTCACTAGTAAATCCATGAAAATGATAACTTACTATATCTTATATTGATGTTTTGCTAACTTTTCATTAAGGACAAAAGTCTTTTGAGTTATTTAGGAGTTCTAAATGCTTAAGTTAGAAACCACCACCCAAAAAAAAAAAAAATAACTGCTGCTTAATGTTTTGCATCCCCCAAGATGTAGCTAACGCCCACTTGGGGCATGCTTAGACTTGGTTGGTAATTACAATTGAGCTGTAAAATATTTTGACAGTTTCCAACTGTTGTGTACTTATTAGTCATTTGGTGGCAAATGCAATTTGGTGAGGTTTTTTGGTGGGGCATGTTTAATTAAGAATGTTTCAATTAAGTAGTATGCCATACTAAGCATTAATACAAAATTCTGTGGCTATGAGCTACTTTTACTTTTTACCCAAGGAGGGTAAATGTGTGTCATTACAAAGACTACACTGTCAGTGAAGCTTGCCATGCTTTTATGCTTCTACTTTTCTTTACAAGCTTTTACTTGTCGTATAGTAAAGCATAACCACCCAGTATTTAATTTGTAGCCTGAACATTGTGTATGATTTTCCTAGGCAAGTGAATTCCATGGCAAATAAATCAAATTGCTTATGATAATTACAGGACTAAAAAAGATAGGATAGATTTTTGTTATACATTTTTATCCTCTTTTTATAACAACAAAGCTACTAGTAATAACCTAATTGGGGCGATATGACAATTCCTAGAAAGAAAGTGTCAAACATTTTAAATCAAGCCAGGTTGCCTGTTCAGACTGAAGAGTGTAACTCCAGTATTTTAAAATCTCTCTGTTAAATATACAACTATTAGGTAAATTGTTGTTTCTGAAATTATAGAGCCAAATGATAATGGAAAAAAATTTAAGCCCTTAGTCAGTATATCCAAGAATAAGACAGTAAAAAACTCATATTCAAATCATTTGAAAAACCTTTTATTTAAAGATTGTAATTATGAATGTCTCCATGGAAATTTTCAGGCATTTTAGTTTTTCAGTTTTGTTGGTATGAATTTTGATAATGAATCCAGAAAAATGTTTAAGGATTCTTAGGAAAAATGCAGGAATTCTGTGAATCTTATACATTAGTTCTTTTATTTTTCTAATTTTTCCTGCAAAAATATGGGTTGTAAAAATAAAACCAAATGCTATACTAAATTAACTTGTATGGTATCAATTTATGCTTTATCCTGAGATATACAATTTCCACAAATTATCTATGTTGGGAAATGCATTAGACAAGATATCTTTTTTTTTTTTTTGAGAGTTGTGATTTAAGTTTTATTTGGGGCAAAATGAGGACTGCAGCCTGGGATAAACAAGCCATCTTTATTAAAGCTTTTCTAATCTATATATTCAGTGAGCAAAAGGGCTGAAATAGAGTTCAGGAAAGGGTGGGAATAAGCTGCTAATTACTGGCTCAAATTAGAGAACTAAGTAAGGTAATTTTAAAAAACTAAATTGGTTCCATGACAGTACAAATATGTATAATATATCAAACTGTATACCTTAAAAGGGTGAATTTTGTTGTATGTTAATTATACTTCAGCAAATCTTCGCTTTAAAAATCTAAAAAAAGTTGAGAAAGCCAAAGTCAACATCCCAATATCATAAAATTTCTATTCCTAGCTTATTAAGAAATTAATGATTTACCCTTGTCAAATGAAAGCCAAAATTTGTAGAAAGCTTGGATTAAAAGAGTATAAGTATTATCCTTAGGTGGTGGTGGTGTTGCTCAGTCGCTAAGTTGAGTCTAACTCTTTGCGACCCCAAAGACTGTAGCCCACCAGGCTCCTCTGTCCATGGGATTTCCCAGGCAGTTGCCATTTCCTTCTCTATCTTAGATATTACATTAATATATAAGTTCTTATATTCTGTTGAATATGTGTATATAAATTAAATATGTCTCTTGTAAATATCTAAAAATTTATTTTCCTCATGGTTAACATTCCAAGTCAGCGTTTTTCTTGTTTTATATGCTCTATATGTATAATTTAAAAATTCTCATTGATAATAGTATGATGAAGTATTTCCTCTATAAGACTCTACTTCCTATAATTGTACCTTACCTTTTATACAAATTTTGATTGAGAACTTTTTAAAATGAATATTTGCAATTTAGATTGTATTTTCAAAATGTACTAGGAGAAGGGGAATCATTCATAAAAATGAATATGTACCACTTAATTTTAGTGATTAATAAATTGGTAACATATCTAACATAGGTTAAAATACAATGAATAATATTTAAAGTTATAGGAAAATAGTTTTGCTTTAAATGTTAAATAACATGCATATCATTTTTGTGGATTTTAGTTTTTGTTTTATTTTTTAGTTATTCTAATAATTGTTTAAACAAGGAAAGAAGATATGGTATACTGAATAAAATAACACATTCTCTGGGCCCTTCTTGGCATTTCACCTGTATCCTTTCATTTAAATGGTGATATTATTTAAAGGTATCCACCTTCCCTAGATACTTAATAGATTTTATGTAACCATGATCAAAATCCAAGGTATTTCTTGAGATTATATAAAAATGACTCAAAATTTATTTAGAAAAAGTGAATTTTTAAGGGTAGTTTTTTAAAACGTTCAAAAGAGAGATGATAGTCAATGAGGTTTGATAAGCCTTATAAGACATTAAAGTACATGATAAAGTAACAATGTGCTGATAAGAGTAGGTGGGTCACTGAAGCAGAATGTCCAGCCCAGAAATGAATATGATCTCATTCAGACACACATGTAGACATATAATTTAATTTTAGTATGAAATAAGGAAGTACCACAGAACAATGAAATTCAGGAAATGATGTTAGGATAATAATTCAGAACCTTAATTCATACAATTTCACCAAATTGTGTTTGATGTAATTTAATTTAAAAAAGTGAAATTATTTTAAAAAGAAGAAAACAAAATTTACCAGATCTCTGAAGGGAAAATAACTTTTTTAACCAAAAGGAGCACAAGATACCATAAAAGAAAAGATTGGCCAGTTGGGCTATATGAAAATTAAAATGACTAGCATTAAAAAGAAAAATGACAGTTAAGGAAAATGTATTTCCATGAAGAAGAGCTAATAGCTGTATTATTTATATATCATTCCTGGAGAAGGAAATGGCTACCCACTCCAGTGTTCTGGCCTTGAGAATTCCATAGACTGTCCGTGAGGTCACAAAGTGTTGGACACGACTGAGCACCTTTAACTTCACATATGTATCATTAAAGGCAAATATTAAGTGATAGAGCTTGAATTCGTACTGAGATCTGACTGACTCCAGAGCCCATGTACGCTCTTAACTTGAGTGCTATGTCCTTTTCTAATGCTGCATATCATTGTGAACATAACATCCCTCATGGCTGTCTATGTGGTTTAGTTACACTAATTTACAGGATAATTGAGCTTATTTTCATTTGTTTATAGAAGATAAATCTGCCATAAAAAGAAATGACATGGGTAGAATATGCAATGGTTTTGAGTTAATATCCCTTAAAAAATGCATCTACCTGCAGCTCTTCTTTTCTGTACTCTGGATTAATACCTTGTAGATTATATAAGAGACAGTTAGTGTCACTAAAGAGCCGTAAGGGTATCCTTTCTAGCACAATTGCACAGATGAAGAAAGCAACTGAAGTGGAAATAGATAGGAATTATCTAAATAAGCTAGAATTGGCCTACCTGACATCTTCTTGCAAATTGGTTGAATGCTGATGAAAAGATTTATGTAGAGCTTTCTGGTAAAATAAATGGGTGTGTATAGAAAACCTAAATTTAGAATATGATACTGTATCTTAAAATTCATTCTCTCTTGAATATCTAACTTTTTCTATTTTTTTCTTTGCTCTGAAGTCCTATACTCCTGACTTGCCCATCTACTGTTGCTGTGTTTTTAAGGCTATTATACTTCTTATGTTTTAACCTAATAATTTGAAATATTTGGGGAGTTTTTGGCTTGTTTGTACTAATTCTAAAAATTTCCACATACTCTTTTACAAATTCACTAACATAGATTTTACAGAGGAGTCATTGTAAAATCATAACATTAGGGCTCACAGTCTCATCTAATTCTTAAGAAAATTCACTAAAGAATGACTTTGACAGGTTACAAACAGTGAAATGTTTCACAATTTTTTTATTCCTATTAAGCTGACTTATGGATGGTGTGTGATTATTTAATGAATTCAGTCTGTATGGGTAGGATTAACACATTTGTTTGCATGTTTGTTATATTACATAAGCTTTCAGATAGACATGCTGAATAAAATTCATTAGGTGTGGAATTTTACCCTCACTTCAGTTCAGTCGCTTAGTCGTGTCCAAATCTTTGTGGCCCCATGCACTGCAGTATGCCAGGCTTCTCTGTCCATCACCAGTTCCTGGAGCTCTTTCAAACTCATGTGCATCGAGTCAGTGATGCCATCCAACTATCTCGTCTTCTGTCGTCCCCTTCTCCTCCTGCCTTCATCTTTCCCAGCATAAGGGTCTTTTCCTGTGAGTCAGTTCTTCGCATCAGGTGGCCAAAGTACTGGAGTTTTAGCTTCAGCATCAGTCCTTCCAGTGAATATTCAGGACTGATTTCCTTTAGGATTGACTGGTTTGATCTCCTTGCAGTCCAAGGGACTCTCAAGAGTCTTCTCCAACACCACAGTTCAAAGGCATCAATTCTTCGGCACTCAGCTTTCTTTATAGTCCAGCTCTCACATCCATACATGACTACTGGAAAAACCATAGCTTTGACTAGACGGACCTTTGTTGACAAAGTAATGTCTCTGCTTTTTAATATGCTGTCTATGTTGGTCATAGCTTTCTTTCCAAGAAGTAAACGTCTTGTAATTTCATGGCTGCAGTCACTATCTGCACTGATTTTGGAGCCCAGGAAAATAGAGTCTGTCACTGTTTCCATTGTTTCCCCATCTATTTGCCATGAAGTAATGATTTTAGTTTTTTGAATGTTGATTTTTAAGCCAGCTATTTCACTCTCTTCTTTCACCTTCATCAAGAGGCTCTTTAGTTCTTCTTCACTTTCTGCCATAAGGATGGTGTCATCTGCATATCTGAGGTGATTGATATTTCTCCTGGCAATCTTGATTCCAGCTTGTGCTTCCTCCAGCCCAGCATTTCTCATGAGGTACTCTGCATATAAGTTAAATAAGCAGGGTGACAATATACAGCCTTGACGTACTCCTTTTCCTATTTGGAACCTGTCTGTTGTTCCATGTCCAGTTCTAACTGTTGCTTCCTGACCTGCATACAGATTTCTCAAGAGGCAGGTCAGATGGTCTGGTATTCCCATCTCTTTCAGAATTTTCCAATTTATTGTGATCCACACAGTCAACAGCTTTGGCATAGTAAGTTTTAAAGAATTAATTGTAGTAAGGGCTACTCCTCCAAGTGGGGCATTTATATATCCCAAATACTCTGATGTAGAATGGACTTTTTCATTTTCTGTTTGTCATGGAATCATTTAGTTTTCCTTTTTATTTATAGCAAACTTAGTACGTTTTTAATTTCATTAATGACTAGGCAGAGCCCCATGAGGAGACAACATATATATTAATACACCCTGCAAGCACTCCTGTATTGCTCAGTGTTCCCCATGTCTTCAACCTTTTTGCTCTTTGTTAATGATATAACAAGGAGAATGTTTCTGAAGCTAGTGCTTTAGTTTAGGATCTAGAATTTAAACTTAAGCTACCAATTATTCTTTGTATCTCTTGCTTTGATACCCTGAAAGCTGAAGTTGGTTACTTTGGTTATTTAAAAATATAGCAATTCTCTGACCTGTGTTTCTGCATTGTCTACAACAGTGGTTCTCAAAAACTTTTTGTCTCAGAACCCCTTTAGACTCCTAAAAGTTATAAAATTTAAAAAAAGGAAAAAGAGGATTCTGGGAAGATAGTTGAGTAGGAAACTAGAAATCTGTCTCCCTAGCTTAAACAACAATTATACTAGCAGGATTGTGTGATCTAACTATCTAGAAACTCTGGAGTCTGTTGAAGGCTTTCAACTTTCAGGCAGGTATTTGTGATCAATTTAGCTCTTAGCTTAACAGTGGCTACCGGTCTCCCACCTCCCAATCCCCTTGGCAGGCAGACATATATGTGGTAATGGAGCAGCTTGCACACACCTTGAGGGAGTCGGGATGAGCAATAAGGACCTTGTCTTGCATCAGAGATCCATGTTCTAACAGCTGATTGCTACTCTGATCACAGTGATACAGATGCTGAGGTGGTCAGACATTGTTGTAAGCCATTCACACTCATGCTGATGCAACTTTCAGAGATTTTAAAGGGTTGATGTCCTTTTTTCCCCTTTCATTTTTTTTTTTCCTCTCTGTGGAGCCAAACATTAAAGATGAGGACACTGGAAAGCCACTGTTCATATTGGAGAAATTAGGAAATCACCATTCATGACCAGAGACAATCACAGGCTCAGAAAACACTTGAGAGGGCCTTCAGTTTGTGCCTCAGGCTACTCTACTAAAAGCAGATAGCCTACAACAATTAAACAAACATATATACTAAAAAAAAAAAAAAAGGAGGAAACCCTGAGGGAGGAGGTGAGTCTGATAACCAGGGTTACCACAGTATTTATTCAGATATCCAGTTTTGAAAAAAGTAATCACAAAACATAGAAAAAAATGGGAAAGTATGACCTATTCAAAGGAAAAAAAATTAACCAACAGAATTTGTCCTTGAAAAAGAACAGATGGTACACCTATTAGACAAAGACTTTAAAACAGTTGTCTTAAAGATGCTTAGAGAATTAAAGGAAAATATAAGGAAAGTCAACAAGATGTGTGAACAAAATGGAAATATCAATAAAGAGAAAACCGAAAAAGAAAGTGAGTGAAAGTCACTCAGTTGTGTCCAACTCTTTGCAACCCCATGGACTATAGTCCACGGGATTTTCTAGGCCAGAATACTTGAGTGGGTAGCCATTCTTCATATTCTAGATATATGTATTACAATAATGGAAATGAAAAATTCACTGGAGGGTTTCAAAGGTAGATTTGAGCAGGCAGAAGAATCAGTGACTTTGAAGCAAGAACAATTGAAACTATAGAGTCTTAAGGAACAGAAAAAGAAGTGTGATCAGAGACTGAGGGACCCATGGGACCCCTTCTACATTTTGAGGGTTCTAAAAGAAAGAAAGGGACAGAGAGATTATTTGGAAAAATAATAACTGAAAACTTACCAAATTTGTTGAAAGGTATGAATATAAATATCCAAGAAGATTAACCCCAAATAGGAAGAACTCAAATAGATCATACCAAGCACAGGCAACAAAGGACTTCCCTGGTGGCTCAGAGGGTAAAGCGTCTTGCTTACAATGTGGGAGACCTGGATTCGATCTCTGGGTGGGGAAGATCCCCTAGAGAAGGAAATGGCAGCGCACTCCAGTATTCTTGCCTGGAAAACCCCACGGACGGAGAAGCCTGGTGGGTTACATTCCATGGAGTTGCAAAGAGTCAGATATGACTGAACGACTTCACTTTTAAATAGATCCATACGAAGCACAGGCAGCAAAACTAAATGAGTGAGACTACATCAAACTGAAAAGCTCAATCAGAACATGAAAAGGCAGCCTGTGGATTGGGAGAATATATTTCCAAACTGTATATCTGATAAGAGGTTAATATCTAAAATATTTGAGGAACTCAAAAAACTTAATAACAGCAAAAACAACAAACAAGCAACCTGATTAAAAAATAGGCGGAAGACCTGAATACATTTTTCCAAAAAAGATGTACAAATGGCCAACAGTTTTATGAAAAGGTGCTCAACATCTTTGATCATCAAAAAATGTAAATCAAACCCATAGTGAGATACCACCTAACGTGTGCTAGGATGACTATTAAAGAAATAACAAGTGTTGACAAAGGTTTAGAGAAAAGGGAACTCTCATACACTGCTGGTGGGAATTAAAATTGAAAATCATATGGCAAAAGTATGGTTGTTTCTCAGAAAATTATAAACAGAATTACCATTTGATCTGGCAAACCCACTTCTGAAATCAGTATCTTGAAGAGATAGCTCACTCTGATGTTCATTGCTTCACTGTTTACAATAGCCAAGATATGGAAACAACCTAAGTGCCTGTTAGGAGATGAGGAGATAAGGAAATTGTGGTATATATTTACAATGAAATATTATTCAGCCCTTCAAAAGAGGAAATGCTGTCTTTCATAACAACATGGATGAACCTGGAGGACATTATGCTAGTGAAATAAATCAAGCTCAGAAAGAAAAATACTACATGATTTCACTTATATGTGAAGTCTAAATAAAGTAGAATTTATAGAAGCATAGATTGGTTGTTACCAACAAGTGCATGTGGCAAGGGTGGAATATGATGTGTGAGTTCTAATGATCTAATGTACAGCATGGTGATAATAGTTAACATTGTATTATATGCTTAAAATTTTCTAAGGAATAGATCTTAAATGTCACCACACACCAGAAAATGCTAAAAACATGAAATTTGGATATATTCATTTGCTTGGTTGTAGTAATAATTTCAGAATATGTATGTATATCAAAACATCACATTGTATACCTTGAATAATAAAAAATTTGTTAACAGAATAAAATATAAACAGTCAAAAGACATCTTTAACTGTCTTATATAGTAGCCTTTGGATACATGTGGCCATTCAGCACCTGTCCAAGTTGAGATGTGTTGTAAGTACCAAATGCACACTGGGTTTTGAAGACTTAGATACAACACCAAAGGCACAGTCTCTGAAAGAAGATGCTGCATACAGCAACAAAGAGCCTACATGCAGCGACAGAGATCCAACACACCTCAACTAAGACCCGGCACAGCCAAGTAAATAAATATTTTGTATAAAAAAGTCTTAGAAAAGGCTTCATACTGTATGATTTCATCTATATAAATTCTGGAAAAAGCCAAAATAAGAAGACAATAAGAAGATCAATGTCAGGAGCAGGACTGGGGACAAGGATGAATAGGCAGAGCACAGAGGAGTGAAATACTCTGTATGGTATTATAATGATGTATAGGCTTTGTAAACTTGTCCAAACTGATTGAATGTGGAACACCAGTAGTGAACCCCTAAGGTATTCTGTGGACTTTGGATGACTATGATGGTCACAAATACACTGTTATGGTAGATAATATTGGTAATGGGAGAGGCTATGCATGTGGGGAGGCAGGGGTATGTGAGAAATCTCTACCTTTAACTCTAAATTTTTGGGAGAACCTAAAATTTCTCTGAGAAAATTAACTCTTAGAAAAAGAAGATAGAAACAATCATTGACAC
The DNA here is from genome assembly GCF_023091745.1 of Budorcas taxicolor. Lineage (NCBI taxonomy): Eukaryota > Metazoa > Chordata > Mammalia > Artiodactyla > Bovidae > Budorcas > Budorcas taxicolor. Next base: position 120,844,178 of record NC_068920.1, read on the forward strand.
GCAAAATTAGTTGTTTTTTTTTTTTTAATCAAAAAAATTGACAGATCTTTAACTAGGTGGACTAAGAAAAAAAGACAAACTATAAAATCAGAAATAAGTGTGAGGACATTACTACAAGTTCTACATAAATGAAAAGGATAATTAATAAAGTACTATGAATAGCTGAACTCAATATGCCAGCAAATTTGGAAAACTCAGCAATGGGCACAGGACTGGAAAAGGTCAGTTTTCATTCCAATCCCAAAGAAATTCAGTTCAGTCGCTCAGTCATGTCCGACTCTTTGCGACGCCATGAATTGCAGCACGCCAGGCCTCCCTGTCCATCACCATCTCCCAGAGTTCACTCAGACTCACATCAAGAAAGGCAGTGCCAAATAACGTTCAAACTACCGCATAATTGCACTAATTTTACACACTTGCAAAGTAATGCTCAAAATTCTCAAAGCCAGGCTTCAACAGTACATGAACCATGAACTGCCAGATGTTTAACCTGGATTTAGCAAAGGCAAAGGAACAAGAGATCAAATTGCCAACATCCATTGGATCATCAAAAAAGAACTAAAGAGCCTCTTGATGAAGGTGAAAGAAGAGAGTGAAAAAGTTGGCTTAAAACTCAACATTCAGAAAACTAGGATTATGGCATCTGGTCCCACCACTTCATGGCAAATAAATGGGGAAACAATGGAAACAGTGACAGACTTAATTTTGGGGCGTTCCAAAATCACTGCAGATGGTGACTGCAGCCATGAAATTAAAAGGCACTTGCTCTTTAGAAGAAAAGCTATGACAAACCTAGACAGCGTATTAAGAAGCAGAGACATTACCTTGTCAACAAAGGTCCGTCTAGTCAAGGCTATGGTTTTTCCAGTAGTCATGTATGGATGTGAGAGTTGGACTATAAAGAAAGCTGAGCACCGAAGAATTGATGCTTTTGAAGTGTGGTGTTGGAGAAGACTCTTGAGAGTCCCTTGGACTGCAAGGAGATCCAACCAGTCCATTCTAAAGGAGATCAGTCTGGGTGTTCATTGGTAGGACTGAAGCTAAAGCTGAAAACTCCAGTACTTTGGCCACCTGATACGAAGAACTGACTCATTGGAAAAGACCCTGATGCTGGGAAAGATGAAGGCAGGAGAAGGGGACAACAAAGGATGAGGTGATTGGATGGCATCACTGACTCCATGGACATGAGTTTGAGCAAGCTCCGGGAGTTTGTGATGGACAGGGAAGCTTGGTGTGCTGCAGTCCGTGGGGTCGCAAAGAGTCAGACATGACTGAGCGAGTGAATTGAACTGATGAATAGCAGTACACCAACAAATTGGATGACTTAGATGAAATGGACAAATTTTAGAAACACTTTCAAAACTTTCCAAGACTGAATCATAATGAAGCAAAAAATCTGAGACCTGTAAACTTATAAAGACATTGAATCAGTCATCAAAAACTTCCCAACAAAGAAAAGCCCTGGATCTGTAGCTTCACTGGTAAATTCTACCAAACATTTAAAGAAAGAAAGAAAGGGGAAAAAAAAAAAGAAAAACCCAAATCATCCTCAAAGTTTTCAAAAAAATCCAGGATAAGGGAGCACTTCCTATCTAATTCTATAATGCTAGCAATGCCCTGATACCAGAGCCAGACAAAGACACTGCAAGAGAACTGTAGACCAATATCCCGTATAAACATTTATGCACAAATCCTCAATAGCATTTTAGCATACTGAATTTTAGTGCATTTTAAAAGAATTATGCATCATGATCAAGTGGGCTTTATTCCTGGAATTAATTAGATGATCATTCCAATAGATACAGAAAAAGCTTTTGACAAAATTCAACACTCTGTCATGATAAAAGCACTCAATAAGGCAGCAATAAACAGAAACTGTCTCAATATAATAAAAGCCACATGTGAAAAACCCACAGCCATACTCAGTTATGAAAGATGAAAAGCTTTTAAGATCAGGAACAAAGCAAAGATGTCTACTCTCACCAAGTCTATTCAGGATTGTACTGAAAGTCCAAACTAAATTAATTAAATAAGAAAAAGAAAAGCCATTTGGATTGGAATAGAAGAAGTAAAATTACCGTATGTGTATGATCTTGCAAAGAGAAAACCCTAAAGATCCCTCCAAAAATTAATAAATAAATAACTATACTCTTAGAACTATTAAGTTCAGAAAAAGATACAACTCAATACACAAAATCAGCTGCATTTCTATCACTAAACAAAACCTGAAAAGGAAATTAAGAAAACAGTTGTGTTTAAAATAGAATCAAAAAGACTAAAATACTAAAAAAAAATTAACCAAGGAAGTAAAAGATATGTGCACTGAAAGGTAGAAAACCATGATAAAAGCAATTAAGACATAAAACAATGGAAAGGCAACTCATATTTATAAGATGTTGGTACCACCCAAGTTGATCTGCATGTTCAATGCAAATCTCCATTTTAAAATCCTAGAGATTTTTTGTGTGTGCAAAAATAGAAGAATCTATCCTAGAATTCATATGGAAGCTCAAGGGACAGTGAATAGCCAGAACCATCCTGAAAAAGAACAAATTTGTAGAGCTCACACTTCGATTTAAAATTTACTACAGTCTAGGTTCGATACAGGATGCTTGGGGCTGGTGCACTGGGATGACCCAGAGAGATGATATGGGGAGGGTGGTGGGAGGGGGTTTCAGGAATGAGAACTCATGTACACCCGTGGCGGATTCATGTCAGTGTATGGCAAAACCAATACAGTATTGTAAAGTTAAATAAATAAATTTAAAAAAAAGAGCAAAAAAATAAATAAATAAAATCAATTCATAAAGCACAATTAAATAAAATAACATCAGAATATTTTTTAAAATTTATTTTAATCCCCTGCTTATTCAATAGAAGGAAGGATATCTTTATTTAGTAAATATTAAAAGGTTCATAAGGATTCAATAATATTTGAGATAATAAAGCAAGCAGTTTTTACTTTCTAAAAAAAAAAAAAATTACTACAAAGCTGCAGTGATCAAATGTGTGGCAATGGCATGAAGACAGACATAAAAACCAATGGAGTAAAATAGAGAGCCCGGATATAAACCCTTGCATGTGTGATCAAATGATTTTTTACAAGGTTACCAAGTCCCTCCAATGGGAACAAGATAGTCTTTTAGACAGATGATCCTAGAAAACCGGATATCCTAATGTAAAAGAATGGAATTGAGCCTTACCTAATGCCACATTCAAAAATAAACTCCAAATGGATCAAAGATCTAAATATATGAGTTCTTAGAACATAAAGCAGAAGTCTCTAAAGAAGACTTTAGATTTGGCAATGAATTCTTATAACACCAAAGGTATAGGCAACAAAAGAAAAGATAAATTGGACTTCATGAAAATTTGAAACTTTTATTGGACTTCATGAAAATTTGAAACTTTTATGCATCAAAGAACACATTCAAGAGAGTGAGAAGGCAACTTACATGATATGAGAAAAGATTTGCAAATGATAACGTCTAATAATGGATTAATATCCAAAACATATAGAGAACTTAATGAAACTCAACAACAAAAAGCAAGCAACACAACTAAAAAATGAACAAAGGACCTGAATATACATTTAACCAAAGAAGATATATGAATAACCAATAAGCATGTGAAAAGATGTTCAATATCCCTAATCACTAGAGAAATGCAAAACAAAACCACAATGAGACACCACTTCACACCTATTAGAGTGACTCTTATCAAAAACAAGAGTGGGCTTCCCTTGTGGGCTTCCCTAGTGGGCTTCCCTTGTGGCTCAGCTGGTAAAAAAAATCCACCTGCAGTGCGGGAGGCCTAGGTTCAATCCCTGGGTTGGGAAGATCCCCTGGAGAAGGGAAAGGCTATCCATTCTAGTATTCTTGCCTGGAGAATTCCATGGACTGTATAGTCCATAGGGTCACAAAGAGTTGGACACAACTGAGTGACTTTCACTTATCAAAAAACAAAAACCCAAAAGAACCACCCCCCCAAAAATGGCAGGTGTTGGCAAGAATGTGGAAAAATTGAGACCTTTTAAGCTGTTGGTGGGAAGGTAAAATGATGCAGCAAGAGTGGAAAACACTATAGAAACTCCTCAAAAGTTTTAAAATAGTTATATAACACACTAATCTCCCTTCTGGGGGTGTACCACAAAGACTTGAAAGCAGGGTCCCAAGATAATTGTAGACCCATATTCATAGCAGTATTATTCACATTAGCCCAAATAATTGAAAACAGGGTCCCAAGATAATTGTAGACCCATATTCATAGCAGTATTATTCACATTAGCTAAGACCTGAAAGCAACCCATGTGTCTTAACAAATGAATGGATAAACAAAATGTGGTATAGACATGTAATATCATTTAGCCTTAGAAAGAAGGGTAATTCTGACAAATGCTGTAGCGTGGATGAACACTGAGAACATTATACTAAGTGAAATAAGCCAGTCACAAAAAGATAGGTGTGTGTGATTCCACTTATTTGAGGTACCTAAACCAAATTGTAGAGACAGAAAGTAGAATGGTCGTTGCCAAGTGAAAGTCGTTCAGTTGTACCTAACTCTTTGCGACTCCATGGACTATACAGTCCATGGAATTCTCCAGGCCAGAATACTGGAGTGGGTAGCTTTTCCCTTCTCCAGGGGATCTTCCCAACATAGGAATCAAACACAGGGATCAAACCCAGGTCTCCCACAATGCAGGCAGATTCTTTACCAGCTGAGCCACAAGGGAAGCCCGGTGATTGCCAAAGGCTGTGAAAAGGGAAAATGGGCAATTACTATTCAATGGATAAGTTCTGGAAGCTGGAAAGTGTTCTGGAGGTGGTGATTGTGACACAATAGGAATGTACTTAGGAATACTGAATTGTACACTTAAAAATGATTAAGAGGATAAACACTATATTGTGTGTATTTTACCATAGTTAAAACATATTTTAGTTTATTGAAGGCCCAAAAAAGGTTTTGTTTTATACCTATTGATATATACATTATTAGGTATTAAAAATGAGAAAAGTAAGGTAAAATCGCTCAGTCGTGTCTGACTCTTTGCGACCCCATGGACTTCTCCGTCCATGGGATTCTCCAGGCAAGAATACTGGAGTGGATTGCCATTTCCTTCTCCAGGGGATCTTCCCGACCCAGGTATCGAACCCGGGTCTCCCGCATTGGAGGCAGACGCTTTAACCTCCGAGCCACCAGGGAAGCCCAAATTTTAAAATATTCATTTAAGATAACAATAATAAACCACTACATGTTGTAAGTAGTTTTGAACATGTATTCTGTTCTGTGTAAGCATCCATTTCCATGGGATATAAACCTAAAATTTCTGGGTCTTAGGATATGTGCATCTTCAAATTTACCATAGCAGTTGATGCCAAAGTTTTTCCATCAGTTCTTTATGAGCTCCCTTTCTTCCACATCCTTGCCAACACTTGGTATTTTTAATCTTATTAAAATTTAGTTTCATTTTAATTAAGAGACTTAACATTTTTAACCTTTCTCAAGGGAAATATGTAGTAGTGCCTTCTTTGTTCAATTCACGAATACTAATGTGATAGAGTAAACTTTCTTATGTTTACTGGGTTTTTGGATTTTTTTCTTCATTGAACTGTGCAATTTTTGCCTATTTTTCTATTGGATTACCTTTTTTTCTTGCTGTTTTGTAGGGGTTTTTTTGTGTATATTCTGATTATAAGCTCTTTGTGTTTTATATATATATATATATATATATATGTAGTCTGACACCAGGTTTACTTACCTTTATGGAAGGACAGGAGATGCAGTATGTTAGCATTATAGCATCAGGTATATAATGCCATATTTTAGCCCCGCCATGAACTGTTTGGTTTTAATGTGAGAAAACCAGGTAAGTAAATGTGGACTACTCTGGCGTGTAAGATTATAAAATCTAAGATCTTGTAACAGCCGATATATCCAACTGTTAGATCCCTGAAGGGACTCATTTGTTTACAAGAATCTCACTAAGTACAGGGAAGCTATGGCCTTTGTTTTTCAGTAGGCTTTTACAGTTTATTAACAGGTTTCCAAATCTAGATGTGGTTCATTAAGATAGGATCATTTTTGCAATAAGTAATGTTGCTTGATAACAAATCTGACCTTTTTATTAATCTTATCTAGTACATTTCCATGGAAATAAATGCTAGAAAGTAAACTCAGGTCATTTCCTCATGAAGAAAGGGTTTCGGTCTGTTGGTTAACCCTTTCTCCCTGGAAAAAAATTGGTATCTTTACAAAATTGAACTTTCTAATCCATGAATATGGTATATTTCTCAATCTGTTTAGATCTCCATTATTTTCTCATAATAATGCTTAACAGATTTTTTTATAGACGTCATGCACATTATTTATAGGTTTATTTCTTAGTACTTTAACAAAAAATACTGTAAAAATTGTAATTTCTGACTGCTTTTGTTGGTGTATAAGAATGCAGTTGGTTTTGTACATTGTTTTTTATATCCTACAACCTTTAAAATTCTCTTATTCGAATCAATTATCTGTAGATTTCTTTAGATTTTCTATATAATCACATTATATATAAAAAATATCAGTTGTAATTTTGTTTCTTTTCTAATGATTATACCATTATATATTTTTCCAGCCTTAATGCAACTGCAGGGACCTTCAGTACAATGTTGAATAAAAGTGGTGAAAGATTCTCAATCTCAAAGGGAAAACATTGAATATTTACCATTGTGATATTTGTTATAGTCTTTATACAAGTTAAGGAACTTTTTGGTTACTGTTAGTTTGCAAGGTTATTTTATAGAATATAAATGAACATAAAATTTTATTAATTTTCTCTATTTAGATGGTTTCTGTATGTTTTCCCTGTAATTTGTTAATATGGCAAGTTACTTCAGTAGATTTGCTAATAAGTCAAATATGCATTCCTGTGCTAAGTCCCGTTTGTTCAATTTATAAATTGCTAGATTCAATATATTAATGTTTTCATTAAGACTTTGCCTCTATATTCATGACTTTTTTGTAATTTTGTCTTATCCTACTGAATTTTTCTAATAAGATTTGCTTGGTTTTGATTTGCATTTCTCTAATAATTATCACTGATAACCATATTTTTGTGTGTCTATTGGCCATCTGTGTCTTCTTTGGAGAAATGTCTGTTTAGGTCTTTTGCCCGTTTTTTGATTGGGTTCTTTTTTGGTTATTGAGTTATATGAGCTGTTTATATATTTTGATGCCCTTGATGGTCGCATCATTTGCAAATATTTTCTCCCAGTCTGTAGGTTGGCTTTTCATTTTGTTTATGTTTTCCTTTGCTGTACAGAAGCTTGTAAGTTTGATTTGGTCCCATTTGTTTTTTGTTTGTTTGTATGTTTGCTTTTATTTATATTGTCCTGGGAGACTGATGTAAGAAAACATTGGTACAATTTATGTCAGATAATTTTTTCACCTATGTTCTTTTCTAGGCATTTTATTGTATCATGTCTTATATTTAGGTCTTTAAGCCATTTTTAGTTTATTTTTGTGTATGTTGTATGGGTGTGTTCTAACTTCATTGATTTGCATGCAACTGTCCAACTTTCCCAGCACCACTTGCTGAAGAGACTGTCTTTTTCCCATTGTTTATTCTTGCCTCCTTTGTCGTAGGTTAATTGACGGTAGGTATGTGAGTTTATTTCTGGGCTCCCTGTTCTGTTCCATTGATCCATCTATCTGTTTTTGTGCCAATAGCATGATGTTTTGATTACTGTAGCCTTGTAGTATTATCTAAGGTTTAGGAAGGTTATGCCTCCTGCTTTGTTTTATTTTAGGATTATTTGTTATAGTTCTGTTAAAAATGTCATGGGTAATTTGATAAGGATCCACTCTTGGACATATACCCAGAGTTGTATAATTCAAAAATATACATGTACCACTGTGTTCATTTCAGCACTGTTTACAATAGCAAGACATAGAAATAACATAAATGTCTTTTGATAGATGAATAGATAAAGCTGTCTTTCTCAGAAAGAGAAAGATACCATATTATATCCTTATATGAGGAATCTAAAATCTGACACAGATGAATATGTCTACGAAACAGAAAGAGACTCACAGACATAGAGAACAGACTTGTGGTTGCCAAGTAGGGGCAGGAGAGAGGGATAGTGGGGGAATTTGGGAGAGCAGATGCAAACTAGTATATATAGGATGGATAAACAACAAGGTCCTACTGTGTAACACAGAGAACTATATCCAGTATCCTGTGATAAACCAAAATGGGAAAAAATATGAAAAATAGTATATATGTGTATGACTGAGTCATTTCAGGTTAAGTGACTAGAGGGGTTTGAAAGTCACAGAAATTAGCACAACATTGTAAATCAATTATATTTCAATAAAAAAAATTTTTTTAAGTACCTTGAGGGAAAAATAAGATTTGGTTGGATCATGAAATGAGATGGGGAATTAAATTCATTTTTCTTGTTCTCTAGAAGAATTTGTGTAATGTTGGAGATATTTCTTCCTTGAGTGTTTGGTAGAATTTATCATTGAAGCCAACATAATTTTTTATAAGAAGGTTTTTAACTACAAAGTCAATTTCTTTAAGTATTAGAACTCTCCATTTTAATTTTTAAAATTTCTTCTAGCTATGCTTTTCTAGGAATATCTTCCCTCTTTTTTTCTTGGTCAGTCATGCTATGGGTTTATTCAATTTTGTCTTTTCAGAGAAGCAACTTCTGGTTTTATTAATCCTTTTTATTGCATGTTTACTTTCTGTTTCATTAGTTTTTGCTTTCATTTTTGTTGAGGCTAGTTGCTGTACAATATTATATAAGTTTTAGGTGTACAACAGTGATTCACAATTTTTAAAGGTTTTATTCCATTCGTAGTTATAAAATATTGGCTATATTCTGTGTTATAGATTTTAGTGCTCTTATCTTTATTATTTTGTTTTTTCTACTTTAGAGGGTGGAGGGGATCATATTGCTATTAAGGTGCAGTTCTACCTCTTCACTCACTCTTCCAGATCAGTGATTAAGAAAGGAGAGTCTCACTCCCTCTGGTTTTCTGGTCAGTCCAGGTCTCGGCTTGGACATTTCTTAGAAGGTTGTGTAAAGTTGTCTAAGATTTGTTCGCATTTTTAAAAATGTGTTCAAATGTTAGTTCTACTTTCCTGTTAGCAAAAGCCCCTCTCAATATGATTTTGTTACAGAATAATCTTTCTGATTGTCTGGCAGTAGAATAACAAAGCTGAACTTTCAGTTTTACTATGAGAATAAAATGAAGTTATTTAAATAAAAACACTTTGAAGAAAAGATGGAAACAGTAGTGATACAAGTATTCTTGTTCTCATCACTGCTGTTGTTTTGGGCTTACCAAATGTTAAATTTATCCAAAGTTCCCTCAACCATTTGCAATAATTTACAGTTGAGAGAAGATTCCCCAGAATCACTAGTAGGGAGACCAAAATTTCTGCAGCTTCAGCAATGATAGTGTGTATCTCATTGTTGTGTACTTAGTTCTAGTTCTAGTTCCAACCAGTAATCTAAAATCCAAGAGGCTGGGCAAAGGGTTTTATTAATAGAATACTCCTAGGTTTCTCTTGGGTCGAATACCTTTTTAAAAATCAATTAATTTCGTATACAACGGGCTGTGATCTAAGTTCTGAAAAAGTTAAGTTGACTGAGGCAATTACTAGTCTCAAAAAATGGACAGTTTTTATTGAGGTCCTAAAACTGTTCTACCTCAAAGTGTGAAATTTGTGTTGCTTAAGAGAACAGACTCTGGAATGGGAACACCTTAGTATAGATTGTAACTCCTCCAATTCGAGATGTGTAATGTCAGTTTCTTCAACTGAAATTGGAAGCAACAATACTATCTCAGAGGAGCTGTGAGATTAAATGAGCTATTCCATGTATAGATTTTAACATTGCATACGGGACATAGTAGGCTCTCAGAATATAAGAGTAAATGAAAAGTTAGTCTTTTTGTAGAAAGAAGAACTGAATATATTGTAGTAAAAATATTATAAGAGACATACAGAATCAAAGGAACATTTTAAAAATGCTCCTGCTGACTAGGAGTTGGAATGAGAGTTCATGTTGGTGATGACAGTTGAACTTGATCTTGAAAGTGGGGTGGAATTGTAGTAGCTATGCTTGGGACAGAGGATATTCGTAGTTGGGTGACAACCTGTATGATCAAAAGACTGGAAGTGGGGGATCTGGGAGCTAGGCAGAAAAGCATAGTGATTTTAGAGAATAATGAGTTATCTAGAGAGTAGAAACATTGAAAGAGTTTGCTATTCAATGCTCAGTATTTTGACATCATGTTTGTATGTTCTAGAGGGCTTCCCTGGTAACTCAGCTGGTAAAGAATCCCCCTGCTGTGTGGGAGACCTGGGTTTGATCCCTGGGTTGGAAGATCCCCTGGAGAAGGGAAAGGCTACCTACTCCAGTATTCTGGCCTGGAGAATTCCATGGACTGTATAGTCCATGGAGTCGCAAGGAGTCAGACACGACTGAGCGACTTTCACTTTACACTTTTGAGAGCCATTAGAGGCTTCAACCTGCATTTTTAAATTGTTTCTATGGCAGTAGATCAGAAAAGGGAGAATTTGGAAAAAGGAAGACCTATTAGGAAGATTTTGCAATAACCTAGGCAAAAGAAGATAAATGGCAAAAAACACTACAACAGTACAATAAAAATTGGCCATGAATTAACTAGTAAAGGATGATAGGTGAAGGAAGAGTTCAAAGCTGATTCTGAGATTAAGAGTCTAAATGATTGGGACAATTTAATTGTGATATAGTTTGTAGATATAATGAAAATGAAGCAGGTTATAAGGGAAAAGTATAATTATGGTTTGGGACATATTGAATTTTATGTGGCAGGAAGGACAGCCAGCTGGAAATGTCAGCTTGAGGTAGTATGAGCTATAAATGTCTATTTGGGAATTATCTGCATGGAAGTGATGATTGGAATCCTGGGAATGAATCAACTCAAAGTGTGGAGAGAGAAAACTATTTAGAGCAATACCTAGAGGAATATATGCTTGTATCAGTGGAAGAAGGAGAAACAGCCAAAGAGAACCAGTCATAGGCAGAGGGGTAGAGTAGAAAAAAGTCGAATAGAAATTTCTTGGTTTTTTCCAGTCACAAGGTTGTGTCCAATTCTTTGCGACCCTATGGATTGCAGCATGCCAGGCTTCCTTGTCCTTCACCATCTCCAGAATTTACTCAAACTCATGTCCATTGAGTCGGTGATGCCATCCAACCATCTCATCCTCTGTCACCCCTTCTCCTTGTGCAAATTTTTTACAACTATTGAAATTTAGGAAACTTTGTAACAAGTTATTTGACTAGATTTCCTTAAAGAGATCCTATTTCTGTTGTTAGCAAGAATAATTAGGTGGCCTTACTATCTTTAATACTCTGTATAATATGCTATGTTAACAGAAATAATATATTAATATTATCTATATTAGAATGTAGAATTACCAAGTCAAACTGGTTTCAAGTCCCTGTTCCTTTCTACTCTTACCACTTTAAATTGCCTTTATAATCATGATGCTTGACATCTGCTGTAGTTCTCAGTAAAACTGAGATGATGCAATTTTATCCACAAAGTGGCTTGATTGAGAGAGAACTGGGTGTGCGTGCTCAGTGCATGCTTCAGTTGTGTCCGACTCTTTGAGACCCTGAGACTATAGCCTGCCAGGCGTTTCTGTCCGTGGAATTCTCCAAGCAAGAATACTGGAGTGGGTTGCCAAGCCCAGGGATTGAACCCACATCTTCATTGTAGGCAGATTCTTTACCACTGAGCTACTGGGGAAGTCAAGAGAACTGGGAGGATCACTTAATTGTGCAGACTCTCATCATTCTTATCATAAGATTACCATTAGAATGGCTTTAAGATATTTCCTCTCTCAGTGCATAAAAAAAGTCAGCTGTAAAATCTGCACTTTACTTTCCTAAAATGTTGAATAGAGATGCCTTCTGATACATCTGGTCATTGCAAAAATACAAACAACAACTTTTAAATAGTTTGGTTCTACCCTTAATGGCCAGATTTTGGTGTCTTCTTTTCTTTAGAAAACAATAGATTACAAAGTCACTTGTAGCTTCCTTTTTTTTTTTTTTTTCACTAAACCCATAAAAAAGATTGTCAAAAATTCCAAGTACCCCATTTTGCCATTAGAGTATCAATATTACCTTCTAGTTAAAGCATTGTTTACAAAAAAGTTTTCCACTATCTTGAGGAATTCATAGCCTTTAAAATGTCCAGTTCAGTTCAGTTGCTCAGTCGTTTCCGACTCTGCAGCCCCATGAACCACAGCACACCAGGCTTCCCTGTCCATCACCAACTCCCGGAGTTTACCGAAACTCATATCCATCTAGTCGGTGATGCCATCCAACCATCTCATCCTCTGTCATCCCCTTCTCCTCCTGCCCCCAATCCCTCCCAGCATCAGGGTCTTTTCCAGTGAGTCAACTCTTCACGTGAGGTGGCCTCAACTTTAGCATCAGTCCTTCCAATGAACACCCAGGACTAATCTCCTTTAGAATGGACTGGCTGGAACTCCTTGAGTCCAAGGGACTCTTCAAGAGTCTTCTTCAAAAGCATAAATTCTTCAGCGCTCAGCTTTCTACACAGTCCAACTCTCACATCCATATGTGACCACTGGAAAAACCATAGCCTTGACTAGACGGACCTTTGTTGACAAAGTAATGTCTCTGCTTTTTAATATGCTGTCTAGGTTTGTCATAACTTTCCTTCCAAGGAGTATAAGCGTCTTTTAATTTCATGGCTGCAATCACCAACTGCAGTGATTTTGATCCCTGAGTTGGGAAGATCCCCTGGAGGAGAAAATGGCAACCTCTCTAGTATTCTTCCCTGGAGAATCCCATGGACAGAGGAGCCTGGTGGGCTATAGTCCATAAGATCGCAAATGGCTGGACATGACTAAAATGACTTAGCATGCACACGATCAGATGGTTAATAAAAAGTAAGAAATTACATCCTTCATGTTTCTTGCTAGTCTTCTCACAGGAGCAGTAAATATACATATCTTCATTATGTGAGGCTGATGATTTTAATTGTTTAGCATTAACATCCTTTTGTCAAATGGGGACATCATTGGTCTTTCTTAAGTAAGCTGTGTGGCAAGAGTGGTTTCCTTATTAAACTCAAATGATATTAAGATAAATAATTGTTCTCCTTTCACCTTATTTTATAAGGCTTCTATTTACCTTATAGCCAGCACTCTTGCTAGCAATATTTAAAGTCCAGAAAGTTTTAGTAGTTTTCTTTATCAGTTCAGTTCAGTCGCTTCAATTCAGTTCAGTCGCTCAGTCATGTCTGACTCTTTGCGACCCCATGAATAGCAGCATGCCAGGCCTCCCTGTCCATCACCAACTCACAGAGTTCACTCAGATTCACGATCATCGAGTCAGTGATGCCATCCAGCCATCTCATCCTCTGTCGTCCCCTTCTTCTCCTGCCTCCAATCCCTCCCAGCATCAAAGTCTTTTCCAGTGAGTCAACTCTTCTCATGAGCTGGCCAAAGTATTGGAGTTTCAGCTTTAGCATCTTTCCTTCCAAAGAAATCCCAGGGCTGATCTCCTTCAGAATGGACTGGTTGGATCTCCTTGCAGTCCAAGGGACTCTCAAGAGTCTTCTCCAACACCACAGTTCAAAAGCATCAATTCTTCGGCACTCAGCCTTCTTCACAGTCCAACTTTCACATCCATATTTGACCACAGGGAAAACCATAGCCTTGACTAGACGGACCTTAGTTGGCAAAGTAACGTCTCTGCTTTTGAATATGCTATCTGGGTTGGTCATAACTTTCCTTCCAAGGAGTAAGCGTCTTTTAATTTCATGACTGCAGTCACCATCTGCAGTGATTTTGGAGCCCCCAAAAATGAAGTCTGACATGTTTCCACTGTTTCCCTATCTATTTCCCATGAAGTGATGGGACCGGATGCCATGATCTTCGTTTTCAGAATGTTGAGCTTTAAGCCAACTTTTTCACTCTCCTCTTTCACTTTCATCAAGAGGCTTTTTAGTTCCTCTTCACTTTCTGCCATAAGGGTGGTGCCATCTGCATATCTGAGGTGATTGATATTTCTCCCGGCAGTCTTGATTCCAGCTTGTGTTTCTTCCAGTCCAGCATGTCTCATGATGTACTCTACATATGAGTTAAATAAGCAGGGTGACAATATACAGCCTTGATGTACTCCTTTTCCTATTTGGAACCAGTCTGTTGTTCCATGTCCAGTTCTAACTGCTGCTTCCTGACCTGCATACAGATTTCTCAAGAGGCAGGTCACGTGGTCTGGTATTCCCATCTCTTGAAGAATTTTCCCCAGTTTCTTGTGATCCACACAGTCAAAGGCTTTGGCATAGTCAGTAAAGCAGAAATAGATGTTTTTCTGGAACTCTCTTGCTTTTTCCATGATCCAGCGGATGTTCAGTCGCTTAGCCGTGTCCAACTCTTTGCAACCCCGTGGACTGCAGCACGCCAAGCTTCCCTGTCCATCACCAGATCCCAAAGCTTACTCAAACTCATGTCCATCAAGTCGGTGATGCCATCCAACCATCTCATCCTCTGTTGTCCCCTTCTCCTCCCGACTTCAGTCTTTCCCAGCATCAGGGTCTTTTCCAGTGAGTCAGTTCTTCCCATCAAGTAGCCAAAGTGTAGCATCAGCTGTTCTAATGAATATTCAAGACTGATTTCCTTTCGGATGGACTGGTTGGATCTCCTTGCAGTCCAAGGGACGCTCAAGAGTCTTCTCTAGCACCACAGTTCAAAGCATTAATTCTTCAGTTTTCAATTATATTAACTTCCAAAGTTACCATCCGTTCAGTTCAGTTGCTCAGTTCAGTCAGTTCAGTTGCTAAGTCGTGTCCAACTCTTTGCGACCCCGTGGACTGCAGCACACCACGCTTCCCTGTCCATCATCAGTTCCTGGAGCTTGCTCAAACTCATGTCTATCAACTCAGTGATGCCATCCAACCATCCCCTCCTCTGTCATCCCCTTCTCCTTCTGCCTTCAGTCTTTCCTAGGATCAGGGTCTTTTCCAGTGAGTCAGTTCTTCACATCAGGTGGCCAAAGTATTGGAGCTTCAGTTTCAGCATCAGCCCTTCCAGTGAATATTCAGGACAGAATTTCCTTTAGGATTCACTGGTTTGATCTCCTTGCGGTCCAAGGGACTTTCAAGAGTCTTCCCCAACAACACAGTTCAAAAGTATCAATCCTTCAGCACTCAGCATTTTTTATGGTCCAACTCTCACATCCCTTCATGACCGTTGGAAAAATCATAGCTTAGACTAGATGGACCTTTGTTAGCAAAGTAATATCTCTGCTTTTTAATATGCTGTCTAGGTTTGTCATAGCTTTTCTCCCAAGGAGCAAGCGCCTTTTAATTTCTTGGCTGCAGTCACCATCTGCAGTGATTTGGAGCCCAAGAAAATAAAATGTGTCACTGTTTCCATTGTTTCCCCATCTATTTGCCATGAAGTGATGGGACTAGATGCCATGATCTTAGTTTTTTGAATGTTGAGTTTTAAGCCAGCTTTTTCACTCTGTTTCATCAAGAGGCTCATTAGTTCCTCTTCACTTTCTGCCATAAGGGTGGTGTCTTCTGCATGTCTGAGGTTATTGATATTTCTCCCGGCAGTCTTGATTCCAGCTTGTGCTTCATCCAGCCTGCCATTCCACACGATGTATTCAGCATATGAGTTAAATATGCAGGGTGACAATATATGGCCTTGACGTACTCCTTTCCCAATTTGGAACCAGTCTGTTGTTCCATGTCCAGTTCTAACTGTTGCTTCTTGACCTGCATACAGATTTGTCAGGAGCCAAGTAAGGTGGTCTAGCATTCCCATCTCTCTGAGAATTTTTCAGTTTGTTGTGATCCACACAGTGAAAGGCTTTGGCGTAGTCAATAAAGCAGATATTTTTCTGGAACTCTCTTGCTTTTTCTGTGATCCAACGGATGTTGGCAACTTGATCTCTGGTTCCTTTGCCTTTTTAAAATTCAGCTTGAACATCTTTAAGTTCATAGTTCACATACTGTTGAAGCCTTGCTTGGAGAAATTTGAGCATTCCTTTGTTAGCATGTGAGATGAGTGCAATAGTTACCATCAGAAAATATGATTGTCACCAATAAAAGAAAATGGTTTTAAGAATAAAAAAAGCTTAGGATAAAAATCTTATTTTGAGTCTCTGTTTTGCTGTCATCATTGTTGTTTTAAGTATCTGAACAAGAGGGGAAGACCAAATAAATGGTTTAAGATTTAAAACGCACTGCTCCATACTCCCATGCATCTAACTGACCTAATAATATTCAAAAGTAGTCATCACTAATTCGAAGATATTTTGAGCAAATCCAAATTACATACTAATGTGTGCTATTGCTATCAACCCCTGATGTCTGTAATAACTCTAAATCTGTTTTGCCATCATTAAATCTAGGTAAGAAGTAGGTTTGAATATGGTTATCACTCCACTAAAATGGATATGATTCAGTTCAGTTCAGTTGCTCAGTCGTGTCCGACTCTTTGCGACCCCAAGAACCGCAGCACACCTGGCCTCCCTGTCCATCACCAACTCTTGGAGTTTACCCAAACTCATGTCCATTGAGTCGGCGATGCCATCTAACCATCTTATCCTCTGTCGTCCCCTTTCCTTCTGCCTTCAATCTTTCCCAGTATCAGGGTCTTTTCAAATGAGTCAGCTCTTTGCATCAGATGGCCAAAGTATTGGAGTTTCAGCTTCAACATCAGTCCTTCCAATGAACACCCAGGACTGATCTCCTTTAGGATGGACTGGTTGGATCTTCCTGCAGTCCAAGGGACTCTCAGGAGTCTTCTCCAACACCACAGTTCAAAAGCATCAATTCTTCAGCTCTCAGCTTTCTTTATAGTCCAACTCTCACATCCATACATGACCACTGGAGAAACCATAGCCTTGACTAGACGAACCTTTGTTGACAGAGTAATGTCTCTGCTTTTTAATATGATGACTGTATTTCTTTTTTTTTTTTTGCCTCTCCTTGTGGCTTGTGGATCTTAGTTCCCTGACTAGGGAACGAACTGGGTGCCTGCAATGAAAGCTCAAAGTCCTAACCAGGGAATTCCTGACTACAGTATTTTAAAAAACTATTATTTTGATCTCTCCATTACTAGCAAGTTATGCTACAGTTAGACTTCAAAATACATTATTTTTGATCTACTCAGAAAAGAACTACAGTTGTAGATGATTGCACTGGGGGAAAAAATTTTTTAGGATTTGAGAGTTATATAGATATTTAGCCTTAAGTATTTAAATACTTTAATATTTCCATCAGTGTAGCTCTTGGCCTGTTCTTATGTATAGGGTTAAAATCTTGCCTATCCACCTCTCTGTCAGGCAGACACCATAGGCTACAGCTGAAGATAATAGCTTAAGATTCATGTCTCCTTTCTGAGAGGTTACAGTTGTCTTGAAGTGACACTTTTGAAGGACCTAAACTGACATCAAAGTGTTCAAATGATTTGGTTAGGTCAATTAATGTTAATTTTCATTTTCCAGTAAATTATTTTAATGTTTTCCTCTTTTCTTCTTTTCTAGCCAAGTCCTATACCAAGTCCTGTTTTGGGACGAAAGCCGAATGCTAGTCAGTCATTACTTGTTTGGTGCAAAGAAGTTACAAAAAACTATCGGGGAGTGAAAATCACCAATTTTACTACGTCGTGGAGGAATGGTTTATCTTTTTGTGCAATATTACACCACTTTAGACCAGATTTAATGTAAGTAGAAAAACTTTCCATTCCTATAACTATTTCGCTAATAACAGTTCTTTTTAAATAATAGCATAGAATAATTTATCATGTGTCCTGAAATACTTGATTTTTTTTTATTACCCATATCTCAGAACAGTTTTTCCTTCTTGATGCTGAAAAACATTTTTTTCTGTTTCCAAAGAGCTTATTTTTTTCCTTAATCTCATATAAAAAACAGACTTCAAGTTACTATGAAAACTGTGTGTTTATTAAAATGAGACAAATAAGCTTGTAGCTGTTTATATGCTGACAACAAAGAATAACCTCATGATGAATTTGGTTGTCAAGACTAGTTGCTGGTCACCTGCCTTAACTTCTCTTTTAAATGGAAAGCTTCAGGCATTGGAACTTGTAATCACTGTTTTTATTTATTTATTTCCTTAATTTTCCACTCTATTAGTTTTGTTGATTGAATTCTTGTGAAATTGCTAGTTACTCTTTGATGTTACTGAATGTCAGATTTTAAGATTCAGTTTGTTGTAAAAACAGCTGTTTTTATCAATTACTGTATGTACCTACTATGCCATTTTCTCCCTCAGTGACTACAAGTCTCTGAATCCTCAAGACATTAAAGAGAACAACAAAAAGGTAAGAATTGCCAAAGGGAAAAAAATGCATAGTTTCAATTTTGCCTCCTCTGCAGGCTTTTATTAATTTGGGGAAAGTGAGGTTGTTTTGTCAGGTCCTAACTATAGCTCACAGAAGGTAGTCTGTTTCCTGCAGTTCAAGTAGGATGCATGGTTTACTCTAGTTTGTCATGGCCTTTAAAAATCACAAATGCCAGCCTGGCATCAGATGATAATAGTGCATAAGAGCTTCATTAACTGTTAAATATTTGCTAAGGCATGTTGCTTTTATTTAGCTTTTTAGCAAGATTTAGCTTTTAAAAAGTGCACCTCGAACTGTTGTGCTGCAAGTTCAGAAAAAGCCGTTGGGAGGGGATGAAAGCAGAAGCCTGATGAGTGTGCAAAAAAGAATGCATGTGTTCCCAGAGGCGACAAGATATGAACACTGGTTCTTTTCTCTTTTTTTCCCCACTTTCCCCTCCCCCCCTTTTCTGGTAAACTGTACAGCTTTTTCCACATAACTAATGTACTGAGGTCACAGCTTCCCAGTTGGTTTGGGGAAAATGTTGATCCTTTCATTCTTGAAAGTAGCTGCATAGGGCTGAGTGGCTAGAGCCCTTTGGGCCAGCCGACTGTGGCTGCAGGCTGACTTAACTCTGTATCCCCAAAATATAGCACAATATTAGTTTTCTGTGTGCGCCGCATGTAAGAAAGGAGGACGCACCTACCTCAACATATGGCAGGTACTCATTTAATGTTTTTTTTTCTGCTGAATTGAATTCTTCAACTGAAAAGTATTGTCTTAGAGCAAGAGCTGTGGATAGACTTGAGGGGATCCTCAACCATGCCTTGGGGGAAAAATTTATTTTCTCAGTTCTTTAACTGAAATGTAGCATTTTCTTCTGTTATAAATTTAGACATACCACTGTGAATTTAGACATAACAAATCACTGTAGTATTAGCTATGCCTGAGACCCCACTCCAGTACTCTTGCCTGGAAAATCCCATGGACGGAGGAGCCTGGTAGGCTGCAGTCCATGGGGTCGCTAAGAGTCGGACACGACTGAGCAACTTCACTTTCACTTTTCACTTTCATGCACTGGAGAAGGAAATGGCAACCTACTCCAGTGTTCTTGCCTGGAGAATCCCAGGGACAAGGGAGCCTGGTGGGCTGCCCCCTATGGGGTCACATAGAGTTGGACACGACTGAAGCGACTTAGCAGCAGCAAGAGAGACTCTTTCACCTTTAGAATCTCAGATGTTTTCATATCACTTTACAGTTGCAAACATCTACAACTACCTTTTAAGCTCATCACTTCTTCATAATTGTAGTAGTTGGTACATCCATAAAAAGTACATTTATTGTTTCTCAAATTCCATTTCCTATAATAGTTTCAAATATTTATTTTTCAATAATTGGTTTATTTTGTAATCATATGTGTTTTATGCACATTGAAGCATTATTCTGAGAAGGGATTCATTGCCCAAAAAATTAATGGGACAAAGTGATTAATAACCTCTAGGTTAAACGTTTTAATTTACTTTAAATAATTAAAACCACCAGTGATAAAAAGACTATAAAGGGAAACTTGATAGAAGTTCAATCAACAGATGATAATTTAAATCAATTTTTTTCTTACTTGTGTTGTTCTCTAAAGCCAAAAATTTATATTTCCATTTAAAAAATTCTTGTTTATTTGCAAATGCATGATGCTGGCCTTAGAGAAATACATTTAAAATCAGTTTTTTAAATTGAAATATGCTACCAGAAAAGGTAATCTTTAAAAGTCAGTATAATTTTCTTTATAGGAATCATGCATCAAAATAAGTCATTGTCATGAATTATTTCTTATATGATTTTGAGGAACTTGTGTCTATTAAAGCCAAATGCCTTGTTTTTCATCAGTTAACTTATATGGTTAGCCCACTGGATCTGTGAATGTGGAATCCTCAGATACAGAAGGCTAACTGTACTCCACCATTTTGCATCAGAGACTTGAGCATCCCTAGATTGTGTTATCTGCAGGGGGTGTTGGAATCAATCCCCATGGATACAGTAGACAACTGTTTCCTAAAATAAGACAGTTCTTTACCTGCATTTTCTTGTATTTGAATAAACTCATTTAAATGCAGAGAAGACCATTATAAAAGAAACCATTATTATTTTTTATAAAATGAAGCTTTCAAGTTACTGCTTAAAATTTTGAAAAACAGTTTTTATTTTACCTAGTTATATATTTTGAAAGAGTATGAGGAATTTCATTAGGGCATAAGTTATACTTCTTTATGTTATTTTTTTCAGAAACTTAATAATGATGACCATACTTTGGATTTACATATTACTACAAAGAGAAGTATATCCCATAAAATTTTCTTCTCAAATCTTAAAGGGCAGATAATTGTAGCTTTTTGAAAGAATTTTAATTTAGTTGATCCTATTCACTGCACAATTCAGTACATAATTGTTGTTATACTTTCCTTTTCATCACTTTGCACCTTCTTACCTGATATCTACATTGAGTATCAGTTGCTACCTGCAGATTTATTTCCAGCTTCACATGGTACTTCCCGATAACCCCATCTGCCCTTAATTGGACTTAAAACAGGACAAGAAACAATGCTTTTGTCTTAAGTTCCATGCAGGCAGATGCATAACATAACTGGCAGTGACTCCTTACCGATTAAATAACATTTAACAATGAATAAGACCATTTTCTGTGAAAGACCTTTTTTCCTATACATACCAACAGCTAAGACAGTAAGAGGTTAAAATTCCTTCATAAAGTCCTGACCTCACTTACAAGAAACCTGGTTTGTTTTTAAATGTTTTTTAACTGCAATTAGTGTGCATAAAATGAATTGCCACATGAAGCAAAACACCAGCAGGAGATTCCTCACAAGGAAGCAAATCATTTTCCCAGGTCTGTAAAAAGTGCTGAATAAACAAGGTATTTACCTTTGACATCTGATCTTAACTAGTATGTGAGTGTTTTAGATAATTGGAAAATGTTTAGAATACTGCCTGTGGTGCTTTTCCTGATGGCCTGCAATTGATGTCTGTCAATCAAGTTGTCAGGATGCGTGAAGAAGAAAATGACTTTAATTTTCCTAAAACATGTAAAATAACGAACAGGCCCAAACATGCCAATATTTTGAGGTATCTATATTATAAAACATAGTGCTGTGAAAATTGAAGAGGTTTTAGTATAACAGTTTATTTTTCATTTTCTTTCTTACTTACTCCATAATATTTATTAAACTATAGGAAGAATACAATACAAGGATTAAATTCAGAGGTAGAAATGCACTTTAACATGTATGTTCAAAAGACTAATGCCTTCTGAGTTGTTACATAATTTCCTAAACTTTCTTTTTAGAAAAACTTTGAATTACTATCCTATATCTAGGTTGTTACAAAGACTAGACATTTTACATCCCAAAGCAAGAATATAGCTAGAAGGTCCTTACTTTTTCCAACAGTATACCTCAGTGTTTAGCCGTATTTTTAGTGCTTCCTAGCAACACAGTGTTGTTTTCAAGAGTTAGTTCAGCATAGTAATAATTAATTGTAAATTGAGAAACAGCTTTGATTGTTCAAAACTAGAAAAACCTGATGTGCCACCGTCATTTAAAGGCTAACAAAAGTAATACAATGCAGCCTCACATTCTAAACTAGGTTGTCCTACTCAAAACATTTCATTCTTTCCAAAATGGATAGAGTGAAAATGCAGTCACCCTTCTCATCATGAAAATAAATCTTAATTGGGCATTTAAAAAATGTTTCTCTGTTTCTAGACTTAAATAGGAGTTATTTGTATTTTATACCAGGCAATCTAAGAGTTAGTTCTTTTGGAATATCAACCCGTACTTTATCGTCACAAATCACTGCAATTACGTGATCACTGAAAAGAGGTTGATAGGAATAATAAAGCTCCAGATGATTTATTATTTCCTTATACTTTAGTTTTTTTATCACAAAAATCAATTCTAAGGTTTTATTTTTAATTTTTAACTCTCATTTTTGCTTGTTCTCTTTAAACTTTTTTTGAGGTATCATCACCATATAATATTACATCAATTTCAAGTGTACCACTTAATAATTTGATATTTATATACACTGTGAAATGCTCACCACAATAAGTCTAGTTAACATCTATTATTTTGCTGTTTCTGCTGTTTTTAAAATGTGTAGGATAGTGGTGATGTTTTAAGTTTCTTCTAAAAAATTAAAATGTATGGATTGTCTTAACTCTTCAATATATCTTCTGTTTTTCTTTCCTCTGAAGGCATATGATGGGTTTGCCAGCATTGGAATTTCACGACTACTGGAGCCTTCTGATATGGTTTTATTAGCAATTCCTGACAAACTGACTGTTATGACCTATCTCTATCAAATAAGGGCACATTTCAGTGGCCAAGAACTGAATGTTGTTCAAATAGAAGAAAACAGCAGTAAAAGCACGTATAAAGTTGGAAACTATGAAACAGATACAAATAGTTCTGTTGACCAGGAAAAATTTTATGCAGAGCTTAGTGACCTGAAACGGGAGCCTCCACTGCAGCAGCCTCCCAGTGGAGCAGTCGACTTCACACCCCAGGACGACTCTGTATTTGTAAATGATAGTGGGGTTGGAGAGTCAGAAAGTGAACATCAGACTCCTGAGGATCACCTCAGTCCAAACACAGTTTCTCCACACTGTCGCAGGACTAAAAGTGACACAGAACCCCAGAAGTCCCAGCAGAACTCAGGAAGGACTTCAGGATCCGATGACCCTGGAATATGTTACAATACAGATTCAAACCACGCACAAGTTTCGTTAGGCAAGAAGAGACTATTGAAAACAGAGACTTTAGAATTAAGTGACTTATACATCAGTGATAAGAAGAAAGATGTGTCTCCACCCTTTATTTGCGAGGAGACAGATGAGCAAAAGCTTCAAAATCTAGACATCAGTGGTACTTTGGAGCAAGAAAAATTAGATAATTCCAGACCCGTAGAATGCAGATCAGATCCTGAATCATCTGTCAAAAAACCAAGTTTATCTCCCACTCCTAAACTTGGATACCTGTACAATAGAGATGCAGACCTTGCAAAGAAAAAACGAACTTCCCTGAGGCAGGCAGAGTCTGATTCAGATGCTGATAGACCCACCTTAAATCATGCAGATCATTCTGCAAAAACAGTCCAGGTAAGTGAGAATGATGAATACATAAATGTAGTAAATAGTTATCCTTTTTTTTTTTCTCTTTGTGTTCATGTGATGGTTTTGTCACTAAGTCATGTCCAACTCTTAGGACCCCATGGATTATAGCTTACCAGGCTCCTCTATCCATGGAATTTTTTGTACTCATAGAACACTTTACAAATGACTAAACATGAAGTATAATTTCCCATTGTAGAAAAAACTGAAATACACCTGCTTTTCACTTTGTATTTTAAACCTATGAATAAATCCCAATTTCAAGATTTAAGAATACAAAATGTCAGCTTTTCAAATAAAAATGTTATTAACCTATAAAAATATTTACAGAATAAGTCATATTTCAGTATTGCATTTAGTAAGAATGTCATTCTTGAGATGTATAGTGCCAAATTAAAATATTTCCCATCTATAGCATTTTCTTCAAATATTTTAGTTGCATTGCAATTGGCATTTTCAGTCCCATCATTACTTCCAGTTAAAAACCCCAGTACATATAAATTTCTCCCCATGAGGGGAATATGGCATAGATTGAAACTTATAGTATTTACTGTAAGGACTCTACTGCTAGGACTTCCAGAACTCTGTTGAATAATAGTGGTGAAAGTGGACACCCTTGTCTTGTTCCTGATCTTAGGGGGAATGCTTTCAGTTTCTCACCATTGAAAATAATATTTGCTGTAGGCTTATCATATATGGCTTTACTATGTTCAGGTAGGTTTCTTCTGTGCCTATTTTTTGAAGAGTTTTAATCATAAATGGGTGCTGAATTTTGTCAAAGGCTTTTTCTGCATTGATTGAGATGATTATATGGTTTTTATCTTCCAATTTGTTAATGTGATGTATCACATTGATTGATTTGCATATATTGAAGAATCCTTGCATTCCTGGAATGAACCCAACTTGATCATGGTATATGAGCTTTTTGATGTGTTGCTGAATTATGTATGCTAAAATTTTGTAGAGGATTTTTGCATCGATGTACATCAGTGATACTGGCCTGTAGTTTTCTTTTTTGTGTGTTGTTGTTGTCTTTTTCTGGCTTTGGTATCAGGGTGATGTTGGCCTTGCAGAATGAATTTGGAAGTATTCCTTCCTCTGCAATGTTTTGAAAGAGTTTTAGAAGGATAGGCATTAGCTCTTCTCTAAATGTTCGATAGGATTCTCCTGTGAAGCCATCTGGTCCTGTTTTTTGGGAGATTTTTGATCACAGCTTCAATTTCAGTGACCAGTGGAACAAGATAGAAAGCCCAGAAATAAACCCATGCACCTACGGGTACCTTATTTTTGGCAAAGGAGGCAAGAATATACAATGGAGAAAAGAGAGCCTCTTCCATAAATGGTGCTGGGAAAACTGGACAGCTACATGTAAAAGAATGAAATTAAAACACTTCCTAACACCATACTCAAAGATAAATTCAAAATGGATTAATGACCTAAATGTAAGACCAGAAACTATAAAACTCTTAGAGGAAAACATAGGCAGAACACTCAATGACATAAATCAAAGTGAGATCCTCTATGACCCACCTCTTACAATAATGGAAATAAAAACAAAAGTAAACAAATGGGACCTGACTAAACTTCAAAGCTTTTGCACAGCAATGGAAACTATAAGCAAGGTGAAAAGACAGTCCTCGGAATGGGAGGAAATAATAGCAAATGAAACAACTGACAAAGGATTAATTTCCAAAATATACAAGCAGGTCACACAACTCAATGCCAGGAAAACAAACAACCCAATCAAAAAGGGAGAGAAAGACCTAAACAGATATTTCTCCAAAGAAGACATACAGATGGCTAACAAACACATGAAAAGATGCTCATCATTGTTCATTATTAGAGAAATGCAAATCAAAACCACAGTGAGATATCATCTCATACCGGTCAGAATGGCCATCATCAAAAAGTCTACAAACAATAAATGCTGGAGAGGGTGTGGAGAAAAGGGAACACTCTTGCACTACTGGTGGGAATGTAAATTGATACAGCCACTATGGAAGACGTTATGGAGATACCTTAAAAAACTAGGAATAAAACCTCCATATGACCCAGCAATCCCACTCCTAGGCATATACCCTGAGGAAACCAGGGTTGAAAAAGACACATATCCCAGTGTTCATTGCAGCACTATTTACAATAGCTAGAACATGGAAGCAACCTAGATGCCCATCGACAGATGAATGGATAAAGAAGTTGTGATACATATACACAATGAAATATTGCTCAGCCATAAAAAGGAACACATTTGAGTCAGTTCTGATGAGGTGGATGAACCTAGAAATTCTTAGAGTGAAGTGAGTCAGAAAGAAAGATAAATATCGTATTCTGACGCACACAGGACAGCAATGGAGAAACAGACATAGAGAATAAACTTAATGGACATGGGGAGAGGGGAGGAGAGGGTGAGATGTATGGAAAGAGTAACATGGAAACATATTACCGTATGTAAAATAGATAGCCAACGGGAATTTGCTGTATAGCTCAGGAAGCTCAAACAGGGGCTCTGTAGCAACCTAGAAGGGTGGGATGGGGAGGGAGATGGGAGGGAGTTTCAAAAGGGAGGGGATATATGTATACCTGTAGCTGATTCATGTTGAGGTTTGACCAAAAACAAAAAATTCTGTAAATCAATTATCTCTCAATAAAAAAATAAGTTTAAAAAATTTGATAGCTTTGCATTTTCTATAAACATTTCATAGTCAAGAATTTAAAGAACTGCATAACATTGTAAAGCAAGTATGCTTCAGTTAAAAAATAAATAGAAAAAGAAAACAAAACTGCCATAGGTATTTAAAATTTATCAGTATCCTAATTTGGAAGACATCTTGTTATCAATTATATACAAGTATAAAAATAAAACTGGGAACTTTAAAAACTGTTTTTTCCAGATTATACTGTGATTTGTTGTTCAGTTGCTAAGTCATGTCCTACTTTTTGTGACCCCGTGGATTGCAGCATACCAGGCTCCACTGTCCTCCACAGTCTCCTGGAATTTGCTCAAATCCGTGTCCGTTGAATCAATGATGCTATCTAACCATCTCATCCTCTGCCGGAGAAAGCAATGGCAACCCACTCCAGTACTCTTGCCTGGAAAATTCGATGGACAGAGGAGCCTGGTAGGCTGCAGTCCATGGGATCGCAAAGAGTCAGACACGACTGAGTGACTTCACTTTCACTTTTCACTTTCATGTATTGGAGGAGGAAATGGCAACCCACTCCAGTGTTCTTGCCTGGAGAATCCCAGGGATGGCGGAGCCTGGTGGGCTGCCATCTATGGGGTCGCACAGAGTTGGATGTGACTGAAGTGACTTAGCAGCAGCAGCATCCTCTGCCACCCCCTTCACCTTTTGCTTTCTGTCTTTCCCAGCATCAGGGTCTTCTCCAGTGAGTCAGCTTTTCATATCAGGTGGCCCAAGTTTTGGAGCTTCAGCTTTAGCAACAGTTCTTCCAAAGAATACTTAGGGTTGGTTTCCTTTAGGATTGACTGGTTTGATCTTCTTGCAGTCCACAGGACTCTCAAAGAGTCTTTTCCAGCGCCAGAATTGAGAAGCATCAAGTCTTCAACATTGAGGCCTTCTTTATGGTCCAACTCTCATTTCCATACATGGCTACTAGAAAAACCATAGCTTTGACTATATGGACTTTTGTCAGCAAAGTGCTGTTTCTGCTTTTTAATATGCTGTCTAGGTTGGTCATAGCATTCCTTCCAAGGAACAAGTGTCTTTTAATTTCATGGCTGCAGTCACCATCTGCAGTGATTTTGGAGCCTAAGAAAATAAAATCTGTCACTGCTTCTACTTTTTCCCCTTCTATTTGCCATGAAGTGATGGGACCAGATGTCATGATCTTAGTTTTTTGAATGTTGAGTTTTAAGCCAGCTATTTCACTCTCCTCTTTCACTCCCATCAAGAGACTCTTTAGTTCCTCTTCACTTTCTACAGTTAGAGTCATATCATCTGCATATATACACTTTGCTATTTCTCCCAGCAATCTTGATTCTAGCTTGTGATTAATCCAGCTCAGCATTTCACATGATGTACTCTGCATAGAAGTTAAATAAGTAGGGTGGCAATATACAGACTTGTCATACTCCTTTCCCAACTTGAAAACAGTTTTTCCATATCCAGTTCTAACTGTTACTTCTTGACCCGCATACAGATTTCTCAGGAAACAGATAAGGTGGTCTGGTACTCCCACCTCTTAAGAATTTTCCACAGTTTGTTGTGATCCACACAGTCAAAGGCTTTAGCATAGTCAGTGAAGCAGAATTAGATGTTTTTTTGGAACTCCCTTGCTTTCTCCATGATCCAACGAAGAAGGCAATGACACCCCACTCCAGTACTCTTGCCTGGAAAATCCCGCGGATGGAGGAGCCTGGTGGGCTGCAGTCCATGGGGTCGCTAAGAGTCAGACACGACTGAGTGACTTCAATTTCATGCATTGGAGAAGGAAATGGCAACCCAATCCTGTGTTCTTGCCTGGAGAATCCCAGGGACGGGGGAGCCTGGTGGGCTGCCATCTATGGGGTCGCACAGAGTCAGACACGACTGAAGCGACTTAGCAGCAGCAGCAACAATTGTTAGCAGTTTGATCTCTGGTTCATCTGCCTCTCTGAAAACCAGTACTTCTGGAAGTTTTACTTTCACGTACTGCTGAAGCCTGTCTTACGGATTTTGACTATAACCTTTCTGGCATATGAAATGAGTGCTATTGTACAGTAACTTGAATGTTTTTGGCATTGCCATTCTTTGGGATTAGAATGAAAACTGACCTTTTCCAGTTCTGTGGCCATTGCTGAGTTTTCCAAATTTGCTGGCTTATTGACTGCAGCACTTCAACAACATCATCTTTTAGGATTTGATATTACTCAGAATTCTGTCACCTCTACTAGCTTTGTTCATAGGAATGCTTCCTAAGGCCCACTTGACTTCACACTCCAGGATGTTCGGCTCTAGGAGAGTGACCACACCTTTGTGGTTATCCAGGTCTCTAAGACCTTTTTTGTATAGTTCTTATGTGTATTCCTGCCGCTTCTTAATCTCTTCTGTTTCTGTTAGATCTTTACCATTTCTGTCTTTTACCATGCCCATCCTTGCATGAAATGTTCCCTTGGTATCTCTGGTTTTCTTAAGGAGATTGCTAGTATTTCACATTCTGTTGTTATCCTCTATTTCTTTGCATTGTTCATTGAAGAACACCTTCTTATCTCTCCTTACTGTTCTCTGGAATACTACCTTTAGATGGGTATCTCTTTCCCTTTCTCCCTTGCCTTTCACTTAACTTATTTCCTAGCTATTTTTAAAGCCTCCCCAGACAACCACTTTGCCTTCATGCATTTCTTTTTTTTTTTTTTTGGAATGGTTGTGGTCACTGCCTCCTGTGCAATGTTAAGAACCTCCATCCATAGTTCTTCAGGCACCTTGCCTACCAAATCTAATCCCTTGAATCTACTCGTCACCTCCACTGGATAATCATAAGAGATTTGATTTATGTCATACCTGAATGGCCTAGTTATTTTACCTACTTTCTTCCATTTAAGCCTGAATTTTGCAATAAGGAGCTCACAATCTGAGCCACAGTCATCTCCAGGTCTTGTTTTTACTGACTATGTAGAGCTTCTCCATCTTCAGCTGCAAAGAACATGATCAGTCTGATTTCATTGTTGACCCTCTGGTGATGTCCATGTGTGGAGTCGTCTCTTGGGTTGTTGGAAAATGATGTTTGCTATGACCACTGTGTTCTCTTGACAAAATTCTGTTAGCCTTTGCCCTGCTTCATTTTCTACTGCAAGGCCAAACTCGCCTGTTATTCCAGATGTCTCCTGATTTCCTACTTTTGCATTCCAATCCTTTATGATGAAAAGGACCTCTTTTTCTGTGTGTTAGTTCTAGAAGGTCTTATAGGTCTGCATAGAACTATTCAACTTCAGTTTCTTCAGCATCAGTGGGTTGGGCATAGACTTGGATTAGTAGGATATTGAATGATTTGCCTTGGAAATGAACCAAGATCATTCTCTCATTCTGAGGTTGCAACGAAGTCCTTCATTTCAGACTCTTTTGTTGACTGTGAGGCCTATCCCACTTTTTCTAAAGTGTTCTTGCCCACAGTAGTAAATATAATGGTCATCTGAATTTAATTTTTCCATTCCCATCCATTTTTTTTCACTGATTCTTAAGATGTCCATGTTCACTCTTGCCATCTCTTATTTGGCCATCTCCTGTTTATGGACCTACCATTCCAGATTCTTATACAGTATTGTTCTTTACAGCATCAGACTTTACTTTTACCACCAGACACATCCACAGCTCAGTTTTTTTCCCTATTTGGCCCAGCTGCTTCATTCTTCCTGGAGCTATTAGTAATTTCCTTCTGCTTATATTATATTGGACACCTTCCCACCTGGGGGCTCATCTTCCAGCATCATATCTTCTTGCCCTTTCATACTGTCCATAGGGTTCTTCAGGCAAGAATATTGGAATGAGTTGCAATTTCCTTCTCCATTGGATCTTGTTTTGTCAGAACTCTTCACTATGACCCATTCATCTTGGGTGGCCCTGCATGGCATGGCTCATAGCCTCACTGAGTTAGGCAAGACCCTTTGCCACAACCAGGCTGTGATCCATGAAAGGCATACTGTGATTAACAGTGCATATAATATGTGTATGGACTTTATACCTTGTGAGACTGTGTTCTAATAAAAATGTAATTTTAATTAACCCAGTTTTAGCCAGTAAAGATACAGTTTCTAATCAGCATTAGTATTTTCTACAGGTAATCTCACAAAACTATTGATACAGTCTTATTCCTGACCTGTATTATTTTGATGGATTGTATAACTATTGATTAGTTTACAAAAATGGATTACATGGGTTTGAGGGGTTTTATTTGTTTTGGCTTCTAATTCTGTATCTTTGTTTTTAAGCATCGAATGTTATCCAGGCAAGAAGAGCTCAAAGAAAGAGCAAGAGTTCTGCTTGAGCAAGCAAGAAGAGATGCAGCTTTAAAGGCAGGGAATAAGCAGCATACCAACGCAGCCACACCACTCTGCAACAGGCAGCTAAGTGATGTGAGGAACATTGGTTAAAAATAATACATTGTTCATTGTAATCATGGGGGTGTAAATAAGAGTAACTTATTTATATTCCTAATAAATTCTTTTTCAACAGACTATGTATACTATGGGTACCTGTTACTTTTATTGAACTGATAAATTCATACTTACAGGAGTAGTTTGTAATTATTCCTTCACAGCAGTATTAGCTATGAGAACAAGTAAGATCCTGGATTATAATTTCCACATATATATGAATAATCTGTTTTATATCAATTTAATTTTATAATTTAGGTGTACTTTGTTTAAGATGGTGTTTTGTGCATGGAAGTTAATTTTTTTGAAAATATTAGAGTATAATAATGATGCTTGCTGCTGCTGCTGCTAAGTCGCTTCTGTGCAACTCTGTGCAACCCCATAGACGGCAGCCCACCAGGCTCCCCCGTCCCTGGGATTCTCCAGGCAAGAACACTGGAGTGGGTTGCCATTTCCTTCTCCAATGCATGAAAGTGAAAAGTGAAAGTGAAGTCGCTCAGTCATGTCTGACTCTTTGTGACTCGATGGACTGTAGCCTACCAGGCTCCTCTGTCCGTGGGATTTTCCAGGCAAGAGTACTGGAGTGGGTTGCCATTGCCTTCTCCAAATAATGATGCTTACCATTTATTAAAATACTTAGCATATAGGCTAAGTGGATGTTTTAGGCACTATAGTGGATGTTTTACATAATTTCTATTTTACTTAACCTCTTAAGTAGATATTCAAACTCTTTTTAGGTAAGAAAACTGAGGCTGATTGGTAAGATAATTTGTGTAAGGTTGTAGTCAGTGTATGATGAATTCATGATTTGATCCTGAGATTTAATCAAACTCCCGAGTCAATCCTCTTTCCTATCATAGACTACCATCCCTGTGTTAAGCCATATTTTTATACATATTTTTCTGTAGTGCCTCACAGATAATAATGAATATATAGTTTAAAAAAAAAAAAGCCTTAGATTTAGGGAGACATGAACCTCTTCATGAATCTGAAAATTATGATAACCCTTCCCTACCCCCAATTTTACATATACATAAAACTGCATTTTCCTCATTTTTTTAAATTAAGATTTATTTTAGAGCAGTTTTAAGTTGACAGCAGAATTGAGAGGAAGGTATAGAGTTTTCCCCTATACCCTCTGTACGCATTGAGTAACCGTCCTTCTTCATAACACTCCCTGCCAGGGTGGTATATTTGTTAAAACTGATAAATCTGCATTGACACATCATTATTACCCAAAGTCTGTAGCTTACATTCGGTTTACTCTTATTGTTATACAGTCTATGAGTTTAGACAAATGCATAATAACATCTCTCCATCTTTATAATATCATACAGAGAATTTTCACTGCCCTAGGAATCCTTTGCATTTCACCTATTCATCTCTCTCCCCATTCTCAACCTCTGAGAACCTGATAATTTCATTGTCTTCATAATTTTATATTTTACAGAATGTTGGTAGTTGGAACCATAGTATATTACCTTTTCTGATATGGCTTCTTTTCACTTAGTAATATGCATTTAAGGTTCCTCCATGTGTTTTCATAGTTTGATAACTCATTTCTTTTTAATGCTGAATAATATTCCACTGTCTGGATGTACCACAGTTTATTTTTCCATTCACTTACTGCTAGGCATCTTGGTTGTAATCAGGAATAAAGCTCCTTTAATCATCTACAATGCCTTTTAAACTCATGTGGTTTTCTTTCTCCTTTTTCTATCTCCAACCACTTAGCAACTGCCTCCCCCTTCCTGTTAAACATTTTTAAAGCCCTGTCCCGGACACTGGAAATATACCTAAGCAGGACAAAACAGTGTGATGGTTCGTAACTTGGTGTTAAGGGGTCATTATCAGGAGTTGAAATTATTCTCGGAACACTAGACATCACAAACACTATCTTGCACCGTCAAAATTCCTTACTTCTTGAGCTTTAGTAATCATGGATAGCATTCTGGTGATTATTTAGGGACTTTTATACACCACATAATAGCTTCTTTTTTCTATAAAAAGAGTGTCTGTTTCACAAAACCAAATGCTTGTCGGCCAGTATACTTTTCAAAGGGAATCACTGTTTTTGCAATTTTTTCTACTATCTTTCTCTCTTCCCTTCACCCAAAGCCTTCCCAAAATTCATCAGCAAGCATTTGAGGCCTGTGGTGTACTAGACACAATTAAAAAAAACACTTCGATTGCATGTTAATTATACCATCTCTGTCTATTTACCCAGTGCCTTGGTTTTGAGTGTTTTATTTGATGCTTGAGTTTGAAATCTCTCCCAAAAGACAAAACTGCTCCAGTGGGTAAAAGCTTTGTATTTTGTTTTATTCATAAAGGGGGTTATTTGATATTAAAAATAAAAAAGTACTATCTTTAAATATTCCATCTTTGGCCTGAAAATATCCCTCACTTGTATAGACCCCAGGAGAAGGAAATGGCAACCCACTCTAGTGTTCTTGTCTGGAGAATCCCAGGGACGGGGGAGCCTGGTGGGCTGCCGTCTATGGGGTCGCACAGGGTCGGACACGACTGAAGCGACTTAGCAGTAGCAGCAATCGTCTACAAAGCAGGTTTTTATATGACATCAAGTTCTCAGCTCCTTTGGGTACATTTCAAGGAGCACATTTGCTGGATCTTATGGCAAGTGTGTTTACTTTTATAAGTAACAAAAAACAAAAGAGACACCAAATTGTCTTCTAAAGTAGCTATACCATTTTTCTTTCCCATCAGCAATAAATGAGAATTCTTGTGTTTTTCTTTGGGTACTGTCAGTGTTTCAGATTTTGGCCATTCTAATAGGTGTGTAGTGGTATCTCGTTGCTTTGATTTGCATTTCGCTGAGAATATATAATATGGAGCACCTTTTCATATGCTTATATGCCATCTGGAAATCTTTGGAGAGATGTCTGTTAAGGTCACTGATTCATTTTTTAGTCAAGTTATATGTTTTCTTACAATTGAGTTTCAAGAGTTCTTTGTTTCTTTTGGATAACAGTCTTTTATCAGATATATCTTTGCAAATATTTTATCCATGCCTGTGGCTTGTCTTCTCATTCTTTCTACATTGTCTTTCACAGAGTAGAAATTATAAATTTTAATGAAATCCAGTTTATGCATTATCTGTATCATGAATCATACCTTTGGTGTTATATCTAAAAAGGCATCACCATACTCAAGGTCATTTAGGTTTTATGTTATCTTCTAGGAGTTTCCTAGAATTACATTCAGGTCCGGGATCCATTTTGAGTTAATTCTTGTGAAAGGCGTAAGGTCTGTGTCTAGGTTTATTTTTTTGCATGTGCATATCCAGTTCATCTAGCACCATTTGTTGAAAAGACGATCTTTGCTCCATTGTGTTGTTTTTGTTAACTCCTTTCAGATACTAGCTTAATCTCTGAGCTTGACCACTGTTTTTCGTACTTTTCTTCTTTTTTACTTTTTTTATTGTTACGTTTTTTCTTTAAGTGAAGTATAGTTGATTTACAATATTAGCTTCAGATATACAACATAGTAATTCAATATTTTATAGATTATACTGCATTTAAAGTTATTGTGAAATACTGGCTATATTTCTGTGCTGTATAATATACAGACTTTGAGTCTTTACAGAGTAATGTGATATAAAATCAATATAGTGGGCCACAGTTTTATTTTCAATGAAAAAGAATAGAATATTTAAATAAAATGGTAAAATACCAGAATTTATCACACATCATAGTGTTTTTGTTTGAGACTTAGTTTAATTATGTGGGTATGTGTGCTTACTGGATCTTGTTACCAGATGTATTTTTAATTGTGGGTCATGATAAAAATGTTTGAGAAATGCTAATTTAGATGGCCATTCTTTCTAAGGAAGAAATTTTGTAGCTTTTATACTAGTTCTTTCAGTGCCTAACCATCTGTTATATCAATTTGTTGGTTCAGTAAGATATTTATTGAGTTGGAGCCGAGTGTAGCAATAGAAAAGACTAAGCTTCGGGTCTTCCCTGGTAGTCCAGTGGTTAAGACTCCATGCTTCCGCTGCAGGAGTTGCAAGTTCAATCCCTGGTCAGGGAACTTAAGACCCTACATGCCACAAGGTGTGGCCAGAAGACAAAGATTCTTCCCTCATGGAATTTTCATTTTGGTGAGAAGAGACAGAGAATGATGAATAAATAAGTTAACTACAGAGTGTGAAAATGACTGATTTAGTAGACATATTAGAGGATAAGCACCCCACTCCAGTACTCTTGCCTGGAAAATCCCATGGACGGAGGAGCCTGGTAGGCTGCAGTCCATGGGGTTGCTAAGTCGGACATGACTGAGCAACTTGACTTTCACTTTTCACTTTCATGCATTGGAGAAGGAAATGGCAACCCAGTCCAGTGTTCTTGCCTGGAGAATCCCAGGGACAGGGAAGCCTGGTGGGCTGCCATCTGTGGGGTCGCACAGAGTTGGACACAACTGAAGTGACTTAGCAGCAGCAGGCATGACTTGAAGAGGAGACATTTGAAGTAAGACTTGATGGGTGAGAAGGATCCAGTTAAATGAAGAGCCAGGGAAAGAATATTCTCTTCAAAAAGAAAGTTATTTTATTGTTATTATATTTGTGATAAACTTTGTTTCATAGTTGTTTCAGGTTCTAAAAATTATGGAAAATTTATAGCTCTATATTTTGAAGTATGTTGATTTTAAATTTAGAGTACTTGAGATTTAAATGATCTGTTTGCCAAGTAGATTTTAAAAAGATACTATTTTACCTATGTATAAATTTTGCATATATTAATAATTGTCATCTAATGTTTACTGAGCGCTTACTGTGTGTCAAGCAGGATTCAAAGCGCTTTCACATGGATTTTCTTGTATAATCTCCACAACAATTATATGTGTTAAATATAATCTCTGTTTGATAGCTGAGAAAACTGACGCACAAACAAATTCAGTTGCCCATGGTTACACAGCTAATAAGTGACAGAGCCAAGAATAGAACCTAGACAGTTTGACTTTAAAGATTATGTTTTTAAAGCATTATGTTTTATTTCTTTCTTGTTTATTTTCTGAAATCCTTGTGAAGTAGGAATAGATATTATTGTTGTATCCACTGTAAAGAAAAATGAGTTAGGAAAGGGGGTTTAAAATTACCTAGGTTTGCAAACAGTAGCAAACTAGGCTTAAAATTTGAGTATCCTCACTTTTAAGCTGTTTAGTTTTTCATTCAGTTTATTCATTTATTAATTTAAACTTTCAACAAATATTTTATTGTTCATCTCTTCTTTTTAAGGCACCAATAATTTTGCGTACACTTAATATATCCCAAGTAGAACAAAGTTTTAGCTAAATTATGTTAGTATGAATTCAACATCAGAAGTTAATTACTGAAATATTGCTTATTCTATGTCTGTGATATCTTACTATACCTGTAAAATCTGTAACTTGCATTTTTTAATCTTATGTACATATTTATTTATTCATTTTTGACTGTGTTGGGTCTTCCTTGCTGTGAGGGTTTTTCTCTAGCTGCGGGAGAAGGGGGCTACTCTTCATGGCAATGCATGGGCTTAAATTGGGGTGGCTTCTTTTGTTGTGGAGCACTGGCTCTAGGGTGAGAGGTCTTCAGTAGTTGCAGCTCCTAGACTCTAGTGTATTTAGTGGCTCGGAGGTTAAAGCTTCTGCCTCCAATGTGGGAGACCCAGGTTCGATCCCTGGGTCAGAAAGATCCCCTGGAGAAGGAAATGGCAACCCACTCCAGTATTCTTGCCTGGAGAATCCCATGGACAGAAGAGCCTGGTAGGCTACAGTCCACAGGGTCGCAAAGAGTCAGACACAACTGAGTGATTTCACTCACTCACTCAGACTCTAGAGCACGGGCTATAAGCCCATGAGTTGTGGCTCACCAGCTTAGTGGCTCCATGGCATGCGGGATCTTCCCAGATCAGTTATTGAACTTTTGTCTCCTGCATTGGCAGGTGGATTCTTTACCACTGAGCCACCAGGGATGCCCTGTAACCTTGATTTTAAGAAACATGATGGTACTGATGTCTCATCAAGTCGAGATACTCTTAATACTCCTGGTAGCATGTAACTTGCCACACCCTTCTGAAGAGCAAATTGACTTCTTCAAGAAATGCTTGTTCTATTTTACTCAGTAATCCCACTAACAGATGAATATGCAAGTTTTCATCACATGTTATTTATAATAGTGAAAGTTACAAAATGGCAATTGCTCAAAATGGAAGAATGATCAAATAAATTACAACAAATATATATATTGTATATGTATGTAGCCATTGAAAATTATTTAATAATTTTCTGAAAGAATATTGAAAGGACATAGAACAGTATTCACAGTGTCATTTTGTACAAAGAAAGAAATATCTAAAATAGCATATAGCATACAAAACCCATTTTGAAAGACTGTGTTTTTATCTATACATTGAACAGTTCAGTAAGGAAAGTGATCAAAATATTAATAATATTTATCCCTAAGAGATAATATAACAAATGGCTTATAGAATTTTTCCCTTTATTACTTCTGTTTTAAAAATGACATGTTTAGATAAATTTAAATTAGGGAAATTTGGGGTATTCAAAAAGGATATTTTTATTAGATTGTTTTCTTAGCATATCCAAATGTACTTGACCATAAAGCTGTTTCATTTAAATTAGTGTTGTGTTTCAGTATTTCTCAGGAGTTTGTGGGGGTGGGTGTTTTAAGAAGAGAGATGTAGAAAGAACTGTTCACTTTTACAATCGATGATATTTGCTTGTGCCTAAGTGTGGCGATGCTGGGAAGGATTGGGGGCAGGAGGAGAAAGGGACGACAGAAGATGAGATGGCTGGATGGCATCACCGACTGAATGGACATGAGTTTGAGTGAACTCTGGGAGTTGGTGATGGACAGGGAGGCCTGGCGTGCTGTGATTCATGGGGTCGCAAAGAGTCAGACACGACTAAGCAGCTGAACTGAACTGAAGTGTGAAGTAAAGTGAATTCAATACTATCAATTCTGTTTATCCTGAGAAGACATTTGGTCACTTTATTGCACTTTTTCCCACTTAACCAA
Source organism: Budorcas taxicolor (assembly GCF_023091745.1). Taxonomy (NCBI): domain Eukaryota; kingdom Metazoa; phylum Chordata; class Mammalia; order Artiodactyla; family Bovidae; genus Budorcas; species Budorcas taxicolor. The sequence continues at coordinate 120,881,874 of NC_068920.1, forward strand.
AATTTTACCCTATTTTGCTTATGAAACTGTGTTTCAAACAGTCCCAAGAATACTTTGCCTCCCCTTCCTCTTTGGGTTATCTTTTGCTGCATTATAAAACACTGGAAACCTAATTGGCTTAAAATAACCATTTTATTATGCTCACAGATTCTATAAGTTAGGCATTAGGATGGGACACTGAGGGAATGGTTTATTTCTATTGCACAATTTCAAGGGCTAGTTTTCTCTTGGCCTCTCTACATGGTCTCTCTGCTCGTGCTTGTTTGGGCTTTCTCACAGAATGGTGGCTGAGTCTAAGAGCAGAAAATAGGTGGACTCTCTTAACGCTTGCTTGTGAAAGTGTTAGTCATTCAGCCATGTCTGACTCTTTGCGACCCCATGGACTGTAGCCTGCCAGGCTCCTGTGTCCATGGAATTTTCCAAGCAATAATATTGGAGTGGATAGCCATTCCCTTCTCATGTTCTAGCTTTAAAAGTCCCTTTGCCATACTGTTAGCCTGAGGAGATACAAAGCCACCCCCAGGTTTAAGTAGCAGAGAGGTAGACCTCACCACTCGATGAGAGGACTATCAAAGTTACATTGTAAGATGAGCATGTGGCATGGGAAATATTGTAGCCTCTTCTCAGTTATAGTTTAAATTTACTTAATTAAAAAAAAAAACTATTCTTTTTTTAAAAGAGGTGTGTGTGTGTGTGTGTGTGTGTGTGTGTGTGTGTGTGTAGACCATTTTAAAAGTCTTTATTGACTTTGTTACAATATTGCTTCTGTTTTATGTTTTTGATTTTTTTGGCTGTGAGGCATTTGGGATCTTAATTCCCTGACCAGGGATCAAACTCGCACCCCCTGCTTTGGAAGGTGAAGTCTTAACCACTGGACCATCAGGGAAGCCCTTAAGCTCACTTTTAAAACTTTCTTGCACATTCTACTATTGCTTGTTTTTCAAATAAGTCAAGCCCTATATTGATGTGTTGTGAAGAACATCAGTTCCATGAACTCAATAGTACATCCTGGAACTGTTGCTCTAGTGTTGACATTTGTTACTCTGTGGGCCTCATAGCAAATATTGAAATTATTTAAGAAAGAAAATGTAAAATATCGGGTAAGTCCAATTTTACAAAAGAAATTAGACCTTGCCATTGCTTTTCAGATTTTCAATTTAGTATACAAGTTGATAATCTCTTTTCCAGTGACATGATAGTTTTCTTAATTTAATCATTTTCTTTATCATTTCTGGTAGCTCTTATACATATCGATTGAAATTATTTGCAGTGCTGTCCATATTTTGGAAATCTAGTATGGCCAACTTGGCTGACAAAATTAAAAGGGAAAATACCAAATTTCGTCTCTGGAGCAACTGAGTATGAGTTAAGTGATACTAAAAGTAGAAATTACTTAATCTTTCTAAATCTGTTTTTCCATTTGTGATATGGAGGCCAGTTTTTTTTTTTTTCCTCCTGTGTGACATTCAAATTAATTGGTATCCACGGTGGAATAGGTAAGGGAACCATGACTAATGCCATCCCTACTTTAGTGTCAGCATCCTTTTCAATCTGAAGAGATCAAGACTTCTGGTAAATAAAAAGCAGGTCTAACTAAAAATAGAAAAATCTGGCATCTAATTTAGTGAACTGATTGCTACTATTTTCACTTCCTTATGCTCTTTAACTTGTGCCTTAATTTACCATGCTCTTATTTTTAAATTATCTTGCCCTTTATAATGTATACTTTGGTACTAAGAGTCTAGATGCTGGCATGGAGATATGTATATATTGATACCTATAGGTGCCCACTGCTTTTTGTGTTCTTAGTTTAACTGAGAGTTCCTGGGAGTTAAAAAGAAAAAAGTTGGTAGTACCCTGGAGTGACCCCAAGTCTTAGAGACACTAACCTTAAATCTTCAAGAGTTGTGTGAAAAAGTTACTTTTAAGAGACTGCAGATTTAGGACTTCTTCAGCAATGTCTCTTATCCTTCTAAACTTCGTTTCTATACAACTAATCTAGGATCTACTGGTGAATACCAGGAAGAATGAGTAGAGCTATTTTAATAATGGATGTTAGAGTACCTAAATAGAAGCATAATTGTATGGGGCAATGTCCCTGTACTCAGTAAAACTTATCTGCTTTAGAGGTATCTAGTTTGTATCTAGTTCTGGACTAAGAGAATTTACAGAGGATTCAGAGAAATGTTAAAGGATTGAAAGCAAAGATATACTTTTAAGGAAAGACAGGCTTACGAAACATAAAGAACTGGGAAGTAGTTTAAGTACTAATTCAAGTAGATGAAGGCTCAGATTCTTTCTGGTAACTCCTACCTCCCCAAGAGTAATAATCTTCCAGACTATTCAACATGGCTTCATAAAGTTCCTGCAAATCCTACCCCCTCCCTTTCTAGCCTCATTTCTCACCTCTCTCCCATTTTTCACTCTACAGTCTAGCTCTATAAATTGCTTAGACAGAATGTGGCATCATGCTCTTTCGTTCCTGTATCAAGCATTTGCTGTTCTCCTTGAAATGCCTTTCTTCCCTTGTTAAGAAAATCACTTCTGTGAGTACCTCTGTCAAAGGCTTCTAGCAGCAAAGAAATTCTTCTTCCTGTATCTTTTTCTATTGTATTGTATATATTACTACTGCCACATTTATCCTATGTTATTATCTAATTATCTCTTTCTTCCCCTCAACTGTGAGTTATCTAAAGTATAAGAACTGTGTATTCCCAGCACCAAATATTAAGTCAGTGTTTGTTTAATGAAAAATGAAGGGAGGGAATAGTGACAGTCTATCATATCTTCTGAGTGTCAACTAATAAAAACATGAGCTGAAATATGAAAAATTGGAGTTGCCGTAAGGAGTTTCTTGGTAGACAGGGGAAAAGATCAACTCTCTGAAGGGCTTTAGAGCAGAACTGATTATCATCGATCAGAGAAAGTTAAAAGGTTCTTCTCTCTCAAATTGGTTACAGATATGACATTTGCCACTGCAAGACTCAGGTTCCCTATATCATTCACGTCTTCCTGTTCTTGAATCCTACATTATGATACCTTCCTTTCTTGTTATGGTATGGACACAGCAAAGTCTGACACTACCTACTCTCCCCATAGTCTGGGACCTCTCAGTAGAGATTGGGCTTCCCTTGTGGCTCAGCTAGTAAAGAATCCGCCTGCAATGCGGAAGACCTGGATTCCATTCCTGGGTTGGGAAGGTCCCCTGGAGAAGGGAAAGGCTACCCACTCCAGTATTCTGGCCTGGAGAATGCCATGGACTCTGTAGTCAATGGGGTTGCAAAGAGTCAGACACGACTGAGCGACTTTGACTTCACTTCACTTCACTCAGTAGAGGTTAGCTCCGACCTCTGCCTTGAATCACATCACTCTAACCAAACATTCCTTCATAACATTAGTAGCTTTAGATTGGCAGGCTAGGAAATAGCTTCTAAGACACTGAGGATAACTCTTGGTAATATTACCACATGGATCCTCATGTACAAACTCTACTTTGGGAAATATTTGAGCTATAATTTCTCTTAAAAGGGAACTCACAAATGTAGATACTATAAACCTTATAATTTTTCTTAATTTTAGTCAAGACTACCATTGCATGTTTTAATGAGAACGTGCTACTAGTACGTAATGCATTTAGGTCTTTTTAGGGAAAGTAGTAGTTTACGTTAGTCATTTGTATCTCTGTGTTTTAAACATTTGTTTAACCTGTTTCAGGTATTTCCTGAAATCGTTTTTCTATAGGAGACGGATTTCATTGCTCTGAGCTCTGTGATTTATATTTCTTTGCTTTCTATTTATTTTGCCCTATGAAGATTTTTGTATGTTACATTTTACTAATATAAATTTCAGGTGTGATATTTATTTTGTGCATTATTTTTCACATATACTTAAAATAATTTTTTTTCAAAGTTTAACTCAGGGTTTTGACAGGTGCAATAGTCTAGCCATTATATAGCCAAAAGAGCTTCCTTGATTATATATTTAAACTTAAACTCTGAGAAAAACGTAATAGCTTTTTTTCAAGAAAATATTTCCTTTTTTATTATTTTTCTTTATTACTAAGTTCTCCCAAATACTTTCTTCTCAAGAAATGCATAAATAGAATTTAAGGAGCTAATCTATTTCAAAATAATCTTTTGCTTATTACTTTACATTGGAATATAGTTGCTTAAAAAATGTTTTATAAATCCACCATGACATTTAGTAATACTCATGTAATTATATTTTAGCTGAAAGAGATGTTTGCATTTGATGTACTAAAGTTTAGAATCAGTACACTCTAAGAATAAGGAATGACAATCCTGCTACCCACACTCCTTGGAGGTGTTATTAGGATCTGAAGCACTGTGAACCTTCCAGAAAAAGGATGCTGTATAGGTTTAATTATACCTTTAAGTTTTAAGAGAGAATAAAATCTATTTTATAAATAGAAAGTCTAAAAGGAGAATTGGAAATGATTCTTCAATTTAATTAGTCTAATCACTTAACAGTGAATTTGTAAGTATATTCATTTTTCAATCACAAATTATGTAGCGTAAGAATGTGGTTTGCAGACAGTTATTAGGTACTTGGAATATTTTTTAAAAGAAAGATCAGCAAGAAATCACAACATTATTATAATCCATACTTGAAGTTTTTTCCCTAATATTTAATATGCAAGCATAGTAAGTGACCCATTAAAACAGTCAGAAGCCCATCTTCAGTTCATTCGCTCAGTCGTGTCTGACTCTTTGCGACCCCATGAACTGCAGCACACCAGGCCTCCCTGTCCATCACAAACTCCTGGAGTCCACCCAAACCCATGTCCATTCAGTCGGTGATGCCATCCAACCATCTCATCCTCTGTCTGTCGTCCCCTTCTCCTCCTCCTCTCAATCTCATCTTCACTTAGCAGGATCAAACTGCAAGTTGGCAGTGAATTCTGAAAGGCTTGTAATATCTGTCTTTAAAGGTTTGCAGGAATACTTAACTCTTCAAAAGAAAACTGTGTATGTGAGAGAGGAATTTCAGTTTGGACAATCCTTAATTAACTATAAAGATCAGTAATCAAAAAAAGATATAGAAATTTTGTTGTTGTTGTTATTGTTGTTGTTTTACTGGTTCTTAATAGTGAATCCTAAGGGCTTATTTGGTAAGAACCAAAAGAATGCAAACTGCTCTTTACTGAACTGAACCTTTAAAAAGTATTTTGTTGATATGAAGGGTGGGACATCAACTTTATACTTTTGATGATAATTGGAAAATACTGACTTAATTGGGTATAGTATGCTGTGCTGATAATTATAGCAGATTTAGATGAGATTACTAGATCTTTTCCAGATAAAGAAACAGTTACTATCCAGCTGGTAAAAAAGCACTAAATCTCATTTTGATAATCTTTGATAGAAACTTTTCTCATAGTTTTCATGTATATTTGTGTGTCCCAAGTATGTCTCCTCATAAAAATACATATAAGATTAAGCTTATATGTTTATGAGTATTGGTTGTGTTACATTTAAATGGCTAGCTTCTAGGAATCAAGCTTTAAACTTAAGGTCAAGCTAAAATTTTAATTTTCCCTAATTACACATATTATTCCATTATGAGGAAGAAGTAGGTAACTTTGCATTTATAATTTTAAAAGAACATCAGTTTTTATAAAAAGAAATCTAAAACCTTTAATAATGTAGAGAGTAAGAATTTGTCTTATTTACAGATTTTTATTCTCTGTATAAGCTGGAATGTCTACACCCAGGGCACAAAGATAAA